>NC_073313.1:225894403-227146403 GCF_027595985.1 Sorex araneus | reverse complement strand
TCCATTTATGACTTAATTTCTTTCTTCAACTGAAAATATTTACTGAACATTTTTGTAGATGATACACATTACTAAGTGATCCTACAGCTGCTATTTCAAATACAACAATGGACTTAAAATTACCAAATGCATAATTATCTGTGCAGTAAACAGTATTTGATAGAGAATAAGACCCATGTATTAGTTTGATAAGGATGGGCTTCATTAGCAGATGAGCATATGCAAAAGAAGTAAGGAAATGTGCATTTCACAGAAGATAATGAGGGTTAAATATGTAAAAACAGGAAAAACAGAATTTGCTCTTGAGTAAAGTGGATATTTTTCATGCTGAAGGATGGTCAAGAAAGCCAATGGTACAGGGAAATACTGAATATGTCGAATGATAAGAAGTACAGGGATACAGTGCATGTATAGATTTCTATGATGTTAGTTAAACAGTCATTAAATGTCAGAGAGCAATAATTCCATATGATCTTACTTCTGGTTTAAACATTTTTGCTACAATTTGTTAAGATTTGCCTAGGAAAACACAAGAGGAAGAAAGGCCAAGTAGATAATTAATGGCCTAAATGCAATTTAGAGATGGTAGTGGTTTGGCCAGCATGGAATAATTAGTGGAAGGTAGTTTCGTTCTGAAGTCCTTAGGGAACCTCCCAAGCTGTCAAGAAATTGAATTAGAATTGGCCATAATTGGCCATATTCAAGGCAAGCACTTTGCCTCCTGTATCATTGCTCTGATCCTACGTTTTTTTTTTTTTTATTTTGTTCTCTTCTGTCCTATTTCATTTTTTGGGTCACGTTCAGATCACAGTTCATTCATGACTTTGTGATGAATGATAATAACTCATAGCAATATGTAACAATGCATGTATATTAAGTGTTTCTTGATATACTATTCCATATACACTCCTGGGAATCAAAGCATGGTTGGCTATATGCAAGTCAAAAACCTAAACCTGAATACTATTTCTCTGGCCCCTCAGCTTGGATTCCTTGTGTATTCTGGCTAATTCAGTATTTTCAAATAAGAGTTCATAACAAATTAATCTGAAACTTCACATAAGCAGTCTGGGAAAATACTGTGGTACTTATAAACTTGGAAATCATGATATGAGGGTAAATTATACAGTAATTATTTTGTTCCTTTATTCAGTTAGTCTAGTAGTTTTTAAAAAAGTTTAAGTACTTCATTTTTCTTCACAATGCAACACTTTATATAATTATATATACACATTATATACACATTTATAACATATAACAGTTCATGTGTATTGTTTCTTGATATACTATTCTATTTTCCTCCTTAAATTATATTATTTTTCCACTTTGCTTTTACTCAAGTTACACTTTTCTTATCCTAAAACTATTTCAACACACACATTCTCCAGAATGCACATTTCTAAACTATTTCTTAGGGGAATACTTGTTTAAATACATATTTGTGGTCCAGAGAGATAGTACATAGGGCTTGTCTTACCTGTGGTCTTAATTCTCGTACCCCATTTGATCCCCTGAACCCTGCCATGAGTGATTTTATAGTGAGGATCCAGGAGTAAATCTTGAACACATCTGGGTGTGATCTACAAAATAAAACAATAAGTAAATAATATATTTTATATATCAGTCTAAGGTGCATAAGAATAATACTTTCACCAAATAGTCATTATATTTTTTTATTTTAATAGGAATGAAACATTACTTTGGTCATAACAGACAAACTTTCCCAGAAAAACATGAATTCTGTACAATGGGGAGGAGTTAGCTCTACTTAAAAGCACTGTAAATGTAACAAAGCATACAGTGCACAAGAAATGACACGTAGAAGAACAGATATTTGATCAGTTTCTTATTTTCATGATGGCTAGTTTAAGAACTTGTTGACTGTGCTAATCTTGGGAAGGTATTTTTGATAGAAAACACACAGTCTTGATATTCTGAAGAACAATAGGATTTAATTTAGAGCAATCATAAATGATATAAAACAGTGTTTGTAAGAATAGAAAAAAAATGACTAATTCCTGTTACTGTGTGTAAACTAGCCTTCAAACATGCACCTGACTGTACCTTAAAAAGGTTTAACTAGTTGAAAGAAAACTCAGTTGGCAATTGAGCAGTTGGCTAAATCAACATTAAATACAATTAATGCAAAGACAATGACACAGAGACATATTTAGCTGAGATCCAAATAAAAAATAAAACATTCTAGGTAGTCAGGAAAAAAATAAGAC
Organism: Sorex araneus; assembly: GCF_027595985.1. Classification (NCBI taxonomy): domain Eukaryota; kingdom Metazoa; phylum Chordata; class Mammalia; order Eulipotyphla; family Soricidae; genus Sorex; species Sorex araneus. The sequence continues at coordinate 227,144,175 of NC_073313.1, read as the reverse complement.
ATTTCATACAGAACCATGATTATAATGACTGCTAAGTAATCACTGGAAACAATGGATGCCAAAAACAATAAAAAACATTGAAAACACTTAAATAAAATGAAACAACTGTCACAGGAGTATGGTATATTCAGCAAAAATATCTGTCAAAAATATAGTCAAAATAAAAATATTTTATAACAAAAATCTAAGGGTTTTTGTCCCCAGGGAATGTACACTACTAGACATGTCAGAGGAAATTCTTCAAGCTGAAAGAAAATAAAACCAAAGTGAAACTCAGATCAGAAAGAAATTGTGTATATCAGAGATTTAAAATGTATGTTAAATACATTTAAAATTTAAAGTCCTGATTGTCTTAAATATATATTTATTCAAGAAAAAATGTTAACAATGAATACACTTGACAAGTGAATTAAAAAAGCAAAGTGAGCAGGGGAGTATTTTTTTTTTTTCTTTTTGGATCACACCCAGCGATGCACAGTGATTACTCCTGGCAAGACACTCAGGAATTACCCCCCCCCCCCGGGCGATGCTCAGGGGACCATATGGGATGCTGGGAATTGAACCAGGGTCAGCGGCATGCAAGGCTAATGCCCTATCCCCTACCCGCTGTGTTATTGCTCCAGTCCCAAGCAGGGAAATTTTTATTGGTTATCTTAACTCTAGATGGTGAGGGCCGAGAGACATTACAGTGGGTAAGGAACTTGTCTAGCACATACCTAACTTGCTAACCTGGGTTCAATCTCTGGTATCAAATAAAGTCTACTGGTTCCACCACTTGTGATCCCGGGGCTCAGAGGTGGAGGTTAGCCCTGAATACTGCCAGGTGTGCCCCCTCCCCAAAAATAATTAAATTTAAAATCCCCAAGTTCTACATTTGCTAGTACATATAGAACATTTTTTAATAATATTAGCTAAATGGCCCCCATTCCAGAGAGAATTCAGTAATATCTGAAGACATTTATCATTATCATAGCAAATGGAGTGGATGATTTTTACTAACATCTTTTTTTTTCAACAGTGCCAGAGGTTAACCAAGGTTCATACGTGTAAGTCAAATGCTCTACCACTGAGATACTATCCTGAACTGGTATTTTAACTTTTACTTGGCAGAGATGAACAATGTGTCTTAATTTTCTACAATATTAAAGGAAACTTCACAATGGCAAAAATATCAATAGTGCCAAGCTTGAGAAACTCTAGAATAACTACAAAAAAAAATAAAGAAATGAAATAATGCATGAAGGGAAAATTAAAAATCAAACTAAAACTTCACTGTATCACTGTCATCCCATTGTTCATCGATTTGCTTGGGTGAGCACCAGTAAATTCTACATTGTAAGATTTCTTGTTACTCTTTTTGGCATTTGGAATAAGCCATGGGTAGCTTTCCAGGCTCTGCCATGCGAACGAAATACTCTTGCTGGCTTGCAAGTCTCTCGGAGAGGGGCAAAGGAATTGAACTCAGGTCAACCACATGCAAGGCCTTACCAGCTCTGCTATAGCTCCAGTCCAGAGAGATAGTACAGAGGCTAAGTGCATGCCTCACATGCTGTGGGTTCCAGCTTGACTCCTGGAAGCTCAGATGGTCCCTGAGTACCACCAGGATGAGCACAATTAAAACTTAAATTATAATTTTAAGTATAATTATTTCAAAAGAAGGATAAAGGGAAGAACTAAGTTAATTGAACATAATATGTTGGAGAAAACATAAACCGGATTGTTGATGTTGGACTTAAATCTACCCAGACAAAATGGATACATTAATTATTAAACTTTTAAATTCAATAGGCATTTTGCAACTTCCCTCGTGTTTTACTAAACTGTAGAGTTTTGTGTTAGCTCTTTGTTAAAAAGAAATGTGTATTTCTTATTTGTACTGGCAATATCTAGAATAATATTGTATCAAGTATTTTATGGAGTATATTTTGAATAATAAAAAGTTATATGGTATGAGTTATCAATGTCTTATTCCTCCTTCTCATTCATGCTATTTTTATTTTTATTTATTTTTTTTTAATTTTAATTTTTTTATTGAGTCACCATGTGGAAAGTTACAAAATTTTCAGGTTTAAATCTCAGTTATACAATGCTCGAATACCCATCCCTTCACCAGTGCACATATTCCACCACCAAGAATCCCAGTATAGCTCCACCCCGCACTCCCACGCCCCTAACCCCCCCACGCCCCTAGCCCCCCCACCTATGTAACTAATAAATTTCACTTTACTTTCACTTTGATTGCATTCAATATTTCAACAAAACTCACTATTATTGTTTGGAGAGTCTCTCCCCTAAAGTCAGACCTGCTGAAAAGGAAGCATTAGATAATTTGTTTTCCATTGCTGAGGATGAAGAGGTATGAGGTCGAGTGACCACACTTATTGGCCTCTCAGTTTTGGGTTTCTGTAATTTAGTATTTTAGTAACTAAGTCCAGAGAGATATCTGCCAGAAGTTGCATTGTTGCCAACTTGTACTTCTCAGTTACATTATATTCCACATATGAGTGCAATCTTTCTATGTGTGTCTCTTTCTGACTCATTTCACTCAACATGATACTTTCCATGTTGATCCATTTATATGCAAATTTCATTCATGTTAGTTTTAGAGAAATTAATTGAAATTAATTGAATGGGAAGGAATGGGAGTGAAGATAGACTATCAGTAACTACACCACCTTCGCTTCATTGATGACATCATTCTCATAACACCAAACATTAGCCACATGGCACAAATGCTGGCTGATTTTGACCAAGTATAGAAAGCTTGGACTGCAGCTGAATCTCAGTAAAACAATGTTCATAAAAAACAAACTAGTCCCGGACGTTCCATTTGATCTCAATGGAATGAACATCTCCGAATGCAGCATCTGGGTTGAGAACTCAACATGAGGTACAACTTGGCGCCAGTACTGCACAGGAGGAAGAGCAGCGCGGAATGCCTTCAAGAGCATTGAAGAAGTGGTTAAGAGGATGAAGAACCTCTGGCTCCGGGCACATCTTTTAGACTCCACTGTTCTTCTTGCACTAACATATGCCTCAGAGACCTGGGCCCTACGAAAACAGGATGAGAACACTATTCGGGTATCCAAAAGAGGAATCAAAAGAGCTATGCTAGGAGTGTCATGTTTTACTCAAGTGAGAGAGGGAATAGAGAGTTTTGACCTCTGTCGATGGTCAAGAATCAGGGACGCTGTCTCGTTTGCCAAGGCATCAAAAATCAGATGGGCCAGACACCTAATGCAATTTAGAGATGACAGCTGGACTAGAGCTGTTACCAACTGGATTCCACGGGACGTCAAAAGACCATGTGGCCGCCTACCAATGAGATGGTCAGAGTTCTTTGTCAAAACTTTGAATGAGGGCCGGAGCGATAGCACAGCTTGTAGGGCGTTTGCCTTGCATGCAGCTGACCCGGGTTCGATCCCCGGCAATCCATATGGTCCCCCAAGCACCGCCAGGAGTAATTCCTGAGTGCAAAGCCAGGAGTAAGCCCTGAGCATCGCTGGGTGTGACCCCAAAAGAAAAAAAAAACTTTGAATGAACGGGTTGAGCTCTTCCTGTTCCTGGAGCAAGCAGATATCATTGGACTACACTAGCACATGACAGGGACAAATGGAGACATTACTGGCACCCACTCGAGCAAATTAAAGATCAACGGGATGACAAGTGATACAAGTGATACAACTGAACCAAGGACCAAAGAGGATCTTGCTTCCTTCATCAGAAGCAAAAAGAGCAAGAGCTTACTAGATCCTAGAGAAACCTCTAAATATTTTGGAGTGAGCAAATCAGATCATTTCACGTGAAAACTAAGCAAAATCCAGGAGAATGTATAAGATTAGTCTTGGTTAATATTTTGTTACAGAACAAGAAGACCCACAAATTATTTGTAGCTATAAAAGAGAATTTCTCCTTCCGAACTCTCCCAAGGTCTATGTACTCATTCTCTTCCTTAAGTATTCTTAGATTCACCTAAACATGCACGTTATAAGTTGTAATATAATTTAAATGTTATAAACTCTCAAAAATATTAGGATGAATTTTATACTTGTTAAAATACTGCATGAAAACTTCAAGATAAATTCTCTTTTGAAAAATACCAACAATTTAGACAATTTAGGACTTGTTTTCTTAGAGTCAAATTATTTTCAAATTTATGCTTAAACGATATAAAATGATGAAAATATTAACTTAATTGAATGCTCAACTTTGTTTAGGTAGTTATTTTTACAGAACTCTAGATTTTACTTTTATAAAGCAATCTGAGTATAGCCTTTCTGAAACTCAAAGCCTCTTGGCAACAATTTACCTTTCAAATCAACTTTTGCTGACTTGTGCTTGCAAATAAAAATGGCAACACTCACTAGAGAATTTCATATATTTATGTAATCAATAAACATTTTTTTAGTTAGTATACCAACTTTCATAAAAATATTCTCAAGTGGCTTTGTTTTAAGACCATGGCCATAAGATAAGACTCTAAATTACTATAATTTGGGGACAAGATCCTTCAAGAGCAATATATTCTAGACCAGGTGTTGTAAACTAATTTTGCTTACATTGTCTAAACATGCTAAGGCTAAAGGAAGCTATCTTTATGAATAGAAAATTGGCAAACAGTTAAGACAGGTTAGGATCTTCAGCATTTGAAAATAATCATGAGCGCATTTTGTAGCCAGGTGCTGTCTGCAGACTTAAAAAAAAAATAAAAAGATTTCTACTTTTCATTATTTAATAATATAAATAAATACAATATTTGAAGATGATACATTATTTACAAAATTTTCTTTTAATAGTTTAAACCTAAACTATTTAGAAAATTAGGTTATGTAAGCCCTGAACACTGTCCAGTGAGGCTCAAAAACAAAACAAAAAATAGAAAGAGGAACCTTCTAAGTCATGACAGTAAACTATTTTAAAATAACGAGATAATGGAGTCCCCGCCGGGGACGGTGCTCGGCTCCGGCCGGGTTTCGGCCCGGGTGCCCATGCCTCTGCATAGCCGGTGGATGTGGAACGAGCGGGAACCAGAGACAATTTAGGATTTGGGGTTCCAGCAAGTGCTTGCACCCATGTATGGAGATTGTGAACTAAGCTTTTGCTACATGCTGGTCCAGGAAGGGAAATGATTTCATTTTCCAACTTAAATCTCCGCGGACTTAATTACTATAATACAGAAATTGTAAACCGCGGCCGCGCGACATTTTATCTCTTCATTCTCATCAGTGGAAAACTTATTATCAAATATTCCTTGTTAATAGAGCTGTATTCTTGGGGGATAAATTCCAACAAAAATAGTGAGTCTGTTTTGAAACTCTAACAACAATAGTGAGTTGTGTGTTGAAATCTGGAATGTAATCAAGGTAAAGAGAAAAGGAAATGAAATTATCACTCACGCACTGGGGGGGGTTGGGGGTGAGGGGTGGAATGCATACTTTTTGTTTTGTTTTTTCTTTTGTTTTTGTTTTGTTTTTGTTTTTATTGGTGGTGGAATATGGGCACTGGTGAAGGGCTGGGTGTTTGAGCATTGTATAACGGAGATATAAGCCTGAGAACTTTGTAACTTTCCACTTGGTGATTCAATAACATAAATTAAAAAAAAAAAGAAATGAGTCAAAAGAAAAAAAATAACGAGATAATGAAGATGGTAAAATAATAGTGATATTTATTAAAGAAAAATCATAAATGTTATTTTATAATCATATTTGTACTCCTCTTGTTGATTTATCTTTCAGTGAAAGTTTTTTTCTTTCCATTAACTTGATACTAGTTTTGGAATATTTTTCTGTTGTTTTCTTTTTGTTTGTTTGGGAGGCCACACCCTTTTATGCTCATGGCTTATTGCTGGTTTTGTGCTTAGGGACCACTTATGATGCGATTGATAGGACTATTTGTGGTGTTGGAGATCAAATTTATGTAATGGCTAGCCCTCTAGCTGCTGTACTATCGCTCGGGCTATAACTACCAATTTTAATTTAAAGAAAAAAAATCTCAGCTCAAATTAACATGCAATATAGATCTAAAAATAATACTTCTCAGGGTATTTATATATAGGTTAAACATACGTAGAGAAAACAACGAGTGAAAATAAGCAAAACAGTCAATGAACTTCAAGTATACAAACTTCAAAAAAACCCTCTACACTAGAAATCAAGTATAAAAACAACCATTCTCCTGTCATTAAAAATTGAAAACGAACATACACACACACACAGAAACACACACACACACAAACAGAACTATATTTAATGAAAATTCTGACAGTATTTCCAGAAGTAAAGGCAATTTAAAAATAATTAGAAAACTTTGTAAGATAAGCTACAACAAATCAGTTCACTCACTGGGTCATAAATAAGAAGTCAAGACATAGTTGTGTTATCAGATAATTTTCAGCTAATACTCTCAGATAATAAAGCAATTGAATGTACTAATTTTTAGTTCACTCTAAGATTCATATATATAAAATATTAATTTTAAGAAAGACTAACACATTGTGTGTGGCTTGAAAATTATTGTTTTTATACTGAAAATCTGAACTCTATAAATTAACAGAAAATTCTCAAAATCAATTTTATTGGTAACATTAATATTTCATATTAATTTATTTATGCATCTTTAAAAAGTAGATCTCAACATTTATTTAAATTATAATTATAAAACAAAATTTCCAGTAAATTTATTCATCCACTATCTGGAGATCGTTGCTTGATTTAATTTTTAACAGATTGAGGTACTTCCTTGAGGGTTTATTCATATAAGTTATAAAAATTTTCTGAGACCTTGTATTAACAAACAGAAAACATTATTTGTATTGATATGAAATGACATCTTGATCAGAATGTATTTTTGGCTTTCAGCCTCCTACCTAAAAGTTTTCCGTGGTTTTCCACTGCTTTCTAACATGAATTTTTATATACAATGAGGTGTACAATATTAAAAATAAGAAATTGATTTCGCTGTTTTTTAATTATTTTTAAGCATATTGTTTTCCTGGTTTGAGTGTTAGCAATATTTTTTTAGTCAGCTACTTTGGTGGGGCTACACTCCGTGATGCTCTGACTTACTCCTGGCTTGGAGCTCAGCAGTCATTCCTTGCAGTGCACTGAGGGTCATATGGGGATCTCAGGGATTGAACTAAGATACAACTATATTCAAGACAAGTGCCCTACTTACTGTACTATCTCTTAAGTCCCTAATGTCCGCAACTTAAACAAAAATAAACCTTAGAAATTTTCATAGTGTATATTTATGTTCTTTATTTCTGTTACCTTCTTTCTTCCTCTTCTTTTTTTACTATAGTAATAAAATGTTTTCCTTTTATAATTATTTAACTTTGTAGGAATTAGGGTTAAGATAATGTCTCACATGAAAACACATGAAGATTATTTAGCTATCTAACATTTGAAGAACAGGGTTGGAGTCATTGCACAGCATGTAAGGTGTTGGCTTAGAATGCAACTGACCCAGGTGTGACCCCAGCACCCACTTGGTATCACTCAAGACCAGCCACAAGTGCTTATATAATTTAATAAGCATTATTTTCTCTGCTTTAATTATGTAACAAGTTTTGCTCTAACAGCCAATTATTTATAATGGACCCCAAAATTTCCCATCTATAAATTTTCTAAATTATAAGTGCATAAATAGTTGCTGAATTTGGTAATTTGGGTAAATTAATAAACAAATATTTTACTAGCAAATCTTTATATTACTTGCTTATCAAATAAAATCATTTTTACTGCTTTTTCCTTCAACTTTAATGAGACAATTCCTTTACAAAATTATTTTATAAAAGCGCAAATTATTTATTCATTGTTCTGTTGATATAAAATTGAGTTAATTTTTTAAACTTGAGCTAAATTTCTAGTGGCAAATTTAACATAAAATAGTTTTCTTCTTCCGATTCTCAGTTTTAAACACATATTGTGCTTGATAATGAGTTTAACACTTAGCCACCTGCCCATCATGTTAGAGCAAGCAATATTCACCGAACTTACAATTAGCATATAACATAAAAAATTATGTTTCTTGAAATTGCTAACTGTAAAATTTAGACAGATTCTGTGTACTGATGAAGAAATAGATCAATGCTTTGGTTTTTTCCTTGGGCTATAGCATGGCATGGATTTTTATTTGTTGATTTGCCATTATAGTAAAGGTTTTTATCAAATGATTATTTTATTATTATGATTTCCCCATTCAATATGGGATGAGCTTTGTTGATATTTTTATTATACTATTTGTGAAGTAGAAGTTTATTTTCAAATTCTAACATTGTGCAAACTTTTACTATTTGTAAAAATATTTCATTTGTTTAGTTGATTAATAAATACACAATAGCAGTTTCTTGGTTCAAGGAATCTATAGGTATATCTATATTTCATACAAAAATTCTTCTTTAATTTCTTATTGAACATATCACTATATCACTGTCATCCTGTTCATCGATTTGCTTGAGTGGGCGGCAGTGACGTCTCCATTCATCCCTGTCGAGTGCTAATTTAACCCAATGACGTCTGCTCGCTTCAGGAACATGAAGAGCACATCGTTGTTACTGTTTTTGGCATACCAAATACATCACAGGTAGCTTGACAGGCTCTGCCGTGCATGAAAAACAAAAATAAATGAAATAAGATAAAATGATAATAAAGAGTTTGCTTGGCTACAAATGTGACTGAGTAATCCAGGAAAAATTGCTTCACTCTCTTCCAGAAGCTTTGTTTTATAGTCTCTAGATCTTGGCTGTTGATGATATTATACCGTGGTGGTGGGGGGATGGGTTGTGGCTGTGGTTGCCAAGGTACTGGAAAACTTGGGTTCTGTGTGGAGGAGGCCCAGTTCTCTGATCTGAGCAGTCTTGGAGATCTTAGCCATGAGTCATGCATACCTGAGTTCCTCTGCGTGTTCCTTCACACGTGAGGCTCGTCCAAACGTGTAGAGAATGGCCATTAAGCGTGTCTGTGTCTGGGTTCTGGAGGTTTTCGGCTGCTGGGGCTCTGCTTGGGGCGGGGAGGGAAACTCAACCCGCCCCACAGAGAGGGGTCCCCGGTGAAAACAGCCTGGTGTGGAGGCAGGAGATTCTGCCAAGTCTTGGGTATATGGAAAACAATTGGTAATAGTATGTGTATAAAATTATTACATTGATATGTAACCAGAAATGAAAGCAATATAGTATTTTACCTATGCAAGACCAAGATGACTGCCCTCCGCACCCCGATGGATCTATCACATCCTCCAGAAAGGCAATGGAGAAAATTATTCACGACTTCTACTCGGATCTCTTTGACAGCCATGTCCACCTGCCCACATACCAAATTCTGAAGGATGGATATGTCATTTCCTACGTTCTCCCTTCTGAAATCCGACACGCCATTTCTCTGGTAAAGACTAGTACAGCACCTCATCCAGACAAGGTCAGACCCGAACACCTGAAGAATCTGCCGCCAGTACTCATCAATACACTGGCCCGACACTTCACATGCTACCTGTCTGAATGCAAGGTTCTATCCCAGTGGAAAACCAGTAGGACCGTTCTGTTGTACAAGAAGGGAAACATCCACGACATTGGCAACTATCGCCCAATCTGCCTGTTGTCTGTCGTCTACAAGTTGTTCACTCGTGTCATCCTGAATAGAATAGACAGAACACTAGACAAAGGACAACCATTTGAGCAAGCTGGGTTCCAAAGAGGATTCAGCACGATTGACCATATCCAAACAGTGACCAAACTCAATGAAGTTTTGCGAGAGTTCAAGATGCCGCTCTGCCTAAAGTACATCGACTTAAAGAAGGCCTTCGATTCTATTGAGACTGAGGCGGTCATCGAAGCCCTGGCCAAACAGGGCCTTCAAACTCAGTATAATAAAATCCTCCACGAGCTGTATTGTGGATTCACCACCAGGATCTCACCATTCTACAGGGAAGTGATCATTGATGTAAAGAGAGGGGTGCAGCAAGGAGATACCATTTCACCGAAACTCTTCAGTGCCACCCTGGAGAACATTATGTGACGACTGGAATGGGAAGGAATGGGAGTGAAGATAGACGGTCGCAATTACACCACCTCCGCTTCGCTGATGACATCGTTCTCATAACACTGGACATTAGCCATGTGGCACTAATGCTGACCGACTTTGACCGCGAGTGTGGAAAGGTCGGATTGCAGCTGAATCTCAACAAGATGATGTTCATGAAAAACGAACTGGTCCCTGAAGCTCCATTTGCTCTCAATGAAAAGAACATCTCTGAATGCAGCAGCTATGTCTATCTGGGTCGAGAAATCAACATGAGGTATGACTTGGTGCCAGAACTGCGCAGGAGGAAGAGAGCAGCGTGGAATGCCTTCAAAAGCGTCAAAGAGGTGGTTAAGAGAACAAAGAACCTCTGACTCCGGGCACATCTTTTCGATTCCACCCTTCTTCCTGCACTAACATATGCCTCAGAGACCTGGGCCTACGCAAGCAGGATGAGAATACTGTTAGGGTACCCCAAAGAAGAATCAAAAGAGCTATGCTGCGAATATCATGTCTCACTCAAGTGAGAGAAGGAATCCGGAGTTCTGACCTCTGTCGACGGTCAAAAGTCAGGGATGCTGTCTCATTTACCAAGGCATCAAAAATCAGATGGGCCGGTCATATAATGCGATTCAGAGATGACCGTTGGACTAGAACTGTTACCGACTGGATTCCATGGGACATCAGAAGACCTTGTGGCCGCCCTCCAACTAGATGGTCAGATTTCTTCGTCAAATCTCTGAATGAACGGTTTGAGGCTCTTTCTGTTCCTGGAGCGAGCAGGTATCATTGGGCTACACTAGCTCACGACAGGGACAAATGGAGATGTTACTGGCGCCTGCTCGAGCAAATCCAAGATCAAGGGGACTACAGGTGATACAAGTGATTTTACCTTTACCTCATTTTTTTGAAAAAATCGATGAAGTTTTCTTAGTGACTGTACCATTTTGTTTCTTCAAATGTATTATAGAAGGATTCTAATTTCTCTATGTCTACACCAACACTGTATCTTTTTTCTTACAATAATCATTTTAACTAGTGTGTAGTTATATCTTATTATGGTTTTGATTTGCATATTTTTATAAGTAAATAATGTTGAACAGACATGGTATGTTTTTCAGGAATATTAGATACGTATACTAAAAAAATACTACTCATTTTAAAAGAAAAAGAAATAGTTTATTTGCAAAAATATGTATGAGTCTAGTAGATATCATGACAAATAAATTAATCAGTCATTAAAGGACAATTTTTATGTGATTTCTCTTATAGAAGGTATTTGGAAGAGCCAAAGATAGAAGAATAGTAGGTGGAAGAAGAGAGAAAGGTAAATTGGAAGCCATTGTTTAATAGACTGTGAAGTATCTCTGAAGTGAAAATTATAAAGATATTTTTTTAGGCTGGAGCGATAGCACAGTGGGTAGGGCGTTTGCCTTGCATGCGGCTGACCCGGGTTCGATCCCCAGCATCCCATATGGTCGGTCCCCTGAGAATCGCCAGGAGTAATTCCTGAGTGCAGAGCCAGGAGTAACCCCTGTGCGTTGCCAGGTGTGACCGAAAAAGCAAAAAAAAAAAAAAAAGAAAAAAAAGTTCTAAAGATTTTTGTATAACATGATATCAAAACTTAATAACTCATTATTCACTTAAACATTTGTTTAGAGAGTATGTTTCATATTAAGTATTATATAACACACATACAAACATCTCACAGCCAGGCCAAAAACAAGGGGGGAAAGAAAAAGAAAAAAATTGTATAAGAAAATCATGAAATGAGATAGGCATGCCTATGCCCGTAATATAAAGAGAGTTTCATAGGTGAATGTCTATGTTCAAATATAATATAAATATACTTAATCTATGTCAATTGTATCTCAATAAATTGTGTTCTTACCATTTAGACACACACTCTAATAGTAAAAACCAGTATTCATCTCCCACCTAATTCTTACCCCATTCTCTTTCAATCCACAAACACAAAGTCTCTGTGGAGTTTTAGATCACTAATTTCCATAGAAAGAAGTATAAGAGTTTTTCTATATTAAAGACCTAAATTTATTTCTGTAGAGTATAACTTTGCTTTTGTCAAAACTCATCTCATCTTTCCAAATCACAATGTACTTTTAACTATAAGTTTAAACCAAATACTCTTTTTTATTATTTCAACTGTACCTATGATATGCATAATTAGAAAGTTCAGTTACTTATTGTGTTGAACATTTTGCTAACTTTCATAAGCATTAAAACCATTTTAATAAAAGAACAGATGGCATTACACAAATCCATTGATGTCAGATTAACTAATATGTACAGTTAAGTTTCATATTTATAGTACCCAGACCTTTTATTTCTCTGTGGAAAACATCAAATTTGCATTGAAACTCTTACATGGGAGTAAAGAAAATAGGTTGTTGTTTTTAAGTCACCTCATAACAATAATTTCAAAATATTCCTCCAAATTTTATATAAAATATTAACAAAAAACTTAAATATAGGAGAGTGGAAAACATTGTTTAAAACATCGTATACTATGCATCAAAATTTAAGACTGTATTATGCAGTGCTAAACCAAGTTTTTTTTACTCTTGAGTGTTATTTTATCAGTTTCAAAATGTGCAAAAAACAAAGCTTTTTATTCTTTCTAGTTAATTTTCTAAAATGTTGTACTTAGAGTTCATATTATTTACTATTCTGTGATAAAATTTTAAAATACTATAAAATTACGTAATTTTTAAGCTAAATACACTATTTATATCAGGTCAATATAATATATTCCATAATAGATTATTACTAGTCAAACTGAACTAAGAGCCCAGAAACAACACTCAGAGGTAGTTCCTGGCAAAAGAAGCCAGGTGTACCAAAGGGAGGAAGAACGGACGTTTAACAAATGGTGTTGAAAAATTGGCTTACCCCATATGCCCAAACAATCAAATTGGTTGCCTCTGACACACAATATGCCTCGTTTACTTTTGGTTGGAATGTTTCCAAATTCAACATCGATGGATGACAGAATAGATGATTCTCAAATAAATTAACAGTAGAAATCTCATATGATATGATCCATGGATTCTGCTTCTTGGCATCTATTACAAGAAAAAAGAGGCATTAATTCAAAGTAATATGTGCATACCTATGTCTATTGCAGAGCTATTCTACAAAAGCCAATTTTTATTTTTTTATTTTATATAGTGGTTCATAGTATTTGATTACATTTAATATTCAAACACCAATCCCACCACCGTTACACCTTCCCACAACCGTATTTCGAATGTTTCCATCCTGAACCCAAATCTCTGCCCCAAAACAGAACCAAATAACATATTTTGTATAGTTTGTTATGAAAAACCACTGAAAATGCTACAAAAAAGTATTCTTAGAGGAGTGTGAAGATTGTATTTCACCCAGGGGCCATCAAATCCTTCTGTAACAGATCACTATTATATTGTTAAAGGTTGAGCTTTGTGTGCTTTTATATTTGGAGTATGAGTAGCGTATGTGGTATGAAGTGTCCAGGAATAGGTTTGCTCATGGGTTAGGCTTGGCCAGAAAGTGGAGAGTGGTTGTGAGTGTGGTGATGGTTGAGTTCTGGAGGTTTTCGGCTGCCAGGACTGGGTCCCTTGGGGCGGGGAGACATCTCACCTACCCCTCTCCGGGGCACCCTGAGTAAAAGTCCCACAGACAGGTTCTGGCAGCATGGTTCACAAAAGCCAATTTTTTTTTATTTTATTTTTAAAATTATTTTATTAGTGAATCACTGTGATGTACAGTTACAAACTTCTGAACATTTAGGTTTGCATTTCACTCATACAGTGATCGTTTACCCACCCCTCCACCAGTACCCATTCTCCTCCAGCAATAATCCCAGTATTCCTCTCACCAACCCCACCCCATCCCCCACTACTCCACCCTGCCTCTGCAGCAGGTCATTCCCTTTTGTTCTCACTCTTTTTGGGTGTTTTAGTTTGCAATAAAGGTAATGAGTGGCCTTCATGTTTGGTCTATAATCTACTTTCAGCTTGCATCTTTCAACCCGAGTGGGTCCTCCCAACATCCTCTACTTGGTGTTCCCTTCTCTATCTGAGCTTCCTTTTTCCCCAGCATGTGAGTCCAGTTTCCAAGCTGTGGGGCAGATCTCCTGGTCCTATCCCTACTACTCTTGGGTGTTAGTATCCCACTCTTTTTTTATATTCCACAGATGAGTGTGATCTTTCTATGTCTGTCTCTCTTTTTCTGACTCATTTCACTTAACATGATATTTTCTATGTTGATCCACTTATAAGCAAATTTCATGACTTCATCTTTACTAACAGCTGCATAGTATTCCATTGTGTAGATGTACCAAAGTTTCTTTAACCAGTCATCTGTTTTGAGGCACTCCATTTTTTTCCAGATTTTGGCTATTGCAAACAGTGCTGCAATGAACATACAAATGCAGATTTCATTTGTACTATACATTTTTGCCTCTCTGGGATATATTCTCAGGAGTGGTATTGCTGGGTCAAATGGAAGCTCAATTTCAAATTTTTTGAGAATCCTCCACATTGTTTTCAAAAGGCCAGAACCAGTCGGCATTCCCACCAGCAGTGAAGGAGAGTCCCTTTCTCCCCACATCTGTGCCAACACTTGTTGCTTTTGTTCTTTTGGATGTGGGCCAGTCTCTGTGGTGTGAAAAAGCCAATTTTTAAGCAACACAAAATACCTAGTGGCAAATGAGTAGATTAAAATCTATTATATATGTGCAATGGAAAAATTCATAGTTATATGAAAATGAAATCTTCATTTCATTATAGCTTTAACTGGAGTAGAAATGGTGTCATACTTAGAGAAATAAGTCAGAATTATAAAGACAAATGATGAATGATGATATCACTCATATGTGGTGCATGAACAAATAAAAAGGAAATAGACAATGACCAATAAAAACAAATTCTTGGACTCTGACAACAAAATTGATATTATTAAAATGAGGGAGACTGAATGAGGAGGTGGTAGGATA
This sequence comes from Sorex araneus, assembly GCF_027595985.1. NCBI lineage: Eukaryota > Metazoa > Chordata > Mammalia > Eulipotyphla > Soricidae > Sorex > Sorex araneus. The sequence goes on along the minus strand of NC_073313.1, from coordinate 227,129,166 downwards.
GAGAGAACTAAAAGTGAAATAAAGAGAGTAATTTTGTATGCCAAGAGCACATAAATATCAATTCTATTTTAAGCCATGTTATCTTATTAATAGTGATTTTTATCATTTCACTTGTATCACTTGTCATCTCGTTGCTCATAGATTTGCTCGAGCGGGTGCCTGTAACATCTCCATTCTTCCCTGTCATTTGCTAGTATGGTTTGCTTTTTGGGGCCTTTTTTGGCTTTTTTTTTGCTTTTTGGGTAACACCTGAAGATGTACTGGGGTTAGTCCTTTACTTGCACTCAGGAATTTCTCCTGGCAGTGCTCAGGGGACATATGGGATGCTGGGAATCAAACCCAGGTTGGTCGCTTACAAGGCAAACGCCCTACCCATTGTGCTATCACTCCAGCCCCCAAGTGTAGTCATTTTTTATAAAGAAAAAAGAAATCGGGAAAATTATATAATAAATGATATAATAAAGAAGGACAAAATAGTATAGGAGATAATACAAGAGGTAAGAATTTTGCTTTCAGTGGGACCTGTAGCAATTGGGACTTAATTGAAGCACCAGCACCATATGTGGTCCCCTGAGCACCCCAGAAGGCAGTCCCCTGAGCACCCCAGAGCTCTTAAGCAGGAATAGACCCTAAATAGCATCAAGTGTGAACCAATGTTCCTTGAACAAAAACAAGAAAAATCTTAAAAAACTCAAAATAGAGGTAGTTATTAAAGGAGACAGTCCCAGTGAGTTAGGTTGTATGTTAGAAATCTGTCCTGCACTACACTGCTGTAAAACAAAAGATAATGAAAATTAGTGATATATGTAAGATACATTAGTTTCAAATGAGTTTTTTATATTGCTAGTAAATTGGAAAGTCAGATTATTAGGCAAAAAATGATTAGTCTTCTCTGAAGCAACTCCAACTAAAACTGGAAAAGAAAGATTCTTGACTTTTTTATACAACATGGAAGAACCTGGAGAACAACTTATTTAAGTGAAAAGAGCTAGAAAAAGATGAAAAATATGATAATTAATGAGTAGAATCTAAAAAAGATAATCAGTGTAACAGTATAAATTGGTGACTGCCAGGGACTTGGGGAAGAATGAGTATTGGATAGATATTGGTATGACTACACACCTTTTTTTAATCAGATGAGTAATTTTTTTTTGCTTGTAACATATAAACTCAGACTCTTGTTAACAGTATTGCTCTCTATACTTGAAATTTGCTTTAATAGAGCTTATGAAATTTCATAATGAAATTGAAAAAATTGAAGAGATACAGAAATGGAATGTGGTATGTGACATTTGTTTTATGATTCAAAGACAAAATATATAAAATATATTTGAGGAGTAATCAGAGAAATGCTGATAGTAATAATTTGATAAATATTAATAGTTAATTTTATCAGAAACTTTATGCTCTGGTTTATGCTTGTGTTATTGGATGAACTGATATTTAAGAAATATCAGATATTTAAGTGCACATGAATAATTTAATAATATGATACTAATGACTTATAACAAGCACAGAGGAGAAAACTTGAGCACTTGTTGAATCTAGATGATGAAAACCTTAAAAGTTCTTGATATTGAGGATTTTAGTACATATATTTAGTGCACTTCAGTATTTTGTTGTTGTTTAAATTTTGCAATGCAGAAAAAGAGTAAATAAGAATCAATAGGAGATCAAATTTAAGCAAGTATGTTGTATTCTAATTTGTTGATCTTTGATTATGCTGAGATAATTTTTACACACATATTGAAGGCTGACACAATCTTGCCAAGCAAAATCCAACAAAAAGTAAAAGTTAGCAACATTATGCCACTTGTCATCTGTTCTCCAAGCTCTTTAAAATTTTGTCTTCAATTTTTCAATTTAATTGCAACACGTTCCTTCTACCTTAGGGATGTTCAATTTTTACCAAATTTGCTAGCCTATTTTCTCTATTTTGCTTCCTCTCCTAAATTATTTTTGATCAACAGGGTGTATATCCCCAGTTTCTTTTCATTTTTTGAGATAATGCAAATGACCTCCACAGATAAATTTCTGGTATTCATCCATGTTAGACCAGGACATCTTGTCTATATTCCCTTCACAACCATTTTCTAATTTTAATCACTGTTTAGATTACATGTTACAATGCCCTGTTAAATGTCCAAAATTGAACTACCTGAACTAGAATGTAAGCTCTAAAAGGAGAGATGCTTATGTTTTTATTAATTAGTGTTTATAAAAAATAAAATAGTCATTTATATATTTTAGTACTCAAAAACAACATAGTAGAAAAATAAGCAAAGCATTACTATAAAATATCAGCATGGAAACCTGATCATTTCCTTTCCTTGTGTTTCACTAGTTACAATTGATAAATATTCAAGTAATTTTCAGCTTTACAGTTCAAAATATTAACAATTAACTCAGCAGTTTTCCTGTTCCTTTGTTGAGTTGATGAGAATTATAACGCAGTGCAGTTGAGGATAGAGAGGCAATCAATTGTAAATCCCCAAATGAGGCAAGCTTCCAACATAGGATTGTTCCAATTGGTAAAATTCTGATGTGTTTGTTTATCTTCTTAATACCTTTAAACATACAGTGTGAAGGTCTGTTGATCATATTGATCATAGAGAATCCTGTAGAATTTTGTGTTACTCCCTACCAAATAATAGTCTCACCTTGAAAATGTAAAGGTCGCAATATGGTAAAGGTTAAAATTTTGATTGACAAGAATTTATTTCTTTCATGAGATTAAGTTTCCACTAAGTCATTGTCACTGATTTTCTCTGCCAAAAGCTATAAACCCTGTCCAAAACCCATAGCAATTGAATAAAAATAAAGAATAAAAATAAATCAAACCAAACCATAAGAGAATTGCCAAGGTAATCAGAATTCCTTTGAAGGAGTATTGCACCTTACCTTATATTTGTTTTAAAGATTTTCCCACCAGACATTCACATTTTCTAACATCCAAAATGCAATGATTGAACTGGGTTTTTCACAGTGACATACAATTACAGAGGGAAAAAGTCTTTTAAACATTGATCATAGCAGTCTCTTTCTCAAAGTTCTGAAATGTAACTGCAAAGTAACTCTATCCCTCACTTGAAGGATTCAAAAGGGTTTGTACCACCATTTTAAAAACCTAACGGAATTTCTCTTTGACATAAGTGCCTAAGTGAATTAAATATAAGAAAATAAATAAAATGTAAATAAAAATAATTAATATACCCGGTTTCAATTGGAGATCTTAATTATACTGCAACACTTTGTTATTGTGTTTTTGAAGATTTCATAAAATTGATACTAATCTTATGATCACTGCACATGGAATGGTGCATTCACATTTCTCGGTTTTTGTATTAGGAGCAAGGAAGATTATGGCTAACTTCCAGAGTGAATTATGCATCTATATTAACTCTTGATAGTTGTCATTATGGTGAGCATATGGTTATATGATTACAGAAGTAGGAAACGTGATTTAAAAGTATCTATAATCAAGTGCTGTTTCATATTATGTTCCAAAGAGACTGATTCAAGTAGTTACTTTAAAGATGCATAAGCATTTTAATGATAAATATATATGTATATTTAAATTTTATTGAATCACCATGTGGAAACTTACAAAGTTCTCAGGCTTATGTCTCAGTCATACAATGCTCAAACACCCATCCCTTCACCAGTGCCCATATTCCACCACCAAAAACCCCAGTATACCTCCCATCCCCATCCCCCCACCCCCGCCTGCTCAACTGATAAATTTCACTTCATTTTCTCTTTACCTTGATTTCATTCCATATTTCAACACAAAACTCACTATTGTTGTTGGAGTTTCCCCCCCAAAATAACAGCCCTGCTGAGAAGGAAGCATTTGATAGTTAGTTTTCCATTGCTGAGAATGAAGAGACATGAAGTCGCACTGCCGCAGCAGCGGCCACATAGTTTAGGATTTCTGTATTTTATTATTTTAGTAATTAAGTTCAGGGAAATTTATGTTAGAAATTGCATCATTTCCATTCCTGGGGCAGCATGGGGCAATGGCTTAGTTCACAGTCTAGAAAAATGGCTGCAAGCACTTGCTGGGACCAAAAGTAGATTAGCTGGCCTCCAGATCTTGGTCGATCAGCAGCAAAGCGGCCGCAGAAAAGCGTGGCCACCTGGGTCAAATCTCAGCTGAGCGAGAGCCGGTATTGGTCCCGGCCCAAGACTGCACAAGCATACCGCTGTTTCCAAATATTAGAAACTCAGCAGCGCGGAGAAGCCCCCTCCCCGCCCCCTGCCCGCCTCGGCTCGGGGCTTCTCCTGAAGCCCCTGCCTGGCACCTTTCCGCCGCCGCCGTCGGATCCTGACCAATCTCCATCCTGCAGGTAAACAGGCAATCCCTTGGAGAGCCTGCCTCAGCGCGGAGAAGCCCCCTCCAGGACCCCTGCCCGCCTCGGCTCGGGGCTTCTCCTGAAGCCCCTGCCTGGCACCTTTCCACCGCCGCCATCGGAGCCTGACCAATCCCCACTCTGCTGCTTAGGGGCGTGTCCTCATTTAGGGGGCGTGGCCTAAAAAGTGGGCGTGGCCTCTTTTGGGAGCACAGGCCACTAACGCGGCCGCAGTTTTTTTTTTTTTTTTTTTTACCATTCCATGCCTTCTCCTTTGGCCACAATTGATAGAATTCATTCCTTCGAAGAACTCCCTGATCATCTTAGTTACTACATGCTAATGCTCAACTAACCCACCCTATCCTAACTTCACGAAAACTGTCAATGAACACATTAACTTGCACACAAAAGTCCTCTGTCAAAGGAGCATAGCCCAAAATCTTCAGTTGACGTTCCTCCCAAGCTAACGAGAGCTCCAGACAGTAAAGCCCATAACATCATGAAGAAACAGAGAAAATCCCCACCACCAGGAGAGAAACAAGAAAACATCTTACTAACCTCACCAGCGACCTCCCAGAAACACATCCTCTTCTCAGATAAAGAATTCAGAGAGGAAATTGTCAGGATGGTTCACGAAATCAACACAAATGTGGAACGAACATCCAATAAATTAAGGGAGGATATGGATGCAGCGTTGGAACGCTCCACCAAGATAATCCAGGAAGAAATGAGATCAGAAATTTCAAAGCTACGAACAGAAGTCACACAACTAAAAGAATCAGTAGATGAAATGAAAAACTCCCTAGGAGCCCTCAGTAGTAGAATGACTACAGCCGAAGACAGAATCAGTGAGCTTGAAGATGAACTGCACAAAGCATATAGGCAACAACAAATAATGGCAAAAGACCTCAAAATGGCTCTAGAGCGAGTTAGAGTCCTAGGGGATGACCTCAGGAGAAACAACATAAGAATCATGGGAGTGCCGGAACCACAAGGAACCAATCCCAATGAAAAAAACACCATTAAAGACATCATTGCTAAAAAATTCCCAGAGCTAGAGAATGCGGACATCCAGATACAAGGAGTCCGAAGGGTGCCAGCTAAAAGGGACCCAAATAGAAAATCTCCAAGGCATATCATAGTCAGAATGAGGGATGCCGTGGATAGAGACACAGTACTGCAAGCAGCAAGATCAAAGAAAGAGATCATATACAAAGGCGCACCCCTCAGATTCACAGCAGACCTATCAGAAGAAACCCTCCAAGCCCGAAGACAATGGTGGGATATAGTGAAAAAACTTCATGAAATGAATGCCTCACCAAGAATACTCTACCAGGCTAAACTCTCAGTTAAACTTGAAGGAACCATACATTATTTCATGGACAAGCAACAGCTCAGGAACTTCATAGACTCAAGACAAAACTTAAAAGAAGGACTCAAAGGGCTACTATAAGACAAGAAAAAAGACATATAAGAACAACAAACCCTACAGAAAAATGACACAAAATCCCATGACAATAATTTCTCTTAATGTTAACGGGCTAAATGCACCAATCAAGAGGCACAGAGTGGCAAAATGGATTCGGAAACTAAACCCAACTTTCTGCTGCCTACAAGAAACACATCTGAATAGTCAGAACAAACACAGACTCAAAATCAAAGGATGGAAAACAATCCTGCAAGCAAACAGCCCCCTCAAAAAAAAGGCAGGGGTGGCCATACTAGTATCTGATAGCATAGATTTCAGGCTGAAAAAGATCAGAAGGGACAGCAAAGGTCATTTTATATTCATCAAGGGATATATACAACAGGAAGAAATCACACTCCTAAACGTATACGCACCTAATGAATGACCAGCTAAATACTTAAAAGAACTCCTAACAGAATTTAAGGAGGACATAACTAGCACCACGATAGTAGTTGGAGATTTCAACACTGCCTTATCACCTCTGGATAGATCGACAAGAACAACACTCAGCAAGGAAACGATGGCCCTGAAGGAAGAAATGGAAGATACAGGGCTAATAGACCTATACAGGGCTATATACCCCAAAAAGAAAGAATACACATTCTTTTCCAGCGCACACGGAACATTTTCCAAAATAGACCATGTTCTGGGCCACAAGTTATACCTTCATAGAATTGGGAAGATAGAAATTGTATCAACTATCTTTTCAGACCATGATGCACTGAAGATGGAAGTTAATCATGCACAGACGCGGAGGACCAAATCAAACACTTGGAAGTTAAACAACTCACTATTGAACAATGAGTGGGTCACGGAGGAAATCAAGAAAGAAATTAAGAGATACCTCGAAACAAATGAGAATGAAGACACAAGCTATCAGAACCTATGGGATGCGGCTAAAGCTGTGTTAAGGGGAAAATTTATAGCTCTCCAAGCCTTCCTCAGAAAGGAAGAAAGGGCCTATATAGATAGCTTGACTTCGCAGCTCAAGATCTTAGAAGAGGACCAGCAAAAGGAACCCAAACCAGATCGAAGGAAAGAAATAATAAAACTTAGAGCAGAAATTAACGATATGGAAACCCGAAAAACAATCCATAAGATCAATGAAACAAAGAGCTGGTTCTTCGAGAAAATAAATAAGATTGATAAACCGCTAGCAAGACTCACAAAGAAAGAAAAAGAGAAAACCCTAATAAACAGAATCAGAAATGAAAAGGGGGACATCACAACAGAAACCAAGGAGATTCAAAGGATCATCAGAGACTACTTTGAAAGTCTGTATGCCACGAAGCAAGAGAACCTAAAAGAAATGGACGCATTCCTTGACTCCTACAATCTCCCAAGACTGAGCCAAGAAGACGTGAAATACCTCAATAGGCCCATAAATATCAAGGAAATCGAAACTGTAATCAAAAGTCTCCCCAAAAACGAAAGCCCAGGTCCAGACGGTTTCACTGGTGAATTCTTCCAAACATTTAAAGAGGACTTGTTGCCAGTTCTCCACAAGCTTTTCCAGGAAATTGAAAAGACAGGAACCCTTCCGAACAGCTTCTACGAGGCACATATCTCCCTAATACCAAAAGCAAACAAAGACACCACTAACAAAGAAAACTATAGACCAATATCCTTGATGAACACCGATGCGAAGATCCTCAACAAAATACTAGCAAATAGAATCCAACAACTCATCAAAAAGATCATACACCATGACCAAGTGGGATTCATCCCGGGGATGCAAGGATGATTTAACATTCGGAAATCAATCAACATAATCCATCACATCAACAAAAGTAAAGATAAAAACCATATGATCATATCAATAGATGCAGAGAAAGCATTTGACAAGATCCAGCACCCATTCATGATAAAAACTCTCACCAAAATGGGTTTTGGAGGAACTTTTCTCAAGATAGTCAAAGCCATCTACCATGAACCTAGGGCAAGCATTATCATCAATGGAGAAAAACTAAGGGCTTTTCCTCTAAGATCGGGGACAAGACAAGGATGCCCACTCTCACCACTTCTCTTTAATACAGTATTGGAAGTATTAGCAATAGGCATCAGGCAAGAAAAAGATATTAAGGGGATTCAGATCGGAAAGGAAGAAATCAAGCTCTCACTATTCGCAGACGATATGATGCTATACCTAGAGAAACCTAAAAGCTCTAGTAAGAAACTCTTAGAAACAATTGACCTATACAGTAAAGTTGCAGGCTATAAAATCAATACCCAAAAGTCCATGGCCTTCCTATATGCAAACAATGAGACAGAGGAAAGGGACATGAAAAAAGCAATCCCATTCAAAATTGTGCCCCAGAAAATCAAATATCTTGGAATCAGCTTAACTAAAGAAGTAAAGGACCTCTACAAAGAAAACTATATAACTCTACTCCATGAAAAAAAGAGGACATGAGGAAATGGAAACATATCCCCTGCTCATGGATAGGGAGAATAAACATTGTCAAAATGGCAATACTCCCAAAAGCATTATACAGATTTAACGCGATCCCTATAGGGATACCCATGGCATTCTTCAAAGAAGCGGAGCAAGCAATCCTGAAATTTATATGGAACAATAAACGCCCACGGATAGCTAAAACAATTCTTGGGAAAAAGATGATGGGAGGCATCACCCTCCCAAACCTTAAACTCTACTACAAAGCGGTAACAATTAAAACAGCATGGTACTGGAACAAAGGCAGAGCTGCAGACCAATGGAACAGGGTGGAATATCCCCACACACAACCTCAAATGTATGATCATCTAATATTTGATAAAGGAGCAAGAGATGTGAAGTGGAGCAAGGAAAGTCTCTTTAACAAAGGGTGCTGGCACAACTGGACAATCACATGCAAAAAAATGGGCTTAGAACTCGACCTGACACCATGCACAAAAGTCAGATCAAAATGGATTAAAGACCTCAACATCAGACCACAAACCATAAGGTATATTGAAGACAAGGTCGGCAAAACCCTCCAGGATATTGAAGATAAAGGTATCTTCAAAGATGACATGGAACTAAGCAATCTAGTAAAAACAGAGATCAACAAATGGGACTACATTAAACTAAAAAGCTTCTGCACCGCAAAAGATACAGTGACCAGAATACAAAGACTATCTACAGAATGGGAAAGGATATTTACATAATACCCATCAGATAAGGGGTTGATATCAAGGGTATATAAAGCACTGGTTGAACTCTACAAGAAGAAAACATCCAACCCCATCAAAAAATGGGGTGAAGAAATGAACAGAAACTTTACCAAGGAAGAAATACGAATGGCCAAAAAGCACATGAAAAAGTGCTCTACATCACTAGTCGTCAGAGAGATGCAGATCAAAACAACCATGAGATACCACCTCACACCACAGAGACTAGCACACATCCAAAAGAACAAAAGCAACCGCTGTTGGAGAGGATGTGGGGAGAAAGGGACCCTTCTACACTGCTGGTGGGAATGCCGGCTAGTTCAGCCCTTTTGGAAAACAGTATGGACGATTCTCAAAAAACTAGAGGTTGAGCTCCCATTTGACCCAGCAATACCCCTGCTGGGAATATATCCCAGAAAAGCCAAAAAGTATAGTCGAAGTGACATATGCACTTATATGTTCACCGCAGCACTGTTTACAATAGCCAGAATCTGGAAAAAACCCGAGTGCCCTAGAACAGATGACTGGTTGAAGAAACTCTGGTACATCTATACAATGGAATACTATGCAGCTGTTAGAAAAAATGAGGTCATGACGTTTGCATATAAGTGGATCAACATGGAAAGTATCATGCTAAGTGAAATGAGTCAGAAAGAGAGAGACAGACATAGAAAGATTGCACTCATCTGTGGAATATAGAATAATAGACTATAAGACTAACACCCAAGAATAGTAGAAATAAGAACCAGGAGATTGTTTCCATGGCTTGGAGGCTGGTCTCTCATTCTGGGTAACTCAGGGAAGGGACCACCAAGTAAAATGTGGTTGGAGGTCATGTGTGGGAAGGGTGAGGCGGGCGGAATACAGACTATAGACTGAACACAATGGCCACTGAACACCTCTATTGCAAACCACAACACCTAATCAGAGAGAGAGAACAAAAGGGAATTCCCTGCCATTTTGGCAGGGTGGGGTAGGGGGAGACGGGTCTGGGGAGGGGGGGAGGGATGTTGGGTTTACGGGTGGTGGAGAATGGGCACTGGTGAAGGGATGGGTTATTGAACTTTATATGGGGGAAGCATGAGCATAAAGATGTATGAATCTGTAACTGTACCCTCACGATGACTCTCTAATTAAAAATAAACTAATTATAAAAAAATAATAAAAAATAAAAAAAATAAAAAAATAAAAAAAAGAAACTCAGCAGACCTATTATATTAAATGTAGTAATATAATTTAGATATTAGCCAAAATAATTGATCCTCAGGCAAGGCAGCTAAGAATTTAGAAGAGAAAATAAAACAATTTGTTTCCTAATGTAATGAATACAAGTTGGCAAATAGTTTTTTCTTTTCTTAAATTAGAAAATTCTGAATTTTGCTACCAAAGAGACTGCAAATGAAAATATTTATCCTGTCTCTAAATTATTTAAGTTTTGTGTATCTTTAATGCAGCGATAATTTTAATTAAAAATTAAAATTGAAACACCAGAATTTACAAAGTTGTTCATGAAAAAATTGTTTCAGGCATACAATATTCCAACACCAATCTCACCCCCAAAGTCCCCTTCCTGCACCCAAGTTTCCCAAGGTTTTCTGCCATCCCCTCCATCCTGCCCGCTTGGGCAGGATATGATAAATTTTATTTCACGTTACATGTTTCAGCAAAACTTAAATAAATGGCAAATGGAATTAACAGATAGTTAGTCAATTATATTTGTCAATTTGCAGTGATTGATTGCTTTATTATTTTAATCTAAATAAGTAAAAAAATTCAGATCATTTAATACAGTATTATTTACTTCCTATTCTTATTTACATAATTAAGTTTTCAGCTCTGGAATCAAATCTCTATATACATGCAGCAATAATTAACATAGTTCCTTTACTATAAGTGTAAGAATTATTCTATATGGCAACACTTTGGGTTGGAGCGATAGCACAGTGGTAGGGTGTTCGCCTTTCACGAGGCTGACCGGAGTTCGATTCCTCTGTCCCTCTCGGAGAGCCCAGCAAGCTACCGAGAGTATCGCACCCGCACGGCAGAGCCTGGCAAGCTACCCGTGGCATATTGAATATGCCAAAAACAGGAACAATAAGTCTCTCAATGAGAGACATTACTGGTGCCCGCTCGAACAAATTGATGAGCAATGGGATCACAGTGACAGTGACAGTGGCAACACTTTAAAACTAAGTTAGGCCATAAAATAGTTCAAGAGACTGAGAGCACATATAAGTGATTCCATTCCAGCACCACATTCCCGTGCCCCACTGACAGGGTTTGATTCTCAGTCTTACTTGGCTCCCTAAAGTATGACTGGGAGACTCCCCCACCCCACAAACACTGCTGAGTATTGCTCCTATAATAGTAAGGTTAAAAAACCCCAGAGATTTTGTATGAGTCAATTTTGTTTCTGCATAACATCACAGTCTGAAATTGTCCTTACTTTCATTCATTCAGCCATCCATTTGCTTACATTTATATGGTAAATTTGTCTGGATTCTTGAAGACAAGTAAGGACAAACTAAACATTGCACAGCTAAGCTGAAATGAATATTAATATAAACTAGAAGTTGGAATTAAATTAAATTTTCACAAAGATTTACATATCTGAATCAATGCTAGTGTGGTCTGAGTTTGCAAAATTCCCTATGGAAATATGGGTGCATTGTTCACTTAAGGTTCCTCCAAAACATATAAAATTCCTTGATAATTAATTGAGCTCATCCACTTTATTAATTTCTTTTTATCTTTTGAGTTGAGGTGGTAGGGCACTCCAAGCAATCCTCAGCCTGCCCAGTTTCTTTCTCAGAGATATGCTGCTCTTGAGTTCAGTTGAATTCAGTTGATCTAGGATGTGGCCCAGGCTCAGTGCTATCAGGACCACTAGGATTCTCTAAGTGGTGATTTAATAAATATGCCACACTGGGGCTCATATTCCAAAGCTTTGCATGCCAGGCATGAGATTCTGCCCAGTGAGCTATCTCTCTGGTCCCTCTCTCTATTCTTAAACTGCAAAACCATGAGTGAAAACATAGACCATTGTAATACATACATACCTATGTATTACACTGTGATGGCCTACCATAAGACCATGGGTATTAAGATACTTTATAACCAGAGTGACCTAAGTTTGAATATCAATTCTACCACTTAGTCATATCATCTTATAATCCTTCATTTCTCTATCTCAGGTTTTTCAATCGTCTGTTTTCTGACTTCAAATCACTTATGGAAGAAAACAATAGCAGAATGAAACATAAAATAAAACAGAAATCCAGGCGATTGTTTCAGGGTTATATTGGTAATACTCAAGACTTACTCTTGGCTCTTTACTCAGGGATCACTCCTGGTGGGACTCAGCATACCAGATGGAGTGCCAAAGATTGAATTTGGCCAGCTGTGTGTGAGGCTAGTGTGCTAACCACCGCACTATTTCTCCAGATTGCTTTTGTATTTTGTAGATCATGAGGACCAAACTCAGATCTGACCTTAAATTTTAAAGAAAACAGTAGAAAATATAAATAGGAATAGACTTAAAAGAAGAATAGAGGATGATCTTGGAAAGTAAGTATATTTTTAGCCAGAAATGAAGACTTCTAATCCAAGAGTGGTAGAAATTGGAATTAAGATGCATCAGAAAATAAATAATTAATTATTTTTCATATGAATGTATACATATCAACTTGAAAAAAATTCTTAAAACTTCTCTAATTATGTAAAAATAATTAGATTTTGTGAAGATTAGTTTGAATGAAGAGCTTTAAAGAGACATTAGAGCAGATGGTCCCTTTAAAAGAATTAGGTCATTTTTTTTTATTTTAAAGTTTTAAGTTGCATTTCCAAGGATGAATTAAAAGGCATTTTAATGGAAGAACTTAATTGGAACAAAAATTAATTATTGAAGAATTTGAGGAAAGAGACACAGATGTGGCAAAGATCATTCATTCCACCCATCCTTTATAGAGTTACATATGGCCTCACATCCAGAGACACTAAATTGCACATAAGATATTGCCTAAAATGGAATTAGTAAGTCATAATTTAGGCTCTTAAAGAATTCTTCCAAAATAGATGAATTTTAAGGAAAATGATGTTTTATAAACTATGTATGTGAAATGTCTGCATAGAGTAGAATTTATTAAAGGAATATATCAAGTGAATAAAATTTATTCACACCTTTAAGTGAATAAAATTTTTTAAATCCATAATAAAATGTACATTAGTTTTCAGTGAAATCTGACATGAGAGCTGAGCTCTAAATACAGAAAAAAATTACAGGAGAAGAAATTTAAGGGTCATTCAGACAAAGAAAAAATACATTATTTTTCAGTTTGGGACATTATGTAAACCTTGCTTTTTAAATCATGTTTTGAACTAATGGCAGCACTGTAGCACTGTCATCAGTTGTTCATCAATTTGCTCAAGTGGGCATCAGTAATGTCTCCATTGTGAGACATGTTGTTATAAACATTTGTTATAGCTATTTGTTTTTTGCTTTGAATCACATAGTTATGCTTTGTTCATTTATACATAATATAGGATATATCTTAAAAGCTATTGTGAATTATCATGAATGAATAAAATAAATATTATTTCTTTTTATTTACGTATTTTATTTTAGATTCTATTTTCTTATCCAATATAGAAATTTATACTGAGAATAGAATTGGTCCTAAATTGATTCTATTTGAGTCCTAAATATGATTTTGTTTTATTTGTATTAATACAATTTAAAAAAAATCCAAATTACAGTTAATAGTTTGCTGATGTACTTTCAAGTGTGTGTGTATTTCTCATTGTTTTCTGAATAAAAAAAATTAAATTACATTTGTCATGGCATTTGGTTTTAAAATATCAGTGCAGAATTTCTGCAAAATGTAGTCAAAACTTTTTTAGCGACATAATATTTCTGTTATCAAAAATCATATTTAAATTAATATCTTAAAACAAACAATATGATATAAAATATGTTTTTATCTTGTATTAAAATTACTCTTTTCTTAAAGGAGATCATGAATTTTGCATATAAGTGGATCGGCATGGAAAGTATCATGTTAAGTGAAGTGAGTCAGAAAGAGAAAGACAGACATAGAAAAATTGCACTCATCTGTGGAATATAGAATAACAGAGTAGGAGACTAACACCCAAGAGTAGAAGAATAGTAGAAATAAGTACCAGGAGGTTGACTCCATGGCTTGGAAGTTGGCCTCACATTCTGGGGAAAGGGCAACTTAGAGAAGGTATCACCAAGTATAATGCGGTCTGAGGCCATGCGGGGGAAAGGTGATGTGGGCTGAATGTGGACTAGAGACTGAACACAGCGGCCACTCAACACCTCTATTGCGAACCCCAACACCTAATTAGAGAGAACAAAAGGCAATGCCCTGCCGCAGTGGCAGGGTGGGGTGGGGGGAGATGGGATTGGGGAGGGTAGGAGGGATTCTGGGTTTACTGGTGGTGGAGAATGGGCACTGGTGAAGGGATGGGTTCTCAAACTTTGTATGAGGGAAACATGAGCACAAAAATGTATGAATCTGTAACTGTACCCTCATGGTGATTCACTAATTAAAAATAAATTAAAAAATAAATAAATTAAAAATAAAATTACTCATTTCTTTTTAAATTTTTTAATGAATAATCATGAGATACAGTTACAGATTTACAAACTTTTGAGATTACGTTTCAGTCATACAATGATCGAATACCCATCCCTCCACCAATGCCCATTCTCCACCACCAATGTTCCCAGTATCCCTCCCACCATCCTCCCAAAATTACTTACTTTCTTCAAAACTTGTTTTCCTAATAGCTGCGTAATATTCTACTGTTAGATAAACAACATAGTTTCTTTAACCAGTCATCTGTTCTCAGACACTTGGGTTGTTTCTAGATTCTATTGTGAACAATGGTGCAATAAACACAGAAGTGCAGATAGCATCTCTGTACATTTGTGCACCCAGGATATATTCCCAGAAGTATTGCTGGGTATATGAAAGCTCAGTTTCTAGTTTTTTGAACAATGTCAATATTGTTTTTCAAAGAGACTGGTCCAGTCAGCATTTCCACCAACCACAAATGAGTGTCCCTTTCTCCCTGCATTTATATCATCTCTCATTCTTGTTCTTTTGTATGTATACAAATCTCTGTGATGGGAGATATCTCATTGTTGTTTTGATTTATATTTAGCAATGATTAGTAATTTTGACCATCTTCATGTGCCTTTTGGTCATTTGTATTTCTTCTTTCTTTTTTTTTTGAGGAAATTTCTGTTCATTTCTTCTCCCCCCTTTTTTTTTTTTTGATGGGGTTGGAATTTTTTCTTGTAAATTTCTAACAGTGCCTTTTATATCTTGAATATTAACCCCTTATCTGATGGGTAGTGGGTAAAAAATGTTTTCCATTCTGTAGCCTGTCTCTGTATCATGGTCATCATTTCTTCTGAGGTGCAGAATCTTCTTAGCTTTAATGTCATCCTATTAGTTTGGTTTTAGTTTCACTTGCTTTGTCAGTGGTTTTTCATCTTTAAAGATGCCTTTAGTTTCAATATCCATGATGGTTCTGCCTATATTTTACTCCATATGCCTTGTGGATTTAAGTATTATATTGAGGTCTTTAATCCATTTTGATCTGACTTTTGTGCCTGGCAGTCTAAGTTCATTTTTCTCTTATAAATGGATAGATAAGTGCAGGTATCATGCTGAATGAAATGAGTTAAAAGGAGAGGATAAGACAGAATGATTGCACTCCTTTGTGGGATATAAAAAACATAATATGGAAGTAAAACTCAAGAAGAATAAAAAACAAGGCCTAGAAGGACTGGTCCATGGTTGGAAGCTTACCTCAAGTGCCTAGAGAGAAGACAATTGGGATAGAAAAGGGACCACTATGACAAAGATAGTAATGATTGCCCTGAATAAAAAAACTGCTTTTTGAAAGTAAGTAAAGGGACAAACATGATAACCTCTCAGTGTCTGTATTGCAAAGTATATAGCCAGAAAGAGAGAGAGGGAAAGAGGAAAGGTGTCTCCAGTAGAGACAGGCTGAGGGTGGTGGCATCGTCAGAGGCAAACTGGGGACATCGGTGGTGGGAAATGTACACTGGTGGAAGGATGGGTGTTTGAACATTGCAAGGCTGTAACCCAATCGTTACTATCTTTGTAGCTGTTTAATCTCATGGTAATTCAATTTTTAAAAATTACTCCTTTTAACTTCAAGCTCTTTTTATGGGCTAACATATATTTTGTTAAGGTTTTATTCATTTTACCATAGTGAAAATAGAACGTTGACTGTATTAATTTCACAATAATATTGACAGACTTTGATCTCTTCAGTGTTAATATAATAATTTGATTTTTTAATGCAAGTTGAAAATGCAGCATGTAAAAGAGGGAAGACTGTTCTAAATAAGCTAGTTTGATGTAAACTTCACTTATGCACAGTGATTTAGATAGGATATTAGTAACATTTATCTGCTATATTTACTTCTGATTGCTATTAGAGATGCATTTACCTGCTATTCTGCATGTCAGAGTATAAAATGGGCAAAAATTGAACAAAAAATTGGCATTTTGGGGGCGTTTTTCCTCTCCAACAATAGCTCTAAGAGAAAATGCAATTTTTGGTCGCTTTATCTTTTAGAGGTTGTCCCACACTCTGGATTTTGTTTCTGCCTTTCATGTTCAAAGCCGGCAATTATTAATCAAGTCTTTAGTTTTTCTTTTCATTTATCACTCTGATTCTGACTTCTGCTTCCCTCTTAACTTTATAAAGACTCTTGTGATTATGTTGAGCCACCCAGAGAATTTAAAATAATCACCCCTTCTCCACAAGAGTTGATTAGCAATCTTTCTTCTGCCTCCAACTTTATTCCAAGATCTGGGGATTAAAGAGAAATCTTTGGGGAGCTATTATTTCCCCCGCTACAGAAAATCTTTAGAATAGCAGTAAGTGTTGGCTTTCTTAATTAATCTATGATTCATACAGTTATCCTATATCATTTTATTTAAAAAGTTAAAAAATTTTCAGTGCGCTCACGCGGCCTCCGGGACTTGGGACCCTTGCCGCCGCCACTTCCCTCGCCCCACCGCCCCGGCTTTCCCGTCCGCCCGGCTCCCTCCAACCCGGCCTTTTCCCAGGTAATCAGGAGACTCCCAGCCACGCCTCCCGAGTGCGCCCCTGGTTCCCACGCGGCCGCCGGGACTTGGGACCCTTGCCGCCGCCACTTCCCGCGTCCCACCGCCCCGGCTTTCCTGGGACCATTGTCCCAGGAGCCCCTGCTAAGAAGAAACGGGGGTGTGGCCTGAAAGGGGCGTGGTCTAAAAAGGGGCGTGGCCTCCTGCCAGAGCGGCCGCAGATATTATTTCCTACCTTAGCACATTAGGTATGGTCTTCTTGCTTTGAAAATCGGTTTAACACATCTCATACACTTATGCGAACTAGCCTATTAGCTCTAAGTTTAGAAAAATTATAAGTGAATAAGAGAAGCTTAGCAAAGCTTTTGTAAAGACAACTTAGCCTTAAGTCTTCATTAAAGCCCCAACATCAATCAGAAAGAAAAGGCTGAGTGTAAGGAAGACTTCTAGAATAGGAATAAAGCTGCCATCAGAAATAGCACAAACAGAGCCCCTCCTTCTCTCAGCAAGAGGTAGGAGGAATAAACACCTACAATGTTCCAATCCTATACTTCCATAACAATATGAAGTAGCAGCGAAAATCCCCTCCAGGAAGAGAGGGAGAAGAAAAGATACTAGAAACCTCAAAAGAGGCTCCCAACATCTACGACCTCTCAGATAAACAATTCAGAGAGGAAATCTGGAGGAGAGTCGACCTACTCCAAGCAAATATGGAACAGACATCCAATAAATTAAGGGAGGAGATGAATGAAGCGCTGGAACGGTCTACCAAGAAAATACAGGAAGAAATGAGAGCAGAAATGAGAGCAGAAATTTCAAACCTTCGAACGGAAGTCTCACAAATAAAGGAATCGGTAGATGAAATAAAAATCTCACTAGATGCCCTCAACAGTAGAATGACTACAGCCGAAGACAGAATCAGTGATCTGGAAGATGAGCTGCAGAAAGCTTATAGACAACAACAAATCATGGCCAAAGACCACAAAATGGCTATAGAGCGAATCAGAGCCCTGGGGGATGACTTCAAGAGGAACAACATAAGAATCACTGGAGTACCAGAACTGCAGGGAAGCAACCCCAATGAAAAAAACACAGTCAAAGATATCATTGCTGAGAAATTCCCAGAGCTGGAGAAGGCAGGCATCCAGATACAAGGAGTCCGAAGAGTACTGGCAAAAAGAGACCCAAATAAAAAGACCCCAAGGCATATCATAGTCAGAATGACGGATACCATGGATAGAGACGCAATTCTGCAAGCAGCAAGGTCAAGGAAGGAAATCACATACAAAGGAGCACCCCTCAGATTTACGGCCGATCTGTCAGAAGAAACCCTCCGAGCCCGAAGACAATGGTGGGACATAGTGAAAAAACTCAACGAAATGAATGCCTCACCAAGAATACTTTATCCGGCTAAACTCTCACTCAAACTCGAAGGAACTATACACTACTTCTCAGATAAACAACAGCTCAGGTCCTTCATAGACTCAAAACCAATCTTGAAAGAAGGTCTAAAGGGGCTACTGTAAGACAAGGAGGAGCCCCATAAGAACAACAAATCCCACAGAAAGATGACACAAAACCACATCACAATAATCTCTCTCAATGTCAATGGCCTAAATGCACCTATCAAGAGACACAGAGTGGCTAAATGGATCCGGAAATTAAACCCAACATTCTGTTGCCTGCAAGAAACACACCTGAACAAACAGAGTAAACATAGACTCAAAATCAAAGGATGGAAAACAATCCTCCAAGCAAACAACCCACTTAAAAAAGCTGGAGTGGCCATCCTGGTATCCGACAACATAGATTTTAGGATGAAAAAGATCAAAAGGGACAGCAAAGGTCATTTTCTGTTTAACAAGGGATATGTACAACAGGAAGAAATCACACTCTTAAATGTATATGCTCCTAACGAATGACCGGCTAAATATTTAAAACAACTCCTAACAGACTTCAAAGAGGACATCACTAACAGCACAATTGTAGTCGGAGACTTAAATACGGCCTTATCGCCTCTAGATAGATCCACAAGAACAAAACTCAACAAGGAAACACTGACTCTGAAAGAAGAAATAGAAGGGAGAGGCCTAATAGACCTATACAGGGCCTTACACCCCAAAAAGAAAGAATACACATTCTTTTCCAGTGCACACGGAACATTTTCTAAAATAGACCATGTACTGGGCCCCAGAACATACCTCAATAGAATCGGAAAAATAGAAATTGTATCAACCATTTTTTCAGACCACGATGCGCTGAAGATAGAAGCTAACCACTCACAAACACGAAAAATCAAATCAAACAATTGGAAACTAAACAATTCAATGTTGAACAATGAGTGGGTCAGGAAGGAAATCAAGGAAGAAATCAAAAGATACTTAGAAACTAATGAGAATGAAGACACGAGCTACCAAAACCTATGGGACGCAGCTAAAGCCGTGTTAAGGGGAAAATTTATAGCTCTCCAAGCATTCCTCAGGAAGGAAGAAAGGACCCACTTAGATAGCTTGACTTCACGACTCAAGACCTTAGAAAAGGACCAGAAAAAGGACTCCAAACCAGACCGAAGGAAAGAAATAATAAAAATTAGAGCAGAAATTAATGACATCGAAACCAAAAAAACAATCCGAAAGATCAATGAAACAAAGAGTTGGTTCTTTGAGAAAATAAATAAGATTGATAAACCGCTAGCAAGACTCACAAAGAAAGAAAGAGAGAAAACTCTAATAAATCGAATCAGAAATGAAAAGGGGGACATCATAACAGAAACCAGTGAGATTCAAAAGATCATTAGAGACTACTTTGAAGGTCTTTACGCCACAAAAAAGGAGAACCTAAAAGAAATGGATGGATTCCTTGATTCCTACAATCTCCCAACACTGAAGAAAGAAGACCTAGAATACCTGAATAGACCCATCAATGTTAAGGAAATTGAAACTGTAATCAAAAACCTCACCAGAAACAAAAGCCCAGGCCCAGATGGTTTCACTGGCGAATTCTTCCAAACATTTAAAGAAGACCTATTGCCTGTTTTCCTCAAACTTTTCCAGGAAATTGAAAAAACAGGAACTCTCCCAAACAGTTTCTATGAAGCACATATCTCCCTAATACCAAAAGCAAACAAAGACACCACTAAGAAAGAAAATTACAGACCAATTTCCCTGATGAACACCAATGCGAAGATCCTCAACAAAATACTAGCAAATAGGATCCAACAACTCATCAAAAAGATCATACATCACGACCAAGTGGGATTCATCCCAGGGATGCAAGGATGGTTTAACATTCGGAAATCAATCAACATAATCCAGCATATCAACAAAAGTAAAGACAAAAACCATATGATCATATCAATAGATGCAGAGAAAGCATTTGAGAAGATCCAACATCCTTTCATGATGAAAACCCTCGCCAAAATGGGGTTTGGAGGAACTTTCCTCAAGATAGTCGAAGCCATCTATCACAAGCCTACGGCAAGCATTATCCTCAACGGGGAAAAACTAAGGGCCTTTCCTCTGAGATCGGGCACAAGACAAGGATGCCCACTCTCACCACTCCTCTTCAATATAGTACTGGAAGTACTTGCGATAGCTATTAGACAAGAAAAAGAGATTAAGGGCATCCAGATAGGAAAGGAAGAAATCAAACTCTCACTATTTGCAGACGACATGATACTATATCTAGAGAAGCCTAAAACCTCTACTAAGAAACTCTTAGAAGCAATAGACTTATACAGTAAAGTTGCAGGCTACAAAATCAATACCCAAAAATCCATGGCCTTCATATATGCAAACAATGAGGCAGAGGAAAGGGACATGAAAAAAGCAATCCCATTCACAATTGTGCCACAGAAAATCAAGTACCTCGGAATCAGCTTAACCAAGGAAGTAAAAGACCTTTACAAAGAAAACTACAAAATGCTACTCCATGAAATCAAAGAGGACATGAGGAAATGGAAACATATACCCTGCTCATGGATAGGGAGAATCAATGTTGTCAAAATGGCAATACTCCCTAAAGCATTATACAGATATAATGCGATCCCAATATGTATACCCATGACATTCTTCAAAGAAATGGATCAAGCAATCCTAAAATTCATATGGAATAACAAACGTCCAAGGATAGCTAAAACAATTCTTGGGAAAAAGATGATGGGAGGCATCACCCTCCCCAGCCTCAATCTTTACTACAAAGCAGTAACAATTAAAACAGCATGGTACTGGAACAAAGGCAGAGCCGTAGACCAATGGAACAGGGTGGAATATCCCTACACACAACCCCAAATGTATGATCATCTAATCTTTGATAAGGGAGCAAGAGATGTGAAGTGGAGCAAGGAAAGCCTCTTTAACAAATGGTGCTGGCACAACTGGACAATCACATGCAAAAAAATGGGTTTAGACCTTGACCTGACACCATGCACAAAAGTCAGATCAAAATGGATTAAAGACCTCAACATTAGACCACAAACCATAAGGTACATTGAAGACAAGGTCGGCGAAACCCTCCACGATATTGAAGATAAAGGTATCTTCAAACGTGACACGGAACTAAGCAATCTAGTAAAAACAGAGATCAACAAATGGGACTACATTAAACTAAAAGCTTCTGCACCGCAAAAGATACAGTGACCAGAATACAAAGACTATCCACAGAATGGGAAAGGATATTTACACAATACCCATCAGATAAGGGGTTGATATCAATGGTATATAAAGCACTGGTTGAACTCTACAAGAAGAAAACATCCAACCCCATCAAAAAATGGGACGAAGAAATGAACAGAAACTTTACCAAGGAAGAAATACGAATGGCCAAAAGGCACATGAAAAAGTGCTCTGCATCACTAATCATCAGAGAGATGCAGATCAAAACAACCATGAGATACCACCTCACACCACAGAGACTGGCACACATCCAAAAGAACAAAAGCAACCGCTGTTGGAGAGGATGTGGGGAGAAAGGGACCCTTCTACACTGCTGGTGGGAATGCCGGCTAGTTCAGCCCTTTTGGAAAACAGTATGGACGATTCTCAGAAAACTAGAGGTTGAGCTCCCATTTGACCCAGCAATACCACTGCTGGGAATATATCCCAGAGAGGCAAAAAAGTACAATCGAAACAACATCTGCACATGTATGTTCATCGCAGCACTGTTTACAATAGCCAGAATCTGGAAAAAACCCGAATGCCCCAGAACGGATGACTGGTTGAGGAAACTTTGGTACATCTATACAATGGAATACTATGCAGCTGTTAGAAAAAAGGAAGTCAAGAATTTTGTAGTTAAGTGGATGGGCATGAAAAGTTTCATGCTGAGTGAAATGAGTCAGAAAGAGAGAGACAGACATAGAAAGACTGCACTCATCTATGGTATATAGAATATCAGAGTGGGAGACTAATACCCAAGAACTGTAGAAATAAGTACCAGGAGGTTGACCCCATGGCTTCGAGGCTGGCCTCACGTTCCAGGGAAAGGGCAACTCAGAGAAGCGATCACCAACTACATTGTAGTTGAAGGCCATGTGGGGGAAGGGAGTTGCGGGCTGAATGAGGGCTAGAGACTGAGCACAGCGGCCACTGAACACCTTTATTGCAAACCACAACAGCTAATTAGAGAGAGAGAACAGAAGGGAATGCCCTGCCACAGTGGCAGGGTGGGGTGGGGGGGAGATGGGATTGGGGAGGGTGGGAGGGACGCCGGGTTTACGGGTGGTGGAGAATGGGCACTGGTGAAGGGATGGGTTCCCGAACTTTGTATGAGGGAAGTATAAGCACAAAAGTGTATAAATCTGTAACTGTACCCTCACGGTGATTCTCTAATTAAAAATAAATACATTATAAAAATTAAAAAAAAAATTCAGTGCTCCTTAATGTGTAAATATGTCTTCAAAAATTTGTTATACTTATATTCCTCCTTGAAAATTTTAATTTTAACTACTAGAAGGAGCACTCTTTTCACATATTTGCAGACATGAAATTTTTATCTGTAGCCTGGCTTTCTTTTTACCTTAGAAACTCTTCCAGAAAAACTATTAATATAACAATCTTATCAATAAAAATATACATTTTGCTGTAAATTATACTTTCCTTGTCAAATAACTTTATTTGAATGAGCGATAGCACAGCAGTTAGGGCATTTGCCTTTCATGCAGCCGAACCGTGTTCAGTTCTTCCATCCCTCTCAGAGAGCCCTGAAAGCTACCGAGAGTATCCCGCCCACACGGCAGAGCCTGCCAAGCTACCCATGGTGTATTTAATATTCCGAATATGAGCTATGTCATCGAGAGGGGCCTGGCCAAAGTGCCTAATGCTTAACTATAACTTAAGAGGTAGGTCATGGAGAGATGCTGTCATGATCCAAAAAGTAATAACTAAGTTTGGACCATGCTTGTATTCTGAATGATTAATCTGCCCTAGTACTGTAGTCTACAAGCTTCATTGTATCTCTTACTGTGTTCATACAGAAATAACTAAAGGAGAAAAACACCTTAAGAGGTATTTTGCTCTGGTGGGCCATCAGGAAGTGCCTCCTTATGTTGTTTTTGCTTCCAGACCAGGTGGAGCTTGGGCCCGGAGGACATGGCAGAAAGATATGAATAAGGGTGGAGAGAGAAGAGCCAGGATTCTGAATCCAGCGGTCAAAATCGAGAGAAGGGAATCAGAATCCAGAGAGGAGAGAGAGAGCCTAGGCTGTGAGATGCAGCGTGGAGAGACGAGTGGGGATCGAGAAATGAGGAGCAAGGAAGGAAGAATGCGTGAGATGGGAGAAAGGAGAACTTGAATAAACGGTAACTAATCAGCAACCAGCCTGGTCCTTGTTCTTCCTTCACCTGTCCATAGCCTACAGATGTGCCAATGCTCTCCATACACAGCTGCTCGTGAGAACCGAACGCCAGCAGTGAGAGAGAGCTGCTTGGAAAGCCCACAAACACACATCCCTCAGTGAGTGAATTCTGTACTGGTGGCCAGGCACTCATTTGAAATCTTGTGGAATAGCTCTAGCCCAGCGGTCATCTCCAAATCGCATTATGTATCCAGTTCATCTAATTTTCAACAAATGAGACAAACTTGGCAAATGAGACAGTGTCCCGGATCCTCGATCATCGACGGAGGTTGTAACTCAGGATTCCTTCTCTCACTTGAGTGAAACGTGATACTCCAAGCATAGCTTTCATGGTTATCCTTCATCTAGTGTTCTGCCAGTCCTATTCAGGATGACTCAAATGAACAACTTGTAGACAACGGACAACAGGCAGATTGGGCGATAGTTGCCAATGTCATGGGTGTTGCCCTTCCTGTACAACAGAATAATCCTGCTGGTTTTCCACTGGGATGGAACCTTGCATTCAGACAGATAGTGTGTGAAAACCGAGCTAGTGTATTGATAGTACTGGCGGCAGATTCTTCAGGTGTTCAGGTCTGACCTTGTCTGGACCGGGTGCTGTATCCTTCTTTACTGACAAAATGATGTGTCGACTTTTGGAAGGGAGAACTCTGGGAACGACATATCCATCCTTCGGAATTTGGTATGTGGGCAGGTGAATGAGGCTATCGAAGAGACCAGAGTAGAAGTCGTGGATAACCTTCTCCATTACCCTTCTTGAATATGTGATAGATCCATGAAAACGTTGGAAGGCAGTCATCTTAGTCTTGTAGTTAGTGAAGGAAAGACAGGCGTTGTGAATACTTTTCCTGGCTTCTGCCTGATCCGCCAACACTGCTGCCCTTCTCTCTTTAAGGTCTTCCTTTATTCTTTGCACATCATTGCAAGCTCGGATGTTAGCTTGTGGTTGGCTGAGGCTCGCACCAAATCATATTGGCGAATGAGCTTGAGAGTTTCGAAGACAGGCGAATTTTTGTGGCTTTCTCTCTCTCTCTGAATTCATCGCACAATCATGGAGGTGCTGAACTAGTCAATTGTATTCC
Source organism: Sorex araneus (assembly GCF_027595985.1). Lineage (NCBI taxonomy): Eukaryota > Metazoa > Chordata > Mammalia > Eulipotyphla > Soricidae > Sorex > Sorex araneus. Next base: position 227,104,127 of record NC_073313.1, on the reverse strand, counting down.
TCTCAATGTTGTAAGTGATGGCATCTTACCATATTGCTGCACTAGTACCAAAGAGATCCCAGTTAGTGGTCGTTGTGGGAGTTCTCTTTTTAAACTTTGCAGCCCTATTGCCCCGTTTAGTGAAGTAGAATTTCACAGGACGGAGATGGTGATCTGCTCCCATTTGGAATTTGGGACAACAGTGACATTGGTCAGGCAAAATCGTAGATTGAATATAATGTTTTCAATTTCATTTTATAACTATAACTTGAAATGTTAATATAAAAATAAAAAGACATACATTTTCTTCTGCTTTTTCTGTTGATTTTTGATATGATTGAACTTAAACGATTTTAACAATTATATGAATTATCACTTTTACTGACTTTTTGTTCACTCTTGAACATTAAATTTACTGTCTGGTGTCACTTATTTAACTTAAGTAAATCCCATTAAATGAATTAGTCTATCTGCTAGCAAAGTATTAACTCTATTTATCTGAGAGTACCTGTATTCTTTTAAAATAATTTTTCTGAATAACTAATGCCAATAGCTATTTTTCTTTCTGTACTTCAAAAACTCCATTCCAATTTTGTGGTCCCCACTACTTCCAGTGAAGAGTTATAAGGAATGTATTGGTGTTTTGCAGCACATGACAGTTTTTCTTTGTATTTTCAGTTTTTACTTTGTCGTTAAAGAGTTTGCAATAATCTTTAGCCATAGATTGTTTGCATTTATTCTGCTGTGTATTTTTGAACTTCTGGGATGTGTAAATTACTAGTTTTCATGTTGGAAATATTCTACCATTCTTCAAATATGTTTTCTACTTCTCTACTGCAATCTTTATTTTTTTCTTCATTGGTGGTACAATATCACTTGTATCACTTGTTGACCTGTTGATCTTCAATTTGCTGAGCAGGCACCAGTAACGTCTCCATTTGTCCCTGTCGAGTGCCAGTGCAGCCCAATGATATCTGCTAGCTCCAGAAACAGGAAGAGCCTCAAATCGTTCATTCAGGGATTTTATGAAGAAATCTGATCTTCTAGTTGGTGGGCGGCCACAAGGTTTTCTGACGGCCCATGGAATCTAGTCGGTAACAGCTCTAGTCGAGCAGTCGTCTCTGAATCACATTACATTACCGGCCCATTTGATTTTTGATGCCTTGGCAAACGAGACAGCATCCCAGATTCTTGACCATTGACGGAGGTCAGAACTCCAGATTCCTTTTCTCACTTGAGTGAGATGTGATACTCCTAGCATAGCTCTTTCGATTCCTCTTTGGGATATACAAATAGCGTTCTCATCCTGTTTGCATAGGGCCCAGAACTCTGAGGCATATGTTAGTGCAGGAAGAATGGTGAAATCTAAAAGATGTGCCTGGAGTCAGAGGTCCTTAGTTCTCCTAACCACTTCTTTGACGCTCTTGTAGGCATTCCATGCTGCTCTCTTCCTCCTGTGCAGTTCTGGCACCAAGTCATTCCTCATGTTGATTTCTCGACCCAATACACAAAGCTGCTGCATTCGGAGATGTTCGTTCCATTGAGAGCAAACAAAGATTCAGGGACCAGTTCATTTTTTATGAACACCATCTTGTTGAGATTCAGCTGCAGTCCAACCTTTCCACATTTGTGGTCAAAGTCGGCCAGCATTTGTGCCGCTTGGCTTATGTTTGGTGTTATAAGAATGATATCATCAGCGAAGAGGAGGTGGTGTAATTGCCGACTGTCTATCTTCACTCCCATTCCTTCTCATTCCAGTCATCGCATGATGTTCTTGTCGAGGGTGGCACTGAAGAGTTTCAGTGAATTGGTATCACCAATTCACTGCTGCACCCCTCTCTTTACATTAACGATCACTTCCCTGTAGAATGGTGAGATCCTGGTGGTGAATCCACAATACAGCTTGCTGAGGATTTTAGTATACTGAGTTTGAATGGCCTGTTTGGCTAGGGCTTTGATGACTGCCTCACTCTCAACAGAATCAAAGGCCTTCTTTAAGTCAATGAATGTCAGAAAGAGCAGCATCTTGAACTCTCCTGAAACATCAATGAGTTTGGTCACTGTGTGGATATGGTCTATTGTCTTGAATCCCCTTTGGAACCCAGCTTGCTCACATGGTTGTCCTTTGTCTAGTGTTCTGCCTATTCTATTCAGGATGAAACTAGTGAACATCTTGTAGACGACAGAGAGTAGACAGATTGGGTGGTAGTTGCCAATGTCGTGGTGTCTAATTTCTTGTACAACACAACAATCCTATTGGTTTTCCACTGAGACGGAACCTTGCATTCAGACAGGTAGTGTGTGAAGAGTTGAGCCAGTGTATTGATGAGTACTGGCGGCAGATTCTTCAGGTGTTTTGTTCTGACCTTGTCTGGACCAGGTGCTGTACTCCTCTTTACCAACAAAATGGCATGTCGGATTTCAGAAGGGAGGACGTTGGGAACAACATATCCATCCTGTGGAATTTGGTATGTGGGCAGGTGGACATGGCTATCAAAGAGATCCGAGTAGAAATCATGAATAATCCTCTCTATTGCATTTCTGGAAGATGTGATAGATCCATCAGGGCGTCGAAGGGCAGTCATCTTGGTCTTGTAGTTGGCAAAGGATAGGCGAGCGTTTCGAATACTTTTCCTGGCTTCTGCTGCACTGGCCAACACTGCTGCTCTTCTCTCTTTGTGGTCTACCTTTATCACATCTCTGCACAGCTTTGTGAGCTCAGACGTTAGCTTGTGGTTGCCTGAGGCTAGCACCAAACCACGTTGACGAATGAGCTCGAGAGTTTCCGAAGACAGGGGTCTGTTTGTGGCTTTCTCACTATCGGCATTCTTCGTACAGTCATAGAGGTGTTGAGCCAGTCGATCGTATTCCTCGTCAATGTTGTCAAGGACAGCATCTTCCCACGTTGCTGCAATAGTGCCAAAGAGCTCCCAGTTGGTGGTCATTCTGGGACTTGCCTTCTTAGACTTAAATTTTGCAGACCTTTCTCCCCGCTCTGTGAAGTAGAATTTTGCACCAAGGAGACGGTGGTCCAATCCCATTTGGAATTTTGGGACAAGAGCAATATCGGTCTGGTAAAACCTTCGATTGAATATGATGTGGTCAATTTCATTGTGGAACTATCCACCAGGAGACTCCCATGTCCAGCGTTTAGATTCGACCTTCTGGAACTGTGAGTTACCATAAATGGTCTTGGTCGACATGATGAATTCAGACAGTCTCTCACCCTGTTCTCACCCATTTTAGGCTATGGGTCCCAATATGGATTTCTTCGGGTGACCTTCTTGGACCTATCTTTGCATTAAAATCACCAACAATGATCTTGTAGAAAGTGTGGTCTTCTTTATAGAACTTACCCAGTTCCATATAGAACCTCGATTTCTTCTTCATCATAATTGGAAGTTGGTGCATAGACAATGAAGATAGAAACTGCAGGAAGTAAGCCACATCTATTTAAGCATAATCATCCGATTTTGTTAAGCATTCGAATGAATCAATGCTCATGGCCAAGTTTGTGTTGACAAGGACACTAACACCACCGACACCTCTGTTGTCGCATGTTCCGAGGAACAATTCTTCTCCAGTGTCGAAAATGGCGTGATGTGATTGATGTCTTCTCGTTTCGATCAGACCAATGGTGTCATACTTGATCTTCTGTGCTTGCACCAACAGGTCCTGGATAGATGCTTCTGATGCCAGCATACATGCATTAAAAGTGCAGAAAATCATTTTTGTCTTTCTTTGTTTTGGCAATTTTGTTCGTCCCCCAGATTTTTTCAGCCTCTCCTTACTCATCTTTCTTAACGCTGCCATATTGGGGGCTCTTTTGGTGTCAGGTGAATGAGGCCAATTGTTGTTACTGTTGTCTGCATATCGAATATGCCACAGGTAGCTTGCTAGGCTCTGCTCTGCAGGCAAGATACTCTCGGTAGCTTGCCGGTACAATATACATATCATTTATATGTAATGGGTCCCAATGCTTTCTCTGACTGCTCGCTTTTGCCTTTGTTTCTTAGGCTGCAGAATCTCTAATCATTCTTCAGATTTGCTGTTTTTTTAACAGCTGAAATGCATTTTTAAACATCTTCCATATTTATTTAAGATTTTGCCCCTTTCAAGAACTTATTTTTGCTTATTTTAAAAATTATTACTTTGTTAAATATGTTTTTTAATATTTTAATTATGGTATCTTCATTCTCCAAATACTTGAATTATTTTTAATCTTTGTTTGAAGCTATCACTTCCTTGCTGTAACATCTGGATATTCTCAAAAGATCTAGTCAGAGACCTTGTACTGGATATATAAGTGATTAATTTGGGCCCATTAGGAATCCAAGTTAATCTCCATTCAAAAGTTCTTAAAATTAATTACTACTGCAAGATTCTATTTGAATGTAAGTTAAATACTAAATTCTGAAAGTTTGAATCCTCAAAATTCATGTTGAACTTCTCACCCTTATGATAAAAGTATTGGAATGATGACATTTGCTTTATGAATGTAGGCCCCTCTTCCATGTGACTAGTGCTCTTATAAAATGGACTGGTCAGTTTCCCATCTTCTCCCCTCTTTCATGAAGTTACGGTGTAAAGAGTGTCATCAAGGAAACAGGCATCTGAGTTCTTACACCTTGACCTCAAATTTTCCAGGGTGCAAAAGTATGAGAAATCAGCTTTTATTTAAAATCGACCCAGTGTGTGGTATTTTGTTACATGTACAATAGACAAAAATGGTAACATATTCAGGATTTGGATGGTGGGTATACAGTTGTGCTTATTGCATAAATATCTTGCCTATGACTATAAGTCATCTTCTAATGACTGTGGTGGAAGTTAGAAAGCCACAATAATAGTTGAGATGAATATTTGGAAGATCAGCCTTACAGTATCATCAATGCTAAGCTGAATGGGAGAAGATAGTTTTATTGAAATATTTAAAGAATATTAGCAACTAAACAGAAAAAAAGAAGCAAAAAAATTTTGTTTGTGACTCAAACATCTTTATTTTGTTATGTCATCTTTGTCTTTTTAATAATTCCATTTACAGCTATAAGGATTGATACATGATACATTCAATTATACATAAAGGAAAATATACAATAGAATTTTTTATAACACAAAGTCAGACATAAATATGAGTGATGATCTTCAATTTGAAAATAATCTTAAAATTTAAATCAGTAACTATACTATTGAATATTATTAACAGAAGACCATCTATGTCTTAAGAAATAAAAAAGTTATAAAATCTAGAAATTATTGAAGAGGGTAATAAATAATGAGCAAAACCATTTTTTTCTTGCTTTAATATTTGCTTTATGGGTCACACCTAGCGTGATCAGAATTACTCCCAGCTCTGCACTCAGAAATTACTACTGGCGGTGCTCAGTGGACTATATGGAATGCCAGAGATCATGCCAGAGTCGTGCAGTTAAGATAAACAACCGATTACACTTTTGCCATTATTTGAATGTCTCATTAAATTGATAGAGTTCAAATTTAGACGTTGAGGGGCTGGAGTGATAGCACAGCGGGTAGGGCGTTTGCCTTGCACGCGACCGACCCGCGTTCGATTCCCAGCATCCCATATGGTCCCCTGAGCACCGCCAGGGATAATTCCTGAGTGCAGAGCCAGGAGTAACCCCTGTGCAGAGCCAGGTGTGACCCAAAAAGCAAAAAAAAAAAAAAAAAAAAAAATTTAGACGTTGAAAAAAATGTCTGAACACATGAGGGTTATGACATTCTAAACAAAATTGGGGAAAAAGTCAATTAACTAAGATTTCTTGAAATTACCAAATGAATTAATTTCATAATAACATATTTTAATATAAGAATATTTTTACAACAATAAACAAACTGAAAAGTTTTAAATATTTATTAACACTAAAATTTGCACAAAATGTACAAATGTGTCCTAATAATTTTTAAGAAAATATTAGCTCCGAACCAAGGACAGCTTTTGTTTTGATTTGGTTTTATTTTGGGTTCACACTCTGCAATGCTCAGGGGTTACTCCTGGCTCAACACTCAGCAATCATTCTCGGCAGTGTTTCAGAAACAAATTAGGTGCTTGGGATTGTACCCAGGTCAGCCACTTGTAAGTCAAACACCTTACTAACTCTTGATTCCCTAAGGAGCAGATTTTTTTTTTAATTTTATTGAATCACAGTGTGATGGATACAAGCTTTCATATTTGGGTTACAATCACACAATGATCAAACACCCATCTTTCCACCAGTGCGCATTCCCTACCACCAATATCCCTGGTATACCTCCCTCTTTCTCACACTCCCCCTGCCTCCATGGCAGACAATATTCCCCATATTCTCTTTCTAATTTTGGGCATTATGGCTTGCAACACAGACACTGAGAGGTCAAAATGTTTGGTCCATTATCTACTTTCAGCACACATCTCCCATCCCAACTGATTCCTCCAATCATCATTTTCTTAGCAAACCCTTCTCTATTTCATCTGCCTTCTCCCCTCCTCTCATGAAGCAGTCTTCCAACTATGGGGCAATCCTCCTGGCCCTTTTATCTACTGTCCTTGATGTCAGTCTCATGTGATGTTTTTCTATACTACTCAGATGAGTGCAGTCCTTCTATGTCTGCTCCTCTCTTTCTGATTCATTTCACTTTGCATGATACTCTCCATGTCTATCCATTTATAAGCAAATTTCATGATTTCATGTCTCCTAACAGCTACATAGGATTCCATTGTGTAGACATACCGAAGTTTCCTTAACCAATCATCTGTGCCAGGGCATCTGGGTTGTTTCCAGATTTTGGCTATTGTAAACAGTGCTGCAATGAACATATAGGTACAGATGTCATTTCTACTGTACTTTTTTGCATCCTCGGGATATATTCCCAGAAATGGTATTGTGGGGTCATATGGAAGCTCAATTTCTAGTTTTCGAAGGACTGTCCATATTGTATTCCAGAAAGGCTGGCATTTCCACCAACAGTGAAAGAGTCTCCCTTTTTCCCCACAACCACACCAGCAGTGGTTGATTTTGTTCTTTTGAATGTGTGCCAGCCTTTGGAGTATGAGATGATATCTCATTGTTGTTTTGATTTGCATCTCCTGATGACTAGTGATGTGGAACATTTTTTCATGTGCCTGTTGGCCATTTGTATTTCTTTTTTTTTTTTTTTTTGGTTTTTGGGTCACACCCGGCGATGCACAGGGGTTACTCCTGGCTCTTCACTCAGGAATTACCCCTGGCGGTGCTCAGGGGACCATATGGAATGCTGGGATTAGAACCAGGGTCGGCCACGTGCAAGGCAAATGCCCTATCCGCTGTGCTATCGCTCCAGCCCCTGTATTTCTTTTTTAAGGAAACTTCTGTTCATTTCTTCTCCCCATTTTTTGATGGGATTGGAGGTTTTTTTTCTTATACAATTCTACTAGTGTCTTGTATATCCTTGATATTAATCCCTTATCAGATGGGTATTGGGTAAATATTCTTTCCCATTCTGTGGGCTCTTTCTGCATTTTGCTTACTGTTTCTTTTGATGTGAAGAAGCTTCTCAGTTTGATGTAGTCCCATTTGTTTATGTTTGTTTCCACTTGCATAGTCATTGCTGTTTCATCCTTAAAGATACATTTAGCTTCAATGTCATGGAGAGTTCTGCCTACATTTTCCTCTATGTACCTTACAGACCTCTGATATTGCGAACAGTATTTTTTTAGTGTCTCTTTCTTCTCTTACATTATCTGTATATAAGAAAACCACGGACTTTTGGGTGTTGATTTTGTAGCTTGCCACTTTATTATATTGACCTATTGTTTCTAGGAGATTTTCTGTAGAGTCTTCTTTATCACCTGCAAATAAGTGATAACTTGATCTCTTCCTTTCCTATCTGTATGCTCTTGATATCTGTTTCTTGTCTAACTGCTATGGCTAGGACTTCCAGTACTATATTGAATAAGAGTGGCAAAAACAGGAGACCTTGTCTTATGCCGGATTTTAGAGGGAAGGCTTTTAGTTTTTCCCCATTGAGAATGATACTTGCCATGGGCTTTTGGTAGATGGCTTTAACTATATTAAGGAAAGTTAATTCAATGCCCATTTTGCTGAGAGTTTTCATCATCCAGGTGCTGGATCATTAACAAATGCTTCCTCTGTATCGATTGATATGATCAGATGGTTTTTGTCTTTTCTTTTATTGATATGATGAATTATGTTAATTGACTTGCTAATGTTACACCATCCTTGCATCCCTGGGATGAATCCTACTTGGTCATGGTGTATGATCTTTTTGATGAGTCATTGGATTCTATTTGCTAATATTTTGTTGAGGATCTTTGCATTGTCCAATAGTGAGGCGTTTATTTCATTGAGTTTTTTCACTATATTCTACCACTGTTTTTGGGCCCTGAGAGTTCCATCAGACAAGTGAGCTTTGACTGTTAAGGATGCTTCTTTATAGGCAATTTCTTTCTTTGATCTTGTTGCTTTCAGGATTTTGTCTCTATCTAAGGTTTTCGTCATTTTGATCAGGATGTGTCTTGGGGTTCCTTTATTTGGATTTCTTTTAGCTGGTACCCTTCTGGCCTCCTGAATATGGTCACATGTTTTCTTCAGCTCTGGGAACATTGTAGCAATGATGTCTTTGACAGTTTCTTCTTCATCAGTGTTTTCTTCCTGTCCCTTTGGGATTCTAGTAATTCTTATATTACTCCTCTTTGCTTCATCATGATCTTCTCTTGCCATCTGTTTCCGGATTTTAAGTCTCTTTTCCATTTTCTGTTCTCTTCTAGAGAGTCTCTGGACTTCATCTTCGAGCTCACTGATTCTGTCCTCAGTAACTGTTACTCTGCTGCTGAGGCCTTCCACTGAGTTTTTTTAATTTGCCTAGCAAAGTTTTCAGGTCTGACATTTCCGTTCATCATTTTCCACATTTCTACCTTCAAATCTTCTTGCATTTTATTGGCATTGCTTTCCATTGTTTCTTTTAGCTCTCTAAGCATCCTCAGTATCTCCATTCTAAATTCCTTGTCAGAGAGGTTATCTAGCACTTCATTGCTGTTGGAGTCTTCTGGGCTAGTCTCTTCAATAAATAAGCTTGATCTGCATTGCTTATTTGCAGGGGTTCTGCATTGCTTTACCATTGTGACCTATATGGTTTACTTCACGATCACTGTTACTATTCTGCTTGTGATGCAATATTAATTGAGGTGGTCTTAGTGAGTTAGTGGGCTTAGTGAATTAGAATTATTGGCTATTGTGTTTCTGGTGGTCAGCTGACCTAGTGAAAGTTCCAACTAAGAGGGTAACTTATGTTTTTTATGGGATATGGAGGGGGGGGATAACTTGATGCCGTGTTAGTGGCCACAGCTCTGAGAAGGAGCCCTAACACGGGCCAATACCAGGATGAGATGAGCAGAGGATGCCAGGAACGTTGAAGCTTGGGGTGTGCACGTGGTCTGCCTCAATTCCCATCCCCCAGAGATCAAGGATGAAAACCGGCTGCCCTGGGGTCTGGTTAGAATCTCGGCTCCAGGAAGGAGTCCTGACATGGGCAAATACCAAGGAGCAGTTTTTTTTTTTTTTTGACTTCTTTTTTTTTTATTGAATCACTGTGAGAACAGTTACAAAAACTTCATGTTTGAATCTCAGTCATACAGTGATCAAACAACCATCCCTTCACTAGTGCACATTTTCCACCACCAAAAACCCTATCTATCCCAAACCTACCCCTTGCCTGTGTGATATATAATTTCCACATAACTCTCTGTACTTTGATTACATTCAATATTTTGACACCAGTCCCACCATTATGGTTTGGAATTTCCCCCAACACTCAGACCTGCTGAAAAGGCAATGTCAGACAATTTATTTTTGTACTGTTGGTTATCTTGAGGCTGCGTGGTCTTGGAATTCTAAAATTTTAATAATTAGGGTCTGGAGATATTTCTACCAAGAGCCACTTGGTTCTGAGACTTGTTTGTGTGTCTCTGGGATCATGGCCATTAAGGAGCTTAATAAGTAGTCGGGGCCATTCGTGGGCATCATCTCAGAGTCCCATGGAGCAGGGGAGGAGAAGGGTCAGCTCCTCTCCTATCCCGTGAGGCCTGGCATGTGTTGTCACTGCTGGCCTGTACCAAGGAGCAGTTTTTAATGTAAATTTCAATCTCAGTCCAGACTGTGATAACTTTATGTTTAAAACTTTTGAATTAAATAATTTAATCATAAATCAAAATTATTTTATTGAATTATCAATGAAATCAATTTTAATACAAATGTTTAGTTATGATAAATTTTTGCTATTATTAATTTTTGGCTTCCAATTTGAATGTGACAAACATAAAATGCATCAGAAAATTATGAAAGTTGAGTTTATTAAAGATCTCATTGCATCTTTATAATTTATGTTATTCAAATGACACAGATAATGTATTTTTTCTGTTTTAAACTAAAGAAATTAGTTTGCAGTATCAAGAACTAACTTCTTACTGCAAGAAAATTGTTAAATTAAAAATTTTTTAGTGATGTGCTAAAATATAAATTGAGAAATGTTGAGAGAAAAAATAGGTACTTTTAGGTACTGAATGGCTATAATTTTAAATCACTGATTACATGGTGCATATTTTTCTGCATGGCTGATTCTCAAAGTTGTTATTTACCACTAAGTTAAAATATAAAATAGAAGGATTTTTCAATTTACTTTTTATTTCCAAAATATTTATTATTTCTTGTGAAAATATATCTGAAATACTCTTTCTCATAGGAAACATTCAGTGAAATATATTGCTAGTTTTCTTTTTCACTACTCTTCCTCTTGTATGTACTATACATAGTTATTCAATAAGATGTTCTTGAAAAGCAATGAAAATACTGCGTTTTAAAAATATGACAGCTTAGGGAACCTGAACTTGATTACAGTATGATTATGTGTGAAATCTTCCTCACACCTACAAACAATTCTCAAATACCAGCTGGATGTTGAAGGATCAAGTTCAATTCTAACCCTATCCATACAGAAAGAACATCTAATTTTACTGCACAAGTGTATAGTTCCACGCCCTCCCCACTTTAGAATTTTCTAAGCTTAAGATGTCACCTGTGCTTCAGATAAACTAGCTACATATTGTTTGTTCCCCATGATTTGCTCCCCAGAATTAAGGACCCGATTCCAAACCCAACATCTTACCGTCCTTTATGATGGACTGATGGTACTTTAATTCATTGTTAGATGCAACTATGTGCTGAAATTACATGTCTTTGCAAAAGCAGACTCAAGAGCTTTAAATAGAAATTATAAAAATTTATTTTAAATCGTGAAATTATAGCACTGTAGCACTGTCGTCCCATTGTTCATCGATTTGCTCAAGCAGGCACCAGTAATGTCTCCATTGTGAGACTTCTTGTTACTGTTTTTGGCATATGAAATACGCCATGGGAAACTTGCCAGGTTCTGCCATGCAGGTGGGATACTTTCAGTAGCTTGCTCGGCTCTTTTAGAGGGATGGGAGAATTAAACCTGGGTCAGCCATATGCAAGGCAAACATCCTAGCCGCTGTGCTATAGCTCATAATTATAATACATTTAAATATGATAAACTTTGAAAAAAATTCACAAGCTTGAAATAGTCATAATTAATGTACTATATTTGCATGGTATGTACAAAATTTCCATAATTTATCACAATGTATAAGCTATGGGACAAAAATTAATAATGTATGGTCTATACCCTTAAATAATATATACTGTAATTTTATGTCTCCTGAGTTTTCAGTTGCTGTCCAGGCAGTTTTCTTACCCACTCAGTATAGTTCACACTCAGCGCAAACTGAAGGGCAAGCCAAGACTAGGCAGTTTGAATTTCAAGCACCCCCTTGGACTGCTGAGGTTCTTCTCAGAACTGGAAATTTAGCTAAGTGAGTGAGGACTCAACATTTTTTCAAAAATAAACTTACTAATTTATATATACATACAAATATTATTGCATCATATTGAGATATTGTTACAAAGTTGTTCCTGATTGAGTATCAGTCAATGTTCCACATCTACCCCTTTATCAGTGTACATTTCCTGCCACCAATGTTTCCAGTTTCCTTTCCATGCCCACCTACCCATACCCTGTCCCTGCAGCCTGCCTCTATGGAAGATGATACTTTTCTTCTTTCTCTGTCTGTCTGTCTGTATGTCTGTCTGTCTCTCCTCTCTCCTCTCTCCTCCTCTCTCTCTCTCTCATCATCTCTTTAGGCACTGTAGCTGGCAGTACTGTTACTGAAAGGGTAGCACTCTAGCACTGTCATCCTGTCCCATTCATGGATTTGCTCGAGCAGGCACCAGTAACATGTCCATTGTGAGACTTGTTGTTATTGTTTTTGGCATATCGAATATGCCACGGGTAAACCTAGCTTGCCAGGCTCTGCCTTGCAGGCGGGATACTCTCGGTAGCTTGCCGGGCTCTCTGAGATGGATGGAGGAATCAAACTCTAGTCGGCTGATGCAAGGCTAATGCCCTACCTGCTGTACTATTGCTCCACCCCGCTGAAAAGGTATTATGCATATGCCTTTACCTCCTTTTAGCACTCATTTTTCCCCAGAGTGATCATTTCCTATGATCATTGGCACAATGGTTCCTTTACTGCCCTAGTTGCACTCCCACTCCCTCTTTGTGGTAAGCTTCCAACCATGGGCCAGTCCTCTTGGTCTTTGTTTCCCTGTCTTTGTGTATATTGGAGTAGAAAAGAATACTTCTTACCTTGTAAAGAGATGACTTTTTATAGATTAACTGTTTACTAATTAGCCTAAATGTACTAATACACATATGGGCTTCTTAATAATAATAATATACTAATAGTATTTGAACTTTCATATCCTACAATTTACTAAAATCATGTCCCATTCATCATGTTTAATAGTCTTTAACTTACTATTGGGTCAAATATATTTGTTGAAGTTCCTATTTTTCAATAATTAAACAAAGGTTTATACATTCTAAAAGAAAATGTCAAATTTAAAATGAAATTTAGTGAATGATTAACATACTACAAATAATCATGTGCACATACATGTTTGTCTTCAAACATTTATCTATCTCTAGGTTTATATACCATATATATGTGTGTGTATATATATACACATATGCATGCCCACATGTGTCTATGGTACAGCTATCAAAAAATATGCTTATATAAAAAGCAATGTAGCAAATCAAGTTATGATCAAAATTCAATAAAATGAATTGACAATGAAATTGGTCACAAAAGTATATGCACTAAAAACTCATCAAGCAGTTTTTTTAGGCAAACATTCATGTATTATTTAATACTACTTCAACCTGAATTAACTCATTATTACTTTAATTATATAAGTGAAAAAAATTTTGGTAAAAAAAATGCTAAATAAATTGTTGAATGGTACAAAGTATTCAGTTAGTAGGCCTCAAATCCAAACTCCATGTTCCCTCAAAATTATTTTACAGCCGCTTAATGGAAATCAAGTTCTGTCCACACATTTTTTTAAACATAAACCATATTATTTTGTTCTTTGAATATCCTTAAGACTTGAAATGTAGAGACAGGACAATAAATTAGAGGAAATTTTAGCTATGTTCTACTCAAACATATGTCTTGTTAAATTTTTTATTTTAATCACATCTATTCTACCTAGAGGTATTAACTTTTTAGTAAAATAGCTGATCTCCTTTAGATATAATGTTGTGAAAATTTCAGTGAATTAGAAAAAAGATCATTGGTTACTACAAGTATTTATGTCCAAGAGGGACATTGAGTCAGCTTCATATAGACTGGAAGGACTTATCAAACTTGTACTTACATCAGTGGCACATTTGTCTGTCTTTGTTGACATGATAAAAAGAGAGAAAACATGGAGTAGCTTCCCTTTTTTCACAGTCCAGAATGGCAAATGTCATATTTCCTCATATTTTAATGGTTAGCATAGTATTATAATTTCTCAATTTCTTGTAGAAATAATGAGAATTGAATTCTGGTATACACAGTTTTTTTTTCCTATCATGTCATCTATTCCAAAAGGTTAGTGTATCCTGACCTAGAAATTCATAAGAGAGCACCTCAGCAAGACCAAGAAAAGAATATTTCTGGTTAAAAAGGTCCAAGGTGAAAAAGGTTTTGTACTGATGTGATAAGAATCAACATTTATTCATATAAATTGCACACAGTATAATATTGTCCTCTCCAAAGCAGAAAGCTATCTTTCATCCTATGCTTCAGATTGAATAGAAAACAATAATGCAATTTGCACCACATCTAAGGATAAACAGAGACCTAGAAGATAAAAATGTTCTTAGAAATGACTGTTTACCAGTATAATATTTTGTAAAGGCTCATGACTTTTATAATTGTTTCTTACTGTTCCTGACAAAGTCAATGCAAGGAAAGAAAACAAAGGAAGCAAGATGAAGCCAGTAGTTACAGGCTCCCCACTGTGTGTCATAAGCATCATTATCTTCTGCATAGCAACTCCTCAATCTAAGAAACAGAGCTACAGAATCAGGAGATGGATGAAAAGTAAAATACATGCAAATTGTTCAAATGATAGCACAAACTACTACTGAGGACCAAGTGAAAGAATAATAGAAAAGAGCAGTCATTTTACTCCAATTTATTTACTAGCAAACCTTATCTCCACTTACTCTATTTCATGAGATAGAATATGCTCACTCAATAATCAAACATGATCTTTTCATTTATTCCTATTTCAGGGTGCTTTTGCCAGTATTAAAAACATAAGTTTATAGTATTAACTTTGGCTCTCTGTAGAACATAAAGGGACAGTTATTTCATAAATATTAACTTAATATTTAGTGATAAAAGTTTTAAACTTATACTCTTCATTTATAAAGGACATGATTAACAAGTTTAATAGGAAAATAGTTTTTGATTTCTTGTTTAAATGTTTTTCACTGAAAATTGACATTTTTGGTTTGACCTATATGAACCTATTTCTTAACCAAGAAATGAAGTAAAATTAATGTTCTATTTTTCATTTTTCTTTTCTTTTTCTTTTCTCTTTTTTCTGACCCACAGCTACATACAGTAGTCAAAACTATCATAGCTTGAAGCTGGAGCATTCATTCTATTGTTATGGGGGATTGAGCCAAGACCTTTTGTTTTCAAAGTATGTGCCCCAGCCATTTGAGCCATCACTCAGCCTTGCCAGTTCTATATTTAACATATCAATGACAACATAGTAAACATAAAGTAAAATTGTATGAAGTATTTATGTAATGCAGAAACATTTCTTAACATTCATGCAAATTACTCATTTAAAGCTTTTTGAATCTTGAAGAGAATTGAGAATTTGAAAATTGACGATTTATTTAAAAGTTGTATAATATATACAATACACTTGGCTTCTTTGCAGTGATGACAGTGATTAGACTGGATGACCTAAATTCCTACAATAAAATGAATGAGGATGCTAACTACAAATAAATATATCTGTATACATATGTATAAATGATTATGCATATGCATATATTATATGTTAAGTGTATATTCATCATTTACTTTATTGTATCATATCCATAATTTATCAAAGTTCTACTAACAAATGCTCCTTTAACTTATTTTTATTGCATCATTACCTTTAACTCATACAAACAATAAGGACATTTTTTTATTATAAATCCATATAAGAATCTAATTTTAGAAAACAAAGTGATAGAAAAAAAATACCATCAGATTGAACTGACTCCAACAACTGTCTCTCAATTTATTATTGAAACCCTATTTTAATTTTGATAAAAATTCTGTGTTACAGATCTTAATGTTGTATGTTAACCTTAATACTAATTTTTTCTGGTAATAGGGTGCTTCTGTTTCTTCTGATAGAGTGCTAAACATGAAACTATGTATTTATGAATTCAGAATAATAATTTCTCAATTTTGAAAGTATAATATTATCCTAAGATTTCTTGAAGAGCTCTTTCTTAAATTATTTTATAAAACATATAATTTGGAGTTATGGAACCAAATATCACTATGCTCAAGATGTCACATCATTGGACATCTTTGTCTTTATTTAAAAAAGACAAATTTTAAAATAAATCCAAATGATAAATGATACTTTGTGATTTTATTGGACAATTTTTAGTTTAAGCATTGAGTAGAACAGAAAAAAATATTTTTTCAAGTTCAGTTAGTACAGATAAACATTAAGAACAACAAAAATGTTGGCAGTTAATGAACTCTCCCTATTTTACATCTATAAATACATGTTAATATTTTCTTTGGTCTTCAGATCAGGAGCTGGCATAGCAAAGAATTTGACTAAGTCATTTATTAATTTTAGCTTAATATTTACGAGCTATAAATCATTCTTGATAGTTTTGCTCCAGATTTCTTATCTCTATTTAATTTTATAATTTATCAGCTTATGATTCCAACATCTTAATTTTAATCAGATTTTATTCGTTTTTATTTTTACATGCATAAGGGACTCTGGGATGAAGGCAACATATTTTAATAGCTAAAGTTTTCCAAAAAAAAAGTATTCCAACACATTGATTTCTACTTTGAATGGAACTTAGAATCTGGTACCAGACAGAATAATAATTTTCTTGCCTGCTCTCAGAGGAAAACCTATTCTGTCTCTAGAATATTTATATTATAAATGATACAGCTGTCAGTCCTCTTGATAAAACTGGAATGTGAAAGGAGGAAATAGACCCAGGTCAAGAGGTGTCTCTGCAGTCTCTGATCACAGACCTTTACAGTCTTTTCCAACTTCTTTTTTTAAAAACTTTGTTAATATGCTTACTCAGTTTGCCTCATTTAGCTAACAACTTTCCTAAATCATCACACAATTTATTTACTCATCTCATTTGCTAACCACTGTAATTCCATATTTGTTATAAACTCAGATGGTACAGAATGTTTCTTAAGAAAATCAAGACTCATATTGCCTCTCAATTTAATGTAAAAACAAAGTCACATGGTTTAAAAGATGAATCATACAACAATGTTATCATATAACCATGTTCACATTTCCATTCAGATATGTTGATAACAGCTTCTTCAAATTAAAAATAAAGATTACTTTTTTTCTACAGGTGGAGAATAATTTTGAACCTACATTGTGTGCATACAAATACATAACATGTAAACATGTTTTTCATAAAATTCGTGTGATCAAATGATAAATGTTGCTTAGAAAATTATTTTACCTTTCTATGCTACCCAGTGAGGGTTCCAGATGGTGTTGTTCTGCCTTCCCGTTGCACTTTAAAAGAAAGCTTTCAAGGGAGCATTGTGAACATCCATAGATTTTGAACCTAGGACCAGCTTCTGCTCTAGCTTTTGCCATTGTTATCATTGAAAACTAACGGAAGTCGAGGTTCTATTGTCCAGCAATTACTGGTCAGTGGGCTGTGATAAAGTCGCTGTGGTCATGAGCCTGAAAACAGTGGTAGAATATAGTGGAAAAAAACACCATCGCTGATCACTTTCCTTCAGAGTTTCTGTTGACCAAATCAAGGAAGCTTGCCTGGACTCCAGATTTTAAGGGGGTCACTCATACCAGGGCTGTCTCTCCCAGAGGCAGCTTATAATTAAGACAGTTCTTGTCCACTGCTCAGTGGAACAGACTCAACTTTCTCTCCATTCCTGGCAGCAAGGAAGCTCACCTGGTGGATCTCGTGGTGGACATTGGCTGGGAAATTCTGTTCATGTGATACACCATCTCTGAGAACACCACAGGAGATCATGACTAATCTGTACATTAGAGGGATGCTAAAGGAAGAATGGCCTGCCACTGAAAATTCTGTGACCAATTTCAGGGCGAAGGGACTGTTCCAGTTCCCAAATTAATGGCGATGCAGACTGGCCTGGCCTGGTGCAGATGTCCTCTGTGCTGACTCAGGCACTCCCTGATGAACAGGGAAACTCTTTGCACATCACTGAAGACTTGTCTGCAGCCTGCTGAGTGGGGAGGAGCAATCACTGAATAGTGTTAAGCTGTTTAGGCTGCAGGGTGAGGAGGAACAACTATTCAGTAGTTGTTCTTTTAGCTGTTCTTAAATAGACTCTTAAATGGAAGTGGAAATAAAGTTGAAGAAAAACAAGAGTTCCTTAAAACAAAAGAATAAAATTATTTGACACATACTGTATTTCATCTTACTTTTAATATTATTTTATTTAATATTACTGATATTATTTAATGTTATTGTTATCATTAGATATTTTTATTAAAACAATTCTTCACTATGATTTACAAAGCTGTTGATGACAGAAATACAGTCATCTAATGTTTCTTGCTCTTATATTTTTATGGTCACATTCAACCTGATAACAAGGCAAATCCCATATGGTTTATTTCAGCAATCATTACACAAAGTAACCCAGAGGTAAGTAACTAATTTTGGAAAACCATTTCCTCATACATTTTGTTTGGTTTTGTTTTGGGAACACAGTCGGTGATACTCACGGATTACTCCTGGCCTTGCACTCAGGAATCCTTGCAGGCTCAGAAGAACATATGGGTTAAAGGGAATCAAACCCAGGTTGGCCTTGTGCAAGGGAATTGCTCTTCTAACAATTGCTCTACCTCTCCAGTCCTCCTTATACTAAGTCTAACAAGCCTTCTTTCATAGAATGATTACCAATATGAATCTTTGTAGAGCACACTGTCCATCTTAGTTGGCATGAAAAATGACACACTTTGTTCAAAACTGGAACTCTAGATGCCCAAGTGAAATGTAATGTACCACATATTTTATGCAAAGGAGAATTCAAGCTTGAAGATTTGTCTAGGCCACTTTTCAAAGCAAATCAACTTGCAAAATAAAGTTTCCCATTTTATTTGATTTTGTTTGCTATTTCTCACCTCCAACTACCCAACAACATAACCTTCTTTTTGGACAGCTTCTAGTGAGCCCAGGCAAGATTATGGTAGCACAATTACTAGATTCATATTTCATGTATAACAGTCTAAGGACTGCAGACTTCCTTCTTTGGTAACATTCATTCCATTTTGATTAAAGCCATAATTAAGCTGATGGAAGAAATGCAAATGTGATTAACTTGTTTTGAAAACATTTAATTTAGGTGGACAAGGTAATTTTTTACTACATGTTTAAAAATAGTAAGTCCCAACCAAGAACACTTGTTTTTAAAAGTGAAGACACATAGATGCAAATATCAGCTTTATGAACATATCTGTATGAGAATGTCTGTACATATATAAGATTCTTTAATGTACTTCCATTCTTCAGGTATATATAGATTTATCTTTAATTATCTAGAATTTCACATATTCTTTCATACATTGGAATTTCTTCTATTTTATCTAAAAATGTTTTCTAAATCTTTATTTTTAATGTCACTGCCATTTCCAAATATACATTATTAACGGACATGGATATAATTAGCTTTTTAATTTCATGGTATTTTTGAACCTTCATTTCTCACTGAGACTAATTTACCAAGTTATTTAACTATTTTTCTGAATACACTCAAGTTGGAATGCAGTAAAAGCATCCTTCCTTCTCAGTTTCTTTCACAATAATTGGAAAATTGGAAAATCAGACAAAATCATACAATTAATTGGAAAAAATAATGCTAATATGCCAATAAAGGTAATTTCATGAATCTAGTTCATTTTAGAGCTAAATATACCTGCCAATGCAACGCTGAAATTGATAGACTATCAACTTATAGAAAGGCAATGCTAGACTGATGGAAATCTCAGTTCAACAACTTCATCTGGAGAACAGAAAAGGAACAAGACTAATTCCACTGTCAAAGATGAAAAGAGAAGAGGTGAACTTAAGTGATGTCTTTCTCTTTTGACTTCCTCACTCAGGTAAACTCTAGCACTCCTGGTGCTAAAAAGGAGAGGGCCAGGGAGAAGCTACCTACACAGAGAAGAGAACATTAGGAATGGGAAAAAATATTCCCACTAACAACACTTTCATTCTGCTACTTCCGCTCAATAATTTATATTATTTTGTTTTGAACTTCCATCTCAAGCTTTCAATTTTATGTTCTTGAAGATATTTTATAAAACTTTCCCCACTTCATACAACTACATTGTCTAAGTCCTCCATATCCTTCCATTACTTGTGACCTTCAAAAGTCCACATTGTTGGTCACATATATTTAGCAATGTGATTTATGTGCTCCTTATCACTGTTCATATAAATATGGTTGCTAGCTGAGTTAATTCACAAAACACTATTGGAAAATTGACATATTTGCTAATTTTCACATAGAGTATTCAATTATTTTAGTGCTTTTGTTAATGTATTTATGAGCATTTAGGGCACAGCATTAATGACAAACTCTGACATAAAATAAATTATATCCATTCAACTTAATTCTATACATTCGCTTATTTTTCCATAAATTACCAAACTGCAGACTCTGAATACATTTGTTTTTACAAGTTTATGCAATTAAGCTTGGGAGTGGAAAAGATTAACTAAATTCTAAATGGTTGTTAGAGTTTTGTAGATAAAACATTAGAGTAGTGCTCTGACATTTTGTCATAATTTTATAAAGAAAATTTGATGATTGATAATTAAAGACAAGTTAACTTTTTCTCACACAAATGCTTTCTATATGACATACCATAATAGCATGTAAGCATATCCAGGGAGATCTGGCAATTGCTTACAACTGAGAGAACACCCAACTATCACTCAGTGATTTCTGAGTTACTTCCTACAAACATGCTTGTTGATGTTTAGTCCTGCAAGAAGAATAGAGAAATAGTTCAATAGGATGCATAATTCTACAAGAAAAAGAAAGGTACACTAAAATGCAACATTTGCCAAAATTCCCTGTCTAAGTATTCCCACCATGTTTCATTTCAAGTTATCAATGAGAAGTCATGAAAGAAGGATATTCAAATTGACACCTGAAAATCAATGTGAGCACATATAATGGTGAATATGAACCTCATTTTTCTGTTTGTTATTTCAGGTTTTTTTTTTTTTGGCCCCTTTCTGGTAGAGTGGGACTACCATATGTGGTACCAATAATTGAATCTCAGTTTGTTGAGTGCAAGGCAAACACCTTAACCACTGTATTATTGCTCCATTCTAATAAAAAAAATAAACCTTTTATTTAAAAATGCTTTTCATATGAACACAATTTCTAAAGCATCCTATATGCTATTAAATGTATAATATATATTTTTTAAACTTTAAAAAACATTTGTACAATCATGCAGTTAACCTTCAAATCATTCATCCTATACGTCCTAATATCATGGGAAAGCAAGCACATATAACATTAGTTGAAAATAGAAATAAAAGAGCTTAAATAAAAAATAAAAAAATAGAGCTTGTATAAAATGGAGGAAAATGTTTGAATAAGGGAGAAATATTAGAATAGGTGTTCTGGTATTTCCTGAAATAATTAGACATGACATTTATTACATATTGACTTAAGGGGCATATTTATTTTATAAAAATTAAATAGAATATCTGAAATATATTCTCTTTTCTAGAATAGAAGCAAGACACATAAAAATTGGTCAAAATAGTATTATTGCGCAGTATCTGATCTGTAACTGTGTAAGCAATTCATGTTATACAAGATGCATAGAGTCAAAATTCATATGCAAACTACTTAAGTCTACCATATTCCATTTCCCTCATGCTTGTACTCTTCCAATATCTTTCTCATTCAAATTCCAGTCTCCAAATCTAATAAAATGCATTTTCTTTTTTCTCTCTTTGACCAATTTATTCTTTAGATGTTGGAACACAACATTAATGTATCCGTGTCTCAATTGAGTCAAATCAAAATGTTCACTATTCCTTCAATAATATCTGTATTTTTATCTGGTATTTTTTTCTTTAAACAGTCTCCCTTTAGTTTATGCCATTTGGAATATCTTCAACATTATTATAAAGTTTCCTGATTCAATTTGATAGCATATGTCCCATTGTGTGTATATTTTAATGATGCTAAATAAGATTTACCCTCATATTAAATTTTTTGTAGTATCTACCAGTTGATAATAAATCTTTAAAGGAGGAAGATATGTATATCCACATAAAAAGAAATCTATCACTCTTTATATTTCTAGCATCTGTTACTGAACTGGTAATGATAGTCATCAAAGAAATCTAAATAAACTGGTTTGAAGCAACTTTATAGATGCTGAAAATATGTCATAGCTATAAATATTTCTCATAGCATCTCCAGAAAGCTGGATTAAGATTTATTTATCAAAGACATTTAAGAAACTCTCTTAAGAAACTGTAAGAAGGCAAATAGAATGTGTTCAAATTTGCAGGATAATAATTTCCCATAAATGGTAGATATAAGTGTATATGAAAACCAATGGTTTATACATTTTCCTCCGAATACATACTAATCTTATACAGTTGAGTTTTCTTGGGGGGTGTTGGGGGAGTGTATTTGGGCCACACTTCATGATGTTCAGGGTTTATTCCTAGTAATTACTTTTTTTAAAAAAACTGGCCTTTGCTTTTGCCCTTACACTCTGAATGTAGAATAAAAGTTACTAAAATTGGATGACTTGGCTGAAAGGTATAATGGACCATGGTTGAGATATGCCCTTTGATGGTGAGCATCCTATATAAACAATGTGCACATAAATGTTACAGATACTTACATTCTTTTAAGTCAGAGTTTACACCATTAAAGTTGAAAGCTTGATATGTATATCATGAGGTGTGTTTTTGCTAGCCTTTTCTAAAGTATTCCAAGAATTATTTGTATACCTGAAGAAATATATTGTGCATAATGCATGTGCATACAGAATATGCTACGCAGATATGCTTAGACAGATTTCACTAACTCTGAGAAAGAATTGTGAATTGCAGGGTGTGGTGGGGAGAACTGACCGTTATTTAAATCGTTGTTGTTGGCTGGCACACCAAAATCTGTACTTACTCTATTTCCACTTCAAAGGGGATTGACATTCTAAAAGATTGGACTAGACTTTTGAAATATGTTGACAGCCCTACAATTTGATCAATAAGAAACAAGGAAGAAATCATGTTACATTAAAGATGAATATCAAGAAAGTCAATAGCAATTTTGTGTTATCTGTCTTCCATCTAACACCAGGAATATTATTTAGAGCTCAAGCAAATAATGCAAAATTTTCTTGAATCAGGAAACCATGGAACATTTCTATATAAAAACCAAGTGCTCCTGTCAATTACACCTTTATTTAATTGCTGATTCAGTCCTAATGGACTAAGCTTCATGAGAGCAGAGGTGTATCTGGTTTGGTTCAACATTATATTTACTATTCCAATCTCAGTATCTGAAACAGAAAAGCAGTGCAACAAATGTTGATAGGGATATCTATCAATTGTGTATACTGATAAAGGAAGTAGAAACTACCAGAAAGTTCAGAAAGTGTGTATTTCTCTTTTTATGATGCTACTTTTTATGATGTTCATACATAAGATCCAAGATTTCAAATTTGGAAAATTGCAACTCCAGATTACCCATATAAAGAGATTTACTAGTGTGCAACTGAAAAAGTATGCTTTCTTCTTATGGAGGAGTAAACCATTTAGAAAGCATGGTTTATCTTTATGAAACATACTAGGTATCTGAATAGCCAGAAAAATAATATCAGAGTATAGGCACAATATTCCACGTTCTAAATTATTTGGACAATATTCATTAGCATCCCAGTCCCTATACTTAACATTGGATAAGGAGATTATGATATGAGACAAAAGAAGTGAATATATAATATGACATAACTGGTGAGTGCTCATCTTACAATTTTCACTTGTGACTTTTCATCCAGTAAAGTCCTTAGAAATATGTTACCAAGTGTTACTATAAAATAATTCTATAGTCAAATGTTCATAATTACAAGGATTGTTTTGAACTGTTGAGAATAAGATAAAATGAATATATATTTAAATTGACCATGTAATAAATTTGATACAAATTTTCACGTTGTCTTTATTAACTTGGAGATATCTCTAACTCACTGTTTGTGAAATTGGAACAAAGCATTGAGTTAAATCAGAAAGAATACGGGGTTTTTATATTCAGTTTTTTATTTTAGTATTACAATAGAAACTCTAAATGAACACCAGGCATATTATTAACTTGGTTTTAAATTTTAGGGAGCTGATAATGTTGTGGGTTTTTTCCCTCTCTAATCAGCAGACATTGAAAAACACATGCATTCAAGTTTCTTGATTAAATACATTATTCAGGTAGTTAAGTCTTCACAAATATGTCACATGCATGCTAAATATTAGGTACTAGGCTTTCAGATTGAAGGCAAGTATTCAGTTTTAGTGACAAAATTTCACTGGCATCTTTCAAAAGTAGATACTTTAAATTAGATCCCTTTGAAAATATTTTTCTCACTTTTATTTATTTCTATAAAATAAAAGTTTTTAATTTGACTTTGGTCTGCTTTTCATTAACTTATTATTTTGCCAAATTTATTTTTATACAAAATTATATATCAACAATTCTTTCTTTAAAGCCAAGCACATGTGGAGAAGCAGCAGGCATTCTGGTGAGCAACGCGGCCCGGACAATGCTCCGGACCCAAATCAGGGCCAGCAACACCGGGGGGCCGGAAGGAGGAGGTGCCGCCAGCACACCTTCTCCAGATGGAACCCTGGCGACACTGAGCAGCAACTAACACGGCTCCAGGATTCGGGACTGGGACACATCCGAGCCACGCGGCCGCTAACACGGCCGCGCAACCTTTTCTAAAACCTGAAAACATACAATCTTTTAATGGAAAACTAATTATCAAATGCCTCCTTCTTAGGGTTATCTTGTTTGGGGATATAACTCCCACAACAATAGTGAGTTTTGTGTTGAAATATGGAACGTAATCAAGGTGAAGAGAAAATAAAGTGAAATTCATCAGTTATACAGTTGGGGTGGGGGGCGGGGGGTATACCGGGGATTTTGGTGGTGGAATATGGGCACTGGTGAAGGGATGGTGTTTGAATACAGTATAACTGAGACATAAACCTGAGAACTCTGTAACTTTCCACATGGTGATAAAATTTTTAAAAAAATAAAAATTAAAAAAAAAATAAAGCCAAGCACATGTAATTTCTGGGACTCAAATATGCTAGACCTTAAATCAATTTTATAGGTAACTTCATTGAAGTATCAAATTTTACAATTTATAAACATACTGTTATTATTTAAAAACAATGCAAAACTTCAATTTAGATTTTTAACTATGCCCTTATGTGTTTTTTCGTTAAATTTCAAGAAAGACATGAACTCCTTATGTCTGAAGCAGAAAATGGAGATGATAAATATAGGGTTACAATTTGGTCTAAATAATGATGTAATATACATACAAGTATGTAATATAAATGGTAATATTTTAAAATAGTTTCAAGAACTAATGAAATGTGACAGTAAATTGAGTCAAAATTCATTGATGACTTATAGATCATAAAAATTTAGTAGTTTATCCAAGTCTTTTAAATGACCCAGTTCTATGGAATTTTAAAAATAGCAATTTACAAACCTCAAACATTCATAATAGAATTTCATTATTAAACTATGGAAAATTTTTGGATATTTCTAAATCTAAATAAAGCCATTCGTAATATCTTTCTCTACCCAATTTGCACAGCTCCTCCTTACTTTTTATGTACATTTCTATGTTTGTCTTATGATTTTGTTTTGTCTGTCCATTAGTTTTATAACCTTTTAATGCACACGTTGGTATAATCATCAAGACTTGCCCTTTCCTCCTGATTTATATTACATTGCATAATTATCTTAATCTCCTTTTACTATGTTGTAGTAGCATAATTCAATATTTTCACAGCTGAATAATATATTGTTGTCTAACTTTACTATATCTCTTTATCTAGTTTTTTGTCAACAGGAATTTATAAACATAGTTTGCCTTAAAGTTTTTAGTGGCTATTTAAACTTATTGATGTTTTGTTGCATTGCATTTATTTTGAGCTTTCTTATAATATGTTCAGCTTTGAGCAAATTGTTGCTTTCTCTTTGAGCTTATACTCTTCTATAAATATGGTGAGTATTAGAGATAGTGAGGAATGTGGCACAGTGATAGAGCATGTGCCCTACGTTCATTAGAGCTAAGTTTGATCCCTAGCACCACAAAAACAACGAAAGGCAAAACAAATGTATAAAAACTCTAAATATTGCTTATTTGAAAAAATAGATAGAATTAACTAAATTTATTATGTTATTTTTATAGCTAAATAAGGAAAATTTCTTAGTACAAGCACAAAAAAAATCAAAGAATGTATTTAAAGTAAAATAATTTGAAGATATAGCAGACTTGACTAGGGCATTTGCCTTACCTTCCATGCTGCTGACACAGGTTCAATCTCCAGAAATCAATTGGGCCCCCAGAAACTTGGCAAGACATATCCTAGAGTGTATAGCAAGGTGTTAGTCTTGAGGACTGTAAGGTGTGGCCGCAAAACTAAAAGGAAGTGAAAATATAAAATTAAAATATAAAAATTCAATGTGCTTTCAGTAATTCTTTAATATCAAATAGTTTTCACAAATGCTGCACAATATTGTAGCTACTAGGCACTTGTGAATGTTTTTCACTGGAATTGCTATCGTAATAAGGAAACTGAATTTTTACTTTATTTCTTATCAGTGAATAGAATTTGAATAGTCTTGTAGGCTATTATAAGAAAACTTGGAAATGATAAACTTCACATGACAAGATGAAAATAAAGTGTCAAGTAAAGAACTACCACGATGAGGAAAGAAAACCATATATTTCTATTTTTATTTCTTTTTGTGAGTTAGAATATCTGTGCATTACCAGTGACCTGGCAATTAAATTCATGTCTTTGCCTCCCCATCTCTAAAACCTTACCCCTATGTCTTTGAAGACAATAGATGTGGTCTTATTCAAGAAGAAAATATGGGCCTGCAATATTATTTTGTAAGGACAAGTCACATTCCTTCTAAGAATTTAAACACCTGACCATTAAGTATTACAGCACATGACCAGAGTCTGAAAACTGGAGTCAGTAAGAATGAAACTCAAGGGTTTTCCTTTTCACATAACATAAATTATTAGGTAATTACTTTTCGCTGTCTCTCAATTCACCTAGAGTAGACAATTTAAACCACTGCTGAAGTATTTCACATATTCATGTGCACACATATATGTACACTCTTCTTTGATGGAGAATGTCTTAGTAAATGTAAATTTGAACACATATTCAAGGTTATAAGTTCTAAGGCAGGGCCTCCCTTTGTGGGGTGTTAGAAACAGCAGCAACCAAAGTCTGAGTCAAATATTTATTATGGATGCCCAGGAATAGATATATTCCAGAGTTAATCAATGCCCAAATATTAGGTGAATAGCATTAGTGGTCTTCCTTTGTTTAAGCAAAGAGCATTGATCTATAGTAAAATGTGAAAAGGCTATAAAGGAAGTAAAAAAATCAAGTAATTCAATTCAAATATAAAGTCCAGAGTTACCTAAGTAACCAAGCCTGACTTGGGGAATTGTAAAGCACAAAGGAAAGTTTAAAGTATGTAAACTCAGGGGACTAGGGATGCTTGTAAGAGAACTGTAAGCTTCTCTGGGGTGAGAGGGTGGGGGCATGAAATGGAATAATTCAATGATGAAACCTAAAATACTTAAGGTTAATATCCAACAATATGTTATATATGTGTGTATGAAAAGAGAAAAGTGAAAACCACAATTTATTTATAAGGGTCATAGCAAAGAATGGTGGGCAGGCCTTAGAACACAAACCATTTGTTGCTGAAAAGGTGTTTATGGCGGGATTGCTATCCTGATTGCTGAGATTTCTGTTTGACTTTTAAGATCTATTAACAGAGCTGCATTATGTGAAAACAAATTTAAAGAAAGAATACTTGTTTTTGTATGAATTAAAATTATGTTAAATCCAGACGCAATAAGTCTCAACTTGTGGCAAAAAAAAAAAGAAAATAAAAGAGCAATGGTTAACTGAAGTCATTAGGAAGTTTTTGTACTGCAATATATGTATTCTTTCACCTCTGTTTAGAGAATTAAATCAAGAATAGTGAACATTTAGACATTTGTTCTCAGAAAATTAAAATTAGATCTATAGTTGCTCTGAATGTTGTCATTGCAATACAAAATTTGTTTTAAGGCTGCTTAACAAAAGAGACTCTTCTGAAAATATAGTACTTAAAATGTTCATTATATAAAATTGTATTAGTAAAGATGTCGTAAAGTACAGCATATATATATTCATTAAAACTAAGACTGTAAGGGGAGGGACCACAATACAGTCTTTAAGGCTCTGTCTTCTGCTTCTATAGAGACCTTGAGTTCCACTAAGAGTGATTCCTGAGTATAGGGCCAAAGATAAGCCTTGAGCACTGCTGAAATGATCCTAAAATGAAGGCAAAACAAAATGAAAAATCTAAAAACTAGAAGAACCTAACATTCTGGGGGCCTTCTAATTATAAGCCAATTGGGTATGTAACATGTGCTGTTTTCATTTAATTTATTAGGGGCTAGATACAGAATTAAGGTATTTGCCTTCTGTGTAGCCAATCCTGATATTGATGCCACCCCTAGAAGTTGTATTAAGGAAATGTAAATATATTCTATTTCAAGAGGTGTTCTCTGAGCAATAGAATGGAAAACTGTCCAGAGATTAGTAGGAAACTTACCCCAATATTTGAGCAAAAGGAAAGGAAGACAATATCATAAGAGGTTGAAGCAAATGTGGAGACTGAAAGAGGCCTCTAGCCCAAACAAAACAAAACAAAAATGGTGCTGTGACAGAGAAATGAATCCTAAATGGAGGGAATAAACCTCTCCACCTGTCTTTGTCTAGTAGGGTTTCCTAGAAGTGTGTGTTTGCCTATTTTTATTCCCAGGGTGGTTGAAGTATAGTAACTTATACTCTTACCTACTTCTCCCTAAGGCTCTTGAATGTGATAATATTTTATTTCCATTAGTTCAGGATGAAAAGGTGCATTTTCATGAGTTCCTTAATCATTGAAAGCAAAGAAAATAATATTTTCAAAGAAAAGTAATACAAGAGTAAAAATGCTTGCTTTGCTTCTGGGTTGTGTGATAAAGTTTTCCAAACTATCTTCCTTTGGAGGGTTGGTGTGGGATGGGTTCTTCCAATCTATGCTCTGATGCCTGTCAAATCATTCCTTATTAGCTGGTCAACAGGATCGGACATTTCAGTGCAAAGTTTGGAAGACGCAGTGCTGTTGGGAATGTGGATTCCCGCAGTGATGCTGCATCTGAGGGCAATGTGGAGCTGGGATCAAAGCTAGACCCCCACATAAGGAGTGCATTGACTCCCAAGCACTGTGTCCTCCCTCTGCCCAATAAAGCGATTTATACGACTCATGATTATAGAAGTTTTATATTTTATGTGACTGGCAGAGCCTTCTTACTCTGGGCTTTCTAATTGCAAGCCAATTGTAAATGTACATGTGCTATTTTCTTTTTCTTTTTTACTTTTCTTCTTTCTCCCTTAACATATAAAGTTTTGCACATTCAGTAATGTAGTTGGGCAAATTTATTTTGTGTTATTAACATGTGAGAAGTGTAATTATGCATATATTCCATCAGAAAGCGAAAATTGACAAAGTAGGAGATAAAATTATTGGGTAAAATAATTGACACATTTCATAGGATAAAAATGAGTCAGTATTAGTTTCTAAGTTTGAAAATTTGTAGGAAGAATATTGATTGAAATTCTTCAGAGGCAAATTCCTACCTGGGTGCATGAGAGGATGAGAGTATATTTATAAATCATTGTTATTTCACATTTACAATTATGTTCAGATGTCTTAAGTGTCTTAAGTGATACAGAAAGTTTAAAAATTCTTAATGCTTTACTAGTAAATTCCATTTTGTAGAAATTGAAAACATGAGCAAAGTATAAGCATTTAATTAATTCTTTTAGAACAAATACATCAGATAAAACTTATATTGCTTTGTTAAAAAGGTACTTAAAAATTATTATTGGGGAGCATATATACCAGTGCATGGCAGTACTTCTTAAAGTACTCAGGGGACCATCTGGTGTTGGGGATCAAACCTGGGGTTTCTTCAGTTAAGCATGGCCTCTAGCTCTTTGAATCATCTTTCTAGTCGCTAAAATTATATTTTAATACTATTTATGCAAAAAATTTATCCTTTGTTTCTTATTCTGAAGAGTAATTTTCTTTCTATCACTTTCCTTTCAAAGCACATCCATTTTTCCAGTTTTATAATTATCGCATTTTTGTAGAAATTGAGTTTGTGCCCAAATTATAGAACAATTGTAGATCCACCTGTCCATTTGCTACCAACATTTTGCCACACAGTATTATGCTAAAAATCTGCAGCAATTGCTTTCTAATAACATAAATTATCAAAGCAAATTTTAGTTTGTATTATTTTGCATTTGTTTTCTTTAGTTTTTACAATACAAAATTTTATGTGACCGTCCTTAACTAACATTAGTTAAAAACAAATCAGCTTTCCAAAGTTTGATCAAAATAGTTTCTACTCCACTTTAAAATTTTATCCACTATTTTTTCTGGTTTTAGTCTATTACATTCAAGATTTTTCTTTTTCTCTTTCTTATTTTTCTTATTTGAGCAGAATACCAGGAAAAAATTGGAAAGATTATAAAGAAGCACAAACTAAAAGACTATGCATATGTGGGTAGATCCAATGATACTGTCAGTGGAAACCTTTTCACATTTAAGATGTAGTATCACATGTATATATAACAAACTTTAATTCACATAAAATGTCACTTGGAGAAGGGACACTCCTGGCTCAGTACTCAGGGATCACTCTTGGTGGTACACAGAGGGCCATATGAGGTGCCAGGGATCAATTTGGATATATGTAGGGCAAGAGCCTTACCCACTGTATTTCTCTTTGGTCACTTAATACCATATTTTATAAAAAGACCTGTCATATCACACTCAATGTTTAAGAGCAAGAACAAAGTTAGGGAGTAAGGATCTTTTTGGTTGACAGCTGGTACACACAAAGTTGAGAGAAAATGTTTTTCTTTAAAAACAAATTTTAATATGACTTCAATACCTGCTAAAGAATTATGCATAGATGCACTCAATAAAATTTTTGTACAGCTCTTAGAAATTCTTCAAAGATTACGAAGATAACAATGTAATCAAACTTTCAAGGATTCAGGTTATAATCAACCTAAACTGCTTGCTTTGTGATGAATCTAATTACCAAAAAAATGCTGACATAAAGTAGCTGGTGGTCTTTTTTTTTTTTTTACTAACTACTTTTATATGTTCACATACTGTATTTATTAATATTTTTAACTTTTTATTATGAAGTTGAAGTAATGACAAAATTAACTATGCATATGACATAGTAATAAATTTCATGAAAATTTAACCTACAAGTGTTAAAGACTCATTTCTGCCTTTGCCAACATTCTGGTTCAAGGATTTTCACTAAAATTGATTAAAAATTCTGAGGGTTTTTAAAAATAAATATCTTTTTCCTGCTTTAGTAGGACATTTCAACCTTACTGGAGACAATAAAATATATTATTGATATCCATTCTCAATTTCAAACCTAAGTAGCAGTCCAACTCTATTTCTTGCTGTTTAAATTGATTCCAATAAAAATATTTTTATGGCTTTTAAGGTTAAACTTTAAGTTAATCATAGAAAATATAACGTTCACAATAGTCACTGTAATTTTTTTAATCCCCATTTATATGTGAATTGCTGATAGTTTTGTTCCTTGAATTTTCTATATTCAATAAGTATTAGAATTACAAAACGAGACATTTGTCAGCGATTTTTTTTTACAAAAAAAAACAAATACTGAAGACACAAAACTATACTACAAAATTATTGGAAAATTTTAAGAGAATGAGTGACAAGTAAAGTCAGGAGAAAAATTGGAATTTTAACAATGCAGTTTTTTATGTTGAAGAATATTGTTCTTATGAGTAATGCCAAATTAATTAAAAGTTGTTATTGGCTTAATGTTTGTGTTAATTCCAAATACGTACATTAAATCCTAATTACTAACGTGATAGTACTTGTGGGTGAGACATTTGGGAGATGATTAGGTCATAAAGGTGACTTCGTAACTACCATATCTCTTAATATTGAAATATGCCTCAGTACCTACATATATTAGGAACTCATTGATACAAAAAAGAAACTTGCTATAGTCATCAATATAAAAAATATTTCAACATACTACATGCTAAATGTAAATTTGAAATAGTGACAAAATTAACTGTATGTATGACATTGGTCATAGAGAAATTTCATGAGAACATAACTGACAAGGATTGGTGATAAACCAAATAAATTTAGGAACTTCTGCTCTAAAATTTAACTCCAGATCTGACACTCAAATCTCACTACACCTGTATTTCTACATTTGAATTTAAGTCAGATTAGTAAACAACAACAAAAATATGGGGTAAATAAAAACTGTAGTTGGTATTCTCTTTAATATTTAGTATGAAAATTAATTTACATTTGTCTATTATCTAAAACTATTGCACTGTGTAATTGAGATTATATTTTTATCTATAAAATGTGAGAAAATGCTATTTGGATGCTATATATATTTTTTTTTAATTGAACAGATGTGTACTCTTTTTTTCTGAAAGTCTAGTAATGTTGCCTCTTTTGCACTTTCTTATTCAACACTGTAGATATTTGAAAATAATGGAGAGACTGGTACAGGTGTTTTCTTTGCATGAAACTAACCTGAATTAAATCCCCTGAATTCTACATGATCCTTTGAGCACCACCAGGAATAATTTCTGAGCGAAGAGCCAGTCTCTGATCACAGCTATGTGTGGCCCCCGAACCAAAATAATTTTAAAAAATAATGGAAACAACATACAAAGACTAGAGCAGATGAAATGAGTTTGCATCCTCAGTGTCATTGGCAACTTCTATATTTGTCTTGTACACCAAAAACAAAAAAAAAGTCTTGTAATGGAGACGTTACTGGTGCCCGCTTGAGCAAATCGATGAGCAACGGGATGACAGCGACAGTGATAGTGACATTCTACTTTTAAATTTTGTGGGAAAGATTTTGGTACTTAAGGCCACATCTAGTGATACTGGCTTTATATGAAGGGGTCAAACTATGTTGTGTTCAAGGTATCATGCTTGTTCTCTGTGATTGAA
The DNA here is from genome assembly GCF_027595985.1 of Sorex araneus. Lineage (NCBI taxonomy): Eukaryota > Metazoa > Chordata > Mammalia > Eulipotyphla > Soricidae > Sorex > Sorex araneus. Next base: position 227,071,042 of record NC_073313.1, on the reverse strand, counting down.
GCAGGAAGCCACAGGCAAGGCAAGTACCTTTAACCACTGTACTATATCTCTGGCCCCAAATATTTTAACATAGGAAACAATTCACATTTAACATAATTAAGTGAGATTTTTTAAATTTTTCTTGCAGCTAATCTAATACCTACTTAAATGGTACTGAAGTAGAAGAGTAAAGCAATTGAAACTTGTTTGTGTGGTAAATACTGCATAAACCAAGCAAGCTACTGCTTAGATAACTTCAGTATTACTGTAATGTGTGTGTGTTTAATTGTAAGATATTTTCATGATTATGTGGAATACCACGAACTGAAAAATGCAGTTGTACTCAGAGCAATTCATAGGTATTTGAAATTTAGCTTTAGTTTAAAGATAATGGATAATGAAACTATGCACTGGGGGTTCCAGCTTTCATTTTATGGGTATTCATTAAAATCACTCACATCTGTTAATTGTTTACTACCTTTGCTTTTCACTTGTTAATTTCCACATCAATTTTACGATTATTTCTTTCCTGAAATATTTTACATTTGGAATTATTTCCTTTAGAGTCTTCTTTTATTGGCACCTGCAGAATTTAGATGCTTTTCTAAACCACACTCTAAATTAAGAATAAATTACTTCGTTGTTTACTAACAAAGCATCAGTAGCCTATGAATCAAGAATCAAAATAATCTGGCTAGTCTAAAAATATACCATAAGTCCAGTAAAATGTTATTTTATTAAAATAAATGCCAGAATTCACATGTTGCCACATAACTTTGATTTTATACTTCCTGTTTAAGTTTCAGATTGCATATACATAAAGCAGAATCTTTAAGCACAAATGAAATCTTACTTGAATATTTTAGAAGACAGCACAAACTCATCAAAGATGATTGAGCTAGAGAAACTGCATAGATGTTGGTTTTCCACAGATGTACTGAAAATCATTAGTGCTAGGTTATGATGAGCTCAAAAACATTTCAACTTTTCAAAATATAAACATCACAAGTAATGGTATGCAAATTACAGTAATGGTGGTAAAAAGTTTTAGCACCATCATAATATTCCATTTTAAAGTGAAAACATCTGTGAAATGCAGCAATTCATTTTCATCAACTGACTTTGCAGAGTATTTCTTTTTCTATAGAAAGATTTATTTTGTAATGAGCAACAGCTAAGAAGCAAACATTTAATGATATCATACTCTATGTTTCTTATTTCAGAGTTGTAACCACTTCATTCTTTTTCTTCAAATCCTTCCTTTTAAGTCATGGGGGAAAAATAACTCACAACAAATAACTTAGGATGGAAACTGGAGGAAAGGGATAGAGTTACCTTAGCTTATTTTTGTCCTAAAAGGCTAACATTAAGACTCAGTGAGACCAGCTCAACTCACCAGAATGAGGGGTTTTATTTCAAAGTTTGGGCACAGAGCCCATATTACACATAGCAGAGAGTAACTTTTCTGGATATCCTCTGCCGTGTGTCCTTCCAAGTATGCACCTGTATGAGAAATCGTCTTGGGCCTAAACATTTATTTGACCTTGGTCAAAATTGTTTATATAAAGATTAAAATTATCTACTATTATCACTTTAGTGTCTTAATACTGACAACCAGTGATAAAGTCTATTTTGAACATTATATGCTGGATTTGTTACTGAAGCATCTAACATAAACTACCATGAAAGACATGTTTACTTATTCCATACAAGCAAGGACTTCAAGAAACTGACCTAAAAAAGATAGTTTTATGTATGCTCTCTTTGTTTCCTAAAGTTGTGGCTTTATTGCTTATATGTTTCTTCTGCCAAACTTTGGGAACTACTTTTGAAATAGTTATGAATTTTATGAGCACACATATGACAATGTGAATAAATTTCTTTAGCCTGTGCAGAGGAAGATTATGTAGAAAAATAACATTGAAAAATTATTACAAATTAACTGGAAATCATCACTGTAATATATTTTCCTATCTTCACTATAAGGAATATTGTTTAGTGAGTGATAACACCTGGCATAGAAATGACACTTTTTAACCAGTCATGAAAGCAGCATCCCTGCTTACTAAGCAGAGGAAATTAAACTCCCTTTGATACAGCACTCTCTCCTAACAGATGTTTTATGTTTTACCTGTGTGCAAGTTCTTATTTTCTGGACAATTCATACGAGGTCAGTTTCTTACAAAGACTGGGATGGAAAAAGCTTTATTGGACTCTTTCTTGGAGATAAAGATAACAAGGATTAAAATAAATTTTAAGGAACTTCTTTCACAATACTACCCTACCACATCTATACTTCTGGTCATTTTTAAGGATCATTTCGAACTTTGAAACTGTATGGCTAGAAATCTATTGCCTAATAACTTTTTTCTTATAAATGAGAATCTAGAGGCTTTTATATATGTTAAGAAATAATCATGTATTTTATTAGCAATTACTAACATACATTGTATATCTAAATTTTAGAAGGCCATTAAAATGAAAATAAAATATTCATTAAATAATTATTATGACATTTATTTTTTTAAAAAGCTAGTATTAAAACAAAGAGTAGTTGAGGTTACCTGAGTTTGAGTAGACTGAGGAGTTATTTTATTGCAGAAACCAGCACTGACTCAGACCAGAAAAAAATAAGCAGGTTAGTGGGAGAGTTGGGGAACCTCAGGCTATCATCCTGGTGGACCAAACTGTGATTGTGCTCTAAAGATTGGACCTCAGAACAAGATCAGAATTTTTATTTTATAGGGTGTGTTATGGGAGATGATCCTTTGCAGGTGCCTTGCAGAACAGTAGAGAGCAGAAATTCTTAAGCATATCATCTGCAATGCAAGGCTGAGATTATCTCAAGGACAGGGCACATTGGGAGAGCATTCATGGTTACAAGCAAGACTAGAACCATCTCAAGGATACCTGCTAATGTGTTTTGTGGCTACATCATCTAGTCCAGACTTAATTGTTTTTGGCAGCTCCTGCCACTCTGGTGCTAGTCTATTTGAAGTGAGGGCAGGGGTCTATTTTCCTCATCAATTTGTCAGAAGGGTTCACATTTTTAGTTTTAATATTAGCACATTCTGTGTGACTCAAATGTACATGATAATAGCTAATGAAATGATATCATCATTTGTATCACTTATCATCCCGTTGCTCATCGATTTGCTCAAGTAGGCACCAGTAATGACTCCATTCGTCCCTGTTGCGTGCTGGTGTAGCCAATGGCGTTTGCTCGCTCCAGGAACACAAAGAACTTCAAACCATTTGTTCAGGGTCTTGATGAGGAAATCTGACCATCTCTCGTAGGTGGGCAGCCACACATTCTTTTGACGTCCTATGGAATCCAGTTCATAACAGCTCTAGTCCAGCAGTCGTCTCCATATTATGTGTCCAACCCATCTGATTTTCAATGCCTTGGCAAACAAGGCAGCATCCCTGATTCTCGATTGTGGACGGAGGTCAGAACTCCGGATTCCTTCTCTCACTTGAGTGAAACATGATATTCCAAGCCTAGCTCTTTTGATTCCTCTTTGGGTGACCTGAAGAGCATTCTTACTCTGTTTTCCTCAGGCCCATGTCTCTGAGGTGTATGTTAGTGCAAAAGAAATTATATCATACACTTGAAATTTCTGAAAAACAAATATTTTTAACAACAGAAAAATGATTATGTGATAGAATCCTTTTGACCAGAGCAGACATAGTGGGAATTATCTATACTGTATATCAAATCTGCCTGATAAACTACTTAAATGTATAACAGCAACAAAAAGAAGAGAGTTTGGGGCTTTTAATTTTAGAAACTGATATATATTTGCTGTCGCCTTCGCCACAATTTCATCTGTTGAAATTTAACTTCCATGTATTCTGCTGGTCGTAGTAGGGGAAGACTTTCGAAGATGATCCTTTATGTGCCTATAAAAGAGAACTAAGAGTCATTCTCCTGTAAAAGTGCAAGGATGAGAAAAAGACAGTCTCCCTTACAGAAGACTGGAGATAAACATGATATCTAAACAGTGAAGTATTTGATTATAATAATCCACTCAATTTATCATATTTCATTATAAGTCTTAACTAATACAAGGGTAAATTTTCATTCAGAAAACAAAGAAATTTTTTCATATGTGTAGAGACAATGAGGAAAGCTGTAAGTTATCAAAAGTTTAGACATATTAAAGCACGAAATCATACTTCCCACAAATAAAATTTCAAATTAGTGGATAATGGTGATGCTCAGGATATCTAGACACATCCAAGTGATTCTTTGGCTACTGGGACGTGGTTCAATTTGAGGACCAAAGAACATGGTGTTGCTCAGATACTGTGGTTCCTAGGATTATGCAGGCCACCCTTCCAGAACTCCAGCCAGACCTGGTCTGTGAATCATACTGTACCAGGCATAGAATTTGGTCAACAAAATTCAAGTCATGAGCGTTAATCACCAAACTCTCTCTGGCCCTAATATTGATTTGTACAATCTTCTACTGATAAATTATTTTGTTAAATTTTATCTGGAAATCAAAACTTGTATTATAAGAATAAGGCAAGTTATAGAAATACATGTTTTGCTATTACCCTTATGTGCCTGGGAGCAAAAATAATTTTATGAGAATATAAGCAAACTAAAATATTATGAAAACTGTCTCTACACCAACTCTATTTTTTCATTTATTATGGTTATTTTGCTTTAAGCAATTTAGTGTTGGATGTGTTAATTAAACTATTTATTTAATATAAATAAAAGTGATAAAACACTCTTTGGAACATGATGACAATATTTTAATTTTATCCAAATATTTTATAAAGTTTATCTAGTGTTGTCTTGCCTATTTGGCTGGCTAGACGAAATTATAATTAAAATGCATTTTTAAATTTCTTAATGGACCACTTTTAGAAAATGATGAATTAGACATAAATTTTATTACTCCCGTGAACAAGTAACTGCTACATAAACTCAGGCTTCCAAAACTAACTGGGTAAAATATATGAGAAAATAGTTCATCAACTTAAACAAAAAACAGTACAAAAGTATTATGACAGGGTCAGAAAGATGTTTCATGAAGGAGTTTGATCTCTTCCACCATATGGTACCACAAGTACTGAAGGGAGTGGTTCTCAAGCACTTGCTGATATGCCCCCAAATATAATTTCTTGACAATATTGCCCATACTAAGTAAAAAAATTATGGGGTTAGATATATAGCACAGCAAGTGGGGCTCTTGCCTTCCATGTGGTTATCCTGGGTTCTATTCCTAGCATCCCATTTATCCCCTGAGCTCGCCAACGGTGATCCTTGAGCACAGATTCAGGATTAAGACCTCAGCAAAGATGGCTGTGGCCTCCCAAAACAACCAGAAACAAAAATCTTACATAAAAAAAGTATGATTTTTTTGCTTCAATGTCCAAATGTGGCTTGTGAGTATCATCACTCTCACTGTCATCCCTTTGCTCTTCGATTTGTTCAAGCGGGCACCAGTAACGTCTCTCATTAAGAGACTTATTGTTACTGTTTTTGGCATATCCAGTACGCAAGGGTAGCTTGCCAGGCTCTGTTGTGCGGGCTCCATACTCTTGGTAGCTTACCGGGCTCTCTGAGAGGGGCGGAGGAATCAAACACGTATTTTCCGGCCGAGTGAAAGGCGAAAGTTCAACCGCTGTGCTATCACTCCAGCCCTGTGAGTACCATAGTAGGTAAAAATACAATTTTTATAATTTGAAAAATGTTATTGGATATTATTACTCTATCATGAAAGAATCAAAACACAAGAACTTTTCTCTATGATGACTTTTCTTTGTCATAGAAAAAGTATCCTAAAAGCGCTGGGTAAATAAATTGTTCATAATAGCTGGGATAGTTTGCTTTCTCAAGACCCCAGACTGGGCCAAAAACACCAGGGTGCCAGATGGGGAAGGTACAGCCAGCACGCCTTCTCCAGATGGAACCCCAGCGACACTAACACAGCTCCGGTATGCGGGACTAGGACATTTCCAAATTGTGCAGCCGCAACCTTTCCTGATATATAAAATATATGCTCTGAAATGGCTCCGCCACTCCTGAGCATCCATTATCTTAGAGGCACAGAAACCAATCTCAGAATGCAGCAGCTGCTGGCAGATATACTCCTGGACTCTGTACTAATCTATGGCCCCATGTAGCCCCGAGAGGGGAAGGCTTTCTGTTCCTAAACATTTCCCCCCCTGCAACAGCATGGCGACCACCACCATTCAGAATCAATTGGACAGAGAGGTCGGAGTTTGCAGTGATGGGACGGGATGCATGGGGAATCTTGCGATGGGGGAGGCAGAACCGGCCCTGCCTCCTGCCCAAATGATACCCCGAGCGGTCGCCCATGGACAGCTCCTCCGCTCCTGAACAGCCATGATCCTAGCGCTACAGAAACCAATCTCTGAATGCAGCAGCTACTGGCAGAAATACCTCTGGACTGAATACCAGAATTCCAAATCTGGGTGGTCGCTTCCTGACAGTGCAACATCATATGCTCTTTGTTACCAACAATAGAAAACATACAATCTAATGAGGTCATTCCGACAGGTCTGACTGTTGGGAGTAAAACACCAAATAATGACAGTGAGTTTCCTGTCGAAAGTTGAATGTAATAATCAAAGTAAGGAAAGAGTAAAGTGATAATCATCTGCCACACAGGCAGAGGGGGAGTGTCGGGGGGGAAATGCTGGGGTTTTTGGTGGTGGAACATGTGCACTGGTGAAGGGATGGGTGTTTGAGCATAGTATGACTGAGACTCGATCCTAAAAGCACTGTAACTGTTCTCACGGTAACTCAATTAAAAAATAAATTTAAAAAAGATAAAAAATAATTACACATAAATATAAAACACGATTGGCGAATGCAACATATTGCATTTCAGATGATTGAAACTTTTTTGATATAGTAAACACTAGATTGATTAGTACAGAAAACTGAAGAACTAATTTAGAACACATGATCATTGAATTAAAAAGCAAAATAAAGACTGAATGTAAGAATTGTGCAAATTATAACACTCTAGAAGATCTTATCTGTGTAAAGTAAAAAATAGATGATAGACTTAAACTGAGTTGAAGATTCAAATTGTTATGTAATATTAGGAAGAAACTACCTTGACTTGAAGGAAGATTAGATGTATCATGCAGAAATTCAATGTCAGAAATTGAGTAAAGTTAAAATTTTTGCAATTCAAAAAATTTGTTTAAAGTTCTAAAAACTTATTCCACCCATATTGTACTCCAACATTATATAGTACATATGTAGTCCAACACATATACACACATACACACACAAGATTTTTTATGGGAAGAAATTTGAGCATTATAAATGGACAATATATAAATAAATATTATGATATATATACATACTATATGGTACATAAATGGAAAGTAAACATTCAGTATATAATATTAATTAGCATGTTGATATATTAATAGTATATATTATTTAACATATAAATAAAACATGGCATGTAAGTATAATATGATATATTGTGTATAAATGAATGAATAGAGGAACATTTGCAGAGGTTTCTTTTTTGGTGTGTATGTTACCAAAGAAGAAAATGGTAAATTTACAAAAATAGAATTTTACATTTTGAATAGGTATGCTAAAAGCAGACTAAATGGATTACACCTTATGTCCCAAACCTGATTTTACTTAGCTTTGAATATTTAGAGCTACTTAATGACTGGCAAAAATATCTTTCTAGCTTGACACAAATTTTTGTATGCACAATTATACAGATATTTAATTTTTTTACTAACCAAAATCAGCATGACTAAAAACTAACAGTTACAATCAATATAATCTACAAACCAGTGCTCTTTCTTGGTGAATGACTGCACAATTTTAGCTTTTCTTCCCTCTATTGAATACAAAATCCAACTGGTTATTTTTTTTCTCTTTGGGTCACAGCCAGTGATTCTCTGGGGTTACTCTAGCTTTGCACTCAGGAATAACTCCTGGTGGTGATTGGAGAACCATACACCATATGAGATGCTGGGGATCAAACCTGGGCTGGCCATATGCAAGAAAAATGCCCTACCCACTCTACCATTGTTCCAGCCCCTTAACTGGTTAATTTTGGTGATTTCCTTAACCAGGAAAACGGCAATAAAATGCTTTTAGCTCTCTATATCTGGCCATACTAACATTAATTAGGCATGGGAGGGGTATCTTAATGTGATCTTAACTGATGCTGACCAGGAGACTCTAAATGTATTGGTTGGTTTGAAAGAACACTTCTCAGAAAAGTTGAAACTGCACTTAATTTAGGTATAAGTAAGACTCCATTTGGGGCCTATAATTTCTTGTTTCACTCTCTCATCTTTTCTTCTCTTAAAATCCTTGACAAAGAACCTAGAGGGACTCAGTTTAGGTTGCTAACTGAATTTATGCTTCCCAATTGACAAATCATAGACCCTAAATAACTACTATTATTTCATTTTACCCTTGTCATATTTCCTCAGTTGACAATATCCGCAGGATTATAATCATTTGCAGTAGTAATTTAGAGCTACCTTTACACTACAACCAATTTATGAAATTTAAAGAGATAGCTCATTCTGTTAAGGATCCAAGAAGGATAGTTGTAGTATATATCAATTTTATACACACACACACACACACAAACACACATATACATATATATACATATACATTCTGTATATAATGTCTCCAATTTTCTGTCAGAATTCAAATTATTTTAGAAGGATGAGGAAATAAAGTCCCTTGATTATGAAGCAGGGCTGGAGCGATAACACAGGGGTTGGGCGTTCGCCTTTGACACAGCGGACCCGAGTTCAATTCCTCCGCCCCTCTCAGAGAGCCCGGCAAGATATCGAGAGTATCAAGCTCTGTGCAGCAGAGCCTGGCAAGCTACCTGTGTGTATTGGATATGCCAAAAACAGTAACAATTAGTCTCTCAATGAGAGACGTTACTGGTGCTTGCTCGAAAAAAATCAATGAGCATGGGATGACAATGATTATGAAGCAACTTCATGATTTTTTAGGCTGTTTTTTATGTTTTTTCTGCTAAACTTCTATATAATAAAATTAAGAATACACAAATTGCTAGTAGCTGCCAAAAGATAATAAGTTGCTGCACTTTATTCTGTGACTTAATTTCAAATATGTAAGAATTCATACTATTTTATAGACTTGTGTATTGGGTAGCAAGATTAATAGTTTCATGTTCTAATTATTCCATAGGCAAGACAGAGGAAAACAATGAAAATGTAAATATGAACAAGAACAAAAATCCAAAACAAACAAGAAAAAAACTGCAAAAACTTGTGTCCACTTCTTGTTGTAATAAGTAAACTTTCATTATCGTCTCTTTATTTGGGGGTTTGTACCACACTCGGGGGATGCTTCCGATCTTAGGATATAGTGGGTTTTCCCCAACTGCTTAGGGGACCATATAGTTCCAGGGATTGAAGCCAACTTCATCCCTTAGAACCATCTTTTCTGCCAGTCACACCTTTCTTAGGAAAAATCCCTAAGAAAAGGTGATTCATTTGATGACCTCTCTTTTATGCATGTCTTTTTGCTTTGTTATTTGAAACTTTCACCTCAAAGGTAGCTTTGGGGTATTTGCTGACAGCTAACATTTGTTCAAAGTAAAAAGAGTCAATTTCCTAATTTTTTTTTTTTATAATCCTGAAAACTTTTTTACAAAAGCATTCAGGAAATTTCCTCATTTAGCAGATTGGAGTTGTGTCATTCTAATTGCTAAAACAATCAACAGTAAGTACAATGAGATCTTTAAGATGGTCTTCAACTTCCGGGCTGGAAAACAGTGACTCTTAAGAGCTGGTTACCTGTAATACCCGTGCTTTCCTTAGCAATAAAGAAAAGCCTGGTTATTGCTGAATGGGCAACCATTAGTGCTGCTCGACTGTCCAAACTTGAAACAAGTTTGCAATAATAAAAAGCATCTGTAGCAAAAAGATGCATAGACCATGGAAGGTTCTGAAAATCTAGTTTGTAGCAAATTAACTGCTGCTTTCGATTTATCTGTGCCATTGGATGTTGATAAACAATTGCTGGGCTTTAGGGTCTTTTGTTCCCTTTGCAATCTCTGAGTGTAACAACATATGTTAGTGCTACAGGGCAAGGAGGACAGGAAATTGCTATTTATAGTCTCAAATATACTTTTACAGAAAGAGACTATAGACCAATGGGACCAATGGGTCTCTGGACTTGTAGTAGCCTCCACTTTTCTGACTAATTACAGCATTCAGAACAGAACCAAAATGTTGTTCCCATGACACTTGGATCTAGTTAGGCTCACTGACTGCAGTAATGAATTCTCAAATTAAAATGGATAGGGAATTAAAGGGCAGAACTCATATTTCAGAGTCTCATTCTCCAAAGAAAATGATATTTGAATTTAATAGAGTGAAATTAGAGTGAAGATTTTTTCTTATTATAAGAATGAAACCATGGCCAAAGGGACAGGACTAGTTGATTTGACCCCAAAGAGACAAGGCTACTGGACACTGATGACTTGCTTTAGGTAAAAGAAAATAATTCTAAGGCACTCTTTTTTATTGCAATGGCATGGCAGAAGCATTGGCTCTGTTGTAACTGTTTTGCAGAAAAGAACAAGCAGCAGTACACTCAGATAACACTCTGTCCTATACTTCCTTGACTTTTGTCTTCGAAACAGCCTGAAGGGTCTAGTGCTAGAAATTCTACTTGAGGAGCAAATGCGTAACAACCATATGGTAATCCAGGATTTGATAACCCATGAAGTGTGATGATACAATTACCCCAAATCTATCTTTCCTAAAATTCTCTCTTGAGGTTTTCATGAGACACCTAGCTATGCTCAGGGCTTACTCCTGGCTTTGTGCTCAGGGATCATCCAGTCAAGCTTAGGGCACCATACGGGGTGCCAAGCTAATCACAGGTGAAGCAAAGACCTTGCACTCTGTACTTTTTACAGCTCAAATATAATTTTTCCTTTTTTTTTGAATTTCCAAACCACTTCCTTCTGCTACCCTTAAAAAAATATAATTAAGTTAAAATTGAGGTATTATGATTGAAATACTGTTAATGATAATCATCATATGTATTAAGTTCCTGAACTACAGGTTCCATCATAGTGTCTCCATCAGTGCCTCAGAGCCTGTTTTTCACCTTCTATTTCCTCAACATTGTAAAGACAGTTTTGTGGACTAGTTTTCAGTTTTTGCTGCCTTTGGATATTTTCTACTTTCTTACTATGTTTCTTTATATCTAGCACATGAGATAAATAATTCTGTATCTTTCCTCCTCCTTCAGACTAACTTTACTCAGTATAGCTAACTTCACTCACTGTGGATGTAGTAGCAAATTGCATGATTAAGTTTTTTCCTATGACTATTATTCCGTAGTCAGATTCTTTATTCAGTGTACTTTTCTTGTGGACTTGAGTTGTTTCAGATTTTGGCTATTGTGAGCAGTGCTGCAATGAACATAGTAGTGCAAATGTTTAAAATATTTTTTAAAGAAATAGGCAATGTAAATGCTTCAAGTCCTCAGTGGGCTTATAGCAATGGTTTGATTCACTTTCAGTAGGTATGATCACTGGATAAAATACATGGAGCTGATTGTATCCTAGAGAAATGAACCTAACTAGAAATTAATTAAGTTTAAAGCAGTGGGAGTGCTTATTATAACTTATTTTGATTAGTCTGTTGTTGATTTTCCAGTATTTCAGATTTTCAGTAAGACTTCCAGGCTGAAATTTGTTCTAGGATAATTTTCTATTTGGGTGAAATAAAACAGTATTATCATATTTTTTAAATTGTTTGCTGCACCTGTTTTAAGTTAATAGCATATTTAGTTAACTTTAAAATCTGAATCAGAAAAAAATATGTTGTTTGAAAGATGCTACGATAGGTGGGAGCAATAGTATAGCGGGTAGGGCACTTGCTTTGCTTGTGGCCAACCCAGTATTGATCCCCAACACCACAGAGAGTCTTGTGAGTCCCGTCAGGAAATATCTCATGTTCTCCCTGAACACAGAGCTAGGAGAAATCCCTGAGCACCACTGGATCGGGGCTCCCAAACAAAATAAAACAAAACAAAACAGAAACAAAAAACAACAATAAAATACCTTAGCTAGCAGTAGCACAAAATGACTAAGCTAAACTTTTGTCTTAGGCACTACTCTGTATGGGTGAAGGGATATAGGAGGCAAGAGAGTTAGAGTTAAAACTAAGAAGTTTCTTGACAAAATTTCTGTAATACCCTTTTTAAGAACTGGAGTGATAGCACAGCAGGTAGGACATTTGCCTTGCATGCGGCCGACCCAGGTTCGATATTTCTCCATCCCTCTCGGAGAGCCCAGCAAGCTACCGAGGTATCGCTCCTGCACAGCAGAGCGTGGCAAGATACCCATGGTGTATTTGATATGCAAAAAAAAGTAACAACAAGTCTCACAATGGAGACGTTACTGGTGCCCACTCAAGCAAATTGATGGACAATGGGACAACAGTGCTACAGTGCTACCCTTTTTTTAAGGCATTATTAAATTTCTCTATATTTTCCTTATGCTTGGGGATTCTAGACTGTGGAGAGCTGATAATTATTCTTTTTCTGTGGGGTGGAGGACCTGGTGCTCAGGGGTTATTCCAAGCTATACTCCCAGGAATTATTCCTGGTGGTTTTCAGGGGCCCATATAGAATGCTGGGGATCAAATCCTATATTCAAGGCAAGTCCCTTACCTGCTATATTATTGCTCTGGTCCCTTAATTTTTAAAGAAGAGGCTAAATCTTGTCTGGCCTTAGAGTGAAAGAAGTTCCACGGTCACTCAGAAGTGATATGTCTAGATCAAATGTCTAGAAATCAATTTGTTAAGTGATACTTTCTACCTGGCCACCTCCATACTCCAAGCCACTTTCCGGACACTCGGGCCGAGCCTCACACATGAGTTAAGCCCCACAGAACCAGGTAAATTAGAACTTTGTGACCTTGGACTCTAGGCTCAATGGGACCTGGAAATAGAGATCCTCTGCCTGCCCACCCCCCAATCTCTGGAACCCCAGGAATCACACCCAGATGACCCACCCTACCACCGCCAGATAAATACCTCATTGGCCGACCTCCACTACGTCCACTACCCAGCCACTGTCACACTTCAGGCCACTTTCTGGACACATCATAAGACATTTAATACCCATTTTCCATGATTACCGCACCATATTTCATAGAGTTCAAATATGGTGTATACCATGGGAACACTTGTAAGTACGATTAGAGTCTGCCCTAAAAGCCCCCATCCCTCTCAGAGAGCGCGGAAAGCTACTAAGAGTATCTTGCCCGCATGGCAGTGTCTGACAAGCCACCTGTGGCATATTTGAAGTGCCAAAAACAGTAACAAAAATGGGCCTCATCCCCCTGACACTGTAAGAGCCCCCAATATGGTAGCATTAAGAAGGAAGAGCACAGACCCTCTGCTTCTAAAGACTATGATCTGAGAGGTCTTCTAACCCATTTTGGCACCCAGAGCGGCTTCTTACAGAAATGCATCTAGACTGTGAGCTGTGCTATAATCCCTTGCCGACCGGGGAGGGCTTTTCCCTCTCTACCTGTTTTTCTGCATAGAAAGTGGTGGCGGCAGAAACATCCACGTGGCGAGAGCCACCTCCTAAGACTCGCAACCCAAAGATACGAATTTGCAGTGGCATGGCTGGTAGTTGATCATGGGAGTGGGGCATTACCGACACGCCCTCTGCCTACATAAGACCCGGAACTGCCGCACTTGAAACGGACCCTCTGCTCCTAAAAACTATGATCCAAGAGGTCTTCTTACCCATTTTGGTACCCAGAGCGGCTTCTTATAGAAGTGCATCTAGACTGTGAACTGAGTTAAAATATCAGAAATCCAAAACCCCGTGGCCACTATCATGGCCTTGCGAGCTCATAGAATCTTCATTCTCAGCAATAAAAAAAAAATATTAAATGATGCCTTTTCAGCACACCTGATTGTTGGGGGAAAATTCCAAACAATAATAGTGAGTTCTCTATTGAAATATTGAATGTATTAAAAATATAGAGAGAATAAAGTGAAGATCTTTAGCTACTTAGGTGGGGGGTGGGTAGGAGGGGAGTATATTGGGGTTCTTGGGCATGGAACATGTGCACTGGTGAAGATGGGAGCTTAATCATTATATGACTGAGACTTAAACCTGAAAGCTTTGTATTTTCTCATAGTGGTTCAATAAAATAATACAAAATAAAAGGTTAAAAAAAAGAAGGAAGAGCAAGGAGAGGCTGATAAAATCTCAGGAACGAACTAGACAGCCAAAACGAAGAGGAACTAAAATGACTGTACTTTCAATGCATGTATGCTGGCATTGGAAGCATTCAACGAGGACCTGCTGGTGCAAACGTGGAAGATCAAGAACGACATCATTGATCTGACCAAGGCGAGAAGGCATCGAGCACATCACGCCATTTTCAACACTGGACAAGAACTGTCCCTCGGAAAATGCGACAATAGAGGTGTTGGTGGTGTCGGGGTCATTGTCAACAAGAACCTGGCCATGAGCATTGATTAATTCAAATGCCTAACAACCCGAATCGGATGATTATGCTTGAATAGATGTAGTTCACTGCCAGCAGTTTCTAATCTCGTTGACTATGCACCGACATCTAACTATGACGAAGAAATTGATATGTTCAACATGGAGCTGGAGAAGTTCTATAAAGAAGACCACACCTTCTACAAGATCATTGTTGGTGATTTTAATGCCAAGATAGAACCAAGAAGGCCAACTGAAAAACTCCACATTGGGACCCATGGCCTAGAATGGAACGAACAGGGTGAGAGACTGAGTTCATCATGTCAACCAAGACCATCCATGGTAACTCACAGTTCCAGAAGGCTGAATCTAAACGTTGGACATGGGAGTCTCCTTCTAACAGTTCCACAATGAAATTGACCACATCATATTCAATCGAAGGTTTTGTCTGACTGATGTCACTATTATCCCAAAATTCCAAATGAGATTGAAACACTTTCTTCTTCGTAAAAAATTCTACTTCACAGAAAGGGGAGAAAGGACTGCAAAGTTTAAGTTTAAGAAGAGAACTCCCAGAATGACCACCACTGGGAGCTATTGTGGCTACATGGGAAGATGTTATCATTGACAACATTGACGAGGAATAAGATCGACTGGTTCAGCACTTACATGACTGCATGAGGAATGCTGAGAGTGGGAACTCCACAAAAAGTCACCTGTCTTAGGAAATTCTCAAGCTTTTTCACCAATGTGGTTTGACACGAGCCTCAGGCAATCACAAGCTATTGTTCGAGCATGCAAAGCTGTGTAGGAAAGCAATAATAGAAGATCTCAAAGAGAGAAAAGCAGCACTGTTGGCCGATGTGGCAGAAGCCGGGAAAAGTATTTCCAATGCTCACCTGTCCTTTGCCAACTACAAGACCAAGAAGACTGTCCTCCGACATCTTTATGGATCTATCACACATTCCAGAGGGCAATGGAGAGTACTATTAACGACTTCTACTCAGATCTCTTTGATAGCCTTGTCAACATGCCAACATACCAAATTCTGCAGGATGGATATGTTGTTCCGAACTTTCTCCCTTCTGAAATCTGACACACCATTTCTCTGGTAAAGACTCATATAGCACCTGGTTTAGACAAGGTCAGACCCAAACACCTGAAGAATCTGCCACCAGTACTCGTCAATACACTGGCTCAGCTCATCACATGCTATGTGTCTGAATGCAAGGTTCTGTCCCAGTGGAAAACCAGCAGGACCGTTCTGTTGTATAAGAAGGGAAACATCCACAACATCAGCAACAATCGCCCAATCTGCCTGTTGTCATCTACAAGTTGTTCACTTGTGTCATCCTGAATAGAATAGACAGAATACTAGATGAAGGACCACCATGTGAGCAAGTCAGGTTCTGAAAAGGATGCAGCACTATGGACCATATCCACATGGTGACCAAGCTCATTGAAGTTTTGCAAGAGTTCAAGATTCTGCTCTGTCCGATGTTCATCAATTTAAAGAAGGTCTTTGATTCTGTTGAGACTGACTCAGTCATCGAAGCCCTGTCTAAATAGGACTTTCAAACTCATTACATCAGGATCCTCTGTAAGCTATATTACGAATTCACCACCAGGATCTCACCATTCTATGAGGAAGTAATCTATCCAAGGACGGAAAGAGAGGGGTTAGGCAGGGTGATACCATTTCACCAAAACTCTTCAGTGCCACCATCGAGAACATCATGTGACTAATAGAAAGGGAAGGAATTGGAGTGAAGATAGATGGTCGGCAACTACAGAACCTCTGCTTTGCTGATAACATCGTTCTAATAACACCAAACATTAGCCAAGTGGGACAAATGCTGGTCGACTTCGACTGCAAGTGTGAAAAGGTCGGACTATAGCTGAATCTCACCAAGACAATGTTCATAAAAAATGAACTAATCCCTGACCTTCCATTTGCTCTCAATGGAATGAACATCTCTGAACACAGCAGCTATGTGTACCTGGGTAGAGAACTCAACATGAGGAATGACTTGGCACCAGAACTGCGCAGGTGGAAGAGAGCAGCATGGAATGCCTTCAAGAACGTCGAAGAAGTGGTCTAGAGGACAAAGAACTTCTGGCTCTGGGCACATATCTTCGATTCCACTGTTCTTTCCCTGCACTAATATATGCCTCAGAGACCTGGGCCCTACAAAAACAGGATGAGAATGCTATTCAAGTATCCCAAAGTGGAATCAAAAGAGCTCTGGAATATCACATTTCACTCAAGTGAGAGAAGGAAGCCGGATTTCTGAATTCCTCAATGATCAAGAATCAGGGAGACTGTCTCATTTGTCAAGGCATCAAAAATCAAATGAGCTGGACACGTAATGTGATGTATAGATGACCGCTGGGCTAGAGCTGTTACCAACTGGATTCCACGGGACGTCTAAAAAAAATGCATGGCTGCCCATCTATGAGATGATTAGGCTTCTTTGTCAAAACCCTGAATGAACAGTTTGAGGCTCTTCATGTTCCTGGAGCAAGTAGATACCATTGGGCTACACTAGCATGCAACGGGAACAAATGGAGATGTTAGTGGCACCCGCTCAAGCAAATCAAAGATCATCGGGATGACAAGTGATACAAGTGATAAGTGATACTTTAGACACTTTTCAGTAGAAGTGAGGAAATCTCCTATTCATGCAGTGACATTGTCTATAAGAACCAATAAATATTTGTACCTTGAACTTTAGGCATGAAGTCAAGCTACCAGTCCTCACCTGGGGAGGAGACCCTGGGTTACGACTAGGTTCATTCATAGTACACAAAGCACTGATCTGAGTTACTTCTCTTACTGTCCTACTTCTCTTACTCTCCTGTTCAGCCCTTTTCTCTTTTCCATGGAAGAAAGTTTTTAATAATGTTATCAACAGGCTTCTTTCTAAGTGGAAAATCTCATGCAATTCTTTAACATTTTATGCTGCATTGCATAAGGAATAAACAGTTAAAAACAAAATCCCTACTTTTTAGAAACTTCATTGTAACTATGATAACATGATTGTTTCTCTTCAGAATATTCTAGATTAGTAGAAATCTTTTCTGAATTGATAGGATATCAGTCCCTTAATTTGACAACAATTAAGTTTAATAACAATGAGAATGCTATTATTTGTAACTTTATCTCACGGTGAATCAATAAAACAGGGAAAAGAGTAATAATAAAATAATAAAATAAAATTAACATTCTGAATAAAAAAAGTAATGTGGAGTTCATGCCCAATTCAATCGGCTCAATCAATGGCTGAATAAATAGAAGTACTCCTACATTATTAAAAAAAAGATAAAGTGCTATTAACTAATAATGAGTATTAAAATTCTTTAAGAGTAATATTTTAGAAAAATATTTAGTCTAAATGGGCTAGGTTGATAGCAAAGCAGGCAGGGTGTTAACCTTGCACATGGCCAACCCGGGTTCGATTCCTCTGTCCCTCTCAGAGAGCCCAGCAAGCTACTGAGTATCTCACCTGCATGGCAGAGCCTGGCAAGCTACCCGTGGTATATTCGATATGACCAAAACAGTAACAAGTCTCACAATGGAGACGTTACTGGTGTCCGCTCGAGCAAATTGATGAGCAACGGGATGACAGTGATTTAATTGAAAAATAAACATAATTTAAATATAATGTATGCTGAAAATATACAGTGCTATGTTGTATTTAGTATTTTCTATTTCAAGTCATATGCTCTGTGTTTCATTATATGTATCTTATTTTATTTTAAAGACACAATAGATATGTTGAACTCTTCAAAGTTAAAAGAGTTATTTAAATATTATATAAAACAGAAAATTTTCTACTCATACGCATATTATATATGAATTACATATCACACTGTTATACTTGTCTTACACACGTACTTGAACATAATTTCTATATTATTCAAATTATGCGACCATCAATTACTCAGCAATTTTTGTTCTATGCTAAAAAATTAAGAAATAATTGTGATTGATTTGTCATTATATTGATTTTATTTGCATATTTTATTCTATTAAGCTTATATTTTAGGTAGTATAAAAAAGAATTAATGATATGCAAATGGTCATGAGTCTTTCCATAGTATTGATTGTTACTGGGGGTTGAAGAGATAGTACAACAAGTAGGGCTCTTGTTTTGCATGTGGTGACATGAATCTGATTCCCGGCACCTCATAAGGTCCCCTGAAAATGGCCTTGATGATAGAACCAGAAGTAAACCCTGATTAGGGTGTGGCCCTCTGAACATCTTCCCAAATACATTTTCAGAGATATTAAAATTTGGGAGGATTATTGTGCTGATATTATCAGTGGGTAGGCAAAAAATAATGTGTTCCTTCATAGGCACAACTTTTAAAAAAATGTAATTTTTTGTCTTTTTCTATACTTGATAAGAAGCACAGAACTTCAAAATATTCTCACATAGCTGCAAAATGGAAGAAACCAGGTACTCTGAATCCAAATTTGCAAAGCTATCACCATGATATTAGTTATTCTGAACCCCCAATAACAGTAAAAATTAATGCTTTATTAAACAATCATTTTACTATATGATGTGATAACTAATTTTATTACAATAAAGTCTGAGATTTGCAAAATTATCTGCTAGAGCACATAGTACCACTGATAAGGTACATATTGAAATTCCATGAATTCAGTTTCAACTAATCAGATAAACTTGCTATGGTGGCCATGAAAGTGCATCTTTAAGCAGGATTACAAATCGGGGGTGTTTGAAAAAGATAATCAGTAAAATAAGATAAATCACAGATACACTGTGAATAAATAAATTCACTGGAAATGATTCATATTTGTCTTATATACTCAGAGTGTCAAGAGGATATTTTTCTAAAGACCCAGAATTAACATGAATCTACCCAAATTTTATGTGTTCTATGTTTTCAATCACATCCAGTATCAATATCTAAGTTTCATTCCCAATAATGTCATCTTTTACACTTCTCAAATCATATATGATATGATTAATGAGTCATCCTAACAGTCTTGTCTTCAAGATAAAGCACTTTGCTATGTTTACCCATAGATGGATAGAATCCTTTGTTTATTGCACTTCTATAGCTATCACAAACATCTATAAAATATGTGAATCACAAATATTTACTGAAACAAAAGTTATACAGGTTAGGATATGACTCAGGCAGTAGAGCATATGCCTTGCATGTTCAAGGCCCCAGGTCTGATCCATGGAAACACATGACTCCAAGAGGACCACTGGAGTTCACCTCCCACAAAAATTTTTGAAAAGCTACAAATATTTTCTGGAGAATCAATGTTAGATTATCCAAAGGACACAAAAGAAAGTACATTAGTACATGCACTGTTTAAAACATAAATATGAGTATGTCTGAAAAGGAGTGAAAGTCCCTAACGCCAGTGGTAAATCTGCAATAATAGAATTGATCATTGAAACATAACTCACATTTCCTGTCAGTTCTGTTAGAATAATACCAAATGATTTGGGGTTGGTGTGGGAAATTTTCCCTTTAATAAAACTCCCAAGGTCCTCCTGATAATCCCCTGGATAAAAACATTTAATTTAGTTTAGACAATGTGTGCTTAGGTACTAATAGAATAGATTACCATGAGTTCATCAATCAAACATAGCTATAATAACATCCTAGCCTTTTCTCTTTATTTATCTGTAGTGTAAACCATGGTTCACCTGGCTGGAATCAAGGAGCCAGGGTGGGGAACAGAAATTTTATTCAGTAAATGGCTAGCCTGTCCCATTATTCAGGGTTGTGGAGGCAAGCTTGCAATTTGGACAAGACTCTGTCACTATCTGTATCATTCTTTGTTAATCGAATTGGCTTTTTGTTGTAAACACCAGTTGGGAAAACTATATGATCCATTAAATAACCAATTGTATATCTTAAGACATAGAAGGAATTTAATAGCTAAAAGGATACCACAAAGTGGATAAGATGCTTATGTCTTTATCTCACGTTCCTCTTCCCTATTTAATTCTAAAAGATAAATTTAAATTAAAAAAGAAGAGAAAAATTTAAAAATTATGAGTCCATAGTCTAAGACAATAGGTTGAGGAAGAGAAATGACAGAATAGATGTTAACATTACTCCACAGCACAAACTCTCCTAGAGGCTAAATTGTTGTTAGTAGAGTTGCGGTTATAGAAAAGAATGATATATTAATATTTTGACTTGGACTCCATTTTAGTTAGAGGAGCTGAAAAAGGACTCTTCATACCTAAGTGTTTAAATAGCTTAATAAGTTTTGTTTCAAATGTTGACTTTGTGACAAAGAGGAAAAGGACGTGGCATTAACATAAAACAAGATAGTTTCCTCTTTATGACCTGCCAAGTATATGCTATGAAATAATTTCGTAAATATTATGCCATATGTACATTATCTGACAAAATCCTTTATGTCAGTATGTTGGGATCCCCATTAATGAAATAAAATTAAGGATACATACAAATACATATTGAATAATCCAATATATATTATTTAAACTAGTTCAGGTACTAACAAACATAAGACATTATTTTAAAAGATCATTATTTAAAATTCCATCATTGTGTACGGAATCACGTTTGAATTGAAATGCCAATTTTGCTATGTTTTCGGAAGAATTTTTAGATTCTTTTTGTCAATTTAAAAGATTTTCCATTATTATTCACTTTTAAACAAAGTTACCAGAGTTAGCTAAAATTAAAAGTGCTTGACTTTTAGAAGAGTTACATGGTATTATAAAATATCCAATTGAATCTAAAATTGCTTTATTTCACATTTCCTCAAGGACAATATAATGTTAAAAGCCACCTTCATAATACTTTAATTTGATACGTTTTCATGTATTTTATGTTTCATGATCCTTCATAAAAACTATATTTGACACATTTTCTAAAAGGAAAATGAGGAAAAATAACTAATTTAAAGTACAATTTTATGAGAACTATCTGTACGATCCCAACATATTTTGGCATTATTTAGTTTAGTTAACAGTTTTTGAGTGATGTTAGGCACTTAGAATTCAGTACATATGTGGTAAAAAAAAAAATCAATTTAAGTCTTCTACTTGCAAACTTAAAGTATTTTAAGAGAATATTTAATTACTGTAGCTTAAATCCAAGACATATGATACATTAATCCAGACATATGTTTCAAGACTGCAGTATTCAAAAATGTTTTATGAATTAGTAATCATTTTAAAAATTTTAATTGAACATTTCTAGAATATAATACAGTTTACTTAAGTTTATTATTAATATTTAAATGTACTATATAATGTGGCATAACTATCTCTCTATATACTTTTGGAATAAATATAATAGCCATGCACATCTATTTATTATAGTATTTATATAGCGTTACACATATCATGGGCTGGAGTTATAGCATAGCGAGTAGGGTGTTTCCCTTGCACATGGCTGACCTGGATTCGATTTCCTCCGTCCCTCTCAGAGAGCCTGCCAAGCTACTGAGTATTCCACCTGCACAGGAGAGCCTAACATGCTACCTGTGGTTTATTTGATATGCCAAAAACAGTAACAAGTCCCACAATGGAGACGTTACTGGTGCCCACTCCAGCAAATTTCTGAGCAATGGGACGAGAGTGCTACAGTGCTACATATGTCATAATTATGTTTGCAAAATTGTTATAAAACTGCACATTATACTTAATTGTGCAACATTGTTCTTAAAAACGGACTGACTCATTTAAGTATCATAACCTAGATAGTGTATAAAGGAATGAATTAAGGAAAAAAAATTACATAGGTTCATCTTGGCAGCTAGTGAACCAGAAACTTGAGTAAAATTAAATGATCCAAGATATCATAAATTGGTAAGCTATTTGTCTGAATGATAATTTTTCTGGTTTCATATGCTTGTTGCAATTAGAATTATTTTCCATTTGAATAAAAATAACTGTTTCACCAGTGAATTCAATTCAGTTTTTCTATAATGATATATTTTAAAATAATAAAATAGAATTTCCTTTTCTTATAGAATTTTACTTTTTGTTATAATTTTGTATACATTATGCTTTGTTTTTTGGGGGGTGGAGTGTGTTGGGGGGAACACACCCAGTAGTGCTTGGGGCTTAGTGCTGGATCTATGCTCAGGGTATCATTTTTGACAAGCTCGGAGAACCTTATAGGGTTCCAGGAAATCAAACTTAGGTTAGCCTGTGCAAGGCAAATGCCCTATCCGCTGTATTATCATTCCAACCCAATGTATACATTTTTCAAATTTTTTTACTTATTTTTTAGACCACACTTTGCAGTTCTTGGAGACTTCTCTGAACTGATAGCACAGGGGTTGCTCCCAGTAGTCTTCTGGGGATCATTTGGTGTTGGACAGCAATTTAAATTCTTCTGCATGCAAACCATTGAACTATCCGGCTTACTTCATATTTAATGTTTTTCCACACCAACTTATAGCTATGAACCCCTATTACAAACCATTGAGCTATCCGGCTTATTCCATATTTAGTATGTTTCTCCACACCAATGTACAGCTATCACGCCTATCATGTTTCATAAGCATATTCCATTCACATAAGTTGAAACACTTCAAATTTTACTGTTACTGGGAAACCTTGCAAAAATTATAAAACGTGTCCTTATAGATGAATTATGTATGTCCCTCCCATCATTTATTTCAGCAAGTGCATGAATCCTATTTTTCATTTGTTCTAAATATTAAATCAAAATTAAAAAATTTTGCTATGAATGGTGTTTACCAAAGTGGGCAACATTACAACCTCTCATACTGACTATGTTCAGGGGCCACTGAAATGGGAGGTTATGAGGGGAGTAGTAGTCTCTTTTGCAATTGGGACATTTCTATTTACTTTAAAGAAGGTAGAGTTCAAAGTGGGAACTGAGTGTTTTTGTTTGTTTGCTTTTTCCTGAAAAGAGGATGACTGACCAAGTAAGTTTGGAAAACTGTGATGTAGAAGCGTGCTAAATGAGACTTAAAAATCTTCATTTTGACAGTCTGAAGTTACTTTAACATAATATTCAATAATGGGGGAGAGGACAGATTGTCCTGCAGACAGTGTTTGCTCTAAATGAGGTCAACCCTGATTCAATTCCAAGTAATCAATACAATCACCCACCACCCACCAGGAGTAATTACTTAGTAGAGAGCCAAAAATTTTGTACCCCACCCCCCAAAAAAAATAAAATCATTTCACTGAAAATAAAAATAATAAATAGGATCTGTGGGAAAGAGAGAATATTTGAAAGAACAGTGCTCATTTCAGGAATTAAGTGCAATAAGCCTATGTTACTATAGTTCAGTATGACAAGAGAAGGGTGAGCATAGATCACAAATAAGAAGTATGTAGTAAAGGGTTGTGAAATACATTTTTATTTTTAAAGTCATTAGCAGATAGATTGGAATTAACTTTTAATTGCAGATTGCTATGCATTTAGTGTGAATTTTTTTTGTTTGCTTTGCATTGTACAGATACTTTAGGTAAGGTTCACAGCCAAATCATTATACTAAAACTTTCAGTATCAGTTGGACAGTTCAATTGCCAGAGTTTAAAACTAAAACTGGACACAGAGCAGGACTATTTCTACTGGAACTCATGTTGTCTTTATGTAGCGCTAATAAAATTGGAGTTCTGTATTACAATTACAATTGCCTTTTTAATGTTATCATTTCTGCAAGCATTTTTTCTATGATTATTGCCTGGGTCTGCTTATTGAGTGTATATCCGTATACTGTGCTTTCTTCTGTAAAACAGAAAATTCTGTATAAGACCTGTGCTTTGCATTTATGCTTTATAAGGTACATGAGAGTGTTATATCCATAAATTCTTCAGTATTCACGTTTTAGGCAAAAAATGAATATTGAAATATGCACATAGATTTTTTTAAATTTTATTGAATTACTATGAGATAGTTACAAGCTTTCATGCACATTGATATTTTTAAAATTTTATAGTCTATCTTATGAAATAAGTTAAAAATCGGAGGTGGATAAATTGACTTTATTCCTTATCTGAAAATGCCTGAACATGTCTGAAGTAACTCATTAAGCATGTATATTTCAGTGGCCAGTTTCTAGATATTCTCATTTATTTCTTTCCAGGGTGAGGGCCTGGAATCTGTAATTTTATCAAGGTTTTCATATTATTTTATTAAATGATATTTTTCACAGGTCATAGTTAAAGAAACATACACATTAGATAATGATGTAAATACCTAAACTTATTATTACAAAAAAATTGAGTGATTTTAAATTGACACAAATAAAGAAAAAAAGTCCTCTATAAGGTAATTATTTTACCTTTGCTAATTCATATGGTAAAAATTAATAAAGTGTTTTTTTAAATGATAAAAACTCTTCCTTATTGCTCTGGGTGACAATACATATTTATAAATGAGTAATGATTGTATAAATGTGCTTGTACTGAGCATAAAATTGAAAATAATTAGCTTTAATTAGATTGCTATATTTGAAACTGACTTAGGTAGGGTAATGACAGTTTAGGCTATGAATAGTTTTGTTGTTGTTATTGCTGTTTTTTGATCTTCTGAAACTCCCAGATGGGGATATATAGCTGCATATTGTCATGGTTAATGTTAACACTATTATTTTTGATCATATGTATGCTGAATTGTGATCCTAGAAAAATAGATTCATTGTATTTTTTATTCTTCCAAAATTAAATGAACTGATTTTTATTTAAATAACACATAATTTTCATGCAATTGTAGGGAAGCTATAGGACACAAATTCATAATTTTAAGCAAGAATTCGTTTGGATGAGCCTCACGCATGGGGAACCTGGGAGAGGAACCCAGGTGTGCAGGACCCGGGGCCGAGATCTCCAAGGCTGGTCGGATCAGGTCTGGGCCTCTTCCACATAGATCCCCCCATTTTCCAGTAGCTAGGCAGTCACACCCAGAGACTACCCCCAGCGCCATGTAATCCCATCAATGGCCAACATCCAGAGACTATAAAACTAAGCTCCTGGACATCTAATAGCCTAGTTCTCCCTCTTGGAGAACCTGACAAGCTACCAAGTGTCTATTGCCCACACAGGAGAGCCTTGCAAGCTTCCCGTGGCATAACTATATTCAAAATACAGTAACAGATATATGCATACCTCTCGAAGAGGCCGGCAAGCTACCAAGAGTATCCCACCCTCATGGCAGAGCATGGCAAGCTACCCGTGGCATATTAGATATGCCAAAAACAGTAACAATAGGTCTCAATCCCCTGACCCTGAAAGAGCTTTCAATTGTTGGGAAAAACGAGTAAGAAGAGGCTGCTAAAGTCTCAGGGCTGAGTGTAATAGAAATGTTACTGGTGCCCGCTTGAGTGAATCGATGATCAACAGGATGACAGTGATACAGTGATAAACAAGAGTTGACTTGTTAGATGGTTTAAGAAACCTCTCACTAACTCCAGTTGCCTCTTCACATCATTCACTGCATTTTTCCTCCTGAGTGGGAGAGAATCGTTGCCTAATGATGAAAACTTACGGCTCCTGGGAAAAAAGGAATCATGGTGTTTTCTGCTTCACCAGGGAGAGATACTGCCCAAGTTAGGGAGAAGCAAGGAGAAAAGTCAAGGCTCTTCTAGAACTTTTCATGTAATTTTGCTCAAATGCCTTTGTTGAAAGTACCAGATGGTATCTAAGTGAGGGACAAACTACCTGCAGATTTGGAGCTGAATGCTGAAGCAAGCACTAGAACTGAGGGGCAAAAGGCACAGGACCTGCACAATGTTTTGATGCAGTTCCATCTTTCTTCCAAGCAAACTTCTCTGACTCCTGAATTGATACCAGGTCAGTGTGACAGTTTTCCAATGTTCAAAACAGTAGTTTTTCAGAAATTTAAAATAATAATATATAAATGGGATGTGATGCTCTTTTCTCAATGATACAATGGAGAGCAGAATCAATCACTTAAACATAAAACCTCAGATTATCTATTTATACTCACTAGAGCTGTTCTTTTGCCATAAGATAATGAGTAGAAGGGAAAATAGGTTTCTTAAATTAAGGAATATGACTGGAGTTTTCTGTTCTTTAGACAATATAAACTTATAAGTGAACTCTAAGATAAGCTTTAGAAATATTATCTAAAGATCCATAAATGCTTCCAATTAATCAGACTTT
Organism: Sorex araneus; assembly: GCF_027595985.1. NCBI lineage: Eukaryota > Metazoa > Chordata > Mammalia > Eulipotyphla > Soricidae > Sorex > Sorex araneus. Next base: position 227,044,404 of record NC_073313.1, on the reverse strand, counting down.
CAGACTCAACCAGTTAATGTGATGTGTGTGCTTTTTCTTATCAGGAAAAATGTATGATATGAAATTGGAGCAAAAATAATTGGGAAAAGCTTGCAAATTTGTTATATGATTTTAAATTAAGATGAGACCCATTTTATTTGTTCTTTTTCTGGTGAAATGTACAAGCTATATATATATGTATATATACATATATATATACATTTTGTCATTCTTTTTTACTACACTAAATATTTACAAATTAAAATTGAGCTGACAAACTCTTTGCTCTAGTTTTATAGTTTCAAATTGTCTTATGAAGTACATAAAGAATAAATATTGCCATAAGAAAATAATATTTGTTTGTTGTACTAGAAATATTTAAGTAACTGATTTATCATTATTTTAGTAAAAACCCGCGGTAGACACCCTATTTGTTAAGTGTATAAAATGTACATTGGAGCAATAGCACAGCGGTTGGGCGTTTGCCTTTCACACGGCTGACCTGAGATCGATTCCTCCACCCCTCTCAGAGAGCCCAGCAAGCTACCGAGAGTATCAAGCCTGAGAGGCAGAGCCTGGCAAGCTACCCGTGTGTATTGGATATGCCAAAAACAGCAACATAAGTCTCTCAATGAGAGATGTTACTGGTGCCCGCTCAAACTGTGACAGTGAAATATCTTAAAGTATCAAAATATGATTATAGATAATATTTATGTGCTTGTCTTTGGAGGGAATTCCATACCAAATTATTTACATTAGCAATTAAGTTTCTGACTTTCTTTCCATTTGTCAGTTTTGGAGACCTCACTCACCAGTGCTCAGGGGCTGTTCCTGGCTTTGTACTCAGAACTGAATGCTGTTACTGCTCAGGGGACAAAGATTCTAAGCAGGGTTACCCACATGCAAGTCACATGCTTATTTCCTATGCTATCTCTCTGGTTTGAAAATTTCTGATACTATCTAAGCATATTTTTTAAGCACTGTAGCCAGTATTTACGATCTCAGGAAAACCACAGCAATTTAGGAAAGAAAAGAAAAAAAAGTATGTTATGATATATACATATATATATCATACACATACATATATATATCATACATATTTATATAAAATTATTAAGAAGAAAATTAAAAATACAGATATTTAAGTATTCCTATTTTACAAAAATATTTTAAAACATGCCTCACATTTTAGCCCTATGCAAGGAATTATAATATAGCATATATTTTGTCAACAGACAAAATTTATTACAGAAATAAATTTAATCTCTAAACTGAAGTAATTCTATAACTCTCTATACAAATTTAGATAATATATTTAATACTTAATAATATGATCTTTATATTTAGTTCTTTAAAAACGAAAACGTCGGCAATTTTTTTGCATTTACACATACACATCACAGCGAGGAAGATAATAATTTCTTATCTGCCTAATTATTTTTAAAAAATACCTGTAACATGAGAAAAATTAATGTGTCAATTTATAGTACCAATAAAGAGACAGAATATTGCTATTTAAAAGCACACACAATGTGCAATATCTTTTAGAAGTAAAATGCAGTGACAAAGAAAATTAGTATTCTCTCAGAACATGTAAAATTTCATGAATGAGAAGTGTCACAGAACTCTTTAGAATTTCTTGGCAAAATGCTAGGAGATTAATTTAACTGATTGTATGATTAGTGACAGTAAAGGAAAACATTAAAACACATGTGCTTTTTGATATTGAGATGTTTTATTTCTTCAAACTACACCCAAGTAAACCAGTTGTGAGTAATGATGATTTGAGTGATTTATCATAAACTTTTTATTTTAATTATATTTTTATTTAGACAAAAGATGTGAAACTCCTGAGTGCAAAAATCTATCTTTTTAATTAAAATTATTTAATTAAATTAACAGAAGTGATACAAAATACTAAAGTGGATTGAAATACATCAATTAACTAAGTATTCGTTCTTTGCAGGTTATACAAAAAGAGTCAGCCAGGACTTACCTATAATACTTTTAAGGAGTTACCAAACTTTTCTTAATAATCATTTCTGTTTGATGACATTTCTTATATTTTTGACATAAGCAATTTGATATAACTTCATTAAAAAAAGACAAGAAACACACTCTCTGCCCAGATGAGACCCTGAGCGGCCCACAAATGGCTCCTCTGCTCCTAAAAGACCATGATCCCGGAGGCCCACTAACTGCTTTCGGCACCCAGGGGCTTCTTGCAGAAATGCCTCTAGATTGAGAACTAAGCTATGGCCCCATGCCTCCCCGGGAGGGGAAAGGTTTTTCTCTCTCAGCCTTTCCTTTCTCGGTGGCATGGCGACTGCCATCTTATGGCGTCCACTAGCCGGAGGTCCGAGCTTGCTGTGACTGGACTTCTGGCAGAAATTTCTCTGGACTTAATTACTAAAATACCAGAAATCCAAAACCTCATATGCTCTTCATTGTCAGCAATGGAAAACAAATTATCACAAATTATCAAATGATGTTTTTTCGGCAGGTCTGATTTTGGGGGCAAAATTCCAAATTATAATAGTGAGTTTTCTGTTGAAATATTGAATTTAATCAAAGTAAAGAGAGAGTAAAATGAAAATCATCAGCCACACAAGCGGGGGGGGCGGGGGGGTGGGAGGTATACTGGGGTTCTTGGTGGTGGAACATGTGCATTGGTAAAGGGATGGGTGTTTGATCATTCTATGAATAACTCAGATATAAAGCACTTACCTTGCTTTTGTGAGGCCCTTGATTTTATTCCTGGCAACACCATAATGAATATAGAAACAACTAAAAATGAAACCTGTCTGTAATACTCAAAATAAATTTTTTATTTAGTTTTCAGGAAATCATAAATTTAACCAGAGAATAGACAGTCATATGATCTTGTAATATTTAAATATATCATAACCTCTCATATTTATTCTTAAACTTGATTAGTTGAACAGTGTTTCCTTAATATTTCTATTCATCAGAATTTAGAAAAATGCTTCTCCTAATGACTATACTACATAGCAGAAACAGGAGCCACAAGGGGAAAAAAAAGCATAGCTTTTCAAAAAAAAATAATAATAAGTTTATTCTTTACTGATTCTTTACCTCTTTGTCCCTTGCTTATAATTTCAGTGTTAAAATTTTTGTGAAGGTACCACACAATGGGCAGTGCTCAATATTATTCCTGGCTGAAGGGTCATTTTTCTTGGTCTTTGGGGATCATCTGTGGTACTGGATCAATTCAAACCAAGGTGAAGTAACGTGTAAGGTAAGATCTTATGAGATCTTATGTCTCTCTGGTTAGTGTTTACTTTATACTCTAAATTTGGCTGTTGCTTCTGCTCTTCAGTTTTGGTGATATTATATTTTCAGATGTTATGTCATTTTACCTGATGTCATGAACACAAATTTTTGCTGGTAAACTTTTTATTTTGGTGAGGGCTAGGGATTGGGTCACAATCTGTAATGCTCAGGGATTATTCACAGCTTTGCACTAAGGAATCCTGGCAGTGTTTGGGGGAACCATATGAATGCTGGTGATTCAACCTGGGTCAGCTGTAAGCAGTGCACGTGTTTTAGCCTCTGTACTATCTCTATGGTCCCGCTGCTGATTTTGAGTACAGCAACAGCTTCAGATTACAGGGCTTCTGAGACAGTAAAGATTCACTCTTCAAGGCTCTGAGAAGTTTTTCATGCATTTAGAAAACATCTATTATGGGCTGATTCCTGCCAAGTAGGTAGCTCTGCTCTTCTTACTTAGTTATTTAATGTAAAAAGATAAAAAGCCAACTTACTCAATGGGCTTGCACACAGAAGCCTGGTTAGCTCTTTAGCAAAACATGGGTCTCTAAACACCACCAGAAGTAATTAATGCCCAGGCATTGAGCCAAAAGTAGACCCTGAACTCCACGAGATATGAACCAAAAACAAAAATAGGAAAGAAAATAAAAGAAAAGGTCCTCAATGAATAACTTCTATCAGACTTTTTATATGATAGAATTCACAAACCTCTGTCAGGATCATGTGACAAGCTCTGAAGAAATAAAAATCAGGAAAAAGATGAGCAGTGGAGTTGTGAGCAGTATTTTCACAACTATTGAAATACAATAGAAAATTCTTATCCTGATAGAGTATGGTGTAAGATTTCCCAGTAAGGTAAGCATTAGAGAATTATTTTAGATACTAAGTTGAAAATAGACTATTAGGCAGAGATAAAAGCAGGGAGACTTGTTTGTTCATTTGTCATTGGGGGGGGCACATCTGGTGGTGCTCAGAGACTACTCCTGATGGTGCTTTGGAATCATATGGAACACCTGGGATCAAACCTGGGTCAGCCACATGCAAGGCAAACACCCTACCCACTATACGATCACTCTGGCCTCCAAGCCAGGGGATTTATACAGCTATTTTGATTAAGCAAGAGATGCAGGTGGTTCTGTGAAGTAAGAACGAGATATAAAGCAATAAAATATTACTTCCTAATGACTTGAATGTGAATTGTGTCCCTTGATGACAATTTTATAAGATCAAAATAAATGTTACTTGGCAGAATGTTTGGAAGGTTATCAAAAGGAAATGAATGCAAAATATCAAAGGAAAGGAAAATACTATTTTACCGTGTGAAGGAAGCATACCATTTCTTTAAAAAAAACCCCTTCATTTAGCTACCTTGAGTTACATAGTTATTTATAAATAGGTTTTCAGGCGTACAGTATTTCTACCTCAAATCCTACCACCACTTACTTCCATCCCTCTACCACTTACCCAGGATTTCCATCCAGTCTGACTCCTTGATACAAGGTTTAAGTTTTATTGTTCTAGTTCAGGTCCAATACTAAGGTGTATTGTAGTGTTGGATCCAGTTGTTTAGACAGGTAAAGATATATTGCCTCTACACTATAGAAAGTCCCAAAGTCCCCAACTCTTGCCTCTGTTTTAATTCCAGACATCATCTTCTACCATTTGTTTTTGTATAGAATGAAATATGGGTCATGTGAATATATAGGTACATAATCAATTTTAAATAATATATTTATAATGACATTTATGTTAAAAGGATATGATAATGGCATACTTAAAAAGTGAAATATTTTTGTTACAAGAGAATATTGAATGTTTCATTTGTTTTGGTTTTGAAAAGAGTTGTTATAATCATATGTTATATTTTAATGCTTGGGATTGAAGAGATAATATAAGTGGATAGAATGCTTGCCTTGAATGTGACCGACCGGGATTTGATTCATGGTATGCCATATGGTTCTCTGAGCATTGCCAGGAATAATTCCTGGGTGCAGAGCCAGGAATAATCCCTGAACAAAGAAATGTTTGGGTCAAAAACAAACAAAAAAGTTGTGGAAACAAAAATGTTAACTTTTTTGTTAATTTTCTATCAAGTGACCTTATTTCTATTATTCCGTATGTATATATAAAAACTTAGTAAGATTTTACCCATGATTGCATATAATTATTTATAATTCAAATAAAATTTTCCACAAGAGAGAGACTGAAGAGATAGTACAGTGCAGGATGTTTGCTTTGCAAGTAGTTGACACCTGTTCCGTCCCTGAAAACCCATATGGTCCCTTATGCACAGTAAGGAATTATTCCTGAGCACACAGCCAGGAGTAATCTCTGAGCATTGCTGGGTGTGGCCTCAAAACAAGAAGATAACAAAATTTCCAGTAACTGAGACATATTACTTACATTTGATGCCTTGCATACTTTAAACTTTTTTAAATTTCTTTCAAATAGTTTCAAAATTTTAATTGATTTCATAGAAAATTATAATTTAAAATAATTAAACATACCAGAGACTAGTGGAGATTATTTTTCACAAAACTTATGCCTGCGATTTAAGTGAAACCACCATTATTAGACGATCTTAAGGGATGAATATGGTATAGTAGGTAGGATGCTTGCTTTTCATATTGCTGACTTGGCTTCAATCCCTGGCACTTTATATGGTTCCCTGAGCACCACGATGAGTATGAGCGACCCTTGGGCATATAAGCAAGTGTATGCTCTGAGCACAGAAGGGCATGGGCCAAAAAGCAAAAAAATGATAATCTTAATATTGGACTCTTATTTATCATGACAAACAAAATAAGATTAATATTATGACAATGCATTTTATCTCGTTTGCAATACAGTTCAAATATTTAGGCTAAATAGTCTGAGTGATATTTTTTGCAGTGATCTACCTCCCAGATTGTGATTATCATATAAGAATCTCAACTGAAATAGACCCAAAATACGAGGATAGACATCTAAATTTTATATTAAATAAATATCTACAGTTTTGGCCTTATTCTGAAATATCAATGGATAGTTTAATTAAAGTTTAATTAATGAAATAATCAATGGAACTGTTTGGCTATTTTGTCATATGTAATAGGTTGAATTAATTTTTTTAAATGGGTGCATTTCTGCCCAAGCCCATGTGCTACTTGTGCACAAAGTGTCCAAGAACATGTATTGACTGCATCTCTACTCTTGAGATGTACGCCTTCATGCTTCATTTCTGACGCTGACATGGGTGTAGGAGGTCTCTTAGCCCTTGGAGAAACCCAGGTTTTCTCTTCAGGACATTAATTTCCATTCTCTCGCACTTTAGCTTGCTCTTTGCCATCAAAACCTACAAATAAAATCTGTTTTACTGATAAAAGATTTTATCTTATATCACTGATATAAGGACATAGAATGCAAAACTAATCTTTTCATATTTATTTATTTATTTGCTCTTTTGGTCACATGCAGTGATGCGCAGGGTTACTACTGGCTCTGCATTCAGAAATTAGTCTTGGCAGTGCTTTGGGGGACCATATGGGATGCCAGGGACTGAATTCGGGACAGCCACGTGCAAGGCAAATGCTCTACCCATTGTATTATCACTCTGACCCTTCATACTTACTTTTGAAAGCACTTATTCATGATTTTTAATGAGTTAAGTGCACAGAAACATTTACTAAAATTTATAAATACTTTGAAAAAATATATGAGGATATAATATTGTCCAATTAAATTCAATATTAGCGATTTTAAAATGTGACATAATTTGTTAGCTTTCAAAATTATTACTCATAAAAATTGCTTTTATTTTTACTTAAATGTTTTCCTCTTAATTCAAAAGTAAAATGACTAAATCCACTACATTTTTGTTATAGCAGTCATATCCAAAAGTAATTTGAAAGATAAAATAAATATTAATGAAAGCCACATTATATATTGCATATATATTGTATATATGGGGCTTACATAAAATAGAAATAATATTTTTATTTCATGTAGCATAGTATAGTTGTTCTATTTAAATAAGACTCTACTTATATATTAATGATGTTATTATAGAAGAGGGCTTCATTTTACCTAATTGTTTTTCCTTTATCTCCTGCTGAAGTGCTAATAAATATAGTACTTGTTCCTGTGAAAATGAGTTTTTAAAACATAAATAACTTCTCCAGATTCTCTTCAAGACATCCTCGGGACTAGCAAATCAATATAGACTCAAATACTTAAAGTGCTCAAACTATAAACACAATGTGAACAGTATAAAGATTTTCAATTTGTATTAATTTAAAATAACGTTTTCCCTGTGGAAATTGTTGGTGCTGCCCTACCATTGCAACTTTGCTTTACCAGTAACTCTCATTTACTTATAAGAGACTTTTTGGTAAATATATAAATAACAATAATGGGTGTGGGTGTGTGTAATTTTGTTTGATTTAAAGAATTTGCAGGCAGAAAGAAAAGATCCACTATAGTGCATTAGGGATGCAATGTGTTTTAGAAATGATATCTAAAGGAAGACTCATATCAGCTTACTGCAAAGTGACATGGACATCCTGATGTTTTGTTATGACTCACTAGTGAGACTGCAGAAAGTACAGTGCTTGCCTTTCGCACACTCTATTTTCCAGGGCTGACATATGGGAATTTAGGCCCAGTCATGGCATAAAATAGGTTGGTGTTTCTGAGTAAGTAAATTAGATTTTGTGTCAAAGGAAATAATGAATCTACTACTTAAAAAAGATAACTGTCTTGTTTTAACTTTAGTGGTCCTTGAGTTTGGGTTTGTACTCCAACAACTATTTTACTCTTATTATTTCAGAAAATTCATGTTGCATTCTTATTCCTTTAAATAAACATGGATAGTAATATTACATTTTAAGGCATAAATATTTTCAATGAATTACATATTATTTCTCTTGAACTTATTTAAAGGGCAACATTTTTTTTCATGTGTGTTTAGTACTATGTCCAGAAACATTTAAAAGCATTGGTTGTGATGGGTGGGAGCGGATTACAGAGAGATATTACTGGTTCTATCCCAGGCAACAAAAACGAACCAATGAAAACTGGAAATAAAAGGAGTTGAACGCTGTTGGGTGTGACAGCAACACTCTCCAAACCCCACACCACTTCAAATTAAAATACTAAAATTTAATTGTTAATTGAGGGAAATAAGTTAAATCTACATCTTTTAACTTTGTCTGTGTTGCTTCCAAATAAACAAAAATGGAAATAAAGAAAGAGTTCTAAATAAGAATCCATGTCTGACTTGGAAAATATTCTAACATGTCAAATTAGTTTTATATTAAGGAAATCTGAAAGCTTAGACATGGCTATGGTAACATAGGGACGCTGGTCAGAGGCCTTGGACAACTGGTGAATAGAGATGAGATAACCATATACATTTAAATGTAAGAGCTAACAGTGATATAAATGTGCCCTAATTATAATAAATTTAAAAATGAATCTGATTTGGGCCACAGTGATAATACAGCTGTTAAGGCATTTGCCTTGCCTGCACAGAGCAGGGTTAGACCCTTAGCACCCCAAATGATTGCCCTAAGCCCACCAGAACAATCCCTAATCACAGATTCTGGAGTAAGCCCTGAGCACTACAGGGTGTGTCCAGCCCCGAGCCACACCCCCCCCCCAAACAAACAAGCAAAACAAATGAGTGAATCTTTAGCAGGTGAAGTGAGAATTAATACAAAAACCTTAGAAAATTGGTAGAAGGACACTCACACTTGTGGTGGGTTTGAGGAATGCTGAAATACTACTATTAACTGTAAATCATAGTGCCTAAGTGAAAAAAGAAAAGATAAACATCGCTACTATGGGAAGGGGTAATGAAAAAGGTAAAGTAATAGCACTTTGTCCCGTTGTTCATCGATTTGCTCGAGTGGGCACCGGTAACATCTCCTTTGTGAGACTTGTTACTGTTTTCGGCATATCAAATACACCACGGGTAGCTTACCAGGCTCTGCCATGGGGGCGGGATACTCTCGGTAGCTTCTGGGGTCTTCCAGAGGGACGGAGGAATTGAACCTGGGTCGTCTGTGTGCAAGGCAAATGCCCTACCCACTGTGTTATTTAATACTATCAAATAATCTAATATCCACTACTAATAAAGTAATAGAAAGGAATTACTATTAAATAGATTTAATATTCATTTAGAAACAGTACTTCATTATATTATTTATTTATTTTGTTTTCAATATTTTTACTGACTCCTGTTAGATTCCACTTCCAACTTTAAATTTAATTTTTACTTCGGTAGTGTGTAAAACTAAAAAGAAAAGGCGCGGGCCAGGGAAGGGACGCCTCACTGCACCGAGCCAGGCACAGGGCCTAGGGCAGCAGCGCTGTTTCTCCTGCCACCGGAGTTCGGTAGTCTCCGGCCACTTCCCTACCCCGGGTAGGTTGATGGTGATGATGTGGCAGGCGAAGGAAGGAAAGGAGCCAAGATGGTTGGTCTCATTTGCAGTTTATTCCAGTCTTCCCTCTATACACTCTCCCTCTCACCTTCTCTCTGAACCCCTTTTATTGATCATGGCCCTTCCAAAGGGCGCAATACATTGATGTCACCAAAGGCACCAAAAGATCTTATAGGAAGAACATTGAGGCAACATAATTCTCTTGTATCTGCAGGCTGCCCGGAAAGGAGATACAAAACCAAAACCAAAGCTTTCATTGGGCTGAAAGCACTCGGATTTACATCCCAAAGACTGGGCTAGGCCTCAGCAAAAAATCTACATGTAAATTACAAACTAGACAGCACCTGAAATTTACATCCCAAAGACTAGGCTGGGCCAGAGCCTGGAATCTACAATGTCAAGTCAAGCCTGGCTAGCACCTAAGATCTGCATGTCAAAGATCAGCTAGGCTTCTGTGACAAAAGGGAAACTGCCTCTGAAATTAACTCCAGAAGGCAGCTGGAAAAGGGGAAATATTCCAACAGGTAGAATTCAAGAAAGTAATTAGAAGGTATTGTTGATAAAGCTTAATTTATTTAATTATTTTATTTGGGGGTTTGTCTTAAAGAATGAGGAGCCCAGGGACTAATCCCAGTGATTCTTAGACAACTATACAATGGTTCAGTGCTAGGGCCCCACAATGCAGCCCAGGACCAGGGAACCTAGAAAACTCAAGGGTCATCTTGCTGGTGCTACTAGATGACCATGATAAGTCCAGTGATTCTGGTGATACCACACAAAATAAAGATTGAACTCAATGCATTTCATCTATAAGGAATGCATCCTTAGTCACTGAATGATAAATTTATATTTATATATGCCTATAAAACATATACATATATAATATAGACATATATATTGTTTAACACATTGAGAATGTGGCCAATATTTCAATAACATATAAACTTAAGTTAAATCTTTTATCAGCTTTTGTGCTTGACTTGCTACATTGGAATTCTTTTTCAAATATCTTTGTTTCTAATTATTTAGAAACAAAGTACTTTTGTTTCTGATGTTAAAGTCTCTGCAATCCATTAATCTGATCATTTATATCTGTCTTTAATTCTAGGTGACAGTCAGTACTTCTCCAAGTATTTATTTTATTTTTATCCTCTACATGTGGAACTCATATAATTATTGCATAAACTTCTGTCTTCTGTGAATATTGCATTTTAAAATATTTTCCCATTTTCATCAATTTAGGTTGCTTTAGAAATAGAGGACTAGCCAATGTTTTAATTCTTTAGTAAGTCGTCTGTGCTTTGTTATTTATTGTTCAATCCATACAGTGGTTTTAGTTGGTTCTTTGTAATGGTTTCTTTGTGTTTAAATTTTCAATAAATTTTTAACCCACTAAAGCTATTTATTTTTATTACTTTGGGTTCTTGTTCTAGTTCATTTATTCATTTTGTTTCTTGTTTTAAGTGCTTATTATAAATTTAAACATATATAGTTACATATACACGTATACATGTATATGGAGTGCTTACATATATGTAGTAATGCTTACATTCCTCAAAGATTTCATGTTTTCCTTTATATGGTTCTCACTTTCTATGAAGAGTTCAGGTTGACCTAGTGCATAAGTTAAGGAGGGTAAAGCTCTTCAGGGTCAGATGTATTTCCAGGTTATAACCTGGGACCTTATTCAGTCTCCCATTATTTCCCCAGGACACTATTATTCTGCCCAAATTAATTTCACCCTTTTGAGCTAATCTATCCTTTTGGCATTAGAAAGGATTTGGCAAGCTAAGCTGCAAGCTTGTTAAATTTCTCAACCCAACCACATCCCAACTCCCCTAATGTCTCAATGCTCCACTGTTGATGAAAGTGAGTCAGGTAATGATAAATGAAAGAAAGGAGTTGGACCATTGGACTGCTGCTGCTTTTATTGTATTGGGCTAGTGCCTCACTACTGTCATTTACTTCCTACACACAAGGTACTTGTCACCTTTAGCCTTGAGTGTAAACCAAGTTTTTTTTTTTTTTTTATCATCATTGCCTGCATGTGGCTTATTGTTATTTTTCTCTAGAGTCTCTCATGCTCCCTCCTCACTTCCCCACCATCTCCAAAGTTTTGGCTGAAAAGATGGAAATAGGTTTTTCTTTCTGACGTGCTGCTTGGAGGCAACTTCTAAATAATTACTTTTGCCCCACCTTAAAATTAGAGGCATTTTCTAAATACAATTTACATTTTCTTCTTCACTGTTGGCACTATACTACCCATCAATATATTTTATATAAAAATATTATTTATAGACTTTTGTAAAACTTGCTGAAGAGCAGACCCATAGTGTGGTCCAATTACTAAAACTTGAATATTAAGAATTTACATCCTCATGCCCAAAGTAGGGCACCAGGGTATGCAATTTCAAAAAATTATCCCTGGTGATTCTCATTTACTGGGTCTACAGCCTGTGCTCTAAAATAATTGCTAAGGGCAATCTCAACTCAACAAGCGAAGCACAGTAAAAGTTGAAAGATATCTGTTAGGAGTTTCCTACTCCCTTCAAGGAAATAACCTAACCACCAGAAATTGTATGCTCCTTAGGCAAAGATGAATAACATTTTCCTGCATGCTATTCTACAAAGGAATTTTTCAGCCATATTTATTCAAGTAATATAATATGTCACTGAATCTATCTGTTAAATACATTGTTAAAATAGTGCAAAAATAGGCTAATCTGACCCCAAAAATATTTAGTACACATCCAGCTCATATGGATTCAGTCCGTGCATCCATGGGAGGTTTGCTTGAGTTCTCGGTGGAGTCAATTTCCTCTGTATTCAGAGTTAAGATAGGAACAAATGCACTTTCTTATTATTTATTTGTATAGGTTTCACTGATGGTGGTCCTTGGAGATACAAGGATTTATGCAGGAGTCTCTCATCTTACTGCCTTGGCACATTCCCAAGACTTTGCCTCAATTATATAAGCCAATGTTAAAATTGCAACTTAAAATCAGAACTTTTCAGAATACACAAGACAGTGAGTTTGTAACTACTTGTGGTTTTGTTTTATTGTTATTTTCTAGCTTTGGGAGAGTATTTTCAATCTATAAGATGGTATTTTGTTTGGGTTTATTCTGTTTCAATTTTAGAGTTTTGAGCTGTGCATTTTGAGCTATATTTTTTCCTGCAGTTATTTCACAAATATGAGTTCCTGTCACTTCAATGCCTACCCACAATTTCATAGGACCTTATGAATGACTTTACATGATAAGATTTAGCATTTTATAATTAAGTCAAGTGTTTTTATGTCCATATTTAGCTAATTGAAGACAAAACTATCCCTTATTCACTGATTTATTATAATTTTTTTGATTGCCCAGAGATAGTACAAGAGATAAAGTACATGCCTTTTATAATCTTGGAGTTCAATCCCTAGCACCACATGTCCCTAAAGTATTTCTGGACCTTATAAGGCCCCCAGTCACCTTCAGTTGTGATCCTGGAGGATACTGTGAACCAGCAAGGTGGCCTGAGTAATCCTTGACACCCCGGGCCACATGAGAACCATTGGGATGTCCCAAAATACAGTAATTGTATCTCAGAAAAGTTGCTACTGTAATTTGGGTTTTTAGTAATAAATGTCTAAGAAAACTGAACACTGTGAAGAAACTAAATATTTTTTTTGTAATCTCACCTATATAATTGAATTAGGGTCCAGTTGATCCAGACATATTCAGAAAGCATATAACAATTCAAATAAAATAGAAAAAAAACTTGACATATTATGCCCAGATTTATACACATTTTCATCATTTTATAGTAGTATATACACAAATTTTATTTATAGGTTTATATATGAATTTCTGCATGTACTATATAAATTTCTATATGTGCTATATGAATGTACATATACTTCTGCATGTACTATTGGCAAGAATTTTTATTTTTCTAAAAAGAAATATAGAATCACATAAATAAATTAACAAATTGATTTTCAATTGTGTTAGCACTATTTTCCAAACAATATAAAAAGATAATAGCAAAGCATATGCCAGCATGCTATTTGTATTTTAATGGGCAACAATGCTCAAGTTTCCTTTGAAGTACAGTTATACAATTCCTCAGAATAGTTAATCTAAGCAGAATGTTGTCTTGAAGTTTTGATGTATGAAGTACAAAGACACTCCTTAGTTCTTCACATGTTACAGGCAATAAGATATTAGTCTGAATCTGAGAGCTATGACCCATTAGTTCGTTCACCTTTTGGTTTCTCAATATGATCTGATTACGATAGCATATTTTCTATTCAGGAAATGACAATAACTAATAAGACATTTCATACAAAAATGCTTTTTTTTTTGGTCACGCCCGGCGATGCATGGGGTTACACCTGGCTTTGCATTCAGGAATCACCCCTGGCGTTGCTCAGGGGACCATATGGGATGCTAGGAATCGAACCCGGGTCGACTGCATGCAAGGCAAACGCCCTACCCGCTGTGCTATCACTCCAGCCCCACAAAAATGCTTTAAATGATTGTCCTCAAACAATAAGTTAGCTGGAATCATTGAATCCCTCTATCTCATTCATTCTAACATATAAACCAACTCAATCTTTCAGCTGTTGCATTCAAAAAATGTTTGACATCTAACAGGACAATATTTTGTGGTCAGAGAGACAGTATAGGTGTTAGGGCACATGCCTTGCACCCACTAGATGCAAGTTACACTCATTGTACCATATAGTTCCCTAGGCAAGGCTGGAAGTAATCTTGGAATGCAATAAGTACCACATGGACATCCAAATATTGACAATGCAGCCCTGGAGGTCAAGATGGTTCTGGTTGTCTAAGAAGTAAAAGGAGAGAGCAGCATCTTATTTTAGGACCTATAACCATCAATGGCCTGGACATATTACTGGGATTAGACTCCAACCCCCCATTTACTGCTTGGAATCCCTCCTACAAAATAAATAAATAAAATGAAAATGTTTTGGTAACATGGAATACAGGTTACCGAAATGTAGATTGGTCAACATATATTATCATATATATAAACCTTCTTTATTAAGTACTTTTCCCATCCTTCCTGAGAGGTTTAGTCTCATCACCTATGCACATCTTTGTATAAGAACTTTTAACTCTCTTCTTTTCCCCACTTTGTTGTTTCCCAAATTTTTCATTTTTCAGTTTCTTTCTAGTCAAATAAAATAGTTTTTGGAGGGGTTGGTCAGGTTTAAAAACATTTTAAACATTTGTAACATTAGTGGTCAGAATTGTATCACTAATTGTCATTCTGTTGTTTATCATTTACTGGAGTGGGCGCCATAACGTCTCTATTCCTCCCAACCCTGATATTTTAGCAGCCTCTCCTTACTCGTCTTTCCCAACAATTAGAGGCTTCTTTCAGGGTCAGGGGAATGAAACCTGTTATTGTTACTGTTTTTGGCATATCAAATAAGCCATGGGGAGCTTGCCAGGCTCTGTCATGCGGGTGGGATACTCTCAGTAGCTTGCCAGGCTCTCCAAGAGGCATATATATTTATTTCCCTCTATGATGATGTGTCCAGGAATATGTTGACTCATGTGTGAGACTCGGCCTGAGCATGTGGAAAGCAGCCTGGACCATGGTGGTGGTTGGGTTGTGGAGGTTAGCTGCCGGTGTTCGGTCCCTCAGAGGGGGAGAGAGCTCTCACCCATCCCCCTTTGGGGCACCCCGAGTGAAAACAGCGTGGCATGTAGTCTGGTGGCATGGTTATGGGGGCCTCATTTTATGCTCCCTTCTGGGAGAAGCACCCATGAGTTCTGGAGGTTGGCCGATGAGGAGATTATCTGGCGCCTATAGGAGGTGGCTTATGGGTATGACCCCAAGGTCTCTGGAGACTGGGGGAAGCAGGCAGAGGATCTCTGCTCCCAGGTCCCATTGAGCACAGATTCCTGGATCACAAAGTTCCGCATTATTTGGGTTCTATGGGACTTCACTCATGCATGAGCCTTGGCCCGAGCATGTGGAAAGCAGCCTGGAGCACTGTGGAGGTAGGGTAGTGGAGGTCGGTTGCCAGGGCTGGGTCCCTTGGGACAGGGAGGGCTCTCATCATCCCCGGACCACCACCACTGGGGCACGCTGAGTGAAAACAGCCTGGTGCAGAGTCCAGAGTCCAAGAATAGCCTCAGAGTGACAAAAATATTGGAAACAAGTTTCAAACACTAGATACCGAGCATTCTAGCTAACTACTACATCACCTCCAGAGATACCACCAAATTCTGGTTCACTTAAGTGAGATGCACAGGAGCCTGAAGGGAAAAAAGGCAGAAATATGGGCAAAAGTATTCCTTCAACAGGTTCTTTCTTTTCCAAATCTCACCACAACCTGTTTTTCACATTGTCCAATTCCCATTGATATATCTCTTCATACTTTCTACATTCCCCTGATAATCAATGATGTAGGGCATTTTTTTCTTGTACCTGTTGGCTATCTATGTGTCTGTCTGGAGAGGAGTTAAGCTCTTATTTATGGGTTTCTATATTGTCGAGTTTTCTGAACTCTTTGTATTTCCTAAATAAGAGCCCTCTATCTGACACACTGTAGAGGAATCTTTTCTTTCGTGCAGGGGAGTGTCTTCTTATTTCAGTGATAGTTTTATTCAAAGTGCAGAAGTGTTTTTAGTTTGGTGTGGTTCCACTTGCTAGTTTTCACTTTTGTTTTCCATGTCAAGGTGATTAAGTCATTGAAGACACTCGAAATCAGTGTTAGGAAGTATTCGCATATGTTCATTTAAGTATATTTTTTGTGGATTAAGTGTTTTATGTTTTGAGCAAACTACTTATAGTATAAGAAAGGTGAATCAATTTAAATATTTCTACATTGACTCCTATGTCAATGTTTAATTATCTTTTTCTTTTTACTCTGAACTGCTTTGACTATTAGGGAGGGTTGAGCTGATTTTCATTTGTTATTTGTTTTTGTTTGTTTGCTTGCTTGGTTTTTGCTCAGTGCTTCTGGGTCATTCCTGGTGGAGTTCAGGGCTTAATCTCAGTCTTCGTGCATGCAATGTGCTCCAGTCCTTTGAACTAGTTCCCTGCCTTGGGGACTAAACGTTCCTAGCAACCTTTAGTCATAGTTGTTCAATATCCTTGAAAAGATATTTAAAATGCTTATAGTGCTGACAATCAGCTTAATGTTTTTGGTAGGATGCTTACTTTAACATATTATTTCAAATAATTAACAGAATATTCTTTCATTTGGACAGGAGCAATAGCACTGTGGGTAAGGTGTTTGCCTTTCATGCATCTGACCAGGGTTCAATTCCTCTGTCCTTCTTGGAGAGCCCACCAAGTTACAAGAGTAGTATCCCACCGCAAAGCAGAGCCTGAGGCCAAAAACAGTAACAAAAACAGTAACAACAGTAACAAACTCTCTTTGCTGGAGAGTTACTGGTGCCCACTCCAGCAAATCTATGAACAACTGGATGACAGTGCTACAGTGCTACTCTTCCATTTCCTTGTGTCTTCTCTTATAATAATGGTGTGTGGTTTTTAATATTAAGTTAAGTGGTCAGAGTTAGTAAATAGAATTTGTATTGCTCTCACTCTTTTTCCATTTTCCCCTCATCTAAGCCCTATGTTATGAGACAGTTCATGCATCAAGACAGAGGGAAACAAGTAAAGCTTGATTTTCTGCATTTTGGGAAATACGTTACTGTTTTCTCCTGTCTACATCTCTTGTTGAATTCTTTCCCTACCAGAAGCTTGGACAGCCATAATTTAGAAGATCTCTCTGGGAGAACTAAGAAATTTGTTTTTCAGTTTCTTCCTTCTGCTATAGGTTTGAAAGTAGACTTTATTTGCCCTTCCTGACTAGGCAGCTCTACACATTTTAGGAAACAATCTTTATTAGCTATCAAATGTTTATCTCTTATTTCTTTTCCTTTAGCCTAATCATTCCTATAATAATAATTCAAAAAGTCAGAACTTTGCCTTTGTCTTGGAAAAACAAATACATTTTGAGAGCTTTGATTCAAAACTTCACCAAGCTTCTTAAACTGTAGATTGCAATTTCATATGGGTTTGAAAAAAATGAATGAGGGGAGGGTGAAAATGCATTTATGATTAACTTATGCTTTGTTATTAATATGTGCTTAATTTATATGCCTGTGGTCTTCTAAAATTGTTGGGTGAAATATGACAAATAGAAAAGATTTAAGAAGCCCTTCTCTACAGCATCATTTGCATGGAAAACAATTGAAAATACCTGGTTTTAATCCCACACATGGAATAGGATATAATTTGTTAATAAATAATTTTAAGAGAACATTTACATATGTATTTTAAAATCAGATAAATCATGCACAATACTTGTACATCAGAAAAATATCATATAAAAATATCAGATACCAAAACAGAACAATAATTTGAAGCCTTCTGTATCAGTTTGCAGGGTTGCTCTATGAACAGCATGGGGTGGATGGTTGATACAATTTATGTTGTTTTTCTCATGGTACCAGAGGATGAAAGAGAAGATCAATATATGCACAGGTTTGGATTCTCCTGAGACAACTTTCCTGGGTTTATAGACAGTCCCCTCTATCCACAAGCTCTTCCCTGTGTTTACATGGACCCCTGCTTCCTTTGTGTCTAAATTTCCTTTTATGTGAAACAGTCTTTTGGAAAAGGCCCTGCCCTCCTGGACTCATAATCTCCTTTTTTATTTAAAAAATATTTGATTACTGTTTAGGTAATGTGGTTACTCTTGTGTGAATGTGTATGATATTGAAGTAACGTTGCTAACCACACCCCCCCAAACAAAACTTCAAATACCTTCTATTAATACTCTCCTTGTGTTACTTCTGCTCTATGTCCTAGTAAACCTTAGTTGAACATCTTTTAAGCCATTTTGATTGAGGTACCAGGATTTACAATAACGTTAATCATAATTTTCATATATATATATATATATATATATATATCATTCTAACACCACAGTCAACACCAGTGAAACTGCTTCCTTCCTCCAGTGTTCCAGGGACTCAGGTAAGCTCAGTTATGTAGACAAGATTTTCAGGTCTGATGACTTTGACCATTTGTTGTTCACTTAAAAATTTTATCTCACATAAGGAAGAGAGGTACCTTTTTTTCCCGACAATCACTGTGATGTACAGTTACAACCTTAAGAACTTTTGTGTTTGCATTTCACTCATACAGTGATAATTTACTCATCCCTGCACCATTGCCCATTCTCCTCCACCAATGATCCCAGTATCCCTCTCACCACCCCCACCTCATCCCTCACCACCCCACCCTGCCTTTTCCACAGGGCAATCATTTTTGTTTGGTTTTTATATTGGGGGGGAGTGCTGACATCTACATTCATATAGATACATAGAACCAATTATCCTGAGTTCCTCAAAATGAATTATTGTCAACTGTCAGCCTAATAAATACATGTCATGGATAAATTTTTGGGTTCAGTAATCTTGAACAGGATATAATTAGACCCTGGGAAAATATTTATATAGTTCACTTTACTATGGCATCTTGTAGAACTTGAACCTTTAACTAAAGGAATTATAACACACTTCTTAAATGAACCAAAGATAGATGGGGTGAAGTAACATAAAGAAGACATATGAAAATTATCTGATACTTCCTCAAGTCCCCAGGAAAAAGACTGATTATTAATTCTTTTGGAAAGAGATGATGTGTCATTCAGTGGTTCTTATCTTAATCACTTCCCATAGCAGTTAGTATTTAAAATGTGTCAAATAAATCAATGAAAGAATGAGGTAATATACATTTAATTTAAAGATTTCTGCATGGATCATTTATCTGTAAGAATATATTTGATATGATCTCTGCCTACCTTTCAGTCCTCAGTTTATATTAGTCATACTGTTATGCATTGGATCTTAACATGAGCCTTCTAGAAAAATAATAAGCTTCCTGGTAAAGTCTTTGCACTTTGTCTTTTACTTGAAATGCATCATTGGCAAATCTTCACATGTCTTCTTACTGCCTTTAGAAATGCCAACAATGAGATAAAATGTCAGAAAAAATTCTGGAACATCATTTTTAAAAATATATCACCAAAGTTAATATTTTCACATAAACTTTCTGTAAATATAAAAGATTAGTTCAAGAATTCATGGTATTAAAGTATTATTGCTACATTCCAATCTACCAAAAAATCACCAAGTAATTTAAAACACTAAACCACTGCACAAAACACAAAACACAGAATTGATATGTTACTTTCTTGCCACATAGACCTTAGCTAACATATCACCGCTTTAAAGAGGCTTTTATTTATCAGCCTGTTCAAGATTACAATTCATTTAAAACTCAGTGGCTATAACTTATCCATTGCTTTGTTCTACTTTAAAAAAAAAACTCCTCTATAAATATCTGAAAAAATTTCAAACATTTGTCTATAACTTCTAAGTCAGGCACATTTTAAATCTGCAATACAAACAATACTCTGTGAGTTCTATGTGTGTTATGTCTGTGTATGTTTTGTGTGTGTGTATTTTTAATGCTGTGTAGCAACAGACTATCTGGAATAAAATGATTTTTAGCATCTGCTGTTTCAAGTGATAAATATGTACTCCCTTCAGGTCATATTTTATTTGCTTCTAGACCACACCTGCTGGTGATAAGTGCGTCTCCCACCCTACCTCTGTGGTGAGGATCACTCCCATTGGTGCTCTGGAATCAAATGTGGACCACCCCATGCAAAATATGTGCTCAGCTTTTTGAGCTCCCTTTTTACGCCCTTACCAAGTGGTCTTTTTTGTTTGTGTTTTCTTCTTTTTTTCTTCTTTTTAATTTTTTTTTTATTTTTTATCTACTTTCAGTACTCTGTGCTTGTTTCTAGCTCTGCACTCAGAGATCACTCCTGGTGACATTTGGGGAACTTTGTGGGGTGGTGGAGATTAAGTGTAGTCTGCCGTGCGTAAAGCTGCACTGTCTCTTCAGTACCACTTTTCACTGCACAATCAGGTAAATTTATGTTTGTGGGGTTTGTCTTGCCTTACAGTAGCCCTGGAGTTTTGCTTTCAAAATTGGTTTTGAGTCTATAAAGTTCCTGAAATGTTATTTATCCATAAATTTGTCTACTATTCCTTCAAACATTAATGAGAGTCTAAATGAGTAAAGTATTCTTGGTGAAGACTCCATTTCATTATGCTTTTTAACTATATCCCACTATTCTCGAACCCTGAGGGTTTCATATTATAGAAGTACTGTAAATCTGCGGCATATTCTTTTGTATGTAATTTCCTTTTTTGATCTTGCTGTTTTCAGTATTGTATCTCTCTCTATGGTGTTCATCATTCTGATTAGAATATGTCTTGAAGATTTTTTATTAGGGTCTTTTTTAAGCTGGTAGCCTTCAGGCTTCTTGGATCTGGATGCTGTTTTCTACAGCTTTGAGAACTTTTCAGCAATGATGCCTTTAGCTGTTACTAGCTCATTGGGGTTTCCTCCAAGTCTCTCCGGGATTCTAATGATCCTTATGTCGTTCCTCTTCAGTTCATCCCATAGTTCTCTGTTCTGCCTTTGAGTTATTTTGAGGTCTTTTTCCATCTTTCGTTATTGCCTGGAGGTTTTCTGCCTCACATTCTCAAGCTCACTGATTCTGTCCTCAGTTTTTGTGACTTTACTGTTGAGGGCACCCACTGCGTTTTCCATTTCATCTAACAAACTTTTTTATTAATGCCACTTACGTTTGTATTGTTTTATATTTTTATTCTGTCTGCTTTTATTTCTGCTCTCCTTTCCTCCTGTATTTTATTGGATTTCTGTTCCACTGTTTCTTTGAGCTCATTAAACATCATCACTATTTCATGTCTGAATTCTTTATCAGAGAGATTTTGTATTTGTTTTTCCTTGCTAAGGCTCAGGGCTCCTATCTTCATCCACTCATGGTGGGGTTCTGTACTGTTTGCCCTGGTGCCTGTAGTAGTCTGGAGATGGTTCTTTCTAATACACTATCAGAGTCCCACTCACTGCCAGGAAGGAACTGAAGAAGATTCAGTTGGGGTGTTGGTCTCTCCTTTCTGGATAGGAAATGGTGGGGGAATCCATGCCCCAATACCAAGCCCACCTTTGGGAGGCATTAGGGTCATGCAGCCTCCATGACAGGATCTGTGTCAACAATTGCCTCCAGCTTGCCTGCCCCAGGAAATATCAGGAAATATCTTCCTGCTACCTCAGGTTATGTCTTTCACTACTTGCGACCAGGAAATTTTAAATTGTTAAACCAATGTCAATTTGAACTTGCAATGAGTAAGATATACACAATTTCATAATCTCCCCTTTTGATTTAGTACCTCATATGGAACTCAGTAATTTATAATAATTGTATGGAAAATGCCAACAACTTATTTTGTTAATGTTAATTTTATAAACTTATTTTATTAAATTTATACTAAATTAAAGTAATTTGAGTATGAAAAACTATGCTAAAATGTCCCCATAACTTCTGTGGTCAAAATTTCATTCAAACATTAGTTAAACCCTATATACCTTGTAAGTCCTCTGTGTCTCCTAAGACTGAAATCAAAGTGTTGGATAACATTGGGTTATCCTTGCTCTTCCCGCAGGTTTACTGAGTGACTCCCACAATAGTGCCCCTAAGTCACATCCAGTTCCATCCAGCACTAATAATCCTATATTGCTTTTCTCTTTCCTTTATGTCCTTTGCAAGGTTTATTTATCAATGTCCTTTTTGTATAGACACAGGAAGATAATTGATGCTATACTTTTGTAACATGGGACTTAACTGACTCCAAATATTATTTACTCCTGGGCATCCATCATATTTACCTGATTTAGGCCTCAGTTGCCCTTCTTCCTAACACCCTTCAAAAGGAGGGTCCTGGCGATGGGACTAGATGGACCCAGGGCAAGCTGTAATCTACGCTGGCATCAAAAGGAGACAAGCTAAGAACCATAAGTATAATAAGTTAAGGGTATGGTATGGAAAAACTCTGTCATAACCCCCAAATAATGAACTGAATAAGGACCCTGTTAGTGTAAGGAAAGACTAACCTTACCTGAGGACTATAGTCTGGGATATATAGCAAGATGTCCCCAGGAAAAGCAAACCTTTTAGCATAATATATTTCTTACTGCATTCATACAAAATGACTAGAAATATTATAGGAAGTAAATTTACTATGATTAAATGGATTACTAGCTAAAGAAAGGAGAAAGCAAAACACCCTAGATGGAATCCTGCCCTTTAGCAGATCTCCTAGTAATCTGAAGTGCTAAAAACTCAGATGAAATTTTGTCCTTGAGTAAATCTCCTAGAACTTCCCCTGAAGGACTGACTTTACCTAGGTTGTTATGACAATGTTCATCCCCATCTATATCTAAACTGGAACGATAGCACATCATCGGGTAGGGCATTTTCCTTGCACATGGCCGACCCGGGTTTGATTCCTCCATCCCTCTTGGAAAGCCCGGCAAGCTACTGAGAGTATCCCGCTCCCACAGCAGAGCCTGGCAAGCTGCCCGTGGTGTATTCGATATGTCAAAAACAGTAACAACAAGTTACACAATGGAGACATTACTGGTGCCTGCTCAAGCAAATAAATGAACAATGGGAGGACAGTGACAGTGACAGTGACCTATGTGTACCCCCACCCTTCATGATTTCTATATAACTGTGCTGTAAGGGGAAATAGGGGAATATATAATGATGTCAAAGACTAGTAGAGGACCTTGAGATCTATGAGGAGACTAGATTGATGGAACTATGATGACTGGGACTACAAACAAAACTATGACTATGGTTGTGCAGTAAGAGGAGATACTGGACTACAGTGGGGAGGAAAGAGAAATAAACTGACTACTGACCAGCCTGGGGCTCACACCCTGTTTCTCTGCTCTTCTGGTCTTTTGTCCTTCCATCACCATGGGTCAGCCAGGGGAACGACTCTTGGCCACCACCGAAAGCTCATGTCCTGCTGTGCCTTCAGGCTTTCTCTGGAAACTCACATCAAAATATTGGTTAGAATACAGGTTTTTATTTGGACACTATACTTGGAAATATTGCACATGAAATTACATGTTAGCATAGTTTATTTTATTGTATCATTATATCACTGTCATCTCATTGTTTGTCGATATCCTCGAGCAGGCACCAGTAACATCTCTATTCCTCCCAGCCCTGAGATTTTAGCAGCCTCCCCTACTTGTCTTTCCCAATGATTGGAGGCTCTTTTCAGGTCAGGAGGTGAGACTGCTATTATTACATTATTTGGCATATCGAATACGCCACAGTTAGCTTGCCAGGCTCTGCTTGTGTAGGTGGGATACTCTCAGTAGCTTGCCAAGTTATATATATATATATATATATATATGTATATATATATATATATTATACATGTAATTTGTTGCCTACTGTCTGAACTCCAACAAATATGGTATGTGGTAATTATGGAAAATGGGTAGGAACTAATTTATAATGTGTCTTATAAAGTGTCCGGAGAGCAGCCTGGATCGTGGCAGCAGTTAGGTAGTGTAGGTTGGCTGCCGTGGCCTGATCCCTTGGGGTGGGAATGGTTCTCACCCACCCCACTCTGGGGCACCCTGAGTGAAAACAGCCTGTCAAGGAGTCGAGGCTGTTTTATTGTGGTTGTATGAATAAGAGCATGTCTTCCTACTGGATCTTGCCTGGAATCTACCCTGAGATCTGTGATGTCTTATTCAGTTATTTCCCTCTATATACCCTGCTTTGTCCTAGTGGCATTTTTAATATGGTGGATCATTATTTTTCAATGTTGGTAGGAGAAAATGATATGCATTAAATATATAGATGTGTATACATATGCTGTATGTATGCATATATAACATGCATCAATGTAGATATGAATACAGTGTGCATGCATTTAAATATTAATATATAATAAGCATACGCACATCTGTATGTAAATATAAAAGATGACAACATAACCTGGTAAAACTCTATGAAGACATTGATATTCATATTAAGATGCATTGGCTAGAGGTTGTAAGTACTTCTGACACTCAAATAATAGATATTAAAAAGAGTATCAATGTGATCAAATGAACTTTTGATAGTGATGCTACATTACCTACTACATTATATTATACTATAATATTTCTCTATAACATTATGAGTTTATGTCCTCCACTATAGAAATAAGTAAGCAATGAATGTTGGTATAATAATATATTTTTGTAATAAAATATTCTTAGTAATTACTCTATATTATATTAGCACTGTATCACTGTCGTCCCGTTGTTCATCAATTTGCTCGAGCGGGCACCAGTAACATCTCCATTGTGAGACTTGTTGTTACTGCTTTTGGCATATCAAATACGCCACAGGTAGCTTGCCAGGCTCTGCTGTGTGGGTGGAATACTCTCAGTAGCTTGCCAGGCTCTCCGAGAGGGATGGAGAAATCGAACCGGGATCTACCGTGTGCAAGGCATACTCCCTACCCATTGTGTTATCACTCCAGTCCCTCTTATTTAGTCAATTTGCCAAGGTCAATTTTCTCAAACTTTAAATTAAAATAAAATTGTTCAATGAAGGAGATTAATCTGGGGGCATTATCTAACATTCAATTTGTTGAGAAACAAAAGATCCTATTTATGAATTAAAATATTGAAAATTATGAATTTCTAAATTTTTACCTTTGAAAATACACAGCAGAAATGCTATCTGCATTTCTATGCTCATTGTCACACTGTTCACAATAGCCATAATTTGGAAACAACCTGAATGCCTAAGAACAGATGACTAGATAAAGAAACTGTGGTACATCTATACAATGAAATACTATGTATCAGTTAGGAAAAATATTATGAATTCTTTTATAAATAGATGGACATGGAGAATTTTTTACTGAGTGAAATGAGTCATAATGAGAGGGACAGGCATAGAAAGATTGCACATATTTGTGGAATATAAAAAAAAAAAAGAAAAACACCATACTGTGACTAATACTCAAGAACAGAAGTATGCCTCTGGTGGTGGGGGGGAGAAGGCAGTTTGGGATAAAGAAGGAACCACTATGGCAATGAGAGTTGGAAATGACACTCTGGATAAAAACTGCATGCTGAAAGTAGGTAAAGAAACAGACATGATAATCTCTTAGTATCTGTGTTGCAAACCATAATGCCCAAAAGGAGAAAAACAGAGAAAGAGAGAGACAGAAAGACACTAAGAAAGTGAGAGACAGAGAGCAAGAGAGAGACAGAGAGACAGAGAGAGAGAAAGAGAGAGAGAGGAAGATAGAGAGAGAGAGAGAGGAAAATGACTAAAAGAGTGCCTACCATTGAAGCAGATTGGGGAGGCAAGTGGGGAGAGGGAAACGGGTCATGTAGTGGGAAATGTACACTAGTGAAGGGACTGGTGTGGAACATTGTATCACTGAAAGGCAATCATGAACAGCTTTGTAGCTGTCTCAAGGCAACTCAATTTTAATAAAAGGAAAAAGGAAATGGATGCAGACATACATACACACACACAAGTATATATTTCTTTAATTATCTACAAAATCAGGTCACCAATGAGGTTCAAAGCATGGTGTTTAGTTATGAAATATATCAGAAATTTGTAGTTTATCTAGATGTTTAGCGGAACATTTCTGAGTTAAAGGTGTTTCACATATTACTAATTCCTAACTGGCATTATTTAAGCAATTGCACCTTGCTAATGTTAACATAATCAACCTCATGCCTTTCAAATTCACGTCATTTGCACTGACATTTTCTATTTGAATAAATGTGCATTTGTTGATTTTCAGAGATTCACATCTGAAAAATACATTTAAAAGCATTGTTACTTTAAAAAATGAATTCCTTTCTTTTATTATTTCAATGTCATTGTTTTATATCTCTGCACTTTCACTAGTGCTATTCCAATAATATCATGTTGGCAACTTACTTGACAAAAGTAGAACATACTACGTATTTCAGATTTTATATTAACTGTTCTTTTTTTGATATTTATTTCAGTTTCAGTATTCATGTGAGGCAAGGAGGTGAGGAAAAAGAACTAAAGAAAATTTAACACCTTTCTTCTACCAAGAACATATAGTGGAGATTCAAGATAACTGAAACAGATACAATAAGGCCATTAATTTTTCATTTCTAAATTAAATTTACTTCTGGTGTCAAACTAGTATAAATTCACAAGTGCACAAAGTAGGATAGAATCTAGATAAAAAAGATTTAAAAATCTTGACAACAATAAAAAACCTTAATTTTATTTTTATTTGACTTTCAACCAAGAGATCAAATGCTGAAATCAAAACAAACCCTAAGGCTTGCACATGCTATTAGCCAATATATTCAACAAAACCAACTTGCAGTATTCAATTGAGTAAACAGTTTCTTGCTTAATGTAAAAATGGAGAGAAAACTCACATAAATTCTTTTTAAAATAGGTATATGGGGATGGGTAAATTAGCCCATCCCCACTGAGGGGCCCTGGGGAAGACAGCCAGGTGTGCGGGCAAGAGACTCTCTGCATCGCTCTCTTCTGGGAGCTTGCCTTCAAGTCTCTGGATGTTGGCCTTTGATGGAATTACACACACCTCGGTTCCTCTGCTGGTACCTTCATGCATGAGGCCCGTCCGAATGTGTGGAGAGGGGCCTCAAGCATGGCTGTGGCTAGGTTCCGGTGGTCTGGTGGTCTTCGGCTGCCAGGAGCTCTGCTCGGGGAGGGAAGGGAAACTGGAGCCTATCCCTCCAAGGGGTCCCAGCCAGGCATGTGGGCAAGAGACTCAGCTTCCCTCCCCACCCTGAGCAGAGCTCCCGGCAGCCGAAGACCACCGGAACCTAGCCACAGCCATGCATGAGGCCCCTCTCCACATGTTCGGACAGACCTCATGCATGAAGATACCAGCAGAGGAACCCAGATGTGTGTAATTCCATCAACGGCCAACATCCAGAGACTTAAAAGCAAGCTCCCACAAGCGCTCAGCCACAAGGCGGCCGTGGGATATCTTAGAACCTACTTCTCCCTCTGGGACAAAGTAGCAAGCTACTGAGAGTTTCCTGCCCTCATGGGACAGCCTAGCAAACTTCCCATGGTATATTCATATGCTAAAGCCAGTAACAAGCCAGATCTCATTCCCCTGACCCTGAAAGAGCCTCCAATGCGGTACTGTTAGGAAGGCCAAATGGAGAGAGCTTCTAAAATCTCAGGGATAGGACTAATGGAGAAGTTACTGAGCCTGCTCAAGAAATCGACGAACAATGGGATTTTGTGATCGTGATCATGATATTAAGGAAAGCAACAAGAAAAACCTAAACCCAAACTAACATGAATAAAGAATCTAAGTTACTTTTGTATAAGGATAAAAATGAATCTGGATTTGCACCTACTAATCAATGTTATAAACTATAAAAATGACTTTTAGCTATTAACTGCATCTATATGTAATTTGATGAAATATTTTTCAGTTTGCATATGGTGGTTCAACTGGCATTACTCTGCTTTCTTCTTCATATTCAACAGTGTTTCAGTGTTTTATTTATTTATTTTTTTGTATAACTATTGTCTTCAATAAGCTGTATAACAAGCTTCCGAGAGCTTGGTCTTATAGTCTCTGGATGTTGGCCGTTGATGGGATTACACAGTGTGGGGGGGGGCAGTTTTTGGGTGTGGCTGCTAAGCTACAGGAAAATGGGGGGTCTGGGTGGAGAAGGCCCAGTCCCAATATGAGTGGGCTCCAAGATCTCAGCCCCAGGTCCTGCACATCTGGGTTCCACTGCCGGTCCCTTTAGGTGTGATGCTCGTTCGATGTGGAGACTGGCCTTGAGCATGGCTGTGGCTGAGTTCCAGAGGTCTTCAACTGTCAAGGCTCTGCTTGGGGCAGGAAGGGAAAGGCAACCAGTCCCCTCCGAGGGGCCCCGGTGAAGATAGCCAGGCTCCAGCGTGGGGGAATGGGGGAGGCAAGAGACTCTTCATCGCTCTCTTCTGGGAGCTTGGTCTTATAGTATCTGGATGTTATACAGATATCAAATAGCCTCATTCTCCCTCTTGGAGAACCTGACAAGCTAGCAAGAGTCTATTGCCCGCAAGGGAGAGCCTTGCAAGATCCCCATGATGTATTCATATCCAAAATATAGTAACCGATATATACATACTTCTTGGAGAGCCCGGAAATTTACCAAGAGTATCCCACTCGCATGGCAGAGCCTGACAAGCTACCCATGGCATATTTGATGTGCCCAAAATAGTAACGATAGGTCTCATTCCCTTGACCCTGAAAGAGACTCCAATTGTTGGGAAAGACAAGCAAGAAGAGGCTGCTAAAAATCTCAGGGCTGAGTGTAATAGACACATTACTGGTTCCCACTAGAGTAAATCGATGAAAAATGGGATGACAGTGATACAGTGATAACTATTGTCTTATAGCCATTATCTTCCACCTGATTTTGAGGAATTTAACTCAGAAATTTCTTTGTTTCTTGCTATATTGAAATTGAACTAGTTCATGATTGGCAACAAAAATTATACTTGATAAAAATAGTAGAGATTTAAACATTAGCATATGTTATAAAGATTTAATATTCACATATTGTTATAGTTCTCTGGAGTGATAGTTTTTGAGAAATAATAAGAAAGTCATAGAAATTTTAAGTTAGAATAAATCTTAAAGTCTCTGAGGTCATCCTTCTTTTATTACCAGTGAAATCTCAGATGTAATAATATTCCTGTTAAAATTTTGAGATAGTTAAAGACAAAGCAAGGACTAAAGCTGAGGTCTTATACCTCCACTCTAGTGTCCATAATGCTGGTCTGGGACTTATTGCCATAAAAGCACAAATTTCCTTAACGTTTTCCTTAATCGTGCTGGTATTATTACCTATCTGTATATCTCTAGAACTAATAATTTCTCCTTATGGGAATTTACTCTATGATCTCCCAAATATCATTAACTGCTCATTGCTCTCCATCTCTCACCACTTTGTTTTTTCTGCTTGTTTCCTAAAAGTAGCTATTCAGGTTATCTTCTAGTCCTACACTTTTTCTATTCTGGATGTTTTAAAATAGCACCTACAAATCTTCACACTAATCATTGATACAAAATGTAAACATCAAGGTGTTTCTTCTCTCTCTCTCTCTCTTTCTGGAACTCTAGGATTTATATTTATGAGGTATTTTTAAGAAGTTAAATCTGGTCATAGTGTTAATAATGCTACCAGTAATTATAGTAATCTCAGTAATAGTAGTATTAAGAGGACGATGAAAAGGAACAACAGTAATAAAATTAGCAATAGTAGCAGCATAGTAATAGTAATCTCACAACATCTTTAAAGAAATAAATTTCATCAATTCCTCTAAATATTTTTTCAGTCTGTGACTCAGTGTATAATATTTTCATTCTAGTACAGCAAAACCTGAAAAGTGAACAGTATCTTTTACTCTCTTGGTGACATGCACCTTGCTTTCTATGGAACTCTCATAAAATTTGCCAAAATTTTCCTCTCTATTCTTTTTGGTGCTGCTGTTCTAGCACTCTGCTTATTTTTATTATTGCCTCAAATTTTTAACTGGTTATTAATATTAAGCTATATATTCTTCAAACCACACTATATATGCCTAGATTCCTTTTCAAGGTAAAAATTCATGGTGGTGGTTTTTTGTAGTAAATAATTTACCAACAAGTATTACACCTGTACTAAATACAAACAAAAATATATTCAGTGTTTTTCTCAATTTTTTTTGTCACTGGTGAAAATATTCAACAAGAAAAAAAGAGAAAGTAAAGAAAGAAGGAAAGAAGGAAAGGGAGGAAGGAAGAAGGGAAGAAAAGAAGGAAGAAAGGAAGGAAGGGAGGAAGGAAGGAAGGAATTTTACAATTTATGGAGTAAAAGGAAGGTATGAAAAACCCGATTGAAAATGCAAACGTCATTAAGGTACTCTCTCCTTTGTTTTCAGTTTTCCTAAATATTTTCCTAAACACATGATTCCTTATACTTTGTAAACCATCTTTTGAAGTGAGGGAGAATATTAGCTATAGACAAAATTTCATATTTATAAGATACAATGCATTTTCTTAAAGTTAAAATTGTAATAACATTTATAACTTTCAAAAATGTTTTTGTTCAATAATAAGATAAAGAGAATTGAGACCAAGGTAAAGGAATAATAGAAAAACAGACAACAAAATTATTGAGCTTCAAATATAAATCCAAATTCTTTATGTAAAGCCTATAACCACTCTACTTTATTTATGTTACAAAGTTTGAAGTTTATTTCCTTTTCAACAGTACAAATCATTTGAAAGAAAAGCTTCAAACCTCTTTAGGAAAAGAAAATGAATTAAGATTCAGAAAATATTTACAGTGCAATGTTCTTCCTGCAGTTTTTTTCAGTGAAAGACCACTGTGTAGCTGTTGTTGAGAAGGTAAAGTCAGGTTCTTCCTGCTGTTATTTTGTTAGCAGACTCATGAGATTCACAATTGCTTCTGGAAACAATGTTGCATTTCTCAATAATCCTTAATTTCCATGTGTAACCGTGGAACTTCCACACAGTATGTATTTGAATCTAATTTTCTTCTTTTCTTGTCCGTACATAAAATATATGGTTTCTAAATTGGCTTAATGAAAGCAATTATCAGAACGATATTCACTGGAAGTGCTGTGTGTGAAGAAAATCCATAAACGTAGAAAATACATTTTCTAGACAGATTTGTATAATGATGTTAGCTCAAGAAGTTAAATCAGCACCATGTGACTGAAGAGAAGCATCCTTATCAATCTGTCTAGAGTTCAATGTACTGATTTGGAATCTAAATTTCCTGAGTATATTTGGGCTGTATTAGGCATGATAATAAATTTCCATTGTTAGAAACAAATAAAAATCTGATTATTGCCTCAAATACATGCATGTTTACTTATGATCCTATTTCAAATTTGTTGGTTTTGCAACCCATTATGTTAATATTTAAAGACTGGTAAATTGATATTATTATGCACTTATATTTATAGTTTATGTAAGTAGAATTCATAGCTTGATCTTTATTACATGGCATATATAATTTATATTTATTATTGTGATGAAATGACCTGGAAAAATGTTAAATTATGTTAAGATTTTTTTTATTTGATAGCCATATTTTAAAAATGGTAGAGCTAGGAATTTAAGTGATATGAAGAGCCACAAATCCACAGAAAGGGGCCATGTGCATTTAAATGGCAAAATAGCATGGCCATTGGGTAAAAAGATTTGGTGGGAACACTTCCTCAGTTAATTTTTGAGCTTGTTGCATGGGGATAACAGATCATCCTTGAGTTTCCATTTTATTGATTAAAGTAACACAAGTTGTTCACAAACTAACAAAACATCTCTTTTCATGGAAAAAACTGTAACTTCATTTGTTCTGAAGAAACCACTGAAGTCAATACCGGAGTGTTTTGCCTATGTTTTCTTTTTTAAAATTGTATTTTATTAAAGTCACTTGTGGTGCTCAGTGGTTACTTACAATATAGTGCTTGGAGGTTACTCCTGGTAGTTCTCCATGAACCATGACATACATTTTTATAAATATTTAAAAATATAGATAGCATAAGAGATTTATGAGGCAACTTCAAAAGTTCTAAAATTTGCCTCATAGGAGTTACAGGGATCAAATCCAAATTGGTCACATGCAAGACAAGTGCCCTATCCACTAGACTATCTAATAGACTGAAAAGAGTAAAGAAAAAAATAGTAACAGAACCTCCCAAGTTTGAGAAGAGAGATATCAAAATTCGGGAAGTGCAAAGAGTTGGAACAAAATTAACCCAAACACATGAACACGAAGGTGCATTCTAATTAAAACAAAGACAGAAGTAGAATGCCATAAAAAGTAAAACAAAATTAACAGTCAGATATAAAAAAATACTCATAGAACTCATAAAAGATTTTTCAACCAAGACTGGAAGGAAGATCTACCCAAAATCTTCAGTGGTAAAAAAACAGCCAATCAAAACTTAATGCTGCAAGATTATCATTCAGATTCAACAGTATTATATAAATCTATCCACACAATCTACTAATGTTGGTGAAAAATTGTCCAGTAAATAGTAACCTAAAATTGACAGGAATAGTCACATTTCTGTCAGACAAAATAGATTTCAAACCAGAAAAAAAAATAAAGTAGCAAGAGATGTGGTTGGACATTATATAACAGGGCAATTTAGCAATCATTAACATAAATGAATCAAATCAAAGAACATTCATATATTTAGTGCAACTATTAACAAGATTCATTTTTGTTTGCGTAAGGTTGTGCTCAAGAATTACTCCTGCCTCTGTGCTCTGGGGTCACTTGTTGTAGTGCTCAGGGCACTATATTATCATTCTTTTAAAAAATTATATTCAGCTCTTTTCCTGTCAATTCTGATGTTCTACAGCCTTATCTCAAAACATTCTAGTCTTAGTATGATACTATTTGTACACTATGTGTTAGCATAAAATTGAACACATTTATATAATGAGAGAAGGAAAATAAAAATAAATGCTAAGACTTTTGTCTCTAGCTAAAAAAGTTTATTAAATGTAATAATTTTATTTATATGGTAGAACAGTGATAGAACAGCAGGTAGGGCGTTTGCCTTGCACTCAGCTGACCTGTATTTGATTCTTCCATCACTCTCAGAGAGCCTGGCAAGCTACCTGTGTCGTATTCAATATGCCAAAAACAGTAAGTCTCACAATGGAGACATTACTGTTGCCCACTCAAACAAATCGATGAGCAACAGGATGACAGTTATACAGTAATGAGAGCCTCAAAATATTATTTTTTTGTGGGAAGGACAGCTAGTAGAATTAAGGAGTCACTCCTGGAAGTACTCTTGGGACTAAATCCTGGCTTACATCAGTACTCAGAGCTTACTCCTCTTTGTTCAGGAGTCATTCCTGGCAAAGCTCAGTGAACAGTATGTGATGACAGAGATTAATCTTGGGTCAGCCACATTCAAGGCAAATGCCTTATCCTCTTTACTATGCCTCTTGTCTGATAAACTCATAATTAGATCTTCCATTTCATAAACATAAGTAAGCAAATGTTTTGTGTAGGATTTGCAATTTCTAAGTTTCTGTGTTCTAATGATTAAGAAGGAAAGTGGATAGTTTTATTAACATTGGTTCTAGGAATGATAGTGGCACATAATGTAATTGGATACTGAGATCTTATTCATTTGCATATAATGCTTGTTCTGTCATTTCACTATTTATTTAGTTAACAAGTATATGTAGAATGTACTTTGATTTGCTCTGGAGGGATGCCATTTTGATTCACTGCTTAATAAAGAATGTATATATACTTCTTGAATGTATGGATAAAATGTATAATCAAAAATTCAAATATCTTTGATTCAGCACTTAGTATTCAAGGACATATCTAAAGTGTAAATGATGAATATGTATACAACTTTTGCTGGAATGATATTAACTGAGGCATTATTAAGAAAAATAAAATGAAACAATATAAAATGGGAGTTATTGTTGAATTTCCATATTGTTAATGACAAAAAAAACCAGCCTAGACAAAATCTTCTAATTAAAATCTAGCCAGTTTTCTTTCATTTACTCACATTGGGATAGTAAAATTGCCTTTTTAAAATAATGAGACTTATAAATGTGTTTTAGCTCACCAGTTCAACCTTCCAAAGAATATTTGGTGGCTCCTGTTGGGTTGTTCCTGTTCTTAGGTTCTTCACTTGCTTTTATTTTGAAGAAATGGCAACTATGGTTGCTATAATTATTGTCCATTGATTTGTTAACTGTTTTTTTTAACTCAGAAAGATTCAAAATTAGGTTTCTATTATTTCTACCATGCTCTGAAAGGTCCCATACTCATCATTTTAAACACAAGAAAATTAGGTTTATTTTGTTAAAAATAAGCTTTTAAAAGAGCAATAGCATTTCCTAAAATAAACCTATGCCCCAAAGAATAAACCATATAGTATTTAGTACTATGTTAATATTGAAGATGAATTTGTTAATGGCATTCACAATGATTAACATTTTGGTACTTACTATGAAGGTTTTTACAAATGTTTTCCTCCATTAAGTCTTATTAGTTTGACACAGACATGATTTCTTTTTAAGTTAAATACTCTGAAGGATATTTGTACTTTACTATGAGCAGAAATTGTCTGCAAATTTTTCTAGAAACTCAGGAAAGGCTGGAACAGACAAAAATAACTATAATTAGTGTGTAGGTTTGTTTTAACAACACAAATTGGCATTAATGACTTTGAATCATGTACTTCACTCAGGTTTTTTTTAAGAGTATAGGATCAATTATTTTAATGGTAACAAATTGTAGGTTACTCTTCAGCTTTGTTTTACCCCTCTACACAACTCTTTTTGATGATATAGCAGTTCCAGCAAGAAACTGGCAATGATAAGATTGAATTAATCCCCTACTACTTTAATTTCAATTATTACATTCCTAAATCATCTAACAGAATAACATGTATACAATACCAAATAATAAATAAAAGGAGTATATTGTGAGTATAAAACCAGTAATAGCAGCATTAACTAAAAATGTTTTATAGTCAAGAGCCTGTAATTTTAAAGAAAAGGTTTTTTTCTTAATGTCAACTAACAAGTATTATGTTGCCTTTCCATTAGTTAATCTTAATGAAAAGGATTAATATTTTTAACTAAGCACTAAATGGAAATCTTTAGAGTCTTGAATTGTAAACTCTTGTTATTAAATTACACAGAACAGAGTTGCATTAGCACAGTAGAACATTACACAAAATGTTCTGCTTAATAAAAATTTAATAAGTGTTAACAGTCCATATTTATAACTTAGGAACAAAAATGTCAGGCTGTTATAGCACAATATTCACAACACCTCCCCTTGTATTGTTCATTAGAACTTAAGTAATATTTCAAATTAGAGATTACTAGGATGCTTCTTTACATTTTCACAGATAAGATAGGAAAGGGAACATCCAAAAGCTGGTACCTAAAGTGATAATGCTACTAACAACAATATTCACTTGACTTGTTTAGGCAAGAAGATTGCAACATTTAATATCATTCTGGAGAATATCCAGAGATCTCCAACTTTTATTAATGCACCATATTTATTCCCTCACAATTAGAGCTTGCTTAATATAATGCTTATTCAAATCTTTATTTTTTTGAATTGCTCAAACCACTCCCTTCCTTATGAGTCTGTTCTATTAAAAATAGAAAGTTCGGAGCTGGAGTGATAGCACAGCAGGGAGGGCAGTTGCCTTGCATGCAGCCGACTGGGGTTGATTCCCAGCATCCCATGTGGTCCCCTGAGCACCGTTATGAGCAGTTCCTGAAAGCAGAGCCAAGTGTAACCCCTGTGTATCGCTGAGTGTGACCCAAAAAATGAATAAATAAATAAATAAATAAAATAGAAAGTTCAGTACACCCTACTGCAAAAATGACAGTATTTTTAGATATAACATAGAAAGTACTTCGACAAGACATAAAAATAAAGGTAATATTATTATGATATTTCACTTCTATAAAATATTTAGTCATATATTTCCTAGATACTTAATTCTATGAAGCATTAACTAGAAAGCTGATATTATTGTTTAAAAACATGTCTTTTCCTATTGCTGAGTAATTTGTCACCATGTGGTTAGAATTAGAGGGTATCATGTTGAGTGGTCAGTCAGGGGAGAGACAGACACAGAATAATCTCATACATATGTGTAATATAAAGTAGTAGAATAAGAGAACAATAAATGGTTCAATAAAAGAACAATAAAAGACAACAGAACTGAAGAGATGCTCTACAGAATTGAGCTTACCTGGGTTAGTGTGTGGGAGATAGAAAGGCCCTTGGTACAATGTTGAAAGGAAGAAGCACTCTGGTGGTGGTGTTATGTTGGAACAATGTGGTATAAAACTGTCATTAACAGTATAATAAATCATGGTAACTTCATACAATAACTCAACACTCTGAGGAGAAAGTGTTGAACGCAGCTGAAATGTAAATGTACACGCCATTCTGAACATCATCCTGCTAATATGGAGGTCACAAGGAATGGATATTTATGAGAGGACACGTAATAGATATGGTCTCTTCAAAATTTTGTCACAAATTCTCATGGGTGACTTATTAGCAGTCACAACCATGAATATAATCTCTCATAGATAATGTTTTTAGTTACTTGGGTTTTCTACTCAGGATCTTTAAAAAAAACATAACTCTAAATATATCTGGATATCCATGTTCACACAAGGTTCTAGATATATTAATTTATACCTGTTTGTATATTAAAATGAATACTCAGCATAGAAAGCCCTTACAGATATAAATTATTCTACTATTTTTAGCAGTTAGGAGAGTTCATTTGAAAGTTAATGTTAGCGACTGTCATAGGTAAAGGACTAATGAATTAGCCCTAGGAAGGGATATGACTTTCTCAGCTGTTTTTCTGAAGATGTTATAAATGTGAGTTATGTCCCTTATACTTGTGACTATAGTTAGGAATTTCACATTAGATTTCCTTGCCTAAATAAATTACCACCAAAATTCTATATAAACAAATATGTATAATCTTACTGGTTTGTAAGGTAAGCAAATTAATATTAACTTCCAAGTAGAATAGAAAAGGGTGATATATTATTTTTTAAATAATTTTAAGCTTCCAATCTGACCTTCCTTGCTCTTGGTGCCTACACGCTGCGCGCGGCCCCCGGAACATCTCCAGCCAGTGTCCAGCGGAAAGGGGCTCCACCCTTCGCTGCAGCTCAGCCTGCGTCTCCTGCTTCCTCATCCAGGTGCGTCTCTCTTCCTCCCTGACCTTCCTTGGTCAGTGGCCAAACAGGGCGTGGCCTCTTTGCTAGTGGGTGTGCCCCCCGCTTCAGTGGGCGTGGTCGCCAGGAGCAGCCACAGTTATTTTCCCCTTTACTACTATACTTGACAGACTTCGCCATCCCCATTAACTAACTTTGTGGAGATATCCCCAGTTATCTCAAACACAATTGACTAAATTAACCACTAGCCTACTCCAATTACACCAAAATATCGAAAACTCAGGAAAAGAGAGATTAGCTTTAGTGAACTGGAAGTTCCCACCTCCAATCAATCGTGAAATCATGAAGAAACAGCGCAAATCCCCACAGCAAGGAGAGGATGAAGAAAAGAGTCCAGAAACCTCTGCAGGAGTTTCCCACAAATGTGATCTCTCTGATAAAGAATTCAGAGAAGAAATTCTTAGAATGTTCACCAAACTTAAAGAAACAGTGGAGCAGTCAGCGAAGAAATTACGGGAAGAAATGAGACCAGAAATAGGAAAGCTACATTCAGAAATGTCAAGAATAAAAGACACAGTAGACAAAAATAAAAACACAGTTGGAGCCCTCAACAGCAGAATGGCTGCAGCTGAAGAGAGAATTAATTAGGGTTCCTTCTAGCTGGCACCTTTCTGGCTTCTAGGATCTGAACATCTGCCTGTTCCATCCTTGAAGATGAGCAACAGAAATCCCAAAGACTAAAACAAAAAATTGGAAAAGATCTATAAATAGATCTAGGGCGAATCAGAGACCTAGGGGATGATGCCAAGAGAAATAACATAAGAATCATTTGAGTTTCAGAAGGACAGGGAGGTAACCCTAACGAGAAAGCCACAGCTAAAGAAATCATTGCTGAAAAGTTCCCAGAGCTGGAACAGGCAGATGTTCAGATCCTAGAAGCCAGAAAGATGCCAGCTAGAAGGAACCTTAATAAAAAGACTCCAAGCATATCATAGAATGATGGATGCCATGCATAGGGATATAATACTGCAAGCAGAAAGGTCAAAAAAAGAAATCACATACAAGGGAGTACCCATTAGATTTACAGCAGACTTATCAGAGGAAACCCTCCAAGCCAGAAGACAATGGTGGGATATAGTGAAAAAACTCAATGAAATGAACTCCTCACCAAGAATACTTTATCTGGATAAGCTCTCACTCAAACTCAAAGGAACCATACACAATTCGTGGATAAACAACAACTAAGGAACTTCATAGACTCAAAACCAACCTTAAAAGATGGACTAAAGGGGCTTTTGTAAGACAAGGAAAAACCTACAAGAACAACAAACCCCACAGAAAGATGACACAAAATCCCATGACAATAATCTCTCTCAATGTCAATGGCCTAAATGCACCAATTAAAAGACACAGAGTGGCAAAATGGAGTTTGAAACAAAACCCAACATTCTGCTGCCTATAAGAAACACACCTGAACAGTCAGAGCAAACAGAGACTCAAAGTCAAAGGATGGAAAACAATCCTGCAAGCAAATAACTCCCTCAAAAAGGATGGGGTGCCCGTACTAGTATCCGACAACATAGATTTTAGGTTGAAAAAGATTAGAAGGGACAGCGAGGGTCACATCCTATTTATCAAGGGATATGTACAACAGGAAGTAATCACACTCTTAAACGTATATGCACCTAATGACCAACCGGCTAAATACTTATAACAAGTCATAACAGACTTTAAGGAGGACATTGCTAGCAACACAATAGTATTCGGAGACTTCAACACCGTCTTATCAACTCTGGATAGATCGACAAGAATAAAACTCACCAAGGAAATGCTGACACTGAAGGAAAAAATAGAAGAGGAAGGCCTAATAGACCTATACAGGGCTTTACACCCCAAAAAGCAAGAATACACATTCTTTTCCAGTGCACATGGAACATTTTCCAAAATAGACCATGTACTGGGCCACAAAACATACCTCAACAGGATCGGAAAAATAGAAATTGTATCAACTAACTTCTCAGACCACGATGCGCTGAAGATAGAAGCTAACCACACACAGACGCAGAGAATCAAAGCAAACACCTGGAAATTAAACAGTTCAGTGTTGAACAGTGAGTGGATCAGGAAGGAAATCAAGGAAGAAATCAAGAGTTACCTCGAAACAAATAAAAATTAAGACACAAACTACCAAAATCTATGTGATGCAGTTAAAACTGTGTTAAGAGGAAAATTTATAGCTCTGTAAGCATTCCTTAGGAAGGAAAAAAGGGCCTACACAGATAGCTTGACTTCACAGATCAAGGACTTAGAAAAGGACCAGAAAAAGGAACCCAAACAAGAGCAAAGGAAGAAAATGAAAAAAATTAGAGCAGAAATTAATGACATGGAAACCCAGAAAACAGTTCGAAAGGTCAATGAAACCAAGAGCTGGTTCTTTGAGAAAATAAACAACATTGATAAACCGCTAGCAAGACTCAAAAAGAAAGAGAAAGGGAAAACCCTAATAAACTGAATCAGGAATAAAAAGGGGGACATCACAACAGAAACCAAAGAAATTCAAAAGATTTTCAGAGACTAATTTGAAAGTCTATATGCCACAAGACAAGAGAACCTAAAAGAAATGGATGAATTCCTTGACTTCTACAATCTCCCAGGACTGAACCAAGAAGACTTGGAATTCCTGAATAGACCCATTAATATCAAGGAAATTGAAACTGTAATCAAAAGTCTCCCAAAAAACAAAAGCCTAGGTCCAGATGGTTTCACTGGCGAATTCTTCCAAATGTTTAAACAAGATTTGTTGCCAATTCTCCTCAAGATTTTCCAGGAAATTGAAAAAACAGGAACTCTCCCAAATAGTTTCTATGAAGCACATATCTCCCTGATACCAAAAGCAAACAAAGACACCACTAACAAAGAAAATTATAGACCAATATCCCCGATGAATACCGATGCGAAGATCCTCAACAAAATATTAGCAAATAGGATCCAACAACTCATCAAAAAGATCATACGCCATGACCAATTGGGATTCATCCCAGGGATGCAAGGATGGTTTAACATTCGGAAATCAATCAACATAATCCATCATATCAACAAAAGTAAGGACAAAAACCATCTGATCATATCAATTGATGCAGAGAAGGCATTTGACAAGATCCAACATCCGTTCATGATGAAAACCCTCACCAAAATGTGTTTTGGAGGAAATTTCCTCAAGATAGTCAAAGCCATCTACCACAAACCTAAGGCAAGCATTATCCTTAATGGGGAAAAACTAAGGGCCTTTCCTCTAAGATCAGGGACAAGACAAGGATGCCCACTCTCACCACTTCTGTTCAATATAGTCCTGGAAGTACTTGCGATAACTGTTAAGCAAGAAAAAGATATTAAGGGCATCCAGATAGGAAAGGAAGAAATCAAACTCTCACTATTTGCAGACGATATGATACTACATCTAGAGAAGCCTAAATCCTCTACTAAGAAACTTTTAGAAACAATAGACTTATACAGTAAATTTGCAGGCTATAAAATCAAAACCCAAAAATCCATGGCCTTCCTATATGCAAACAATGAGACAGAGGAAAGGAACATGAAAAAAGCAATCCTGTTCACAACTGTGCCCCAGAAAATCAAGTACCTCAAAATCAGCTTAACTAAGGAAGTAAAAGAACTCTACAAAGAAAACTACAAGACACTACTCCATGAAACAAAAGAGGACTTGAGGAAATGGAAACATATTCCCTGCTCATGGTTAGGGAGAATCAACATTGTCAAAATGGCAATACTCCCCCAAACACTGTACAGATTCAACACAATACCTATAAGGATACCCATGACATTCTTCAAAGAAATGGATCAAGCAATCCTGAAATTCATATGGAACAACAAATGCCCATGGATTGCTAAAACAATTCTTGGGAAAAAGATGATGGGAGGCATCATCCTCCCCAACCTTTACTATAAAGCGGTAATAATCAAAACAGCATGGTACTGGAACAAAGGCAGAGCCTCAGACCAATGTAACAGGGTGGAATATCCCTACATACAACCCCAAATGTATGACCATCTAATCTTTGATAAGGGAGCAATAAATGTGAAATGGAGCAAGGAAAGCCTCTTTAACAAATGGTGCTGGCACAACTGGACAACCACATGCAAAAGAATGGACTTAGACCTCGACCTGACACCATGCACAAAAGTCAGATAAAAATGGATTAAAGACCTCAACATCAGACCATAAACCATAAGGTACATTGAAGACAAGGTTGGGAAAACCCTCCACGATATTGAAGCTAACGGTTTCTTCAAAGATGACACGCAACTGACCAACCAAGAGGAAACAGAGATAAACAAATGGGGCTATATTAAACTAAGAAGCTTCTGCACTGCAAAAGATACAGTGACCAGAATACAAAGACAGTCTACAGAATGGGAAAGGATATTCCCCCACTACCTATCTGATAAGGGGTTGATATCAAGGGTATATAAGGCACTGGTTGAACTCTACAAGAAGAAAACATCCAACCCCATCAGAATATGGGGGAAGAAATGAACAAAAACTTTCCCAAGGAAGAAATACGAATGGCCAAAAGACACATGAAAATGTGCTCTACATCAGTAATCATCAGCGAGATGCAGATCGAAACAACCATGAGATACCACCTCACACCACAGAGACTGGCACACATCCAATAGAACAAAAGCAACCGCTGTTGGAGAGAATGTGGGGAGAGAATGCCGACTGGTTCAACCCTTCTGGAAAACAATATGGACGCTTCTCAGAAAATTAGAAATTGAGCTCCCATTTGACCCAGCAATACCACTCCTGGGAATATACCCTGAAGAAGCAAAAAAGTATAGTCAAAATGACATCTGCACTTATATGTTCATCACAGCACTGTTTACAATAGCCAGAATCTGGACAAAACCCGAGTGCCCGAGAACAGATGACTGGTTAAAGAAACTTTGGTACATCTATACAGTGGAATACTATGCAGCCATTAGAAAAAATGAAGTCATGAACTTTGCATATAAGTGGATCAACAAGGAAAGTATCATGCTAAGTGAAATGAGTCAGAAAGAGAGAGACAGACATAGAAAGTTTGCACTCATCTGTGGAATATGAAATAACAGAATAGGAGACTAATGTCCAA
This sequence comes from Sorex araneus, assembly GCF_027595985.1. Classification (NCBI taxonomy): domain Eukaryota; kingdom Metazoa; phylum Chordata; class Mammalia; order Eulipotyphla; family Soricidae; genus Sorex; species Sorex araneus. The sequence continues at coordinate 227,001,825 of NC_073313.1, read as the reverse complement.
GAATAGTAGAAATAAGTACCAGTAGGTGGGCTCCATGGCTTGGAAGCTGGTCTCACATGCTGGAGAAAAGGCTGCTCAGATAGAGAAGGGAACGCCAAGTTAAATGTGGTTGGAGATCCCGCCTGGGAAGGGAGATGTGCGCTGAAATTTGACTAGAGACTGAACACAATGGCCACTCAATACCCCTATTGCAAACCACAACACCCAATTGGAGAGAGAGAGATCAAAAGCGAGTACCCTGCCACAGAGGCAGTGTGGGGTGAGGGAAAGATTGGATGTGGGGGGGAGGGATACTGGGTTCATTGGTGATGGAGAATGGGCACTCATGGAGGGATGTGTTTGTGAACATTGTATGAGGGAAAAACAAGTTCTAACATGTGTGAATCTGTATCTGTACCCTCATGGTGATTCACTAATTAAAGAATAAAATAAAAAAAAAATTGAGCTGATGAAGGACTAAATTCACGTATGCTAACATGCATTATAGTTTAACGTCCGTTTCCATGTGTAAATTAGGTAGCTTATGAGACACAGGTTTTTGTCATACTGTATCTCAATGTGCAGTAAAAATAGCAAGTACAGATATTGTGCTATTCAGTTTCCCTTTACCCAGATAATTTGGAAAGAAAGCATTTGAAAACCTCATTTGAGTCTTTCCCTACATTCTTCTGATATATAGAAATTTCATCCTTTTGAATGTGTTCATAAAAGTAATTGGCTCCCGAACAAACCATTCAGATGTTTTCTCACTTGCTATAACTTTGAGAAAATAAAGTGAGACAAAGAGAAAAAAAATTTAACCATCATTAATCAATGGATTGCTATTTTTAAAAAGTAACATAAAAGGCATACATTTAAATTAAGCAATACTTCAGGTGATAAAAGTCATAATGAACCACAGGTCATTCTTTAATTATGTTTTTTTTCATGTCAAAGTAATCATATGTGGAATTGTCTGACTGCACATTTTTTCTAAATGTGGTTAGCATTTCTAAAAATTAGCATTTCTAAAAATCTACTATTTTAAAAAATAGTAATTTAAAAATGTCAACAGTTTCATCCACATTACAAATATGAATAGATCAGATAATCTAGTTTACATATCTAAAAAGGTGGCAAAGTTTTACATTCCACTAAAATCGTTGATATAAACTACTTAATTTATGTTTCTCAGAAATTTTAATACTAATATTTTATTAGAATCGTCTTCCCCATATATTTAAACAGTAAAATAATAAAGCAATTCTGAAGTTTGTATCTTATTTATTTATTTATTTATTTAAAAGTTCCTAGTGTTCTTATTTTCCTTACTACATGATCTCAACTTCTGATCATTTTTTCTACCTGTAATGTTAAAAAAATGTTAATTGCTACATACATTGCTATGTACAAATACTCTCTTTTAATAAATTACATATCCATGATAAAAGTCCATTATTTAAAATATACCAGTGAAGACAGACCATAATTTTTATCTGTAGATATTTATTTTATATCATGGTGTGACCATACTGACTGATGTTGAGAATGACTTTGAACTTTCACTTGAACTTCAATTATCTCTGACTGGAATTTGTTGGTGACAAAAGCAAATGAGGATGTCGATAATTATTGTTAATGTCTGACACATTTCTTTCTCTATTTTGATCTCTTTTTAATAATTTTTAAATTCTGTACTGATAATCCCACCCGCACAGCAGAGCCTGGCAAGCTCCCTGTGGTGTATTCAATATGCCAAAAACAGTAACAACAAATCTCACAATGGAGATGTTACTGGTGCCTGCTCAAGTAAACTGGTGAACAATGGTATGGCAGTGATACAGTGCTACAGTGCAATATACACAACTATTGGGTTCATTTTTTAAGCTTTGATTAAGAACTTTCCCAGCTACAATTCAGTTCTTATGCACCATTCCTTTCTCTTAGTTTTATAGTTCATACTCATATATATTTTTTGCAGTGTCAGGGCTAAAAATTAGGCTCTCACCTATACAAGGGAGCACTCTACTCAGCTGTATCCTCAACCTCAGTTTCTCTATTCATTTCAAATATTACTTAGCTAAGCCGTTTCATCTTAATTCGATTCAGTGAGGTTATTACATTTGTCATACTATAAGATTAGTTTGCCAAACTTACATTTCATTCTGGCATTCTCCGACATCTTAAATGACTTTTTAAATCACATTTATTAAGCTTTACTCTTGATGCTGTTGAGTTATATGGCTTCTGATAAATGTAGTGTCATGCATCCACATTATATTATCATTCAGAATAGTTCACTACCCTTAAAAATATATTAAACATCATATATTCAACTCTCTCATCCTTAAACCCCTTTCAGTCAATATCTATTTACTATATCTATAGTTTTGTCTTTTTGAGGATGTTATATAAATTGAATGATATAATACATAACATTTCAGTTTAGTTTGACCAGTTGTCTGGCCTCTGTTCCTAACATAACATTATAGCATTTACCTGAGCTTACTCATTAAAAAAAATGTTGAGTTCATGTCTTGTTTGCTTTGTTTAGATTCAGAAAACTCATCCCTTCTCTGTGAGGTGTGTCAATTCTTTGCTCTGTAACTGTATACTCTGAATCACTCAACTAATTGTCCTCTGTACTTCATCATGTAGGAAAATAATCAATGACTACCAACTATTCTGTTTTTACTGAAATATATTGAACATGTATTCAATGTAGGTTTAATAATTATTTGCAGTCTTCATGCTTACTTTCATTTAGAAAATATTCTTTTTATTCTTATTTTACAACATGTTTTATATTTCTATCCAATCTACTTTCTTTTCTAATCTGCATTGTTCACAACTCTTTCTTCTTTTTACCTTCTCCCTTTCAGCAACTCTATCTTACTCTACTATGCCATATGTATTGCATTTATATTATGTTTTAATTCCTTTGCTTCTAAATGTTCACTTAGATTTCTTCATGGCTATGTTTACCACGTGGCCGATACAGGTTTGATTCCTCTGTCTCTCTTGGAGAGCCTGGTACTACTGAAAGTATACTGCCCACACCAAAGTCTGGCAAGCTACCTGTTGGCGTATTTCATATGCCAAAAACAGTAACAAGTCTCACAGTGGAGACATTACTGGTGTCAGCTTGAGCAAATCGATAAGCAACAGAATGATAGTGATACACTGATACAGTGATGTTTACCTGACACTCTCTATAATAAATATCTTCACTGTCACTGTCATCACGTTGCTCATCGATTTGCTCGAGATTGCGCCAGTAACTTCTCCATTGTGAGACTTGTTGTTACTGTTTTTAGCATATCGAACACACCATGGGTAGCTTGCTTAGCTCTGCCATGCAGGCGAGATACTCTCGGTAGCTTGCCGGGCTCTCCAAGAAGGGTGGAGGAATTGAACCCCAGTTGGCTATGATTTCATAAGTCTTTAATCATTTCATATTCTTATAATAATTTGTTCATAGCACTTAACAGAAAAATATTTTTTTAAATTTTATTATTTTTTGTATTTGAGAATCACCGTGAGAGTATAGTTAGAGATTTACATATTTTCATGCTTGTGTTTCATCATACAATGCTCGAGTACCCATCACTCCACCAGTGCCCATTCTCCACCACCAGTGATCCCAGTATCCCTCCCACACCCCATCCTATCCCGCACACCCCACCCAACCTCTGTGACAGGGCATTCCCTTTTGTTCTCTCTCTCCTTTTGGTTGTTGTGGTTTGCAACAGAGGTTTTGAGTGGTAGTCATGTTCAATCTATAGTCTACCTTCAGCATGCATCTCCCATCCCAAGCAGGTATTTCAACCAAGTTTTACTTGGTGTTCCCTTCTCTATCTGAGCTGCGTTTTCCCCCAGCTTGTGAGGCCGGCTTCCAAGCCATGGAGCAAACCTCCTGGTACTTATTTCTACTATTCTTGGGTGTTAGTTTCCCATTCTGTTTTTTTAATATTCCACAGATGAGTGCAATCTTTCTATGTATGTCTCTCTCTTTCTGACTTATTTCACAGGAAAATAAATTAATGAAGGGATTTTTTCAAATATAAATAAGAGATAAAAAAGAGATAATTATATTAGGACTCAAAGCAGAAAACTATTTGTAAAAGTCTGCTTAATGGGAACTGTGTTAGTATGTAAAATGGAGAATTCACAGACTAGGGGAGGAAACAGGGGGGATATATAATATAAAGTATAGCCTTATTTTCATTTTTAAAAAAATTAATATATTTTTTACAATTGAAACACAGTTAAATACACAATCACAATATTGTTTATGATTGGATTTCAGTCATATAATGGTTCAATACCTGTCCTTCCTAGTGTATATTTCCCACCACTAATAATGTCCCCAGTTTCCCTCCTGCCTGCTGATCTTGCCTGATGTGGCAGGTACTCTCTCTCTCTCTCTCTGCTCTCTCTCTCTATGTCTGTCTTTGTATCTCTCTCTCTCCCTCCTTTAGAGCATTACTGTTTACAATACAGATACTGAAAGGTTATCATATATCTCCCTTTACTACTTTCCAGACTCAGTTCCATATAACCTATTTTTTTTTTACTAGTTTCTGATCTCCTACTGGAAATCTTTTATCAAACAACAACTGGATCACTGTCATTGTCATTCCATTGCTCATCAATTTGCTCGAGCAGACACCAGTAACTTCTCCATTGTGAGACTTGTTGCTGTTTTTGGCATATCGAATACACCATGGGGAACTTGCCAGGCTCTGTCACATGGGCGAGTCTTGGTAGCTTACTGGGCTCTCTGAGAGTGACAGAAGAATCGAGCCCAGGTCAGTCACATGCAAGGCAACCCTACCCACCTTACTTGTTTTGCTATCACTTTAGCCTCAACAACTGGAAACCAGATTGAATGCACATCCTTATATTACACATACATCAGCTTCTTAAATTATTTGGCTAAAAATTATTGAGTGGATCCATATAGCACAGACATTTAAAGAATTCTTTCCCCATGTCTTACTCGAATTATGTAAAATTTTATAAATACACAATTGCCCTCTTTACAATTGTCCAAATGAGCATACACTTTAATTGGTTCTTTGCTGCTTTGAAACATTAGTACAATCTTACTAGTCAAAGTTTTCAAATATATCTCATTCTTAAGAATTTAAAAGTTTATCCTCCATACCCCAACACCCAGTTTATCTGGGTATTTCCATGCTAACTTCAATAAGGTGTGCTAACAGAATTGATCGTAGAACTTCATACATGCAATTCACAACTGTCCATTATCTATATCTTAATAGAGCATCAAGAAGGAGAAAGTTTCTATAAGATGCTGGACTATTGCAAGCATAATTATTTCCATTTTCTCAATAAAGACTAACTTTTCTCTTCTATGTTGTTCAGAATTGAAAACTGGATTAACCCAAATGACTAATATAATTATTTCCCTCGCATTTTATTTCCTCTTTCATTTATAAATACTGGAAACATGAGAAACCTAGAAGTTTACTCATCTGAGTAAAAAATTAGACCATTTTTCTTATGTTACTTTTCACATTCCTTCCTTGAAATGACAGCAAATCTTAGGAAATAAGTTGTTGCTGGAGATGAGTTATAGAAATGTCTTTGACCAACTATAGATTATGTATATATAAAGGAGAGCAAACGTCCTTCTCTTACATTTTCTTTTGGGATTATTTTTATTTCACATTGTTGATCATTTTTCCTTATTAGAATAGGAAATTCTAATTGGTTTTGATATTTTATATTGGAAAAGGATGGGAAATGTAACTCCTATTATAATAAGAAAACATAACTAAGGAAATAAAAATATTTAGGAATTCTTTGCATTTCCTTTCCTAATCTAATACAATCATAAACTCCCCTGTTTTACCTCATTCACAGTGAACTACTTAAATAAACTACACTTCTCATTGTACAAAAAATGCCTTGGAGGGGCCGGAGCGATAGCACAGCGGGTAGGGCGTTTGCCTTGCATGCGGCCGACCTGGGTTCGATCCCCGGCATCCCATATGGTCCCCCAGCACCGCCAGGAGTAATTCCTGAGTGCAAAGCCAGGAGTAACCCCTGAGCATCGCTGGGTGTGACCCAAAAAGCAAAAAAAAAAAAAAAAGTTGAAAAAAAAAATGCCTTGGAAAATAAAATGGAACCATACTACTTTGATAATTTTCAGCTACTCAAAGATAATCAAAACTAATTGTATGTTTAAGAATTACATATGATGATATATGTTTCATTGTTCTTTCTGTTATAGAGTCCCATGGACTTTTAAAGAAGGCACATGGTATATCGACAATCTCAGCTACAATACTGTTCCAAATTAAACTTTCTTCCTTCCTAGTAAAATTATTTCTAACTGAAGCTCTGAAAACCTTCCTGATCTTATAATTTTGCTTTCACAGGAATATCATATATCAAGAGAGTCTCTTGCCCGCATGCCTGGCTGTCTTCCCCGGGGCCCCTCGGAGAGAATGGGCTCCAGCTTCCCTCCCCACCCCAAGCAGAGCTCCCGGTGGCCTAAGACCACCAGACCTAGCTACAGCCATGCTGGAGGCCCCTCTCCACACGTTCGGACAGGCCTCATGCATGAAGATACCGGCAGAGGAACCCAGGTTTGTGTAATCCCATCAACGGACAACATCCAGAGAGAGACTTAAAAGCAGGCTCTCAGAAGCATGCGGCCACTTTGCGGCTGCACAATATCTTTAGCCTTCTTCCTCTGGCAATCTCCTGAGAATTTCCTGCCCACATGGGACAGCCTTGCAAGCTTCCCATGGTGTATTCATATGCTAAATCCAGTAACAAGCTGGATCTCAGTCCCTTGACCCTGAAGAGCCCCCAGTGCGACATCATTAGGAGAGCCGAGTTGAGATGGACTTCTAAGATCTCAAGGAAAGGACAAAATGAGATGTTACTGAGCCTGCCCGAGAAATTGGTGATTAACGGGATTTCGTGATTCGTGATCATATAAATGAAGTCACAAACAGTATGTAGCTTTTTAGGGTATCTTCTTTCATGCTGTTTAACTTTTAGCCATGTTGTTGCATTATCAGTGTTTTGCTCTTTAATGCTTATTTATTCTACTGAATAGTATAGCAAATATTTTTGGTACATATATAAAGAATTTGGGATCATTTGAAATATGTTTCAGATGAAAATATAACTGATATCAATTTTTGCATGTGAAGTTTATGTGAATTTACCAACCTGAAATAAAGAGATGCATAAAATTGTAGCTCACTTTATAAAATATGTGTAAATCAATTTCTCTGCACCTTTTGGCACTTGTTATTTTCCTTAAAACAAAATTTACCTTGTTTAGTACTGCAGAGATAGTACTAGGGTTAAAATGCTTACCTTGCATGCAGTGACCCCATTGCAATCTCTAGTAGTGCATAAGGACCCTAAAAACTACCAGAAATAATCAATAAATATCAACAGGAGTAACCCCAGAGCACCTCTACGTAGGAGTTCATCATAAGCCTCAATTTCCAGAAACTAAGAAGAAGCATTAAGCAAAGCAATCATTCCAATAATATGTTACTAAAATTGAGATTTTTAATTTGCATTTGAATATCTGTAGGGTTGAAGATATTTCTATGTACCATTTTTCAATGTTTAATTCAGTTCACTATTCACATATTGCAACCACTTTTATTGAAATATTTATTATTTTATTTTTGAGTTAGGAGGATATTAATGTATATTTTTATAAAAAATATTTTGGCAGTTATATGATTGAAAATACTGTTTTCTTCTATTATGGAGCTTCCCTTATTATTCTATTAAGTATTTTTTACAGAGTATTTTGCTATATCTGACTGTTATTTATTTTCTTCAATGCATAATGCAATCTAACTTTATCTAGCATACAGTCATAGAGATTATGTTGATTTTTCAATTTTCTCAGTTTTAGGTTTTAGCATCAATTACGAATTCTTATCATGCTAAATATGTTATCACAACATATAGGCCTAAATGTTTTCTAGAATAGAAGATTTAGATCTCAGAAGCAAAATATCTTATTTATTTTTCATCGCTAAGTGTAGAAACTTAAAGCATTATTTTGTAAATGTCTTTTTTTATGTCTTTCGGGATTTTTTTAAATTTTAAATCAAAAATAGATGCTGAAAAAAAAAGGAAAAAAGTAAAACCAAAAAAAAAAAAAAACAAAGATAGATGCTAACTTTATCACCATTAGTTTATTCATCGGTAAGATGATGAACTCATGGTTTCTACCTTTAGACTGTTTTAATAAAATAAAATACTTTAAAAGGACTGGAGTGATAGCACAGTAGATAAGGTGTTTGCCTTGCATGCGGCCAATCCGGACCCGGGTTTGATTCCTAAGTCCCTCTTGGAGAGCTGGATAAGCTACCGAGAGTTTCCTGCCAGCCAGGTAGAGCCTGGCAAGCTCCCAGTGGAGTATTCAATATGCAAAAAACAGTAACAACAAGCCTCACAATGGAGAATGCCTGATCAAGCAAATCGATAAACTACAGGATGACAGTGCTAGAGTGCAGTACTACTTTAAATGTGTCTATAATCACTGTCACTGTCACTGTCATCCTGTTGCTCATTGATTTGCTGGAGTGGAAACCAGTAACATCTCCATTGTTGAGACTAGTTGTTACTGGTTTTGGCATATTAAATACGCCACAGGGAGCTTGTCAGGCTCTGCCATTCAGGTGAGATACTCTCAGTAGTTTGCCAGGCTCTCCAAAAGGGGGGGAAGAATCTAAACCAGGTCGGCTGCGTGCAAGGCAAACACCCCACCCACTGTGCTATTTCTCCAGCCCTGTGTCTACAATCAATTTTAAGTTTCATTGACTGACTTTCTCCTTTTTTTTTTAGAATTCTTCACTTACTTTTGTCATTTTCTTTGCTTTTTCAAATTTTAGTTTGCTCTTACTGTATGCGTTTCCTCAGCAGAAAGCTAGGGATTTTTCTACTTCTGCCATCAGTTCTTTTTTGTGATTTATTTGTTTGGGTTTTTGTTATTGTCTGCCCATACCCGGCAGTTCTCAGGGATTACTCCTGCCTCTGTGCTCAGGAATCACTCCTGGTGGTGCCAGAGGAGAAGGGAGTGGGGTAGCAGGTCATATGGGATTTTGAGGATTGAACTCGTGTTGGCTGTGTGAAAGGCAAACAACCTACCTGCTGCACTATTGGTCTATTGTTTTTTTGTGTATGTTAAACCTTGCTTGCTTACTGCACTTTTTTTGATTGCTAAATATTCTTAGATACTTGGCTTTTTTGTATACTTTCATTTATTTTCCCAGACATGATTATATTGTGTATTTAAGTTACCTTTCTGATATTATCATAAATTCTCCAGTTTTTTTCAGAATTAGGTTTGTGTTGTCTATCTTTTCATCTGTTCTTCCATTTTACTATGTCTACTATTATTCTGAAGTAAATTATTTGCGAAAAAGTGGAAAATTGTATCTTGTGTTTTGATCCAATAAAAAGTGGGCTTATTTAATTGATAACATGTATTATTAATGGCATAAATGGAATAACATATATTTAGCATATTTTATTTCAAACTTCTGTGTTGATATTGTGGAAATTTTTTGTTCTCAGATTCAACTTTCTTAGTAATACCAATCCATTACCAGTATTTTTTAATTATTTATAATTTAGTGTATAATATTTTTCCCTTGTGGGTCATACCTGGCGATGTACAGGGATTACTCCTGGCTCTGCACTCAGGAATTACTCCCGGAGGTGCTCAGAACACCATATTAGGATGCTGGGAATTGAACCCTGGTCAGCCCTGTGCAAAGCAAGTGCACTACCCGCTTTGCACTACTCCAGCCCCACTTGAGCAAACTGATGAACAATGGGACAATAGTGCTACAGTGCTATAATTTAGTCTGAATAACTTTTCTGATTTTCTTAGGTTTCATAATATCTGTCATTGAATTGAGTTGACTTAAAATAATTTCCTATAGTTTTACATATGGTGGACTGGAGCAATAGCACAGTGGGTAGGGTGTTTGCCCTGCATGTGGCTGACCCGGGATCGATTCCTCTCTCCCTCTCAGAGTATCCAGCAATCTACCAAGAGTATTTCACCTGCATGGCAGAGCCTGGCAAGCTACCGGTGGCGTATCCAATATGCCAAAAACAGTAACAACAAGTCTCAACAATGGAGATCTTATCGGTGCCCACTCGAACAAATAGGTGAACAAATCGATGAACAATGGAACAACAGTGCTACAGTGCTACGTATGGTGTTTCTACTTTATATTTAGTATGGATATCTATCCAGAATACAAATCATGGAAACTGAAAATATCATTGGGTTAATTTCACATGGACTTAGGTTCTCAGCTGAAAAATTTTTTGGTCAGAGATCAGAAAACATGAACATCAGTTAGACCAGTAACTATGATGAATTAAATCATATTAAATATGTTTAAATTCCTTACTAAAAAAGAAATTAAAATAGAAAAGAAAAAAATAATTAATTTTTAAAATACTTGTTGATTAGTGAAACTAAATTAGAAAATTATGAAATAAAGATCAACAATTTAGAATTTCACCTCAATGTTTGGTAACTGCACCTAAATATAAACAAATTATAAATGTATTTCTATGGCATAAACCAAGTTCAAATATACAAATGATAATAGCATATTCTAATTTGTCAGCCTTGAGCAATGATGAACTATCATTAATGATAGGAATAGACTGACATTATATGCTTCCTGATTAAAGAACACAGTAACAAATGTGAGGTTAACCTTCCTAAAGCTTGACCCTGAGCCTTCTAAGTCATCAGTCTAACTATTCATTTATAGGAAATAGGACAAAGGAATGTTTTCAATTGTACCACAAGTAGATCATCTACGGAATTTCAAACTGTGGAAAAACCCAAGCTGAGAGGAAAAACTTTTTTTTTAAATATAGTCTGAAGTTGATGAAGGTCATTCATGCTATTATTTTTCTGAATCTGAGTCTCTGACCATAAGGAGTGTACTTATGATAGGAGTTGGTAAATATGATATGATATGATATGATATTATGATATCATGGTAAATATGATATGGTTATGATAGGAGCATGGTAAATTAAGAGAGGTGTCTACCATCAATAGTTATTATAACTGATACTAAATTTTGTCTTTAAACTTAACAATGTTTACTAAAATATCAATGTGGTTGTGAACATAGTCAAATATATCTCTGTGAAATATTTTTCCCTGCTTTTGATTCTTATGACAAAAGAAGTTCATGGGAAATGACATTAAAATATATCATTGATCTCATGAAAAACTATTGTGAATGAATCACTTTTACAAAACTACTAAGGATAGTCTCATTTCTATAGAAATGGTTTCATTAGAAAGGGTTTCATTATCTCTAAATACTGAAAATGTATTAGGGTGGTATTGTTTAGCATGTTCTTCTAACACTTTCCTTCCTACTGATTTAAATATTTTTCTTGTGTTTAAAATTAAATTATTTGAATACATTGTGCATGCACTTGTACTCTTAGATTTTTTTTTACTCTGAGCCACTAGTTCCATTATATGTGTAAGTTTACTTATTCCTACAATGTCAATTGTGAATATAACATGCTTCTTTATAAGTTGCAAATAATGTTTACGCTTTCTTTCCATACTTGATTTATCAAGTAAATATGCAAGTTGGTGATGTGTATCCAGCTTATTATTTTATAAATGAAGACCTACCCTTCATTTGTCTTTTGATGAACACCTTAAGTGCACTATGTCAACTCAGACACTCCTAATTACAGAAACATATACACATACTGTATCAGGTGTACACTTATGCAGTAATTACTAATGGTATCACTTTCTAGCCTCTCTTTATCCTTTTGGATGTAAAAATGCTTCCTAGTTTTGTCTGAGAATCAACAAATTATAAGGCCAACTATTAAACAATAAAAATACTAGTAAACTAGTAATTTTCTATTTAAGAGATTCTTATTACTAGTATAGGTTGATTTAACTATTATTTAATCCTTTTAATAAATAAATATAGAACATCTGAATATAGACAAAGGCTGTGTCGACTCAAGTAGAAACCCATAAAGGAAATATCTATAATATTATTCCATACCATCTATATTGCATTAACATCCACTCACCTGGTAACTGCTATTTTCTGTGACTGTACTAACCACTTTATATGGAGCAAAATAAGTAACACAAAAACATTCTAAGAAAGTGGTCAACAATCTTGCTCTAAGTTACACAGTAAGCAGATGGTGCACCTAGAATTAGCAACAAGATTGGTCCAAAAGTTTAAGTTTTAAGGTTCTATGCTGCAGTGTTATCTTTGCCAACTTCATATAATATAATATAGGTAAAAAATGAAATGGAAACAAAGCATCTATCCCAAGACAGTAAGCTATTGATCACATGTTTACTGATGCAATTTGTATGGTTGTTTTATAATGCCATAAAGGTTTTAAAAGCCATTATAATTTGGTATTGCTATTTGTTATGAATTATTGGAGTATAAATTTGTTACCTTACTGAACATTGCTTCATTTATTTTCTTAAAAGACAAGACCTTCAAGAAATTAAGTTTCTGGGGGCTGGAGCAATAGTGCAATGTGTAGGGCACTTGCCTTCCACGTAACTGAGGTTCGATCCCCAGAATTCCTTATGGTCCCCTGAGCACTGCCAGTTGTAATTCCCGAGTGCAGATCCAGGAGAAATCTCTGAGCATCACCAGGTGTGACCAAAAAAGCCCAAAATAAATAAATAAATTGGAGTTCTGTCTGATACAGCTAGCACAAAATAATTCTAGAAAGAGTTTTTGGGGCTTAGAAATATATGACAATTTTGTTGAATGGAGGCAAACCTGGGTTTGTTTCCTGCTACTACTTATGGTCTCCTACGCACTACCATGGATGATCCCTTAGCACAGAGCTAGGATCAAGCCTCAAGCACTGCTGGTTGTGGCCCCCAAACTGCCCAAAAATAGCTTAGCATATTTCATTTTATATTTTATTTATTTTATATTTATTTCTGATAAATGTTTATTTTATATTTTATGTCAATGCAGTAATGGAGGGGCTCAAGGGGTATTTATACACATAGTGACCACAATTTATAAATGATTTTGGTAGTGTAATGTATGTGATATATATATATATATGCATCTGTATGTACATATGCAAACATATTTTAGCATATATATGTATATTTTGAAACTTTCTAATGATAAATTTATGAATGTTGTTAACCATTTGGGCTGGAGCAATAATATAACGGGTAGGGCATTTGCCTTGCATGCAGCTGACCCGGGTTCGATTCCTGCGTCCCTCTCAGAGAGCCCAGAAAGCTACTGAGAGTATCGCACCCTCATGGCAGAGCCTGGCAAGCTACCCGTGGCATATTCAATATGCCAAAAACAGTAACAACAATTCCTACAATGGAGATGTTACTCGTTCCCACTTGAGCAAAATTGATGAACAACGGGAGCACAGTGCTACAGTGCTGACCATTTAAGCTGAAAACTTTGGGGCCTTCTCAGGTGTGGTGTGACTAAGAATCATCCCAGCTCTACAGATCCTGGGGCTCCTGGAGTATGTTGCTATATACCTGGCTATGGAACACTCCGAATTCCATAATACTGACGGCTCAGTAGGAGTACAAAAAATTAGATGGGAAAGAAGTATAGAACTCCACGAAGTGAAATGAATCACACAGAAAGCTCAGCTAGGAACACACAGCTCGGAAAATTCTCAGACAATGACTTTAACAGTATCGTTGAGACACAATTTTAACAAATTTCATTTTATTGAACTATTTTGTGAAAATTCTGTTTACTATCTTGTTTTAACATGCAATATAAAATAAATTACTTTATGACTTCTAAGGGAGCATGTTTCGGGGCGGGCTGAAACTAGGGACAATGGTGGATGGAAGGTCACATTGGTGAAGGGAGTGGTGCTGGCATATTAACACCTGAAGCAACGGGCTTATGAACAACTTTGTAAGCCACGATGTTTAAATGAAAATAGGAAAACAATTTTAATCATATTGATTTCACCATTTTATTCATTCTGCAATAAATAATGTCTTATCCAGTTTTTTTGCATTTATTTTTTTTGTGTATGCATGTATGTGGAAACATTGTTATACATTGTGGAAACATTGTAGAAACTATAGTTATGTCCAAAGTCAAAAAAGCAAGGGATGTATCTATGTTCATCAGTTTTATTGTAACCATCATATATACAATTTATATTTTATATTGACTAGCATACTGTGTGACATATTAAGATCAATAGGTAATGTTATGCTATTATTATTTGATTTAACTATTAATATTATCATTATATTCTTATTTTGTTAATATCATTATTAGTTGTATACTGTAAAGATAGGAGTCCAAGATAGACATATGGGTAAATTCTTCCCTGGATGAATATTGAATTTTACTTTTCAGTTAAAATATTTTTGAAAAATTGTTGCTAAATTGCTAATTAATGCAATATTTGAACTAACCTTTTCATTCAGTAAAAATATTAGGCAAATTATTGTTGATTTACTATCCTAAAGTTTTAGCTTTAAAAACTATAAATAGCAGAAATGGGAAGTGGCAGGCATTTTGGTGAGCAGCGCAGCCCGGAAAATGCTCTGGACCCGAATTGGGGCCAGCAACACCGGGGAGCCGGAAGGAGGAGGTGCCGCCAGCACACCTTCTCCAGATGGAGCCCTGGCGACACTGCGCAGCAACTAACACGGCTCCAGGATTCGGGACTGGGACACTTCCGAGCCGCGCGGCCGCTTACGAGGCCGCGCGTCCTTTTTTAAAACCTGAAAACATACAATCTTTTAATGGAAAACTAATTATCAAATGCTTCCTTATTAGGGTTGTGTTGAAATATTGAACGTATTCAAGGTGAAGAGAAAATGAAGTGAAATTCATCAGTTATACAGTTGGGGTGGGAGGCGGGGGGTATACCGGGGATTTTGGTGGTGGAATATGGGCACTGGTGAAGGGATGGTGTTTGAATACGGTATAACTGAGACATAAACCCGAGAACTCTGTAACTTTCCACATGGTGATAAAATTAAAAAAAATAATAATAAATAAAAAATAAATAAATAAAAAATAAATAAATAGCAGAAATGAATAGCATTGACACTAACCTTTGTATGGAGGAAGAAAAGATCATGTATATATGTATATAATGTAAATCTCAACAAGAAAATGCATATATACAAATAAATCAATCCATTCTGAAAACCTCCTTTATTTCAGGAGAGAAAGAAAAAACTCTTTTATTTAATATGAGAAAGGCACTCTGATCCCACTATTTTAAAATTGAATTTGTTGATCACCACTTGCTTCTTTAAAACTGTCATTCTATTACAATGAGAATTGTTGGAGATTATAGGACAAGGTCCTGGCTATGTGTAAATGTAGTTTTTTTTAAGTTGCAGATTCCTGTCAGTTCTAATTCTTTGTTCTTACATACTCTCCTAACAAACAATTTTGCTTCTAAAATTTTGTGAGTCTCTTGTCCGCATGCCTGGCTGTCTTTTCCGAGGCCCCTAGGAGGGGATGGGCTCCAGCTTCCCTCTCCACCCCAAGCAGAGCTCCTGGAAGCCGAAGACCACCGGAACCTAGCTACAGCCATGCTCGAGG
The DNA here is from genome assembly GCF_027595985.1 of Sorex araneus. Taxonomy (NCBI): domain Eukaryota; kingdom Metazoa; phylum Chordata; class Mammalia; order Eulipotyphla; family Soricidae; genus Sorex; species Sorex araneus. The sequence goes on along the minus strand of NC_073313.1, from coordinate 226,986,196 downwards.
CCCCTCTCCGCACGTTCAGACAGGCCTCACGCATGAAGGTACCGGCGCAGGAACCCAGGTGTGTGTAATCCCATCAATGGTCAACATTCAGAGACTTAAAAGCAAGCTCCCAGAAGTGCCTTGTAGCTTACTTCTCCCTCTGGGAGAAATTGGCAAGCTTCTGAGAGTTTCCTGCCCACATGGGACAGCCTTGCAAGCGTCCCATAGTGTATTCATATGTTAAAGCCAGTAACAAGCTGGATTTCATTCCCCCGACTCAGAAAGAGCCTCCAGTGCGACATCATTGGGAGGGCCTAGTCGAGAGATACTTCTAAGATCTCAGGAAAAGGAAAAATGATAGGTTACTGAGCCCGATCGAGAAATCGATGATTAATGGGATTTGTGATTCGTGATTCGTGAAAATTTTGTGATATACAGTTATGCTCATTGTCTAAGATAATGGAATGCTACTGTATATCAAGTAACAATCTTAAGATTGCATTTAGTTCTTCTATTATATGATAAAAATATAATTTTCTATTATTTTTCTATTACTTTAGCTTTCTGTATACAGAAGATAGTATGATCTCTAACAATGTTGAGAGGAGTTTCCTTAACAACGGAAGCACAGTTACTAATCTTGGAGGTAGGAATGAAAAGAAAACCAATAAAAGAAAGATATTATTTATCTGAACTTCAGTAAGTTTCTTAAAATTTTACTCTGAAATAAAACATCTGTGGTTCTAAATCCAATATTTACCACTTATTAGAATATCATTTAATTTCTGTGGAATTGTTGCCTCATCTAAACATTAGGGTTGACTACGGAACCTATAGTAAAAGCTACTGTGAAGATTAATAAACTCTGTCCTGCAGAAAACAACAATATCAGAAACATAGTAAAGTCTGAAAATACTATTTATCTGTTAATGACTTTCTTATTCTATGAAATAGTAATAAAGTCATATATAAGGAGAAGTATATAATTATCATTGGAGTATTTTCCAATTGGAGTATATTCCAAGTGTATGTGTGTATGTGTTGGGGGTGGGGGAGAATGGGGAGGAAAGAACTTTGTGCATTTTACATGAATGGGAATTAACCATCTACTACTTGTCATTATTTTCTGTTGTCACCGTTATTAGAGCCTAAATAATATGAGAGATATCAGTGAATAATGTAACATATTTTTGTGAATGATTGTAACTTTGAGTTAATCAAGTTCAGGCTTTTCCTGTTCCCTAAATTTCTCACCCTTGTGTGCAATTACCATCAATAACAAATTCAGACTGCTGAATATTAATTGAACAAAGCTGATTATGCAAATCTAGTCTTCCATAGATTAAAAAGTGGTTGAAAAGTTTTATTTTTACTTATTTACTTATTTAATGTAATGTAAATTATTGAGATTTAATTATTTCTCAAAATTGTCTTATCTTGCCCACTCTTTTATATATTTAAGAGTCAAAGCACATTTCAAGTTCTGTCTGATTTCAGTTATTGCAGTTTAAAGATTCTTGCTTCTTTTTCATTTATTCACATTTAAATAAAACATTGGTTTGCAATAATGAGTCACTGAGTAACCTACTTTAATTAACCACTTGAGCGAATAATAAAGTCGTAATTTAGTCTACTCACTTACACAGGACAAATTGAAATCACTGAATGATTCTCTCATTTAAAAAGCCACACAGATTATAGAAAAGTGGTGTTTCTGTTTTCTTTTCTTATTTTAGATCATTACTCAAAATACCAACAATTTTTAAAGCTCAATATATATTAACTGCATGGGGATGGTGTCTGGAGCTGCATGGCCAGGCATGGGCAGAGTGGGTTTTTAGGTCCAGTTCTCTGAGGGACGGAAACCCAGGTGGGCCACACCACTAGCAGCCAACTTTCAAGGACTCACTTAATCTTCCCCTATCCAGGTACAGGTTCGGATATTTCTCCCCCTCCATATACCATAAGAACCATAAATTGTCCTCTTAGGTGGAACTTTCAGTAGGGCATCCCAGTTACCAAAAAAACCCCCAAAAATTAGGCCAATAATTCATCGGCCCCATCTCAAGTAGTATTACACCAAAATCATAACAGTAACAGTGAGGGTTAAAATCTAAACTGCACAGGTCGCAATGGTAAAGCAACACAGAAGCCCACCAAGCTTAGTTAGTGAAGAAACTAGCACAGAGGACCCAACCAGTAACGAAGCTCTAGATGATGTCTCTGACAAGGAATTTAGAAGGGGGCTACTGAGGATGCATAGGGAGCTAAAAGAATTAATGGAAGGCACTGCCAATAAAATACAAGAGTATTTGAGAGCAGAAATGTGGAAAATGCAAAAAAAAAATTACAAACAGAAATGACAGATCTGAAAACCCTGGTAGGTGAATTGAAAAACTCAGTGGAAGACCTCAGCAGCAGAGTAACAGCTGTGAGGACAGAATCAGTGAGCTCCAAGATGAGATGCAGGAAATATCCAGACAACAGCAGAAAAGGAAAAGAGCCTCAAGAGATGTCAAGAGAAAATTGGAATGAAGCCAAGAGGAAGAGCATAAGGAATCACTGGAATCCCCGAGGGACAGGAAGAAAACCCTGATGAAATAGAAACTGTCAAAGACATCATTGTTAAGACATTTCCAGAGCTGAGAAGCACATGTGACCAGATTCAGGAGGCCCAAAGAGCACCAACTAGGAGAAATCCAAATAAAAATATACAAAACACATCCTGATCACAATGATAAAAACCATAGACAGAGAAAAAATTCTGAAAGTAGCAAGATCAAAGAAAAAATTGCCTATAAAGGAGCATCCTTAAGATTTATAGCCAACTTATCTGATGAAACCCTCGGGTCCTGAAGAAAGTGGTGGGATATTGTGAAAAAATTCAATGAAATAAATGCCTCACCAAAAATACTTTAGCCAGCTAGATTCTCATTCATATCAGAAGGAACAATACCGAGTTTTACAGACAAACAACTCAGGAACCTCTAGTCTCAAACCCATGGTTACAAGGATAACTAAACGGGCTACTTTAAGACAAGACAAGGCCCTCACATACACCAAACTTTAGCATAACAATAAAAAGACACAGAGTAGCAGGATGGATCAGAACATTAAAACCTACATTCTGCTGCCTGCAAGAAACACATCTAACAGTCAGAGAAAACACAGATTCAAAGTCAGAGGCTGGAAAAAAATTCTGTAGGCAAACAACTCCCTAAAAACTGCTGGGGTGGTCATTATTGTATCAGACTACATTGATTTCAGAATGAAGAAGGTCACAAGAGACAGTGAAGGTCATTTCTTATTGATCAAGGGATCTGTACATCAGGAATAACTTACACTCCTAAATGTATATGCACCTAATGAGGGAGCAGCAAAATAATTAAAACAACTACTCATAGACTTGAAGAAATACATTGATCGAAACACAATACTAGTGGGAGATTTCACCACCACTTTATCACCTCTCGATAGAACAACCAGAATCAAGCTTAACAAGGGCATACTTTATCTGAGGGAAGAAATGGAAGAAAGGGGCTTAGTAGATATATACAGGACACTTCATCCTCAAAAAGCTGAATACACATACTTCTCAAATGTGCATGGACTTTCTCCTAGATAGACCATATGCTGGGTCACAAAACATATCTCCATAAAATTAAGAAGATAGAGATTGTAGCAAAGATATTCTCAGACCATGATGCCCTGAAAATAGAAGTGAATCATACACACAAACAGAAAATCAAGCCAAACACCTGGAAATTAAACAGCTCGCTACTGAACAAGGAGTAGCTTAGAAAGGAAATCAAAGCATAAATCAAAAGATTCCTAGAAACAAACAAAAATGAAGACATGAGTTACCAAAATTTATGGGACACAGCAAAACCTGTGGTAAGAGGGAAGTTTATAGCTCTACAAGCATTTCTCAGAAAGGAAGAGCTAATACACATAAGTAACTTAACTTCACAGCTTAAGACCATGGAGAAAGACTAACAAAAGGAGCTCAACCCAAGCAGGAAGAAGGAAATAACAGAACTTAGAGCAGAAATTAATGAGATAGAAGACGCCCCCCAAAAATCCAAAAGATCAATGAGACCAAGATCTGGTTCTTTGAGAAAATAAACAAGATTGATAAATCTCTATCAAGACTCACAAAGAAAGGGAGAGAGAAAACCCTAATAAACCGAATCAGAAGCAAATCAGAAGCAAAGGTCACAACAGAAACTACAGAAATTCAAAGCATCCTCAGAGATAGTAATCTCTGAGAAGCTTTATGGCATGAAACAAGAAAACCTTGAGGAAATAGATAAAATCCTGGACTCCTATAGCCTTCAGAGCTGAACAAAGAAGAACCTGAGAGCCTGAACAGAACTATCACCATCAAGGAAATTGAAACAGTAAAAAAAAATGTCTCCCCCAAAACAAAAGTCATGGCCCAGATGGACTCACTAGTGAATTCTTTCAAATCTTTAAAGAGGATTTACTTCTAATCCTTTTTATACTTTTCCAGGAAATTAAAGAATCAGAAACACTTCCAAACAGTTTTTATGAAGCAAATGTCACCAAGATATCAAAAGCAGACAGAGATACCACAAAGAAAATTACAGGCTGATATATCTGCTGAACCAGACACAAAGATTCTCAACAAAATCCTAACAAGCAGAATCCAACAATTCATCAAAAATATCATACACCGTAGCCAAGTAGGATTCATCCCAAGGATGTAAGGATGGTTTAATATTTGCAATTCAATCAACATAATCCATCATACAATAAAAGAAAAGATAAAAGTCATATGATCTTATCAATAGTTGCAGAGAAAGCATTTGACAAGACCAGCACCCACTTATGATGAAAACTGTCAGCAAAATGGACATTGAAGGAACTTTTCTCAATATAGTCAAAGCCATCTATCACAAACCCACTACAAGCATCATTGTCAATAGGGAGAAACTAAAAGTCTTCCATCTAAGATGAGGGACAAGACAAGGTTACCCACTCTCACCATTCCTATTCAGTATTGGAAGTCCTGGCCACAGCAGTTAGGCAAGATAAAGATATCAAGGGCATACAGACAGAAAAAGAAGAGACCATTCTATCCCTATTTGTGGGCGATATGATGCTGTACTTAGAAAATCCTAAAGACTCTACAAAAAAGCCTCTAGAGACAATAGGTTTATATAGTAAAGTGGCAATCTACAAAATCAACACCCAAATGTCCATGGCATTCCTATATGCAAATAATAGTATCTCAGAAAAATCAAGTACCTCAGAATGAGCTTAGCTATAGAGGTGAAGAATCTATACAAGGACTATCACAAAACACTACTTCAAGAAATAAGAGGACACTGGGAAATGGACAGACATCCCCTGCTCATTGATAGGCAGGATCAACATTATCGAAATGACAATACTAACCAAAGCACTATACAGATTTAATGAGGTCCCTATCAGGATACCCATGACATTTTCCAAAGAAATAGACAAAACACTCCTGAAATTCATATGGAACAACAAACCCCTATGAATAGGTAAAGAAATCCTTGGGAAAAAGAAGATGGGTGGCATCACCTTCCCCAACTTCAAACTGTACTACAAAGCAGTAGTAATTTAAAAACCATGATATTGGACTAGAAACAGACCCGCAGACCAACGGAACAGAGTTGAATATTCTGTCACAGACTCTAAAATATACGATCACTTTATCTTTGATAAAGGCACAAGAAATGTGACAAGGAACAAGGAAAGCATCTTCAACAAGTGATGCTGGGAAAACAATACAGCTTCCTGCAAAAAAAAAAAAAATGAACTCTCACCTCTGTCCAATGCCAGATCAAAGTGAATTAAAGGCCTCAATATCAGACCTGAATCCATAATGTACACAGAGAAAAATGTAGGCAGAACCCCCATGACATTGAAGATAAAAACATCTTTAAGGATGAAACACCACTGACCAAGCAAGTGGAAACAAAGATAAACAAATGGGACTACATTAAACTAAGATGCTTCTGCACCTCAAAAGAAACAGTGACCAAACTACAGGAAGACTATGGAATGAGAAAGATTATTTGCCTAAAAACCATCTGATAAAGGATTAATATCCAGGATATGTAAGACACTAGAAAGTGGGGACTGGAACAATAGCACAAGGGGGTAGGGCATTTGCCTTGCATGTGGCCAACCCAGGTTTGATTCCCAGCATCCCATATGGTCCCCCAGCACTGCCAGGAGTAATTCCTGAGTGTAGAGCCAGGAGTAACCCCTGTGCATCACCGGGTGTGACCCAAAAAGCAAAAAAAAAAGAGAGAGAGATGAAATGAGCAGAAGCTTCCTCAAAAAAGAAATACAAATAGTCAAAAGACATATGAAAAAATGCTTCATATTTCTAATCATCATGGAAATGCAAATAAAAACAACAATGAGATATCATCTCACACCACAGAGACTGGCCCACATCCCAAAAAACATAAGCAACCAGGGTATGGGGGACATTGTCTACCATAGAGGCAGGGGGAGAGTTGGAAAGGAGGGGGCACTGTACTGGGAATATTGGTGGTGGAGAATGTGCACTGTTGGAGTGATGAGTGTTCGATCATTGTATGACTGAAATTCAAACATGACGGCTTTGTAACTGTATCTCACAGTGATTCAATAAAAAATAAATAATTTAATTAACAAAAATCTATATAAACTTCTGTATAAACACTTTAATAGAATTCTGCGCATATTTATTTTCAGAGAAAATATTAAATTTAACATAAGCTACACTTGATTAGATTTGGACATGTAACAAGGCTATATTATCATGATCTTAATAAATGTGAGTTTTTTGAGTATCTATTTAAACAATGATTCACGAATCATGAAGTCCCGTTAATCACCGATTTCTTGGGCGGGCTCAGTAACATCTCATTTCGTCCTTTCCCTGAGATCTTAGAAGTCTATCTCGACTCAGCCCTCCTAACGATGTTGCACCAGGGGCTCTTCAGGATCAGGGGAATGAGATCCAGCTTGTTACTGGATTTTGCATATGAATACACCATGGGAAGCTTGCAAGGCTGTCCCATGTGGGCAGGAAACTCTCAGAAGCTTGCCAATTTCTCCCAGAGGGAGAAGTAGGCCAAAGATATCTTCTGAGAGCTTGCTTTAAGTCTCTCTTGTTGGCCAATGATGGGATTACACACACCTGGGTTCCTCTGCCGGTACCTTCATGCGTGAGGCCTGTCCGAACGTGTGGAGAGGGGCCTTGAGCATGGCTATAGCTAGGTTCCGGTGGTCTTTGGCCACCAGGAGCTCTGCTCGGGGTGGGGAGGGAAGCTGGAGCCCATCCTCTCCAAGGGGCCCCGGGGAAGACAGCCAGGCATGCGGGCAAGAGACTCTCAATGATTAATGTTTATAAATTTTAGTTAACCCATCCAGTATATAAGAAAACTGGGAAAGGGTTCGAGAGATTGTGTAGAGGGTCAAGTGCTTGTTTTGTATACAGGTAACCTGAGTTTTATGCCCCCACCAGTCATATGATCCCCAGAACCAGCAAAATTGATCCCCAAACACAGAGCCAAGAGTGAGCCCGGAACACCACTAGGTGTGGTCGTCAAGCCCTAAATGAAATAAACCTTTAAAAAAGGAAAGTGGGAAATTAGAAACAAAAGAAACGAATTAGAATTAGGATAAAATTAGAAACAATTATTGGTTAAACAGAACAGTGCCATTTTGCTATCATTCATATCCTCTAATAATGCTCCTTTTTTAATTATATTGATTATACCACAATAAAGTATGTCATGCACTTATTTCTTTTCATTGTATTTGGATAATGGGGACTTTCAGCAGTGCTCAGAAGATCTGGGATCCTGATCACAATTCTTGGATTGTCAACTAGTCAGGCCTGAGGGTTGTGTGTTGAGGTGGAAGATTCTATGCTGCTCAGGCCTGAAGTGGAGAAATGCATGGGCTACCCTAGGAGTGCTGCAGGTATTCTGGGATGTACACAGTGATGCTTGGGAGAACATGTGGTGTCAGGAATAAACCCTGGTACAATGTGTGCTAGGCACAGATCCTCAGTGTTATGAAATCTCCTAGTCTCCAAATAAAATGTATTTTCTACAAAGTGATCAAAGTTTGTATTATGTTATTATTGATAATATCTAAGAGGCAATATGCCAGTTATCTATTTCCCTTCAGCTCCAAAACACTTATCAAATGCTGGGAAAATTGATCTAACGTTATTTCTTTATACCTAAATTAAAATGCACAAATAGTAAATAATAACTGACCTATAAAATAATTTTAGAAACACATTAAATTATTATGGCTATAGGTTATCTCTGTTTAAAATATTACAGGTTCGATCCCCGGCATCCCATATGGTCCCCCAAGCACTGCCAGGAGTAATTCCTGAGTGCAAAGCCAGGAGTAACCCCTGAGCATAGCTGGGTGTGACCCAAAAAGCAAAAAAAAAAAATATTACAGGACTAGAAAGATAATACCTGGTTTAAGGAACTTGTCTTGCATGAGACTGAATCCCCATTCAATTCTAGGAACCACATATGACCCCTCAAAGATCGGGAGTTATCCCTGAGAACAGAATAAGGAATAAACACTGATCACTGAGCTGTGGTTCAAGAAAAAAAAAGAAAAATATATACTTTGACAAGATTAAAGATAGCAAAGGCAAAAATAAAAGTAAAATATTTTTCAAACACACTTTTAAACATTTCAGCTTATCAATCATCTAATTATCTACCTATCATTCTCTATCACCTAATTACCTACCTACTTTTACATATCATCATATCTCTATATTTTATATTGATGCATCAGAATAAGCTTAACTTTACGTTAACTTGAGATTTTGGGCATATTTACCATCCTAAGAATAAAATTAACATTAATTTAAAAAATATCTTTTGCTTTGGGAGTCACATGCAGCAGTACTCAAGACTTACTCTTGAATCTGCTCTGGGAATAATTACAGCAAGGCTCAGAGGACTATATTCTGTACTAGGTATTGAGCAGGGTCCACTGTTTGCAGGGCAAGCACTACCCCAATTTTCTCTCTCCAGCCTGATCTTAGATTATATAATATTCAGTAACTTGTATTCTTTTAAGATTATACTAAATTGTTATTTGTCATCACAAATTAACCATTATCTTGTGGTTAATCTGTTAGCAGGAAGGTCAGAAATAATAAACCTAAATTACAAAAAAGTTTGCATCACCACAAGACACAAATTGGTATTTTTTTACAGCATACTACATGCAAAACTTTCTGCCATGTGACCATAAAATTGGAGCGCTTCTATACTAATAAAAATGCCTAAATTAAACGCTAAGGATGAATTCATAAAGTATCAAGTACTCCTACCCACATGGCAGAGCCTGCCAAGCTGAGTGGCATATTCGATATGCCAAAAATAGTAACAAGTCTCACAATGGAGACGTTACTGGTACCTGCTTGAGCAAATTGGAAACAATGGGAGGACAGTACTACAGTGCTATATTTTATGTAATACTTAATGTAAAGAAAAAGTTCTGGTCACTGAGGAGTTAAATCTTAACTACCAGGCTGTATTCCAAATCCTCAGAGAGGAAGCAATTATTCTCAGACTAACTTTTTTTTAATCAAAGATATTTGGAGATATGCAATTAACTTCCCTTAATAGGGATAGTATCAGAGGAGGAAGGAGGACTCTTTGGAAAATATTTTAAGCCCTCAGTGTGTTCTATTTCTTGACTTTTGCCAGCTAGTTAGGAATAAAAATGTAAGGTATATTACTTTTAAAAATACCCTAAGGCTAGAGGGATAGTACAGGGGTTTGGACCCCTGTGAGAATCAAAGACTGGTTTGGTCCCTGGAATCAATGCCCCACCCCCCTACTTGGGCTTTGCTCCTTGACCATTGCTGGGTGTAGCATTAGCACTGTAGGCCCATGAGTATCTCTGAGACGACCTTGGTGGTCCCAGCCAGCACCCCAGGCCCAAGAGGTACCAACACCTCAGACCCTCACATTGTACCCTGGGCCTGACTGACTAAAAATCATGGAAATGTGCCCCAGACTGCCTGAGTACCACTTGGGAAACCTTTTTCTACAAGACTATCTCTTTTAGTTTTTCTCATTTTTATTAATCAACATTTTAGCTCTATCATCTCATTCTCAAAGATAACTTATCAATGCTTTTACTCCAATTTATAAGTACTCATAATCTTTCTGTCTCTTCACTACTAGTCAAGTTAAATCTTAATTAATATTGCCTCTTGATTAAGATTGCAAAGATAATTGATTATCTGCCAGGAAATATGGTCCTTAATACAATTTGGTCAGTCTGCTCCAAAACTAAAATGACTACTGAAAATGAAGGTTGATTCCTGAAAATGTAATCAAGTGATAATTACAATCAGTTATTGGCCTGATATAATCTCTGCACAGGAACAGACTGTCATAGCCTTCGGGATATAGTATAGTAAGTACTATTGATTTGTTAAGTAGATTTTGTCAATTCTCTCAGAAGAAATGGCTTGCATTCACATAGAAAAGGAGTAGTGATTATTATCTAGGTAATCCAGGATTCTATTTTTTTTCTACTCTCTCCTGAAGTGTGACTCAAAGAGACTTTGGTTGGCTTGACATTTTGCAAACATCCACAAATATCACTATATTGAGGGCATTGTGTTCGTGGATATAATGTGCAGAATAAGGCAGTTACTTTGAGTGTTCTTCTAATCAAAATTAATAAGATATCAATGTGATAAAGCTGAGAAAGATTTAGGGTCTTCAAATTGATGCACTATTTTTATGACATTTATTAAAACATTATATTAACCTAAAAACACATACAGTAGAATGATAATTATTTGGATTTTGTTGTTACAATTACCATGTACTTTTTCTACTAATGACCCATTTTTGTTTGAAAAATTTTACATGATCAGGAGTATATAGGAGTATAAAATAGATATACAAATAAAAAATTGATAATAAATCTTAAGGAAATTTATTTTAAAATGAGCCACACTTTGTTACATGACCCTATATAGGGTTGCAATATATAGCCCTTCAAGGGATGGGCTACCTCCCCCTACCTTCCTGTACTTCTGTAAACCCTGGAAGTCATGTCCAAACCACAAAACCACCACCCAGTTTTAAAAAAGCCACTCCAGCTATACCTTCCCGATAAAAATACTGAATGCCCTGAACAACTATGATGACCTCTTAGTACCTGTATTGCATGGCATAATGCACACAGGGAGAGAGAGAGAGAGAGAGAGACAGAGAGAGAGAGAGAGAGACAGAGAGACAGAGAGAGACAGAGACAGAGACAGAGACAGAGACAGAGACAGAGACAAAGAAACAGACAGAGAGAGACAGAGAGAGAAAATAAAGGTGTTGCCATTGAGGCAGACAGAGGATGGTGGTAGAAGTGTGGTGGACGGAAACTGGGGACATTGGTGGTAGGAAATATACACTGGTGAGGGATGGGTGTTGAAACACTGTATGACTAAAATCCAATCATGAATAGCTTTGCGATGGTCTATCTCACAGTGATTCAATTAAAAAAAAAAGGAAAGATAAAAGAAAACAAAAAAATTACAATGCAGACTCCCAAAGAAATGTTGTATGTTGGTATATCACTCTTAGGAAACACATTTTTAAACAGATTTGATGGCAATTTTGAGTGCTTTGTATATAAGTAGTATATTATGCTGGAATTTTCTCAGAGCTACTTTGTCACCCAGTACTTGCTGATTCCGTGATTCAAATTAGTGTCTGTGGGATTGATGACAATTTCCTTTAGCAGTAGGGAATTACATAGAACTATAAAAGTATCCCCTGAGCTACTAGGATAAAATAGAATAACCAATAATAGAACATCAAGTGATCAGAAAACAAAAATTAGCTATCATGGTTTGGATATTTATTAATTATGTCAAAAGTTAATTATTCAGGAATTTTCTTCAGCATGTCCAGAGAACATAAATCATTTCTACAAATAAGTGGTTCTGTGTTCATGTCATCAACTTCTATTGACTAAACCATTTCACTTAACCCACATCTATGACATTCATGGAAATTTTCCTGTAGTATGCCACTAAAAATAAAATGTAGTCAAATTCAATTCACAGGTGATCCATTTTGCTTGATGTGATACTGTGAATTTAAAAATCAACAGGTCTCACTACAATCCAGTTTGTGTAGAACAAATTTTTAATGATAAATAAGCAGAGCTGAGTAGGTCTTTGAGTGAGAAGAAAACCTGGTATTCCTAGGAACTGTTCGATGACTTGGATCTTTCTCAAGGATTTTTGCCAACTTTGTAAGAAATAAGATTAGATTAACTATAAGACAGATCTTGGGGACAAAGACGTTAATGCATCAGTTTCTATCAAATTATGCGATGGCTTAAACCAATATAATGTATTATTTTATGCTTTTAGAAGTCACGTGTATGAAATGGTCATCACTAGCATAAAACCAAGATATTGTCAAGGCTATTAACTCTTCTGAAGTTTTTAAGGGAGCATTTTCTTTCCTTGGTTCTTCTTTTTTTTTTTAATTTTTATTAAATCACCATGTGGAAAGTTACAAAGTTCTCAGGTTTACTCCTTGGTTCTTCTAAGTAGAGCTTTTGTTGACTTGTTGTCCTCCTTGTTTTCAAAATCAGCAAAGTCCATCTGCTATTTCACTTACAGCATCACTTTAGTATTCACTTTTATGAATCTTGCTCTACATTTACTATGTTTCTGATAACATTGTAACAAACAAAATACCAAAATAATATTTACATTTTAAAGTTAACTGATTAGCAACTGTAATTTTATCTCCATTCCTAAGTCTCCTTTTCTGTATAACCAAATATACTGATGGGATCGAGGAATTATAACTTAGATCTTTTTTGGAAACTCATGCTAGCTTCCACCTACGTGACAATCCTATAAAATTAGTCACAGTGTGTTTAGATATTGTAGTCCACCTTATAGGCAAACAGTACGTATATTAAATTACCCAACGTTTACATAATGATACTCTGAACCAGTTTACTATAGCAATAATCTTTGCTGTCATGTTTCTATCCTCACTCTACTTTCTTCACTTTTAAAAACATTGTGTTTTATAATTTATTCCATTATTTTTAAAAAAATAATGACATATTTTAGAATTTATAATCACAGAAACATTGATATTTATATCTCTTGACTACTATGTTTAGCAATTCTATTCCCTATAAGAATTTGCTTGCATTTCCTAATGAATAATTTATCTCTTAACAATATATAAATACCTTTCTGATGTTTATTTCTTTGGTAAATATAAAGAAGAAAATATATGAAAAAAATGAAAAAAAAAAGCAGCTTTTTTTTTAAGTTAAAAGATTTTTTGTTTGTTTTTCTTTTATTTTGTTTAGGGGCCATATCTAATGGTGTCAAAGTTTATTCTTGGCACTGTATCTACCCATTGAACTATCTCTTTGGCCCTTTAAAGTTAAAAAGATATATTTTTACACTTGATCTTAGCCAAAAGGCCGAGAAACAATGAAAAAAAGATATATTTTTTAATGTTATATTTAAATGAAAACTGTTTTTATTAGTTTTACTATTATTGCTATTTTTAAACATCATACAGAGCTCTTAATAATATAAACTAATATACGTACTTTTAGATTTCATCATCATCGTCATCCCGTGGATCATTAATTTTCTCAAGTGGTCTCAGTAACGTCTCCATTCGTCCTAGCCCTGGGATTTTAGAAGTCTCTCTCCATTCGTCCTTCCCAGTGGTGCTGCATTGGAGGCTTTTTCAGAGTCACAGGAATGAGACCCATCATTGTTACTGGTTTTGGTATAAGAATATGCCATGGGGAGCTTTCCAGGCTCTCCCATGTGGGCAGGAAATTCTAAGTACCTTGTCAGGTTCTCCAAGAGGGAAAACTAGGTTATAAGATGTTGCTTCCGGGAGCTTGGTTTTATATAGTCTCTGGACGTTGGATGTTAATGGGATTACACGGTACTGAGGGCAGTTTCTGGGTGTGACACCTAGTTACTGAAAAATGGAGGATCTAGGCAGAAGAGTCCCAGTCCCAATCTGAGCAGGCTTGGAGATCTTAGCCCCGGGTCCCACACACCTTTGTTCATCTGCCGGTTCCTTCATGTGTGAGGCTCATCTGAACCTGTGGAGAGGGGCCCTGGGCATGGCTGCGGCTGGGTTCCGGAGGTCTTCGGCTGCTGGAGCTCTGCTCGGGGAGGGGAGGGATACTCAACCTGCCCCCTCATAGTGGCCCCGGTGAAGACAGACAGATACGGGGGCAAGAGACTCTGCCTTAGATTTCATAGATTTTAAATATATACAAAATCCACAATTATAATTTTATAAATTAAATTAAATATACCATATAAAAATGCATGCTTTAAATTATTTAGTGAGTATCAGAGTGTTCATGATTATTGAGTTACATGTTGCCATAAAAAATGCACTGAGAGTACATAATAGCTGTGTTAATAACTATTATAGTCTTGAAGAAAATCAGATGAAGTACTAGGGTCAAGAGTATAGATAGTCTAGGTCGTGCCTGAGGTCACTGGGACAATAATAATTCAATATGGGTAAAAATAATACAAAAACCTTAATGTAGTCTGTCAAATATGACTATGAGTAAATGTCAGAAATGTATAGTTTTTAGCAAGACAAATGGAGTGTAATTATAGAGACAATGGACTGCCCTCATAATTATAGATTATGACATTTAACCCAAGTATAAGACTTTTTTTGTATTTAATGATGTAATTGCTAGTTATAATAGAGAGTGCTTTGAATATCAAGCATGAAATGTTGTTATGAATGACCTGAATGAACATAATTGTGGGCAGGAATTTTGTTAATAAGCTTTGCACCTTAACTCTGCCCTTGCAGGGCTGAACTTCCAAATACGATGTGACAAATTCAAGTTTCAAGATTTGGAAAGATGGGCAAATTTTTCTGATAGTCAAATAAAAGGAATAAAAAACAAAACAGAATAGTCACTTAATCATTAAATATTAGAATGTAACCTGTTGCTAGTTTGAGACTAGTTTAAAAGGCTCACAGTTATGCCTTTATATACAAATGTATTCTATGCTAAAATTAGTATCAGATTAATTAGAATTCTGTTGCTGATAACATGTGTATTGCATAGATTCATACAAGTTTCATTCAGGATTAGGTGGTTGTTTGTAGAAACTTTGATTTGCCCTCATTAAGAGCAAAGATCTTGAAATTTTAAATAGTTTTATTTGCAAACTACATATCAAAGTAGTCATGATATGTAGAGATAACAGTTTTTGACTACCTTGCTCAATACCTTGATGGAGAACGTTATAGGCACAAAAACATACCAACAAACCTGGAAAGTCTAAATTATACCAAATATAATCAAAAGTCTACTTGTGGAACCCAGAGATTAGTTAGATTTCTTAAAAGACTTGATTTGAATAGTCATCCTAGTAGGAAATAAAATTGTGGTTTATTTTCTCTTGATTCTGCATGGTCAGGCCAATATTTACTCTGTTTAGAATAAACATGTGCTTTTACTTTTTATAAAAAGAGCAGTAACCAATTATTTAAATTTAATATTGCTAGTGATACCATGTTTATAGAGCAAATAGCCACCAATATTATAAGCATAACCTTTTGTTTATTCTCTTCATGGTAATTTTCTGTAAATCTGCTTTCTTGAAAGATTTGAGATTTTCTTTACAGAATATCTATAATTTGAATGTTAAATTGAGCAAAGACCAATTATTAAGTATGAACTGAATTCTATGAAAGCATTGCTG
The DNA here is from genome assembly GCF_027595985.1 of Sorex araneus. NCBI lineage: Eukaryota > Metazoa > Chordata > Mammalia > Eulipotyphla > Soricidae > Sorex > Sorex araneus. Next base: position 226,970,406 of record NC_073313.1, on the reverse strand, counting down.
TTTCACCATCTTCAATACATAAATGGAATACAAAATGCTAATAATAGTTATGTTTATCAGATAAATTTTAAACCAAAATTCAATCTAGGCTCAGTTGCACTTTCTTACAGGTAGTCTCATTTTCTTTTAGAGACTCTAAAAATTATCTATACTGTATTGTTTATATATTTTTTACATGAAATTGATTAACATTGTTAGAATTCACAACATGGTATTAGAACTTATTAATTGATAATATCTATGTAATTTGACTAAAATATCCTCTTTCCTTTCAATTTTATCATGGGAATAAGAAAAAGTATAACTGTCAAAATGCATTTTCTTTAAAATTGTCATAGTAGGAGTCATAAAAATAATCACTGTTACTGTCATCCCATTGGTCATCGATTTGTTCGAGCGGGCACCAGTAAGATCTCTCATTGAGAGACTTATTGCTACTGTTTTTGGCATATCCAATACGCACGGGTAGCTTGCCAGGCTCTGCCGAGTGGGCTCGATACACTCAGTAGCTTTCCGGGCTCTCCAAGAGGAATCAAACTCGGGTTGGCCGCGTGAAAGGCAAACACCCAACTGCTGTGCTATTGCTCCACCCCTTAAAAATAATATAAAAGGCAAATTGCTTTCTTCGCATGGAGCCAATCTGGTTCAATTTCTGGACCATAACCAGGGTTTTACTCCTGAGAACAAAACCTGGAATAGTCTGTTCATTGCTGAATGTGTCCTCAAGCCCCCCCACCAAGTCACAATGATTTACATAAAGTTTTTTAAAAATATAATGTCTATAGACGTATTATATAGTGACAAAATATTCTTCAAATAAATTCAAAAATAGAAGTTACAACTTCATATTTAGCAAGGTCTTCTACAAGAGTGTACAATTGATTAACAGACAAAGGAAGATATTGAATGTGAAAATAAGCTTCACAGTTTGGCCTGTAGATAACCCTGATAGGAGAGAATAATCTATTCCTTTATTCTAAAACCTAACATTATGAAGTGCTTTTCCCTAAGTGAAAAATATAGATTCACCAATATTAAATATTTAATTGCATTTCATATTTAAAAATATGCAGTCAAGTAACATTAAATGTCATTAATAAATAGAAAGTTGAGCTATTTTAAAATTTTTTAAATAATGTCTTCAATCATAAAATTGTGTGACTAATAGAAACTCTATTAACTGTGCATTAGCCCATAAACTTATAAAAAGTATTAATAAAATATTAAATATAATTCTAATTTGCATATTTGAATGAACAAATACAAGTGAATTTTTTCATATTCTTTCATTCATTCTACAATTTTTTTCTTATAGTTTTACTCTGAAGAATACTTACAGAACAAAGCAATAAAATGCTTAAATATTTTTCTTTACTTCTGAAGTTTGTGCCAGTTTACAGAAAGTTGAAATACATTTCCAATTGCAGGCCTTTTATTCAATAAATATTTATTGATATGTATTACAAAATTTTCTCAAAATTCACATAATTATCATAAGGACCATCAAATTCATAAGTTTTAGACTCATGAAGTGTTAAGCAGTTTTTAATGAATATCTGTAGATTTAAAATTACTTATATTTAAGGCTAGCTAATATTAGTTTTTATTATTTTAGATTAAGCTCTTGTAATTATTTTTTATGAAACTGTAGCTTGAAATGACAACTGCATATTTGAGGAAATAAAGTTTAATAGTTAACAAGTAACAGTATTTTAAAATCTGTTCTGATTCTAAAATATTTTATACTCACATTCTATGTGAATTCTCATATTTTGTACTTATGCAGTAATAATTTTTCCATAGTGAGGGATCACTTTTTAAAGAAACACCTTCATTACATTGGAAATATGTGTGACTAAAGAATAAAAATATCTACATAGAATTGGACATTCTTTCACCCCAGGCTCTAAGAATTTAATGATTTCTGAATCATCTAGTGTGGTTGAATGTTTTATATTTAGAAATCATGGTCAGAATAAAAATGCCACAAAACCAGGGAAACTATGTATGTCAATTTTTTTCTCACAATATTTGAAAAATTAATAATTATCTCAACAAACTTATAGAAACAACTACTTAAAATGATGAAATACTGCCTGCCTTTTGCACCAGCTGGAAACGGTTTTACCAAGCAAAGTACATTTGGTATTGAAAGAATAGCACTAAAAAAAGCGAATCACATATATGACATACAAAAAATAAAGCAAGATAAAAGGATACTGTTTGATAAAAACAACTCCCTGGAATCTGATTGCATGATTGAGTTCACTAGGTAAATGGGGTGGGAATAATGGATCAAAACTATGCAATGGATTGGACTGGAGCGATAGCACAGCGGGTAGGGTGTTTGCCTTGCATGCAGCCTACCCAGGTTCTATTCCCAGCATCCCATATAGTCCCCTGAGCACTGCCAGGAGTAATTCCTGAGTGCAGAGCCAAGAGTAACCCCTGTGCATCACCAGGTGTGACCCAAAAAGAAAAAAAAATAGTGTGCAATGGATTGTAGTGAAGTGATATTAAGATTTTGACAATGGACATGGCTCTAAGACAACTCTTTCAGTTTTGTAAACCAATACGATAACCAAGTAAAAAATAAATTTAAGAAAAATTCAGGAATTGTATGAATCATGTAATCTTTAGAAAGCTAAGGCATAGGGCCACAGTGGTAGCTTAATAGACTGTTCATATGCTTCGCCTGAGTTCTAGCTGGAGCCTGTGTTCTACTTTGGGGACTGAGTTTTAGACATGGCACATAGGGATCCCTGCAAGCTGCTAGCACTACTTGGCCTCTGTATACCAGTAGGAGTGACTCATTTGTACAGAATTGGGAGTACCCCTGAACACCACCTATTGGGAATCAGAAAGCTCACTGATTCTATTAATAAATTTTAAAATATTTTTAAAAACAAATGGGTTAAAGAAATACTATAGGGGTTGAAGGTCTTGCTTAGGACCTGTCCAAGATTGATCCCCAGCACTTCAAGCCAGGAGTAGTAAGTTCTAAGCACCACCATATGTGTCCTCTAAACCAAAAAAATTCCAATAAATCTAAGCCATTATAGAGTTATTATAGAGTCTTGTAATTAATAGAATCTGACAGTAAATGAGCATTTCTTGAGAAGAACAATAGAACATGTGAGTCTGCATGAGGTAGATGGGAGTAGAAAAGTTGGAGTTAAAATAGCAAAATAAAAATATACTGCATTATGAAATATCAAGAGTAGTGTGGATAAAAGAGCAATTAAGCTCAGGAGGATTTTTCCCAAATATTATTTTTCAGAACACTAATTGTAGAAAAACTATATATTTTCAATTAACATAGCACATCAAGTTCAACTTTTATTTAATATGTCAAAGTTTTTCAGACAGCATTTATACAAATTTTAAAACCTATGAGTTTTTTTATAATATAAATAAACTTATTCTGCTATATACTTTGTTTTTAAAAGATCTGAATATAGTAAGTTAGTGGGGTGGGCCAGAATGGGAGGTAGAGCTTCAATTAAATTTTGCAGCTTTCCATGTGTGGACACTGCTTTATTATTTTAACAATATGGATACTCTAAGAATACTGTCTTCTCCAGACTTGTTTCCGTGGCATATTTAATTTTTTATTATTGCAGAAATAAGATGTTTTTCACATGTTTTATTCAAGAAATTACAATAAAAATCTCTCGAAAATGGGCCTAAAGTAAAAATAGCAAACCCCCTTATTTTTTTTCAAAAAGTTATCAGTTCAAGGTACATATTTTTAAATCTATATACTAAATTAAAATATATATACTAGGTAGTATATATATATATATAGGTACTCATTTATTAGGAGTACTTGCCATAATTAGACTTTTATATTAAAAAATATCAATTGACAGCTACAAGTTTGGAGAGCTTTTTATTTTCTTTCACATCATATTGAAACTCTATGAAGACTCTCTGGACATGGTCTCATCCCTCACCCCACCTCTTTTTTTTCCATTCACTATCAAAGACATCTAATTTTTCCTATAAATAAATTTTATCTACATATGCAAAACACTCCTATTATGTATGCAGCCTAAACAACTTCTCTGAACTCTAGACTTACTTCATATGCTTATCAAAATTAATTAACATAGCCTAACCCAACATATTGCTTTTGCCTTCTTGGGTTTTCTCATTTTTTAAAATGAGATTTTTTTTTCCACTGAGCTGCTCAAGCTTGATCTCTGGGAATAATCTTTGAATATTTTCTCTCTCAGTGCCTATATATTATCCATTAACATGTCTATTATTTGTAACAGAGTTTTTAAAAAGCATGTCTGATATCTATATTAGATCTCTATTATCTACCCTGTCCAAGTCTAAATCATTTATAATGAATTGCTATAAAAAATTCTGTCATCTCTTTGATTCTGTCTTACCCATTTCTTTGATCTGTCTTATCCCTTTTGTAGCCAATTCTTAACTTAGCTATTAGAAACTTTCAAAATGTTTGTTAATTTTTGTTTTGTTTCATTATGGAGTCACATCCTGAGGTGCACCTGATTTATTTCTGGTGCTTTGCTCAGGTATCATTCCTGATGGTGTTTACAGAACCATATGGGGTGCCAAGAATAGAGCTTAGGTATAGTCACATACAAGGCAAGTGCCCTGTCAACTGTTTTATCTAACTGACCCTCTAAAATGTTTCTTAATTTAAATATATATATATATATATATATACACACACACACACACACACACACACATATATATTCGCATGACTCTCTGCAGAGAGTCTCTTGCCCACACTCCTGGCTGTCTTTCCTGGGGCCCCTCGGAGGGGATGGGCTCCAGCTTCCCTCCCCACCCTGAGCAGGGCTCCCAGCAGCCAAAGACCACCAGAACCTAGCTACAGCCATGCTCGAGGCCCCTCTCCACACGTTCGGACAGGCCTCACGCATGAAGGTACCGGCAGAGGAACCCGGGTGTGTGTAATCCCATCAACAGCTAACATCCAGAGACTTAAAAACAAGCTCCCAGAAGCGCGCAGCCATTTCATAGCTGTGCGATATCTTGTAGCCTACTTCTCCCTCTGGGAGAAACTAGCATGCTTCTGAGAGTATCCTGCCCACATGGGACAGCCTTGCAAGCTTCCCATGGTGTATTCATATGCTAAATCCAGTAACAATCTGGATCCCATTCCCCTGACTCTGAAGAAATCTGACCATCTAGTTGGTGGATGGCCATGAGGTCTTCTGATATCCTGTGGAATCCAGTTGGTAACAGCTCTAGTCCAGCAGTCATCTCTGAATTGCATTATATGACTGACTCGTCTGATTTTTGATGCCTTGGCAAACGATACAGCATCCCTGGTTTTTGATCGTCGACAGAGGTCAGAACTCTGGATTCCTTTTCTCACTTGAGTGAGACATGATATTCCCAGCATAGCTCTTTCGATTCCTCTTTGGGATACCCTAATAGCATTCTCATCCTGTTTGTGTAGGGCCCAGGTCTCTGAGGCATATGTTAGTGCAGGAAGAAAGGTGGAATCGAAAAGAAGTGTCCAGAGTCGGAGGTTCTTTGTTCTCTTAACCACTTCTTCAATGCTCTTGAATACATTCCACGCTGCTCTCTTCCTCCTGCGCAGTTCTGGCACCAAGTTGTTCCTCATGTTGATTTCTCGACCCAGGTACACATAGCTGCTGCATTCAGAGATATGTGTGTGTGTCTATAGATAATTCCTCCTCATTAAAGACTATTACCTATAAAATGTCAAGGTCATTGTCAGAAAAAAAAATCCCTCTTCTCTCGTTCAAATAGTATATGTTTCAGGTAAATTTATCTCATACTCATACTATCTTTAAGATGACTATTCTGATTTAGCTGACAGAACTTGACATAAACTAACTAGCTGAATAAAATATTACAAATTTTTCTAATATTTCTATACTCCATCAAACTTCAATAGATCATTAATACATGTACTCTGTATTCTAGCTCTGAAAAATAATTCTTGTTTTAAGAGCAGGTGATCTTAGTATTTATTTATTTTAATTCAGTAAATGAGGTAACAGTTTACTTTGTTATCCTTATGCTATGGTAAATGTTTGTCTTGCTTTTAATGAGATGATCTTATTTGAGAAGAGCTGAAATAGTTAACCAATCCAGAAATGTATGTTTAGTTTTATAATGAAATTTGGAATTAATAATGGAAGTTGAAGTTTTATAAAATAGCTACAGTAAAAAATTATCAGTTACCTTGTTGATATGTCTAATAAAGAAAATAAATCAAGAAGTCAGCTGTATTTTAATATAATAAATTTATTTTAAGTGAAACTAGCACTATAGAAATATGTATTTGGAGAGGTGAACTGGAATTCTTTGGGGAGTATATCAGGTCAGTATATAACTAATGAGCCTGTAGAATGTTCATATTGGAATGAGCCTTGGCTATTATTTGTTCTAAATCCACTATTTTCCCATTAAAGACACTTAAGTTCATATATGATAAGCTATATGTTGGATTAAAAAAGCTTTTTAATAGCAGTTGCTATGACATGGATTCATACATTTAACTCCCAAGTCTGAAAAAATATTGTGATAAACAATGGACAAAATCTCATATAAAGATCCTCTGCAAAATTTTGTTTAAAGAAAAAGCTAATAGTTTATTGCACTCATGATGACAAATTTAAATTTATTTTATAGATAGTTCCTTTCTTAGATATAATAGAAGTAAAAAATAATAGTCTGAACTGCTTTAACTGATAAAACACATAAATTTAATATTCAGACAAAGTATCAAGACCCTAAGGACCACTTTGGAAAAAAAAAAAAGTAACCTTGAATATCCGGAGAGAAGAAAAATATTAAACACATTCACTTACATGCACAACTCTTTTTCAGGGTAGATCAGCTCAATAGAAATCATGACCTTTTTTTGGTACCTTATTTTATTTTCTAGACCTAAAAATATTGCCAGTGCCTGAGGCGTAAGTCAGAGTGAACTTCCATTATCACTCCAGAGACTTGGCATTTTCCTCATTAGGCTCCATAGTATCTGACTGAGTGACCTTGTTTGGTGAGAAGGCACAGATGGAGTCTGTCAGTAAATCTTGTTAATGTAACAAGTATTCCTACTGTTAGATGAGTGTTGCACCTGATACTGGCGTTTCTTCCCTTAGTAAACAACCCCTATTCCCTTTCCAACATGGGCCTCTTCCCTCACGCCATCAGGTTTTTCAGCATTAGCTTGTTCTAAGGATTATCTATAAGAATGTCTCTTGCTGTGAAGGTGAGATGCTTCCTCCTAGAAACAAACTCTTGCTGCCTTTTGAAAGATGTAAAAATGACATTAAATGTGGAAAGCATAACTAAAATCAAGTGGACTATCTATTCCATACTAGAAAGCACTTTATCTGAAAAGGAAGATTTGTTTTCAGCTAACCACAGCCCTAATATGTCATTTTTCTATGTTATCTTGCTTCAATATATAAAATATAGTTTCAATAGTAGAAAAGAATTGAAAAGTTTTTCGATGCATATGATTATAAAAAAGTGAGTCACTGGCTGACTCTATTTCAAACTTTGGAAAATTCTAATTATATACTACTGTGGTATTTATAGTGAATAAATAACCTCAATTTACCTCATTTGACCTCACAAGACTTGCTACTATCTGAATGTGTCCTTATAAAACTACTGTACTTAGTCTTGATCTAGTAAGATGATGATATTGGATGTAGAGGTGTTTTAATGAGAGACATTACTGGTGCCCGCTCAAAAAAATTGATGAGCAATGGGATGACAGTGACAGTGACAGTGGTTACACCTTAGAAATGAAGCAATGCTTTACAGAGAAATCTCTTTCTCTCTTTTATTGTAGGGGTACATCCGGTGGTACTCAGGTCTTAATCCTGGCTTTGCACTCAGGGGATCACTCCTAGTTCAGGGGACCATCTGTGGTGCCAGAAATTGAATCCATGTTGGCAGTGTGCAAGGTAAAACCCTACCCAATCTATTATATCTCTGGTCCAAATGCAGAGAAATTTTACAATATAAAAATACCAAGAGAAATCTGTGTCTCTTTACCAAATAATTGTAAAGTCAGTGAGTAAAAACAAAAGAAACAAATAAAATTGCATACTGTATAAACTAATGTTACAGTTAGAAGCATATTTTAGACTTTATTAATATTTAATAAATATCTATCAAAATAATATTGATAAATAAAATCGGAAGACTAAAATATTATAATTTTATAGATTAAAACTATAAATTTAATCACTAATGGTAATAATTTGTTCAGTCTAAATGTAAGCTCACCATAAATAGTTATTCATCTCTTAGTTTTTATGTAACTAAGCCCCTATATGCCTATACCAAACACAGAATACTGGATCAAAATAAGCACTGAGGGCTTTAGGGACACTATGCTTAAAAGGGCTTGGTGAAAGTGTAATATTTTAGATTCTGCATATTGTTTTTGATTCTGGTTTGGTAGTCTTTAGGACTTGTTTCTGGTTCTGTATACAGGGCTCACTCTAAACAGTCTCTGGGGAAAATACGTGGTTCTAAGATCTAAATGGTAGTTCAGGAAATTGAACAATCCAGGGCAAGGTAAGCGCCTTGCAGACTATAGTGTCTCACTGGCCCCTGACCGTTGCACTGTCATCCCGTTGTTCATTGATTTGCTAGAGTGGACACCAGTAATGTCTCTATTGTGAGACTTGTTGTTACTCTTTTTGCCATATCAAATATGCCACGGGTAGCTTGCCAGGCTCTGCCGAGTGGGCAGGATACTCTCAGTACCTTTCCAGGCTCTCCGAGAAGGACGGAAGAATCGAAGCTGCGTCAGCCATGTGCAAGGCAAATGCCCTACCAACTGTGCTATCGCTCCAGTACTTATGTGGTGATATATATTAATCTAATAATTCTTATAAGAAACTATAAGAATTCCGGAAAGATACATAAGAAAATTTGAAAACTAGAAACGAGACAAAGATAGCACTAGAAAAAATATAAAAGTCCTATATCTGTTATAAGTGTATACTAAAACTCTTCAAAACAATATTAGAAACAAATTTAGAGACATATAAATAAAATTATATACAGTGAACAGATGCAGTTTATCCAGATTTTCAAAGGCAATTTAATTCCAAAAAATTACTTGTTGTAACATACCATATTAATAGAAATAAGAAACAAAATATGACAAGATCATTGCAAAAGTGATGAAGAATATCTACTCTAGCTAATATCCAACATTGTGTTTAATGGTTAATGGTTAATGGTTTGCACAAGATCGGAAATGTTGATTTCCCAAGATCAGAAATGAGGCAAGAATACCCATTGTTTACATTTCTGCTCAGTATTGTTCTGAAAGTTCTGAATAGAATATGTAAGGAAGTAATAGGGAATTTTCTCTTAGTCGGTTCAAATACAGGAACAGAAAAATAGCTCAGCAGTCAGCAGTAAATTTTTTTTTATGTTGAAACCAAGGTACCGCTTCCCACACCCCATCACTGGAAGCTTTCTTAGAGTCTCCTAACGCAATGCTATGATGACCTTGGTGTTCCCTGATATCTCAGAATCGAAGAACTTCTGCATCTTTGAACAGACAGGCCAGCCCACTTGATCAAGTACCACCAGGCAATCCCTTACTCCTGACCACTGCTTTGTAGGCCCAAAAATAATAATTGTAAAAGTTTAAATACAACTTTGAAAAAAATTTTAAAAAGCAATTACTGAGCGCAGAGCCAAGAGTAAGCTCTGATCACCATGAGGTGTGACCCAAAGGTGTATCTTGAAATATATTCTCAAATGGTTAATAAATAGGACAATGATAATGGAGAAAGCAAGGGAGTACCTAACCTTGTTAATGGTTTGAAACTTTTGAATTGATTGACAGAAAGTCTTCAGACAGAAAATTCTAGGATCCAGAGAGATAGTACACTGAGTGAAGCCCTTGCCTTCCACATCACTGACCAGAGTTCAACACCCATAGCCCATTTATTCCCCAATCACTGCCAGAAGTGTTCACCAGTGCAGAACCACCAGGGACAAGCCCTGAGAACTGCCTGTCATGACTCCTCCTAACCCCCACCAAAAATATAAAGTAATATATATATGTATATATATATACATATATATATATAATTTCTTCCCAAGGAGAAAACTGTATACTGATATCTTTCATAGTAACTAATAAGAAGTCAGTGAGTCAGTGATCTATGTAGGTGCCAACAAGAAGGCATGGAATAGGGTTGTTGATTCAGATTGTTTACTCTTCACATAGAAGTTTCAACATGGCAATTATATTAACTACTTTAGAATAAAGTAGGTATGAATAAACAGCTCACCAGTATTTGGTTAGGAACAGAGATACTATATACAATTTTGTACATGACTTCTGTGGAATACATTTTCTACGATATATATCAAATGATAAAATTTTGTATTATAGAGTACACACACGCATTGTTTATTTTAGGTTATTTTCAGTAAAAATGGTCGCTTCCATTCCCAACAATAATAATATATAAACAAAACTTTTTTGCATTAACTCTTCATGTCATTATTTTTATATAGGTTGTTTAAATTTTACTAATATAATTCACTAAATGTTTGCTGAAATACATCCTTTACACTTTGCAATAGCCTGTAGAAATGGAAGACTAAATAGGAGAATATATGCTCTCAAAGTGCTCATGTAGTGTGGGTGGTTTATAGGGCCTTAAACATAAACTATGCACAGCAAAATACTATCAAGTAATAGTGGTTTCTCAGTAACTTTTAACACATTACTTAGCTAAATTCTATTCAACGTATTCATTTTTAAGACTTTAACATATTTATCAGAATAACAAAAATGATTTTTACCTTTATTATGTTTTAGTTTATTCATTTTTTACTAGGTGGAATAATTCTGTTTACAGTGTCTTTGTAAATAAAAATCGTATCATCATCATCATCATCATAATCATCATCATCGTCATCATCATCCCGTTGATTGTCAAATTTCTTGAGCAGTCTCAGTAACTTCTCCATTCATCCTAGCCCTAAGATTTTTAGATGTCTCTCTCTACTCGTCCTTCCCAACAATGCTGCATTGGAGGCTCTTTCAGGGTCATGGGAATGAGATCCAGCTTGTTACTGGTTTTGGCATGTGAATACACCATGGGGAGTTTGTGAGTGGGCAGGAAACTCTCTATAACTTGCCAGTTTCTCTCAAGGGAGAAGTCAGCTATAAGATATCTTGAGGCAGTGAAGCAGCCACATGCTTCTGGGAGCTTGCTTTTAAGTCTCTGGATGTTGGCTGTTAATGGGATTACAGGGCGCCAGGGGCAATCCCTGGGTGTGACCGCCTAGCTACTGGAAAATGGGAAATCTGGGCGGAAGAGGCCCAGTGCTGATCTGAGCAGGATTGGAGGTCTCAGCGCCGGGTCCCACCCAGGTCTCACACATTATAAATAGTATAATATTAGAATACATTTCTTTATTGATTTTTAATTAAACATATTTCACTAATTATCCAATCAATAGTTATTAAATTAAAATATACTTTAAAACTATAATTGAGGGTACTAAATTATGAAAATCACAAATGCAGGATATTCAGGAAACCTGTATCAAATATATATTGATATTTTCAGGTAATATATTTTTATCTTTTTGTTAAAATGAACATATTTATTCTGGATTTAGCTTTTTACGTTTATATATAACTTTATGGTTTAGAAAGCTCAAGTTATTGTCATCATGCCATCTGCATGTGTGAACTGTAAGTTGTCATCAATGGGTATCTCTGATGGCAAGTCCAAGAGAAACTTGTCCTTCCTTCCTATTGAATGGAGGCTCTTCCTATTGAACTGAGCCTTCTTACATGCGTATTTTGAAAATGAAAATAAAGTTGGGCTCTCAGTAGAGTTTTATGTAGTTCTCTCAACCAGAATGCTAAGCTCTTCTGGGAGCTGGAAATTGAGAAGTTGATTTTAAGCAAGTGAAAAATCAGCTTGACAGGGAAATGAAAAGACAAGTAAAGTCATGTTTGAAATGCTTCATACAAGAACAAAAAAGGCGTTCCTTCAATAAATGAAAACCTTAAATGCAGATTCTACTCTGTTGCAGTTTCTCTGGTAGAAGGCATTATAATTTTATGATATAATAAACATTTAAAATTCTTTCAGGTTTTGAAGAATGATCCTTAGTTTAGATTTCTAGCATGTTCACTTCCTCCAATAATAATAGATGTTGCACATAAACATTATAAAAATCATTAACTTTAGTAAGTCAACATTTCTGAAAAGTGTTTGCTTCACTTTTAAGAACTTTTATGAACATTTTATTGAAATATTTTCCTTAAATATGGGATTCCATTTCTTTTCAAATAAACAAGCATTCACCCATTTACAAAGACCATACTGTAAGAATATAGCTAACTGCAAACTGATGAGAAAATAGAAAGAATTGCTGAGGATGCCTTGCTTGTAGACCCCATTTTAATTCCTGGTATTGTATGCTAGCCTTCACAGGGAACTGCAGAGCGCTGTCCTGGGTGCTCCCAGCCACTGCATCTGAGCCAGCTGAGCACCTAACAGGCATGCAGAACGTCCAAGTCAAGTATCACGGAGATGTCTTTGGAACCCTTGATCACCACTTGGAGGCTTCTCGCAAAATAAATAAAAGTATATTAAACGAAATTCTCCTTCTAGACTGAAATATAATTCTGTGATCAAGTACATAAATGACAGGAGACTTCTCTCTCAATAACCCTAAATTCTCACTCTATTTCTCCCCACAGAGGTTCTTTTGATTTTTAATCATGCCAATGGGCTGAAATACGTGCTGTGTTTCTGTGAAAGGGGTTTCATACTTTAACAGCTTTTTTTCCCCTGTATAGTTCTTTTAATAAAGACAATGCTATATCACTTGGGGACACTCTAGTGTTTTTTCTCTCTGTGAATGAGAGTTAAAGAGAACTCAGGGCCACCAAATAAGCAGCTAATGATTTTGTCAAGTTCTCTTTTATCCCAAGTGACATCGTCATAAAATTGAATTGTAGTTTTGCATGAGTTAATTGGAAAATAAAATGTTTATATTCAGCAGTGCAATTATGTGCATAAGATTATTTTTAACTCACAATTAATACACTTAGGAGGAGCTAACGTTTCTTGAGCATTAACTCTGTCCTAGTATTTTCAGTATTTTATATGCAGTGAAAATCCTAAATTATCTTTACTTTAGGTGCGAGAAGGGGAGAAGACATACCTCACATGAGATGTTGGTTATCACCAAAGATGTAGTATATGCCAGAATTTAATTTGTTCTCTCTATGAAACCATGTTTGATAGTGTTCCTTATTCCTCTCGCACTCCTTCTCTCCCTCCCTTCCTTCCTTCCTCCAATATCTACAAACCACTGTTCTTTTTAACGTCAGCAATGAGTATTCTGTGTTTGTATCAATTTGTTGATGACATAACATACCAAACGATATCTTATTGACTTTCATTTTTGCATCTCCCTCCTCATAGTTTGTATGTGTTAAGGTATTACTAGTGGTCGATTATGAAATGAAGGAACCTGGTTAGATCGCTTAGTGTTAACTGCCTGCATGGGAGCAGCAGTAAGAGTAAACTGCTGATGTTCAAAGGCCTGTAGCCCGTATCCCACTCCTCTTTCCGCAGGAATCTGAACCCCGATGATCCTGCAGCAGGCCTCCCAGGTCGGACCCAGCGCCGTACACTTCCGAGGCCTGGACATGAAGAGCCTCTGCACAAGCAGTTCCTGTCGGAGGAGAACATGACCACCTACTTAACCTGCTTAAGCCTGCACATGACCACCTTTACTGCAGCCCCCCGATGGCCTTCCAAGCAACTCTGACCCCATTCGGGAGCTTTTGCTCAGAGATGCTTCTCGTGAGATACCCTGGGAAGCTGACCCTGAAGCCCTACAGCTGCTGAGCCTGGGGGACAGCCCTGACTCCCATTACCATGCATCCTCAGCTGGAGACATAACGGAGCTCTGAGTACTGCACAGTGCCCCCTGCCCAACACAAAGAAGACAAGCATGCCCCAGAGTGACTGGATGCCCTCCTTAGAGTCCAGATCAGGCCTTTGTCCCAGGACCCATCCCCAAGAATGAGAAGGATGGTGCTTGGGATCGATGGGCAAGGGCACCCCCAGGAGACTTGAATAAAGATTGCTGGGTGTCAGCATGGTGCCGGCGGCCTTTGGGAGGGGAGTGGTGCTGGTCTCTCCCTGAGTGCTGGAGTTCCTTCTCAGATTCAGCTGGGTCGGGTTCGGAGCATTAAGGAGATGGGGGTGGGAGAAGAACTGCTCATATGCCAACGTGTATTATATGTTGATTTTCAACAAATTATCTACTTTGAAAATTGTTCATTGTTTCATGTACAATTAATAGGTTTTAGCATATGATGCATTTAATATATGTTGCATGTGATATACATTTGTGTGCATGGGCATATGTCTAAAGATCACAATTTTGATGGAATTATCATATTTATCAGAGCCTGGCAAGCTCCCTGTGGCATATTCGATATGCCACATACAGTAACAATAACGAGTCTCATTCCCCTGACCCTGAAAGAGCCTCCAATATGGCACTGTTTAGGAGGACGAGTAAGTAGAGGAGGCTAAACTCTCAGGACTGGAACGAATGGAGAAGTTACTGGCGCCTGCTCTATCCAGTCGATGAACAAAGGGATGACAGATATACAGTGTTACAGTGATCATATTTATAGCAGATGCTTTCAGGAGCAAAGAGTGTTGAGTCACAGACAATAGTGCTCAGGGCTTAGTCATGGCTACAGTGCTAAGGAATCACTCCTGATAATGCCCAGGGGCTATATGCAGTGTTAGAGGTTGTACATGGCTTAGCCATATGCAAAGCAAATGATTCAACTGTTCTACTATCTTCCTGTCACCAGGTAGCAGATTTTTAATATTCCCTTTCTCTATACAGCAAGTTTATAATGAATATAATAATAAAAAAATCTTTACTCATTATTTTAAAATAATATAATTCCATTTTAAAACTATAATTTAATATTTCCATAGACTAAACTTTGCATATATCAAAACCAAAGATTTTAAAGCTCACATTTCATACTGTTTGACAGTCCTAAATCATAAACACAAGTAGGAACTTTAAATGCCACACAGTCTGAGAGCACATAACCAGCTTCTGTACTTTATCTATACAATCACTGTGATATCATTATTTACTTTGAAATTATTGCTTAAAATAAGTAATGTAAAGAATCATATGAACCTGCAAATCCAAATGTTTTCAGAGCATGCTTAACAACTGAATAAAAATAACTGAACAAATGTGTTGGGGGTTGACTATAAATACCTGATAGTTACTAAAATAATTTAATATTGACTGTAATATTTATGAAATAAAAAGTAATAAATGTGTCAACTAGAAACACTGTGATATATATTATTAATATTTGATGGTATCCATAAATATTGCTTAGAATTTAGGACAATATAAGATACTTTTGTGAGAAGTATTTGATGACAATGTTCGCTGGTACATAATGAAAACAAATTTAAAAGAAAACCATATTTTAGTCATTTTCAAATTTCATTCTAACAGTATAACCCCATTTTTTCTTGCTCTTCAAGACATAGCAGGTCATTTAATTGAGAGGTTTTAAGTGCTCCAAAATTACTGTTTTATATATTAGTCTCTTGGCTTATTCCCACAGCTGCCTAATAATACTTTGTGAAACATTAATTTGTCATTCATAGTGCAATATTATCCCACTTGTTTTGATGCTCTTCAAAGGAACACTTCATGTAACTCCAATGGAAATGTCATTAACTTAAAGTACATTAAATTGAGTTGATGCTTTAAAATGGTCTTTTATATGTTGCATTTTAAAACTGACAGACTTTGAAAACAATAATAGTATTGGAGAAAATAAATGCAAGGCAGCCACACACACACACACACACACACACACACACACACACACACAAAACCACATAATTTTGCAGAGCTGAGGGAGTAACATATTTTCCTTGTGTGCAACCCTGATGAGTCCCTTGACATTGATTGGTTCTTGATCACCACTGGGGGTAGCCCAACAGGATTAGAGCACCAATAAGTACAGCATGCAAGGCCTGTAGGCACTAACTAGCCCTGCTGGTCCCTAGTTTTGCAGGGTCCCTAACATTATCACATCCTAGAGCCTTGATGCTGTAACTTCTAGACAGATTTTCCTTGGAACACTGAGCACTGTAAATAAACACAGAGTAAATTAGAAGAAAAAATTTCAAATGCCTATGTTAAAATAAAAGGACCTCAGTTAAACCAATAAACAATTATGTTATAATTAATACATCTCTCACCTCTTATCTTGTTGTTACTAATATAAAACCTAGTCTTTGTACCAGACTCCCAAACTTACTACTTTACATCAGTTGGTATGCCCTATTAGACTGTAGTATCTTTCTGAATCAAAGTGCTTTTTCATTAGAAAATGATAAAATGATCATCATTTAAATGAGATGAATAAATTATTATTCTAGGTTTCAGGAGGCAGGCATATGTGTGTATAAACTTATAAACATTGTGTGTTAAGAGTATAGTTTTGCAGAATCTTGTGCCCCTGTGCCAGGCTGTCTTCACCAGGACACCTCGGAGGGGGGAAGGTTAAGTATCCCTCCCAGCCCCATGCAGAGCCCTGGCAGCTGAAAGCCCCCAGAACCCAGACACAACTATGCCCAAGGCCACTCTCCACATGCTCGGATGAACCTCACCCATGAAGGAACCAACAGAGAAACCCAGGTATGCGGGACCTGTGGCTGAGATCTCCAAGCCTGCTTGAATTGGGACTAGGCCTCCTCCACCCAGACCCCTGTTTTCCAGTAGCTTGGCAGCCACATCCGCAAACAGCCCCCAGTGCCATGTAATCTCATCAATGACAAAAATCCAGAAACTATAAAACAGAGCTCCCGGAAGATAGCAATGCAGAGCCTTACAAGCTACCTGTGGCATATTTGATATGCCCAAAACAATATCAATAATGGGCCTCATTCCCCTGATGCTGAATGCAACAGGGACGAATGGAGATGTTACTGGCGCCCACTCGAGCAAATCGATGAGCAATGGGACAACAGTGATACATATGTTTTTTAATCTTGTATGAGATATTTTATTTCTAAGCCACAAATTCTCCTACTAAAAGTCAACTTTTTATCTGTTCTATTACTACTATTTATGTTTCTGTTTTCTAAATTATAAACTGCAAAGAATGACTTAAAATTGTGTAGTCTAGAGATATTTTCTCATTATGCTAAAATGGTAGAGTTAAGAACTGTCAATAAATTTGTGTGTAATCTTATTTTAGATGTAATATCCAGTTTTCTTATCAAGCACCAATTCCACTATTAATATGAGTATAATTTTAGCAGAGATAAACAATTAAATCTGAAGATTTATCATATTTGTATTAACATAAAAAACCAATACTGTTTATAATTGCATTTAAATCACACAGTACTTGGGAAAAATGTAATTTATAAATGTTATGAATAAATATCTTTACCCTAAATTGATTTACTCCTAAATTTATAGATAAATCTATCCTACCAATTATAAATACATGAAGTTTATAAATCGATAGACTAAACTATCATGCTGGTCAGTTTGTCAAAAGATAACAAATGAATAAAAATTACAAAAGTGTGGTTAGCTGGATGATTGTAAATAATTGTACAGTCACAATAATCTCCTTCAAACTAGTAATAATATATATTCCAGAGGTATAATATTCATTTAATTTTTTTCAATATTTTATGAACTCTTCCCTCATAATTACCTTATTACCAATTGTAACCTTTTATTTAAAAAAGCAGTCAATCTCCTTTTTCAAGACACATATTTTTAATTGTCTAATATTTCAGAGGATAAAAAATTATGAAGTAATGGTTAGTCCCACTTGAATCAATTTACTTTAAGAACCTGTGAAACACTGATTTCTTCTTATCCTTCCCTAATTCTCCACTAGAATTTTGAAATATCTATCATGAATATGCCCAAAAAATGAATTAATTTGGATGCTGGTTTTTAAGAGAGTGGTGTAAATTATATAGGTTTGTGAAGTAAATTCTACAATATTTTAAATCAACTAAAAGTCGACAAAAAATGTACAAAAATTTAGTATATATACTTTCCTAAGAAGAAATGTGATGATTAATGTAGTAATTTTATTGTATTTAAACTTTTTTTTTTTTGCTTTTTGGGTCACACCCAGCGATGCTCAGGGGTTACTCCTGGCTTTGCACTCAGGAATTACTCCTGGCGGCGCTTGGGGGACCATATGGGATGCCGGGGATCGAACCCGGGTCGGCCGCGTGTAAGCCAAACACCCTACCCGCTGTGCTATTGCTCCAGCCCCTTGCATTTAAACTTAAGTTTTAAAAACTCCTTTTTTCTTCTAACTTATTTTACTCTGCTAGTATGAAAAGTTCAAATTCTGTCATCTTTTTTACATCTGTTCTCAAAATAATACCATGAAATACACAAACCAGGTAGTTTGATTGTTACCCATTTAGTCATGTCCAGCACAATATAATCTCTTTGGCTTAGTTTTAAGGTAATTGAGACATCAATGCAATTAAACACAGGCTATTTTTCAGCAGTCACATATTTTGACCAAATGTATGAGATAACTCTTGTCTGTTTTTATAGTTTAACTGATATAGTTCTATTTGCTGTTATAGATCAAGTTAAAGAAAACGAACATATATAATTCAAAATTTCAGCTTTATATCTGAGAGTGTTTTTGCAAGTATTACTAGTATTTCATGTTATGCGGTCTTTTTTTTTTTTTTTGCTTTTTGTGTCACACCCGGCAATGCACAAGGGTTACTCCTGGCTCTGCACTCAAGATTACTCCTGGCGGTGCTCAGGGGACCATATGGGATGCTGGGAATCGAATTCGGGTCGGCTGCGTACAAGGCAAACACCCTAACTGCTGTGCTATTGCTCCAGCCCCTTTATATTATGCTTTTTGAATTTGTTATCAAAGGTTATAAAAGTCCTCAAAAGTAACTGTATTATTATGTATTTATATCTTCTCTACATCTTAAGATGATAATAACTACTTGTCCATTAATTTGCTTTTCAGGTTCCTAGGTTTCCATAATCCAATTGGTTGTCAAATATTAATATTAAAATGTAGCTACTAAAGAAAGACATATAGATTAGAAATACCAAAATATGAAAATAGTACATTTCAGAAATTATGTAGCTGTATTTCTATGTTTATTTTAGTTTATATCTAGAGGGCACAGGGCTCAAAAGTCTCTCCTAGTGGTATTCAGGGGATGAGGCGGTGCCTGTGCCGAGTGAGTATCAGATCTTTGTCTCCTCCATGCAGAACATGTGCACCAATTCATTAAGCTAACTCTCTGAACCTGTTTATTTTTTCCTTTATTCCTGAGATCCTCTATTTCCATCTCAAAGGTATTTAGGTAATTCAGTGAGATAATTGGATTACAATTATCCAGATAGTTGAGAGTCTATTTGCACATGTTAAAAGAAATCATTTATTGCCTAAGTAAAAGTTGTTCTAGTTTAGTATTTATCATAAAAGCAGTTTGATGGATAAAGAATAAAAAGTAGTTTTTAAGATAAACAATTTATTCAGCATATGGGTAAGAATATTTGTCTAAATATCTTCAGCTCTTTGTGTATTGTTCAGCTTATATTAAAAATAGAGAAACTACTGTTTAATTTACTCTTTTTGGTTCAGGTTCACAATGTTTAATTCCTTCCAAAGTATCTGGGAATAGATACGCACTATACTTTAGTCAAAAGCACTTGATACCAGTCTTGACTGATGAAATTCATTAGCTATCATATCTCCTTGTGTCAAATTAGCTTTTGTTGGTCTTGATGTACTTTCCAATGAGTGATCCTTTATTGCACCATTGGCCCTCAGTCCATTCTATTAGTGTTGTCCTCACAAATGCAAGATTCAAAGTCAATTTTGATTTGCTTAAAAGAAATTCATTGAGCCTCAAAGTTTTCAAAATATCTTCCAGAATTACATATAAAGAGGTCAGCTTTACATATAAAGAGCTGGTGCCAGGAGTAAGCTTGGAGCACCAATGAGTGAGGCCCAAATATCAAGAACAAAAGAGCAAACAAAATAATATAGTTAAGAACTCAAATGAAGCAATGAAGAAGAAAGAGGAGAAATAGATTAATCATTAGTAGAATTAAGAATCTTGATAAGTCAGTGTGATAAGAGTGTAATTACTGGTCAAGGATTAAGAATAAATGAATGCTTAGGACTCTTACATAAGTCCTTTGCCATTTAAAAATATTCCCTGTGGAAAGTGAAGGGATATGTTAATTTTGTCTTCATCTTATTTTTAATAACAATTCAGGAACAGTGCAAGCATGTACCACGTTACTTCATGGTGAATAATATGTTAACCAAATCTCTGGTAACTCATGATCCTAAACCAACTGAAGAAAATGAGTTTTTGAAAACAGAGAAAAGCTTTTTTTATTACAGCAAATATAGGCAAGGAAGACAGCTAAATCTTAAATTCAAGACTGTCCATAGTCTCAGGGCATGCTTTTTCAAAGATAAACACAAAGAGATAAAGTTGTTATTTATCAGTTTGTGGGTAGGTTGCAGGATTACTGGGCAGCTGTTAGCTATCATCAAAAGATTTGGCTTTATCTGATTTGTGGCATTTTGTATGTTGTTGATCTTACATATTGCCATTCTCCTGTCCAAAGACCTCAGCGATTTTGTCTAAAAATTATTTAAAATAGGGGAACAATCCATTTCAATTATATTTGTTTAAAGTTTAAAAGGATCGGTGAACAACGTTCTAGAAAAATCATTCCAAACCAAAATGATGATCAATAAATTGAGAAAACAGAGAAACTTGCAGGGCATTGGGGAGGCTTGGAGTGTTCTAAGGATTATTTTTGTAAATGTGTCATATTTCTCCTAATCTATGCAATCTAATGGTATTCATTCATTAGGCTATGGTATGATTAGTTTTTTTGTGGGAGCTGATTTTTCTTTTTGATATTTTTTTTCAGTTTTGAAGAGGAAGTGTTTCATTAGAAAGATCAAGTATGAAATTCAATCTTTCCACAAATGTGAAATTCTTACTATTGTAGGAATAAAAGAGTAAATTAAAAGTAAAACGAAATAAAACATTTAAACTTGAAGGATATTTTTTCTGTTAACAATGTGCACGATGCTAACTATAGTTCAAATTAAAAGAAACTAATTTATGTTAACTTAAATATATTACTTCTGAACTTTGCATAAACGAGAATTTTAACTACTACAGAATTTTTAGGACTGTCCTGAGGAAGAAGTTGGGTTAAATTAGAATCATTAGAATCCATAATGGTTACTAAAGTCTTTCCAATTAAAATGCTTTTTAGACTTAACCGGGTTTTTTTTTCCTTTTTTCTTTTCTTTTTCTTAACTCTACAATGTAGTTTTCATGCAAAAGAAACTAACATCTGAGGTACATCATTAAGAACAGACAATGCATCCATTTTTTTTTCCAACTCAAAGTAATTTCAACATCCTGGATGTCAAAGACTGTATTTGCATCTTGGGTTTAAGAGACAAGCCTTGCAGAAGAGGTTGAACTTGTAAATTGAGTGGGACGTTCTCAGCCTTTCCTTGCTTTAAGGGAAAAAAAAAAAAACCTATTGAGAGAAGAGAGAAATCCCCTTTGTCAGATTAAAAATATCATTTTTAGTAATTGTATGTTAACAAAGAAAAAGATAAAAATTCTCAAGAATATTTCTAATTAGAATTTTCAAAAAGTAAAGTTACAGAGAAATTATGATGTATTTTTAGAAATATTTGCATTATTATAAACTATATTCTACTTGTGGATATATTAAGAACATTAGATAAAACAGAAAATTGGAATAAATAGGTACTAAAGCTTGAATATCCAATGTAGCTGGAAATTTGGGGGGAAGTAACGTGTGTCTAAATTGAAATTAATCAAATATTCCAGATGTAAATTATTTTTATTAAATAAAGATATATTTCCTGTCAGCATGCTATAATTTTGATCACTATCACTGCACTGTCATCCCATTGCTCATTGATTTGCTCGAGCGGGCAGCAGTACCGTCTCCATTGTTAGACTTATTGTTACTGTTTTTGGCATATCAAATATGCCATGGGTAGCTTGCCAGGCTCTGCCATGCTGGCGAGATATTCTCGGTAGCTTGCTGGGCTCTCTGAGAGGGAGGGAGCAATCGAACCCAGGACGCCCAAGTGCAAGGCAATTGCCCTAGCTGCTAGGCTATAGCTCCAGCCCATAATTTTGATAAGAATCACAATATGTTCTTTAGTTTCCTAGCGTAGTTGTTATTGATCAAAAGTTTCCTTTCAGTTCTAAGGGATATCTATTCTCTTGTCTGAGCCCTTCTCCCTATTTCCCCATAGTCACTTTCTGGTTCCCGTGTTTCTTATTATTCTCTTTGCTATTTTACACTGGCATTACCTATTTCTCTTTATTATAATACAGAACCAAATAATCATTGCTCTTATCAGCAACAAAATGAATCTGTGACACTGTTAGCGTGGTGTGAGCCATGACCTAACAAAGAGAGAGCCAGCTCAGGATAGAATGGAGAGTTTATTAGAGACTCAGTTGAGGGCCCCAAGTCAGAATAGAAAGAAAGTCATATTTCAATATTAGATAAAACTGTAGTCATTGTATGTCATGGGTAAAATTGCACTTTCCTTTAAAAGCCTTTCTGTAAAGTTGTTTCCCCTGTCTTCCCACATGTATATTTTTCATTTTCCTTAATATTTTAGGCCTGGCGCGATAGCGCAGCCTTGTAGGCAGTCGATCTGGGTTCGATTATTCTGCCCCTATTGGAGAACCTGGCAAACTACGGAGAGTATCTCGCCTGCATGGCAGAGCCTGGCAAGCTCCCCATGGCGTATTAGATATGCCCAAAACAGTAACAGCAAGTCTCACACATTGCTGGTGCCCGCTCGAGCAAATCAATGAGTAATGGGATGACAGTGACAATGACAGTGACAGTGACAGTGATTTTATGAAACTGTATCATTTTTATGTGTTAAAGTGATTCAACTCACCTTTTGTTTTTGATTTTCTTTGTTGATTTGTTTGCTTTCTTGGGGGGGCTACACCCAGAGGTGGTCTGGGGAAAAATATGTGGTGCAGAGGATTGAAACTGGTCCTGAAGCATGCAAAGCAAGTGCCCACACAATGTACTATCCCTTTGGCTCTCTGGATTGCCTTTTACCATCAAGATTGATTATCAATTCCTTGTATCATCTTCACAATTTAGTGTCTACAACCTCTCCTAACATGAACAACATATGGAAATACATTTTTTGCTTAAAATAATAGCAACCTACTTTTCCTTTTCATTCAGTAGAATTGTCATTAAGTGATAACAATAAAATTAATACAAAATTCTAGAGAAATAACTTTTTTCTTAGTAATAACTTTTTTCTTAGCAAGCTGAGCTTTGGTGTATGACAACATACAAACGGGATTGTGTGAAAAAGCTTAATAGATGCCTCATAAAGAAGATAAAAGGATAAGAGATAAATATATGAAAGGATGTTTACATCATATGTCACTAAGGGGTTCAAATTAAAAAAGCACTGATGCCTAAGAAACTTTTATTCATTGCTGGTGGGATTATAAATTATAAAGTCAGTTTAGAAACAGTTGGCAGCTGTTAGCAAAATTAAATATAGTCTTACATTATGATCCACAATCATGCTTGTTGATAGATACAAAAATGATTAGAAAATACATATTAAATACCAGATCTTACACACATAGTAAGAGCTTCTTTAAAATATTGAAAAATAGAGTCTCAGGCCAGGGCCAGTGCCAGCTCGAGCTCCGCCGAGATTCGACCCAGGTAGGCCATGCCTTTGCACAGCTGCTTTGCTGAGGAACAACCAGGATCCAGACATAGCTATATTACTTGGGGTCCCAGCGAGTGCTTACAGCCATGTCTCCAGAGTGTGAACTAAGCTTTGGCCCCACGCCGGCTAATGGGGAAATATCCTTCTTCCTTGTTTTTTCTTCCTTCCAGGAGGAAGCGGTACGGTGTCCACCATATTTTGGAACTTTTAAACAGGTATGAACTTGGTGGTGCGGGGGGAAAAAAAAATGTGTTTTGAACTTGAAACAGCGGGACGCTTGGGCAGTCTCAGGCCGGGCCAGTACCGGCTCGAGCTCCGCTGAGATTTGACCCAGGTGGCCATGCCTTTGCACAGCCGCTTTGCTGCAGAACGACCAGGATCCAGAGGCAGCTATATTACTTGGGGTCCCAGCGAGTGCTTGCAGCCATGTCTCCAGACTGTGAACTAAGCTTTTGCTCCATGCTGCTCCAGGAAGGAAAATGATTCAATTTCCAACTTAAATCTCCCTGGACTTAATTACTAAAATACAGAAATCCTAAACTGCACGGCCGCGTTAGGGGCCGCATGACTTTATATCTCTTCATTCTCATCAGTGGAAAACTAATTATCAAATGTTTCCTTGTCAGTAGGGCCGTATTCTTGGGGGATAAACTCCAACAAGAATAGTGAGTTCTGTGTTGAAACTCCAACAACAATAGTGAGTTTTGTGTTGAAATATGGAATGTAATCAAGGTAAAGAGAAAAGGAAGTGAAATTTATCAGTTATGCAGGGGGGGTTGGGGGGTGGGAGGTGGGAAGTATACTGTTTTTTTTTTTTTTGGTGGTGGAATATGGGCACTGGTGAAAGGACAGGCGGGTGTTTGAGCATTGTATAACTGAGACATAAGCCTGAGAACTTTGTAACTTTTCACATGGTGATTCAATAAAATAAATTTTAAAAATAAATATATAAAATATTAAAAAATACAGTTACCATGGAATACTGACCTAATATTTTTTTTTAACACGGCCGATCCAGGTTTGATTCCTCCGTCCCTCTCGGAGAGCCCGTCAAGCTACTGAGAGTATCCCATACACATGGTAGAGCCTGACAAACTACCTGTGGTGTATTTGATATGCCAAAACAGGAACAACAAGTCTCACAATGGAGATGTTACTGGTGCCTGCTTGAGCAAATCAATTAACAAATTGATGAATAAGGGGATGGCAGTGCTACAGTGCTATAATCCTGAACTAATTTAATAAATTAGGATTCAAAATATAAATATGCACCTCTATGTTTATGGCAATTCACAAGATATAATAATATTAATAAACACAATGTGGTATATACATACAGTGGAATATTATTTAGTCATAAAATGGCCTCAACCGACCTCCCCAGTTTTCCAGTAGTTTGGCAGTTACACCCACTAAAAGCCCCCTGTGCCATATAGTCTCATTAACAGCCAAGGTCCTGAGACTATAAAATAAAGCTCCCGGCAGACAGCAACATAGAATCTCCTGACCCGTGCTAGGCTGTCTTTACCCGGGGCGCTTTGGAGGGAGGCAAGTTGAGTTTCTCTTCTAGCCCAAAGCAGATACTCAGCAGTTGAAAACCTCCAGAACCCAGCCACAGCCATACTCAAGACCATTCTCCACACGCTTGGACAAGCCTCACCCATGAAAGAACCAACAGGAGAACCCAGGTATGCGAGACCTGTGACTGAGATTTCCAAGCCTGCTCAGATTGGGACTGGGCACACTCCACCCAGCTCCCCAGTTTTCCAGTAGCTTGGGACTCACACCCACTAACTGTTCCCAGCACCATGTAATCTCATCAACGGCCAAGATATAAAGTATACAACAGCCTTCACACACTTCCCTCTTATTGTGGTTGGAGGATGCTCACTGGTGGGGTGGGTGTTTGACTATTATCTGTAATAAACTATTGTGAACTACTTTATGAAAATAAAATGTATAAAATTCAAAAATAAATAAATAAATAAATAAAATTGGACACTGGGGCCAGAGAAATAGTACAGCAGGTAAGGTGCTTACCTTGCATGTGGCAGTCCTGAATTTGAACTCTGGTACCCCTTAAAATTTTGAGTCCACCAGTAGGGGTGACTAAGCTTAGAGCCAGGAATAAGTCCTTAGTCCTGCTGGGCGTAACCTCCCAAACAGCAGACCAATGGAACAGGGTGGAATATCCCTACATAACACTGCAATTTGTTGAACATCTAATCTTTGATAAGGGAGCAAGAAATGTGAAGTGGAGCAAGGAAAGCCTCTTTAACAAACAGTGCTGGCAAAACTGGACAGCCACATACAAAAAAATGGGCTCAGATCTCCACCTATCACCATGTATAAAAGCCAGATCAAAATGGATTAAAGACCTCAACATCAGACCACAATCCATAAGGTACATTGAAGACAAGGTTGGCAATTCCCTCCACGACACTGAAGCCAAAGGTATCTTCAAAGCTGACACGGCACTCTTCAAGCAAGTGAAAACAGAGATACATAAATGGGACTATCTTAAACTCAGAAGCTTCTGCACCTCAAAAGAAACAGTGACCAAAGTACAAAGACAGCCTACAGAATTGGAAAGGATATTTACCCAATACTCATCTGATAAGGGGTTGATATCAAGGATATACAAGGAACTGGTTGAACTCCAGAAGAAGAAAACTGCCAACCCGATCAAAAAATGGGGTGATGAAATGAACAGAAACTTTCCCAAATAAGAAATTCGAATGGCTGAGAGGCACATGAGAAAAAGTTCAACATCACTAATCATCAGGGAGATGCAGATCAGAACAAAAATGAGATATCATCTCACACCACAGAGAATGGCCCACATCACAAAAAACATAAGCAACCAGTGCTGGCATGGATGTGGGGAGAATGAGACTCTCCTTCACTGCTGGTGGGAATGCTGACTGGTTCAGCCCTTTTGGAAAACAATATGGATGATTCTCAAAAAACTAGAAATTAAGCTCCCATTTGACCCAGCAATACTACTCCTGGAAATATATGCCGGAGAGGCAAAAAGGTATAGTAGAAATGACATATGCATTTCTATGTTCATTGCAGCACTATTTACAATAGCCACAATCTAGAAAAAACTGGAGTGCCCAAAAACAGATGACTGGTTAAAGAAACTTTGGTACATCTACACAATGGAATACTATGCAGCTGTTAGAAAAGATGAAGTCATGAAATTTGCCTATAAGTGGATCAACATGGAGAGTGTCATGTTGAGTGAAATGAATCAGAAAGAAAGAGACAGACATAGAAAGATCGCACTCATATGTGGAATATAAAGTAGCAGAATGAGACACTAACACCCAAGAGTAATAGAGGTTAGAACAAGGAGGTCTACCCCAAAGCTTGGAAACTGGCCTCACATGCTGGAGGAAAAGGAAGCAGAGACAGAGAAGGGAACTCCTAGTAGAGAATGTTGGGAGGACCCACTCCGGTTGAAAGCTGAGTACCAAAAGTGGACTATAGACGAAACATGATGGCCACTCAATACCTCTATTGCAAACTACAACATTGAACAGGAGAGAGAACAAAAGGGAATGAATGCCCTACCGCAGAGGCAGGATGGGGTGGTGCGGGTTGGGGTGGGGGTGCTGGGAAGGAAAATGGGAAAATTGGCGGAGGAGAATGGGCACTGGTGGAGGGATGTAAACCAAATACAAACATGAAAGTTCATAAGTTTGTAACTGTACACCACAGTGATTTACTAATAAAAATTATTAAAAGAATGATTCTGCCTTTTGCAACAATATAAATAAACCTGAGACTATTATGCTAAGTAGAACGAGTTAATTAATTGCAGGAGGAAAATACTGTAGGGTTCCATTTAATGAAATATCATAACTTCACAGTAAAGACATGCATGCACACAGCATATACATGTACATACATGAGGCATGTGTACACTCATGGATAGATAAAGAGGATAAGCATAATACAAGAGAAATAGTTTACCATTAAAATAGAATGATATCAAAAAATATGAATGCCAATAGAATTGAAAAATTTTGTATCTCTTTGTAATCTACTTTCTTGTAATAATCAAGATCTGAAAGACTGGTGAATTTTGTAATAAAACAGGTAACAAATCTGTTTTATTAACAGATTAATAATAAAATATATAATAATAGTAATAAAATAGTAATAATAGTGATAAAACCCTGGTAATAAAATAGATCTACAGGTATGGTAGGTACTAGTGCTTATTTACTCCTAGATTCAGAGTTATTTCATGACAACCCCCCAGTATTAAGAACATTTTAAATAAAATTTCTGCATAAACTTTTAATTTTTATAATGAAAACCATTGAAGTAGTTAAAATGTTAAGGAGATTAATCATTAAGGAATTTTTAAGACATGGAGTAAGAGGAAAACATCACAGAATTATTTTTACAAATGGAAATTTGTTTTCTGGGGATTATACATAAACATACACAAGCACAGCCACATGCACAGTAATTAAATCTGAGACATTTGAATCAAAGATATAACTCAGAGGTAGAGTACTTGAATCGTATATATAAGGCCCTGGGCTTGAAACGCATCACCACAAAATAAATAAATGAAAATATTGCAAACGAATGAGGGCAACATCCTCCTTCTTCCAGACTAGAAGAATAAATTCTAAAATTTGTTTAAAACTTGAGCATTCATAACAAATACTAAATTATTTGAAGCACTCATAGATAGCATATGCTGATGTAAGTTAAGATATATATGCAAATTTCTGACTCAGTACAGTAAAAAAATTATTGGATTTTTGAGCCACACCCAATTATGTGCAGGGATTACTCCTGGATTTGTAGTTAAGGATGAATCTGGTGGGACTCATGGGACAATATGAGGTATCAGGCATAAAATCCAGATTGTCTTCAGGCAAGGCAATGACCCTACCTACTATACTGTGTTTCCATCCCTAGATAGAGAAAATTTTGAGACTGTCTGTGATATATTTCTAGTTACATAGTTATGTGATAACTGCATTTAAATACTCAAAGAATGTATAAGCACATTAAACTATGTTCAGTGCATATTCCATTTCTCAGTAGTTAGTCACCCACTGCTAAGTTTGGGAAGAGTATTAATTACTAAAATTCAATACAGCTCATCTAAAGATTACATATTTTGGTTACCAGATTTTTATGTTTGATCCCTAGCACCATATGTCACCCCCTAGCAACACCTCTGTGTCCCTGACTACATTTGAATATTACCAGGAGTATCCCAGTTTCCCTCCCTAACTCTGATGGGGTATTCCCCCAAAATGGAGGCAAAGATGCTCACATTAGAAATTCCCTTCAACTTCTTCCTATACCCTCATCAACCCATTTATTCAGAGAAAAGTAATGTTGAATTACTTAAAGTACAAAATACCTTTGATTTGCTAATTCAATCTGTCCTTTTCACCAGGGCTGGAGCGATAGCTCAGTGGGTAAGGTGTTCGCCTTGCATGTGGTCGACCTGAGTTGATTCCTCTACCCCTCTCAGAGAGCTCGGCAAGCTACCGAGAGTATCCCGTCCGCACAACAGAGCCTGGCAAGCTACCCATGGCATATTCTATATGCCAAAAACAGTAACGACAAGTCTCACAATGGATATGGTGCCTGCTTGAGCAAATCGATGAACAGGATGACAGTGCTTTTTGCCTATAGTGTTTATATGAGACAAAAAATCCCCAGGAATCTGAATAGTTTACCCTTTTCCTGCTAATAGGAGGGAGATGATCTCTGTCTCTCTTGAGATTTGCACTCCAAAAAACAGCCAGTTTAGGGAGCTAAATCTGAGAAACTACTTCTATCCAGTAATGCTGTGCTACAAATTACTGTAACACACCATAAATAATTGCTCATTCCATATGAAATGACCTCTTTTCAATCCTACATAGACAATGGGGATAAGTGTTGCCCTTTGTTGAGAGAAGTACTTACATTGCTTGAATGAATCACCATATTCTCTTAACATGGGGAAGAAGTATCTGCTTTACCTAGTCACGTCTCTCTGTCTTTCCCCAATGCTTTCGTGCTGGGAAAGTAGTTGAGTTTCTTTCTAAGTCTTTGTTCTTTTCTCTTAGCTGACACAGGTAAATCCTGCATCCTTTCCTCTCCACAGGGAAATTCAATTATTTGAGTTATCTGAAGTGTAGTTGTTGATATGGTAAAGAAGAATAAAAGGAATTTGTAAAATCCTCTCTCAAGATAATAGCTTTACTTATGAATCTATTGTCTTGTGCATAATCCAATTTTAATGTCAAAAATTAATATTGCTTGGGTATTTCTCCTTTTATTCCATCTGTAACAAATTTTAATCTTCTTCTAAGCAGATGAATGCCTAGGGTAGTTTAGGGCAAAGGCCAGATACTCAAAAAAGCAAGACAATGAAAAACTTGTAATTTTAAAATCAGTTAAAGTGTTGTATTTAAAAGATCACTGCGCTTGACTACAAAATTTTATTCTCAATTCACTTTAATAATGCACTTTGTACTTATTTCTTATTTTTCCTTCAAAGATATCCAATATTTTAAAATAAGAAAGGTAAACATTTGTAATAAAACACATCATTTCTCACCTCTGATTTAATCAATTCCAAAAATACTTTTCCAAGTATATTTTGTTTTTAAATTATCTAGGTAAATGCCTTGTTATTAATATCATTTTTGTCATTAGTGACAAACAGGTTCACAGACATTTGCTGATCTGTGGTGTGCAGATGTAAACATTTTAGAATACTAATGTTTAATATGGACTGGAGTGGTAGCACAGTGGGTAGGGCCTTACACACTGCCGACCTGGATTTGAGTCCTCTGTCCCTCTCAGAGTGCCAGGCAAGCTACCGAGAGTATCCTGCTCTCCCGGCAGAGCCTGGCAAGCTACCCGTGGCATATTCGTTAAGCCAAAACAGTAACAACAAGTCTCACAATGGAGACATTACTGGTGTCTGCTTGAGCAAATCAATTAACAATGGGATGATAGTGCTACAGTATTTAATATATTCATCTTTTTCTGAGAATTCTCTGAAATCACTTCACTATCAGTTCCCCCAACTCTGGAAGAAAATGCTCCTTTGATATTTATCACAGCAGTATTACTTCTGCTCCTTTTCTCCTTTTGACCGGAGCGTGTGTAGTGAAACAGCTTGGTGCAGGATCTAGCAGCATGGTTATGGTGAGTGTATGTTATGCCCCCTTCCGGGAGAGAAGGACATTCAATCTGGATGGTGACCAAAGATGACATTATCTGGCACCAAACAAAGGTGGCTTATGGGTGTGACTGTTGAGTTGCTGGAGACAGGGGGATACAGCAGAGGATCTATTGAGGAGTTTTTGATATTTTGGTTAGGTGAGGCCATAGAATGATTCATTTTCCGTGTCAGAGTATATCCAATTCTCATTGAATGATGAGGACAGAATGAGTGGGGGAAAAGCAGACTCATTATAGTATCTGCGGAAAATATCAATCCATGACTATGCATGTTTTTATTTATTATTATTGTTATTTATTTTTTTTTAAATTTAATCACCATGAGATAGAGCATTACAAAGCTGTTTATGACAGTGTTTCAGTCATAAAATGTTCCAACACTCATCCCTCCACCAGTATAATTTCCCAGCACCAGTGTCCCCAGTTTCCCTCCCACCCCTTCAAGTCACACACACCCCAGCCTGCCTCTCTGGCAGGCACTTCTCTTTTCTCTCTTTCTCTTTTTCTTATTTTAGGCATTATGGTTTGCTATACAGATGCTTAAAAGTTATTATGTATATCCCTTTACCTACTTTCAACACTCAGTTCTTGTCCAGAGTGATCATCTCCAACTATGCTGTTATGATGGACCCTCCTTTATCTTAACTACTGTCTACCCCCCACACCCTTGTGGTAATAATTCCTGACCATTCACCAGTTCACGTGGACCCTGGTTTCCCTTGCCTTAGATATAAGGTTATTTTAAAGTTTTAAAAATTTTATAGAGCAGTTCACAATATTTGATAATATTTAATATTCAAACAACAGTCCCACCACCATTACACCTTCACACCACCATATTTTGGATGTTTCCATACCAAACCCCAACCCCTGCCCCAAGGCAGAACTGAAATAATATACTTTGTATTGTTTGTTATGAAAAACTGTTGAACATGTTACAAAAAGTTTCCTTAGAGGAAACAATGTGAGGATTGTTGTATTTGACCCACAGGCTGTTAGCCCTTCTATAAGACATCATGGACATGTTGTTAAAGGTTGAGCCTTGTGTGCTATATATATATATCGCATACAAGGCTCAACCTTTTATATATATATATATATATATATATGTGGAAAAACATTTCTTTCTAAGATTGGTTGCCTCTTACTTGAACCCCATCAAATGTGGTGTGAATAGGGCATTTGCCTTGCATGCAGCTGACCCGGGTTCGATTCCTCCATCCTTCTCAAAGAGCCTGGCAAGCTATGAGAGTACCCTGCCCACACCGCAGAGCCTGGCAAGCTACCCGTGGCATATTCAATATGCCAAAAACTGTAACAAGTCTCACAATGGAGACGTTACTGGTGCCTGCTGGATCAAATCTATGAACAATGGGGTGACAGTGCTACAGTGACTTTTCTCAAAATTAATCTAAATAGAAAAAATGGTATGTTATTTCTTATTTCTACAGTTCATTATTATTTTTTTGAGATTTAGTTCATGTTATTTTGTGTAATATTTCATTACTTTTTGATGCTTCACAATAATTTATTATAAATGTATACATTGATGATTTCTAAATTGAGGATATTAAAGATGCGATGTACACTTTTTTCCAAGTGGTTCTGGAGGACATACATTCGTGTTTCTCTGGGAAAAAATTCCCATGTGGAATTATTGGTTAAGAGAAGGAAAGCTTTTGAATTTTCAGTAAATTGCCAATGTACTAAAGACAGTTTCTCATACTTGTACCAGCAAGATAAGCAGTCCCACAGATTCTTCACCATTTAGTTATGATGGGCTTTAAGTAGCCAACATTGTGATTTGTAGCTTTATCACATTTGCAATTCTAAAATTCTATTTCCCTGTTCATAATATTGATGACATTAGTATGTGTATTTTGTAAAGTATTTTTACTTTAACTTTTGTATCATAGATTTAAATTTTATGTGCATTTAGTATACATATTTCCTGTATATTTTATATGTAGTATATATAACATATATCCTGACTGACTTACAAATTATATTTTTATTGATTTTTATGCAAATGTATAAATTTTGTAGAGATTAATAAATCTGCATTTCCTTTACAATTAGTTCTCATTAATTTTCTGTTGCTGATGTATGCATTGCACTGAACTGCACTGTCAACCCGTTGTTCATTGATTTGCTTAAGTGGGCACCAGTAACATCTCCATTGAGACTTGTTACTGTTTTGGACATATCAAATATGCCATGGGTATCTTGTCAGGCCCTGCCATGCAGGCGGGATATTCTCAGTAGGTTGTTGATTTATATATAATAAATTAGCAAAAACTTGGTGCCTTTAATCATTATTTATAATATTGCAGCTCTGAAACTCAAAGAATTAAAAACATGTAGACAGAATTTCATGAAATCCCTAAGGAATGAATTGGGTAAGTCTAGGGAATTCAGTGAAACAATCCAACACCTTGATTTTATTGTTTTCTAGAAGTTACATTTGATGCATGTCCCCTTATTTAAATTTCTCTAAGCTCTTCTTTGTCATTTATACAGTCATATATATGTATGTATATATAGACAGATATATTCCTTTTCTTTGTAACGTTCTCTGACTTAGACTCTCCTTCATCACTATTAGAAGCTCCCTTGTAATATAATCCAATGTAATCTCCTCTCTAGAATCTTAATTTAGTCAAATCACATAATGTAGCAAATTCAGAGATTCAAGAGATTAGGACATTTACAACTTTAAGAAGCCACTATTCTGTCTATATGAAGACATTTTCCCTCTAAAGAAATAGTTGCTTCCCCACAGTCATAATTATTTACTTTATGCTATATGGTATAATTATGAATAGTAATAATTATGTCTAATCCCACCACAAAATAATATTTGTATCAGCAGTTAGAGTTTATTCTTTAACAGCATCATGTGAGGAGAAAATATTTTCAATTTTCAGCGAATTGTGCAGATTCTTTTGTCTAAAAATCTCTTACTATGCATGTAAATTTACTTCTGAACTATCACTTTGATAATAGAAATGCAACTCCACTTTGGTTTTATAATTTGATTATAATAGAGGAAAAAACAATATTCAGTGATACTTAATGTCAGTCTAAATTTTCTCACAAAATTTCAAAGTACTTTTTAAATAATTCTACTTTTAACTATGACATTACATTGGGAAAAAATTGACAGTCTCAAATTTTAGGATATAAAGACGAATTTAGAAAAAGTAAATATGTACATGAATTAATAATGTAAATATGCACTTACATATAATATTTCTACTATAATACATATAATACATATGATGTAATATAACACATATAATGCATATACTATTTAATGTATTAAATATAAATCTGTACACAGAGAATATATGTACATATTTACATGCTTATATATATACTGTGTCATTATTCACATATAAAAATTTGCTCTGTTTTATTAACAAACATATTTAATATATTTTAGTTCCAATTTTCAGATTTTTTTCTTGGATTTTGATAGAAAATATATTTGAACAGATGTGTGACCTTCTGCAAAATTCTCAATTTAATCTTAATAAAAAATACTGTCAACAGAATATTTTGATTATGTGATTAAATGAAAGCTCATGTTCTCCTTGATGTCTTATTTTTAACACATTAAGTAATCTTCACAACTCCAAAGTTAAGCCTTACTCTTCAAAGTATGAAGACAAGTAATCAATCTTAATTGTCAGTAAAGCTAGATAGATTAAACATTTTTTTGTATAAGATAGCATTTATATATATATATATGTATATATATAATTTGAGAAGAGTTTTAAAAATTTTTTTGAGATGCTGGAGTGGAGACGGAAGCTGGAGCCCATCCCCTCCTAGGGGCCCTGAGGAGAGCTCCTGTGGCTGAAGACCTCCAGAGCCTTAGCCACAGCCATGCTCAAGGCCCCTTTCCATACGTTCGAAGGAACCTCACGCATGAAGGTACCAACAGAGGAACCTAGGTGTGTGGGACCCAGAGCTGAGACCTCCAAGCCTGCTCGGATCAAGCCTGGGCCTCTTCCACCCAGATTTCCCATTTTCCAGAAGCTAGGTGGTCACACCCAGGAACTGCCCCCAGTGCCCTTTAATCACATCAATGGCCAACATGCAGAGACTTAAAAGCAAGTTCCCGGAACTTCTTGGCTACAAAGCCATCTTATAACCACAAAGACATCTTATAGCCTATTTCTCCCTCTGGGAGAACCAGCAGGCTACCGAGAGTTTCCTGCCCACATGGGAGAGCCTCAAAAACTCCCTGTGGCATATTCATATGCCAAAACCAGTAACAATGTTGGGTCTCATTCCCCTGACCCTGAAAGAGCCTCCAATGTGGCATTGTTGGGAAGGACAAGTAAGGAGAGGCTTCAAAAATCTCAAGGCTACGACGAAAGGAGACGTTACTGAGACGACGGGAGAAATTCGACAATCAATGTGATGATGATGATGATGATGAGATGATGATGATGATGATGATGATGATATTTGAGATGTTTTGTTCAAATTAAAGTTCTAGAAATATATTTCTAAGTTAATCATTTAATAAAACTTCTAAAAACTGTATACTGCTAATATATTTGAATCCCCCAATAAAATCAGAAGTGTGAAATCAGAGAGGAGGAAATTGGGAAGTCAGATAGATCTGGGGTACTAGGACAATGGTGGAGGGAGTACACATTCTGGTGGAGGGTGTGGTGATGGAATCTGTTACATATGAAACCTGATTGTTAACAGTACAGTAAACTACAATATCTACATTTGTTTTTAAACAGTTATTAAGATTTCTTGATTTTGACACAATTTTGACAATATTTATCATATTTTGATATGAACATTTTATAACATAATTTGCACTATATTGTAGAAAATATTTCTATTTGTGGCATTTTCTTTCCGTTCCTACAACATATACTGGGGATGAATACGATTATGTTAATATCTATAGTTTTAGTTTCTTAATTTCACTTCCACAGAGCATTTTATTATGTAATCATACCTTTGATTGTTAAAGCCAATTAGGAGATTTCTTCATTTTATTCTTATATATGGCATTGTTTTTACTGTACATAAATCTGTCAGTACTGCTGTTGTATTAGAGTATTCTAGGGTTAATAACTAGGAATTATATTGCTGAATTTTGGTACTTATTTATATTCATTTATATTCGGTCTGAACTTCTATAAGAAATTATGTTGTTTACAACAACTTCAGTTGCAGAAAGGAATTGTAATCTTCCATTTTCTTCCTATAATATGATTTTAAG
Source organism: Sorex araneus (assembly GCF_027595985.1). Lineage (NCBI taxonomy): Eukaryota > Metazoa > Chordata > Mammalia > Eulipotyphla > Soricidae > Sorex > Sorex araneus. Next base: position 226,934,002 of record NC_073313.1, on the reverse strand, counting down.
TCATTCCTGTACCAATTGTATAGGATGTTCTCCTTATATCAAGGGAAAAGAATATTCTTTAATAAGATGTCAAAGCCTATATAATTCAGCTCAACTGGACTTGTTGAATAACACTCTACTTCCTTTAGTTTTTCCACTTTTTCATTTATTTAGTTACAATTACTTCTCAATGTTTAAGGCAATATAAAGCTTATGTTTTCACATTTATCTGCATCTTCATTCCTTATGAAATTGCCTGCATCAGGTAAAGAACAGATAAATCCATAGGTATTTTGCCTTAAATACTGTCTTATATCAGCTTAATATTCAACTCCAAATGAGAAATCTTAATAGTACGAAGATAAAAATTTACCTACACTGCAATTCTCTATTCTCATCTGCCATTTTATTTTTTAAGTTGTCCAATGACATGATACTTTTTATATATATAATACGAATGAAAGAGCAAATTTTGTTTCCTATTTATTTTGAGAATTTTAAGATTTTACCACTTGCTTTTTCATGCACCACTTATACTTATTAGGAGCAATTAAAAACAAAATTGGAAGGATGAAAATTACAGTGTAGTTACAGATCAACTTAGGAAAGTTTTTCTCCATATCTTAATTTTTCCTTATCCCTGTAACTGATATTCATTATTTCTCCCTTGGGGTAGTTTTCAATTTTCTGTAAGTGAATATAATTTTTCTAGAAGACATGTGTACTTCACATTGTTCTAATTGAGCAAACTTACATTCATTTTTCCCAAGAATTCATAATGTTTATTGAAGTATGATCAATAACTTTGCAATATTCAATATCATATGTTGTGCATACATTATAAAAATTGATGTTCTCTCTTTTTATTATATAAATTCCTTTTGACAGATACATTAAGTCCTAGTACCACCAATAAAATTAAAATATTTAATTGTTCCTTTACCCCAAGAATGTCACTCATGACATTTTGTGATTAGCTCACCTGTTAGTCTAGGTCCTGGAAGTCATATATGTGTACCAGTATTATTTCCAATTTCAAAAATTCCCAGTTACGTACATAGCATTTTAGTCTGTATGCTATCATTTAGTAAATAATAATTTATCTATGCTGTTGCATTCTGTGGTATATGTCTGCCATTAAATTTTTACTGTTCCATAATGTTTCATTATCTGGACATATGACAGTTTATCCATTCATTAGATAAATGCCTTTGGTTTTTGGAGTTTATGAATAAAACCAGCACAAAAATTTAAACAAGTAATTTTATGCAGATGAGTTTTTATTTTTTAGGTAAATATATAGATAGGAATAATTTGAAAAGATCATTCTATATGTAATATATTTAATTTAAAAAATTGTGTGTTCTTTGCCACGGCACACTTTGTTCAGAGCATACGCCTTTTCAGGAATCAAGTCTGGCAGTGCTTGGTGACACCATATGTGATTTTGGTGATTGAACTCATATCTTTGCATAAAAAGCAAGTATCTCACCCACGGTACTATCTCTCCAGCACTTATGTATCTATGTTTTAAGACACAGCCAAGATAGCTCATCCTACATTTAGTAATTTCTTATTGAGTGGTGACATTATAATTTTTATATTTGGAAATATTGGACTATTACTGCTTTTCTTTAAGTGTACATTTCTCCTATCAACATGTTATTTTTCAGGTTTATAGTAATACTTCTAGTATCACAGTTGCTTTTAAAATGTAGGTCAGTGGACCCTGAGTGGTAGTACAGCAGATAAGGTACTTGCCTTGCACGCACCTGTTCCATTTCAATACACTCATCCCATATGGTCCCCTAAGCCTGCCAGAAGGGATCCCTGAGCATAGACACAGGAGTAGGCCCTGAGCATCACCTCGCTTGCCCCAATCCCCTATCCAAGCAATAATAAATAAAACATAGATCAGAACATGTTATTTCTTTGCTTCAAATTCTTTGTGCCATCGCACTATTCTTAAGGCAAGTACAAAAGTCCCGATCATAATGCTCCTAATGTGTGTAGTAAAATATTCACTATATGTTATCTCTGCTAGTACTGTCTCTGATTATTTTTGTGAGCTTGTCTTGTGCATTTTTCTTCTGAATTTTAAACTTACATTTATTTATTTTATTTGTAACCCACACACAACAGTGTTCAAAACATACTCCCTGCTCTGTACTCAGGGATCACTCCTGGTAGTGCCCAGGGCAGGGATCTAAACAGAGATAGATCTGTGTAAGAGGCAAGATAATTTTTTGCCTCCTATCTTTCCTGGCCTTCTGATTTTGTCCTTTGAACATGCCAAGTGGATTTCCACCTTAGATATTTTCTTTTCCAAAATTAAGGAGATTTTGACAGTTAGCTTCAGTGATCATATAATTTTTCAGATAACTACTTAGCTTATATTTGCCTCATGAATTGATGTATGATAATAGTGTCTTACATTTACATCTATCTAATAGATTACCTTGAGAATAGTGTTAAGGCTATAGAAATTATTGAAAAATATTATGAGTTTATTTTTAATGTTATTCTTAAATTAGCTTACTCACTTCATTTAATATTTTCAGCAAAAGAATAAATGTCATCTAGAATTAGCTATTAAACATTAAATTTCATAAATCAATATTCTGTTTTCTCAAATATTGGCTCTGAGACTACATTAATATAGATCTAGAATCAATCAACATTTTTAAGTTACTAAAATGATGTTTAAGTGGTCAAAATTGTCGAATATTGAAGTAACAATATTAATAAAAGTTATCTTACACATGCTATATTACATTTGATTTTCAATGTTTTATTTACATTATCCACTACTACTGAGTTAAAAGCAACTCAGAAATAATCAGAAAAGAATATTTATTTTTTAAATTCTTGATTTATAAGCATTTTATTGAGTTACTGTTGGTTTCCAAAACTCTACAAGTCTCAGAAGCACAGGCTCACCACTTGATTTATTTATATGCCTCACTACTCCAGACAGCAAAGTTTTTGTGCCTACCAATTTTATATCTATGTCCTAGAAATGAATATTTAAAGCTTATTGCTATATGTGAGGAATCCTAAAAGATGTGCCAGTATGTTTATACATTTTTTGTAAAATATTAAAAATAAGTGGAACGTCAGGGACTAGTTCATTTTCATGAACATTGTCTTGGTGACATTCAGCTGTAGTCCGACCTTTCCACACTTGCAGTCAAAGTCAGCCAGCATTTTGTGTCGCTTGGCTAACGTTTGGTGATAGAACGATGTCATTAGTGAAGTGAAGGTGGTGTAGTTGCTATCTTCACTCCCATTCCTTCCCATTCCAGTGGTAGCATGACATTCTCGAGGATGGCACTGAAGAGTTTTGGTGAAATGGTATCACCCTGTCGAACCCCTCTCTTTATATCGATGATCACTTCCTTGTAGAATGGTGAGATCCTGGTGGTGAATCCGTAATAAATCATCTCCATTGTGAGACTTGTTGTTACTGTTTTTGGCGTATCGAATATTCCATTGGTGGCTTGCCAGGATCTGCCATGCAGGTGGGATACTCTCCGTAGCTTGCCGGGCTAACCAAGAGGGGCAGAGAACTCAAACAATGAAAGAAAAAAAAGAAATAAAACCTTCCTAATTGTGTTGAATTTTCAAAATGATTTTTAGAGGAACAGATACTAGTTTGGGTGAGTTTTCAGGCATAAATTTGTGTTTAAACCTTCAAAGGCATGGAAGATCCCATAAATTACCGAAGCTGTGATTATTGATACACCCTAATTACATGTAATTCCATATGTCAGTATCATTAACAACAAACATAACAAAATAATATTATTTTGCTACCCTGAAAAAATTCATCCTAGCAATTTTTCTGATACTTGATTTGCTTGAGAATGATTTTTCAAAAATAACAACAAAAAATTCCTTATCTAAATAAATATTAAATTTTACAAATTTTCACATGAGCATGTAGACAACTATTAACATGGAAAAATACAAATTTATCCCCCAAATAGTAATTGATTAACCAAAATACTGGAAAGTAAAAATGCAAATTAATTTAGAAAATAAAATGAACAATAAAATGAACCTAGACACAAATGCTGACCAGTTGAAGGTTATTGTGCACAAGTAGTACAAAATAAAACTGTGTGGTTTTAAAATTTTTCATTAAAGAGAATTATCTGTGACTTGATTCACAAATCAGGCAAGTCTGGATGCTTATAACCTTCTTCTGAACAATATTTACTGCCAGTCAAGTGACAACAAAGCTATTTTGAAAGGTGAAATGAATAGGCTAATATACTTTTTAGAACCTTAATAATTATGCATATATGTGTTATGCACAGTTCATTGCTTTAATCTTGTTGAAGAAAATACACAGCTCCTGAAGTTGTTGATGACTTTGGTATTTTGAAATAATTATGTGTTATTTTCAGTTCAGTGATAGATGAAGTATTTTAAACATACTTGAAGCTGAATTTCTAATGAATAAGTTTAATGACATAGTCCTCATTTTAAAGCTCTCCAAGGCATAAACTATGCATAAAAGCAAAATGTAAAGTCTCCTATATATTTAAGGTTTAGATGTGAAGCTCAAATTCACATAAAAACTATGTTTATTCGAGATCATGATTAAGCAAAAGGATCAAGATATATTTGTCAAGAAATCTGAAATATTTTTATATTTCAGAAAATAAAGAAGTGAATATAAAGAAATTATAATACAGAGTGCATATATATCTGAATGATACAATCTTCATTGTTATCTTTTCTTATTCAGAACCTGAGAAAAAATTTAAATGGAAATGTAACGGGAAACATGAAGTAGAAATGATAAAATCAACAATACCATTGGCAGGAATTATTTTACTTGGAGGAGAAAAAAGAAATAAATCATGTTATATTTTATAAAAGACATTTTTTAAAGATGAGTACCATTTATAACTTAATATTACATCATTTTAAGCATTAAGATGTATTTCTCACTGATTTGATGCAAATTACATAAATTAAATGTGATCTCAAGTATATTATGTCCACTCTATTATAAAATATCAAAGGCAAATTACTTAAAGATTGTTATCAATTTCAAGTGGATTTAATATTTTACCTAATATGCATAGAAAAATTGTAAAACACAAGAATGCAGTTCATGTATGAATAATAAATGGGTGAATGCTATCTAAGCCTGATTAAGTTATTAAAATAAGACTTAGTGGCTTACAAACTATAGATATTTACTTATCACAGTTAAAGAAGATGTGAAGTGAAGGTATCAGCATGGTTGTGTTCTTCTAAAATCTATTTTTGTATCACCAGTAATAGATTTCTGTGTCCTCAGGTAGTAAATGGGATTCTCTAAACTAGAAAAAAATGAATGAACAATATCAATAGTAATCACTAACCAATTAGAAAAAAAACATACCTTGACAAATATTTCAATTTCGAGAAAAATGTATCCGTTAACCCTTGTACCTTCCTTGTGTGTTATTTTTTTCTTTTTGGGTCACACCCGGCGATGCACAAGGGTTACTCCTGGCTCTGCACTCCAGAATTACTCCTGGCTGTGCTCAGGGGACCATATGGGATGCTGGGATTCGAATCCAGCTCGGCTGCGTGCAAGGCAAATGCCCTACCCGCTGTGCTATCGCTCCAGCCCCTGCTTGTGTTTTAAAGTTCTATTGTTTTAGGTTTATTTGTTCATGCATTCATTTATATTGGTTTACGACCATATCCAGTGGTGCTCAGGTGTTATTACTAGCTCTTCTTCAGGGAGCATTCCTGGTGGTTCTTGAAGGAACATATGTGGTACCAGAAATGAAGCCAGAATCAGCCAAATGAAAAACAAAATATCATAACCCCTATATTATCTTTCTGGTTCAGTCTTACACAGTCATAATTCCAACCTGAAAGCACCAGATCAAGACAATATTTTATTTCTGTTTGTTTGGTTTTTAATTTTGAGTTATCAGAGAGACCATCTCTCTGCAATGTGCAGGATGGATAACTCAGTTCTCTTACTGGATGGCCAGGCAGTGCTGGGGGACATCAAGATCATACTCAGCAGTGTTCAGGGAACTCTTTCTTTCTGAAAACAGAACTTGGGGCCTCTGCATACAAGGCATGCACTCTAGCTTCTGAGTGATTTTTTGAGACCAACAGGGGCAAATACTGTAAAAGCGATTTCTACCAAGCATTTAACAAGATTAAAAGATAAAAATTCTGCACTATATTTCCCACAAAATAAAACACTTCCTAAATCATTTTGTGGAGTCAGTATTACTCTAATATTAAAATCATATAAAGGTATTATATAAAATAAACCCAAAGAGCAATGGTTCTCGTAAACATTATAGAGTCTACTTAGAAGAAATACTTTTTTTTTTTAATTGTCATGATGAGCTTCTGGATCAGTTCCCTATAGGTGACTAATAAAGAATGCACTTACTGGTTTCTTTTTATCAATAAGTTTAAAAAAAAAGAAGCCCGGAAATTCCTCATTATCTTCTATTGTTAAAAAAGTAACAGACACAGGCGCCCCGCTTCCCGCCGCCTGGACTCCCAGAGACCCTGCAGCCGCCCCACCCCATGTCCTCCGCGCCCCGTCTCCTGACCTGGACCCTAACTGCGGCCCGCCCTCGAAGGAAGACACTGGGGGCGTATCCCGTATCTTAGTGGGCGTGGTCTAAAGTGGGCGTGGCCTCCTCTCAGAGCGGCCGCAGTTATTCTTTGTTACCTCAGCTCAATCGGTACTTGTATTTCTTTGAAAATTCACTTTTGCGATCTCAAACACGCAAAATAGCCATTAGCTTAGTCTGACACTATAAAAGCTGTCAGTTAATAAGGGAAGTTTAACACGATCAGAGCCCCTTCTTTCCACAAGAAGAAAAAGGAATAAATAACTACAAAGTTCCAACTCTATACTTCCGTAACAATATGAGGAAGCAGCGAAAATCCCCTCCACCAAGAGAGGGAGAAGAAAAAATTCCAGAAACATCAATGGGGGCTACTCACATCTACGACCTCTCAGATAAACAATTCAGAGAGGAAATCTGGAGGAGAGTCGACCTACTCCAAGCAACCATGGAACAGACATCCAATAAACTAAGGGAGGAGATGAATGAAGCACTGGAACGGTCCACCAAGAAAATACAGGAAGAAATGAGAACAGAAATCTCAAACCTACGAATGGAAGTCACACAAATAAAGGAATCGGTAGACGAATTAAAAATCTCACTAGATGCCCTCAACAGTAGAATGACTACAGCTGAAGACAGAATCAGCGACCTGGAAGATGAGCTGCAGAAAGCTTATAGACAACAACAAATCATGGCCAAAGACCTCAAAATGGCTATAGAGCGAATCAGAGCCCTGGGGGATGACTTCAAGAGAAACAACATAAGAATCATTGGAGTACCAGAACCACAGGGAAGTAACCCCAATGAAAAAAACACAGTCAAAGACATCATTGCTAAGAAATTCCCAGAGCTGGAGAAGGCAGGCATCCAGATACAAGGAGTCCGAAGAGTACCAGAAAAAAGAGACACGAATAAAAAGACTCCAAGGCATATCATAGTCAGAATGACGGATGCTATGGATAGAGACACAATTCTGCAAGTAGCAAGGTCAAAGAAGGAAATCACATAAAAAGGAGCACCCCTCAGATTTACAGCAGACCTGCCAAAGGAAACCCTCCGAGCCCGAAGACAATGGTGGGACATAGTGAAAAGACTCAACGAAATGAATGCCTCACCAAGAATACTTTATCCGGCTAAACTCTCACTCAAACTAGAAGGAACCATACACTACTTCTCGGATAAACAACAGCTCAGGTCCTTCATAGACTCAAAACCAAACTTGAAAGAAGGTCTAAAGGGGCTACTGTAAGACAAGGTGGAGCCAAATAAAAACAACAAATACCACAGAAATATGACACAAAATCCTATCACAATAATCTCTCTCAATGTCAACGGCCTAAATGCACCCATCAAGAGACACAGAGTGGCAAAATGGATCCAGAAATTAAACCCAACATTCTGCTGCCTGCAAGAAACACACCTGAACAAACAGAGTAAACATAGACTCAAAGTCAAAGGATGGAAAACAATCCTGCAAGCAAACAACCCCCTTAAAAAAGCTGGAGTGGCCATCCTAATATCCGACAACATAGATTTCAGGTTGAAAAAGATTAAAAGGGACAGCGAAGGTCATTTTCTGTTTATCAAGGGATATGTACAACAGGAAGAAATCACACTCTTAAACATATATGCACCTAATGAGTGACCAGCTAAATATTTAAAACAACTTCTAACAGACTTCAAAGAGGACATCACTAACAGCACAATAGTAGTCGGAGACTTCATTATAGCCTTATCGCCTCTAGATAGATCGACAAGAACAAAACTCAACAAGGAACACTGACTCTGAAAGAAGAAATTGAAGAGAGAGACCTAATAGACCTATACAGGGCCTTACACCCCGAAAAGAAAGAATACACATTCTTTTCCAGTGCACACGGAACATTTTCTAAAATAGACCATGTACTGCGCCCCAGAACATACCTCAATAGAATCGGAAAAATAGAAATTGTATCAACCATCTTTTCAGACCACGATGCGCTGAAGATAGAAGCTAACCACTCACTGACACGGAGAATCAAGTCAAACACTTGGAAATTAAACAATTCAATGTTGAACAATGAGTGGGTCAGGAAGGAAACAAGGAAGAAATCAAAAAATACTTAGAAACAAATGAGAATGAAGCTGCCAAAACCTATGGGAAGCAGCTAAAGCCGTGTTAAAGGGAAAATTTATAGCTCTCCAAGCATTCCTTAGGAAGGAAGAAAGGGCCCACATAGACAGCCTGACTTCACGACTCAAGACGTTAGAAAAGGACCAGAAAAAGGAACCCAAACCAGATCGAAGGAAAGAAATAATAAAAATCAGAGCAGAAATTAATGACATGGAAACCAAAAAGACAATCCGAAAGAGCAATGAAACAAAGAGCTGGTTCTTCGAGAAAATAAACAAGATTGATTAACCGCTAGAAAGACTCACAAAGAAAGAAAGAGAAAGAACCCTAATAAATCGAATCAGAAATGAAAAGGGGGACATCATAACAGAAACCAGTGAGATTCAAAAGATCATTAGAGACTACTTCGAAAGTCTATATGCCACAAAACAGGAGAACCTAAAAGAAATGGATGGATTCCTCGATTCCTACAATCTCCCAAGACTGAACAAAGAAGACTTGGAATACCTGAATAGACCCATCAATGTTAAGGAAATTGAAATTGTGATCAAAAACCTCCCCAAAAACAAAAGCCCAGGCCCAGATGGTTTCACTGGCGAATTCTTCCAAACATTTAAAGAAGACCTGCTGCCTGTTTTCCTCAAACTTTTCCAGGAAATTGAAAAAACAGGAACTCTCCCAAACAGTTTCTATGAAGCACACATCTTCCTAATACCAAAAGCAAACAAAGACACCACTAAGAAAGAAAATTACAGACCAATATCCCTGATGAACACCGATGCGAAGATCCTCAACAAAATACTGGCAAATAGGATCCAATAACTCATCAAAAAGATCATACATCACGACCAAGTGGGATTCATCCCGGGGATGCAAGGATGGTTTAACATTCGGAAATCAATCAACATAATCCACCATATCAATAAAAGCAAAGATAAAAACCATATGATCATATCAATAGATGCAGAGAAAGCATTTGACAAGATCCAACATCCTTTCATGATGAAAACCCTCGCCAAAATGGGGTTTGGAGGAACTTTCCTCAAGATAGTCGAAGCCATCTATCACAAGCATACAGCAAGCATTATACTCAACGGGGAAAAACTAAGGGCCTTTCCTCTGAGATCAGGCACAAGACAAGGATGCCCACTCTCACCACTCCTCTTCAATATAGTACTGGAAGTACTTGCGATAGCTATTAGACAGGAAAAAGAGATTAAGGGCATCCAGATAGGAAAGGAAGAAATCAAACTCTCACTATTTGCAGACGATATGATACTATATCTAGAGAAGCCTAAAACCTCTACTAAGAAACTCTTAGAAACAATAGACTTATACAGTAAATTTGCAGGCTACAAAATCAATACCCAAAAATCCATGGCCTTCATATATTCAAACAATGAGGCAGAGGAAAGGGACATGAAAAAAACAATCCCATTCACAATCGTGCCCCAGAAAATCAAGTACCTCGGAATCAGCTTAACCAAGGAAGTAAAAGACCTCTACAAAGAAAACTACAAAACACTACTCCATGAAATCAAAGAGTACATGAGGAAATGGAAACATATACCCTGCTCGTGGATAGGGAGAATCAATGTTGTCAAAATGGCAATACTCCCCAAAGCATTATACAGATTCAACGTGATCCCTATAAGTATACCCATGACATTCTTCAAAGAAATGGATCAAGCAATCTTAAAATTCATATGGAACAACAAACGTCCAAGGATAGCTAAAACAATTCTTGGAAAAAAGACGATGGGAGGCATCACCCTCCCCAACCTCAAACTTTACTACAAAGCAGTAACAATTAAAACAGCATGGTACTGGAACAAAGGCAGAGCCGTAGACCAATGGAACAGGGTGGAATATCCTTACACACAACCCCAAATGTATGATCATCTAATCTTTGATAAGGGAGCAAGAGATGTGAAGTGGAGCAAGGAAAGTCTCTTCAACAAATGGTGCTGGCACAACTGGACAACCACGTGCAAAAAAATGGGTGTAGACCTTGACCTGACACCATGCACAAAAGTCAGATCAAAATGGATTAAAGACCTCAACATTAGACCACAAACCATAAGGTACATTGAAGACAAGGTCGGCAAAACCCTCCACGATATTGAAGATAAAGGTATCTTCAAAGGTGACACAGAACTAAGCAATCTAGTAAAAACAGAGATCAACAAATGGGACTACATTAAACTAAAAAGCTTCTGCACCGCAAAAGATACAGTGACCAGAATCCAAAGACTATCCACAGAATGGGAAAGGATATTTACACAATACCCATCAGATAAGGGGTTGATATCAATGGTATATAAAGCACTGGTTGAACTCTACAAGAAGAAAACATCCAACCCCATCAAAAAATGGGGTGAAGAAATGAACAGAAACTTTACCAAGGAAGAAATACGAATGGCCAAAAGGCACATGAAAAAGTGCTCTACATCACTAATCATCAGAGAGATGCAGATCAAAGCAACCACAAGATACCACCTCACACCACAGAGACTAGCGCACATCCAAAAGAACAAAAGCAACCGCTGTTGGAGAGGATGTGGGGAGAAAGGGACCCTTCTACACTGCTGGTGGGAATGCCGACTGGTTCAGCCCTTCTGGAAAACAATATGGACGATTCTCAAAAAATTAGAAATTGAGCTCCCATTTGACCCAGCAATACCACTGCTGGGAATATATCCCAGAGAGGCAAAAATGTATAATCGAAATGGCATCTGCACATGTATGTTCATCGCAGCACTGTTTACAATAGCCAGAATCTGGAAAAAACCCGAATGCCCTAGAACGGATGACTGGTTGAGGAAACTTTGGTACATCTATACAATGGAATACTATGCAGCTGTTCGAAAAAAGGAGGTCACAAATTTTTTATTTAAGTGGATCGGCATGAAAAGTTTCATGCTAAGTGAAATGAGTCAGAATGAGAGAGACAGATATAGAAAGATTGCACTCATCTATGGCATATAGAATAACAGAGTGGGAGACTAACACCCAAGAATTGTAGAAACAACTACCAGGATGTTGACTCCATGGCTTGGAGGCTGGCCTCACATTCTGGGGAAAGGGCAACTCAGAGAAGGGATCACCAACTATAATGTAGTCAAAGGCCATGTGGGAGAAGGGAGTTGCGGGCTGAATGAGGGCTAGAGAATGAACACAGTGGCCACTCAACACCTTTATTGCAAACCACAACAGCTAATTAGAGGGAGAGAACAGAAGGGAATGCCCTGCCACAGTGACAGGGTGGGGTGGGGGGAGATGGGATTGGGGAGGATGGGAGGGATGCTGGGTTTACTGGTGGTGGAGTATGGGCACTGGTGAAGGGATGGGTTCCCGGACTTTGTATGAGGGAAGCATAAGCACAAATGTGTATAAATCCGTAACTGTACCCTCATGGTGATTCATTAATTAAAAATAAATAAATTTATTATAAAAAAAGTAACAGACACAGACAGCTCTTTACTACAAAAGAACTGGCTGCCACCCTCAGCCAACCCAAAATTTCAAAATGAAGTTTAGGCTAGGCTTCTGACTGCATTTAAAGAGCTCCCCTTTGTTCTGACGGTTGAGAGAATAAAACCTGACATATACCTGGGATGTGGACTTGGATTTTGATTTCGATTATTGAATAAACTTAATTTGTTTTTGTTTTGGGTCCATACCTGACAATGCTCTGGTGTAACAACTGGCTTTGCACTAAGGGACCATGCCTGTTGGTGCTCCAGAATGCCTGGGATTGAACCAGGATTGGCCACTTGCCAAATACCCTACCAGCTATCTCTCCAGCCTCTTGAATAAATATAGTTTAATCAATTACATTTTCATCTCTTAACAAACATAAATATCCTTAGTAAAATATTAGTAAATGTAACACAAGTTTACATGAAAATAGTTATATACTGAGGCTGGAGAGAGTAAAACAACCAAAGTGCTTTCTTTACAAGCAGCCTTATGTGGTTCCTTCCACAGCAAACATACAGTCCTCTGAGACTGAATAGGAGTGATTCCTACGCACAGAACCAGCCCTTAATACTGCTGGGTGTTGATGAAAAACAAAAGTGGGGAGAAAAAAGAATCACGTTCTAGACAAAAGTGGACATATTAGCAGTGTTCAATACTAAAAACAATATTATCTACCATAAGAACCTGCTAAGAAAAACTTGTATTATTAGTTTTATTAGTCTTTTGCTTTATTATGTGGTGCAGAAAAATCTTTGGCCAAATTTAATGGTTTGTAATAATAATTCTTAGCAAAATAGAAATGGAAAGAAACTGAAAGAAAAGTATAAAGACGTGCTCAGAGGGGGTTGATGTGTGATGATGTGTTGTGTTTTTGCAGGCTCTCAGGGCCACGCTCTCTCAGTGCTTGCATTCGGTGCTCTGTGTACGAACCGGATGTGTATGGTCGACTGTGTATGGACCAGATCGGGATGGCTCCTCCTTTGTGCTCCACTTCTGTGTGTGCCGCTGTGCTCTCTTCTGTCTGTCTCTATCTCTGTCTCTGTTTCTGTAGTCTCTCCTCTGGTCTTTTCTGACCTCTTTCTGTCTCTGCTTCTGTGTCTTCTCTCTTGCTTCTGTGTCTTCTCTCTCCACTTCTGTCTTCTCCTTGTTTCTGTTTTACCTCTGCCATTCTGTCTTGACTCTTCCTTACCTCTGCTGTTTCCTCCCCCACTTCTGTTACAGTCTTAGTTTATATAGCAATCACATAGGGTGGTGACACAAAGGTGGGCTGAACATTAATAAATGAACAAAGAGAGGTAAGACCGTTTCTCCAGGAGATTAACAAAAGCTCATCTAAAGAGATTACTCCAGATTACTAGGGGATCCGCTCAAGGGTGGGATCCAATCAAGGGTGTGTCTTTTCCTTCCTTCCTCAGCTAGTAATCCACTTAAATAGTTGTAGCAAATCTACTTCTAATATTTCTAGCAATGTCCTTCTGTATGAGCACAGTAAGAGATATATCAGACTTAAAGTTTGGTTCTTCCTGAGGACATCTCACTATATATTCCAGACCACAGTCCTCTGGCCAGGTTAGTCTTCCTAACCCCAGCAGGGTCCTAGTCTTGTCATTACTTTTGAATCAGGACAGCATTTGTCTATGACCATGTTCTCAACTTATAGTTGAGTATTTTGGCAATTTGGCCTGACTCATTTCGATGCCAGGGTAGCTCACAGATTTCCCTGGGTCCATTCCATCCCTTATCGGGACCCTGCTTTTGGGGTGCTAGGAACTAAGGGCAACTGAGAGAAAGCAGATGCCCAGGAGTAAATATTGTTGGAGCTCCCAAGTTACAAAGCATAATATTAACTTTCTGTGTCCATACAAAAAGGACATTGCTTTAAGGTAAACTAAGTTCCCTTCGGCAAGGCTAAAAGGACAAACCCAATGTTATTCTACACTTCCTCAACCTAAGGAGAAATTGATACAAAATACTTATAGCAAGTATTATAATTAAAAACTAAAGTCAGAATTCTCTAATATTTGAGTTTTTAATTTTTATAATTTAAATTTTACTATTTTTAAAGTTATTCATAATAATTTATTATTCAATAATCCAACACCAATTCCACCACCATTAGACCTTCCCACCACCATTATTTAAAAATTTCCCACCACTAACCAAATCTGCCCCCAAGGCATACTCTAAATAATTTACTTTGTATTGCTTTTATGAATAATCCACTAAAAATGGTCCAAAAAAGTTTCTTAGAGGAAAGTACGTGAAGATTATTGTATCTCATCTTGGAGCCATTAAGTCCTTGTATAAATGAATGTTGTTACAAGTTGAGCCTTGTGCACTAATTTTTTAATTGAGATTAGTTGCCTTCTACTTTATACCCCATGAAATGTGTTGTGCTACTCTTGTCACATCAGTGGGGCAGAGCATGAGGTGTCCAGGAATTCTAAAATTTTAAATATGGTGATACAGCTGGAGTTAAAATTTTAAATGGATGGTGACTTTGGGTCTGAAGGCATCTCTGCAGCTCAATGCTCTCTTCACAGATTTATTTGTGAAGTCTCTGGATTATAGCAATTAATGAGCTTATGTGGCACCAGAGGCAGTTCATGGTCATAACTGTTAGGCTCCTGGAAGAACAGGGAGATGGGGGGAGGTCTTTCTGAGTCCTCTAATATTTGGAGCAAGGCAATTAGTTATGCTATTTCTCATCATATCTCTTTAGCTTTGCCGTGGCTTTTAGTGAGTGAGGAAAAAGAAACAAAGAGCATAAAGATAGTTTAGACTTGACTATGTAATATATTCATAAAATTGAAATAAAAGTTAAATTAGAGTTCATTAAATTAAGAATATATTTAAAAGATTATTACATGACAAATTTGCTAAAAATATGCATCTTAACAAAAGAACAATGGATAATTTAACAAAATCAAACAAAATAATTGAAAAGACATTTCACAAAATGATGCAATAAACTAGCATTTAGCAATGAAATAATTATGTTGAAATTCAACATAATTAGTGTGAAAGGCAAATTAAAGTTATAATAGGATGCCATTATATACTACTAGGAAGACAAAATTTGAAATGAATAATGATAATAAATGTGAGACAATTGGATTTCTCACTTCTTTCTATTATGTATATTAAATAGGAATGTCACATTTTCTTTGTTTGTCTTATAATGTTAAACATATTTTTGACCAAAATTGATCAACAATTTTACTCCTAGGTATTGATCCTAGATATTTGAAAACTCCTACTTACATTTTTTGCATGAAGAACATAATAACAATTTTATAATAGGTATTTATCCATCCAGGAAGTGATATACAAACATTAAGGGAGCATGAAAATAGTATACTGCTTAAGGAACTTACCTTGGACATGGCTGACCCAGGTTCCACCTATGTTCCCTGAGAACTTTAGGAGATATCTCTGAGCACAGAAGCAGCAGCAAGCCCTGAAAACACCCAGGTCCTACCCAACCCTCCTCCTTAAAAAAAAAACGGAAATAAAACAAAACATTTATAACATATTCATGCAATAAACTGCTTCTTACTGTAGAAAGGTGATGCAATATGTGCATATGTCAACATCAATTGATTGAAATATGTTAATCAAGAACAATTAAGTATGAAATAACATATATGGAATGATTTTGTTTATTTTAAATAAGTGAAATGCAATGTGTAGTGATGAAAAGGACCATAGATCAGATGACAGTGACGGAATCACTGATAGTTGAGGAAGCATATGCAGTGAAAGAGATATTGTATATCTAATATATGGCAGGGTATATTGATAATGTATCATTGTGAAACCTCATAGAAGACCATGAACTTAGCTTAGAAACCTCAGTGTCACTATCCTCAGTCACTATATGCACATACACTGCTAGCTCTATCTAGCATAAATAAAATCTAAAGTGTAATTTCCAGCTGTCATTAGCTAATCGACTATTTTCATAGTGATTCTCTATCTTTATAATACACAGAGCATTTGTCCTCCCTTGAAATTGATGTTGGAGAAAGTTGGATTTTTGACTATTTATCCAAACTTTGTCCTCTAGGACTGCTATGCATTATATATGTACATCTTCATAAATATACTTAAAAATTTAAAAAGGATGAAATTCCAAACCACATTTAAGATACAACATTAAAGAAAATTTGTGAGCAACAACAAATAAAAGAGCATACAAGCAAATAAGAAGTGCGGCAAATATCATTTTTAAGAGTGGAGCGTTTCCTAATCAAATGGAAAAATCTGGAAATTCTTTCAATCTATATAGAATTTCGATGTTAATTAGTGAAGCTGAATTAACAATATGTTGAATTGAATAATGAATATGAAGCAACAAAATGGTGTCAATTAGAGTAGGCAATTATTTGTGAAAGTAAGAAAGTTGATAAGCAGAGAAGCATAAAATGATTGCTTACAAATAAGTGGAAGTACAATCTGAGAAATAGGTAAGGACACAATTTCAGAAATATGATAACTATGAAAATGAGAAATAGATCTCAGCACTTAGTAACTGGCTGGCAGTTTGTCCAACATCCTTGAAAAATATTTTTTGGGGGCTGGAATGATAGCACAGAGGATAGGGCGGTTGCCTTGTACACGGTCGACTTAGGTTCGATTCCCAACATTCCATATGGTCCCCTGAGCACCGCCAGGGGTGATTCCTGAGTGCAGAACCAAGAGTAACCCCTGTGCATCGCCAAGTATGACCCAAAAAGCAAAAAAAAAAAAAAATTGGTAGGGTCTCCACTTAAAAAGAATAATGTTTACATAAAGTAAATGGAAAATATTACATTAGTAATTTTGATGGCAATGACTTGTTTTAAAGTGAGTTTAATCAATTTTATTTTTGACATTCTCTAATTGAACAAAACAAGTACTAAGAAGTCACAAAAAGAGAAACAAATAGAGGCATGTTCTTTTGGTGGGTGGGGATATTTGATTTCTTAGTTTTTACAGATAAGTATAATAGTTTTCCATTCTCAATCATAACTGTGTATCTTCATACTTTGTGTCTTTTTTTACAGAAGGGTTGCTCCCAATGTCTCAAATTGCTATAATCCCACTGTACTTTAAAGTGCAAAAAATTGTTTCAGATTTCAGATAAATGTGTGCATCTTAGTTCTAGAAAGGGGATTTTTAAAGAGCATAGGAGTAAATATAAGTAATAAATTGAAGTCATTTATATCAGGCAGTAAGGTTTTCTCACCACATAAAGAAATATAGATTTGAACCTACCTGCTAATCAGTGATGTTGAGCACTTTCATATTCCTGTTGATTATCTGTGTTTTTCAAGGTATTGTCTGTGTAGCAGCTCTCCCTAACTTTTGATGGGCTTGCTCTTTTTTTTTTTTAATGTCTGTTGGGATTTGTAAATACTTTAGTTTGGAAACTAGCCCAATAGGATGTGTGAATATCTTCTTCCTATTTACTAGGCTGTATTTTTGAGGCATCATTTCTTTCTCATGCAGAAGCTTTTGAATTTGATATAGTCACAGTTGCTAATTTCTGCTTTTCTTTCCTTTGCCTATGGAGTTATGTTGTTGAAGATGTCTGTGATATCAATATGATGGAGAGGGCTGCAATGTTTTCTTCCATATATTTAACAGATGCAAGCCTGATATTGTTACTATAATTCATTTTACATTTACCTTCCTATGTGATATGAGAGGATAGTCACTTTCATACTTTTGCATTACTAAAGAGTCTTTCTCAGCAGCATTTGTTGAGGAGCCTTTGTTTAATTCCAGTGCAGAGAAATTCAAATCAAAATAACAATCTAATATAACATCCCACAGCAAGAATGGAATATATACATAAAAATAAAGCAACCAGTGTGTTATTGGAACTAATGTTTGGTCCAGCCTCTGTAGAAAATGGTGTGGAGACTTCTCATAATATTATATGTAGAACTTCCACATGAACTGGAAAGTACTTTCCTTGACATCTATGCCAAGTACACAAATGCAGAAGTTCAAAAATATATGCATATCTGTTCATCATAGCATCATTCATTTTAGTCAGGATTTGGAAACAACCAAGTGCTCAATTAAAGATTAGTTGATTAAAAAATTATGGCATATTTGAGGCTGGAGAAATGGTACAGTGGATCGGGTGCTTGCCTGGGTGCTGCTTGTCCATCCCATAGGGTCCCCTCATCACATCCAAGAGTTATTTTTTGAGTACAGAGCCAAGAGAAAGCCAAAGTAAATAAATAAAAATTGCTGCATATAAAGAAAGAAGTATTCTCAAATATGAGAAAATATGCAATCATTTAGTTTACTGTAATCTAGATGAATCATAAGATACTATGTTAAATGAAAACAGCCATAAGGGGAAATACTCATACAAAATTACCTTTTTCATTTGGAGTATAATGAAACAGAACAAGGAATTAGACAATCCCCAAATGAAACAAACTCTGAGATATTGTCAGTAGAGTAGTGAACTGAGGCTGCTCTGGTGGTGGGTAGTGAAGTAGTATTGCAAATATAAAATGATAATATGGAAGTTGTTTAGAACATTACCTCAATAAAATACAAAACTTTAAAAACATCTCTGTGTATCATGACCCATTTTATGAGATCTACTGTCTAAAAATCAGTTGAATCAACTTTAGTAATGTCATTTAGATAAATGTATGTGAAAGTATCAAAAAATAAGATTGACTTCCCTATAGATTCTGTAGAGCAGGTGAGTCACTTGCTTTGCATGTGGCTAATGTGGGAGTGACCCCTGAACTAAGAATCAGGAATCACCTCTGAGCACAGCTGGATGTAGCCCCCAAAACAAACAGATAAATAAATAAGTATAAATACATTTTCAAGCAGGTCTGATTAGGTTCATCAACATTGTATTACTTTTTTGGTGGAGGGGCTTTGGGTCACCTGCAGAGATGCACCGGAATTACTCCTGGCTCTCAGGATTACTCTTGATGATATTTGGGGTACCCCATGGAATACTGGAGAGAAACTGGGTCTGTCACATGCAAGACAAAAGCTCTTCTGACTGTCATATCATTCTGGCCTCAAAAGTTGCATTTCTAATCTACTGAATAGAACCAAAACTTTACTAAAATGAAATATGTTGTCTAGTTTCTTTTGATGAGTTACAAGATGCTGCACATGTTTTTGTTGCTGGATAAGAAAGAATTTATTGTTTAATTCTTTGAATGCTGTGAGAGTGTTCTACTAAAATACATGTTCATCATGTCCTTTGCCTTTTATCAAAGTGGTTCTGTCAGTACTTTCTATAAGCAAAAAATGTTCCAAACTTTACCTCTATTGGTAGAAGGCACAGACAATTAAGCACAGAGTTTGCTTGGGGATATGCTTAGGATTCCCACATTAGTATAGCACAAACAGCCAACTACTTTCTTAAGTATGCAGTTGAGAATAATCTTTACATCATGTGGGCTTTTCACACACACATATATTTAAATTGTATCAGTGTATGTCTAGAAATATTGTGTAAATATTGCCTTATCACTTTTTACCACATCAAATATTGAATGAACATTTATTGCATACCAGTTATTTTGCTTGTATTTAATATAAATTATCTCACTGAACAACTTATAGAAACCATGTGGAAAAAATTTGCTCCAGTTACTGATGAAACACACAAGGTTAAATAGTCTATCTGTTTGAATCGTTATTTGGAATTCAGATAAAGCATACTACAAAAACCAAAACTATACTAAAACAAGGCAAGTATTGTCATGTTTTTCTAATTAGTTTGCTTATTTGAATGATAATACAGTTGGTAGGATACTTTCCTTGCACTTGACCCACCAAGGATTCATCCTTGAACCTCATATGTTCACTTGAACCCACTAGTATTGATCCTTGAGTGCAGAACTATGAGTAAGTTCTGAGAGATGCTGGCTTTGCCCCTCCCCCCACAACATTTTGTCTACATATGTAATATAACATAATAATATTGAGTTAGAGAATAGATTTTTTAACGTTTCATTGCTGAGGGTCTGAGGGATAGTACAGCAGGTAAGGCATTTGCAGTATATGAGGCTGACTCAGGTTTGATCTGAGTATTGCATATGTTCCCCCAAGCACTTCCGAGAATGATCCATGAACACTGCTGGGTGTGGCCCCAAATAAGTAAAATGTTAATTATTGGTCTCAGTCTTTTGTTTATTTTCTGTAAAACAATATAAATAAGTAGATCTATCAAAATAACCCATTACTTAGTGAGTTAGATTTTAATGTCAAGACATCAGTCAAAATGAATATGTTATTCTAATACAGCAACTTCTCCCTGTCACCAGTCATGAGAGGTCTTTTCTGAAGTTAGGGAAGTTATAAAAATGGATCCATAGTTACATCACATCCAAATGTATCCAAATGAAGCTGCAAAGCACCATTTGGCTTGCATTCTGCCTTAAGTCAGCTAAGAAGTCGAAAAAGCTTGAGCTTGGATGATGATTGTTACTTACTTTATAACTTTAGCTATGGTACTGGCACTCAGAGAAGAGTCCAGAAGGTGAATGCCATTTTGAAATAAGCATGCTTTTGGTCTCTAAGATGGAGAAATGTGTTATCACAACCCTTTTTACCTGTTACATTCTTTACCAAAATGATGCTGCTGAATAGTTGGTTGTTTTATTTATATTTTCTAAACTTAATGAAAGACAGAGAAAAAGAGCTAGAGAGGTAGGACAGAGATACAGAAAGAGAAAGAAAGGGGTATCATAACTGCCATAAGCTATTATGTCCTTTCCTATGATCCCAATGAGTCAAACAGAGAAGTATGCACCAACTCAGCAGATGTCAAGACTGAATATCAAAAACCACTATGGAAACTCCTCATTTTGGGCTCCAATTTAGAGCTAAGACCAGAGACATGAAAGCTTAAACAAGATAACTCTAGTTGCTAAGAATACCATACTGTCTATAAATTTCAGAACTCTAGTAAGTAAAAAAAATCTTGATAGTTCATGATCTTACAAAACTAAATATTTTCATATGTTTAATGATAATCCCTTAGTAGGAAACCTTATTCATTGTCATTAGATAATTTTAAATAACAAAGTAAGTTAATAGAAAAACTTCATATTATTTGCATTCACATTTGACTTTAAGGTTACTCCAAATCCAAATATATTTGCAACACAAATGTATTCTTGTCACCAATTAACTTCATTATAAAATATATCATGAATTTTGCATTGCAACTTTATTGTTCTTCTATTATTATTTTTCCTTTCTAAATTATTGCATTATGTCAGATAAAATTGTGAATAAATATGGAGAAATTTCTTTTTGACTTGATATTTTATATAAATAGTTGTATTTTAAATTTTCATTTAAATTATAGTATTATTTACCAATTTAAAATAGAAATACTTAATTTAAATATCAAACTAGGAAAAGATAATATTTCTAGGTTAAATACTTTTAAAACATTGCATAAAGAATATACTTTCAGAAAGTAGTTCCAATACTAATAATTTTTATCTGCACAGGTAATTTATAAAGTGCTGAGGTCTGGGCAAAATTTGCTGAACAAGGACCCTATTTCTGAATCTACTGTCAGGCTGTGTAATACATAAGTGGCAATAGTAATACCTGATGGTTGCTTTCTGAAGGATACTTACAGCCGTTGCCAAGGGAGGAATTGTCTATTATGTATGAAGTACCTGACCCTGGTAGAAGTAACTAGCCATAGAAAGCTATGAGCAATTAATATATCCTCTCTAGCATCATTCTTTTCCTCTATTTTAAGTTCTATCTCTTGACCTTTTATTCATCCTACTCCGTCATTATTGCAATATGTCGGAATGTTTTTGGCATGCTAGCATTATAGCTAGTAGACTACATCCATAAAATATTATGTCCAGCTATAATTCTTTTTGAATTCAAGAAAACTTTTAAACTTTAAAATGCTTATTTTCCCCAGCCTGGCCTCACTGCTCTCAGTCACCACTTGGTGCTGTCCTGAGCCCCACCTCTTCCCCAGGTTGTTGGGGGTGTGGTCTTAAAGGGGGCATGGCCTCCTTCTGGAGCAGCCAAAGTTATTTTTACCATTCCATACATCACACTTTGATCACAATTGGTATAATGTATTTCTCTAAAGAAGTCCCTGGTCATCTTCCTCACTATATGTTAATAGTCAACTAGCCTAGCCTAGCCTAATTTCACTAAAACTGTCAGTGAGCACATCAAGCTGCACAAAAAGCCCTTTGTAAAGAGACCATAGCCTCACGTCTTCAACTGAGGCTCCTCACAAGCTAAGGAACTGTGCCTGACAGTAAAGCCCATAACAACATGAAGAAACAGAGAAAATCCCTACCACCAGGAGAAATGGAAGAGGGGATCTCAGAAACCTCAACAGGGACTTCCCAGAAATATAAACTCCTCTCAGATAAAGAATACAGAGAGGAAATCGTAAAGATGATTGATGAACTCAAAGCAACTATGGAATGAACATCCAATAAATTAAGGGAGAATATGGATGCAGCTTTAGAACGGTCCACCAAGATAATCCAGGAAGATATGAAAGTAGAAATTTCAAAGCTACGAACAGAAGTCACACAATTAAAAGAATCGGTAGATGAAATAAAAAACTCAGTAGGAGCCCTCAATAGTAGAATGACTACAGCCGAAGACAGAATCAGTGAACTTGAAGATGAGCTGCAGAAAGCATATAGGCAACAACAAATAATGGCAAAAGACCTCAAAATGGCTCTAGAATAAATTAGAATCTTAGGGGATGACCTCAAGAGACACAACATAAGAATCACTGGAGTACCAGAACCACAAGGAACCAATCCAAAAGAAAAAAAAAACACAAAGACATCATTGCAAAAAAATTCCCAGAGCTAGAGAATGCAGGCATACAGAACCAAGGAGTCTGAAGGGTGCCAGCTAAAAGGGATCCAAATAAAAAATCCCCAAGGCATATAATAGTCAGAATGATGGATGCCATGGATAGAAACACAATACTGCAAGCAGCAAGATCAAAGAAGGAAATCACATACAAAGGAACACCCTTTAGATTCACAGCAGACCTATCGAAGAAACCCTCCAAGACCGAAGACAATGGTGGGATATAGTGAAAAAACGTAATGAAATAAACACGTCACCAAGAATACTTTACCCGGCTAACCTCTCAGTTAAACTTGAAGGAACCACCCACTATTTAAAGGAGAAACAACAGCTAAGGAACTTCATAGACTCAAGAACAAACTTAAAAGAAGGACTAAAAGTGCTATTATAAGACAAGGAAAAACCCTACAAGAACAAAAAACCCTACAGAAAGATGGCACAAAATCCCATGACAATAAGTTCTCTCAACATTAATGGTCTAAATGCACCAATCAAGTAGCACAGAGTGGCAAAATGGATTCGGAAACTAAACCCAACTTTCTGCTGCCTACAAGAAACACCTCTGAGTAGCCAGAACAAACACAGAATCAAAGGACGGAAAACAATCCTGCAAGCAAACAACTCCCTCAAAAAAGCTGGGGTGGCCATACTACTATCCGACAACATAGATTTAAGGCTGAAAAAGATCACAAAAGACAGCGAAGGCCATTTTCTATACATCAAGAGATATGTATAACAGGAAGAAATCACACTCTTAAACATATATGCACCTAATGAACGACCAGCAAAATACTTAAAAGAACTCCTAACAGAATTTAAGGGGGACATAACTAGCACCACGATAGTAGTTGGAGACTTCAACACTGACTTATCACTTCTGGACAGGTCGACAAGAACAACACTCAGCAAGGAAACAATGGCTCTGAAGGAAGAAATGGAGGAGACAGGGCTAATAGACCTATAGAGGGCTATACACCCCAAAAAGAAAGAATACACATTCTTTTCCAGCACAAATGGAACGTTTTCCAAAATAGACCATGTTCTGGGCCACAAATTATACCTTAATAGAATCGGGAAGATAGAAATTGTATCAACTCTCTTTTCAGACCATAATGAGCTGAAGATGGAAGTTAATCACGCACAGACTCGGAGATCCAAATCAAACACCTGGAAATTAAACAACTCACTGTTGAACAATGAGTGGGTCACAAAGGAAATCAAGGAAGAAATCAAAAAATACCTGAAACAAATGAGAATGAAGACACAAGCTACCAGAACCTATGGAATGCAGCTAAAGCTGTGTTAAGGGGAAAATTTATAGCTCTGCAAGCTTTCCTAAGGAAGGAAGAAAGGGCCTATATAGATAGCTTGACTTCGCAGCTCAAGATATTAGAAGAGGACCAGCAAAAGGAAAACAAAGCAGATCGAAGGAAAGAAATAATAAAACTTAGAGTAGAAATTAATGACATGGAAACCCGAAAAACAATCTGAAAGATCAATGAAACAAAGAGCTGGTTCTTCAAGAAAATAAGTAAGATTGATAAACCACTAGCAAGACACACAAAGAAAGAGAGAGAGAACCCTAATAAACTGAATCAGAAATGAAAACAGGGACATAACAACAGAAACCGAGGAGATTCAAAAGATCATCAGAGACTACTTTGAAAGTCTGTATGCCACAAAACAAGAGAACCTAAAAGAAATGGATGAATTCCTTGATTCCTACAATCTCCCAAGACTGAACCAAGAAGACTTGAAGTACCTGAATAATCCAATTAACATCAAGGAAATCGAAACTATAATCAAAAGTCTCCCCAAAAACAAAAGCCCAGGTCCAGATGGATTCACTAGCGAATTCTTTCAAACATTTAAAGAAGACTTGTTGCCAGTTCTCCTCAAGCTTTTCCAGGAAATTGAAAAGACACGAACCCTCCCGAACAGTTTTTATGAGGCACGTATCTCCCGAATACCAAACTCATGCAAAGACACCACTAACAAATAAAACTATAGACCAATATCCCTGATGAACACCGACACAAAGATCCTCAACAAAATACTAGCAAATAGAATACAACAACTCATCAAAAAGATCATAAACCATGATCAAGTGGGATTCATCTCGGGGATGCAAGGATGGTTTAATATTCGAAAATCAATCAACATAATCCATCATATTACAAAAGTAAAGATAAAAACCATATGATCATATCAATAGATGCATAGAGAGCAGTTGACAAGATCCAACATCCATTCATGATGAAAACTCTCACCAAAATGTATTTAGCGGAACTTTCCTCAAGATAGTCAAAGCCATCTACCGTGAATCTATGGCAAACATTATCATCAATGGGGAAAAACTAGGGGCCTTTCCTCTAAGATCGGGGACAAGACAAGGATGCCCACTCTCACCACTTCTCTTCAATATATTACTGGAAGTACTAGCAATACCCATTAGGCAAGAAAAAAATATTAATTGCATTCAGATAGGAAAGGAAGAAGTCAAACTTTCACTATTCTAAGATGAAATTATACTATATCTAGAGAAGCCTAAAACCTCTACTAAGAAACTCTGAGAAACAATTGACCTGTACAGTAAAGTCGCAGGCTATAAAATCAATACCCAAAAAACCATGGCCTTCCTATATGCAAACAATGAGACAGAGGAAAGGGACATGAAAAAAGCAATCCCATTCACAATTGTTCCCCAGAAAATCAAATACCTTGAAATCAGCTTAACTAAAGAATTAAAGGACCTCTACAAAGAAAACTATAAAATACTACTCCATGAAATAAAAGATGACACGAGGAAATGGAAACATATTCCCTGCTCATGGATAGGGGGAATCAACATTGTCAAAATGGCAATACTCCCCAAAGCACTATACAGATTTAATGTGATCCCTGTAAGTATACCCATGTCATTCTTCAAAGAAATAATTCAAGCAATCCTGAAATTCATATGGAACAATAAACACCCACGGATAGCTAAAACAATTCTTGGGAAAAAAGATGATGGGAGGCATCACCCTCCCCAACCTTAAACTTTACTACAAAGCGGTAACAATTAAACCAGTATGGTACTGGAATAAGGGCAGAGCAGCAGACCAATGTAACAGAGTGAAATATTGCTACACAAAACCCCAAATGCATGATCATCTAATCTTTGATAACAGGGCAAAAAATGTGAAGTGGAACAATGAAAGTGTCTTCAACAATTGGTGCTGGCATAACTGGACAACCACGTGCAAAAGAATGGGCTTAGACCTTGACTTGACACCATGCACAAAAATCAGATCAAAATGGATTAAAGACCTCAACAACAGACCACAATCCATAAGGTATATCAAAGACAAGGTCGGCAAAACCCTTCACGATATTGAAGATAAAGGTATCTTCAAAAATGACACGGAACTAAGCAATCTAGTAGAAACAGAGATAAACAAATGGGACTATATTAAACTAAGAAGCTTCTGCACCACAAAAGACACAGTGATCAAAATACAAAGGCAATCTACAGAATGGGAAAGGATATTCACCCAATACCCATCCAATAAAGGGTTGATATCAAGGGTATATAAAGCACTGGTTGAACTCTACAAGAAGAAAACATCCAACCCTATCAGAAAATGGGGCGAAGAAATAAACAGAAACTTTTTCAAGGAAGAGATATGAATGGCTAAAAGGTACATAAAAGATGCTCTGCATCAATAATCATCGGGGAGATACCTCACACCAAAGAGAATGGCATTCATCCAAAAGAACAAAAGCAACCGCTGTTGGAGAGGATTTGGGGAGAAAGGTACCTTCCTGCACTGCTGATGGGAAAGCCGACTGGTCCAGCCTCTTTGGAAAACAATATGGACGTTTCTCAAAAAATTAGAAATTGAGCTTCCATTTGATCCAGCAATACCATTTCTGGGAATATACACTTGAGAAACAAAAAAGTATAGTTGAAATGACATCTGCACTTATATGTTCATTGCGGCACTGTTTACAATAGCCAGAACCTGGAAAAAACCCAAGTGCCCAAGAACAGATGACTGGTTAAAGAAACTTTGTTACATCTATACAATGGAATACTATGCAGCTGTTAGAAAGATGAAGTCATGAACTTTGCATATAAGTGAATCAACATGGAAAGTATCATGCTAAGTGAAATGAGACAGAAAGAGAGGGACAGACAAAGAAAGATTGCACTCATCTGTGGAATATAAAATAACAGGGTAGGAGACTAATACCAAAGAGTAGTAGCATACAATACCAGGAGGTTGACTCCATAGCTTGGAACTTGGCCTCACATGCTGGGGGAAAGTCATGCCAAATGGAGAAGGGAACACCAAGTAAATTGTGAGTGGAGATCCCATGTGGTAAGGGAAATGCGCGCTGAAAGTGGACTAGTGTCCGAACATGATAGCCACTCAATACCCCTATTGCAGACCACAAAACCCAAAAGGAGATAGAGAGCAAATTAGAATGCCCTGCCACAAAGGCAAGGTGGGGTGCGGGGGATGGGATTGGGGGGTGGGAGGGATACTGGGTTCATTGGTGGTGGAGAATGGACACTGGTGGAGCGATGGGCTCCCGAACACTGCATGAGGGAAAAACAAGCACGAAATGTTTGAATCTGTAACTGTACCCTCACTGTGACTCACTAATTAAAAAATAGAAAAATAAAAAATAAACAAAAAGATAAAATGCTTATTTTAGTACTGTATTTGTTTATCCTCTTGGTGAGCCCAGCAAGCTTTGCTATTTGTTTATAGGTCATGAAAATGTGTTCATACTAAGATATATAACAGAAGGTATGTGTAATCATGAAAGCATGGAAAATAAATGATATTAACAACTGCCAGGCAACATTTCTTCAAGCCAGGAACCAGTCCTAATGTATAAAAGTAAAGGAAGAGCTCCAGAGTTTTGTGACACTTTGTATTGTCTCACGATTTGTTACAACCAGAGGGAGACAAGTAAACTTGAGTATGGGGTAAACAAGTAAACTCTGATATAGATCTAGTATATTATATCAAAGCCATACTCACCTGAATATATAAAATTCACACTTATCTCCACCATAACAGTTTGCAGGTATCATTTCAACCCATGAAAGTGAACAAATATGGTCAGGAGCTTAGATACATACCACCTATTTGGGAAGAAAGTGGGAGGGAATAAAAAGGCAGGAAGCCTGAGACCCTAAAAAGAGCCTCAATAAATCAATTATGCTGTTTTCCCTGGATCCTGTGCTTGCTGGAATTTCTATTTTCACTTTTTCTTTCTTTTCTTTTTAAATTTTTAATGGCATCATGGTGAGATACATAGTTACAAAGAGATGTCCATGGTCAGCTTTCAGTCATACAATGATCCAACACCCATCTCTCCACCAGTGTCAACTTCCCACCACCAATGACCCCAGTTTCCTTCCTGCTCTCTCCAATCCGACCTGCCTGTGTGGCTGTATAGCAGGCACTTTCCCTCTCTCTCTCTTTCTATCTCTCTCTCTCTCTCTCTATCTCTATCTCTCTCCTCCCCTTTCTTCTGAGTACTAATCTCCTTTTCTTGTCTCCAATACCTTTCAAATAAATGCTTACTCTGATTATTTCATACTCACTCACCATGCTATTTTCTTGGGATATCACAAGGATTAGGAACCGAAAGGATTGTGCAGCCCTCTTCATGCTTTATCACTTATACTGACTGGCCTGTGGGGTAATTAGAAAATTAATACATATAAATTTAATCTTGAGGAGAAAATATATACTTTAAAATCTTTGGGTTTGTATAAAGCATTTTAAAAATAACTTTAAAAGTTTTTACCTGGTATGTATCTGGTAATGGCTTAATATCAAAGGTATACAAGGCACCGGTAGAAGTTTGTAAGAAAAAAAAATGCTCAACTCATCAAAAATTGGGCGGAAGAAATGAACAGAAACTTCTTCAAAGAAAAAATTCAAATGGCGGCCAAAAGTCACGTGAAAAAAAATGCTCTTCATCACTAATCATCAGGAAGATGACAACCAAAACAATAAAGAGATATCATCGCACACCACAGAGGCTGACACACATTCAAAATAACAAGAACAACGAGTGCTAGTTAGGGCTTGGGGTTAAAAAAATGTCTCACTCATTGCTGGTGGTAATGTCAACCGGAAATGTCACTTGAAATTGTACTCCCATTTGACCGAGCAATACCACTTCTGGGAATATGCCCTGGGGCCCAAAAGCACACAGCAGAAACACCATCTGGACTCCTATGTTCATTGCAACACTATTCACCATAAACAGAATCTGCAAACAACCCGAATGCCCGAGAACATACAATAGGATAAGGAAATTTGGTACATTTACACAATTGAGTATTAAGCAGGTTTTAGAAAAAATGAAGTCATGAAATTTGCCTATAAATGGATGGGCATGGAGAGCATCATGCTGAATGAACTGAGTTAGAAGAGGAGGGAGAAATATAGAAGTACTACATTAATTTGAAGTCTCACAATGGAGACATTGCTGCCCCCTCGAGCAAATTAATGAACAATGGGAGGACAGTGCTACAGGGCTATATATTAAAAATTAGTATGGAACTAAGTATTCATGGCCAGGGAAAATAGGGGTTAGGAGGACTAGTCAACAGTTGGAATCTACCACAAGTTGTATGGAAAGCACAAAGTAGGTAAGATAGAGAAGGGACCTGTTTAACAAAAGTTGTGGGAAATGGTCACTCTGTACAAGAACTAAGTGTTGAAAGTAGGTAAGGAGATATACATGAAAACATTTCTGTACCTGTACAGCAAACCACTATGCCCAAAAGTAAAGAGAGAGAAAACAGAAGCAGAAGCAGAAATAGAAGCAGAAGCAGAACAAGAAAAAAAAGAAGAAAGAGGAAGAGGAGGAGGAGGAGGAGAAGAAGGGGGAGAAGAAGAAGAAGAAGAAGAAAAAGAAGAAGAAGGAGGAGGAGGAGGAGGAGGAGGAGGAGGAGGAGGAGGAGGAGGAGGAGGAGGAGGAGGAGAAGAAGAAGAAGAAGAAGAAGAAGAAGAAGAAGAAGAAGAAGAAGAAGAAGAAGAAGAAGAAGAAGAAGAAGAAGAAGAAGAAGAAGAAGAAGAAGAAGAAGAAGAAGAAGAAGAAAAGGAGGAGGAGGAGGGGAGGAGGAGGAGAAGGAGGAGGAAGAGGAGGAGGAAAAAGAGGAGGAGAAAAGTGCCTGCTCTAAAGGCAGACTTGGGCTGGAGGGTGGAAGGAGGGAAACTAGGGACATTGGAGAATCAATGTTCTGTTAGAATCAAAGTAAATGTTAGAATCACTTTTGAGGTATTATTCATTTATAGTGACATTTTGAATTCTGTTCGTTTGTAATATGGGTGGAAAGATGTCACATACATAATATTTTGAAACCTTGATTTTAAGACTTTGCTTTCTTGTTCAGTGGGACATAATAAAACATTTTTCAATTGAAATAATTATTTTGTACATTCTAAGACTTAAATAATAATTTCCTATTTGTCTTCATTTCATATATTTGTTATGATTCAAATAATGTTTACTAAATTTTAAATTGTTATTTTTAACGCAATTTTTTCTTTTGAAACATGTTTTTATTGTATTCTTCTGCTTTTAATATAGAAAACAAAGTTAGGTCAACTTTTCTGTTGGTAAAACTGAAAATTTATAAAAATTATAAAATACTCTTTCACATAATCAGTCAACAAACAACATCACGCCCACTTGTTTTTCATGATTTTGTGTAAGTTTTTTGTCAAATTGACAGACAGATACAAAGATAAAACAACAGAGGATAGATAAATACCAGAGAGCATAAACTGAAACAGGAAACCCATAGTTTCCTGGGGTTTTCACAGGCCATTCACTAACAATAAGAATGATGAATATGATCACATGCATATCAATGAATTTCCAGAAACACTTTGCTGTTTTGTTCATACTCATCTTTATCCAGTTGATTAGGGCAATTTGCATAATTTAGAGGTAATTTCTTTCTGAAAGCCAAGATAAAATATCCTGATTGCAGTATGTTGAGCTCTTCACACGTGCAAGTTTTTCCAAGGAAGCCTACAATTGAACAGCAAGAAAGGTAAATATATTTCTGGACCCCTGTAACATTCATTTTATTTTCATATGTGTTCTTCATCACATTAACTCTTTAAAACATTTGAAAAATATGATTTAAATAATGACTAACATTTTATTCTATCTTATTATGTGTGACTATCACTGTATCATTGTCAACCCATTGATCATCGAATTGCTTGAATTGCTTGAGCAGGCCCAGTAACGTCTCCATTCATTCTAACCCTGAGATGTTAGCAGCCTCTCTTTACTCGTTCTTCCCAATGGTGCTGCATTAGAGGCTCTTCAGGCTCAGGGGAATGAGACCCATCATTGTTACTGTATTTGGCATATCAGTACACCATGGGGAGCTTGCCAGGCTCTCCCCCATATGGCAGTAAACTCTTGGTAGCTTACCAGGTTCTCCAAGAGGGAGAACTAGGCTATCATGTATTATGTGTGACTATAATAGACATATTTATATAGTGCCTATTATAGTCACATATGTTATAGTAGGAAAAGTCATTCAAGTACCTCTCAGTGAACTACTTTACGTCATACTTAAAACTCCAGTGTTATCCTTTTTTCTAGAGTGTATGCTGGGTCTGCACTTAGTAATTCAGTTTGCGAAAATTGAAAATGTTATGTAGTAAGATGTTAATGCTCAAATTAGGTTGTTCAAAAGATGGTGGTTTAAGCCTTGGAGGATTTCTCTAATTTTATTGATTTCTTTCTTTGGAAAAAGCAAGTTTCCATGTTATCCAGGCCAACGCAGATACTCAGGCTACATCTCTACTCCCCAAACTCCAGAAAAGGAGATGTTTAATAGATGTCTAGAGTCCCTGTACCTGAGAGGACCAGCGGTTTTCCAATTTCCATTTCAATGTTTTTGGTAGTAAGTCCTTTCCAACTGAGCTTTCAAATAAGACTACATCTTCAGCCAATACTGACTACAGTTTAATAAATATTCTTTACCAAGAATTACTAAGCTGTGTGAGAATTACCAAGTCATAAATATTGTAATATAATACAGTTTTCTTGCATGAATTAGAATTGAGCTAATTTGATTTTCATAATAGTTATAAAGATATTTATGTATCCATAAGATATTTCTATAATGATGAATAGGACATTATAAATTATACATAGAAAAAAAGAATACAAGTGCTCCTCTATTATCACATGTTAATTTCCTTTATAAGCCATATATTGACTTACTAAGGTATCCGCCATTAGGATTGACACAACATACTCATTTCTAAACAAATCAAAGTTGAGTTGCTCTTAGATGGATATGCTATTATTTTGTTATTTTTTAAATTACATATTTATTTTATTTATTTTTACAAACCAACTGAGTTCAGGGGACTCTCCTGTTAGTGCTTGGGACCAGCATTGCTCAGGAAGTACAGGAAATTACAAGTATAGGAGGAGTGTCATGAGGTTCTAGGATTTAATTCTAGAGACTTATACATGCCATGCATACTTTAGTCACATCCTTGGCCTAGTGTTCTTTTATTTTCTAAATATATTTTTACAGAAATAACATTGGTTTACAAGAATACAAATGCTTACATATTTTAGGGATACAACTTGTTACCACATCACATATTACTTAAGAATAAATATCCAGGGGCTGGAGCGATAGCACAGTGGGTAGGGCGTTTGCCTTGCACGCGGCCGACCCGGGTTCTAATCCCAGCATCCCATATGGTCCCCTGAGCACCGCCAAGAGTAATTCCTGAGTGAAGAGCCAGGAGTAACTTCTGTGCATCGCCGGGTCTGACCCAAAAAACCAAAAAACAAAAAAAAAAGAATAAGTATCCACTGTGGTCCATTGAATCAACTGTGTTTTTTAAAATTTTTTTAAAGTACATTAAATTTTACTTTGTGTCTTAAAGAGTTTTATTGTCACAGTAGCTATTTAGAATTTGTAATGGTATTTTATTAGTGTGCAATAAAATTTTTACTTTGAGTTTTATTTTTTTTTGTAATGAAAGGTCAATTGAAATTATTTTAAACTCTACTCCATAAAAATCACCATCATAAAAAATGCAGGGGTGTATGCATACAAATTGGTTTTTCTTTTTGCATGTAAATGACTACTTGAAGTCCCATTATTTTACTCATTGTGTCTGCATTAATGCAAATATAGTATACCAATTCCCACTATTTGTAAAGTATATATATATATATATAACTGTTTTTAAAAAGTATTCAAGTACAAATCATTGTGTGTCATATATTATTTAACATGGATTAGCTATTCAGAAATAACATAAGTGTGTTCATACATTAAGTCCATTATAAGGAGATAGATATTGAACGAAAAATATTCAATAATATGTATTACATACTAAGGATATATATAATTATATTTATACATTAACATAGATGGTACCACCTTAAAGTATTTCTATTATACAGAAATTTAACAGAATAAAATTATTAGAGAAATATGAGGAAAGTGAAAAAGTTGTTTAAATAAATGTTTGGTTACTTTATAAGACATAATTATAAATACAATATTACTAAATATGTGAAGTAAATATGTTGACTTATCACTCTCTAACATTGTAACATGTAACTTATATTAAAGTGATTTAAACTTTCTCTTTCTGCACTTCCACTAGTTCTTTGATCTATTTTAATTATTGGTCATTGTCACTGTCATCCCGTTGTTCATCGATTTACTCGAGTGGGCACCGGTAACGTCTCTATTACACTCAGCCCTGAGAATTTAGCAGCCTCTTCATACTCGTCTTTCCAAATGATTGGAGGCTCTTTCAGGGTCAGAGGAATGAGACCTATTGGTACTGTTTTTTGCATATTGAATATGCCACGGGTAGCTTGCCAAGCTCTGCTGTGAGGGCGGATTACTCTCGGTAGCTTACTGGGCTCTCCGAGAAGTATGTATATATCTTTTACTGTATTTGGAACATGAATACACCATGGGGAGCTTGCAAGGTTCTCCCATGGGGCAATAGACTCTTGATAGCTTGTCAGGTTCTCTAAGAGGGAGAACAAGGCTATTTGTAGTCGCGTGGACGCTTTGTGGCCGCACACTACCAGGAGCTTGGTTTTATAGTCTCTGGATGTTGGCTGTGGGTGGGATTACACGGCCCCGGGGCAGTTTGTGGGTGTGTATGCCAAGCTACTGGAAAATGGGGGTCTTTGTAGACAAGGCCCAGTCCCAATCCGAAAAGGTTTGGAGATCTCAGTCCCGGGTCTCACACACCTGGGTTCCTCTGCTGGTCCCTTCATGCGTGAGGCTCATTCCGAATGCGTGGAGAGTGGCCTTGAGCATGGCTGTGGCTGGGTTACAGAGGTCTTCAACTGTCAAGGCTCTGTATGGGGTGGGGAGTGAAAGGCAACCCATCCCCTCCGAGGGGCCCCAGTGAAGACAGCCAGGTGAAGGGGTCAAGAGACTCTGCATCACTCTCTTCCGAGAGCTTGGATTTATAGTCTCTAGATGTTGGCCGTGGGTGAGATTACACGGTGCTGGGGGCAGTTTTTGGGTGTGGCTGCCAAGCTACTGGAAAATGGGAGGTCTGTGTTTAGAGAAGGCCCCGTCACAATCCGAGCAGGCTTGGAGATCTCAGCCCTGGATCTTGTACACTTGGGTTCCTCTGCTGATCCCTTTATGCGTGAGACTCGTCTGAACGTGTGGAGAGCCTTGAGCATGGCTGTGGCTGGGTTCTGGAGGTCTTCAACTATCAAGGCTCTGTTGATGGTGTGGAGAGAAAGGCAACCCGCCCCCTCCATAAGGATTATTGGTTATATAGGAAAAATATGTGTCTACTTTTTGCAAGACTACTATAGTTCTGTAACTAATACACAGTAAGAATGTACTATGTCTTGCTGTTGATAAAATCTAAACTATTAATGTCCCAAATGTTAAACCTAGACAGACTAAAGACTTTGATGTTAGATAAAATGCATAAAACACATAGAAGAAGACATATGCAAAACACTCAGACCAACAGAATAGATTTGATAGCCCAGTAAAAAACCCTCATACATACAGAGATAGTTGATTTCTGAGAGAAGGCAAGAACATACAATGAACAATGGAAATCCTTTTCAACAAATGTTGTTTGGACAACTGAATAACCGCATGCAAAAATTAATTATTTAATTAAAAAGATAGAAAAAATTGGGAACCATCTCTCCCATACTATGTACACAACTTAAACTCAAAATGAATGAAAAGTTTGATTTTAGATCTGAATCCTAAAAATTCCTGAAAGGAAATATAGGTAGGGCTGGAGAGATCGTATTGGCTTTAGGCACTTGTCTTGCAAGTGGCTAACTCAGGTTTGCCCCCCTGTACCACGTATGGTTCCTCAAGTACTATCAGAAACGATTCATGGATAGAGAGCCAGAGTAAGCCCTGAGTATAGCTGGGTGTGGCACAATCTACACCCTTTGCCCCAAAGAAAACATAAATAAAAGACTCCATGATACTTACTTCAGTGTTGTCTTTGTGTGTGTGTGTGTGGTGTGTGTGTGAGAAAGAGAGAAAGAGAGAGAGAGAGAGTAGTTGAACATTCAGGTACTTTACTAAGTTAATTCTGTTTATAGAGTGCACTGTTACTTCTCAGTAAACACTTCCTTTCTTATTTCCTGTCCTCAATTCTTTAAGGTTTAGAAAGAGCTGGACTGAACCTATTACAGGCAACATTTCCTCAGCCTGAGAACCATGGCTCCCAGAAAATCCTCTCCCAGTGGTGAAGACTATTTGGGCTCAGGGTTAGGGCAGCTGATAGGACCCTAATGTGCCTTGCAGGAAATCGTGCAGATTTTATCAGTCGTGACTTTTCCTGGGCACTCACTACTGATGATCAAAATGCTTTAAATGGTAATTTGTTTTCAAAATAAATGGAACCTAGTTCTTAACTCCATTTTTGGCGATAAGTTTTGGTAATATTATATCAATAATTTAGAAAGCCAAATCAACTTTTTAAAATGTGAAACTATATGAGCCTGAATTCCAAAAACACATATTTTTTAAATGTGGTAAGAAAATAATGATGTGTCTATGTTTCTAAATATCACTTATGAATTAGAGAAAATTTTGTCTGAAACTGAAATAAGGGAATTGTTTACATATTAGAATGCAAACATATTACAAAGTAGAAGTGTTTGCCATAAAAGTAAAATAAAAACTCTACCTTTCTTAAAACAGAAGATATGGAAATCTCTAAAATAATGTATTTCAATTCTGATGCATATTTAAAGTATCTTATAGTTTAAATAGCAATTTGGAGTCCTATAGATGCTGGATTTGAAAAAAAACAAATGGACTCATTATTATGAATATATAAGAATTATGTCTCTATGCGGGGCAGAAGTGATAGTATAAGGATTAGGGATTTTGCCTTGAATGCGACTGACCTGTTTGATCTCTCGAATCTCATATGGTCCCCTGAGCATCACTAGGAGTAATTTTTGAATGCAGAACCAGGAATAAACCTTGAGCCTTTCCAGGTATAACGCTACCCCGAAAAAATCACGTCTATGTATGATGGAATATTTATTTTTATCCAGAATTTATAAAATAAAAGAGAAAGCTTTGGTCTTAAGTTTATAATTTAATTATCTCTAAATTGAAATTTATCATGAGTAGTCAATCTTAACTACATAGACTCTTAATTACAGTAATAGTAGTGTTAACAATTATTATGGGTAATGATTTACAAATTAGCATTAGCAGCTAATTTATTCAATTGTCATGTATTTGTTTTCCTTAAATATTTGCTCTTCAGAGAAACTTTTCTGTTTAGTTGCTTGAGGTAATGCTCCCAATATAATTAATACTGTAGCACTGTCATCTCATTGTTCATTGATTTGCTCTAGCAGGCACCAGTAATGTCTCCATTGTGAGACTTGTTACTGTTTTGGGTATATCGATTATGCCATGGATAGCTTGCCAGGCTCTGCTGTGTGTGCAGGATACTCTCAGTAGCTTGTTGGACTCTCCGAGAGGGACAAAAAAATCAAACCAAGTCTGCTGTGTGCAAGGCAAACACCCTACCCACTGTCCTATTGCTCCTTTGCAAGAAAATAAAAAGAGAAATTAATGCTAATGCATGACAAGCTTTATTACAAACAGGTCACAGTAATGAGTTAGTAATAGTATAAAATTACAAATGTAAATTTAATTTTTTTTAAATTTAAAGTATTCAAAAACTTGCATTACCCAATTCTCTGGTTACATGAGAAAATGATCAGTTCAGTCAATATGATAGCTGCATTATTAATTGAAAAACATGCTACACAAATATCAGGCAGAGTTTGTTGCTTTGACATTAATACACAAAAAATTATTCAGTTATATTAACTATTAATTATGTCTTGGCTACATGCAAGATTCTAGCATGTAGACTTTGCCCTTTAGTAAACTAGATGCATGTAGAAATTTTATAAAATAATTTTATTTGGTTAAGGATATATGCAAAAAATAAAAAATTGACATTACTGGTAATTGCAGATTTCCTCAAATTTTAGTAGTCATCGACTTTTTTTTTTTTTTTTTTTGCTTTTTGGGTCACACCCAGCGACGCTCAGGGGTTACTCCTGGCTCTGCACTCAGGAATTACTCCTGGCGGTGCTTGGGGGACCATATGGGATGCCGGGGATCGAACCCGGGTCAGCCGCGTGCAAGGCAAACGCCCTACCCGCTGTGCTATCGCTCCGGCCCCAGTCATCGACTTTTTGACCTAGAAATAATATCTGAGACATCAATCCCTTATCTGTCCAATTTCATCACTCAGTCTCACCCCCACCCTTCATCATTCTGTGTTGGTCTCTCATAACTCTAACTTCACTTAGCACGATACTCCGATTTCTCTCCCCACCTTCCCACCTCCACCCCATCCTCGACATCTGTGGAGAATGTGAATGTAGTCCAAAACTACCACAAATTATGCATATGGTTTCCCATGCTTTGGGAAATCTCAGGGGTCAGCATATCCATTTCAGAAGTGCAATAAAAAAGCCTTGCCCTGGGAAAACCACCTTAAAGATAATGATATTTGCACTGCCATGTAAGTATTATTGCATGATTTTATATCACATGGCCTTTTTTGAAGGCCAAGTGATATTCCATTATGTGTATACACCATAGTTTTCTTTATTCAGTCATCAGTCCTTGGACACTTGGACTGCTTCCAGATTTGGGCTATCGTGGATAGTGCTGCAAGAAAAATGGGGTTGCAATTGTCTTTTCTCCATTGTGATCTTGGGCCCTTGAGCAAGTTTTCAAGAAGTGGCATTGCTAGGTCAAATAAGAGCTCAATTCTAAGTTTTTTAAGCAAGGTCTCTATTGTTTTTAGAAAGGCTGAACCAGTCCACAAGTGTTCAACCTGGAGGAAGAGAGGAGACTAAATACAGTAAAGTGTTATGCATGAAACCCTATTGGCAACAGTACTGGAAACCACAGTGTCAAAGTTAAAAAAAAAATTCCTTTCATAGAGGCAGGCAGGTGGTGGGAAGAGATAGGGGGTTGTGGTGAGGGCCGTTGGTGGAGGCAAGTAGACAGATATTGAAGAGAATGGTGTTTAAACATTGTGTTCCTGATCTTATGCTCAATTACTTTGTGATTCACGGTTAATTAATTAAAACATTTTTAAAAGAATATTGAAGCTTATAGAAACATACTTTATACACATCTCCCATATTTTTTTGACTAAGCACTTTTCCATCTCATGAGACAATGGCTTAAAAATAATTTTTTCTACAAAGTAGAGATCTGTGACCTTTAAAAAATGAGAATTGTGAGTGTAAACAAATTATTCATTTCAAGTGAGCTCAATTTTATCACTAATTAGTAGATGAAATTGCTAAAAAATTTTAAAAATAGTTATTACTGAGGTTATAAGTAAATCTATTTATTAAAGAAAAATTTTCATATAATACTATGAAATGCCTTAATAAATCAGAAATAGTTCTAGTCACTATAATACTAAGTAATAAAGTATAAATATATATATGCTTATATATACAAATCATTTTTAGCGAAGCAAGGCAGTTTTTAATTGAATGGATCTTGCTTAGAAAGATGTGATAGGAGAGAAAGAGAGAAAATATGTTGAAGAAAGAATACAGGTTTCTCCAGCATGAAAATAAGTGAAGAAAAGTTGAGAAGAACAAGAGAGATTCATATTCAATAGAAAACATGTGTGTGAAAAACAAGCCTGTATTAATGCCTGCTATACTATCATTCTGGCCCCCATATACATTTTTAAGTACTTGAAGGTTAACAAGAATGGCAGTGAGTTGGTGAAAGAAAGGCATTGCCTAGTGTAGATAATATGGGTTACATACTGCTTCGAGGAGTTATCAGGGCTTATTAGCAATGTCTGCTAATAGAGGAAACGAGCATTTTGAAAAAATCCCCTAAGAGAATCTTGTTAGCTTGATCCTGATAAGAATCTCATTAAAAAATTCATTTTAAGTTTTTTAAGTTTTCTTTTAATTTTTTTTTTTTAATTTCTGTGATCCATCCAATTGCTTCTGAAATTTCTGGTTATGTCACTAATCACCAAGTACAGGCAAGAAACTCAGCATATCTTAGATTGGTCAGGAAGAGATGAAAGTGGGGAGTTACTCAATTTTTCATAATCATTCACTTATAACAGATGAGTTTATACTAAAATGCAATTTAAACATTGTTACTGTGTGACATGGATTATGGATTATTGAGCTCTTTTGTTGCTTTTTTCCACCCTATCAATTTCTCCTTTTATATTTTTATTTCTTTACAGTTAAACTTAGTAATTTTATTTAATTTCTATCTGTCTGACTCCTTTCATTTATGGATTCATTTATTTTGAATACATTATCTTAAAAGATATATAGCCTGCAAACAGAGGTTATTTAAATTCCCTTTCTCAGTTATTATGCCCATAATTTATCTTGTCTAATTAAATTGATGAATAAATTCCAATACAATGTCAAGAAGTCAAGGAGATAGTAGGATGAATCTGATTCTAGGCTAAATTAAAGGATGCTTGCTAGCTAAATTTGGCCTAATTTAAAAATTGAAATAGTATTGATGGTAATCAATTAAATTGAATGGCAAATAATTTGTGGATGTATAGTAACTTCAAAAAAGATAAAGTGGGTGGGAAATTTTTAGAAGGTCACACAATAATTATAGGAATGATAACAAAATTAGAGAAAACATTTTTCAACTCCAATGATTATCCCTAATTCAGACAAATGTCATTGATGGTTAAAAATTAGATAAGCAGTGTTAGTACATAGGATGTTATTTTTTCAAACTATATGTTTCCAATATGGTCTACGCATTATTATTTTTAAAAAATTTACCTCTGATGATTCTAATATTCATCCATATTTAGTAAATACTGATAGAGGTTTTTGAGCTAATGTACATAGTGTAAAAACAAAAGTAGTTTATTAGGAAAGAACTCTTACAACAGGTAATATTAGGTAAGAAGAAACTCTTGAGGTTATTTTTTTCAGTGTACCTTTTATTTTTTAGTTGGTTTTATTTATTCAATTGCTTTTGGAGGAAATTTTTTCTGCTTAAATATTCACCAAACATTTTAGGTATCTGAGACAAAAGACTAATTGTTATTGTTGTTGGGCACACTCAGATGTGCTGAGGACTTACTCTACACTCTGTGCTCAGAGATTACTCCTGATGGTCTTGGGGTGATCAACGAGATGCCAGAGATTCAATCTAGGTCAGCTACATGCAAAGCTACTGCATCACCTGCTGCACTATCTCCCCAAACCAAAGACTAATTTCTTTGTGTAGCATCTAATTGGTTTCAGGAATTGTTTAAACTAAAAAGAGTACATTGGTGGAGAGATGGGTGCTAAATCATTGTATGATTGAAACTTAAACATGAAAGTTTATAACTGTTTCTCACCATGATTCAATTAAATATATATCATTTTAAGTCACCACCAATCTGGATGTCGATATATATTTTTTATGTAAATACTCTCATAGTTTTGTTATTATATGTTATAAGGATAGCCTTTTGCTGAATTTGTAGGTGATGCATTGCTTTGGCAGTCTCTGTGCTGCCTTCTTTAGAAGTAGACTGAAGAAATTAAAAAATAGGATACTGATTTCTTTAAAGAATCAACAAGGTAAATCAATATAAAACTATATGCTATTTTCAAAATCCAGTCATTTTGTTAAATTTTACTTGTATCATAGTTGCTAATTTACATATTTAATGGTAAAACTGCTGGTATATGTAATGACTTATAACATGAAAATAATTTTCATAATAATTTTATACGCATATTTTCCTGAAATGGTATCATGTGTTACTCAATAGAAAATATTTCATTTTTTAAAAATTGATACATCATATGCTCTATTGATAGACACAAGATAACTTATTTTGTCTGGTTTATAATACTCTTTGTAAGTGCTTTGATACATGGAAAACTTTGTGGAATAATTGAAATTAAAAATTAATAAGTTTTTGAAATAAAAGTAATCCATATATTTGTACACCTTACTGAGACATAGATGGCTTACAGCATCAGCTACCACTTCAAGGGATACTAAACACAGCTTTCACAAGGTGAATGACTCTTAGATAATGACTGCAAGATGCGGAAACTACATTTTTGTAAAATGTTGAAGTCCATTAATGGGCAACTTTTTCTTTGTGAATCCCCATTTATCTACCAAGATTTTTTAGGAAGTGAAATACAAACATGATTTTGTTCTTGCACATGCTTTCCTTTCCTTGCTCTTTCATAGGCATCAAACTTCAATGTGGCATAAAAGTGCTCTCTACTTCTTCTGAATCCCTCCCTTATTAACCATATCTCACAAGAAATTTCTTATATAGCTATGTCTCTCTTTGTGTGAAAGTCTTGGACAATATATTTGACCCATATGCTACCAGTAGTTTACCAAAGAAAATCAGTGATATTTATAATGTCTAGCTTGAGGACTGATTTAACTATTTAACCGAAAGTAATAATTTTTTTAAAGAAAAGAATATGGGTTGGGATAGTTTCTAGCAAATATTATGCATTTTCACATCTCGTTACTTCAACAAATGCATGGGTGAAGAGTAATGCTTTGTGAGTAGAATGATACAGAAAAGTGTGATAGATATATATGTATATATATACATATATATATATATAGTTTTAGTATTTATTCCTATTTTGGGGACCACATCCAGTGGTGTAAGGGCTTACACTGATTCATGCTCAAGGATGACTCCTGGAGTGTCTCAGAAGACCAGATGTGGTGTTAGGGATTGATCTACGTGAAACATGTGAAAGGCAAGTATACATAGCTAGTGTACTATCTTTGGCCTGCAAATACACAGAAGAAAAAAGTAAACACCCCAAAACCAAACAATTCGGCTCAATCATTAAAATTTGCCAGTGGTTTTCAGACTCTATCAAGAAAACAGCACAATGATTGATATATGCATAAACAGAATGGCTACATGACAGGAACTGTGGAAACATATTAGCCCTCACTTACCATCAATATCATGAACTTAAATACCAGGTTTAGCTATTGCTCCCTGAATATCCATCCTTCTAGATACAAAAACCTCACCATGACAATGATTCTTGAAACAAAAATAACTCCTAATAGACATAAAGATTATACTGGTATTCTTACAGAATGTTCAGTTATTTATCTTCATGGGAAAGATATGTAGTCTGAGTGTGAGTGTATAGGTGATTACATGTAAACACAGAAACTGTCTCTAGAAAATACAACTATCACCGGGCATGTTGCACTCCTAATGTCCAGAGATAACCAGTGCATATACCAAGATATATGAATAATGAAGGATAGTATTTTAGATCATGTTGTCAAGGCCTTTCAATATGACAGATGGGTGTACAAGTAGCTTCAAATGGATTATAGAGGGGTGAGAGAATAAGTACTGATTGTAGTTCTTAGGGTACAAAGTCTGGTTTTTCTAACATT
This sequence comes from Sorex araneus, assembly GCF_027595985.1. NCBI lineage: Eukaryota > Metazoa > Chordata > Mammalia > Eulipotyphla > Soricidae > Sorex > Sorex araneus. The sequence goes on along the minus strand of NC_073313.1, from coordinate 226,890,930 downwards.
CTTTTTCTAAAACTAGGTTTTTTTAGTATATACCTCTTGAGGAGTTTTTAGAATATAAAGTGGGGATAATCTCTTTCTACCCAACCGTTCACACCTTTCATTTTTATAGATCCCAAACCGCAATGTTATCCACTAGCTTTCCTTTATAACAGTATTCCTCCTATATTGTCCATCATTATCGTTACTTATAACCATTCTCTTGCATATCTCATCCTGTTTCAATACTATCTCTCATAAGAACCAAACTTAATAAGGGCCAGAAAGACAGTACAGTGGGTAGAGAGTTTGCTTTACATGTGACTGAGTTCAATCTTTGACACCTCATATGTTCCCATAAACCCTGCAAGGATTGACCTGAGTAGTGAGCCAGAACTAAGCCCTGAGTAGGGCGAACTGTGGTTCAAAAAACAGAATGAGTAAACAAAAAACTCAGCCGTATCATTATGGCTTTTGCTTAACTCACCTAAGTTAGCAAAAATGTATTTTCTCATTCTAACATATAAGTCTGACATATCCCCTCCTAAATGACCTTTATTCTGTCTTCTATGTTCCCAGCAATGTTGACAGTGCATGAAATTATTACACTCACCCAAAGGTCTAATTATTACAGAATAATGTTTCAATTCCATTTTCTCATAAAATGGGTCATTTACTTTTGAAGTTTATTTTTCATTATAACAAACCTGACCTTTGGCATCCTGCTATCTTTTCCAAACTAAGGACTTCATGCTCTGTATCTTTATCCTTTTTGTTTTTTCTATTTATAATGTAACACAGTGATGGGTAATTTGGCTCCTGTTTTCCCTTTTAATAGTTACTCCCATGAACAGTGAGTGATTTTCATGGTCAAAGGTCATAAAGCAATAGAGAAAAATAAGATGAGATTTATAAGCGGTAGATTCTTACATTTTCTGAACTTTGAATAGAAATAGAAACTTCTTTTCTATTTCTCAAGTCAGAGGTAAAATATTTGTCCCTGAGCTCTCTTCTTACAATGTTGATTTCATTGTTTCTACAAATAAGATATCCTGTCCTGTTTTTATAGTTTTATTTTAGTGATAAAATCAGATAAAATATGTTTATTATCTCTTACTGGGAATTGAAACACTACCTTGAACATTGTAGGTAGATATTCTGAAACTCGGGTTTCTGCTAAAGTACTCTGGGAAAAGAACTTTTATGATTTTAGCAACAAGTCCTTGCTGATATTCTGTGGTAGTGACTCGAACTTTGAGTTAGCAAAGTGTCTGAGTGCTGTCTTGACTCTTTCATGCTCCACTCAAAGGATGTTTCAGGATTTGGCTGTGATTTCTATAGCAGGAATCTTTATTATATGTCTTTTGTTTACTTCTGCACATGTTAGTTTGGGACTGAACCTAACATATTTCTATTCATACAAAACTGAAGGACCTTCTTTTCTAATCTCTACTTTCTTAGGAGTTCCTCAACACTCTCATTTTTTCAAGGATATCTTTTAAACGTTTCTATGGGCAGAACAATTGATATTGCTAACTTTTCTGTTTATAGCATTCAGTGCTAGCACATAATTGCTCAGAGCTGAGGGTATCTTCATCTTAAGGTGACCTGACAGGAAAAATGCAAGACATTTAATCAGTACACAGGGATTTTCTCTTGCATTCTTTGTAAAACCATAGTAATTATCCTGATTATTTTTAAACACAAAAGATTACTTGTATTCTTAATTGTTCTTAAGGTACATGCACCTTAGAGATAAGGACAGGAATGAAGATCTGGAATTAGAGCTGACTTCAGAGAAGGTACAGGAGAGAAAAAATGGAAATTAAATAGAAGTAATAGTAATGTGGATTGCCTCTTAACATTCAGGATTGATCACAGGATTTTTTCCCTATAGCTCCATTATCCATAAAACTGGCTTATTTTTTAAGATTTTGCTAATTATTCTACTATATACTAATCAATTCAGTCTACTTTTATATCAAAGCATCAAAGTATATATGGGGACTATAGGGAGAAGTAAAGAGAGCTGGATAGATGGTAGCAGGGGTAAGGAGTAGCTGCTTCAGACACACTGGTGGTAAAGAGATGTTATTTAACTAGGTATCTGAACCCCAGAACTAACAAAACTGTAAATTAGAGGGAATACGGGGACATCGGTGGAGGACAGTAGATACTGGTGTTAGGATTAGTGTTGAAAATTGTATACCTGAAATTCAACTGTGAATGACTTTGTAAGTAAAGGTGCCTAATTAAATTAATTTTTTTAAACTTTCTTCCTAATTCTTACTTAGAGTCTCAGAGCAATGTGCCATGTGTTTGTGTGTGTGTGTGTTGTGTGTTTTCTATTCATTTTGCTAATACCACACCACCTTTCAGTATAAAAAATACTGTAGGAGGATAAATTAATTTTCATAAGAACTGGAATTTGCCTTGTAGATCATGTTACACATAACACTGGCTATAGTAATTCCCTGATTAGATCGGGGTTATTATTTATTATTTTATCTAGTTATTTAATGAGTAAATTCCCTATTATGTGTTAATATATAACTATTGTGTTTATAAATATGCCTCCTAAAAGCTGAGGCATGGCATTTATAATATATGTCTTATATATAAATATGCAAAAATGTGGAAAGTGTTAATTATGAAGAAATTATAAATTATGTTTATCTTACTCCCTCAAAAGTGGTATGGGACTTAAGGATATAAATTTTTATGTTAAGGAAGCAAACATTTGAAATTACTGTCAATTCAGCAGAAAAATATCTTCAGTATAAATTTAATCATGTAGCCATGTATGTATATATATAATGATATAGTAATGTAAATGATATACTATATATGTAAAATGATACATTAAAGGCAAATGTATAGTTGTATATGGTTGAAATTTATATCTCTTCTCAGTTACTGAACCAACAAAAAGACTAATGTAAAACAAAGTATTTTAATGTTTATGTAAGACATTTACCACAACAAATCATAAAAGGGTCATAAACAATTTCCAGCAAATATCTAATGAATAAAATAATTAAAAAGTTATCAATGTGGTAAATATATAGAAATAATAATGATAATTATACAATGCAGACAAAATTTATGGAAAATTATAAGTATAAAGCATTTTACATGAAATGTTAGTATGAATACCCAAGCAAACTATTTATCAGATTTTTCTATAGTTAGTGTGACATTTGAATTGTTTTCTATCCCCAAAAAGAGCTAACTGCACATTTTTATCTAATTCACATGAAATATACTGTAGGATAAAGTCACATGTTAGGACCCAAAAAATATGTGAAAGCTGCAATTTTTTTACAGAGCACAAATGCTTCACAGGGACTTGAATTGCTCACACAACCAAGGGTTCATAGAGCACAGTTTCCCTATAGAACATTAGATCACAAGACAGCTCCTAGGCCAGCATGAACTGAGAAATAGGTCGGCAGTACTCCAGGGCTACTGCCTTGTGGTGAACAGATGACTTACGATTTCCAGGTTGCACAAAGCTCAGAAACAGTCTGGATACTTGCTCCAATATGTCTTCTAGTAGTTTCTAAGTTGCAAGAAAAGTATATGATATCAACAAGAGGAAGATAAAATTTATAATATTAGAGAACAGAGAGATGGTGCATGGGTTAAGCTACATTTCTTACATGTGTCTGACTGGTCAAATAAATACCTAGATCCACATGGTTTCCTGAGCATTGCTAGTTACAACCTTAGAGACTCCTAAGCACCAGTGGACTTTGTTCTTAAGGCTCGTAAACATCACTCAGGTGGCCCAGGCCATCCCTGACACTGCAGAATGAGATAATACACTGTTTTCGGGTTCTCATGTTGAAGCATCATCCTGTTGGCTAATATTCAGGTGTTCTCCAAATACAACTCAGGAGGTCCTGACACACCTTCTAGCAATTCTTATGTACATATATATGTATATATATATATATATATATTTGTGATACTGCAGCAGGTAGGGTGTTTGTCTTGCATGCAGCTGACCCCGGCTCAATTCCTTCGCCCCTCTCGGAGAGCCCTGCAAACTACCAAGAGTATCTTGCCCGCACGGAAGAGACTGGCAAGCTACCCGTGGCATATTTGTTATGCCAAAAACAGTAACAGCAAGTCTCACAATGGAGATGTTACAGGTGCCCTCTCAAGCAAATCTATGAGCAATGGGATGACAGTGATGACAGTGATACTGACAGTGATATATATATATATATATATATATACACACACATATATACATATATATATGATTATAATGATATATTAAAAATCCTTTTGAGATTTAATCCACTCATTATATAAACCCTCATAAATAAAATAAAATAAGGATAAAGTACACATACAATAGTATGTATCAGATCCACATTGGAAAAGAGAAAATTAAACTATCATTATATGCACATGACCAAGACTCAAAAAAAAAACTAAGCAAAAACAAATCAATACAGCAGAGTAGCAGGCTACAAAATCAATATGTAAACAAGTAGAAGTAAAACAAATATTCAAAATTATTTTCAAAATATCAAGTACTTAGGAATCAATTTAACAAAAGATATATATGGAATTTCATAATTTATTATTAAAAACAGAAGAGGACACTAGAAAATGGAAAAATATTCTATTCTTGTGGATCAGAAGATTCAACATTACCAAAAAGTCAAAATTTCCCAAATATTGGTAACAATGTAGGAAAAAACCCAATAATTCCCATATTGATGGGAATGTAATTTTTTTCAACCTGTAAAGAAGACTGTATTTATTTCTCAAAATGTTAAAAATGATCAAACAATATAGCAATCATATTCCTAGATATTTATTTGAAGAACACAAAATCATTGACTCAAAATTATAATATGGGGTTCAGCTACATGTCATAATGAGCTGCGTGGTCATAGGTTTGTGTGTTAGGATTCAAATTCAATTACTTTATAATGTGATTCCCTGAGCATTGTCAGGCATGACCCTAGTGACTCCCACGCCAGTTGTGGTGATCCTGGTGTCTTCCAGCCCTGGTTGGGCAGAGTGCCACTTAGTCCTCTGTTCTGAACATTAAAGGACCCTGAACTGTAGACTTAGTTGACTTAAAGAGGGCCTAAGTCCTTTGAATTTAATTTAGGAGGCCACCAAAGGAAAAATATAAATCCAATGGCACAGGGTAAATAACCAAAATGAGTACCTCTCTGTAGAAGAACATTCTAAAATTTTTTGTAACAACATGAATGGAACTGGAGAACTGGAGGAAGTTGTGCCAAGTGGCATAAATTGGGAGAATAATAAATATCAGATGATCTCATTCATAACCCTTAGACTGACCAAGGCACTGCATTTACATTACTGGTACTAGGATAAAGTGGGTAGATATCCTATGACCATGGTGGAAGCATACTGGTACTTTGGTGGTGAGTGTGCAGGACCCTTGTCTGCAGCCAACCTGGGTTTGATTTTTGGCACCACATATATTATTTGATCACTAAAAATAATAGAGAAATTTCCTTTTCTTTTAAAAAATAGTTTTGAACTTTGAAAATGGGAGTAAAATTCTACTTTTATTTTAAAGAGCTTTTAGCAGAAAACCATTTGGAGGATTTTTTTTTATGATATATATAGACCTGTCCCATACTCTTCACTTGTTACATACTTATAAGTATTCTATTCATAATTAGACATCTACTAAAAGATCTATGGGATATTTTATCATTATTGTATAGTGATTTAATAAGCAAATACATATACTGATAACCATTTCTACATTATAGTGTTGAATTTGTGTTTTAATATGATATATATTTCTGAAATCTTCCCAAAATTCTTTAATATTTTTAATCCTCACAAATAAATGTGCATATCTCCCCATATGCTTCCTGGCATAATTGTTAGCAAATGTTTAGGGAAAAATATAAGCATATTTTTGCATTTGCATACACTTTATTACTTCTGAGATTGAATATATTTCCATAAATATACTATTTATAATTTTTGTAACTTTCTCATGTAATAATTTTCTAAATCTCAAAGAATTATGTCTATTTTCTCTAGTGTTTCAAGAAAAAAATAAAAGTAGATCTTATTTAAATGAAAATATTTTTGGATCCATTTTAATGGACTGTCATCATAATTGTTCAAGTCGAAGTCTAGCATCAAATATTTCCATGGGAAGATAATGAAGAAGACATATTGTAGGCAGGATTTAGGTGAATAAATTAATACTACGTTCTGAGAGATATCTGGTAACTGAGGGTTATGCATATTAGGAAGGGTGCATCAGCCATAATTCCATTGAGTCTTGCCTTGCTCTACACTGCACCAAGTAGAAAATCTATTTTTCACTTTCCAATCCATTGTAAGATCTGTGAAGAAATAGTTCATATTCCCCTTTCTTTTCAAATATTCTTGGAGGGCTACACCATAGAATAGATTGTTCAGTACTTAACAGATGAGAGTGTGTTATTTGCTTTGTAGCATGAAATGGTTCTGAAGATATTTTATCTGAATTATTCCCAAAGAGTGGAACTAAACTAGTCCTGCTGAATCTGTCCACAGTTTTCTCCAGAGGTTAGAGATCATCCAGCTGATACAATTTATAGGGATGAGTAATTAATGCCCATTAGTAGAAAATGCACTGGGGTATTGATTTCTGCTTCCCGCCAGAGAAACTTTGCAGCAGTTAATAAAAATTAACCAAATAAGTAAGTTCCTCCTAACTGAGCAATCAGCTGTAGCTATAGTGAGAGCAGTAATCACCCCATCATATTTGTTTTCCCATTATCCTTGCCTTATTTCTCTTTTTTTAGTCCTTTATCTTTTAGATTTCACTATATGGTAGATATGGTAGAAATGCTTTTGATATTTACTTAGACTCAATATAAAATGAAGAAGTATTTGAATAAGTCACTATTATATCTATCTTTAATCTGTATTGTGACGTCTGTTTTATATTTTTTCTTAGTTTTGATTTTAAAATTGGCAAATTTCATTAATATTAGCAATAAGACATTTTCCAAGGAGATACTAAGAAAAATTCCATCTGCAATGTCTTTCTACTGTGTATGGAGTAAGGTCTTAAGGAGGTTTTTAACAGTTTAAAACATCCTTTTCCTGACAGATACTTTGAAAATCTAAAGTATATAGTCATAAAACAAAGGAGGGGCCGGAGCGATAGCACAGTGGGTAGGGCGTTTGCCTTGCACGTGGTCGACCCGGGTTCGATCCCCGGCATCCCATATGGTCCCCCAAGCACTGCCAGGAGTAATTCCTGAGTGCAAAGCCAGGAGTAACCCCTGAGCATCGCTGGGTGTGACCCAAAAAGAAAAAAAAAAAAAGAATAAAACAAAGAATGGTAGACGATGGTAAAGGGCCCTAATTAAAACTTTATAAACATATCACGTGATAATTCTCTAATCGCAACTTTTGGACCATCACATTCTGTCATTTACAATTTAATCTGTCTGCTATCATAATGTTGAGCTTTGCAGACTTATGAATTACAAGGTGAGTTTACAAATACATTTCATTTACTATTTATCAACCCTTTTAAATGTTCTTATTCCTCATGGAAATCAATGTATTGTTTATGTCTTGTATAAAACCATATGATATCCATGTCTGCAACTCAAGTGGTTGTAAACTGCCATAACAGTTTGGATGAGAAATTAAATTACTGCTTCTTCTGCCAGAATTTATATTGGTATTTGAATATTTTTTTATTTGTAGGGTAGCCATTATTTACCACTCCTTAAATATTAAGGAGAGATGAGAACCTAGGTATAGTGTATTTTGAATTCAAACTTCATTAATTAAAGTTATTTTTGCATTGAGAGGCTGTTGAGTGGCTGTGTGCTTATAAGTGCTAATTAGCTTTTTTATGCCTCAATTTTCATACTTGGAAAATAGATATTATACTACATTTGAAAGTCGTGGGTATGAGATGACATGGAAATCTTTACAATCTGACTTGTGCTGAGTAGATAACACTGAACATTGTATCAGATATCACTATTTGTTAAATTTATGTTATATTATAGTTATTTCCAAATCCTATACTTATTATTGCATGGCAATGATTATTAATAGACATTCAAAGGATTATTTAAACCTAAATAAAGCTACTGATTAAATCTCAAGCTTGGATAAAAACATAGTCATTTTCTCACATCTGGCACTAATTTTAATACAGAATTAAATGGAAGGACAGAACAAGTACATTATTGCTTTCATTAGCATAGTTCTACTTTTTAAAAGTTATTTTACGATAGTATTAAATAGAATTATTAAAACAGCTGTATAGAATTGAAGTGGTCTAAAAACAGATTGTATAATGATTAAGTTAAATATATAAGGCAGATAATTACAGTATGTTCAAGACCTACCACATGTAAATTGTTCTTTCTGTCAAAGTTTTATTGATGCACCTTTTCAACTAGACAGAAGGGAACAAGTTTTACTAATTTTGTTCAGATATATTTTGATGCTTCATTTAAAAAACCATGTCATGATTCTGAAATATTGGCCAAGATATTTATAATTGACTAGCTTTTGAAAAATGGGACATTATTTTGATTCTACAGGAATAAATGCATTGCAGTGCAAAATACACTAAAGGTTGAATAGTTCCTTCAACTATCATCAAAGTATTTCACATATGGATTACATTTGAAATTAAAAATCTATCCGTGGTACATATGCTGCCCAAGCACATGTAGTGACTGAGCAGATTGAGTTGTCCACATCCCCCTTCTTGAGATGTGTGCTTTGCCTTCATACTTTAATATTGGGATGTGTGTGGGAGATCTTTCTTCACTTCAGAGAAGCACAAGTTCTCTCTTGAGCACTATATTCTCTCTCTCTCTCTCCCTCTCCCTCTCTCTTACTCTCTCTCTTTCTCTGTCTCTCTCTCTCCTTTCTCAAAACCTAAAAAATAATCTGTTAGTGAAAATAGAACATATTAAAATAAATGAAATGCAAATAAGATCGCTGAATTCAAAATGAAAACATAGTATGCATGAATGAAAATTAATATAATAGAAATTGTTCTTCCTTTGATAAAATTTTATTGAAGCATTAAATGTATAGAGAATAACTAAACAAACATGGATTATTACAAAGTGCATTCAGCTATCTCACTTCTACTGATCGCTATCATTTTATACATCATCTTAACTTTTGTTTTTAACATTTTTATAAATTTATATAAACAAAATATAATATTCTTTTAATATTAATGCTATTTTCTTAACATCAATATTATGTTTACATATAATTTTGATGAGGCTGATGAGATAGCACAGCCGGTAGGGCTCTGCATGCCTTGCATGTGGCCAACCCCGGTTCGATTCCTCCATCCCTCACAGAGAGCCTAGAAAGCTACTGAGAGTATCCAGCCCACACGGCAGAGCCTGGCAAGCTACCTGTGGTGTATTCGATATGCCAAAAACAGTAACAACAAGTCTCACAATGGACACGTTACTGGTGCCTGCTCGAGCAAATCGATGAACAATGAGATGACAGTGACAGTGGTATTTTTGGTTTGGTTTTTTTGAGGGGTGTCAACAACCAGTGTGCTCACGGATTACTCTAGACTCTTGCTGAAGGAGCATCCTGACAGAGCTCATAGACCATTTCTGGTGTCTGGAATTGAAACCAGGTCAGCTGCATGCGATGCAAGAGCCCTTCCCACTGTGCTACATTACTAATAGTCATTATATTTGAGTCTTAATTGAATATTATCATGTTAATATAAAGAATATATTTATCTCTCTGTTAATTAAGATTTAAATTATTTTCATTTTGACTATGAATAATAGTACTTTGAACCTAATATAAAAACACCTTAAGTTGGCCCCCCAAAAAGTACATTAATTAGGGCACTTGAATTAATATTCAAATAAAAATGTTATAATATAGATCACTGTATCACTGTCATTGTGATCTCATTGTTCATCGATTTGCTCGAGCAGGTACCAGTAATGTCTCCATTCATCCTGGCCCTGAGATTTTAGCAGCCTCTCTTTACTCATCCTTCAACGGTGCTGCATTGGAGACTCTTTCAGGGTCAGGGGAATGAGACCCGTCATTGTTACTGTTTTTGGCATATGAATACACCATGCCACTGGGAGTTTGCAAGGCTCTCCCATGTGGGCAGGAAACTCTCAGTAGATTGCCTAGTTCTCTGAGAGGGACAACTAGACAATAAGAGGTTGTGATTATAGGCCCTACTTCCAGGGTCATGTGACATGTGAAGCAGCAACAGGATCAAATGCTGTAGCTCTTGCATAGCAGGGTACTGACCTAGGGCCTCTTGTCTTTCATCATCATAATCATTATTATTTGATTTGGAAACCATACCTGACTCTGTACCGGGTTTACTCTCGGCTCTGTTCTCAGGGATCACTCTAGGTCGTGCTCAGGTAACCATAGCAGTGCCAGGGATTGAATCAAGGTTGGTCACGTGCAAGGTCAACGCCTTAACCCCTATACTATCTCTCCAGTCCCTGCTTTTGTATTCTAACACGTCCTACTTGTATCCTATTTCAGAATAAAACCAAGATCTAGAGAGATGGCAAAAAGACAATTTGCCTATTACCTCACCTCAAACCATTTCTGGCATCCAAGCAAAGATTATGGATTTAAACACAACCAACCCCATAGGGCTGGAAAAGAGGCTACAATCACTGGAAAAATAGAAGGAATTATGAACAGTTTTGTGACCCATCACTATACAACCGCTAAAACAATCTCCCCTCACAAAAAAGCTAAAGTATCAACAGTTTAAGGAATAGTTAAGTCAGTCATAAAGAAAGAGGGCTCAAAATAGAAGGGGAGGAGTACTAATCACAGGCATGAAAAAAAAGCCATTCAAAACTAATCTAGTAAGTCCAGGAATGGATCTGCACCATAAACAGTCCAGATTATTCATGAATTCTGCCTATCAAAAAGAAGGTGCACATCAAGGTTCTGGTGTCACTCACAAATAGTGTAGTATAATCACTTGTATCACTTGTTGTCCATTGATCTTCGATTTGCTCGAGCGGGCACCAGTAACATCTCCATTTGTCCCTGTCACGAGCTAGTGTAGCCCAATGATACCTGCTCGCTCCAGGAACAGAAAGAGGCTCAAATCGTTCATTCAGAGGTTTGAAGAAGAAATCTGACCATCTAGTTGGAGGGCAGCCACGAGGTCTTCTGACGTCCCGTGGAATCCAGTCGGTAACAGCTCTAGTCCAACAGTTGTCTCTGAATAGCATTACATGACCGGCCCATCTGATTTTTGATGCCTTAGCAAACGAGACAGCATCCCCGATTTTTGACCGTCGACGGATGGAGGTCAGAACTCTGGATTCCTTCTCACTTGAGTGAGACATGATATTCCCAGCAGAGCTCTTTCGATTCCTCTTTGGGATACCCTAATAGCATTCTCATCCTGCTTGCGTAGAGCCCAGGTCTCTGAGGCATATGTTAGTGCAGGAAGAACAGCAGAATCAAAAAGATGTGCCCGGAGTCAGAGGTTCTTCATTCTCTTCAGCACCTCTTTGACGCTCTTGAATGCATTCCACGCTGCTCTCTTCCTCCTGCACAGTTCTGGCACCAAGTCATTCCTCATGTTGATTTCTCGACCCAGGTACACATAGCTGCTGCATTCGGAGATGTTCATTCCATTGAGAGCAAATGGACCTTCAGGGACCAGTTCATTTTTCATGAACATCGTCTTGTTGAGATTCAGCTACAATCCAACCTTTCCACACTCATAGTCGAAGTCGGCCAGCATTTGTGCTACTTGGCTAATGTTTGGCGTTATGAGAACAATGTCATCAGCGAACCGGAGGTAGTGTAATTGCCGTCCATCTATCTTCACTCCCATTCCTTCCCATTCCAGCTGTCGCATGATTTTCTCAAGGGCGGCACTGAAGAGTTTCGGTGAAATGGTATCACTTTACCGCACCCCTCTCTTTACATCAATGATCACTTCCTTGTAGAATGGTGAGATCCTGGTGGTGAATCCACAATACAGCTTGTGGAGGATTTTGATATACTGAGTTTGAATGCCCTGTTTGGCCAGGGCTTCGATGACTGCCTCAGTCTCAACAGAATCGAAGGCCTTCTTTAAGTCAATGAATGTTAGACAGAGCAGCATCTTGAACTCTCGTGAAACTTCAATGAGTTTGGTCACTGTGTGGATATGATCTATTGTGCTGAATCCTCTTCGGAACCCTGCTTGCTCCCATGGTTGTCCTTCTCTAGTGTTCTGCCTATTCTATTTAGGATGACACGAGTGAACAACTCGTAGACAACAGACAGCAGGCAGATTGGGAGATAGTTGCTGATGTCATGGATGTCTCCCTTCTTGTACAACAGAATGGTCCTCCTGGTTTTCTACTGGGACAGAACCTTGCATTCAGACAAGTAGTATGTGAAGAGTCGAGCCAGTATATTGATGAGTACTGGTGGCAGATTCTTCAGGTGTTCGGGTCTGACCTTGTCTGGACCAGGTGCTGTTTGTGTCTTTACCAGCGAAATGGCGTGTCGGATTTCAGAAGGGAGAACGTTGGGAACTACATATCCATCCTGCGGAATTTGGTATGTGGGCAGGTGGACAAGGCTGTCAAAGAGATCCCAGTAGAAGTCCTGAATAATTTTCTCCATTGCCTTTCTGGAGGATGTGATAGATCCATATGGACGTCGGAGGGCAGTCATCTTGGTCTTATAGTTGGCGGAGAACAGGTGAGCGTTGCGAATACTTTTCCAAGCAGAATGCTTCTGCTGCACTGGCCAACACTGCTGCTCTTCTCTCTTTGAGGTCTTCCTTTATCGCATCTCTGCACAGCTTTGTGAGCTCAGATGTTAGCTTGTGGTTGCCTGAGGCTCGCGCCAAACCACGTTGACGAATGAGCTGGAGAGTTTGTGAAGACACTCACCTGTTTGTGGCTTTCTCACTCTCGGCATTCTTCGCAGACATGGAGGTGCTGAACCAGTCAATCGTATTCCTCGTCGATGTTGTAGTGTAGTATAATATAGATTTTATTTTATAAAATAATAACATCAATAAAATTTATGTAGTCACCTCCATTTTCTTTAACTGCAGTTAGCCAAATGTGTTTATTTGTCAAAATACATTATAACAAAATATTTGAATAAGAAATGTTATAGAGGTAATTTCTAAGATCTTGGTATAGACAAGTTAATAAATTCTATTTTGTATATTGGTTAAGTTTTATTCTATTAATATTTATATGAATATCCAAACATTGAACTTGTTGAACCCGAAAGCATTACTAATTGCTCATAATAACCAAACAATACACATAACTCACTAACCTGACTAATTTAAAATGTTCCCCTTGGCAATGTATGTTGTTCCTCAAGCTACTATAAAAATAATAAGTTGATTAGCCAGTAGCAGTACTGTGATTATAAATTAGTTATATGGTAATTTGTGACTAAAAATGCTTATGGAAAGGCATACCTAATTTAAATTCTCAGAATTTGTTCTGTCAGAGGCAACTCTCATTAGAAATGGCATAGGCAGTAGGTAGACAGTGCCAAAGTGACACAGACAGTGCATTCAAATATAGACAGTATGTTTTTATTTAATAAGCGCAGCAGGTGAACAATTGGATTTGAAAGGGAAATTAAATGGGCTGACCCAAGTGCTAAGATGTTTATTTGTGTAGCTTTGCACTTTCTATTTTATGATTACTGCAAAGCTCCTTTGTAAACCAATATGAAGCAACACTATAAAGCAATCATACAACAATTAAGCTTTGTAACCATGGAAGGAAACACAAATATATTTTTAAAGGAAATAAAATTTAAATCTGCTTTTATGTTCAAGCTGCCTTTCTCTTGAATCTTTTATTACTTATACTGTGAATGCCCATAATGTATTAAGTATTTTCTTGCACTTGGAGTATTTCATGATAGATGATAATGTTGTAGATTGAAAATCTGTTAGGATGAGATATGCTACTTTTGAATTCAATTATTAAAATCAAATTTTGATATTCTTGTATAGTTTATATTATTAAGCATTAATTTATTTTGTTTTTCATACATTGACTAATATAGATAAAACTTCCAAATAAAACATTTTACAATGTTTTTATCATGATATTTATTTATTTAAATCATTGTCTTTTCAAATATTAGTTTCTAACTTACTATATACATGTTAAAGATCAATTACTATGTTAAGATATCAATATTTAATAAATAAGTATGTTGGAGAATTCAGAGATTATGCTTGGTTTCACCTGTGGAATTTTTTTTTGTTGGGCATCTATCTATGATACATATTGATGGATCTTAAAGCAATAGTCAAGAAGGTAACTTTAAAAACATTTTGGCCACAAACTCATGTTTTAATGGAACGGAAATATCTCAGGCTTCAAGGTGTATAAAATATTTGGTGCAAGAAGAGAAGAGAGTAAAGAGTATGAAAGCGGGCCACAAGATGCCTTGAGTAATTATAAAGATGCATCTAGTCTCTAGTTACTTTTGACAAAGCTGTTTTTGTGATTTATGGCAGGTGCTTGTTTATAAACCTATTTCTGCACAGACACAGTGAAAGGCATTTATCATTCTGCTTGGCCTTCCTTATTAGATAAATGTCACATAAACATAACCTAAATCTGGAATCTTGCTAGTCTGGCATATAAAATGGTGGCATCACTTTGACCACCTTTATTTGTCTGTTGACCTCCAGCATCAAAGGAGAATTTGACAGTGAGTATCTTTAGCCCCTGTGCTTTATTTGCCAAGCAGGAGGAAATAAGTCATTTAGAGTGGTGGAGGTCACCAAAGTATTATTTATCAACAACAGGCACCTCAATATTGATTTTGATTTAAACATTATACCTTGAAGCTGTTTTCAGCTAGTAATTCAGAATAACCAATATAAAAGCTTTTATAGCCTAGGGAGATATGTATTTTGATAAAATAAAACTTTTCAATAAAGGTGTCAGTCATCTTGAATCCAGGTTTCAGTCCAGTAGATCATGAGATTAATTACAATAATTTTAAAAATCTTCATAAATCTATTGTTCATAGCTACCTCTAGACATTCAAGGTCATCTTACTTTTAAATTATTAAAATTTTATGTAATTTTAAATAATATGTTGAAACACAAGACATCCCATGTGATTTACTTGATGACTTATGACTTGTTAATTATGTGAAAATCTTATGAATATCAAATTGTATGGCTAGAGATATAATGAAAATCAGGTAACAATAAAAAATAATAAATCTGTGTAATATATGACAAATAAAGATGAGTAATATGTATATACATAAGACTGTTAATTGTGTAAATGACATCGATCTATTACTATGCTGATTATATTGTCTTAAAAAACTCATAATATTTGGAATAGAAAATTGAAATAATTTATAAGTGACTCAATTCCAAATTTTACATAAGTTTAATAATTTTATATATGTTTTAATAAATTAGTCACAATGCTTTCTGATTCAATTGTAAAAAATTAAAATAAAGTGTGATTTTATTTTCTTATACTATTTCTTTTTAAAGAAAACTTCTGCTTTGCATGTCCCATCATAACTCAGCAAAATTTTCATCTTTTAGACAAGGTGTATTTTCATCTACTAAAAAATAATTCACATTTTTATCTACTAATCTTTTTATCTAGGTTTTTACTGCTCATAAAATTAGATAAAAGTTAAAGACTTTTTTTATTTTTACTTTTTGGGTCACACCTGGAGATGCACAGGGGTTACTCCTGGTTCTGCATTCCAGAAACACTCCTGGTGGTGCTCAGGGGACCGTATGGGATACTGGGAATCGAACCCAGGTTGGCCGCATGCAAGGCAAATGCCCTACATGCTGTGCTATCACTCCAGCCCCATGTTAAAGACTTTTTAAGAAATAAAACAAGAGCTTAAAACTGAAAGGGTTGCTAAATTTTATATTGTAATCACTATGTAAAAAGTACTTACATAATTACTGTATCACTGTATCACTGTCATCCCATTGCTCATAGATTTGCTCGAGCAGGCAGCAGTAACATCTCCGTGTAAGACTTGTTGTTACTGTTTTTGGCATATAGAATATGCCATGGGGAGCTTGCCAGGCTCTCCATAGCTTGCCGGGCTCTCTGAGAGGGGTGGAGGAAACGAACCTGGTCAGCCCTGTGCAAGGCTGTTGAAGCATGAGTAGGCTCAGACTCAAGGGTTAGAAAAGTAGGGGCCGGAGCAACAGCACAGCGGGGAGTGATATAAATTATATGTAAAGTTATGATATATATTTATAAAGATTATAGTAATAGATGAGAAATGCAACCAGTCTTATGTATACATATTCATTTTTGTAAAACTGCTCACTCAAGTGAAAATATATTAGAGCAGAATTTAAAGTACTTGCCTTGTAGAAAGTACTGCATGCAGTCAATCCCATTTTGATCCCCAACACCTCATGGTCCCCTAAGAATCAACAGGATTATACCTGGAGGCCCTCAACTCAAACACCATTGGTTTCCCAAAACCATGCTCCTTAGCAGCATTGTTTTGTGGAAATCCTACAATTCAACTATCAGTCAGCTTGACTAATTGCCAAGAAGAGACCCCAAGAAACTGAGTACCACTTGGGAGGCCCTCTCCCACAAAAAAAGGGGGGTGTGGGAATTGGTTGTTCATCTAGATCTATTTGAAATGAGTTTTTATTGAAAAAAATTTTCTGATTCATTAAAGACATGAAAAGGGAAAAATCACATCAATGTGATGATAAAGAGAGAATAACAGAAAAACAGGTTCAATAAGAACAGGACTTCTCCAAAGTTGAAAAGGCAAAGAGAAATATATATTCGAGAGAGAAAACATGGGGTTTTCCAGACTGATGTAAGACAAGTTGTCCATTTTAACAAAGTTAATTCTTCTAATCCATAAGCATGAAATATTTTTAATTAATTTTTAATCTTTTAAAACTTTTAATCATTTTTTAATTTTACATTTCTATTGAGTGACAGTGACAGTGACATAAGATTTTTATATATAACTTCCACAAATTCGCTCTTTTAAATTGATTTCCAAATATTCAATTATAATGTTTTAGAAATAATTTTCAATGGAATCATATTTGCATTTATCCTCTAAATTGTGTGTAGAAATGAAACATATTTTTGTATTGATTTATATACCACTGCTTTGTTTACCATAGGTTAATTAATTTAGCAACAATTTTGATTGACTCTTTAAAGTATTTTATGTGCCTATTTGTTTTGGAGGGGGCTTCTAGGAAATCTCAGAGTTTATTCCTGTCTCAGAGATCATTTCTGGCAACTCTCAGGGGACCATATAAAGTGCCAAGGATCAAGCCCCGGTCAGCTAGGTAGTGCTCATAAAGTGAACTGTCTCTCCAGCCCCTAGATGTATGTATATATATATATATATATATATATATATACATATATATACATATACATATATATACATATTTCATTTGCAGTCTGAAATGGGAAGTATTGATGACTTAACAATCCGCTTATATAAAAAAGATCATTATTCATTATGATGGGGTTTGTGGTGTCTTCAGCCATTTCAAAAATGCTATCAACGTTAAAATGTTAAGACTGTATTAGATGGAACATGTAATTCACCTAAAAGCAGTCTTGCTATATAAAATTGTATGTGTGTATTAAATCATATGATTATATGACAAAGTTGAGATTTTGTTTTTGGATTGTAAAATGCAACATATTACACAGCTCTCTTTTATTAATGATTTTAAGAATATGTTCATATCAGAGTATTTTATCCAAAGTTGTAAGAGAAAAATGTTATAATAGTTATCTTTATGTTCCAGATGGTTTAATTGAACTAGAATGATAATACTTGTGGAGAGCATTCTAGGGAGTAAAAATATCAACCTGCCATCCAACTTCTATGTCATATAAGGCAGATGGCTTGAAGTCACTTGATATTAGGTAGAGTTCTTATTCAAATTTGTGTCAAATTTTATTAGAATTTGAATTTATCATGTCAAAAACTATTTCTATGGTTATGATATTTTGATATTTCTTCATAAAATCATTCATTCCAGTGTACCCAAATTTATTTCATCAATTATCAACAAGATTATAGTCAAAATTTAAAAATACAATGAAAGAATTTTACTGACATACAATAGATTATTTTGACATAGTCTTGATTGTGTTAATAACAATTGGGAGTTAAATATGGTTGTAATATACAGCATATTCCTAGGTTCTTGCAATTCATGAACCTTTAAAAACCATAACATTTCAATATATATTGATTCAGGTATAACTTTCTGGGACAATTTAAAGCAACTTGACAATGAAAAGTATAAAACTGTAGAGTAAATCAAAGGGAGTAAAACATTTTAGAGTCAAATTATTACCTATCAGGAATGAGAAATACTTGAAAATCTTTTCCACTCTCTTCATTTATGTGATATGCTATCCACAACCTCAATTATTCTTTTAAAAGGGTAAATAATAAGAAATGATGGCATTATTTTGAGGTAACTTGCCTTGCTATTATTTAATACTTGGCTTTTCTATCTCAGGACAACTTATACTATGAATAAAACAAATTGCTGCACAGGGAAAATGCTGCACTAACCTAAAAATGAGCAGACAATTGCTCTCAAGTGGAGAGTCCCAGCAGTGTAGCTGCCAGAGGTTCACTGCAGTTAAACTGTGGAACTCCTATATTTCTACAGTTGTAATTTGTGGTTCCAATACATGTGGAGCTCTATTTCCACTTACTGTCCAAGAAATCATTCGCAGGAAGCATACAGTCAAGAGTGGGGAGGCTTTTCACACTATTTTAAGATTATTTTAATAATAACTTGGTAATATTAATTTCAATATAAAAAAGGTCTTAAAATAAAAAAATACAATTCTGATGGATAGTTAACACGTTTTATTACATAGTTAAAAAGATTAATGATTTTCAGGGGCTGGAGAGATAGTACAGGTTGCAGGCTTTTGCCTTATGCACTGAACTGGATTCAGTCCCCAGGATTTAAATGGTTTCTCCAACCTCCCCCCAAAGTGAGCCCCTGTCAGTGTGGCCAAAACAATAGAATAAAATAAATATAACCTTATGATTTTCATAAAATAAAATGCTGCATAAAATAAATACTTACTATTTTGACATTGCTTCTGTAATATTACCTCTATGATAACAACAAATGATTGAAAATAAGTTAAAATTCTGAGTTCTAGAAATAACACACAGAATCTGCATTTATTAAAGTCAAACATTAAGAGATGAAAATATTTTCAAGGCTGTGAATATATGTTCAAGGCTCATATTCAATAAGTGAAACCCTTAATATAGTCATTGAATGGTGAATAATTCATTATTTGAAGATAAAAATAAAACATTATCTTTTGTAATATGAAACCAATGATTATTGTCTTAAAATAGTTCAGTTTATAAGAGTGATTTCCTCTCAGTTTCAATTTTGGTTGTTTCCAGATTTTGGCAATTTTGGTGAGTAGTGCTGCAATGAAAGGCTGGAACAATAGCGCAGTGGATAGGGCATTTGCCTTGTAGGAGGCCAACCTCGTGAAAGGCACGAGGTTAGATTCCTCCATCCCTCTCGGAGAGCCTGGCAAGCTACCAAGAGTATCTCGCCCTCACAGCAGAGCCTGGCAAACCACCTGTGGCATATTCGATATACCAGAAACAGTAACAAGTCTCACACTGGAGATGTTACTTGTGCCCCGCTCAAGCAAATCAATAAGCAATGGGATGACAGTGACAGTGACAGTGCTGCAATGATCAGAGAAGTGCAAATATCTTTTCTGAATACATTGAGGGGGCACTTGGAGTAGGTGTCAATATGTGTAAATACTGAGTAAAATGGAAACTCAACTTCTACCTTTTTTGAGAAGTTTCTATATTGTTTTAAAAAAGTCTGCACCAGTCAACATTATCACCAGTAGCAATCAAGGGTCCTCTTTTATCCCACACATGGTTTCTTCTCTCAATTATTTTGATGGTGTTGATTTTTTTAATGTTTCTATTGTCACTGATAAGCATAACAAGTACATTATAGATGTTGTACTTTAATCTTTGTCAGATGAGTGGTATGCAAATATTATCCCCAGTCTGTGGGGAATCTTTTTAATCTGGCCATCTTTTTTTTTTTTTTTTCAGTGAAGAAGTTCCTTATATGTTTCAAGATCAGATGCAGGAAACCTTTAGAAAACAAAGAGTATGGGAAAATGTAAAAATATAGGAATAACATATCAAAAATCTATGGGATGTGTTAATGAAAAAAATAATAATCTGCAGAGTTCGTGAGGAATAGGGTGCTGAATTTGATGAAAAACCACTAGATTAAAAGAAAATCACAATTTGGGGGCTGGAGCCATAGAACAGTGGGTAGGGCGTTTGCCTTGCACATGGCTGACCCGGTTTCGATTCCCAGCTTCCCATATCGTCCTCTGAGCACCACCAGGGGTGATTCCTGAGTGCAGAGCCAGGAATAACCCCTGTGCACTACCAGGTGTGAACCAAAAAGCAAAAAAACAAACAAACAAAAAAAACGAAAAGAAAATCAGAATTCAAAATTCCCCTTAATTGTGGAACACATGAATCCAGATCAAGAGGTCTGAAGGATCTCAGTCAAGGTAGACCCAGATTAAAAAAAGAAACAAAAAAAACTAGGAAACTTCTAGGATTCATCTTAACCAAAATGAAAAAAAAAATGTTAGACAGAATCAATACTGGAAATGGCCAGATCAAAGAAGGAAATTACATAGAAAAGGAGTCGTCCCAATTAACATCAGATTTATCAAATAGGATTCTACAGGCCAGAAAAAATTCTACAGGGGAAGGGGTTACTAATAATAAAAAGGGAAACAACTTAGTGAAATGAACACATCCCAAATAATACTATATCCAGCTATATTGTCATTCAGATTTGATAGAATTATACAAAATTTCATGGATGGATAATAGGTCAAGAACTTCATATTTTCAACAAAACATAATGGTTGGGGATCAACAATCCTCTATTGCCCCTGTATAGATCAATAAAGCAGAAAACAATGATTAAGGAAACACTGTATTTGAAGGAAAAATAAGAGATGTGTCTAACAGACATATACAGGGCTCATAAGATGGGCTTCGAGTGGACTGTACACATTCTTCTGCAGTGCACACTGGCCATTTTTCAGGATAGGCTACATGCTAGGTCACTAAAACTTGAATCCCCTTAAGCTCAAGAAAATAGAAATTTTATCAGCAGTCCCTCTCAGACTTTGCTTTGACAATAGGGGAAAACATTTGCTTGAAATTAATGATTATTGAACAACCAGTGGGTCAAAGAGGAAATAAGAAATGAAATTAAAATATTCCTGGAAAAAAATTAGTTATCAGAACATATTGGACACAATAAAAGTTTTTGTCTTTGGGGTTTTAGGGTTTTTGTCTTTGGGGTTTTACCTCTGCTTTTGTGAAAATGTTCAGTCCCTAGAAGGGACCAGAAGAAGAGGACTACGAGGGGACTGCAGTATAAGAACTAAAAGGACTAGGATGAGGGCTAGGATGAGGGTACTATGATGACTGGGGCTACGACCAAAACTATGACTATGATTGTGTAGTAAGGGGACAGATAGAGCTACAGTGGGGAGGAGTGAGAAATGAACTGACTACTGACCAGCCTGAGTCCCTGTTTCTCCATTCTCTCGTCCTTTGTCCATCTGTGGCTGTGGGCAGGCTTTCGGATGCAGCTCTCGCCCACCAAATGCTCAAATCCCACATGCTTTTTTGGAGGTGGACACTGGTGGAGGGTCAGCTGGGTGCATGCAAGCACTCTCTGGCTCCACTAAGTATTTTATTTCACCAAATGTACTCCTCACTTCTGTTATTTCTGATTCTGGTGGTTTGTCTCATCACCTTTCAGAGATCTTTTGTCTTTTATCTTATTTCCCTGTTTTATAGCTGCAAATAATTATATTATGTCATTCATACTATAAATGATATGTTACCTGGACTACCATATCAACATTATTTCAATTGTTAGGCCTAATCAAACTTAAAGAAAATGAATAATTAGAATAAGGAATTAAAAGATGACATTTATGTTATGCTACAGATAACTTACTTTTGAGTAGTTAAAAATGCTTTCTATAATATTACAGAAACATTACAATTTTACTAATATCACTAAAACTTTCATAAATTACCTTCTTTTAGATTTTGAGTTTAGCAATAAGCACTTATGAATTTTAATGTAAATTACCCTTATTTTACTAATATGATTAAAATCATTCCAAATATCAATTAGGGATAATTGCCATCAATTTATTTTATATGTATACATCTAAACTGTGGCTGAATTAACAATGCTGTTCTTCTTCTTGATTAAAATAATATAGTTGTCCCTCTTGATGCAAACAATATAGTTGTTATTCTTGATGCAAAATCTACAATTCAATACCCAAATTATTTACATTTATGGACCATAGCAGAGAGCTTCTTGCTCAAGCTCCTGGCTGCCTTCCCTGATGCCTCTCAAAGGGATGGGCTTCAGCTTCCCTCCCCGTCCGAAGACCTCCAGAGCCTAGCCACAGCCATGTTCAAGGCCCCCCTCCACATGTTCGGACAAGTCTTATTCATGAAGGTACCGGCAGAAGAAGCCAGGTGTGTGGGACCTGGGGCTGAGACCTCCAAGCCTGCTCGGATTTGAACTGGACCTCTACTGCCCAGATTCCCCATTTTCAGTAGCTAAGCAGTCACACCCAGAAACTGCCTCCAGTGCCCTGTAATCCCATCAATGGCCAACATTCAGCGACTTAAAACCAAGCTCCCAGAAGTGGCTGCTTGACATCTTATAGCCTACTTCTCCCTCTGGGGGAACTGGGCAAGCTACAAAGAGTTTCCTGCCCACATGGGAGAGCCTCACAAACTTCCCATGGTGTACTCATATACCATATATGAAAACCAGTAACAATGAATGCTGGGTCTCATTCCCGTGACCCTGAAAGAACTTCCAATGCTGCATCATTGGGAAGAAGGAGTAAAGAGAGACTTCTAAAATCTAAGGGCCAGGACGAATGGAGACATTACTGAGACCGCTCAAGAAATTCGACAATCAACGGAATGAAGATGATGATGATGATGATGATGATGATGATGATGATGATGATGATGATGATGATGATGATGGACCATAGCAAAATATACATTGAATAAATGAGCAAAAAGTAAAAGAAATTTTGTCCTCTAATGAAGATAAGCTATGAATCTGGTGCTTTTATATGAAGCAATAGAAGTATTTCACAAATTTGACTTCAAGCATACAAAACTGGATTATAAAGTGATTGTCATTAAAACCATTTATTATTTCAACACTAACAGAAGATATAACCTTGGTAATTTGAAGACATGATAATGAGTTTTTGAAAAAAATATTTAAACTTTTATTTAGTAAATAAGGGTTTTTATTTTACATTATTTTTTCCCATTTCATCTTCTGCCTACATGAAATTTAAACTATTCCTCAAGTCTTCCTCAAAAATATAAGAGTACTTATAAAAACTATGTCTCATAGACATTCTTACTCTAAAATATTTTCCTAGTACTAATATTTGAAGTTATACTTGCCAGACAAAAATATAATTTAAAAATATATTCTCAATGGGAGCAATTAATTGCATTATATATGTGCATGTATATGTGTGTTTATATATATAGTTTTCAAGTTTAGACAACAAAATATAGAATAAATTTTATTCATTCATCTTAATGAATTTAAAATGCAAAATTAAAAAATTAATTATTTTTAAACTTTAAATGGCTTTTTCTTGGAAAACTGTTTCTAAGAAACTATGTTGGTTATAAACCTGTGGTTATGATTTTACCATTACATATTTATATTTTTCATGAAAATGCTTTCCTTTAGTGCAGAATTTTACTATTTTATGGAATCTAACTTGACAGAGTAATACTCACAAACTCCCTGTCTCTTGTTATAGCACTGTCTGTCACACTGTCCTCCTGTTGTTCATCGATTTGCTTGAGCGGGCACCAGTAATGTCTCCATTATGAGACTTGATGTTACTGTTTTTGGCATATTTAATATGCCACAGGTAGCTTGCCAGGCTCTGTCATGTGGGCAAGATACTCTCAGTAGCTTGCCAGGCTCTCCGAGAGGGGCGGAGGAATTGAACCCCGAGTCGGCCACGTGCAAGGCAAATGCCCTACCCGCTGTGCTATGACTCCAGCCCTTGTTATTACTGGTCTCTTGCTATTACAAGTCTCCAGTCTCTTGTTATTACCTTACACATATCTTATGTTCATTATATGAACAAATAGATTATTCTAAATTATCACAAGTGATTTTAGTTTGGCTATAACATTTCTGATTCAATATAGTTTCCTAATATTATCAGTAACCACTAATCACTTAAAACTATTCTACATTAGATTGGAAAACTAACATGAGAAAACAGACTAGATACAACAGACATATGGTATATAAGCAAGAAATTGTCAGTGTTCTTTAAATTTTCATTTAATCTCTCATAAGCTTTTAATGTTACATTGCACTGCAAGGTCTTAGAAAGGTTTAAAGTAATCTTGTTGAAGTGTAAAGGATCATGTTTAATCCCTTTAACTCATTTTAATAAGTATATAAGTAATTTAAGAATATCTATGTTGAAATATGTGACTATAAAGTGACAAATATTGCTTTTTCTCAAACATTTACTGTAAGGAAACCTTTGACCTTAGCGCAGACAAGCGAACATTGAGATGAATTGTGTTTCAGAATAGAACATCAGAGTTGTCTTCAACAAGTTCTCTTTCCTACATCAAAATGTTTCGAAATGAAACAAGAGAAAAAAGAAATGTTTCAAAATGTAAAAGCACTCTTGGCATCAATAAAATAAAACATTCACACTCGTGAATAAGACAAATTGCCTTAACTTGGCAAACCAATATATGTACTTCTCTTTCTATGTCTTAAAAATGTTTAACAAACTAGTTGCAAAAAAATGACCAGTTAAAAAATCCCAACACATTTTTGTTATTTGTAAATCATTCTATCTTCCCACAAGTGGCCTGAATTATGTTTCTTCAGACATAATTGTGCAACTATGGTGTGTGATTTTTTTTCTAACAACATATGTAGGAGCTAAGAATCCAAATCTACATTTGACTCATGTCACTAGTTGGTTGAACAATGATAAAGCATATGCTCATACAACTGTGCCTTAGTTTTCTCATAAGCAAAGAGAAGGATAGTGTCATTTAATGCATATGGTTGCTATAGGAATTAAAGTAATAGTCAATATCGAATATTTATCAAAGATTAGTGAGTATAGCTCCACTGTTATAGTGTAGATTCCACCTGTGTTTTGCTGGAGCTGTAATGACCCTCTCCTGTCCAGCACTGACAGGTATAGGATTCTCTAGGAATGTTTCTATAAAAGTTACTAAGCAAAGTAGAAAAATAGGTCAAGTTCCATTCATATATTTTTGCAATATTTTGCATATTTCATTATGATATTTTGAAAGTAGTACATAATACATGAAGTTCTTGGTCAGTAATTAGAAAGAATGTGTAAATTATTTGTTTAAAAACATTTATATCATTTTGGGGACACAATATTTTTTAATTTTCTATGGATTTTTTAAAGTGTGATAGTTTATAACTAACAATTAATTTTGGCTATTAATGTGATAAACAATTTAAGTTAAAATATTGCATTTAATTACACGTCATCTATATTTGCTATGTCATTTGTCACATTATACAGTTCAACTGTTATTTTATTATTCTCTCTAAGGCTTTCTCAAAGAAAATGTAATTTATTGATAGATATCTTGGGAAAATATCTCATCAGCAATTTGAATTTAAAAATATTTCTTGTCATTGAATTGCAAAGTTACAGCGTATTTATATACTAAACTTAAATGCCATATATACTGACTGAAACCATGATAAAATGTGTACTTTTAAACTCATGAAAGATAGTATTTTTTCTTTCAGAATACATTATTGAAAATGTTTTCATTTTTACTAAACAAATACCACATAAGTACAATGATTCTTGAGATCTGAAATTATTTCTTTTGATGTTTGCATTTGATGATTTTTCTTTTTTTGCTTCGTTAGTCAGTTAAACTAAAAATAGTGCATTGTGATTGAGCACTACATATTAGGCAGCTCAAAACTAACAGCATCTATGGGATCATACTATTGGAAAAAGTGTTCTGTATTTTTTTGGAATTATTCTATTATACTACATTAATTTACTGTGTCTCTTAATAAAAAGTAGACACAATTAATTTTAAAGATTGAAGTAGAACTATTGCAGATGAGAACTCTATCTAAATGAAAATTCACTAGATGACATTAGATATAATTGATGTGATATATTTCCTTGTGATGTTCAACCATTGAATTATTGGAGATACGTGGAAATTTTCAGATACGGTAAAAACAGTGATTTACACTAGATAAAGTGGCCAATTGTCTTATGACTTCTTATTCTGCAAAAGACATTAACCCAATCTCAGGCTCAAACCTAAAAAGAGACTTCCACCAGATTGTCTCATTTCCCTCAAGATCAACAGACAATATTAAGTAAGTCCGGAAGAGCCTGGGAGAGACCTACAATAGACTGGAAAGTTATGCTGACAATTGTCAAGTGCACTTCATTACAAGGAGTGAAAATCCCATCCCATGTCTAGACACAGTGCACTGCCCTAAAGAACTGTGAAGGAAGTTCAACCAACAGGAAGCAAATCTGGCCTTAAATCTCTTGCTTCCTGCTGATCTGGAGACTGCCTTTCCTCACCAAGAGACACAGAGGGAACAACAGAAAGAAAAATTCCTCCACTGCTTAAAGTGTCCAATCCTAAAAATTACCTTTGTCCTCTTGAATCTCAAACTCCTCTCATTCATTGGAGGGATCAGGAATTTAAGGATTATCACAAAAGTTGAACGAATTAGCAGTATATAAACTAGAGATTCATCATCATCATCATCATCATCATCATCATTCCGTTGATCGTCAAATTTCTCGAGCAGTCTCAGTAACGTCTCCAATCATACTAGCCCTGAGATTTTAGAAGCCTCTCTTTACTGGTCCTTCCCAAGGAGGGAGGCTCTTTCAGGGTCAGGGGAATGACACCTAGCATTGTTACTGTTTTTGGCATATGAATACACCATGCCACTGGGAATTTGCAAGGCTCTCCCATGTGGGCAGGAAACTCTCAGTAGCTTGCCAGGTTCTCCCAGAGGGAGAAGTAAGCTATAATGCTTCCGGGAGTTTGGTTTTAAGCTTGGTTATAAGAATAAACTAGAGATTACTCTCCAATTTCCAAAGGCAAAAACTTTAAAAGAACTAATACTAGAGTTGGGAAGAAGTTCAAAGTTTTCTGGGATAAAGACACTTTTTGTCATCTCAGTGCTTCAGATGAGACAAACTTATTAAAACAAATGGCCTCAGAAGAAACTTTTCTTTCTTCAAACAGTGCTACCATGGACCAATGTGAACTCCACTAATAATATACAAACCAACTAAGTGATAAAGATGATACTCAGGGCCACAGAGATGGTGCAAGGCTTAAGGTTCAGAGGCTAAGGTGCAGACAATGCATAGCCCTGAGTTAGTTCTGTCTTGGGTACCACGTGGTCTCTGGAGTAACTGGTGTTATGCATCATAATATATGCAGCAAAACTTATAAATGGATCAAATAAAATAATATACTTCAATTGCAGATGAATATTTCAGACACATCAAAAATTTCAAAGCAAACACTCTAATAAGTAATTTCCAATTTTCTTCAAATGAAAATAGAAAATCTCAGTAAAGAAATGAGAGTTATAGGAGAAGGAAACAAAAATTATAGAAGTGAAAAATACAATAACAAAAAGCCTGCTGGCTGGGCTCAATAATACAATGGAGAAGAGAGAGGATAGAATCAATGAGCTCAAGGACAGATCGATAGGATTTATCTATCTGTGCAACAGTGCATAGACTAAAAGCAAAGAAATAAAATACAAACCAACAAAAGGTAAAGAAACACCTTAGAAATCTTTTAGGAAAAAAATGTAAAAACCTTAGAAATATTTGGGTTCTAAGGTTTTCCAAATAGTTCTTAAAAATGAAACCAAAGTAATAATATATTTTTAAAGTTGATAGAGTTTGCTTGACATTAATAACTTTGTATGAAACAATTAAAAATAATGAAAAGAAAAACAGCAAATTTGAGTAAGATATACAGCATTTCACTGCTTAATCCTCACCATACTAATATGTTCAAAATTGAAGTACTAGAAAGATCATATTAAATCTGGAGATTTTAGGGAAATATCTTTCATTGTTTTCTTTCTGTCTTTCCCTTCCTTCTTTCCTTCCTTCCTTCCTTCCTTCCTTCCTTCCTTCCTTCCTTCCTTCCTTCCTTCCTTCCTTCCTTCCTTCCTTCTCTTTCATTTTTTATTCTTTCCTTCCTCCTTCTCTTTCATTTTTATTCTTTCTTTCTTTCTTTCTTTCTTTCTTTCTTTCTTTCTTTCTTTCTTTCTTTCTTTCTTTCTTTCTTTCTTTCTTTCTTTCTTTCTTTCCTTCCTTCCTTTCTTTCTTTCTTTCTTTCTTTCTTTCTTTCTTTCTTTCTTTCTTTCTTTCTTTCTTTCTTTCTTTTCTTCCTTCTTTATTTCTTTTCTTTCTTTCTTCCTTCCTTCCTTCCTTCCTTTCTTTCTTTCTTTCTTTCTTTCTTTCTTTCTTTCTTTCTTTCTTTCTTTCTTTCTTTCTTTCTTTCTTTCTTTCTTTCTTTCTTTCTTTCTTTCTTTTCTTTTCTTTTTCTTTCTTTCTCACATTCCAATACTATACCCTTCATTAGAATGTAAACTTGCCATTGGCATTGCCTCACTGCCCACCCCCCACCCCTTACTGTCCCAATTCTATTTTTTCCGAACATCCCTCTCAATGATATACTTCAGCACTAAAGAACCAGTTTCAGCCTTTAGTGCTTTAGGACATTTGCTTTTGTCTTACTATGCTCCTTTATTTCCCAGATATGAGGGGAATCGTTTTTCAGCTGTTACTCTCATTGTGACTAACTTTATTAAACATGATACTCCCCAGGTACATCCTCATAGCAGCGAACTGGATGATTTTTGTCTTTTCCCATAGCTGAGTAGTATTTCGTTACATGTATGTAAAATTTTTCATTAACTAGTCATATATTCTTGAACACTTGGGTAGTTTCAAGGCTTTGGCTACTTTTAGTACTGCTACAATGTGCAATGCCTTTTATAAATGGTTTTTAGGCCTTTTGGGGGTTATGCTAAGGAATGAAATTGCTGGAAAAAAATTGGTAGAACACATCA
Organism: Sorex araneus; assembly: GCF_027595985.1. Classification (NCBI taxonomy): domain Eukaryota; kingdom Metazoa; phylum Chordata; class Mammalia; order Eulipotyphla; family Soricidae; genus Sorex; species Sorex araneus. Next base: position 226,861,603 of record NC_073313.1, on the reverse strand, counting down.
TGACGCTGAGGCATCTTCAATGATTCAATGTCATTGGCCAAGCTCATGGAAGCAAACAAAAACAAATAGAGCTATATCAAACTAATAAGCTTGTGCAAATGAATTGATGACCAGAATAAAAGAACACCTCACTGAGTGGGAGAAAATGTTTGGTACTACTCATTTCACAAATGTTTAACGTCTAAGATATATAAGGTACTTACCCCCAAAAAATAAAAATGAAGGAAAGACATGAACAAAAACTTCCTAAAAAAGAAACACAGATGGCCCAAAAGTCTATGAAATGATCTACGTTGCTTATCATAAGGGAAAAGTAGATGAAAATGAGATATTATCTCACACAAGTGAAGCTAGCTTCATTATAATAAACAAAAACATAGCTGGTGTGATGTGGGGAAAAGGAAAAAAAATGTACAGCTGATGGCAATGTCGACTGCTTCAAACTTTTTGGGGAAAATGTGTGGACATTTTGCAATGAATTCAGGAATTGGGTTGGAATAGTATGTTTGCCTTTCATATGGCCTATCCAGTATCTATTCCCAGCACTATATATGGTACTTCTAGTCTACTGGAAGTGATCCCTGAACACAGAGTCAAGAGTGAGCCCCAAGCAGAGCCAGGTGTGGCCCCAAAATAAAACAAAGTAAACAATTAAAAAACTGAACAAACAAAACAACTTGGAATTGATCTTCCATGTGATCTAACTATCATGTCTTTTATATTTTACATCTACATATGTCATAAATGTGAGTAACTACTACTAACTTAATTTTTGTGTCTGAAAGTAATTGATATATAAAGAGGGACACATTAGATCAAGTTAGTTTCGAATTTTGATACTTCTAGAACTGGGTACTTTTGATAATCCTACTCACCCCACTGTCAATCAGACATAGGGCTATGCTCTTCCGTATTTCATCTCTTTCTTTTTGTTAGAAACTATAGATTTTATATAAGCACATTCAGATCTATTCTCTCCTGTAGAGTCATGCATACTTCTAGATAAAATACAGAAAACTATTGATATATTAATATATATTAATGAATATTAATGCCACACACTCATAGTAGGTAAATGGCTTTGATTGTTTCTTGTACCAGAGGATTTGCTGATTAGTGTTATGTTATGTCATCATTCCCCACTTAGGGGAGCTATTGGCAAGAATTGAAGCATTTCTGAATAAGACTGACCTTATTTTAGTTTAGAAGACAGAGTATGCATAAATTTACAGTAGAGAAACAGCAATGATGCAATCATAAGCACTAGATACTTTCTAAAAACAACTTAAAAATAAAATTATCAACAGATGTCTATCAGAATGATAATAATGAAAGGTGGCTCAGATTCTCCATTATTTACATAACTTAAAAGTTTTTTAAGATCTTGTTCTTAATTCATTTTTTGATGGATTCAGAGCTGTAGAAACACATTGCTCTTAAAATATTTTTAAAATACAAAATTGGTACAAAAAATTCATACAAGAAGAAATGCAAATGCCAGATTAGTTTCAGTCCAAGTACGTGAAAATGCAACTATCACTGTCACAGTCACTGTCACTGTCATCTCATTGCTCTTTGGTTTGCTTGAGTGGGCACCAGTAACTTCCCCATTGTGAGACTTGTTATTATTGTTTTTGGCATATCGAATATGCTGTGGTTACCTTGCCAGGCTCTGTTGTGTGGGTGTGATACCCTCGGTAGATTGCCAGGCTCTCCGAGAGGGTCGGATTAATCGAACCCAGGTCAGCTGCATGCAAGGCAAACACCCTATCTGCTAGGCTATACAAGGGAGAAAATTCATGGTATTTTATTAATCAAATTGAGTTAAATAATGTTTACAATGAGAGAAAAATAAGTCTGTCATTTCTACAGTGAATTGTTTTTCTAATATTGATTTCTTAATGATAGAATTATTGTGTGATTTTAAGAATGGTGTTAGTTGACAAAAATAACACTTGTCATGAACCCATATTTAAATATGTTCAGTAATATCTTTTATTTTTTATTTATATTCTAGAATAAAAATTAAGGGAGCATCATTAAAATAAAATTCTATAAAGTATAATGCCATTTCTGAAATACTCTAATTGATTTTGTCAGTAGTCACATTTGGCACAAAATGTTTGCATAAAATATTGAAATAAAATAATTTTATCTTGGCTTACTTCCATTGAATAAATCAAAATAGCAAATGTTTCCTTTGACAATATTTTTTATTAGATAGGTGTTGAAGAAGGCATTTATATATTTATCCCAAGTGATTCAATGTGTGGATTTTTGGGAATAGTCCTGAGTTAAATTTCTTCTTTCAGAATAATTGCAAACAGGCACCTTTTAATTCTCAAAGTCCTTAGGTTTCAATGATAAATTATATTGCTATCCTTCTTTCTTGTTGGCTATTGATTCTGTCCATTGAGACCTTCACAAATGGCATCACAAGTAATTTTTTAGTTTGATCACTGTCCTACCACGTGACAATATCTACAGCTTACCCAATATTGATATCACATCTGATTTTGTCATTGTTTGCAATAAAATAGTATGGTAAATAATAATTAAATAATTTGAAGCTGAGGGACAGGAAATTACCAAGTTTCAAAAATCTTTAACTTGAATACCTATTAGTTGCATGGCCTCAAATAATTTAGTTTTCCCTATAATTTGGTTTGTTCAACTAAAAAAAATTATAAGAATAACAGTTTCTACAATAATTGTAAGAAACAAGAAAGTTTAGAGATAGTTTAAGTCTTAGTGGTCTTTAATTGTCTTCCATTTTATTTTGTATGTTAGGTTATAGAATAGTATATGTAGTGCAGAGGCCATCCAGTTCTTTCAAAACATCTAATACTTTGCAAGATATTCCTTTCTCCATTGCATAATAGATAATTTGTCATATATAATTTTCAGTAAATTTTGGGTTTATTTATGGAATTTTAAATTCTGTTCTATTCATGTATGTGTCCATTTTTATCCCACTTTAATAGTTTTAATTGGTACCACTTAGATGGGTCAAACTGTTTTATCTCAACCTGTTGGATACTACAATATTGAATTGGTAAATAAAACTTTGTTCCCATATTTTTGGGATGAGTAAGGATTAAAATTTTGTCCCTGAGATTTATGAGCACTCATTTTTTTTTCTCACCCTGTAACTATGTCCTGACTCTAAGTTTATACTCATCCCTAGATTTCACTAGCAACACTGGACTGGCTCCTATATAACTAGCATGGAAGGTAGAAGGTAAGCCCTGAGCTGTGTAAAAGAAAACATTTCTCCCTTTTCAATCATATAACTATAACTGTATCTGGTTTCCCTTGAATGTGGGCAATACTCTGTTTTATTACAAATTGCACTTAATTTTGCACCTTGTTTTGCTACACATTGGATAAATAAGTATATAAATGTGTTTCAGGGTCATCTTTGAGTCATTTGTTAAGGGTTGGAGGTCCCAACTCACTAGACAGTTAGTGGGAAGGACAAATAACGCTACTTGCACTTCTCACCCTTAGTTTTGGTGTCTCTCCTCCGTTGCAACAGACTATTACTATTAGTGGCCTTCATTAAATGAGAACCACTAAGGAGTCCCCACCACACCCTCATATCTAACCTAGGTTAAGAAAAGACAGAAAGATAAATAAACAGGAGTTTGCACATACAAATAGTAAAAGCAAAAACTTTAAAAGGGAAGAAAGAGGGGGGGTAAACAATGAGAGTAGCCTTGGGAAGATGTACATATTCAAAATGTTAAGACCTCTGGTTCATTAAAATTATATACTTGCCCCTTTTATTTAGATCTTTACAATATCTTTGCAGAGGTTTTTAACATACTGTGCATATTTCATTAGATGTATTTTATGACTGCAATGATGATAGAAATGACATGTACTTTATATTTCAATTTCTTGTTGTTGTACGCATATAGAAACCCAATTGATTTTCTATACTGACATGTGTTTTGCAACTTTACTTGTTCTAATTTTAGAGATTCCCAGGAATGTTTACAATAACAGTTATCTGTGAATGAGAACATTTAACTAGTTGAAAAAAATTTTTAAATCTTTATAAAAAATTATAAACCAATAAAAGACAATAGACATTATAAATTTTTGTTTAGAGATGTCGCTGAAATTCCATTATGTATGTGTCCTGTTAGGAAAGTATGAAACAAAGACTCAAGTTTCATGCGCTAATCAGTCAAGGGGAAATATTGGCAGAGGCAAAAGCAGGAAGGTTTTGTTAAAAAGAAGATATAATTTAGCTGTTTGAAAAAAGAAAGAAGATATATGTGTTACTTGTAGAATATTGAGAGAATTTGTAACCTTTTGACTGCTGTGAGAATTCCAAACCCCTCTTCTGCCAATAAGTTTGCACATCCAAGAAGGCAGATGACTTTTCGGGTGACCTTGCTATTGAATAGAGGTGAATAGCCTAGAGCAACATCAGGATCTTGACCCTGTAGTTCCAAACCTCTCAGCTCAAACCCCTAAACACTTAGCCCAATAAACTGTTACATTTGTCAATTAGACAGAAATAGCTCACTCACTCTACTTGTTTTATTGTTTTTTCATATGAATATGAAAAGAATAGGCATAAAATAAATGACTTACATATTTCTCACTTCTTAGTTTTGGCAGTGCAAGGTGACATAAAACACAAAATATGACATATTAAAGCCCTGATGATATCCAATGCAGAACTGTTTCAAAGTAATTTCAGTAGTAATCTCAACCTTAAAAATTAGCTAGTAGAATAGCCATTATTTTTAAGTTAGAAAAATAAAGTCAACACGGTTCAGGTGTCATGGTTAAATTTTTGTCTAGGATTTAATGTCAAGATGATTTAAAGTGCCTACTGTAAAAAAATATACTAATTAGAACTTACACTACGTAGGTTTTATACTTTATGTTTAATATTTGCAGCATGCGGAGTACATTCAAACAGCATACTAAATGCAGAGTATGGCATACATAAAGACTTACAAAACCAAACAAGATAGCTAATATTAACACTCTTTATATGTAGTAAAAAATAGGCTTAAAGTATGATCAAACATATTTGAAGATTCAGAGGTTGTAAAGAACTGTCAGAGATTATCTGAACCTAAACACAGAGTGAAAGTAGAGTTCATCATAGACTGAAAAGCACATCAATTATAAATTGACCTCAATTTTTCCTGGACTTATTCTGTGTTAACAAAATAAACAAACAAACAACAAGAAGAAGAAAAAAACCCACTACATTAAGGAATAATTTTTACTTCCAGGTAATAAACAGTGGTAGTAGAAATAAATTTGTTCCCAAATGTTCTGAATACTAAAATACAAAAAGATATAATGCACACAAACTCTGGAGTCACTCAGCATTTATGTAGTGGTAATATATTTATAAGATCACTTCTGAGATTGGAAGTGCAAGAGAAGAGAGTAAGAGAAAAAGGAAGAGAGAGAAAAAGAAAGAGTAATTTGAACAGCTACACAAGAAAGCAATATTATATTAAAATATTAAGTAGCAGTAAAATTAAAACTTTTACTATTATTATTATCCTAAGATAATATTTTATATAAGATAATAATAGCAAAAATTATATTCAATGACTATTGTTTTCTAGTGGGTCTAAAGAAACTATGTTGCTATGTCATCATACATAGGCCATGAAATCAAATCAAATAGTCATGTTACTTGATAGGAAAGAGGGATACGTTTCTTCTTAACTTCCTGTATTGTATGGCCAATGAATGTTGTTATATTTAAAATTAATTGTAATAGTAATCTGAGTTGAAGAGATGAGAGAATGTGGGAATAATTTGTTATTATGTGATACACTGTGAAACAGCATAAAATCAGTTAAAAACTGCAAATTTATCTACAAATTCCTGGGAAAACCATTATAGTAATCAAGATTACACTCTTTTACTTGTGGTGCTTGCATTGGTTCTTGCCATAAGCCACGTTCTTTTTCTCTGATTCTAATGAACAGTATGGTCCTAAACTTACTATAGGTTGCTACTGTGCTCACACATGGCCTTGCTCACTTTCTGGCCAGAGTGTACATATACACATGTACAAATGTCTGACAATTCTGTTTGCTTCCTTAATTTTTATTTTCTTTTTGCTTTTTGAACAGAATTATAGGTTAAGGTAATATATATATATATATATGTTACCTTATATATATATATGCTGTTTTCATTTCCTATTAGTCACCTCTATGGCATTGCTTTACAGTAGTGTTATTAAATAAATAATAATTAAGCTTTTTCCCACTGTGACCTCAATAGGATATATTTAATTGAAATTATTTTATTAAAGAAAATTCTAGTAACATTTCTAGTACTTTTAAGTTTCTCACCCACCCTTCTCTAGGACTCAACAGTACATGTTCCTAGTATGACATACTACTTCCTGGGAGAAAGAGCAAATGTTCCCTACAAAGCATCATGTTCATATGTTATGATCTGACTAAAGACTATTGAAAGGATCCTTCAAGGTACTCTTGTCTTTGTTTGAAACTGGCTTTGCATTAAAAAAAAAAAGTTATACAGAGAACATTCCTTGAAAAAGTATAATGAAACAGACAACTTATTGCCACTTGAGGCAAGACATTTACATGAAACAAATGATAGGTAGAAAGCCTGGGAGGAAGCGTGAGTTGTTTCCTTAGGGAATCAGGGCATTTAAAAGTAGTCGTGTATACAGAACTCCTTACATACATTTATTGAGAGCAGGATAATCTTTGAAAAAAGACCTCATAATTTCCTAAACTTTTCTCCTTTAGCTGTTTCCAGAGCCTATTTAAAGAAAGTGACAGTTTAGGCAAAACTACAAATGGACTGGATATGTGTTGAAGGAATGTCCCAATTCAAGACTTCCTTTAAACCTTGAAAGAGAATATTTTTCTCCTGTTCTGTTTCTTTCTTTCTTTCTTTGTTTCTCTTTTTTTGATCTCTTTCTTTGCTTTTCTCCTCTCCACAAACATTTGCAGAAATCTGTCCAAATATTAGTTAACCAGAAATTGCAGAAGCAGAAACTTTAGAGACCACAATTGATAAAGAATGTAGACATCATAAAACTAGTTTATAGAACTCCTTAAACAAACAGTTTACATGCACAGAAAGTTACAAATTAAATCTCAAAGACAGGAAACAAACTGGTTAGCAAGATTGCTGCATGATAATAGTCAAATTCTATAGGTTTCTACAAAAATGTTGAAACATGCTAAGAAATAAGCCTTCATGGGCCATTCACAAAAGAAATGAATAAAAGTAGTCTCTAAGGAAGTTTAAACTTTAGATTTGTTAATCAAAGTCTTGAAATAATTTATTTCATATATAATTCAAAATAATGAAACACATTATTAAATTTAACCAAGCAAGTAAAAAGTCTTGTTTTCTGAAAACTATAAAACATTTTTGTAGTAAATACAATAAGAACAAAAGTAAACAGAAAGGTATAATTATGGCTTGGTAGACAATATTGTTGAGGTATCAATAGTACCGAAAGTAACCTGCAGATAAAATTAAATCTCTATTAAAATTCTAATAGCCTTTTTCATAGAAATAGAAGACCCAATTCTGTAGTACACATGGATTTTAAAAGAATCCACAAAGATGAAGAAAGATTGAAAAAAAGAATAATCTTAGAATACACACAGTTTTCCAAGTAAAACAGTACAAAGCTACTTTTGATCAAAATAATGTGTATCTAGGTTAAGAAAAGGCATATGGATCAATAGAATTGAAATTCCAGAAATAGGCCATTAGGGTAAAAAAGAAAGGAAAAAATGGGCCATCAAAATCTATAGACAATAGATTTTATAAAACGGTACTGAGACCATTCAATAAAAATTATATCTTCCACAATGAGTACTTGGATATCATGATGATCTTAAGCAAAAGAACACAGTTAAACTTTGCATCATTAAAAATGCATTCAAATTGATGATGTAAGGAACAAAACAATAAAATTCTTGGGATGAATGAATATCTAAATCTTTGGATATGATACAAAAGACACAAAATAACAACAAATTGTTAATTTGAATTAATAAAACTAATTTTTTTGCGATTTTTATACATTTTATTTTCATAAAGTAGTTCACAATAGTTCATTGCAGATAGTATTCAAACACCCACTCAAACAGCAATCATCTTCCTACCACAATAGGAGGGAAATATGTAAAGGTTGTTGATTTCATTCTGAGGTCCTTTAAGCCTGTATATAAGAGAATATGAGCAAGTATGCTAAAACCAAACACAAGTGTGCTGCCTCAGGTACATCAGAGGGCTAGAATATACGAGGTCGTACAACAGTAAATGTGGCCATGCACTCCAGGAAAAATTGTGTCGCTTTCTTCTGGGATTTTTGTTTTATAGTTTCTGGATCTTGGCCATTGATGCGATTACATGGCGCCAGGTGTAGTTTCTGGGTGTGACTGCCAAGCTACTGGAAAACTGGGGATCTGGGTGGAGGAGGACCAGTCCTGATCCAAGCAAGCTTGGAGTTCTCAGCCACAGTCCCGCATACCTAGGTACCTCTGCCAGTTCCTTCATGAGTGAGGCTCATCCTAGCATGTGGAGAGTGTCCTTCAGCATGGCTGTGGCTGGGTTCTGGAGGTTTTCAGCTGCTGGGGCTCTGCTTTGAGGCAGGGAGGGAAACTCAGCCCATCCCCTCCGAGAGGCTGCAGTGAAGACAGCCTGGTGTGGGGCAGGAGATTCTGCCTTAATAAAACCTTAAGGCCATTGATCATCAAATAACATAATCCACATTAAAAATATGTCAAAGTGGGAATGGAGATGTGCCGGGGTTATGGAAATCGCCTTGCAATGCAGTCAATCCTGATTCAATCCCTAGCACCACATTATGATTTCTAGTACATGCAAAACAAACAAAACCCTACTAAGAAAACAAAACACACTAAACAATAAACCAAAACAGATATTTCAAAAAGCAACATTTAAAATATCCTTTGGGACCAGAGGGATAGTTCAGCAAGTTAGGCTTGCATGTGAACAATTGGGTTTTAGTTTCTGTACCACACAGGCTCTCTGAGTGAGCCCTGCCAGAAGTGATCCCTGAGAACAGAGCTTGGAATAAACTCTGAACACTACCAGGTGTAGCCAAAAACCGAACAAAAGAACCCAACCTTTTAGATACACAGTAGCAATAACACTGAAAACTCACATGACTAGAGTAGAATGTAGGATTAATTAAAATACCTATGTATATGTTTAATTAATTAAAACTGTATTGTAATATGTAAGTTGGTTTTCAATCAGCATTTATTTAATGGATCTATTTTGAAGTTATGCAAGCATTATACTCAGTCATAAATTTTTACATCTTAATTTTTAAGATTGATTTCTAGAACTGCACTTTTTTTTTTATAAAGATATGTAGCAAATATAATCAGGTGGAACATTTGTTTTACATTCAAGTGGCCAAGGTTTAATCTCTAGAATCACTGGGTGTGCTGACCACTGCCCTCAATGACAGAGCTGGGTTGGGTGGTCTCCCTCAACCTACTGGTACTTTTGCCTGCCCCCCCCACCCCCGATAGCCACATCCAAGTCCCACTGTCACCTGCATGTAAACTTATTTAATGTTCCTGTTCAGAGACTCAAATAAATCTCCAAAGAGATCAAATAGCCACAAAAATTGCTTGGATACTTCATCCTAACTGAGACTTTTGGGGTGATCTCAGGAGGAGGGGGGCAGTAGGTCAAGCTTTGCCTTACCAAAGACCCAGCAGCCACATTTATACTCCAACAGTTGGTGCTGTTCCTTGGACTGGACTGTCCAGTTAAATATTCTGGCATTCACATGGAAAGCTTAACTGGCAACAACAGCTTGGTAAACCCTCAGACTTGCTGTCCACAGTTTGAGACACAACAATTTTCACAAATTTTCTTTTACAGAATGTTTTTTTTTTAATCATTCCATTAGCCATTTAGTGGTATTATTATAGGGCAATGTTGCGTGAATATCTTTCACTCAGAGGCAGAGAGACAAGACACGTGAGAGGAATGAAGAAAGCACCAAGGGTCTAGGCATCAATCTGGCTCAAGGTGAAGCGCAACTGCCAGAGGCCACCTTTTATTCCATTTTCTATCAGTTACATCCTAATGACTTCATCACAGAAAAAGACTCACTAACGAGAGTACAGTTATAGGATGGGGATTTGTCAAAAGAACATCAGGGTATACATTGTCTTATCAAAGCTATGTTGTCAAAATTATGTTGTCAAAGCTATGTTGTAATGATTAAAACATCAGAGGAAGATATGGAGCTGGACACGTAGGCTCTACAAATTACATCCCCCACATTCTTGTGGTTGATTACACATGGGCAAAGAGAAGGCTTATACTGATACTTGACGGTCAAACCAGATTAAGGATGTGTGAGAAAGGGGGAAACTGCTGCCTTGTTCTGCCAAGATAATGTATGACCAGGCAGGTATATGAGAGCATGCTGGACTTCTCCAGATCATTTGACTCACATGATTTAGCTTGCCCACTTAATGTAAAAGTGGGGTGTCATTTCTGTTTCCAGCTTGCAGGACATCGTCCAGAGGCTCTCCTAATGTTCTGGCTTAGTACCAACAGGTCTGCTATGGGGGCAGGCCTGAGGAATGGTTTGGAAAATGGAGACAGCAGTGGATGGAAAGTGACAGCAGTGGTTGGGTTGAAATCGGAATATTGAATGCCTATAACAAATCACCATGAACACCTCTCTAAACCATGGTGTTTAAATAAAGTGTGTTTGTTGGGAGGGGACTAGAAAGGAGATCCGGGGGGAGATGTGAGAAGTCCTTAAGCATTTGCACCCTCCACATACCCTAATAAATTTTGTACAGTGTAAAAAACTAAAGCACGCGAGGGGCGTGTGCACTCGCGGGCTCTCTGATCGGCTCTGTCTCACCGCCCGCGTTTGGTGCCCTGGAACCGCTGTGTGTCCTGTTGGTCAAGGGCAGACGACGAAAAGAAGAAGGCCAAACTGGTTGCTCGATCAGTTTATTTCATTCTCTCTCTCTGCTCCTCTCCTGGCTCTGGATCTCTCTCTGGATCTGTGGATCTGGCCCCCCAACCCACTCTTACAGCCTAGTTAAATCCCCCTAGCATGAAGGGTCTGGGGCGTACACATAGGTGTGGTCACAATCAATAGGGTAAGGTTCCTTTCCCTCAGGGGATGCTTCTCCTAGGATTGACTCTCTTTCAGCAGGAGGATCCACCCAAGGGTGGAGTCCCATGAGTGTGTTTCTTCTCTCCTCAACCAGTAAACATAAAAATTCATAATATTAATCATTTTGTATGGACACAATAAGAAATGTATTAAAGCTTATAGAATTGCTCACCTGGGGCCATCTCGATCTCAGACTACAGTGCTCAGGCCGAATCAGTCTTTCCTATCCCTAGCAGGGTCCTAGTCTCGTCATTACTATTGGATCATGACAGCCTTTGTCTATGGTCAAGCTCTTAACTTATACTTAAGAATTAGGCACTTTGGCCAGGCCCATCTTGATGCTAGCCCTGGATCCGTCCCTGTTTTTGTGGTGTTAGGAACTGAGAGCAACTGAGGCTTAAGCAGAGAAAGAAGATGCCCAGGAATGAATAATATTCGAAGCTAATTAAGTTCCAAGTTACAAAAGCATAATATTGTCTTCTCGTGTCTATGCATAAAGGACATTGCTTTAAAGTAAATTATTCAAAAGGCATAAGGGGAGGAGAAAGGCAATATTAACTTATAATATAAGTTCAGTATCCTAGGAAGGTCTGACCTTACAAATTAGCAGAGTCAGGTTAGGGGGAGAAGCTGATTAACTCTTTTTGGGAATGAGAGCATAGAGAAGTGATTACAGCTAAACAAAGGGATGGGAGAGATTTGGGAACACCTTGATGGGTGAGACTGGAATAAGCCTAAACTCCGGGAAAAACCGGGACAAGCCCCTCGTGGCAATGGGGGAGAGGACAAAGTAACTTCATCCTACAGTACATAACTTTATAATGGTTTCAAATTTGCATTTAAAATACATGTCTAAGTAAAGACTCCCTTTCTTTTAAAGGCCTAACAAAACTTGACTACCTTTAAAATTAGAAATTTAGAAGTTTATATTAGAGGGAAAAATATATCTTATCAGACAGTTGAGGGAAAAATATATCTTATCAAACAGCATGTGTGCTTTGTATGTATGAACCTGGTATCACATGATCAATGAACTCATTGTTCATGGCCTCAGAGTACCTTGAGTACTCTCAGGACGGTTTGAATGCTCCCCAATACCATAATGCCCAAGAGGAAAGTACATCTGAACTTTGCAGTGAACCACCCTGTGGGCTGGCCAAATATCAACAAGACTGTACCTGGAACCCCTGAACACTGCCTTGGAGCCACACTCCATATATATATATGTGTGTGTATATATGTATGTACATACATATATATATATACATACATATGTGTGTATGCATCATCATCATCATCATCATTCCATTGATTGTCGATTTTCTCGAGTGGTCTCACTAATGTCTCCATTCGTCCCAGCCTTGAGATTTTAGAAGTCTCTCTTTACTCATCCTTCCCATCGATGCCGCATTGGAGGCACTTTCAGGGTCAGGGGAATGAGACCCATTATTGTTACTAGTTTTGGCATATGAATATGCCACAGGGAACTTGTCAGGCTCTCCCATGTGGGCAGGAAACTCTCCATAGCTTGCCAGGTTCTCTGAACACATGCTTCTGGGAGCTTGGTTCTATAGTCTCTGAATGTTGGCCATTGATGGGATTACATGGCGCCAGGGCAGTTTCTGGGTGTGACCAACTAGCGGGTGTGACCCTACACATACATATGGGTATATATGTTTAGGGACTTTTTGATAAATGCAACACATGTATGTTACTGTGTTACTGTATTTACCCAATCAAAGAATGTAACACAAAGTCAGTCATCATATTTTCAAACTGGCTACACAAGCAGTAAAATATTGAACCTGTGCATTGCTTCTATGTATTATTTATTTTCATTCTACTTGAATATTTCGATTCTAAAATAACCTGAGTGATTTAACTAAATAAAATATAGGACTGTAGATTAGCATCTTATTAGCAGTATAACTAAGTATGAAGTCACACTAAAAATGCTGTGACGTACTGAAATAGAGAAAAAGATAAATGCCATTGGTTATTAAAGTTGTTGATGTCATATTTAACAATATTAAGTATCTTAAAATGGTAGAAGAGCACATCTTTCAAGAACTAAGAGTTTTAATGGTACAAATGGCCATTATACTATAGCATAAAATGCACCCCTGAGTATCCCTGATCATTTTATAGGTTCAATAACATTTGAATCAATTACTCCCACTTTTTGTCCATTAGCCTTTGAATCCAAGAATACGTCTTACAGGTGATATTCATTAATCCAGCAGTATAAAAGTAATCCTTCTACTGCTGATCCCTTCTACCTCCTCCCACACCTTTCAGCTCCTTTCCCCATAGGGAGTACTCTTTCCATTAAAGCTAAGTGATTCCTAACTTCCTCTGACTATGGCTATATTTTCATAAATGACTGATGATAATAGCAAAATAATGTGAGGAAAGTAGGCCATCACAGTAACCTTCTAGTTATCCAATCTATAATACTCAGTTTCTACCACTTATCTATTCAAAGTAAAATAAAAGAAACATATCAATCTACAAGTGTGTAGTTGCAATTTTCTGGCAATGATCCATATTTTCAGTTTACAGAATGGAATACATTGACTCAAAGATTAAATACTCAAGTAAAAAGGGTGAAGCTCTATTATCTATAGTATTTTACATGGCAATCAGTGATATTCATTTATTAACCTATTCCCAAACCATTTTATATAGGCAGAGAGCATTTGATCATCACAGAGAAATATATGACACTAATATATATATGTATATATATATTTATATATGTGACACTAATGTTACTATATGTATATCTGACACTAGTGTCAGGAATATCTGACACTAATATATATATTATATATATGTATATATATATACAGGTAAATACAGTAACTTTTGCTACTTAAACTTGGGGACAATTTTTTCATGAAATATATTTAACATTTGTAATAATTTAAGTGAGAAATATTTTATAAACATATTGAAAGTGTTGTTACTTTTAGTCTTCAAAAAATAAGTCTTTTTTAAAACAACTAGCTCTTGATAACTTATTTAGTCTATTAAATTTTATGTTATTATTATAGTGCTGTGTACCTAAATTGTTTAAAATGTTATTGCTATAGAAACAAATTGTTTGATTCTTATTTGTTAGTTACTATGCTTTTAATTAGAGGTACAAAGATAAATATAGCACTTGAATGAGAGGAGCTTAGTTTAGCATCTTCTGTATCTTCACAACTTCAAAGTCAGCTTTTTGTATTCGTATAGATATTGTCTTTTTTTAGCCTTGACAAATTTAAACTTGTTAAAATTAATGTCTTACTGTTTTAGCTTTGATCAATATTTTAATAAGCATACAGCTTCATAGATTTCACTGTTCAAACATACAACATAATTGCTATTTTAAAATTTTCACTAATAATTTTTGAACAAATGAATATCATATAAGTATATAGGACATTTTAAGAAGGCACACAAAAACATATGTACCCAATAAAATCTATCTCTGCTTACAAAAACAGCATGTTTTTATAGCCAGAGATCTACAGACACAATGTACATATATTCATTTATTATTATTAAATCTAAAAATAAAATAACAATTGGTTTTATAAATCTAATATATATTGGTGACTATTATTAGACTATGTATAAAGTAGGTATTTTGTAATCGATGTTTGCTTTAATCAGGGTTTTATTTCACTTCTTTTCTTTGTTTTTGCAGCCACACTCTGCTATACTCAGGGCTTATTCCAGTCTCTGCACTCAGGGATCACTCCTCAAGGTGCTCAGGGGACCATATGGGGTGCCAGGGGGTAGGCAATGTGCAAGGCAAATATCAGCTATCCTAAAATGTGTCTAAAATGTTAAATTGCTTGCTGTGTTACATAGGGGAAAATAGAGATCATCTTTGAAAACAATACTTAAAGTAAACCTCTCCCTTAAGAGCAGCTTTCTGCAATGATCTAATCCTCTTAAGTTTTTAACAGAGAAGGCAAAATATAATCTGCATGCCTTTGTTCACTATACTTTGCTTGTTAATCTCCCTGACCCTCAGACATGTTTTCACAATATTCTATGCTCTCTTTAATTTTTCATGTATATATATATATAAACTATTGTTGTTGCCTTATGAGAATGTTTGTCTTAGAGATACAATTTCATGCCTCTTCAAAATGTTTTACTGAAAGAGAAAAAGTCAGTTTACCCGTCAGCTGTTGTGAGCAGTCCCATTTTTTATTGCCCCCTCCTACATTTTTGGTTTCCTGCTAATTCCTGGATTCTTTCTGATAAATAGGAGCTAACAATTGTCCATCATAAAATTCTGCCCTAGAGTTTGGGCTCGCCTAAAGGCTCAAATAAAGGGCAATAGCAAAGGCAAATAAATGGCTAGAGAAGGATCTTTGGATCGTTGCACTCTTTGTAACATTTTTGTGAATTGATAAGAAATGCAGAGAGCCCAATTTTCATTAAAAGTGTCTACACAACAAACACTTATCTTTAACTTCCTGAATTCTCTGTAACACAAAGACCCAGTTTTAATATAGAAGAAGCCCACGATAAAAGCCATATTTAACTTAGTCTTATTCTAAGTTCCTCCCCACCTGGGAAGTTCATTATCTCTTCTCTTCTACTTTGCAATAAACTTTGCTACTTTCTAACTTTGAGTCCAAGCATCTTTATTGCTCAATATTTTCATTCTTGAAAATATTGAAGAACCTGGGAAATGTGAATGAACAAAGACCCCTTTCACTGCTCCCATACTTCTACTGATAAGAAAAGGGTAAAGAAGCTGTGATCAGAATGGTAGGTGGGATCGATCTAAGGAGAAAAGGAGGGCTCCATAACCTGGAAGACTAGAAGATAATTCTCTGTACATCCCTCCTTCTGTTTTATGTGTCATCCTGCTTAACATTTAATGAAAAGTACTCACCCATTCCCTTTATTAAAAAGAAATATCAAAAGTATACTAACCTTTCTCTCCAGGCACTCTTAGGAGAAATTTTCTTGTAGTGAGATCTTTCCTATGGTTTCCTCCTTCTCGGTAACCCCTTAAATAAAATCTTTTCTGTGCTTGACTGCTAAACTTGTCTCCTTCCATTCTTGTCTGCTTAAACGCAAGAGACCAAGCCTGCTGTAGCACTACCAAAGTGATCATGTTGCAAATGGGAAATTGGGGGTGCCAGATAATGTACTTTTGAGAAATAAGAAAATGTAAAAAGAAATTGGTCATCCCTGAAGTAGTGCAAAAGCATGAAATGGATCTCTTTGAGATGCAAATACTGAGCTCCAAGGAAGTTTGAGGGAGAAATCCCAGGACTCAGCAGAAGAGTCAGCCCCTCAGAAAGGAGGAAGTACAGAAGAATCTAAAGGGCATGATGAGATTAGTTCCAGGGTTTCTCTGTGACAATGCCCAGATTAATCCGCGTATACAGAACTCCAGGGAGAAAAAAAAGAGAATAACATTTGGAGGAATTGATTGTGTGTAATCTCCTCCTGGAAGCCCCTCAGGGGCTTGCTCTCTCTAGTCTGTGCTCTTGCTCGAATACTTCACTCTTTCTTTCTACCCTTTCTACTCTGGAGGATTTCATGTTACCTCTTCAACACGGTTCTTTTCTCTACTTATGCCTAAGTAAATTTTGTTTTAAAATCATTTTGCATCATTATTTCATCTCTTTCTGAAATTCGTTTCTTCGAGGGAAGGCGTGAACCCGGAACGCCTGTGCGGACGTCAGGGCTGACTCTTCTTTTCTACAGGAGCAATTCCTCGCTCCAGCCTGAGTCCGTTGCTCCTCCGAACAATCGGGTTGCGGGATTAGAGCATGGAACAAGTAGACGGCAAACACCGGAGGCTGGTGGTAAATGAGGGTGTGTGCTGTAATGGTCTCGGAGCCCACTCAGTCAGTCCTGATCCACACCAAGCATCAACCCGCCCACCCCCTTACAGAGATCTGTGGTGGGTAAACCAGAGAGGTGACCAGAGAGGTTTTCTTGAGGCTACTTTCCTTGCTCCCCATATTACTGAGTCCGTGACAACAATAATATACCTCTACTATTTCGTCTATATAGTCTTTTGTGGTCCCTGCTCTTTTCATTCCTTTCCGAATATCTTCGTCTGATAATTATACTTCTGCAGAATTTGGGGGGTTTGATTCAATTTAGTGTTACATGTTAGAATATTTTGTTTTTCTGGATCCTACAAAATTAGTAAAATCATCCAGTACTCCTCTTACTTTTTCTGATTTATTTCACATAGCACAAGACCATCGATTCCATCTAAGTTGGAAGATAGAGAACTATGCAAAGTTTTACATATTGTTTTTGCAATATGGGAAAGGCAAGATTTTCTCTTAAACTGTGCAAAATTCTGCAGTGTATACATGTGCCATCTTTTCCTTGTCTGTCTGTAGTTGGGTACTTAGGCTCTTTTCCCGCCTTGGCTATTGCAAATGAACTGAGATGTGATGTATATGCTTCTAGATGATTGTTTTTGTTTGGATAAATGTCTAGAAGTAGGCTTGCTAGGTCATATGATACAACTAATTTTATTTATGTATTTTCTATTAGGGGAGTGGGCATCTTAAATGGTGCTCAGCAGGTCTGTGGACCCCAACTATCAATTTGGCAAATCTGGCTGGCAGTCCAATAGGGGCTCAAGGAGGCTGTGCGCCTCAGGTCCTGAGGGGTCGTGTTTGGGGCTTAGAGGGATGCAGACTCAAATGCCTAGTATTATGCCCCGGTTCAAGTCCAGGTCAGCGTCCTAACTGCTGTACTATATCCTGTACCCTAATTTAATGTTTTGAAAAATAACTAAAAACTGTCAAGGATCAGTAATAGAAAAGGAGAAATTTTCTTACTCCAAAAGTCAAGGCCACTTTATCCTTAGCTTAGCATTTTTTTCTGAAACATAATCCTTACTTAGTTTATTTGTGTAGATAAGATAAAGTGTGTCTTAAGGAAACCATCCAGATGGTAATTTTAATTGTCTTTTCAGTGCCAACTGATCTAGAATCTACCCATCCAAAAAACCTGTCCTCATGTTCTCTTTGTCTACAAAACCATTGTTTTCTAGCTAGTTAGACAAGATGGTGCTTTGAGTGCATTAGTTCTTCCCTAAATCTTTCTACCTATCTGCTTGTTGCAATAAAGTTCTTTCTTTTCTTTTAAATTTTGTGGCTGCTTCTTAGTGTTTACTCTGTTCTATGCTCAGTGATCACTCCTGGCATGGTTAGAAGAACTAGATGGGATGGTAGGGGTGAAACCTGGGATGGATTCTTGCAAGACAAGTGCCCTACCCACTATAATATGGTTTTGGCCCTCCCCCCCCCCAGCCCCTTTAGAGACACCATGAGCTACAAAGTTATTCATTATTGGGTTTCAGAAAAACAAAGTTTCAATATTAATCCCTTCAACAGTGATCACTTTACTCCATAAATGTCCCCAGTTTCCATCCCAAGCCTCTCTGCCTTGGTTGCAGTCACCAAAAAATGTGGATTTGTGTGTGTGTGTGTGTGTGTGTGTGTGTATGTGTGTGTGTATGTGTTAATTCTCTTTTCTTTTAGGCTCTGTGGTTTGCAATACTGCTAGTGATAGCATAGCATGCATATTACTTCTGTGTTCCCTTCACAGTGCTACTCATAACCCCGAAGCTCCTTCTTAACCCATCACAATGTCACTCTTTTAATTGCTCCTAAGGAATGGTGGAACCAAAATTTCAGTTATATCTCAGTTTTATTTCATAAAGGCTGAAACATGTTTTCGTTCTTCTGTTGGCTATCTTTGTGTGTGTGTGTGTGTGTGTGTGTGTGTGTGTGTGTGTGTGTGTGTGTGTAGAATCTAACACTTCAGTACTTCGATCTATCCTATACAAGTCCAATTTTTTGATGGAATGCTTATTTTCTTGCTTAATTGTGTGTTTCCTATATAGCTTGGATATTAGCTCTGTTCAGATATATGATGCATGAATATTTTATCCTACTATGTTGGGAATCTTTTCACTTTAGTTATAATTTTCTCAAACTTTTGAAAGCTTTTTAGCATGATGTGATCCTCCCCCCCCCCGAACTTTTTTTAAATTATGGATTTTGTTTCCTTTGCCATTGGAGTCAGACCTCTTAAGTATGCCAAAGAAGTCTATCTCTTAGAGGATTTTGTCCAGTTTCCACAATATATGCTATGGTTTTGGTCAACATCTAAATCTTTAATTCACATTGAGTTAAATGTGCATGGTTTGAGAGATACCTACTTTCATTGTTTTATATGTGACTCTCTTTTTCCATACCAGTTGGTAAAGAGACTTTTCTTTTTCCATGTTATTTCTTTGACTCCTTTATTATGAAGTTATATTTCATATATATCAGGATTTAATTGTGGAACTCTCAGTTCTGTAGTAGGCAGGGTGAGTGCCTGGGGAGGTCAATACCTGTTGAAGTATGCATGAGCTAAGGCAGAATAGATGCTGTAATCTGCCACTCTACTACAGGCCCATTATTTGAATTTAAGACCTTCTTGGTCTGTGTAGCATGGGAACTGGTCATTAGCATCTTCATTTCTAGGAAGCCAAGTTTCACAGACTAAGGTGAGTTTAGGCTATTTGTCACAAAAAGAAAGCCAGTCCAAACCTCTACCTTGTATTTTGCTCTTTTGTCTTACTCCAGAGAAGAGAATTCCAGAAAACAGATAGTGAATGAGAATGAAGAAAACTAGTTCTATTGAGAAAATATTAATTTTATGGAGCATATAGGTTTCTCCAGAGACAGAAGGGGAATAACTGAGTTAGTAAATGTAAAGGAAATGTGTGTTTCAGAGAAGGAAAGCAGCAAACCAAGGCTAGATAATTATAAAGTATTATAAATGCAACCTGGGTTATTAGATTATGAGACCCCAGAGTTGACTGCATAGGCCTGATCTTAAGTCAGTATTGGGCTGTTTAAATAAAGTTTCTTGGCTTCTGCCTTTAGCCAAGGCGCTAGACCAGGACAGGTCATTTCCATTTCAGATTATGTCTTGCTATTTATTTTTCTGAAATTCTCTACTTGACATCCCGAGTTGTATCTACCTTAATTCTAATCAGTTGTTCTTTATGTCTATTCCAATATCAATATTATATTATTTTTATTACTGCACATTTGCAAAATCTTTTGAAGTTGAGGTGATATAATATTTTACTATTTTCTTTTGTTGGATTATTTTGACATGTGATCTCTTTTGTGCTTCTAAACTTATTTCAGTAATGGTTATTCAATTTCACTGAAGATTATCACTGGGATTCTAATATAAATGCATTAAAATCATATAATATTTTGGGTATCATGGAAATTTTATCAAATTTATTTTCTTCAGACCAAGAAGACAGACTGTATTTCCATCTCCTATGTTTTGTTAGTTTGTTTGTTTGTTTTGTAAGTTATAACTAGTTTGCTTGGAATACTCCTGCTTGTGCTCAAGACTTACTCCTGGCACTATGTTCAAACTACTTTTGGTGGGGCTCAGGTGAATCAGCAGTATTTAAGGCATGTCACAGACATGCTCCTTGTTTCAATTTTATTGCTTTTATTTCCTTATTTTTCCTGAATGACTAAGACATCCTCTACAAATTTGAATGATATAGAGAGAATGGACACCCTTTTCTTTTTCCCTTATATAATAGGATAAAATACATATTTTTTAAATGGGAGTTGGGATGAGATGGATTACCTCAGTCTGTCCATGCACATCTGACAACTCAATTCTTGGGACCAGAGATGTTATGCTGGTGGCTTACACCCAGAACGTCTCCAGGGGCCATCAATGTTTGAGACTAGCAGTGCAGTACAGGGCATTCAGTGTAGGTGTTACAGCCAATTGAGATATTAAGAGCTGCTGATAAGTCTTTTTTTGGAGGCTGGAAAGGGCCAAACCCAGTGTTTAGGGTTTACTTTGTTTCTGTGCTAAGGGTTCTCTCTTGGTGGTGATAGAGTGTAATGCTAGAGATCTAAGCAAAGTCCTCGCTATGCAAGAGAAGGTCATTACTTCTGTAATATCTTGCCAAGCTTTTGACAAATCTTTTTAAGAATTGTAGGGAGCCATTTTACCTTACTGATTTTATCCTTTCACTATTTGTTTATCACTAGCTAATCCCATGCTACACCTAGCAAAGGTTGACACTCCTAATCTTACTGATTTTATCTTATCAGCATTTGTTTATCACTAGCTAATGCCAATGCCACATCCTGCATTTCTATTGGGGGTCCCAGCAAGCATACTATACCACCTCCTCCCAGCAGGGTGCTATAAATACTGTAACTGCCATAGAATAAATGCCTTTTCTCCCTCCTCCGGGCTCTGCGTCTGTTCATTCGGCTGTGTCCCCTTCTCAGCCCCACGAAGGGGTCTCCTTGCTGAACAGAACGAGACCTCCACATCGACTTCCATAAAGAATCTGTTACAAAATGGAGATTTACTCATCTTTGTGACACTTCCCGAAAGATGTAGAATGTGTACATGTTATTAATGAATTTCTACTCAATTTTCCTCTTATCAATCTGTCTCATATCCATTTATTTTTTCTGGTCCTATAAAAAAACATATGGATGAAGGTGGTAGTTTTGTTCCTAAACAATTCAGTCAACCAGTCAAGAGACCCATCAAAATTGTGGAAGTGCCTTTCCGGCCCCGCGCGAGATTGACCCCGGAGGCAACTGAACCACTTTGGACACGAGCGGCGCCCCCAAAATGCCTCCAAACTGTGTGCCCGGAGCTTCTGGCCCAGGCGCTGCCAGCGAGTGATGCAATTACCAAAATAATTTTCCCTGGACTTCATATAGAAATCCAAAAGCGCACGGCTGCGATAGCAGCCGTGCGACCTAATATCTCTTGTCAGCAACATGTAAATGTTCCTTTTTGGCAGGGCTTACCGTGGGGGGTAACTCCAAACAATAGTACTGAGTTTTTTGTTGAAGGGTAAAAGATTGTAGCGATAGAATTTTAGGCAGAATTTTCCCTGGACTTTATATAGAAACCCAAAACCGCGCGGCCGCGGCAGCCTAATGTCATCTAATCATCAGCAATATGAAATGGTTCCTTTGTAATGGATTGGACTCTGGGGGGACCATAATAGGGTTAAAGTTTGTAGCGACGTGTAATTTTTGGCTGTACTTTCCTTGGACTTTATACAGAAATTCAAAGCCTCGAGGCCGCTGCCATGGCCGCGCAACCTATTGTCATTTAATCATCACCAATATGAAATGGTTCCTTTTTAGCGGGTCGGACTTTGGTGGGAAATCCTAACAAGAATAGTAAATCTTGTGCTGAAATATTGAAGGCTACCAAAGTGGTAGCCATCTCTATAGACTGAACTAAGCCATATCCCCACGCTGGCTGAGAAGAAATATCCTTCTTTCTCGGGAAGAAACGCGGCGTGGTGTTAACCATAGTATGATGTCCATTAAGCTGACACGGACCTGGTGGCGTGGGAATGGGATACAAGGGAATAAATTATTATGTACATGGAACAGCGGGACACTGGTGGAATCTCGAGCCGGGGCCGATACCAGCGTATTACTTTTGATTCCAAAAACTGCTGGCAGACATTCTACCAGACTATCAACTAAGCCAGAGCCCCATGCCGGCTGATGACGGGAAATAACCATCTTTTTTGGTTTGTTTTCCCTTTGTCAGGCAGCGTGGTGATTACTAAACAGGCGTGATCTCGGTGGCGCGGGACAAGGGGGGATAAAAATAGAAAAGTTATGTAACAAACAGCGGGACTTAATATCTCTACATTCTCAGCTATGGAGATCCATCAAATGCTTCCTTGACAGTGGGACTGTCTTCTCTTTTTTGGGGGGAAACCCTAGCAACAATAGTGAGTTATGTGTTGAAACATGGACTGTAACCAAGATAAAGCGTAAACAAAGTGAAACTTATCACGTACAAGTGCGGGGACGGGGGGGCGGGAGGGGGCGGGAGGTATATGGGGTGGTTGGTGATGGAATATGGGCACGGGTGAAGGGAAGGGTGTTTGAGTATTGTATAACTGACATAATTCTGAGAACTATGTAACCCTCCACAAGCTGATTCAATAAAATTTAAATTAAAAAAAAAGACAAAATTGTGGAAGCTGCAATCAGAGAAATAGTACAGTAGATCATGAGGTTGCCTTCCTGATATGGTCCCCAAATCTGCCAGAAGTGATCTCTGAGTACAAAGCCAGGGGTAAGCTCTGAGTAGAACTGGGTGTGTTCTTCAAACAAAAAAACAAACAAAATGTTTAGAAACTTATCTTTCCCCAGGATTGTATTTAGTATGAAATAAAGATCCTCCCACCACACATTATTCTCCTAACTGCTGTCAATACACAGAAATATAATAGGAACCAGATGGTAAGATATATTTTGCTTCCCTTTCTTGTATGTGAATCATCAAAGGTTTGCAATTTTGTTTAAAGACAGAGTCAAAGGAGTACCTTCATTAGATAGTATCAGAGGAACATATTAACAGTACAGAGTCAAGAGGAATACCCTTATAGGAAAGAATCAAAGGAACTATGATTGCTCTTACAAGGAACCCAGAAAACCAAATAGTACTGATCAATGGATTCTGTAAAATGGAGCTCTAACATATATTTTAGTTGTGTTTCTACTCATTAACATGTTAGAAATTATGCCTCTGATAATATTTCTATTCCATTTTCTACATGTGATTTTTGACATGCAATTTTCTAAATGTAATGCATAACTTTAAATATACATTTTCCTTGATCCCTTATGTTATGTGACTTATGTTCCTTAACTGTACATGCTCAGCATTCCCCTCATAAATAGGCATTTTTCTAGAACACAATATTATGTCACTAATAAACACTGTAGGTCATGTTAAAAAACTGGCATAAAGACACACTGAACTTTCTTTCTTTGAAGTTCTCCCATAGGTGCTTGTTGGACATACTTTTCAACACAGAAAGTTTTTGTTTCTTTGTACTTTGCTAGTAAAGATTCTATTTTCTTTTCAATTGTTCTGGACATTTGGGATAATCCTCCAAATTAAGATTAGAAAGAGAAAACTTAGCAATGAGTTGCTGTCTTTAGAGGATTTTTTTATTCTTTTATATTGATTGAAGTAGAGAAATGTTGTTTTGCCATTTAATACATAGTATTAAAAATTCCTTGATGCCAATTACCTGAAGCTGGATACTTGTACCCTTATACCCCTTCAGAAAAGGGAGAGTTATAAATGGTGACTCTAGCATTTTAGACAATTTTCTTGATTTACTTTTGGTTTTGTTTCTCCTATAGCCTTGAATTTTATTCTCAGTGTTGACTTTCTCTTATTTCTCTTTCTTGGGCATTTTGTTACAAGTGAGTACAACATTCATTTCTTTCTGCTTGACTCTTGAGATCTGCTTTAAATATTTTCTTAGGTGACATGTTTTGTTGATGTATGTATTATGCAGTATGATTTTAAGTTTTGTATGACATTTTTTCTGATCTCTTTTGACTACAAGCTTCATACTGATACATATATCAGGCACACAGCTAAACAGACTATGATTATTTGGAGGGGTTTTCATGATTGCATCACAGTTCTTATGTTTTTGAACTTAGGTTTTATCAAATATTTTCCATATTGAGGCTTGGATACATGGTACTCTCTATTTTATAACATATTGTTTTGCTAATCTTGAGATTCAAGAATCCGGAGGAAGAAAAGGGAAGTTTCTTGTGAGCTTCCATGCTTTATCTTTTGCATTATTTGAAGGTAAAAAAAAAAAATTGATAAAGAAATTTCTAGGTTTGGAGAGATAGTACAGTGGGTAAGGTGCTTACCTTCCCTTTAGCCTAAATTGAATTTAGGTTCAATTCTCTGTGCTTCATGTAACTTTTAAGTCTACCAAGAATGCAAAGTCAGGAGTAAATTTTGAGCACAGCTGGACATGGCTTAAAAAACAAAAAGCAGGGGGCTTGAGTGATTACACAGCGGTAGGGAGTTTGCTTTGCACATGGCTGACCCGGGTTCGATTCCCAGCACCCCATATGGTCCCTTGAGCACCGCCAGGAGTAGTTCCTGACTGCAGAGCCAGGAGTAACCCCTGTGGATCACCAGGTGTGACCCAGAAAAGGAAATCAAACAAATAAACAAACAAGAATCTTTTTGACCAACAACTCCAAACTCTGATATGCTTGTATCAGTATATTTAAGCTTTTCAAACACTTGCTAACTTAAAAAGGAATCTCTCTCCAAGAGAAGCAATGCTTAGTTGAAAACTATTAATATGCAATAAGACTTGCCTTTTATTGTTTCTCAAAGTGTGAATAAACTATCCTGAGTCTTTTGAATAATCTATAAGAATACTTATTCTTGGAGTCAGAGTGATGTACAGTAGGTAAAGTGCTTGCCTTGCACAGGGCTCTCCCAGGTTAGATTCGAAGTATCCCTGAGTCTACCAGGAGTGACCCCTGAGTGCAGTGCCAAGAGTAAGTCCAGAGCACAGACACATTTCTTATTTGAGGAAAAATAAACTGACAAACAAAAAGAAAGAGGTAGTAGAAAAAACAAACTATGTTAGTAGGAGAGATTTAAATATGATGAAAATCAGATTTAAAATATGCATTTTATTTAATTTTCATTTACCTTTTTATATTGAGGCACAAATTTCGGAGTTCAGGATTCACTCCTAGTTCTGAACCCAGATAATACTCCTGGTGGTGCTAGAAGACCAGATGGGGTGTTAGGAATCAAACCCAGGTCAGTTATATGCAAGATAACTACTTTTAGGTGTTCTCTCTGAATGTAGAACCAGGAGTAGAATCTGAGCCACATCTGGCTATAGTCCCAAATGACAAAAAACAACCAAACATTTAAATAATAGACAAGAAACAACCAGCATAGGCAGATATGTGTTCATGAAGTTACACTAATCCTCACTTGAGAGGGGGAAACCTCTGATTTAGTCTCTATGGAAAATAGCATAGATACTTCTAAAACAATTAAGAATATCACTGTCATTGTACCACTATCATCCAGTTGCTCATCGATTTGTTAGAGCGGGCACCAGTAATGTCTCCATTATAAGACTTGATGTTACTACTTTTGGCATGTCAAATACGACACAGGTAGTTTGCTAGGCTCTGCCGTGCTGGCGAGATACTCTTGGTAGCTTGCCGGGCTCTCTGACATGGGCAGAGGAATCGAACCCGGGTCAGCCACATGTAAGACAAATGTCCTACCCACTGTGCTATCGCTCCAGCCCAATTAAAAATATAATTACCATATCATGTACTTCTTAGCATTGATTCTATGAACACAGAAACATTAATTTAAAACGATAAATACACAACTATATTTATTGCAGAGCTGTTTACAATAGCCAAGATCTAAAAATAAGCCAAATGTCCAATGACAGTTGATTAGATGAAGAAATTTACATACACAATAGTGTGTGTATTATGTGAACAATTGAAAATTAATCAACAATAAGGAAGGATAAACTCTTGCCTTTGTTACAACCTGGATAGAACTAGAGGTAACATATTAAGTCTAATAAGTTATAGGGAAAGAGTGTAGTGCCAGATCATTTCATTTCATTGAAATGAAATCCCTTAGATATCTAATAGATGAATTGTGGCTATCAAGAGGGAGGTAGGATTTTGGGAAAGGGATGAGTAAACTAGAAGTGAGATAAGGATGTTGTTAGAGAGTTTGGGACAGTGGTAGTGGTGACTTTTTTATACCAAAGCATAAACATCAACACCATTTTAATCACATTACCTCAATAACAATAAAAATAGGTTTAATTACATTGAAACATGCTTATTCTTCTATTTATAATATTGCATACAAATATTATTCTGCATATGTTTGATAATCAGAATTAGCTTTTATTGGAAAATTAAAAATAACTACTTGCCTTCACAGGATTTTGTTGCTAGGATTTTTATTGCTATGATTAGCAATATCTCAAGATGGGGTTACTTATGCTAATCTAATATCATCTAGCCATGCCAGTGTGGACTTACCTAATCAACTAAACTTACTTAAAAGAAAAATAACGCTAAGAAAATAATAAAAATATCTAAAAATAAGTATTCTCAGTGACATCCTTGTTACTCAAAACTTTAGAGCTAGATTTAACTGAGTAATAAAATGGAGTTTAAGAAGAATTATTTTTGACAATATATTATTACAAGTGTGAATCCAGATTGATTGGATTGTGATTCCACACCTGGGAGAAGCTTAAAATATGACATGAGTATTAGTAGAAATTTATCATCAGGTATCTCATTTTGAGTGTGTTTATGTCATTTTCTGTCTCTTTTGGGAAAATCAAAAGTTCCACTAAATTTTAATAAGAAGAGTTCACTAAATAGGTTATTTTTCTAATATGTTAACAATAGACCTAAGTTTAATTTTAAAAATGAGGATTTGTGTTGAAAAAATGCAGTATTAGAAAATTGCACTATAAACAAATACAATGCAATACTAAGGAATAATGAAAAATCGGGCAATTTGCTGCAACATGGATGGAACTGGAAGATGTCATGTTAAATAAAATAAACCAGAAAAAAAAGGGAAAACACAGGATGATATTCTTTATTTGTGGTATTTAAAGTAACTGGATGAGGAACTGTAAAGGGGCTTACAGGGGGATACCTAGATCACCACTGGCCCCAGAGTACATGGAGTAGAAGGAAAACAACAGAGTGAAGGGCAAGGGGAGAAGAGAAAGATGAGAAACAACAGGTGCAAGGTCAAGGGGATTCAGGTACATCTGTTGTGTTAAGGAATGATAGAGCTAAATATTCCAACCACAGACAAACAACACTGAAACTGTGAGACCCAATCTTTAATAACCAATTTTTTTTTTATAGTGAATCACCGTGAGGTACAGTTACAGACTTACAACCTTCCGTGCTCGTATTTCAATCATATAATCGTCAAGTATCCATCCCTCAACCAGGGCCCATTTTCCAACACCAATGGTCCCAGCATCCTTCCCACCATCTCCACCCCATTTCCTCTCTCCCAACCCCACCTCTGTGGCAGGGAATTCCATTTTGCTCTCTCTCTCTCTCTCTTTGGGTGTTGTGGTTTGCGATAGAGGTATTAAGTGGCCGTCATGTTCCGTCTATCATCTGCTTCCAGGGTGGCTTAATAACCAAATTTAAAAGTTGTCCATCAAGATGGCAGAGTTGGATTGGGGTGCAGGATAGGAGCAGGAATCTGGAAACGTTGGTGGAGGGTAGTTGACAATGATGGTAGGATCGGTAATGGAACATTCTATGTCAAAAACCCAATATGAATAACTTTGTAATTCACAGTACTTTAATAAAATAAAATTCTGTTTTAAACTGGCAGCTCTGCCTTGTTGTTCCCTAATGCTGCAAGTAATTTTTTTATTGCATCACTGCCAGGTATGTGCAAGCACTACAAAATGGGTATACCCTCTTCTAAGCCCTGAAACTATAAAAACATGTGTAAGCATCACAGCTAGGAGGGCTGAGACCACCGGAAAGACTGTGTGAAAACACAACAGCTATTTGTTAAAGCCAAAGAGATTATTTGTATGCCTCCCCAAAGAATGCTCATTCCTGGGGCTAGAGAGACAGTACAGCAACTAAGGTGTTGCCTTGCATGCAGCTGACTGGGGTTCAATCCCTGCCACCTTATACAGTCCCCAGTGCAGTGCCAGGAATGATGCCTAAGTACAGAGCATGGAGTAATCCCTGACTGCCACTGGGTGTGGCCTTGAAACAACAACAAAAAAGAATTCTCACCCCTGTCAGCACATGCAAAAGTCAGTGAACCACTGACTGATGACTAAAAGTGCAAGTGCTATCACCCCTGCATATCACAGCTAAATATGTGTGAGCACAATTTCCTGGCATGCGCATAATCCCTGGTCATTGCTGCAACAAGGAAGGGGAGGAGAATGTAAATGTAATAGTGAATTATATAAACTAAAAAGTCCTAAATATTATTTGAAATTACAGCTAAATAAACTAAGAGAAATCTCTCTGAATGCAACAAAAGTAATTGTGTTTTCAATTTGAAAGGCAGAAAGATGGGAACTATTTTCTTGAAGGAAAAGAAAGATTTGGGCATGGGGTGGGTGGTGTGGACACCCAGCAGTGTTTAGGGCTTCCTTCTTCCTAGTCTGTGCTCAGGGATCACTCTTGGCAGGGCTTAGGGAACCATATGGAATGTTGGGGATTGAGCCGTGTAGACTGTGTGCAAAGCAAGCACTCTGCCTGCTGTACAATATTTCAAGTACAAGAAGGAACTTTATGTCAAGATGAAAGTCATTTTTTTGTGGGGAAAAATGAAAGTTATAGGAATGTGAGAAGAGAATATATAAAACGTAAATAAAGGATGCAAACAGAAAAAGAAATGTGCAAAAGACTCCTATGAAAGAATTTCAGGAAAAGACACTTTTATGTGTGGTCAGGGTGGATAGGACTAAATTAACTAGTATTGGATATAGGGTACTTATGTTCTAACTTTAGTAGTATAATGATATAAAAAATCAGATATAAAAAACTTTATTTAAATAGTTCTAAAACAGCTAAGGTATTGTTTGTTACCAAAATAGCACCATGAGCTTTATGTAGATTTTAGTATAGGACCCATGATTATTTTAAATTAAAATTAGTCTTATTTAGCTCTAAGAACTAAATTTTGTCTGCCATTATGTGAGTGACTATTTTTTGGATGAATCACATCTAGCCAGGTTACAGCAGTGTTTGTGGAATGATGTGGTGCCTGGCTGTGAATGTAGAGCAACTTTCTGCATGCATAGCATGTGTCAGCCCATTTTGTTATCTAGAGACCATTAGGTCATTTTAATTTTTGCTAAATGGATACATATGATAAAAGCTTTCTAAAAATATAAATTTTAATAAGAGAATAAATTATGTGATTAAACAACAAAAAATGATAAAACACTAATTCTAATAATAGCTCTCTGACTTTAGTATACAAAGAGAAACTAGTACATGAGTTAGACCTCTTTTGTATATTGAAACAGCATGGGTGGCATTGTTACATAAAGTGAAATGTTGAAACTTTTAAATATATATGTGATTATTAATATGGCTGTTCTAAATTATGCAAAAATTCTTGAGTCATATATTCTGTTCAATTCTGCTTATTATTCTAAAACATTATTCTTCACAAATCGAATAAACTTCTTGGTCAGTTGTGTTCTATTGCAATCTTTAATTATGATAATTTCAAAATGCTTAACCATTTACAGATTCTTTATTTAGTGCTCCATCTTCAAAGAAAGTAATGGGAAAAATTTACAAATATTCTAGAACACAGTTTTATAATATATCTAAAAAAAGAATTTTTCTTTTGCATGAAAAAACCCTGAAATTAAAATGTTGCTAACATGAAATTAAGCTATTTTGATATGATATTCAATAAATTATGAAGACAGATATAATTTTTGATGTCTTTCATTTGAAACTGTTTGCTTTTTTCCAGACTTAGAAAAGAATTTAATTTGTTGAGCTGACTTGGATCAAAACTAAAAATAAATAATTTGATACTTTTAGCAGGCCTAAAAGAGAACAAGTTTGGATAGATTTTGCAATTAATCTGAATTTCACTGTGGATTAATTAAAATCTGTTCCTGTGACACTGAAGTTAATAACTAGGTCATGATCAGCAATTTAACACTGATAATAAAAGTGGATTTTTCCTACGCACATGGGTTCATGAGAATTGTATGTATGGAAGATTGGTGTAAAAAACTCAGAAATGTAAAAAGTTAGTTTACTATACAGTTTAAATAGGTGAGTCCAGGTTCCTCTTCGATATAGGCCTCCCCTTTTACCCATTTAAAATATCACTAGTCCTGTCCCTCAATGTTCCATCCAATTTATGAGCTCCAAATTTCTGTCTCTCACTGTCTGTTTGCCTCCAGACAGTATCCTGATCCTGTCCCTACACTGTTGTCTGTGAGTTCAAAATGTGGGGGTGCATGATGTATTCATGAGCCAGTTCCCCAAACCAGCTAACGCATGACAATGGGCACTCAAAGGAGGGAATGGGGTTGCTAGGCTGGTTGGTAATCAGTTGCTATTTATTCCAGTCTCACTGCCTTTTATTCCATTCTCTTTAGACTCTTTATTTCATTTTTATTCATTTGTTAACGAAAGTTAGATGCAAGCATGGATTTACTGAAGATAGTACTTATTATGTAATCATGTAATCATTGACAAAAAGTCAAAAATAATTAAAATAATGTTGAAAATTAAATTAAAAGCATATAAACAATAAAAAAGAATTAGCTTTCAAAATTCCAGTTTCTTTCAAGTTAATAGGCATCACCAATATTGTACATGTATTATTATTAGGACACTTACCGAGAGTATTGAGCCTGTGCAGCAGAGCCTGGCAAGCTACTCGTGTGTATTGGATATGCCAAAAACAGTAACAACAAGTCTCTTAATGAGAGACGTTACTGGTGCCCGCTCGAAGAAATCGATGAGCAACAGGATGACAGTGACAGTGTGACCCCTAGGAGGACAACAATATTAATATTTCATAAATAATTTAGAAATTGTATCAAGAGAAGCCAGTGTGATAGTACAGTGGGTAGGGAGTTGCTTTGTATCTAGCCATTTCAGGTTCAATTCCCAGTATCACATGTGCGCTTGTGAACCACACAAGCTCTGCCAGGTGTGGTTCCTGAGTACAGAACCAGGAGTAAGTCCTGAGTACCAAGAAGTTTGACCCCCAAAAAATTAAACAAAAAATAAAATTTCAAGAATGATTTATTATTGAAAATCTTCAAGATAGACTGCAGCAATGTCATGGGAAAGTAAACAATAACAAAACAAACCATAAATATATCACTTTCATCAAACATAGTAGTTTGGAATAACATAGAAAAGAGACATTCTGCAGGTATCATGCTGAGTGAAGTCTGCCACAAGAAGAGATATACATACAGAATGAACTCTTCCCACTTATGGGATATAAAGAAATATAGTAGGAAATTAAAAAGGTTAAAAGCAATGAAATCTAACAACTGCTCTGTAAAACTCAACCGTAAGATTTGGGGATTGTGGGAGAAGTATATTGAGTTTTGGGGTGGGGAACAAGGTGGGGGGTGCTAAGCTAATGGTGGAAGGAAATAAACACTACGTTTTTGGGTCTGTTTAGGAAATCAGAAGAACAAGCTCAAACACCAGATGCTCTCATTAATGTATAGTATGTACTGTTCTACGTACAAGAAATGGTAGGTAGCAAATGTGGGCAGAACCACCAAGTTGTATGCATGTTTTTTTTTATAGCTAAAGAGGAAATAATTTTCAAACTGTATTTAAATTAATAGAATCTATCATTTTCTATCTGACAAGTGTCATTTTAAAGAGAAATTGAAATATTTGTTTAATTAAATGTATTATTTAATTTATTATTTACAGTGGGTTTTTCAGACACAGTCTTCCCAGCTCTTCCCTCACCACCTTGTGTCTCCATTCCTTCACCACTTACCCAAGATTCCTTCCACTCGCCAACACAATTCCTTGACTGTTATGCTTTCAAGCAGAGTTTAGCTCTCATGCTTATGGTAATGTTGGATCTAGTGTTGATCTAGTGGTTTAGATATTTACTGATACTTTATCTCTACAACATAAAGGGTTCCAAGTCTCCTTACCCTTGCCCCTGTATTATTATAGCTGATCATCTTCTTCTTGTTTTCACTTTTCATTTTGCCCTTTCCTTGGCATATTTGTTTCTGTAATCTAAGAGTCAGGGTTTCGTCTACCTTTGCTACATGCCATTTCCTGTACATGTTCTACTATGTACCTCAGAGTAATGAGAACATCTGGTGTTTGAGCTTGTCCTTCTGATTTCCTTCAGAAGTAAACATCATCAAATAAATGTGAAAGTACTTCAAAAATTAGGTAGGCAAAATTTATGAGAATTCATTTTGCTTCTCTCTTTCTTAGATATATTTCACATTGATTTCTCTTAATTCACATGGCTCAAATATTTGTGAAAAATTATTTCTTTTATACTATAACAGTGAAAATAGCATTATATTATTTGTAGTTGAATAAAACAAACCATCTCACTTAGAGATGATTAAAGCATAGTTTTAGCAGTGTTCTGCCTGAGTACACTTACATAACTAATCTCATCTTGGTGGTACTGTCCAATCAGTTTTGAATATATATAGATGAAGCACTGTAAACCTTAGAGTGTGTGCTTATTTAATTGAACAATAAAATATCCATAAACTCATGTAAATCACTGAGCCATTATTATTTTTATAGTTTCCTATGTAGGTTTTTCAGTAGTACAGTCATCTAAAGGTCAAATTTAAGACCATATATTTTATTGGAAAGAAAGAAAAATTGGATCTAATTATCCCAGTTTGGTAAATGCTAAATCTATAAAGTAAAAAGTCTACTTTGAAGAAGCTTATTTTCTTCTGAAAGCCGGAGATTTGCAAATTAAGATAGAATTTATTTTTTAAAAGGCTGTTTTCTTTTCTTAATTATAATTTATACTTTATTTTTCTTTTTAGCAAATGAATCACTTTGCCTACCATTTTAGCAGCCAACCTTTCAATGAGCTGTTTAAAGATTGCCCACATTTGTCAACCCACAAGCTTCACTATCATTAACCCTGTCTGATTTTATGCCAAGCTGCCACTTTTCTTCAGCTTGTATAAGCTCAGTTTGAACTAGCAGCATCAGCTTTCTCATTGAAAATACCTATGAAGCAAGTGGGAGGATCAAACCTGTCATTTTTTTGTCAAGTTGTTTAAGTGCTTATTTAGAAGGTAACTTGTGAGAGTTTATGATCACTTTGTAAAGTGTTTTAAATGTATGCGAAAACAATATATGAATCTCAAAACCTCTCCTTTTCAAAGCTTATAATTTGGAGGTAGTAGAGGCCTATCACCGGGGTTCGAGTACTTGCCTTTCACATGACCACCACAGTTCTGTCTCTGACAATGCATATGATCCCTGAGCACTTCCAGGAGTATTCCGAGATAATTGTGATTTTCTCCAAAGCCCCTTTTGATCTGCTTTGGAGTGCCACACTATTTCCTGAACTCGGGCCCACTCGGATATTCCCAAATCATCAGGAAGCCTATTGCAATGCATATTTACGATCAGGGGTCAATGCGACCATGAGACAAGATATATCTGGCAGAGGTGCAGATGACAGTTTTGACCGCTGTGATCACACAGGAAAGATGTAACCCTAACTATAGAACTGTGATGAAACACATGTTTGTTCTGACCACTGTATGTGACTGTTTGCATTTCTCCCCTATATTCTCAGTTTATATAAGTCATGCTGGTTGCTTAATAAAGTTGGAACTGCTTGACAGGACCCCTGATCTGCTCGTGTGCTCAGTTGTTAAGACAGATGCATAGGGATTTGCTCTTTTCCCTGGACCCCTCTCCCTCTGGGGAGGGTTGCTTGGCTGGGCCTCAGGTCTCTGCGGGAAAGCCTTTTGCAGGTCAAGAGGACCTGTTTGAGAGAGGACTGAGGAGAGACCCCAAAACCCGGGCAAAGTCCTCATGAATAAGTCTTGAGACTCTACTTATCATCTCCAAATAAAACTAAACTAAAATCAAAACAAAAACTAAAAAGATTCTATTATAGTTTATATGATGTGGATAAAATAGTGTGTTAACATTGGATTGATATACAAATAAACTGTACTTCCTACCACCACCACCAAAATGTCCCTGAGCCATCATCTCTTCTCATTGCTCTCTCATGCTTTTCATGTGGTCTTCTACTGTCCCTTCTATTTTATATTTCTTCCTTCTCTTTCGTCCTTCTCACCTTCCCTCCCTTCTTTCTCATTCATTCCCTATGTTTTCATTCACTCTCTTTGTTATATTCTGTCTCTTGCAAGCATAAAGGAATTATGTCAGAGTATAGGAGAATGCTTCATCTTACCATATTTAACCTGCCATTTTGATTGCGTAGGGAGGAGTGTAACTTTTTGTTTATAAATACAAAAAATAAAAGTATCACTCTTCTTCTAATAGCATACCCAAAATTAAACAAACATAGCTTTTCAAAAATTCCCAATAAGAAGAAAAGTTAACATTTTTCAGAAATTATGGCTATCAATATTTCATCAAGAAAAACAATGAATACACATTATCGACTATATTCTTTCCCTTTCTTTAAAAACTTTTTGGGACTGGAGCCAAAGTACAGCGGATAGAGCTTTTGCCTTGCATGTGGCCCATCCGGGTGTTCGATTCCCAGCATCCTATATGGTTCTCTGAGCAGTGCCAGGAATAATTCCTGAGTGCAGAGCCAGGAGAAGCCCCTGTGCATTGCCGGGTATGACCCAAAAAGAAAAAAAAAACACTTCAAGAATCAGAAACAACGAGATTGAATATCAGAGATTTTGAAATCTTCTAAGAAAAGAATGTTAATTATTTCATCCTTTACCTGCCAAAAGACACTGGCAGGAAATTCTGAAAATTATAATTAAAATACTTAAATGTAAAAATGTTTGCTTATAATTAAGGTGAATTTGGGAGGTTGGAAAAGTTTGGAGGGCACACAGAGCTATTTTCACAGCTTACTCCTTAATCTGCACTCAGGGTGCTCTCCTGTTGGTGCTCAGGGGAACATATAGGATGTCAGGGATTCAACTGGGGTTGGCTGTGTGAAAAACAAATCCCCTACCCACTGTACTACCTCACTAGCCCCTAAATGAGGTGAATTAAGAAAAATAGAACCATATATGTGTTACTGTTATACATGTATTGCATATATATCTTTTCCTTTTTAATTTTGGTTTATTAAAGTGACTCTATTCAGTTTTTGATTTCATATTTTATTATATATTTAGATTTGTCCCATTGTGAGCTTCTGTGTTAAATTTTGGGATTTGGAGTGGAAGATACTTCCTTTATTTTCTGAGTCATATATTTCATTGTATACTGGGGATTTTTGTAATTTGATAAATATAGCAAAGGAATTAAGATCTTTCGTGCAATATGCAGCTGATTATGAGAAAGTAGAGAAAAAGTGTCTGTCACAGATTAGCCAAAACAATTTACTAGTAAATATTTAGTCACTTGAGAATAGAAGCGCTTTTTATTCTTTGTCATATCCATAGTGCTATGGAATCACTTATGTAGAAATTTATTATTTTTAAACATAATTTACTGATTGTATGTACTTGAAAGAAGATACAAAAATATAAAAATGGAATAAATGTTTGGAGAAACATTCTGTACAAAGAAAAGAAGTGCACAAAATACATACTTTGATTTTGAAGAGTATTATAGAATTATTCAAGACAACAAAAGAGAAGAAAAGTGAAAGAGATGCAGTTGTGTATATATACATGTATATATAATTGAAATCAAATAAAACTTCAGCACAGAATGTGAATTTTATTATGAACGATCTCCATATTCATTGATGAACTCAAAATTGCTGACTGATTTTCTGAAAATTTAGATTTATTTCCTTCAAGAGATCAGTATATGACTTACAAGGCTGCTATAATGATACTCTGGTGTGATGTGTGAATTCAAGTTCACAGGTGTCAATGAGTAATATCCCTATTAATGATAGCACTATCAAAAGCACGTGTGACTGATTTACAGTGACCTTCAAGACTTTTGCTGAATAATTAAACATTTAATATGAAATAGAAGTATGAAGTAAAGTTAATACAAGTCAGACAAGGATTTAGAGATCAAAGAGAGAACATATTGAAGTCTCTTCACATTGACTAATGCTCCAATCTTTGATGATGGTATTAAAAATTTTAACTCCACAATGAGTGAATAAGAGCTTATGATGCCCTTCATGAAAGCATATATGATACAATAACATAAAGCAAGAAAATCCAAAGCAAGACAATCCAAATTTTGTGAGCGATCTATCATATTAATGATCTTTATCACAAAATTATGAGCTAATGTATAGTAATTTGAACAAATATCTAGGGAAGGTGATAAAATTAATATTTATTGACTGATTTTGTTAAAAATTTAGGGAATAATAATCATTCTTATTATTTCACTTGATTTCTGTAAGATAAAAAATGACATATAGCAGACATTCAACTTATAAATTGAAGCTAAATATCAGTTGCATTTTATCCAGGAGAATATTTTTCCTGGAGATGTATAAACACATGCAATTTACTGATTGCCAGTAAATATGGTACTAGATGTAATGATGAATATCATTCAAGTAAAATGTCTATATATTTCAAATAAAATACAGATTATGTGTTGATATTAAAATATAAGCATGCTATTTTATCTTTGTCAATATAATGTTGATATTCTCTATAAACTAAATTGAAATATTAAGTTTAATTATATTCTTACAATATCAAAATGACAAAATAATAACTATGCTTCTTGTGGGAGAAATTTTCAAGGTCCATTACTGTTGAATTTCATGGGATACCTTTAGAAAAAACTAAATTTCATGTCTGAATTCTTTTTTGAGATCTATCTTCATGGTCAATTCTACTTTATTAGCTACCTGGATTACTTCCACAGCTACATTAGTTGCTCTTCTGCCATTCAGAACTGCAGGCCTAGGTTCTGGTAATAATATGTGTAGTGATATGACCTAGGAATTAAGAACTACTGAATATATATAGGGAGTATATATATATATGTATGCATTATTTACATACATATATACAATTTTGTATGCATATATACATATATACAATATACATGTTATATATTGTTATATATATAATTTTTTGGTTTTATAATATTTTGGCCACACCTGGTAATGTTCAGGGTATGCTTCTTGTTCTGTGCTCAGAGGTCACCCCCAGTGGTGCTTAAGGGGCATGTGATTCTGGGGATTGAACGGAGAGTCAAGGTTTCTGTATGCAAGGGAAAAGTATAAAATGAAAATAAATTTAGAATGATGATTCTGATAAAATAATAAGTCTATTTATTGAATGGAAATGAATGGAGAATGCCAAACAATTTTAAGTTCACAACTCAAGTAATCCATCTAAAGCACAAAATTCATCAGTCACTTAATGTTTGAAAAAATATTTTAATTAGTTTCTCCTTGAAGCACTAACTTATTTTAAAAATATATTTTCACAATCCATTTTATGCTTAGGGTTCCAATGTCAACTACCTTCACAAGCAAACTGAACTTTTCTGCTTTTAATTTATTATTATTATTATTATTATTATTATTATTATCATTATTATTATTATTATTTTGTTTTTTGGGTCACACCTGGCGATGCACAGGGGTTAGTCCTGGCTCTACACTCAGGAATTACCCCTGGCAGTGCTCAGGGAACCATATGGGATGCTCGGAATCAAACCCGGGTCGGTCGCATGCAAGGCAAATGCCCTACCCACTGTGTTATTGCTCCAGCCCATTTATTTTTCATTTAATTAATTTATTTTTGTGAACTTTTCTGCTTTTGAAAGCTTTGTTTAGCACTTGCAATTGCTCATTCAATCTACCTTACTTATAATGTTATCTATTCTATTACAAATGTGAAACATGTATATGTATACGTTTTATATATTTTTTATTTTATTATTTATTTATTTATTTATTTATTTTGCTTTTTGGGTCACACCTGGCGATGCACAGGGGTTACTCCTGGCTCTGCACTCAGGAATTACTCCTGGCGGTGCTCAGGGGACCATATGGGATGCTGGGAATCGAACCCGGGTCAGCCGCGTGCAAGGCAAACGCCCTACCCACTGTGCTATTGCTCCAGCCCCAAGACCTCTTTTGTATATTGAAACAGCATGGGTGGCATTG
This sequence comes from Sorex araneus, assembly GCF_027595985.1. Classification (NCBI taxonomy): domain Eukaryota; kingdom Metazoa; phylum Chordata; class Mammalia; order Eulipotyphla; family Soricidae; genus Sorex; species Sorex araneus. The sequence continues at coordinate 226,822,686 of NC_073313.1, read as the reverse complement.
TTACATAAAGTGAAATATTTTTTTATTTTTTATTTTTTATTTCATATTTCATATCATTTTATATTTTTAAATAAACTATACAGATATTGTATATTTCTTTATAAAATTATTTGTTAATCTTGAGTTATTGGATGTTGAATCTTTTCAAAAGCTTTCTCTGCAGTAATTGATACGCTCATGTGACTTATTTTTCCTCTTGTTTATCTGGTATATTACATGAAATAATTCATGGATATTTAATCATCTGTGTATCACTGGAATGAATCTCACTTTATCGTGGTGCATTGTCCTTTTGATATGTTGTTGGATTCTATTTGCTAAAATCTTGCTGAGGATATTATTTCAGTGCTCATCAGGGATATTATTTTATAACTATTATTTTATAGTAATATCTGTATCTGCATTCATTTGATATGTGGACAATGTTAGATTAAAATAGAAGCTATTTAAAAGGATTCCTCTTTCTTTGATAACTTGGGAGAGCTTGAGGAGTATATGTCTTCTTTAATATTTGATAGAGCTGAGACTCACAAGTAAATCTCAGAAGAGCGCACACTTCAGAGATGCCTTCTCACCCTTCGCCAGGCTGACTTCATCCAGGGTACCTTGGAGGGGGCCAGGTGAGTTCATCTGCCTGCCCCAAAAGAATCCTGGCAGCCAAACGCCAGAACCCAATTGCCTCCATGCTCACAGCTGACCTTCACAATCTCATGCCAAGCCCCCTATGCAGGAAAATTAATCCACTGAAAAGCCCAGCTATGCAGGTTTTGTGACTGAAACTGCAAGCTCACACAGAGTTGGGAATGGGCGCCATCCCCCTGTCTCCCTGTGCTTTCTAGTGCTGGCAGTCACGCCCATGAACTGACTCTGGGAGTCATAAGCTCAATAATGGCCATGATTAAAGACTTACATATAAATCTCAGAAGAGAGCAACATGCTGCAGAGATGTCTCTGGACCCCAAAATCACAATAGAGTTAAAATTTTAACTCCAGCTCTAGCATCCTATTTAAAATTTTATATTTCTCATTCTTGATGCCACTGATATATCAAGAGTAGCACATCACACTTCATAGGATATAAAGTAGAAGGCAACTGATACACATGCACACACATACAAACACACACACAGGCCTCCAAGGTGAGTTACAACAATTTTCACACACAATTTTCTCTAAGGAAAACTTTTTGGATAATTATTAGTGGATTATCCATAATAAGCAATGCAAAATAAATTATTTAGCATCTGCTTTGGGGCAGACTTGGGTGGTGGTGGGAAAATTTGAAATAATGGTGATGGGGAGGTGTAATGGTGGTAGGACTGGTGTTGAAATATTGAATGTAATAAATTATTTTGAACAACTTTATACAAATAAAATTATATAAAAAAGATTTGATAGAGTCGCTAGTGAACCTTTTAGGATCTGGGATGTTGTTCTCGGGAAGATTTTAAATTATTGTTTCAATTTTGTTAGTTGTGATTGCTTTGCTCAGGTTCTATAAAACAATCGTGAAAAGTTTTATGATATTAAAAATGCATTAATTTCTTAATGTCTCTTTAGCTTAGTAGTCTGAAGTTATTAATCACCATAGCATATTTATCCATTTTTATCCAATATTTATCCATTTTGTTCTATATGACTAGATAAGATTAAATACTCAAAATTAGTAAAAATATAGACATCCATTTATTTCTTTCATCAAAAATAGAATGAATGAATAACTTTAATGTTATCAGTTTTCTAATTTCATTAAAAATGACTGTGAAAGTTGTATGCAGTAATTTCTTCTGAAAATACTACACATATTCTTCTCACTACTTAGGAATTCTAAAACACTCTTAGGTCTATAATTCCTCAACTTGTGGCCATCTCTTCTATGGCAAGAAAAAACTTTTGTCCCTTATGGTATGAAACTTTGTCTTGTTTAGTTGATACTATATTCCCTTTGATAAGAATATCATGTTGTCTTAATAACGTCTTAAGTTAATATCCTAATATGGCTCTGTCAAGCATAAAAGTCTGCAAACTATTCAATTCTCAAATAAAACAAATCAAGATTGGATAAAACTGGTGAGCATAAGCATATAACCTAGTTATCTCCTCATAATTGTTAAGAGTGAATAATTTTAAATTATCTATTGTCTTGATAACATTTTAGCACTGTGGTACTGTTGTCCTGTTGTTCACTGATTTGTTTGAGTGGTCACCAGTAATGTCTCCATTGTGAAACTTGTTACTGTTTTTGGCATATCGAATATGCCATGGGTAGCTTGCCAGGCTTTGCCGTGTGAACGGGATACTCTTAGTATCTTGCCTGGCTCTCTGAGAGAGATGGAAGAATCAAATGCAGGTCGGCCGTGTGCAAGGCAAATGCCCTACCTGCTGTGCTATTGGTCCTGTCTATTTCAGGTTTATATAATTATAATTCTATTCATTTTCACATGATCTAAAAAAATAAGGGAAAAATCAACATATGTACAGATTTCCCTAGAGAAGATGCAAATACAACATAGAAATTAATAATTAGAAGCTAAATACAAGTATATTTCACTCTTATAGACACAAAATTTATCCACTAAAGCTGAAGGAAACAAAAAATAGCAATGTTGGGCATGGGAGCTTGCTGAAGATAAAAGTCATGGCTTGTATTCGCAAGACCATAACTTCTACCCTTGACACAGGATCCTCCGTCTTCACCAAGCAATGCTGGAGTTGACCAAGGTAGCCTCTGAGGACCACTGGTCAGGCCTGAGAACTCCTATCAAACCAGGCCCCGCATGCCCAGAAGTGCTTTTAGGCCTCAAAACATCCCTAAAAATAATAATGAAACAATGCAAATGATAATTTCCAAATTGCATACACATCATATGTGTCATGATTTGTTATATGCATTATATGCAATGACATACTCTTTATTAATGTTTCAATTTTCAGATCAGAGGTTCCCAAACTTGTTTGGCCTATAGTCTCCTTTTCTGAAAAAAAAATAAAATTAAATCACTCCACATACCCTCTGGAATCTACGTTTTAAAAGTGAATAAGCAAGATATCCCCCACTTACACCTGCAGCTCATACTACCCTCAATCACCCAACATTCTGACAGGCTAATATCTCCCACTTTGAAAACACTGCTTTAGGTAATAGATGAAATTCATTTTATTTGTATTTAAATCAGCTCCATTAGTTTGTCAGAGTAATTCTTACCCTTCAACAAAAAAGGTGATGGTCAGGGAAGTTAGTTCCTTTATGCAAGATGCTAGATCTACTAAATGTTGGAATTATAGTTGATGGCAGTTCTGATTTCCGATCTATGATCTGTTACTTTATTTAAAAAAAAACAATTATAGAGAAAGCTTTACAGTTAATAATGACTGAATTATTATGGGTCAGTAATCACTATTAAAGAATCTTTGAATACAAAATTACAACTTCCCATAATGGAAATTTTGCTTATAGGTCAATATACTCTCTCTGAGTAAATTTCCATTACACATAAGCAGTAATTTTGTGGGGGGCGGAAATGACTGTAATAGCACCGGTTGGCTTATACTTCTATCGAGGTTATTTCAAGGCATAAATTTAATGAAATTCAGTGAAATAACCTAATATTGAAAATTTGTCTAATAATTAATTATGCATTTCTATAGTACATTCATAGAAATTCAGGCTTAAATGAGTTTAATTGATTATATTTAAAATAATCAGGATTTTTATTTCCCAATGCACACACACAAATTTAAAAAGCATTATAGAGGTTCTGCTTTCAAAAATTATATCATATAATTTTATATTTGACTGCTTATTAATATGCTTCAAATGAAGAAAAGTTCTCAACTATTGGGAAACTTCCATTTTATTTGCAGATAATTCTAATTTTCTCAGTTTTTTTCCTGCACATAAATGTATTGACTAATGTTAATGTATTGAAGCAGTTGTAAACAGTTTATCAAATATGCATTGTTTATTTCTAAGGACAAATTTGTGTTCTCCATGACATGGTATAACCTCAATAAAATAATTTTATTCATCCATCATTTTCTTAGTGATCCCTTCTCTATTCCATCTGCCTTCTCCCCTCTGCTTGTGAAGCAGTCTTCCAACTATGGGAGATACATGCAGAAAGTAGATAACAGTTCAAACATGATGACCTCTCAGTATCTGGTTGCAAGCCATAATGCTCAAAAGTAGAGAGAGAGTATGGAGAATATTGTATGCCATGGAAGCAGGGAGAGCATGGGAAAGTGGGGGTAAACCGGGGATATTGTTGGTGGGGAATGTGCACTGGTGGAGGGATGGGAGTTTTATCATTGTGATTGTAACCCAAACATGAAAGCTTGTAACTATCTCACAGTGATTCAATAAAAAAAATTTTAGAAATTTAAAAAAAAAATTATTAATTTTGGAAAAATAAGAAACCATTTAATGTATTTCTTTCCCTCAAATAAACTGAAATATCATAGTTTGAAAACTTTGTTTAGCTCTCCGCAGCTGCACGAGTGTGAATCCAGACCCAGCAAAACCTCTTTCGGCATGGGCAACTCCTCACAGAATGTCTCCAGCCTGAGAACTAAGCCTCGGCCCCGTGCCCTCCCAGGAGGGGAAAGGTATTTCTCTCTCTTGCCTCTTTCTCTCCGGGGATGAAGGGCGCGGTGGCCGCCATATTATGACGACCACAGATTGAATTTTCAAGCCTGCAATGATCCAATATCTGGAAGAAATCTCCCTGGACTTAGTTGTTAAAGTACGGAAATTCAAAACTGCGTGGCCGCACTAGCGGCCCCGCGACCTCATTTGTCTTCACAGTAGGTGTGAATCTAGTGGGGTACTCCTAACAACAATAGTGATGTTTGTGTTGAAATACTGAATTTAACCAAAGTAAACAGAAAGTAAAATGAAACTTATCAGTTACAAGGCGGTGGGTGGGGGGGCGGGATGGGAGGTGTATTGTGCGTGTTTTTTTTTTTTTTTGGTGGTGGTATATGGGTGCTGGTGAAGGGATGGTTGTTTCAGCATTGTATAACTGAGACCTAATCCTGAAAGCATTGTAATCTTCCACATGGTGATTTAATGAAATAAAATTTTTATTTAAAAAAAAAAGAAAACATTGTTTATACTTGCAGTGTTGTACTCCAGTGTATCTGGGTATACTCCAGGGTATCAGGATTCTTCAATCATGTCCTACAGTCTCTAGCCCCTCCTATTACTCCCCACAGTTCCCATTTCTATTTATGATATCTGAGGATTTGTCTCCATTAGAGATTGTCTAGTATCTTTTTTTATTTCTTCATACTCTAGCAAAAATGAGAACACCTGTTACTTGTCTTTTTCTTTCTGATTAATTTCACTTAGCATGGCACCCTAGAACCCAACTTGCAGTAAACTGCAATGTTTCATCTTTTCTCATTGTCCAACAATATTCCATTTTGCATACAAACCACATTTTATTCCTCTTGTTTTTGCTCATGGGCTGTTCCTGATTCTATTTTAAAAAATGACCCTGAGTGGTACTTAGAGGACCCATGTAGAGCATGAATTTTGATCAGGCTTGACTGCATGCAGGGCAAGCCATAATTTTCAATGTAATGATATATAATATATAGTATATTATATATAATACATATACAATGTATGAGAGGTACACTGTCATCCCATTGCTCATCAATTGGTTTGAGCGGGCACCAGTAACGTCTCTTATTATGAGACTTATTGTTACTGTTTTTGGCATATCCAATACGCCATGGGTAGCTAGCCAGGCCCTGCCATGCGGGCTCGATACTCTCGGTAGGTTGCCGGGCTCTCCGAGAGGGGCGTAAGAATCAAACTGGGGTCAGCCGTGTGAAAGGTGAATGCTCTACCACTGTGCTATTGCTCCAGCCATACAATGTATATACAATATATTATATCTTATATATTTATAAATATATAATAAATACATTAATTTATAAATATATAATAAATATATTAATTATATATAATATATACCAAATATATTTATATATTTATATATGCTACTTTCCAGCAACAGTGAAAATATATTTACCTACTCAGCTATGATTACGTGTTTGAGTTGATTTTAGATCTTGGCTATTGTACTTAATGTTGTAATGAACAGAGGTATTTTCTTGTCCATTTTGGATGTTTGTTTTGGTGATCTTGGATTAGATGTCAAGGAGAGGAATTGCTGAGTTTGTACGAAAGTTCTATTTGTATTTTTTTCATAAGTCTTCAAATATTTTCCTGATAGGCAAAAGTCACACCACCAATGACAGAGTCCCTTCCTTTTTACCACATCCCCACAGCACTTACTCACTGTACCACTTTTTATGATATATACCATTCTCACTATAGTGACATAATATTTCATTTTCATTGTAATTTGCATTGCCATGATAATCTGTGATAATGAACACTTTTTAATATGCCAGTTAACCATTTTTGTGTCTTAATTTAGGAAGTGTCTGTCTATTATTCTTCTTATCCATGTTTTAAAAATGATGTTGTCTATTTTTCTGTTGTTGATTTTGGGGGTGTTTTATATTTCTTTGATATTAGCATTTTGTCCAAGGTATGATGTGTAAAGACTTTTCCCAGTCAGCGGGTATCATTATTTTATACTACATTTCTTTTACAGTGCAGATGCTTTTCAGATTGATATAATCTATTTGCCTATTTCTGCTTTGGTTTTTCATTCCAGATAAGTTGTATCATTGAAGTCTTCTTTAAGATCAAGATCTTTGAGGGTCCTCTGTAGGAGGAGGGGGTGCTGAAAGTAGTCAGGTGATATTCATAATGCCCTACCAGTAACAGTATTAAGCACCGTGCCAAAAGGGGTGTGTGAGGGGGAATGTGTGCACATTGGTGGAGGAAAATGGACACCAGTGAAAGAATTGCTGTTAGAACCTTGTATGCCTGCAACAAAATCATAAATAACTTTGTAATTCCCAATGACTAATATTTTTTTAAAGATTTGATGAGTCTTGTTAATGTTTGTTTAGTGCTAATGATTGTCTTATTGAACTTACAGTTGTTTGAATTTTCCAGTTTTCTTTTTGTGGTTAATATTCATAACTAAAGAAAAGAAATTTTAGAAGACACAGAATATTATTTCTAGTTTCTTGATTTTATAAGGATCTGTTTTGTGAGTCAGCATGTAGTCGATATTAGAGGATGGCTCATGTGCACTGCAGAAGAATTTGTACTCAGCTTTGGGGGGATGGAAAGACATAAATATTTGTCTATCCCACTTCTTAGTGCCTGTTTTTTTAAATTTAATTTATTGTATTATTGATCTATCTAGTGATGAGAGGTGGTCTTGAAAAATCCTACTATTATTGTGCTGCTTATTGATAATTTTTGAGGGCTATTAGTAGCACTGTGTAACACTGTCATCCTGTTGTTTATCAATTTGCTGGAGCGGGCACCAGTAACGTCTCCAATGTGAGATTTGTTGCTACTGATTTTAGCATATTGAATACGCCATGGGTAGCTTGCCAGGCTCTGCTGTGTGGGCGAGAAACTCTCTGTAGCTTACCTGGTTCTTCGAGAGGGAGAACTAGACCATAAGAGGTTGAGCGGCCTCCCAGGAGCTTTGTTTAATAGTCTCTGGATCTTGGCCATTGATGAGATTACACACCACTGGGGGCAGTTTGGTGCATATATATGATGAATAATAAGAATCTTCTTTTTTCTCTTAATTTGATTTTTCTTTTTGTTTTTGTGCAGTATCCAGCAGTGGTCACATTTTCTTCTTGACTCTATACTCAGGGATCACTCCTGGCAGTGACTGATGCAGCCACTGTGTTGCTGGAGATTGAACTAGTGCCATTTGAATACAAGATGAGTCTTTTTGATTAGTACACCTTTTGATTATTATATAATGATATATATCTTTAATTATTACATTTAGTTTGAAATCTAGTTTGTGTAACATAAATACATCTGGCTCAGTTTTTTAAAGTTTAGTCTTTTCCTGTATCAGTTTCCCATACTCTTGCTTTGAGCTTGTTTACATTGAGCATTCACAGCACTTGTGAACAGCAGAAAGTCGAGTTCAATTTTCTGATCCACTCAGTGATCTGACTTTTGATTTTGGCGTTCAGGCCACTGACATTAAATGAAATCAATAAAATAAGTGTATTTATTTCATCTTTTTTATGTGGATTACTTATGTCAATGTAATTTTTGTTTAGCTCTCATTTACCTTGTACACGAATCCATTCAAGCCATCTTACAGTCTTGGCTTAGTGGCCATGAAGTTCTCTAGCTGGTATTTGTCAGTGTAACTTCCTCTTTAAACGGGAATGTCAAAATCTTGTTTGGATGCCTAATTTGTTCATCATGTTGCCTACATTGTATCATTCCCTCCTAGTTCTAGCCTTCATCTGAGAAATTTGCCATGAGTTTTAAAGAGGGTCATTTGTCAAGTTCATATCTGACAGGGTTCATTGAGTAGACGGCATTAGCTCTAAGACAGATAAAAAGGGACTTTGGGATCAACAGCTATGGTATCTGTAATTCACACCGCAAAGTATTTAATATTGCATAAATAAGTAGTTCTATTGATATAGGAAATGTCATTCAGATGTAATTATATATATTTCACATGCAAATGGAAATTAATTATTAAATCTAGCCACTTAAAATTATATTGTACAGTGAGTTTCTAGGTCACTTGATCTTGCCATGCTAAATGTAAATATAATATTGCAATGAATAAAAGGAAACTTACCACAGAGGAAAGTTAGAGGGAAGACACTGGGACAACAGTGGAGGGAAGGGGACACTTTGGTGGGGAGTGATGTGCTGGAATGTTTTATGTATGATATCTTACCCATCAATAATATTCTGTAAACCAAGATACCTAAAAGAAAATTAAAATATCTGAGATAAAAACATGTAAGTTGAGCTAATAACTTTTTAGATACTGAGAAAACATTCATAGATTTATATATATTAATATTGATTAACATGTATAGACTGTGTGATTACCATCTCTGGAGTTTAAAGAACTGTTAATGAAAATCTAGTTCCATGAATAAACTATACATAGGAAGAGGTCAATGCCATTTTATGTGTATAACCCAATGATGTATAAAAGGTAGCCAATTATAAGATGAGCCAATAGTTTTCTTGCAGAGAAACTTATGGATAGGAACAAGTTTATCAGTTAAAATTACCTAAAAGTTAGTTCCTTTTATGCATAAAATTCTTAGAAAAAAATTTTTTTTTGGTTTTTGGGTCACACCCGGCAATGCACAGGGGTTACTCCTGGCTCTGCACTCAGGAATTACTCCTGGCAGTGCTCAGGAGACCATATGGGATGCTGGGAATCGAACCCAGGTCGGCCGCGTGCAAGGCAAACGCCCTACCCGCTGTGCTATTGCTCCAGCCCCATAAAACATTGTATATAAAGAACTGTTAAGGAAATTGTTTCCTGGGTATTAAGACTGAATACTATTTTATTTGAGATTTTTTGCAGTGCATTTTTGCATTTAGCATATGCCATACTTTAAACCTGTGAGTCTGACAAGAAGTTTCAGTATTTCCTTCTTATGTGTTTGTGTGTGTTACGACTGATTTTCTGAGGTTTCTTCCGTCCAATACACAAATGTAGTCTGAACTCAGTCACTATGACCACACTGAATAAAAAAAGCATGATCAACCGCTGCTTTGCCCCAAGGCTAAATGATTTACGGGCTCCAAAAAAACCCAACAGTCCTATTTGAGATGACCATATGACAGCATGGTATGTCTTCTGCTGTCACTTCCCAAAATAGATGCCTAAGGGTATAAACATACACTTTGTTTTGGTATTTAACCAAGGCATATTTTTCTTCCTTGACTGATTGTAGTCTGCCTCAATTCTACACACAGACTTTACCATCTATTCTCCTCTAGCCTCTAACTCAGTAAAACTGCTTTCTCAGGAGTCTAGTTTCAGTATTGATATATTGGATACAGATTTCTCCTCCAAAGAAACATCTTAAATTTTCTATCAGTATGATTTATTCTAATATGATTTTTATGGTTCTTATGATTATTGACTCTTCAGAAAATATGGCAAAACACTTTATAGGCAAAATATGACTAATAGCTGAGGCCAGAGAAATAGAGCAGTAGGTAGGGAGTTTTGTCATATGTGCACTTGCTCCAAGCCTGATTCCTTGGACATCATATAGTCCCGTGAACATTTATGAGTCACTCTTGAGCACAGAGCCAGTAGTAATCCTTAAATATGACTAGTAGGTAGTAAAATATCACTAGTTTTCTAGATTTATAATTTGAAATAGCTACCTACAATAGTAAATTAACCATATTTATACTTATACATACTTTCCTTGGTTACGTAAATACTACTGGCCTAAATAAATGCTTATTCTAGGGGACAAAAGCATTTTTAAAGATAAAAATTGCATGTATATTAATGAAATATTAGTAACTGACAGCTTAGTTTCCAAAATAAATATTTATAGAATCTATTTAATAAAATATGCCAAAATATAATAATGCAAATAAGATACCTTTGTTGCTTTGTTAAGTTGTAATAACTTACATTATATACATGTACATATGTAGATTATATGTGTATATATGGGTTTATATAGTACATATATAATTAATATAAAGATTTAGCCTTTTATGGCTGAGTAGTATTCTATATTACATGTGTGTGTACATACATATTTATTAACTGTGCATTGAAATCAGTAGAGGAAGTGATAAGAAAAATAAGAAGTGATTACAAAATTGAGAGGCGGGAGTGTCACTGAATAAAAATTACAGAATATTACAAACGAAGACTAATTTCTTTCAAAAGTCTTACTTATTATATGAATACCTTCTAAGTGCTAGATACTGAGAATACAAAAATAAATGACTATACACTTAGGGATCCGCAAATAAGTGGAGAATCAGACCTAATATGAAAGGTCTAAAGTAAGGGTAAAAAGAAGGTGCTCGTGCGCAATATATGCTACCAGGAGTTAGAGACATAGGGATCAGATAGATAGTAGAGTAGTGTGGTATTTGCCTTGCACACAACCTACCAGTTTCATTCCCAGGCCCACATATTGTCCCCTGAGTCTCACCAGGAATGATCCTTGACCTAACATCTAAGCATAATCCCTGAGCACAGCTATGTGTTCCCACCCCCTGAAAGAGACAGCGAGTGGAGGAAAAAACCCTGTAATAGAAACAATAATATCTGTGCTGAGCTTTATTTTGGTTCCACAGTATGGTAGGTGAACAAAACCAAAAATAAACATTTAAAATAAAGAAAGCTTAAAGAGGGGCTGGAGCAATAGCATAGAGGGTAGGGCATTTGCCTTGCACGTGGTCAACCTGGGTTTGATTCCCAACATCCCATATGGTCCCCTGAGCACCGCCAGGGGTGATTCCTGAGTGTAGAGCCAGGAGTAACCCTTGTGCATCGCCAGGTGTGACCCAAAAAGCAAAAAAAAAGCTTAAAGACACAAAACCATATTCAATACAATACAGGAAACTTTCTGCCCTTTATGATTTTTTTTTAATTTTTTATTAGAGAATCACTGTGATGTACAGTTACAAACTTAAGAACTTTTGTGCTTGGACTTCACTCATACAGTAATCATTTACTCATCCCTCCAGCAGTGCCCATTCACCTCCACCAATGATCCCTGTATCCCTCTCACCACCCCCACCCCATCCCCCACTACCCGACCCTGCCTCTGAGGCAGGGCATTCCCTTTTGTTCTCTCTCATTTTGGGTGTTGTAGTTTGCAATAGAGATATTGAGTGGCCCTAATGTTCAGTCTATAGCCTACTTTTAGTTGTCCGCATCTTCCAACCCGAATAGGTCCTCCCAACATCCTCTACTTGGTGGGAGACTAACACCCATGAGTTGTAGAGATAAGGACCAGGATGTCTCCCCCACAGCTTGCAAACTGGCTCACATGCTGGGGGAAAAGGCAGCTCAGATAGAGAATGGAATGCCCTTTATGCTTTTTAATCTACATTTCAACATAGATAACCCAAAGATACACATTAGACTGGTCAAATAATATCATAAATCATTTAAAGGAAATACAACATTATCAAGTGGGAGTCATTAAGATCAGAGAAAGTGAGTGACATTTGTAGTATCTCTTCAAAACTGTCACTGTCATCCCGTTGCTCATCGATTTTGTTTGAGTGGGCACCAGTAATGTCTCTCATTGTGAGACTTATTTGTTACTGTTTTTGGCATATTCTATACACCATGGGTAGCTTGCCAGGCTCTGCGTGCAGGCACGATATTATCGGTAGCTTGCCAGGCTCTCCGAGAGGTTCAGAGGAATGGAACACGGGTTGGCCGCGTGAAAGGTGAACGCCCTACTGCTATGCTATAGCTCCAGCCCCCTTTAAAACTATGGACCTAAAAATGCCAATGGATATGTAATTCAATATTTGATATATATGTACACACATAGATACATATATATAAATATGCATATATTTATATACAACAGCTATTTGCAACTTGTGTGGTCACATAAAGACAAAATATAAAATGACTTTAATTGCTCTGTACTTGTTATCTTTTAAAAATATATCATAAATGACTGTTTAAATAACTTGTAAGATAACTAATGCTTTTTCTATGAATTTCTCTTAAATTATTCCTTTAAATTGCTCAATGTGAATTTGTTATTTTCAGTTCTTGAGTTTACTCACAGAATTTTTACTATTGCATTCAGTACAGTGAATTTTTTTCTGTTTAATAGAATTTACTACAGTTGACTGGAAAAATCAAGAAATGCATTCAAATATGCTAGTAGTTGACAATATGGGAAAAAGCAAAGGAGAATGCACTACATTCTTAATTTGCACCACAAAATGCTCACTTAGATCCTCAGGAATACAAACTCACAACTGGAATGTGGGAGATAGCTCAAAAAGTAGAGAAAGTATGTTAGGACTTGAATTTGATCCCCGGGTCATGTGGATGCCCTCCATACTGAGCCCTACCCATTGTGGTTCTGGAGTCTCACCATCTCCCCATCTCCAGTACTTCCCATTGTCAGTACTCCAAGGATGACTCTTGTGATTCCTGGTACCACTCACCAAAGAAGCATCAGCAGAAGCATAACATCTATCTACATAATTATTAAATCTTACATCTAGACCAGGGTTGTACTATACGTGGAAATGGCTCTCTCCACAAAACAGAACAAAACCCCCTGAAAACTGCAGCTTGAAAATAAATAGTAATAAAAAACTATTAATATATTAGTAATATTTTACTACCAATAAAATATTAAGACATACCTAAGATATAAATAACTCTATGGACTGTTCCAACTACAATGTTAACAAAACTTCTTAAAGACAGTAACTTTTTAAAGTTACCTAAATACTTAAGAAACTACCTGGTGATGGGTATGCCTAAAATGACCAAAACTTAAAATGCTGCTTTTTTAAATTATATTTGTTTTTGTAAATAAATATACATTGGTATTGCTTTTTTCACATATGTACTTCCAGGAAAATATATATTTGTGAACATTTCACCCTGCTATATCTGTAATTTGTATTTGGTAAAAATGACTTCATATACAAATTTAACTCTCTATAAATTAATTGTATTTCTGTGAATTTATATATACTGTGAGTAGGTATATCTGTATGTATTATACATATAGAACCTTATATATCTACTGAGAATAAAATATCAAGAGTCATATATTTATTCACCACAATGTGTTCTTTTAGCTCAGCCTTGATGTCTTACTAGATGTTGTTTCTGGAAGCTTCATATTCCATTGAGTGATTAAACTGCAGATTACTTCACATTGTAATATATTTAAATCCTTAGGGCAACAAGCTTCTAGGAGCTCATGATCGAAAAACATTTCCTGGACGCACTTTGTATCCATTATGTATAGATTACAATGGATTTCCAATAAAGGAAGATAAGCCAACCATTAAACTCATGTATGACAAATAGAAAGCAACTGTGCTTATTCTAGCCACAAACCATCACCATTTATCAAATGTGGGTGATGGGCTAGGCCAACTTTCTTGTGTGGTGCATGCTAATTACAGTAAGTCTTTGCTCAAATATTTTCAGAATAAACTTTTCTAAACCTAGTATTATAACATTTATTTGATGCATTTTCTTTTATGATTTAAATGGAATATTTATTACTAGGATACACTTTCTATTTCAGAATGTACTCTGACTTATGTCTTATTTTTTTAATAAATATGAACATTACAGACAAAATTGTTCATAAAAATGAAATCATAACTCTAAGTGTATATACTTATGTGCTATATACAATCTAAACCAAATTAAATAGCTGTTCTATAATTTTGATTTCTGGGAAGCTGTCTAGATCAATAGATTTTGTAGCTTTTAAGAATTATTTTCTAGAAACTGTAGTGGTAACATAAAATTTAAGATATCCCATAATTTTATTGCCAATTTTAAGCTTTTAAATAATAAACATTTTCAGGACAAAAAAGGCAACTTTTTAAAAAAATTATCAAGCTATAGAATGACAGAGACAAAAAAACTCAAGGTTTTATGATTTCTAAATTATTTCTGATCTGTCCCATAAAATTTCCTCTGAAAAACTTAGAATATGAACTGAAATGTATTCATTTCAAAATTAAAGTATTTTCAAGTATGGGATAGCTAATTCAAAAATTGCCAGCACTGGTATTTTGAACATATTGAAACAATTTTTCTCCTGGTATCCTAGATCATTCAAGGATGTTTCTCCTATAAACTCAAAGATATCCTCTTCTTGGTTCTTATGGATTTTGTTACATAACAATCAGTAATGACATCTTGCAGTACCATCTGAAAATAAAGAAGACTTAAGGAAAGTAATGAGGAAAGGTTAAAAAACAAAAAGCAAAGTTGATGTAGAGTAGGAAAATATGCTTGAGGTGGGATATAATTAAATAAAGACATACATGATGTAAATAATGTCAATTCAAGCTATTTCTTTTTGTGCAATGAACTAAATAATTTAGAAGTCAGACACATAGAGCACATATAAGTTTGAGTGAAACAAATTCTACAAAAGAGTGACTTTTAGTCATTATAGTTAATCTATTTTTAGATGTTTCCACAGTTCTACAGAGCAATTAGAAATTTAACAGCCTAAATAATAAAATTTAATCTTTTGCAGAATTGAAAGTCCAAAATTAGGGGGCTGGAGAGATAGCACAGCGGGTAGGGCGTTTGCCTTGCACGCGGCCGACCCGGGTTCAAATCCCAGCATCCCATATGGTCCCCTGAGCACAGCCAGGGGTAATTCCTGAGTGCAGAGCCAGGAGTAACCCCTGTGCGTTGCCAGGTGTGACCCAAAAAGCAAAAAAAAAAAAAAAAAAAAGAAAGTCCAAAATTAAATAATTATAATTATTTTATAGAAATATTTCCATATTAGCTTTCTAGTTGAACACTATAAACATGGTCAGAAACTGGTTTTTAATGCAAAATTTAATGTTAGATTTATTTTCATATGCAACAATTTCAAAAGGTAATATTGACATTTTTTAATGTTAAAAACAGTATCCAGGATTTACGTCTAATTTTGTTGCTTAGTTTTAACTTCTCAATAACTTGAAAGAGTTGATATAAAAACAATATTAAATAAACAAATTCAATTAATATTATTACTTCCATTTTAAGATAAAGAAGAAATTAAGTAGTCTTGATAATTATTCTACAGGCACATAAATATATGCTAGTAGTGTGATTTGATGCTTAGGAAAACATTTATGATGTCCAAATTTATGTGATATCAAAGCCCATCTTCATATATTTTTAACTGATATGTAATCATCACCAGTTATTAGATCAACAATGTGTGTACTGTCCTCTAATATACATATGAGAATCTTCAAGTCTTATTGCCTTTTGGGGGAATTATTATTATTGATTTTAGACTGTCCCACCTGATATTCAGGGATTATTCTTAGTGGTTCTCAGGAAGCTGGGAATCACAATTCACATCTGTAAGTGCTCTGCCATTAAGCTATATTGACAAGTCTTATTTTTGTTTATGTAAGGTCTCATAATCTTGTTTTTAAGAAAAAATAAGATTTTCATATAGTCATGGCTGCTATAAAAGGTTATAAATGTGTGAGACTATCAATAACCTCTTTTTTTTATTGAATCACCATGTGGAAAGTTACATAGTTCTCAGGGTTATGTCAGTTATACAATACTCAAACACCCTTCCCTTCACCAGTGCCCATTCCTTTCACCAAGCACCCCAGTATACCTCCCACCCCCTCCCGCCCACTCAGCCCCCGCCCTTGTAAGTGATAAGTTTCACTTCGTTTACTCTTTATCTTGATTACACTTCATGTTTCAACTCATAACTCACTATTGTTGCTGGATTTCCCCCCCCGCAAAAAAGACAGTCCTACTGCCAAGGAAGCATTTGATAGTTAGTTTTCCATTGCTGAGAATGTAGAGATATTAAGTCCTGCTGTTTGTTACCTAACTTTTCTTTTTTTCCCCCCTCCTTCCCAAGCCACTGAGTTCATGCCTGCTTAGTAATCCTCCTAGTATGATTGATGCCACGCTGCCTGACAAAGGGAAAAAAAAACAAGAAAGATGGTTATTTCCCATCATCAGCCGGCGTGGGGCTATGGCTTAGTTGATAGTCTAGCACCATGTCTGCAAGCAGTTTCTGGAATCAAAAAGTAGTGCGCTGGTATCGGCCCCGCCTCGAGACTCCACCAGCGTCCCGCTGTTCCATGTACATAATATTTTTTTTTCCTTATATCCCGCTCCCACGCCACCAGGTTTGTGTCGGCCTAATGAACATCATAATATGGCTAACGCCACGCTGCATTTCTTCTGGAGAGAGAAAGATATTTCTTCTCCTCAGCCGGTGTGGGGTTATGGCTTAGTTCAGTCTAGAGAGACAGCTACCACTTTGATTGCCTTCAATATTTCAACAAAAGACTTACTATTCTTGTTAGGATTTCACCCCCAAAGTTCGACCCGTTAAAAAGGAACCATTTCATATTGCTGATGATTAGATGACATTAGGTCGCGCGGGCGCGGTAGTGGCCACACGGTTTGGGGTTTCTGTATATGCAAAGGGGCATATTCATAATTATTATAAGGTGGAGAATAGAAGATTCTATATTTATAAGGGAATAAGCAATGCAATGGATGTTTTCAAGGGAGGGGAAATCTGTTAAACATCAGCAAAAGTTTTGAAGATCTCTTAGAGAGATGTTATATAGTGTAAAGTAAAGCATAATTATAGAGCAAAATATGAAATGATTGAAGGAACATAAGTTAAAGGAGGGAGTGAAAGAATGATAGGAGAGAAGAAAGAAATGAGGGACAGGAGAGAAGGCAAAAGAGGGAAAAACAAAACTACAAAGATAAAAAACGTAGAAATCATTCATTTTGAATCAATGATAAAAGGTTTTTTCAAATGTATGAGTTGATTTTGAGGAAAAACTAAAGTGTTTGAAGGATTGTGCCCTATGGTAACTAATTTTATTAAATTACATGTAACTAAAAATGTCCACGGAAGAATTATTAATGTAGAATTGCGAATACAAATATAAAAGTGTAATATAGTATAAGAACTCAGATATGAACAGAGACATAAGCATCATGGCAACAAAAACTTAAAATAAAAATAAATAAGTCATTCTCCTTCTGGGAAAGTGAGTAAACACTGATCCAATATTCCTGCTCCCAAGACCGATTCTATTTTCTAATACTAGACGTGGTTATGCCTAAGGGTTGGAGATATTGAACTTCAGGGAATTATAGAAATGCTGGAGAATCTATGTATTGCTTATATAAAACATACTAGACAAACATGAGCATTATTTTACCCTACCTGATCTAAATTTGAGATTAGATATCTCCAAATTATTTCTTTGGTTGGTTGGTTAGTTTTGGACCCATATCTGACTGCTCAAGCATTACTTCTGGTTCTGCACTCAGGGATCACTTTGGACAGTGCTCAGGAAGTGAAGTGCTGTGGATCAAAACTGGGTTAGTGGCATGCAATAGAAGCATCCTACATGCTTTACGTCTCTCTGGTGTCCAAACTACTAACCTTTTCTTGGAATTTGTTGCTTAAAAATGCAGAGCTTTCACAAATATCTTGAAAATTTCTGTTTTGGTTTAGTATACTTGAAGAGCTGAAGGTTTTACAGCTGTCAACTACAGATTCCACAGTGTTTTCCCACTGAAAGAAGATGAGTAATTCCAACAAGAGACAACCATGTAATACCGGTTTATATACTGGATCATTTAGTCACCATGAAAGTCCCTTTTTGCTACTATCCGCTGTGTCAAAAATTCAAAATTAATATATTCTTTATGAATTTTAGGTAATACTGGACTTTATGTGAGGATATTGTGGGTAAGAGTGACTGTCTAGTTTTGTGTTTATAAAAGTCAACTATAAAGCAGAACATGGTTATAAAATATGTGTCATTGGTTAGATGTATTTTACTTGCTTTGACTTTATGAAAATATAAAAAAAAACAATTTTATATTTTTGCACTTCATTTACTTCATTGTGCTTTAATACAATTTAATAACATGTATGCACATATTAATGTAGTTTATTTTAGATATAGCATATGCTTTATTCATATTTTAAACCATTATTACTATGTTAGGATTTTGTGGAAAAGACACATATATATTTCCTACTCTGAACAACCATCAGAGGGGAGACAAATGCTATTATTTATATATAGTGTAGTAGAATCTGTACAGTGCGAAGCAAGGCATTTAGATATGAGACTTCCTAGATAAAAAAAAATGATGGTTTACCCTGGCAAAGTGAAATTACATTGGCTAGACATTCTCAAAATAGTTTACAGATAAAATATATCATTTATACATTTCCATGCATGTGTATATTTAAAGCAGGTATACAATATATTTAAATGTCAGCTATTGTACAAAACATAGGCAGAAAATAAATAGTGATTTTTGACAAAATTATGCGTACTTTACAGAGTTTTTTGGAAGTGACTCTGTCCTCATGCATTTAAACCTGAATATATGACATTATATTTTTAAATGATTTCTATTCCTTGTTATTTCCATTGGTCTCTCAGGAAAAATAATCTGTTAAGCCTAGGAAGAACAGTTGCTGTACTGTTTTATAGAACCTAATAAAATATCATGCAAACCACCATCGTATGACTTAATTATAAGACAATTAATGTTGAACCCATTCCATAGACTTGAAGAGTTATATTTCCATATTTTATTTATTATTCTTACTAAATTAATTTTTAAGAAACAACTTAGCATTTAAGAGGATTTTGTTCATAATGTCTTTACTCCTGTAAGAATACTCATTGTTCTCCTGTGCATTATTTTATTAGAGATATTTATGAGTTAGAAAATTTACTCATATCGATATGTGTATACTTATGTATGCATACGTATGGTGGTGTGTGTGCATGTGTGTGATAGTATCAGTGAAAATATTAGGGTCAATTAGTGGTATATAAGAAGCAATTATTAAAAATTTATGTTGAGATCAGTAGTATTCATGTCATTTCATGTTATTGAATGTGTATATCCACTATTTAATTCATGTATCACTTTATTGTAGGTTAACATTTAACATATTTCTCTTATTTTGGTTTATATGCCAGTTATTTTTTTTTGCAGACTATTAACACCTAGGGTAATAAAAAATAAAAGGTAACAATTCCATTTGAAACCTTAATATTTAAAATACATTACAGTAAATGATATCCATTTATTGACTAAAGTAATCTAACTGGGCTATCTTTTGATGTAATTTATTGTTATGACTTCCTCGCATTGTGGCTAAAGTACACTGACGGATGCTTATGTCTGGGAATTACTCCTTTATATTAGTTTTTAAAGTTCTATCATTAATATGTAGGGTTGAACAAAAAGAGAATGTAGTAAGAATAGAAAACAATAAGTCTATATAGTTTATAGGACAGAGATTTACTTTTTTTATAATAAATAGTAATAAATCTTGAGAACATGTAGAGATAATAATACATGTAAGAGATGACCAATTTCATGGCTAGGGTGATAGTTTAATATTAATTTAAACTAAGATCACCAATTTTATAATAAGGGTGATAATGTAACATCTTAATTTATATTTACCTTTGTTAACTAGAGATTTATAATTGATAATTGAAAAGCATCTATGTCTGTAAAAAGTACAAACATGTGCGCACGTAAGGGTGTGAAGTGTGTGTGTTGTTCTCAGGCTTTCAGGGAGGCTCTCTCTTTCTCTCCCCGCTCGAGTTCGGTGCTTTCAACTCGCTGTGTGTGGACTGGATCAAGATGGTTCCTTTTTGTGCTCTGCTTCTCTGTGTGCCGCTGTCCTCTCTTTTGTCTGTCTCTCTATCTCTGTCTCTGTCTCTGTCTCTGTAGTCTTTCCTCTGGTCTCTACTGACTTCTCTCTGTCTCTGCTTCTGTGTCTTCTCTCTTACTTCTGTGTCTTCTTTGCTGTTTCTGTGTCTTTACCCCTTGCTTCTCTGTCTTCTCTTTCCTCCTACAGTCTTAGTTTATATAGCAATCACATACGGTGGTGACACAAAGGTTGAACATTAACAAATCAACAAAGAGGGGTAAGACCACTCCTGCAGGAGATTTACAAAATCTCATCTAAGGAGATTACTCCAGATTACTAGGAGATCCACTCAAGGGTGGGATCCAAACAAGGGTGTGTCACTTTCTTCCTTCCTCAGCTAATAGTCCACTTAAATAGTTGTAGTAAATCTACTTCAAATATTTCTAGCAATGTCATTCTGGATGAGCACAGTAAGATATATATCAAACTTAAAGTCTGGTTCTTCCTCAGGACACTCACTACATATTCCAGACCACAGTCCTCAGGCCAGGTTAGTCTTCCTAACCCCAGCAGGGTTCTAGTCTCATTGTTACTTTTGGATCATGACAACATTTGTCTATCACCATTCTCTCAACTTATAGTTGAGTATTGTGGCCCTTTGGCCTGGCCCATTTCGATGCCAGGGTAGCTTACAGCTTCCCTGGGTCCATTCTGCCCCTCATCAGGACCCTGTTTTTGGGGTGCTAGGAACTAAGGACAACTGAGTTGAGAAAGCAGATGCTCAGGAGTAAATATTATTGGAGTCAATTAGCTCCCAAGTTACAAAGCATAATATTAAGTGTCTTCCTGTGTGCATACAGAAAAGACATTGCTTTAAGGTAAACTAAGTTCCCTGTGGCAAGGCTAAAAGGACACACCCAGTGTTTTTTCACATATGTCATAATATTTTCTCACAAAGTTTTAAGGCAAAATGTCTTTCATATCTAATGTGAATTTTTATAATACCCATATTTAATAAATTTAAATATATCTTATCTTATACATACCTCTCAGAGGGCCCGGCAAGCTACTGAGAGTAATCCTGCCCACATTTCAGAGCCTGGTAAGCTACCCATGGCATATTCGAAATGTTAAAACAGTAACAATAGGTCCCATTCCCCTGACCCTGAAAGAGCCTCCAATCATTGGGAAAGACGAGTAAGGAGAGGCTGGTAAAATCTCAGGGTTGAGTGTAAAAGAGATGTTACTAGTGCCCACTCGAGTAAATCGACGAACAACAGGATGACTGTGATATAGTGATACAGTGAAATATATTTTATTAGTACTCAATAAGTTTTTAATAAATAGTAACATGTAAGAGGAAATTGGAAGAGTCTCAAAGAAGCCAGATACATTTGCAAGAGGAATGTGCATATTATTAACTCATTGAATTTGGTAAATATAAAGAAAACTAATAATGTATTAAGCATACATCAATATTTTAAGCCTAATTTTTTATCTTTTGTATTAGGGGAAAGGGCCTATCTTCAGAGGTTAATCCTGATTCCATGCTCATTTATGTGGCTACATGTGGTAGCCAGGGATTAAACTTCCTTTACTTGCATTAAGGTGAGTGTCTTACATCCTGTACTATATCTCTGGCCTTTATACCTAAGTTTATGAAAATAATTAATGCAAATAGGACACAAACACTTATTAAATTGGACGAAATGTACTTATTAGAATGGGATAAATTTTAGTGGCTTAGAGTAAGAAAGATTTAGGATTCTGTTAACTTTCTAAAGTAGCTATTTTTTTTTTACAGTGACATAAAAGTTAAACCTTCTTTAATCTTGCACCTCCACCATAAAAGACCTTCTCCATAATTTAAAAATACTCAACTGTGGGTAGTTTGTCATTTTTAAGTTAAAATATATACTCTTGTTTCCTGTCTGTGAAAAGATTATTTGGTCTTACTGATATTCATGTTGTCTTTAATCTCTTTAATCAACAGAATGTTGGAAGAAAGAAACTAAACTCCTTGAGTGTAAATATGTAACCTGAAAACTTTATTTTTACTTTTATATTTACATTGCATTACTTTGCTCTCGTAAAACTTTTATTAAATTATTTATCCCAGGATTTGTTTTTACTTCAGAATGTGGTCACAGACCAAAGCAAAAAAGGAAAGCCTAGCTAATGCACATCAGCTCTCAGTTTCAGCATGTGGATAGAAAATGTCTTTATATGGAGAAACAGGTCATTGCAAAATTTTATCACCCATTAATAAACTGATCAGCAGCAATAATGTACTAAGGAATTAGTACATAAATAAGAATATTTAGGTGGATTTTACACTGTCATTGGATACTTCAGTATGGTGTAATATGTCACTCTAAAACAACTTAATGGTAAGCTTTACTCTTTAGTTTTATACATAATAATTTATACATAGCATTTATATGTGATAAAATCTATCCACTTAAATACATAATTTTAAGCTTTTTAGTATATTAGTGGGTTGGGCATGGTGAACCAATGATTTTTAGAACACTCCCATCTTTTTCTCCACCACTTTTAGTCCTAAACACCAACAAATCATCTGTCTCTGTAAATTTGTCTATTTTAAAAATCTCAGAGAAATTAATTCAAATGATTATGAAAACGTTTGAATCTTTTGGACTACTTTTATTTTATGTAACATTTTCAGGCTAATTTGTGTCATAATATGCTTAATTACTTCATTCCTTCTTGTCATCAAATAATATTCAATATAAGAATATGCCACATTTTCCTACTAATAAATACCTAATTGCTGAACACTGTCTTTTCCCCACCTTTTTGGTTTTATGAACATTCTAACTATGAATATTTGTGTACAAGCTTTCCTATGAGCATAATTTTTTTCTCCCCCCTTGAACTTATTCCTGGAAATAGAATCACTGGAACATATGGTAAATCTAACAGCCAGGCTATTTTCCAAAGCAGATGCATTATTTTGCATTCCCATAAGCAGTATATGAGAGTTCCATTTAGTCCGCATCATTTTTGGTATTTATTATTTGTCGTTTTATTATAGCCATCCTGTTGGCAGTGAAGTGGCATTTCATTGTGCTATAGATTTCCATTTCCCTGATGACTAATGATATTTAGCATCTGATAATGTGTTTATTGGCTATTTGTACATATATTTTAGGACAAATGTTAATACATGTTGAATTCAGTTTGAGTCTGCCAATGTTCATTTTCTTTGTCCAGTTTTTATCTCTGAACTTTCTATTAAGAAACAAAACTGAGTTAATTTACCTATTTGTAGTAGATATTAAAATTATTGAAAATTTCTCATAATAGCTTAACAAATAAAGAGATAAGTTGAGAGAACAATGCTTTAGTTCCTTTTAATATCTAATTTTATAGTGTTAAGATTAATTATAGGAGAAAATAACTACAAATAAAAATGTGCAATGGGATTAAAAGAAAATATTAAAACTGCAAAGTTCTATTTCTGCTGTATTAATAATTAATCACATATTTATTAGGTCATCTATTTGACATAAATTGCTTAAAATAGGTAGGTGACAAACTAGTAAGCTAAATTAAAGCAAGATATATTGTCACTTGTCACTTGTCATCCTGTTGATCCTCAATTTGCTCGAGCGTGTGCCAGTAACATCTTCATTTGTCCCCATTGAGTGCTAGTGTAGTCCAATGATATCTGCTCGCTCCAGGAACTGGTAAAGCCTCAAATCATTCATTCAGAGTTTTGACAAAGAAGTCCAACCATCTCATTGGTAGGCAGCTACATGGTCTTTTGACATCCCATGGAGTCCAGTCAGTAATATATCTAGTCCAGCGGTCGTCTCTGAATTGCATTAGGTGTCTGACCCATTCTCATCCTGTTTTCATAGGGCCCAGGTCTCTGAGGCATATGTTAGTGCAGGAAGAATGGTGCAGTCTAAAAGATGTGCCCAGAGCTGGAGGTTCTTCATCCTCTTAACTGTTTCTTTGACACTCTTTACTGATGAAATGGCATGTCAGATCTCTAAGGGGTGGACGTTGAGAATGATATATCCATCCTGTGGAATTTAGTATGTGGGCAGATGGACATGGCTGTCGAAGAGATCCGTGTTGAAGTCGTGAATAATCCTCTCCATTGCCCTTCTGGAAGATGTGATAGACATAGATCTATCAGGACGTTGGAGGACAGTCATCTTGGTCTTGTATTTGCTGAAGGACAGGGAGCATTGTGAATACTTTTCCCCACTTCTTCCATATCTGCCAACACTGCTGCTCTTCTCTCTTTGAGGTCTTCCTTTATCACTTCTCTGCACAGCTTTGCGAGCTCGAATGTTAGCTTTGCGAGCTCAAATGTTAGCTTGTGGTTGCCCAAGGCTCATGCTAAAGCACGTTGGCTAAAGCACATAGAGCCCCAGAGTTTCCAAAGACAGGTGTCTGTTTGTGGTTTTCCCACTCTCAGCATTTTTCACACAATCACGGAGGTGCTGAACCAACCGATCGTATTCCTTGTCAATGTCAAAGACAGCATCTTCCCACATTGCCGCAATAGTGCCAAATAGCTCCTAGTTGGTGGTCATTCTGGGAGTTCTCTTCCTAAACTTAAACTTTGCAGACCTTTCTCCCTTCTCTGTGAAGTAGAATTTTGCATGAAGTAGACGACAGTCTGACCCTGCTTGCAATTTTTGGACAAAAGTAACATCAGTCAGGCAAAACCTTTGATTAAGTATGATGTGACCAATTTCATTGTGGAACTGTCCACCGGGATATATTAGAATGAATAATATTAAGCTCATACTGCATTTCACCACATATTTATTACAGAGTCCGTGCCCACTCTGTTTTTTGCAAAATAGTGGACATGGAGCTACTATGAGTATTACTTAAAGCAAGGTGTAATGATTATTCAGTGGCAATGATTAGATTTTGAAAGATGGTCATTATGAGGATCTGGCTAAACAGGAATAAGTCTTGCAATTTCACTGTATCTTTGAATCTTTTTTTTTACTTCAGGAAATGTACCCTACCCCCAGGGACCCAGCCCTGGCAGCCGACCTCCAGCACCCAACAGCCGATGCTCCAGGTCACTTTCCACACGCTTGGGTCGAGCCTCACACATGAGTGAACATATTCCTGGACATCATTGCAGAGAGAAATATATATATATACATACACATATATATGTGTATATATATATATATATATATATATATATACCCCTCAGAAAGCCCAGCAAGCTACTGAGAGTATCCTGCCCACATCACAGAGCCTGGCAAGCTCCATGTGGTGTATTCAATATGCCAAAAACAGTAACAATAACAAGTCTTATTCCCCTGACCCTGAAAGAAGCCTCCAATCATTGGGAAAGATGAGTAAGGATAAAGTGCTAAAATCTCAGGGCTGGGACGAATGGAGACATTACTGACACCCATTCCAGTAAATTGATGAACAAAGGGATGACAGTGATACCGTGATGCAGTGATATCTTTCTAGCTATTGTATTGAGCTAACTACTATTAGAGTTGGCAGGCCAACTATCTATACAGCTTATCTGATGATCTGACAAAACTGTTTTAAGATGGGAAATTAACCCTGATAAGTCAGGAAGAATTAACATGAACACGAGGGTCCTTAAAGGGAGACGGCAAGGAAACAGAGGTCAGAGAGACTAAGAAAAAAGATGGTCATGAGTTAATGTGGGAGTATTTTAGAATTTAAACTAATAATGAAACCTTCACAAAGGAATCCTGTTCTGTGGACACCTTGACAGACCAATATTATCAGATCAAAAATCTTGTGTTAATGTGCAGAAAGATGGTAAAGTGATATGGATGGTACCCTGTCAATATCAGTATTTT
The DNA here is from genome assembly GCF_027595985.1 of Sorex araneus. Lineage (NCBI taxonomy): Eukaryota > Metazoa > Chordata > Mammalia > Eulipotyphla > Soricidae > Sorex > Sorex araneus. Next base: position 226,796,509 of record NC_073313.1, on the reverse strand, counting down.
AAATTGATGCCTAAGGGGAAAAAAGTGAATGTCGCAGAGATAGTAAAGGGAGTAGGAGAGAAAGTGAATACATCAGTGGAGGGAAGTGGACACTGGTGAAGGGTTTGCTGTTGGAATATTATGTGCCTAGAACACAATCGTGAATAATGTTGTAATTCACAGTGACCCAATAAAAAATTAAAAATTATAAAATGAGAAACAAATGGGGAAAATCTGTTTTAAGTCATGCTGTTTCTGATAATATGTTAAACTAACAATAGAAACCTTAAGATCCTTTTCATGCTCTTTCATGATTTCAATTGAATTCGAGTTCTTATCATGACAAAACTGATTTTCCTCAATTGATTTTATTCCTTTTGTGATATTTTCCATGAGGTTTATACTATAAATTCATAGGTCTCAATTTTTCTTTCTTTTCATAAAAAAATCTAAGCAACAGATTTATGGCTTTATTTTATATCTATTGAACATATAAGCAAAGTATTCCCAATTTGCCAAGTGAATTGCAAGGTGCCTTCAAAACACATTGGAAATATATACTACTCTGATGAAACAAAGAAATCCTTGAGTGAAATGAATGGTATCACTATCTATAAGATAAGAGGAAAAATGTATTAGGGGGAAAATATTAAGCAGTAAAGTAAATACAGCAGATTTCACATTATATGTATATAGTAATTTTAATAGGACACAACACATTTTTCATAACTCTTCAAACCTAGAATAGGGAATAAAGAAAAAGTATTCTCTAAAATATAGATATCTCTAAATTTTCCCCTTTGTTATTAAACTTAAAGGCCAAAAGATTGGAAAATAAGATCCTTACATCACGCAAATATTTTTCTTATTTATAATTTTGTTGTTGTTTTGGGCCCTCATGCTTAGGGCTTACTTGGCTCTGTCTCAGAAGTAACTCCTGAGGTAGCTCAGGGGACCATGTGCGGTGCCAGGTATAGGACCGGTTCAGCTGTGCGCAGTGCAAGTTCCCTACTGTCTGTATTCTTTCTCTGGCCAAGTGAAACATATATTTAAAAATAACTTAAAGACTGTGTTTTTTATATATTTTTTAGAAAATTTAATCACCTTGAGATGCACACTTGCAAAGCTGTTCATATTAGATTTCAATGATACTATGTTGCAATTGGCCATAGACCCTCTATCTCCAGCCTGCCTAGTCTATTTCTGTCCCTGACCGACTATCTCTGATGTCTCTGTCTCTGTCTGTCTGTCGGTGTCTCTCCTCTTTTCACTGTGGTTTGCAATACAGATGCCAAGAGTTTATTATGTGTTCCTTTAGCTACTTTCAGCAAGCAGTTCTTTTCCAGAGTGATCATTTCCAACTATCATTGCCATTGTGGTTTCTTCTCTATCCCAACTGCCTTCCCCACCTTCATCCCAGCACCTGAGGCAGGCTTCCAGCTGTTGAGCAGTCTTCTTGGGCTATGCTTCTACGCTTCTACCTGTTTCTTGGGTACCATTCACATACAATATTCATTTTACTTCCCACAAATGAGTGCAGTCCTGTTTGCCCCTCTCCTTCTGACTCCACTTATCTCTCCATGTCTATCCATTTATAAGCAAATTTCATGACTTCATTTTTCCTAACAGCTGCATATTATCCCATTGTGTAGATGTACCATAATTTGTTTGTTTGATTTTTTCCTAGTTGCCTGTTCTCAGGGACTTAGGTTGTTTCCAGATTCTGGCTACTCTGAATAATGCTACAATGAACATAGAAAATCAGTTAGCATATATGCTGTGTTGTTATGCCCCAGTGTTTATTCTCAGAAGTGGAATTGCCTTGCCAATATCTATGGTGTGAAATGATATCTCATTGTTATTTTGATTTGCATCTCCCTGATGATTAGTGATGTAAAGAGGTTTTTCGTGTGCCTTTTGGTCATTTGTATTTATGTCTTCTTTGAAGAAGTCTCTGTTCATTTCTTCTCCCCATTTCTTGATGGGGTTGAATGTTTTTCCCTAGTAAATTTCTACCATTTCTACCAGTGCTTTATATATCTTGAATATTAACTCTTTTTCTGACGGGTACTGGATAAATGATTTTTCCCATTCTGTAGTGGTCTCATTATCTTGCTCACCATTTCTTTTGAGGTTCAGAAGCTTCTTAGTTTAATATAGTTGCATTTGTTATCTGTGCTTTCACTTGCTTGGTCAGTGGTATTTCCTCTTTAACAGTTTTTGTTTGAATATCAGGGACGAATTTGCTACCTTTTTCTCCATGTACCTGATGGAATCAGGTCTGATATTGAGGTCTTTAATCCATTTTGATCTGACTTTTACCTGACATTAGAGAGAGATCTGAGTCCTTCCTCCCTTCCTTCCTTCCTTCCTTCCTTCCTTCCTTCCTTCCTTCCTTCCTTCCTTCCTTCCTTCCTTCCTTCCTTCCTTCCTTCCTTCCTTCCTTCCTTCCTTCCTTCCTTCCTTCCTTCCTTCCTTCCTCCCTCCCTCCCTCCCTTCCTTCCTTCCTTCCTTCCTTCCTTCCTTCCTTCCTTCCTTCCTTCCTCCCTCCCTTCCTCCCTCCCTCCCTTCCTTCCTTCTTCCCTCCCTCCCTCCCTTCCTTCCTCCTTCCCTTCCTTCTTCCCTTCCTTCTTTCTTTTTTTCCTTTCTTTCTGCATGTAGCTGTCCAGTTTTCTGAGCACCAGTTGTTGAAGAGGCCATCCTTCTCCAATTCATATTTATTGCTTCTTTATCAAAGATTCAGTGTCCATATATATGTAGGGTCTGTGTTTTTTCTTTTAAAAGTATAATTTTGAAAAAGAAATTGGATGTTTTAAAATAGCCATAAAAATATTTTGTTGGGGTAATAAAATATAATCGATCAATGTATCTTAAAATAAGACCAGAGGGAATCTAGAGAAACAGTCAAGCAGGTAGTATTCATGCCTCACATGTGGACCAACCTGGATTGATTCACGACATTCTATATGGTCTCCCCAGCTTGCCAGGGATAATTCCTGAGTGAAGAGCCAAGACTAACTCTTCAGCATGACCAGGTCTTGCCCCAAAACAAATTTAAAAATTAGAGCCTGATGTTTTTTAAAATGATACTGTAAATAAATAAATAATCTTTTTTAAAATTCATAGAATCACTAAATATCCTTAATAAAGACTTCCCTCAGTTTTCAAATCATAGCAGCTCACAAGCTGGCTAATATCAAATCCCTGCATTCAGATTTAAAGTGAAAAGTGATGGCAGAAAAGATAAATAATAGATAGTAACGTAGGACTGCGATAGAGTCATCTAAATGGATCAGTTACATCCCAGATACAGGGAAAGTTTTTTCTGCCCTGGATATTAGTTCCCTTTTGTGTAAATTAGGTCTGAGTATAGGATGGGTATAATTTGATGTTTATGGTCACAAGTTTCAGTTAGGAGTAATGGCATTACAGAGTTTGGATACCACTAGACTTTCACTGGAGGTATAACTGACCCTGCAAGGATATTTCCAACCTGCTACTGATTGTGATTTTCCTGGTCTTAGAATCTTTGCTTAACTGCCATATCACTTCTCTGAAAGACTCTTCATTCTATTCCCATCAAAAGGCTCCATAGATTTCATTTAATATAGGCATCTGTAATGCAGGAAAAGGTAGGTAGAAAAATGTCACTGAACAAGTTCCTCAGAATCACTTGTATCACTTGTCATCCCGTTGATCGTTGATTTGTTTGATCGAGTGTCAGTAACATCTACATGCATCTGTCATGTACTAGTGTAGCCCACGAAGAGCTTCAAACTGTTCATTCAGGGTCTTGACAAAGAAGTCTGACCATCTCATAAGTGTGTGGCAATGTGGTCTTTTGACATCCTGTGGAGTCCAGTCGGTAACAGCTATAGTCCAGTGGTCAGCTCTAAATCATGTTATGGGTCCAGCTCATCTGATTTTCAACACCTTGGTAAATGAGACGGCGTCCCTGATTCTTTTTTTTTCCTTTTTTATTAGTGAATCACTGTGCGTTACAGATTTACACATTTTCGTGCCTGTGTTTCCATCATACAATGTTTGAGAACCCATCCCTCCACTAGTGCACATTCTCCACCACCAATGAACCCAGTATCCCTCTCACCCCTCAATCCCCCCCACCCCATCTCGCTTCTGTGACAGGGCATTCCCTTTCATTCTCTCTCTCTCTCTCTCTCTCTCACACACACACACACACACACACTCACTCTCTCTCTCCTTTTGGATGTTGTGGTTTGCAATAGGGGTATTGAGTGGTCATCGGGTTCAATCTATAGTCTACTTTCAACACAAATCTACCTTCCTAAGCAGGTTCTCTAACCATATTTTACTTGGTGGTCCCTTCTCTATCTGAGCTGCCTTTTCCCTCAGCATGGGAGGCCGGCTTCCAAGTCATGGACCCAACCTTCTGGTACTTATTCCTACTATTCTTATGTGTTAGTCTCCTATTCTGTTATTTTGTATTCCACAGATGAGCACAATATTTCTTTCTTTTTTTTTTGAGCACAACATTTCTATGTCTGTCTCTCTCTTTCTGACTCATTTCACTTTGCATGATACTTTCCATGTTCATGCATTTATATGACTTTATTTTTTCTAATAGCTGCATAGTATTCCACTGTATAGATGTACCAAATTTTCTTTGAGCAGTCTTCTGTTCTCGGGCACTTTGGTTTTTTTCCAGATTCTGGATAGTGTAAATAGTGCTGTGATGAACATATAAGTGCAGATGTTGTTTCGATTATAATTTTTTGCTTCTCCAGGATATATTCCCAGTAGTGGTATTGCTGGGTCAAATGGGAGTTCAATTTCTAATTTTTTGCGAAGCGTCCATATTGTTTCCAAAAGGGCTGAACCATTTGGCATTCCCACCAACAGTGTAGAAGGGTTCCTTTCTCCCCACATCCTTCGCCAACAGCAGTTGCTTTTCTTCTTTTGGACGTGTGCCAGTCTCTGTGGTGTGAGGTGGTATCTCATAGTTGAGTTGTTTTGATCTACATCTCCCTGATGATTAGTGATGAGCATTTTTTCATGTGCCTTTTGGCCATTCATATCTCTTCCTTGGGTAAGTTTCTGTTCATTTCTTTGCCCTATTTTCTGATGGGATTGGGTGTTTTCTTCTGGTAGAGTTCAACCAGTGCCTTATATACCCTTGATATCACCCCCCTTTTCAGATGGGTATTGGGTGAATATCCTTTCCCATTTTGTATATTGTCTTTGTATTCTGGTCACTGTGTCTTTTATGGTGCAGAAGCTTTTTAGTTTAATATAGTCCCATTTGTTTATGTCTGTTTACATTTGGTTGATCAGTTGTGTGTCATCTTTGAAGATACCTTTAGCTTTCAAAATTGTGAAGGGTTTTTCTGACCTTGTCTTCAATGTACCTTATGGATTGTGGTCTGATGTTGAGGTATTTAATCCATTTTGGTCTGACTTTTGTGCATGGTGTCAGGTCAAGGTCTAAGCCCATTCTTTTGCATATGGTTGTCCAGTTGTGCCAGCACCATTTGTAAAAGAGGCTTTCCTTGCTCCACTTCACATTTCTTGCTCCCTTATCAAAGATTAGATGATCTTACATTTGGGGTTGTGTGTAGGAATATTCCAACCTGTTCTTTTGGTCTGCGGCTCTGCCTTTGTTCCAGTACCACGCTGTTTTAGTTGTTACTGCTTTGTAGGAAAGTTTAAGGTTGGGGAGGGTGATGCCTCTCATCATCTTTTTCCCAAGAATTGTCTTAGGTATCCGAGGGCATTTGTTGTTCCATATGAATTTCAGGATTGCTTGATCCATTTCTTTGAAGGATTTCATGGGTATCCTTATAGGGATCCCGTTGAATCTATATAATTCTATCTGGAGTATTGCCATTTTGACAAAGTTGCTTCTCCCTATCCATGAGCAGGGAATATGTTTCCATTTCTTCATGTCCTCTTTTATTTCATGGAGTGGCATTTTATAATTTTTTTTGTAGTTGTCCTTTACTTCTTTAGTTAAGCTGATCCAAGGTACTTGATTTTCTGGGGAATGATTGTGAGCGGGATTGCTTTTTTCATGTCCCTTTCCTCTGTCTCATTGTTTGCATATAGGAAGGACTTTTGGGTGTTGATTTTATAGCCTTCGACTTTACTGTACAAGTCTATTCTTTCTGAGAGTTTCTTGGTAGAGGCTTTAGGCTTCTCTAGATATAGTATCATATTGTCTGTGAATAGTGAGAGTTTGATTTCTTCCATTCCTATCTGGATGCCCTTAATATCTTTTTCTGCCTAACCACCATTGCAAGTACTTCCAGTACTATATTGAACAGCAGTGGTGAGAGTGGGTATCCTTGTCTTGTTCCTGATCTTAGAGGAAAGGCCCTTAGGTTTTCCCCATTGAGGATAATGCTTGCCATAAGTTTGTGGTAGATAGCTTTGACTATCTTGAGGAAAGTTACTCCAAAACCCATTTTGGTGAGAATTTTCATCATTAACGGGTGTTGGATCTTGTCAAATGCTTTCTCTGCAATTATTGATATGATCATGTGGTTTTTAATCTTGACTTTTCTTTATATGATGGATTATATTGATTGATTTCCAAATGATAAACCATCCTTTCATCTCTTGGACATGGTGTATGATCTTTTAGATGAGTTGTTGGATTCTATTTGCTAATATTTTATTGAGTATTTTCAAATCGTTGTTCATCAGGGATATTGGTCTATAATTTTCTTTGTTAGTGGTGTCTCTGATTTCTTTTGGTATTAGGGAGATATGTGCCTCATAGAAACTATTTGGGAGAGTTTCTGTTTTTTAAAATTCCTGGAAAAGCTTCAGGAGAACTGGCAACAGGTCCTCTTTAAATGTTTGGAAGAATTTGCCAGTGAATCCATCAGGACCTGGGTTTCATTTTTGGGGAGACTTTTGATTACAGTTTCAATTTCTCTGATATTAGTAGGTCTACTCAGATATTTCAAGTCTTCTTATTTCAGTTTTGGGAGATTTTAGGAATAAAGGATTTTAGGTCCTCTTGTTTCATGGCATACAGACTTTCAAAGTAGTCTCTGATGATGTTTTGAATTTCATTGGTTTCTGTTGTGACAGAGTCCCTGATCGTCATCAGAGGTTGGAACTCGGGATTTTTTCTCTTATTTCAGTGAAACATTATACTCAAAACATAGCTCTTTCAATTCCTCTTTGGGATACCCGGATAGCATCCTCATTCTGTTTTCGCAGGGCCAAGATCTCTGAAGCATATGTTAGTGCATCCTCAGAATCAATATAACCAATTTCAACCTGGAAGTATGGACATAAGCAGGTGAGAAAAAAATAATAAATACATTCAGTCAGACTCTGTTGCCTTAAAGGAGGCTTCAGACTGCCTTCAGGAGGCTTGAGATCAAATTAAAAATGAAGATTTTTTTCACTTGTTGTTACTTTTTTGGCATATAGATTATTTCATGAGTGGCTTGCCAGCTCTGCCTCGAGCACAAGATACTCTCGGTAGCTTGCCAGGCTCTCCAAGAGGGGTGGAGGAATCGAACCTAGGTGGGCCATGTGCAAGGCAAATGCCCTACCCGATGTGCAGTAACAACAAGTCTCACAATGGAGACATTATTGGTGCCCACTCAGCCAATTGATGAGCAACAGGATGACAGTGATACAGTGACACATTGATTTTTTTTCAAGCCTTTAGATTCTTAAGAGTGAATTACTTCTACCAAGGGAGGAGGGTGAAGTAATAGAGAGATTTTGGCATTCAAGTGACTAGTGTGATGTGGTACCATTGCAACCCTAGAATTTATAAAGAGGTACACTTTTGTAAATGAATGTTACAGCAATAATTTTTCAATAGAAGGCAGCTGGAATAGAGAAGGGATCACTAAGTCAATAATGGATTGCTCTGGATGGGAGATATGTACTGAAAGCAGATAAAGGACCAAATGTGATAGCCTCTCAGTACTTGTATTGCAAACCATAATGCCCAAAAGTAGAGAGAGAGTATGGGAAAAATTATCTGTCATAGATGCAGGGGTCAGGGTGGGAAGGGGGATATTGGGGACATTGGTGGTGGAAAATATACACTGGTGGAGGGATGAGTGTTCCCCAGACTCAAACATGAAAGCTTTGTAGCTGCATCTCAGGGTGATTCAATTAAAAATATTAATAAGTAAAAATATGGAATATAATGATAAAATATGTAATATAATGCTAAAAAACAAACCAAAAAGTGGGACCATACAGATAGTTCAAAGTTATTATTTATCATGTTTACCTCACATGTGGCTGACATAGGTTTAATCCCTGGCTCTGCATTTGGTCAAACCTCTAAGCACTACCAGGAGTGATCCCTGAAAACACCCATTATTTAACCTTGGTAATCTTGAAATGACCTTAAAACAAAAATATATATATTTTAAAATATAGGTTGCAATGTCATTAGATACATTGTGCTTTTCAAACTTTAATTTAACAAATTGACATGTCTTCAGAGCACATAAAAAAGAATGTAAAGCATGATTTAAGATATTAGTATTTAGATTGTTTGAATAAGGTAATAAATATGTAAAATTTATTTTTAGGTGATATCATAGGATTCATGGGTTAACACTTAAATTTAGGCATTCTAGGACTTGCAAAATATACTGAAGCATGTCTCAAATGCATGAAATACTTGATGTCATTACATTTAAAACCTAAAATATTTTGTTTGTTTGCTACTTCTACTGTAATTATAAGGACTGGTGTAGCTTAGGAAAACTGTTGCATTTTCTTAATTTTTAAATTGAAACTCTCTATGTAGTAAATTGTTTCTATTTTGAAACACAAGCTACTGAAGTAGTTGGTATTTATCTAAAACATAAAATAGACATAAAAATGGTTCTTATGTAAATTTGGATAAGTGTGAGTTTGTGATGCATCGTATACGTATATAAGCTGGATCATCACCCACACCTTGTTGAGAAACTCTTCCTACTCTCATCTTCTAGACTTTGAAATGTGGGAATTTGGCTGAAACTGATTTTCTGCTTCTTGCCAGCATGTCTTAGAGATAGCACTGTCGAGAGTGTGATGTAAAAAAACAGACAGCTGTCCCCAGTCCTGAAGATTCATCTGGTGTATTAGTTTAGAATACCAGCTTAACATCAATTTAACCTTTAAAGAGCATCTTTAAAAATAAATTCCTTGTGCAGCTGTCTATTAAAAGAATATGAATTATTTTTCCCACTAGAAAATAAAGAAATCTGTGCTTCAAAATTAGCTCTGTATAGAGTCCATGTCCTAAGGGAGAACCACTTGTTTCAGTAGGTAGGTTATCTGCACCACTGGGCTTCAACTAATTAATTTTATTTTCTAATAGTATACCTCAAGGAGGTCATATTATTAAACTTTGATTGAATGAATAGCAAGGCCAAAATGCTTTGACAAGTAATAAAAATTACCTACTATTCAGAGTCCCAGAAAATCAAATACTACTTATTCATTACTGAAATTGGAAGGTAGATGTGCTATGCTGAAAGTAAAACAAACTTAGGACAGGGGAAATGTGCATGCTAATTACTGCCATTTGAATTTTCGAGCACATCAGTTCACTTCTTAGAGAAGTCTTCATTTCTATTGAGGTGATAAGGACAATAGGTTCAGAAAATACATTTGAGGATTCAAAGAAATAACAAGTGTAAAATAAGTATGTATATATACTAAATGCAAAATCACTGTATCACTATATCACTGTCATCCTGTTGCTCATCGATTTGCTAGAGAGGGCACCACTAACATCTCCATTGTGAGACTTCTTGTTACTGTTTTTGGCATATCAAATACACCACAGGTAGCTTGCCAGGCTCTGCCGCCGTGTGGGCAACATATTCTTGGTAGCTTGCCGGGCTCTCTGAGAGGGGCAGAGGAATCGAACCTGGGTCAGCTGCGTGCAAGGCAAACACCCTACCACTGTGCTATCGCTCCAGCCCAAATGACAAAATATAATATATTTTATCATTATATATATTTAAAACACAATAGTAAATTATTTTCTTGATACTCTGTGCTTCTCGATTCTCTATTTTCTTACAATGAAATAAAATTTATTACATATTATTTTCTTAGAAATAATGAAAGAGCGAACGCTAAGTCTAGAGGAGTATATCTCAATAAGTGCAAAATCTCATAACAGAATACAATTGTTGCAAAAGACTTTAGCATTCTTTCATAAAACTTCCTTACAAAAAGTACTCTTTTCTGCAATAATTTATTTTTATAATAAATTGACTACTTTTCCAGAGAGATTTATCCTTCTATACTCACCTATTTGAAGTCAGCGTCACTGAGATGAAGAACTCTGAATGTTATTGAATCTAGAGAGTTTCATACAAATATAATAAGGGTATACATCAACACTACTGCCACAATAGGGATCTGCTGTCCAACTGAGAACATTTTTGACAATAAAAGCGTGTATTTATGTCACTACAGATGTGCCCTTCTTATCCTTGTCTGTGATGTATCTATACCAAATCAGAAATGTGACACATTTCATATCCCATCTTATCTTGTCTTGTCTCCTGACACTGGCCAACCCACAGACCAAATTAATCCCACTCTACATATTTTGTACTTTCAGGTCTGGAGGAAAGCTTGAGTTTACATCCACGCCCCCAGGCTCAGTACTTGACAACACATGGACTCCCACAGACGTCTGGGTATAGCACTGGTGATCCTTTGCAATGCTGACATAGCTAACAAAGTCCCTCAAACAAAACAAAGAAAAAAAAAGAAAACATTTTGACTTCTGAAGCATAGCTTTTTAACGACAAACTCTGAATTGATGGCCTCTCTTTGTTATCTCACATTAAGCAAATTATAGGAATGTTATAGTTAACGGAGCTGCTGATACACATTTCATGAGCTGTCTTGCCAGAGAGCTGGGAATGCAGATGACTGATATGTCTAAGAAGAAAAAAAATCCCATTCACATAGTAGAGTGTCTTTCAGAACAGAAAAGAAGTGTAGCACACAGCAGAAATAGAAAGCTTTGGCATTAAACATTGCTATAACTCAGTAACACCTCCATCTTCCTCTCTTTCTCTCTCTCTCTCTCTCTTTCTGTGTGTGTGTGTGTGTGTGTGTGTGCATGTATGCTTGTTTGAAAGAGACAGTTATGGCTTTGTTTTTTGTCAGTTTGGGGGCCACACTTGGCTATGCTCAGGATTTACTTATAACGCTGCACACAGGGATCACTCCTGGAAGTGCTCTGGGGATCATATCTTGTCCTGGTGATCGAACCAAGGTGAGTTGATTGCAAAGAAAATGCCTTGCCTGCTGTACTCTCTTTTCAGCCCATGAAATTAATGAGACCAAGATATTTAAAAAATATTGAAACCATATTTTACTCAGTGTATTATAATAAAGGGCTGGAGCGATAGCACAGCAGGTAGGGCGTTTGCCTTGCATGCAGCCAACCCAATTTCGATTCCTCTGCCCCTCTCAGAGAGCCTGGCAAGCTACCAAGAATATCTTGCCCACAAGCAGAGCCTGGCAAGTTACCCGTGGTGTATTCTATATGCCAAAAGCAGTAACAATAATTCTCACAATGTAGTCGTTACTAATGCCCACTCAAGTAAATTGATGAGCAACGGGATGACAGTGATACAGTGATTATAATTAAAAAAATGGTATCACAGTTTCCAATGATGAGGTCAATTATTATCTATCTTTAAATATTCTACAACTCATTTTAGCATGGATGCATAGTTAAGCATTAATCTGTAGAATTTACCCTGTATTTTCCAGAAGTCACAACCCTTAAGATAAGCTTTTTATTAACCTATAATTCCTCAAGAATGATTCCTAGTAGGGGATGTCATTGTGCTGAACTACATTAAGATGTTATGATCACTTCATGCCAAGATACTTCAGAAAATATAGACTGTGCTTTTATTGAGTTCTAAAAATCCTGAACTTAACTAAGAAAGCTAATGTTATTATTGTGTTGGAGAGATAAAATAGTGGGCGATGAGACTATTTTGCATATTGTCATTGTGGTTTTTATCTTTGTTGCACAACATATGGTTCCCAAGCTTTATCAGAAGTCATGTCTGAGCACAAATCCAGCAATAAGCCCTACACAATTCCAGCTGTGATTTTAAAACTAAACACACACACACACACATAACCTTGAATGTTAATGCTATTGTAGTTGTTTTCACAATAAAATTTTCACACTAAAATTCATAGTCAGGCTCTCTGAGAGGGGCGGAGGAATCGAACTCAGGTTGACCGCGTGAAAGACGAACACCCAACTACTGTGCTATCGCTCCAGTCCATATTAAAATAATATTATGAAAAATAAAGATATAATCAAAATTAATCATTGAGAGTATGAGAAAAAGCAAGAGAGAGAGAGAAGAAAAGCGACAAGCTTTGGGGTAGAGAGGAAGAGAGGAGAGGTATAGGTCTAAAAATTGGGATAGTGATGGTGGTAAAATGTGCACTGGTGAAGAAATGGAACACTGTGTGACTGAAATTCAAAAATGAACATCTTTTTTAAAAAAAATTAATGAATCACTGTGAGGTACAGTTACAGACTTGCAAAACTTTTGTGCTTTTGTTTCAGTCATACAGTGATGGAGTAGTCATCCGTCCCTCAACCAGTGCCCATTCTCCACCACCAATGTTCTCATTATCCCTCCCACCCCCACACCCACCCCCCCCACCTCTGTGGCAAGCACAATCCTTTTTTACTCTCTCTCTCTCTCTCCTTTTGGGTGTTACGGTTTGCAATACAGGTATTAAATGACCATGATGTTCAGTCTATAGTCTACTTTCAGCACACATTTCCTATCCCAAGCGAGCCCTCCAAGCATCCTTTACTAGGTGGTCCCTTCTCTATCTCACTGCCTTTTCCACGGGAAAAACATGAACAACTTTTCAACTCACGGTGATTCAATAAAAAATTTTAATTCACCGTTCAGTTTGTATGTCCCTTTATGTTTAAGAGGAACATATTGTTCCTTATTTTTTATTAGCATATAATTGTGACTTAATAGAATCAGCGTGACAAAGACAAAATTTAATGGTTCCATATGTTATATGATGATAGTTTAACATATGACAAATCATACAATTGATTCAAGTTCAACATATTAAAATAATCCCACATTAGCTGATTTTGACAGTAAGATTCTAGTGAAGAACTTCCTTGTGAAGAGTCAGGAAAGAGTAAAGTAGTTCGGGTGCATTTGAAGTAGTAGCACCTGGCTGAAGTTTGACCCCTGTATCACATGGTTTCTTGAGCATCACTGGGTATAGGGAAGTTATCCTGTGTCATCACAGGGCCTGAACAGTAACTTCAGGCTCTAGAAACGAGATGCTGTCCTAGTTGGCTGAGTATCACTAGGAATAGTTTTAGTTCTGTGTCCTTGAGTGGTTAGTTGGGTGTACCCCTGATTAAAAATAAAATTTTTTTACAAAAATATCTAAAGAAAAAGAAAAGTCAAAAAAAAAGTCTAATTTTTGTTTCAAGTAAAACATTGAAATGAGAAATGCAAATCTTGTCTTTAAGTACTTTTCTTGAACATTTTCAGGGAAACTAAGGTTCCCAAAGGAGGATTGGGAGATAGTTGAAATGACACAAGAGCCAATGAGAGAAGATAGAGGGATATTGGAAGGTGGGCATGGTATGGTAATAAACATTTTGAAGAGGTGTGAAATTGTGCTATTATAATGAATATAACCATTGTTATCTAAATTAAAATAGGGAAGGACATATTAGGAAATAAATTAAATTAAATTAAAGGACTCCTTTGTGGAACTAGAAACTAAATCTCATCAGCTATGAGCTAAGATAGATATTAGTTTGTTTTTCTAGCTTTGCTATTACAGAAAGTATTGCAGTAGTTTCTCTTTCTACCTGTGTTAATGCAGCTTAAAATATATTCCTGGAAGAGAGCTATCTGAGTCAAAGTATACTTATATTGTTTATTCTGACCTTTTGAATTTTATTCACACTTGGTTCAAAAAAATTGTACCAATCAAAAATATCAGCAGCGGTTTTTAGCATCACTTTAATTTTTATGAGGATTTACATTTTTCTATATTTAATTATGTCCACTACCATGGTTATCAATACCACTTTATTGAGTACAGTAATGCGCCCAAATTCCCATCCATCACTAATTTACCTATTTGCTTACACAATAAGAAAATCCTGTGGGATCCACATAACCATTTAAAGGCATCAAGTCCATCAAATTTGCTTTTTTCTCTATGGGTCATTCATATGTGATAGGAAATGCATATATTCTGGCTATTTGCCAATAGTAAAAAACTCATATCACCCACTCTAATTGAAAATATGTTCTTTTTGAAAACTCATGAAATCTGCAGCTTGGTTGGAAAGTTTCTGATTCTGTTGGGATTTCAAATTTACAATTTAATTAGACTCAGGATATACTTCTGAGAGACAGAATTTTGGAATAGAAGAAAGAAGATATGAAGATGTAATTTCTTTATTACGTGAATAGACGCATATACAGAGATACTTGAATAGCTTCCCAGGGAATTTATAGCACTGTCTGCATATGAAGTAGGCAAGTAAAAAATTCATCAGGAATATAAGAGTTTTTGAAGGACTTTTGTGATGTTAGTGGATCCACATAGGTAATTCAGACTAATCTACCTATTTAAAAGTTACTTTGAAATAAATTTAGTACTCCCAACCCCTCATGTCTGCTGCTATACTATCCCTAGTTACAGTTGTTGAACATCAAAACCTGATACTGAAGATATCCTGCAGACAAACTAGAGTGAAGAAGTAGCAATTAATCAGCATAATTAACTATTCCATCATTTGTTTTATTTAAAACTTAGAAATGTGGTATCAGTTACAACCTTGTAGCATATGAGACAATAAAAATGATTTTTTGTTATTTAAATTTTAATTGCTACCTTTATATTGACAACCTCATAAATGAACCTAATGATTTATCTATTTTGAGCAAAGAGTAAGTCTGTGATTTTATAATTGAATCCTCTAGATAAACGTGGTATTCCATTTAAGGGGCACTTAATTACAGGTACTTGGCAGCAAAATTTCAAGTTCATGATAAAAAGTTTTGTTCCAAAAAACTAAAGTACAAATAACGTTGTCATACATTTTCTGGAAAACAGATGGATTATAACAGAAGTTTGTTCGGCTATCAAAGTTTTAATGTAATGTGACATCAGCTCCTGGCATGAGAAGTAGAAAATGTTCTTCATTGCACAGTCTTAAATCTACTTTTTCAGTGGGGGTAAAACTACATTTTCTCATTTGTGATATTACTAAATTAGAGGTAATTTACTAGTAGAAAAATATTAGAGCTGCAGCTTCTACAATAAAGTTCTTACTTGTGAACATGTAAATAAGGGTAGAAATGGATGTAATAAAAAATAGATTATTGAAATTCCGCACCATTCTATAGCCTATAGTGAGGGAGGTGGTTTGGAAGAGTGAAGGGGGAAGGACCACATTTGGAGATGTTCAGGGATTACTTCTGGCTCTGTACTCAAGTATCATTCCTGGCAGGTTCATGGGACAATATATGGTGCTGGCTCAGACCAGGTTGATCCACATAGAAGGCAAATAACCTAGCCGTTGTATTATTACTTCAGCCACAGATAGTCTAACCATTTTAGAAACAGAATATGAGTTAAAATATAACTGTATAAAGATCTCGTTAATTCTTTTGATTCTTTCATCTGAGACAAGATATGCAGTTAGAGAGCAGCATTCATATTAACTCACTGTTCAAAATTAAAAGATTTCTCCATGAAAGTCACATCAATTTAATAAAAATATACAAAAATTAATAATATAAATGATAGATCAAGAATTAAGTAACATTTTTTCTTGTTCTTAAAGCAACTGTTATCAATTTCTACAGTCAAATAGAACAGTTTGAACTTAGAGAGTTTGGGCTGATATATATTACTTTAACATTTTACTTATTTAAAAATGAAATATTTGCTAACTTCCATCAAAAATAATAACTCTTATTCTATGTTAATGAATTTATAATTTTAAGTGTCATAATCTCTAAAGAAAAAGACTTAGACACCAATTCTATCAAAGTAAAGTATTCAGTTTATATAGATATAGATGTCTCATAGATTTCAAAGTAAAATAAATTTGAATCCCAAAGCATTACAGAAAATTCATGAATTAAAAAAAGTCACACACAACTTTTCTCTTTTGATTCATATGTTTAAATTAAAATTTTAATATGCTGTGCCAGGACAAATTACAGAGCCAGGAGTAAGCTCTGAACCCTACTGGGTGTGTGTCCTCCAAAATAAATAAATAAATAAAAGGACATATAAGTCAGAGAGATAGTACAGTAATAAAAGCACGGGCCTTACACAGAGCTGACCCAGGTTTGACCCCCAGCATCAAATATGGTTCTCTAAGCATTCCAAGGATTGATCCCTGAGAACATAGCTAAAAGTCTAAAAGCCACGTGTGACTCCCCAATCAAAATAATAGCCATAAGGAACATAATATTATATACATATTTTTACTGATGCTAAATTAAATTATTTAAATAAAAATTTATCATTTTTCTCTTGAATTTAGATCTTTAGAAATTCGTTTGATGAAAAGTTTTCTCTGTGGGCCAGAGCGATAGCACAGCAGCTAGGGCGTTTGCCTTGTACGCTGCTGGACTGGGTTCAATCCCCAGCATCCCATATGGTCCCCCAAGCACTGCCAGGTGTAATTCCTCAGCTCAGAGCCAGGAGTAACCCTTGCATCGCTGGGTGTGACCCAAAAAGCAAAAAAAAAAAAAAAAAAGCATATGCTCTGCCATTGAACATATTAAAAAAAAAGTTTTCTCTGCTATTATGCATTATTTTCATGTCTGAAAAAAACTTCAATCAATTAAACAGAAAAATAGAAAATTAACCTAACAATATCCTGTATTGATTTGATTCATTTAAACTAATTGCTTGAAAGCATATCCTTCTCTCTGAAGAACAATATCCTTAATATCAAGATTGTATCATCTAACATATAAATAACCTAAACAAACACAAATATATACTTAATTTTCTATTCAGAATTGCCACTGCAGGGTGTTAAACTGTTATTACTGTAATGAAAGTGTTCCAATAATGAATTAAACAGTTTAATGTTTTCCGTAGTGTGTTAAAACAATTCAGCGTGGAGTTTAATTTTAAGCAATACTAAAACTGTGCAACCATTTTGTAACTGTGTACTAACCTACTTTCAACATGCTACTTAGTGTTAACAGAATGTTTATACATGAGTTGAAGAGTTTAATGGCATCAGCAGTATGATTTTACCTTTAAGACAAACATCAGGAAAGGTTTACTTTAATGATAAGTGTTTCTATACTGATATATTCCCAACTGTGCAAATAGTAAAGCTGAAAAAGAAGGAAAAGTGTCAAAACTATATTGAATTGCTCAGGTATTTGTTATACAATTTTATCTTTCGACCACGAGGAATATTTAAGCAAATAAATGATAAGACAAGTGTAAATACAAAATGAAAGATAAAAGAAATATGAAAGGTGTATTATGTAAATATATGAATGAAGCTGAGAGACATGTAAACATACTGTAAGCATAATATAAGTATGCAACCTCACAGGGTGAATTTGGGAATGTGTAGTAAAGACATAGAGATAAAGATAATGACTAGACAATGAACAATATCACCACTAAAAAAATATTTATTCATTTATTTATTAGTTTTATCATTAAATTAAAGGATAATACAACTATATAGTTTAAAGAGTCCCAGAGAAAAATATAACCTTAAAAATCCAGGATGTGGGGCTGGAGCAGTAGCACAGCAGGTAGGGTGTTTACCTTGCATAGGACTGACCCAGGTTCGATTCCCAGCATCCCATATGGTCCCCTGAACACCATCAGAGGTAATTCCTGAGTTCAGAGCCAGGAGTAACCCTATGCATCACCAACTGTGACCCAAAACCAAAAAAAAAAAAAATCCAGGATAAGAAAAATCTTATGAGATGTTAGAGAATTAGAGTTAAAAAAGAATTAAAATAGAGATGTTAACATAGAGACAGACATTTTAGGCAATAAGGGAGCTCTTTCTATTTATCTATCTTGAAAGATTAGTTATAAATATAAATAATTATAAAGGCTGCCTAATAACTTTCAAGTTTCTAAGTAGGGAAATATATTTTTTGCATTTTACTTTATTCACTCATATAAGTACGTGATTTATATAAGTACTAGTTGCCAAAAGAAATATCTATGAAATAAAAAATAGGTAAGTTTAAATTAGGTGGGCAGAGCAATAGTACAGTGGGTAAGAAGTCTAGTTTGCAGATGGCCCATCAGGATTCAATCCCCTACATCTTATACAGTCTCGTGAGCACTTCTAGCAATGACTCCTGACTGAATTGCTAGGAGGAAGTCCTGAGCATCATCAAGTAAGACCCAAACACCCACCAAAAGAAAAAAAAGTATAACTTAATGAAATAATAATCTGTTTTCTCAAGAATATTACTAATCACTGGAGTAATAATCCAATTACTTATCTCAAGATTGATCAAAGGAGTGTGATCTTCAATATATCTTGTTGCCAGTCTTTACATCTGAACTACTTTCAAGAGCATGTCACTTAGCATGAACATGGCCCACTGAAAGCGACCAACAAAACGTTTCTACTCATTTGTACTTTTAGTGCATTTAATTATCTGTAACAGGTAATTCATTACCTTATTTGCTATATTTATTTCCTTGTTTGCTAAATTTATAGAAAGATATTTATTTTAATATAAGAACATTTTAAACTTGCATTTCACAATGGCTATTTTTGCCCTTAGCTAAAAATTAATATTTGATATTATCTTTTCATCATGGACATAATGTTACTGCAGCATTATCAGTATTATTGGACACTAAACTTTATAAAAATGGCAGGTTGAACTATTATTTGTAAAATCGTAACCCTCACCAATTTCACAAAATTAGATGGTTATTTGGGACAAGAGAAAAGTGAGGGAATTAAATGATGTTTACTTGAGTTATAGTATTTATGAGTGTTTTTGTTTTGTGAATTGTAGTAAAATGCTTAGAACTCTACATCATCCAAATCCTCTTTAGCCTTGCTAATGATATTATTAATCCTTATTTATTTATTTATTTATTTTGCTTTATGGGTCACACTTGGCAATGCACAGGGGTTACTTTTGGCTCATGCACTCGGGAACTACCACTGGCCATATGGGATGCTGGGTATCGAACCAGGGTTGGCCACGTGCAAGGCAATAGCCCTACCCGATGTGCTATTGCTCCAGCCCCTAAGTTTTCTTATTTGAAAATACTTACATTTATCAAGTAAATTGAAAGACTAAGCAGAAGCATGGCAATTTTTATTAATAAAGTGTTTTTCAAATGTAACTAAAATGGAAGGTACAAGAAAAGAGGAAGGTGAAATACCCTCACAGTAGTCCTTGGTTTATTGTTATATACTTTTAGTTCCCTGTTTTATTCATATATATATATATATATATATATATATTTGCTTTTTGGGGTCACACCCGGCAATGCACAAGGGTTACTCCTGGCTCTGCACTCAGGAATTACCCCTGGCGGTGCTCAGGGGACCATATGGGATGCTGGGAATCGAACCGGGGTCGGCCGCGTGCAAGGCAAACGCCCTACCCCTGTGCTATCACTCCAGCAGCCCCCCTGTTTTATTTTTGGTTTCTTGAAAGGGATAACAAAATTAACACAAAATATTGTGCCTCAGAATGGACTCAGACGTATCATTCTGAAAGCTTATTTTGTATATACTCAAGCAACAGAGAATAGCTCAGTAAGTATTACTATAATAAGGACAACTTCATTTTGGAAAAACAGAGCATGTGAAGTAAATTGAATGCTACTCATGAATTGGTCTTTTTTTTGGAAGCATCAAAAAAGTATATTCTACTGAACATTTGATTATTTTAATCCAGATGGTTTTGTCATCACTTGAGACTTCCAGAGTATTTTAGAAAATTTCCCTTGAGTTCTGTGAATCACTCCTGCAATACTTGGTAGCATGTGTCTCCACATCATGATTATTTATGGCCATAAATTTTCCCCATTACGTGTAGTTTCTATTAGTGAAAAAAGAAGAATGTGTAAAGGTGATGGTAATAAAAACCATAAAGACATTTATTTTGTGTCACTTCATTGCATGAAATGAGATTCCATAAATTCATCTTGTCAAGAGAAGAAACAGTTTTTGCACAAAGTCTGAGAAATAGAATTTTTTTTAGGAACGTGGCAGGCATGTCTAAATATGCTTCAAGAAACCTGTCAGTAATGATAATTAGAGAGAAGGAACTGTAAATAAAGTGATAATTGTTTTCAAAGATTTGTAGAAATCTAAGTTTCCTTATTAGTTGTTTAATGATTGGAGACATTAAAATGTAGAAAATGTTGAAATTATGTATCTGATATGGAAATCACTGTAAATAAGAATAATGACTACTACAAAAGGAGCAAAAATGATTAGCATGCAATAGAAAAAGCTCAAGATTTGAAAAGCAGGTCCTTTTCATGAAAATAAAATCTCAAATCATTACAACTTGGATTCACAGAGCTTATTTATGAACTGATTACTTAAAAGCCTAGAGACTGACAAACTTTTGAGATCAGTCAATATAACCAGACACTTTTTATCACACTAAGTATTTGCAATATCTTTGAATACCACCCGTTAGAACATTGCTGCATATGTTGGCATGAGGCATTTAATAAAACAAAGGGTTTTTTTCTTGAAATACCAGAAAATTCCTGGTAAGAATTAAAATTGAACTCTAAGATATTAAAAACAAGGTAGTAATAAGGAAATTAGAGGTAAATAGAAACAATACAAAGGAGGTTGTAAACATTGAATTTTACCCAAAGATGACAGTGGCATCAGGACAGCAGATGGCAAAGTACTAACAGCATAGGAAGACATCCAAAACCACTGGAAGGTATAATTCAAGAAGCTATATGAGGTATCTAGGGACCATATAGTTGGTAGCAAGTATGAGGCAATCATCTGCAGAGCCATAAAATAACCTTCACCTTTCCTGGCAGAGAAGAAAACTGCAGTAAACAAGCTCAAACTGAGAAAGGCACATGGTACAACGTTACAGATGAACTCATAAACGAGGTGGCAACTGTGCGCTTAGTGTCCTTCATAAAACTTGTCAGTGGGCAAATGGGAAACAAGGGACTGGCCAAGAAGCAGGGCAAACCAATTCATATAACACTCCTCTAGCCAGTCAGACACGGCAGAGAGCTGGAGTGGCTGATCATCATTTTCATGTGGCTGTCATATGATGGAAACTGCCTACAAAGAAAAGAAACCTGGAAGTCACAGGAGAAAAGCTTGAGATATTGAAAGAAAACCCTTCTGTTTTTCCACTAATAAAATAACCACAGCAGATTTCCTACTTTGACTTTGCTGAATATAAAAGTATTGATGTTGTTTAATATTAGTCAATGGAGCTTCTGATAATTTTTAAAGACAACTTGATTGTGATAGGGTAACATTTTTAGACTGACTTGGCTCATCACACACCTAATAGTGATCCAGCATTTTGAAGAATGAAATACCTGCAGCATGCTGAGTTTGTTTAAGATCTGAAGTTACAGGTCAAAAAAAAATTATATAGTTGCAGAGGTACTTACAGAATATTTTTTAAACATCCAGATTTATCCCTTCATTTTCTATTGGTTAACTCAAATCAAATTCTACAAGTTTTCCCAAATACTAGTTTCCCTGAACATTGGATTTTTCCGTTAGCTTAATGTATGTGTTTGAGTACAAGTCAAGAGTGCTAGGGAACTAAGGAACATGGATGACACTAAGTTTTCAGAATTTCTTCCACCCAAAGACCAGCAGTAATAACTAATCAAACAAGTTAGACTTAGTAATTCTTGCAGAAACAAAATTCATACTAAGCAGAAATGTGCGATACCTCCATGATAAAGAGTTAGTAAGAACTTGAAAAGTTGATCACCACATGCCAACTTGATATGTGCAATTCCTTTCTTTTATTTCAAGGTACTCTTCTCTTTCTAAAGAAGTCCCATTTTTTTCCCTTGAAGATCTTTACTTTAAATAAACTTCCTTTCCACTCCCCTCCCCCCAAATGAGTGGACACACAGCATATTATTACAGAAAGATTTACAGAAAGAAATTTGAAGGAATTTTTTTTAAAAAGCTGGACTTTACTATGGATGTAAAGGAAATTCTGATTCCATATCTTACAAAAATTCAGGGCCAGAGTGATAGTACAGTGGATAGTGTGCTTGCCTTGCATGAGATGACTGGGTTAAATCCTCCACATCCCATATGGTCTGAAGACTTAATCCCTGAGTGCAGAGCCACAATTAAACTCTGAGCATGTAAGTGTGGCCTCAAACAAATATAAAGGAAAAAAACACCCCACCAAACAAACAAATACATATAATTACACATATACATATATATATGTTTTCATATATATTTGGGATTGCTGAGATAGTACAACAGATGGCAGCTTTCTTTACAGATGTTCAAATTGGTATTAATCTCTGACACTATATTATGGTCCCCGGAATGCCACTAACGTGGGGTGATATTAGAGCACAGAGCCAGGAATAAGTACTAAACACCACCTGGTGTGGTCCCAAAAAAAAGAAAAAGAAAAAGAATATTTAAAGGTAAGACTAGTCTACTACTAGTAGTAGTCTACCTACTACTACTACTAGGTAACAGCTTTGTTTTTATCTTATTTTATCATGATCAAGGTTAGCCTAATCTGATATTGGTACTGTGAAATTATTTATGTTCATCTAGAGAAAGCCACAGGAGTGGCAGACCAGCTAGTAGCAACAAAACCCATGTAGCCGGATATCAAGGGTTCCTTTGCCCTTTTATCACTAACTTACAGTAGATCCAGTTAAGTTCAAATGAACTGATATATTTTCCAAGTCAACTGATATAATAATATTATATAATGATATAATATAATAATAACTGATATAATAATAGTCAACTGATATAATATTATTATTATATCATAATGATTATTATGATATAATAATGATATAATATATAATAATATATATTATATAATAATATAATAATATTTTGTTCCTACTCTGTAATACTGAAAAATTCAAACTCTATTACATTATACATATTTATTCTGATTATTTTGTAATGCTTATTTTAACTGTGTGTTCCTTAAGTGTAAGGTGTATTTACAGATGAAAAACAAAAGAAATTCTATTTTCCCTTATAAACATAATTGTCATTCAAGTGAGCTTAATTAATTAGAATAATGAACTGAAATCCTTGGGGATGACTTTGACTCACTGTAATAATTATTTTCTTTGTATATTTCAGCTATCGAATCTTACCAAATCTAACAGAATAAACTTAAGATTTTATTCTAAACTATCTACTGAAATCTAACTCATACGTGACTTTTATTTTACTGTTTCTGTTACTTTTATATGCTCATCCATTTTTTTCACAGGCCACTTTAAATTTTATAATTCATTTTTATTTTTCAGCCTTTGACCAAAATTTTTCTTCTTAAAAGTTACTTCCTACTTTTAGGCAAAGGAAAGAAATCTGTTTTTCCTCTGTCTCATTAGTAAATTGTCAGGTGTTACTTCTTTTTTTAATTAAAGCACATGATTTGCAGTTATCCACAGTTGAATTTTAGACATACTGAGTCCCAGCAACAATCCCACACTAGTGTCATTTTTCCCTCCACCAGGTTCCCTAGGTCTCAGCCTCACATACCCACCCCCCCAGGCTGCCACCTTCTCTGGCACATTTTTAAGTTTGGTTATTGAAGTTTGGATCTCTGTTTTCAGTTGTTACTGATTCTATGGTTTGGATATTTAGATCTACCACTTATTTTTGCCGCCAAGTGTACTCGGATTCCCTTGACTCCTGCTCCTTCATTGCTTCCCTTCTATTATTTCACCCTTGATTTCTTTCCTTCTCTGTCTTCCTTTTCCCTATATTCTGAGGCAAAGATGATTTAGCCAACACCCCTCTCTCTATCCTACCACTCTTAAAAGGTTGTATTCCCTCAACCAGTTTTACTTTTGTTGCTGTTCACTTGTTTTGGATTTGTTTGTTTGATTATTTTGTTTGGGGGCCACATGCAGAAGTGCTCAGGGCTTACTCCTGGAGGGGTAGTCAGGGATCATTGCTGGTGGGCTTCTGGGGACCATATGGGATGCCAGAGATGAAATTTGGGTTAGTAGTATGCAAAGCAAGCATCTTACCCGTCATATTCTCTCTGTCTGGTTTTTAAATGTTAAGAGTTCTACTTGGATTCTATATTCAGCTGTAGCCACTCTGAATCCCGACTCTAACTTCTCTGCCTTGGAGCTGAGCTGAATACAGTATATACAGCTAAATACTTAATATAGTAGTATACACATCGCTCTGCCAGTCACCCTAATGGTGCCTTAACTGGTCTCTGCTCCCTGGGATGCTAATTAGATGTACCAGGTTATACTTATTAGTACCTGTCTACCCTTAGTTTACACCTAGTGGTAACAGCATCCCATGGTTATAATTATACTGAATCAGAAACATTGCTCACTTTTCCCAAGAACCTCTCCTATCAACATAAAACTCGGAAAATTGCTGGTTTATGGTTTGAGACAATACTGTATCTTTCTCTCTTTATCCAAAGGATATATCTCAATAAATATACCTTAATGTTTTTAATTTTCATCTAAGTTTTTAACATTTTTTCTATCACTATCTGTATTTTTGTGTATATGCTCCACAAAAATCTCAACTGTACTGTTCTTTGAATATTACTATCAGATTCAGTCCTCCTCCCAAAATTTGTTGTATCTCTAAACAATGTGACTTAGCTGGACACCTAAGAGTGAGGTATTTAGATATAAATTTTTCTAGAGGGAAAGAAAAGCACTAAGATCACTGAAGTGTTAAGTTGTTTCGTTAAATGCAAAGTAAACAGAAGAGTTATCTCTCTCTATATATAGTTATATTTATAATATATATTACACACAGACAGCTTTTGAATACCTTTGGGTTTCACGCATATAATAACACTTTCTAAACCAAAACAATTTTATATTTTTACTTTTCCCTACCTAGTTTCATTTATTATCTTTAAGAAATAGGCTATGTTCTAATATTTACATTTATCTAAGAGGAAACTCTAATAACAATTATTTTTTATAATTTTTGAATTCATCATGTCGACCAAGACTACCCATGGTAACTCACAGTTCCAGAAGGCCGAATCTAAATGCTGGACATGGGAGTCTCCCAGTGGACAGTTACACAAAGAAATTGACCACGTCATAGTCAATCAAAGGTTTTGCCTGACCGATGTCACTGTTGTCCCAAAATTCCAAATGGGATTGGACCACCGTCTCCTTTGTGCAAAATTCTACTTCACAGAGCGGGAGAAAAGTCTGCAAAATTTAAGTCTAAGAAGACAACTCTTAGAATGACCACCAACTGGGAGTTCTTGGCACATTGCAGCAACATGGGAAGATGCTGTCCTTGACAACATCGAGGAGGAATATTATCCACTGGTTCAGCACCTCCATGACTGCGAGAAGAATGCCGAGAGTGAGAAAGCCAAAAACAGACGCCTGTCTTAGGAAACTCTCGAGCTCATTCATCAAAGTGGTTTGGCGCGAGCCTCAGGCAACCACAAGCTAACATCTGAGTTCACAAAGCTGTGCATAGATGTGATAAAGGAAGACCTCAAAGAGAGAAGAGCAGCAGTGTTGGCCAGTGCAACAGAAGCATTCTGCTTGGAAAAGTACTTGCAACGCTCTCCTATCCTTTGCCAACTACAAGACCAAGATGACTGCCCTCCAATGTCCCGATGGATCTATCACATCTTGCAGAGAGGCAATGGAGAGGATTATTCACGACTTCTTTGACAGCCATGTCCACCTGCCCACATACCAAATTCCGCAGGTTTGATATGTCATTCCCAACGTCTTCCCTTCTAAAATCTGACACGCCATTTCATTGGCAAAGATACGTACAGCACGTGGTCCGGACAAGGTCAGACCCAAATAGCTGAAGAATCTGACACCAGTACTCATCAATACACTAGCTTGGCTCTTCACACACTACCTGTCTGAATGCAGTTTCGTCTCAGTGGAAAACCAGTAGGATCGTTCTGTTGCACAAGAAGGGAGACATCCACGACATCGGCAACTATCACCCAATCTGCCTGCTGTCTGTCGTCTACAAGTTATTCACTCATGTCATACTGAATAGAATAGGCAGAACACTAGAGAAGGACAACCATGCGAGCAAGCCGGGTTCCAAAGGGGATTCAGCAAGATAGACCATATCCACACAGTGACCAAACTCATTGAAGTTTCACGAGAGTTCAAGATGCTGCTCTGTCTGACGTTCATTGACTTAAAGAAGGCCTTCGATTCTGTTGAAACTGAAGTGGTCATCGAAGCCCTGGCTAAACAGGGCTTTCAAACTCAGTATATTAAAATCCTCCACAAGCTGTATTGTGGATTCACCACCAAGATCTCACCATTCTACAAGGAAGTGATTATTGATGTAAAGAGTGCAGCAGGGTGATACCATTTCATCGAAACTCTTCAGTGCCACCCTCGAGAACATTATGTGACAACTGAAATGGGAAGGAATGGGAGTGAAGATAGACGGTCGGCAATTACACCACTTCCGCTTTGCTGGTATCATTCTCATAACACCAAACATTAGCCAAGCGGCACAAATGCTGGCTGACTTGGACCACAAGTGTGGAAAGGTTGGATTGCAGCTGAATCTCAACAAGACAATGCTCATGAAAAAGGAACTAGTCCCTGGAGCTTCATTAGCTCTCAATGGAACAAACATCTCCGAATACAGCAGCTATTGTACCTGGGTCGAGAAATCAACAAAAGGATGGACTTGGCGCCAGAACTGCGCAGGAGGAAGAGAGGAGTATGGAATGCCTTCAAGAGCATCAAAGATTAGGAAAATGAAGGATCTCCGACTCTGGGCACATCTTTTAGATTCCACCGTTCTTCCTGCACTAACAAATGCCTCAGAGACCTGGGCCCTACGCAAACAGGATGAGAACGCTATTAGGGTATCCCAAAGTAGAATCGAAAGAGCTATGCTAGGAGTATCACATCTCACTCAAGTGAGAAAAGGAATCCGAAGTTCTGACCTCTGTCTATGGACAAGAATCAGGGAAGCTGTCTAATTTGCCAAGGCATCAAAAAATCAGATGGGCCGGTCATGTAATTCGATTCAGAGACGACTGCTAGACCAGAGCTGTAACCTACTGGATTCCACGGGATGTCAGAAGACCCATGAACTAGATGGTCAGATTTCTTTATCAAATCCCTGAATGAACCATTTGAGGCTCTTCCTGTTCCTGCAGCAAGCAGATATCATTGGGCTACTCTGACAGTCGACAGGGACAAATGGCAACATTACTGGCGCCCGCTCGAGCAAATTGAAGATCAACGGGTCAATAAGTGATACAAGTGAAGTGATAATTTTTTATGTTTATATCTTAAAAATTTATTTAGTCACTTACATGTCACTGTCACCCTGTTGCTCATTGATTTGATTTCCTCGAGCGGGTACCAGTAATGTCTCCATCGTGAGACTTGTTGTTACTGTTTTTGATATATCGAATATGCCACGGGTAGCTTGCCAGGCTCTGCCGAGAGGGCAAGATACTCTCGGTAGCTTGCTATACTCTCCGAGAGGGGCGGAGGAATCGAACCTGGGTCGGCCACATGCAAATCAAATGCCCTGCTGCTGTGCTAACGCTCCAGCCCCACTTACATGTATTTTTAGAAAATATTTTCTAATTTTATAGGGCTTTGTGTTCTTTGTTTCTGCACTCAGCGCCTACCCCTGATAGTTTTGAAGGAACATAAGGAAGGTCGGACATCAAACCCAGGTCATCCACAGTAGGCAAGTGCTTTACCTACTATACTGTCTCTCCAGACACTGGTTTAGCTTTTCTTAAGCACAGTTTTTTTTTATTTTAATTTGTTACATGCATTTACATTTTTGACTTTAACTGTTTTATTTAAATATTGAGAAAATTTTAGGAAGCAGAAAACATATCTAATGTATATTTTACTAGAATAACATTTCATTATGACATTATTTTTCAGGTGATCATCATTGAAAATTAATGTTTTATGTATTACATGTAATACCCATATACAAAATTTCGCAGAATGGATATGTTGTTCCCAATGTCCTCCCTTCAGAGATCTGACATGCCATTTTGTCGGTAAAAATGCATACAGCACTTGGTCCAGACAAGGTCAGACAGAAACACCAGAAGAATCTGGTACCAGTACTCGTCAATACACTGGCTCAGCACTTCACATGCTACCTGTCCATATGCAAGGTTCTGTCCCAGTGGAAAACCATTCTATTGTACAAGACACATACAACAATGGCAGCTATCACCAAATCTGCCTGCTGTCTGTTATTTACAAGTTGTTCACTCGAGTCATCCTGAATAGAATAGGTAGAACACTAGACCAAGGACAGCCATACGAGCAGCTAGCCGAGTTCTGAAAAGGATTCAGCACGATCGACCATATCTACACAATGACCAAGCTCATTGAAAGTTTTTGAGAAATATAAAGCAGTAATAATCAAAACAGCATGGTACTGGTCCAAAGGCAGATCTGCAGACCAATGGAACAGGGTAGAATATCCCTAAACACAACCTCAATTGTATGAACATCTAATCTTTGATAAGGGAGCAAGAAATGTGAAGTGGAGCAAAGAAAATCTCTTCAACAAATGGTGCTGGCATAACTGGACAACCACTTGCAAAAAAATGGGTTTCGATCTCGACCGATCACCATGCCCAAAATTCAGATCAAAATAGATTAAAGACCTCAACCTCAGACCAGAATCCATAAGGTACATTGAATACAAGGTTGGCAAAACTGTCCATGATATTGAAGCTAACGGTATATTCAAAGATGACATGCCACTGACCAACTAAGTGGAAACAGAGATAAACAAGTGGGACTATATTAAACTAAGAAGCTTCTGCACTGCAAAAGATACAGTGACCAAAATACAAAGACAAAATACAGTATGGGAAAGAATATTCATCCAATACCCATTAGAAAAGGGGTTGATATCAAGGATATACAAAGCAGTAGTTGGAATCTACAAGAAGAAAACATCTAACCCCATCAAAAAATGGGGTAATTAAATGAACAGAAATTTTGTCAACGAAGAAATACAAATGGCACAAAAACACATGGAAAAATGCTCTTCATCACTAATCATCAGAGAGATGCAGATCAAAACAACCATGAGATACCACCTCACACCACAGAGACTGGCACACATCCAAAAGAGCAAAAGCAACTGCTATTGGCATGGATGTCGGGAGAAAGAGACCCTCTTACATTGCTGGTGGGAATGTCTACTGGTTCAGCCCATTTGGAAAACACTATGGTCACTTCTCAAAAGATTAGAAATTGAGGTTTCATTGACCCAGTCAATGGGTCAATGGGATATTCTCTCCTGGGAATATATCTGGGAGAGGCAAAAAATTAGAGTCAAAATGACATCTGCACTAGAATGTTCAGCAGCACTGTTTACAATATCCAGAATCTGGAAAAAACCAAAGTGCCCGAGAACAGATGACTGGTTAAAGAAACTTTGGGGCCGCCACGGTCGGTTCTTGACCAATCTCCACCCTGCAGAAAAGTCCTTTGTCAAAGGAGCATAGCCCAAAATCTTCAGTTGAGTTTCCTCCCAAGCTAACGATAGCTCCAGATAGTAAAGCCCATAACAACATGAAGAAACAGAGAAAATCCCCACCACCAGGAGAGAGCCAAGAAAATATCTCACTAACCTCAGCAGCGACCTCCCAGAAATACATCCTTCTCTCAGATAAAGAATTCAGAGAGGAAATTGTGAGGATGGTTCATGAACTCAAAGAAACTATGGAACGAACTTCCAATAAATTAAGGGAAGATATGGATGCAGCATTGGAACGCTCCACCAAGATAATCCACGAAGAAATGAGAGCAGAAATTTCAAAGCTACGAACAGAAGTCACACAACTAAAAGAATCAGTAGATGAAATAAAAATCTCCGTAGGAGCCCTCAATAGTAGAATGACTACAGCCAAAGACAGAATCAGTGAGCTTGAAGATGAGCTGCACAAAGCATATAGGCAACAACAAATAATGGCAAAAGACCTCAAAATGGCTCTAGAGCGAGTTAGAGTCCTAGGGGATGACCTCAGGAGAAACAACATAAGAATCATGGGAGTGCCAGAACCACACAGAACCAATCCCAATGAAAAAAGCACCATTAAAGACATCATTGCTAAAAAATTCCCAGAGCTAGAGAATGCGGACATCCAGATCCAAGGAGTCAGAAGGGTGCCAGCTAAAAGGGACCCAAATAGAAAATCCCCAAGGCATATCATAGTCAGAATGATGGATGCCGTGGATAGAGACACAATACTGCAAGCAGCAAGATCGAAGAAGGAGGTCATATACAAAGGCGCACCCCTTAGATTCACAGCAGACCTATCAGAAGAAACCCTCCAAGCCCAAAGACAATGGTGAGATATAGTGAAAAAACTTCATGAAATGAATGCCTCACCAAGAATACTCTACCCGGCTAAACTCTCAGTTAAACTTGAAGGAACCATACACTATTTCATGGACAAGAAACAGCTCAGGAACTTCATAGACTCAAGACCAAATTTAAAAGAAGGACTCAAAGGGCTACTATAAGACAAGGAAAAAGACCTATAAGAACAACAAACCCTACAGAAAAATGGCACAAAATCCCATGACAATAATTTCTCTTAATGTCAACGGGCTAAATGCACCAATCAAGAGGCACAGAATGGCAAAATGGATTCAGAAACTAAACCCAACTTTCTGCTGCCTACAAGAAACACATATGAATAGTCAGAACAAACACAGGCTAAAAATCAAAGGATGGAAAACAATCCTACAAGCAAACAGCCCCCTCAAAAAAAAGGCGCGGGTGGCCATACTAGTATCCGATAGCATAGATTTCAGGCTGAAAAAGATCAGAAGGGACAGCAAAGGTCATTTTATATTCACCAAGGGATATATGCAACAGGAAGAAATCACACTCCTAAATGTATATGCACCTAATGAACGACCAGCTAAATACTTAAAAGAACTCCTAACAGAATTTAAGGAGGACATAACTAGCACCACGATAGTAGTTGGAGATTTCAACACTGCCTTATCACCTCTGGATAGATCAACAAGAACTACACTCAGCAAGGAAACGATGGCCCTGAAGGAAGAAATGAAGGAGACAGGGCTAATAGACCTATACAGGGCTATACACCCCAAAAAGAAAGAATACATATTCTTTTCCAGCGCACACGGAACATTTTCCAAAATAGACCATGTTCTGGGCCACAAATTATACCCTAATAGAATTGGGAAGATAAAAATTGTATCAAGTATCTTTTCAGACCATGATGCAGTGAAGATGGAAGTTAATCACACACAGACGCGAAGAACCAAATCAAACACTTGGAATTTAGACAACTCATTATTGAACAATGAGTGGGTCACAGAGGAAATCAAGGAAGAAATCAAGAGATACCTCGAAACAAATGAGAATAAAGACACAAGCTACCAGAACCTATGGGACGCAGCTAAAGCTGTGTTAAGGGGAAAATTTATAGCTCTGCAAGCCTTCCTCAGAAAGCAAGAAAGGGCCTATATAGATAGCTTGACTTCGCAGCTCAAGATCTTAGAAGAGGACCAGCAAAAGGAACCCAAACCAGATCGAAGGAAAGAAATAATCAAACTTAGAGCAGAAATTAATGATATGGAAAACCGAAAAACAATCGGTAAGATCAATGAAACAAAGAGCTGGTTCTTTGAGAAAATAAATAAGATTGACAAACCATTAGCAAGACTCACAAAGAAAGAAAGAGAGAAAACCCTAATAACCTGAATCAGAAAGGAAAAGGGGGACATCACAACAGAAACCAAGGAGATTCAAAGGATCATCAGAGACTACTTTGAAATTCTGTATGCCATGAAACAAGAGAAACTAAAAGAAATGGATGAATTCCTTGACTCCTACAATCTCCCAAAACTGAGCCAAGAAGACATGAAATACCTCAATAGGCCCATAAATATCAAGGAAATCGAAACTGTAATCAAAAGTTTCCCCAAAAACAAAAGCCCAGGTCCAGACGGATTCACTGGTGAATTCTTCCAAACATTTAAAGAAGACTTGTTGCCAGTTCTCCTCAAGCTTTTCCAGGAAATTGAAAAGACTGGTTGAAGAAACTCTGGTACATCTATACAATGGAATACTATGCAGATGTTAGAAAAAATGAGGTCATGACGTTTGCATATAAGTGGATCAGCATGGAAAGTATCATGCTAAGTGAAATGAGTCAGAAAGAGAGAGACAGACATAGAAAGATTGCACTCATCTGTGGAATATAGAATAATAGACTATAAGACTAACGCCCAAGTATAGTAGAAATAAGTACCAGGAGGTTGTCTCCATGGCTTGGAGGCTGGTCTCTCATTCTGCGTAACTCAGGGAAGGGACCACCGAGTAAAATGTGGTCGGAGGTCATGTGGGGGAAGGGTGATGCGGGCCGAATACAGACTAGAGACTGAACACAATGGCCACTCAACACCTTTATTGCAAACCACAACACCTAATCAAAGAGAGAGAACAAAAGGGAATACCCTGCCATAGTGGCAGTGTGGGGTGGGGGGAGATGGGACTGGGGAGGGTGGGAGGGATGTTGGGTTTACTGGTGGTGGAGAATGGGCACTGGTGAAGGGATGGGTTATCGAAATTTGTATGGGGGAAGCATGAGCACAAAAATGTATAAATCTGTAACTGTACCCTCACGATGACTCTCTAATTAAAAATAAACTAATAAAAAAAATTTGAAATTCACTGTAGTATTTTGAAGAGCCCTACCAGGAGTGATCCCTGAGCAAATAACCTGGAGTAAGCCCTGAGCACCACTGGGTGTTCACTCTCTCCATCTACACCCACAAAAAAATTTGAAAACTCTACTCAGCTTGAGCGATATTCAATAAATCCTATAGTATTGCCATAAAAAAAGAAACTCTGGTATATCTACACAATGGAATACTATGCTGCTGTTAGAAAATATGAAGTCATGATCTTTCCATATAAGTGGAGCAACATGGAAAGTATCATGCTAAGTGAAATGAGTCAGAAAGAGAGAAACAGACATAGAAAGATTGTACTCATCTGTGGAATATAAAATAACAATAGGAGAATAACACCCTAACATCCAACAATAGTAGAGATAGATAAGTACCTGGAGGTTGGCTCCAAGGCTTGGAAGCTAGCCTCACATGCTGGAGGAAGGGGCAGCTCACATAGAGAAGGGAACACCAGGTAAAGTGTGTTTTGAGGACCCACACAGGTTGGGAGATGCGCACTGAAAATAGAATACAGACCAAACAAGATGGCCACGCAGTGTCTCTGTTGCAAACCACAGCACCCCAAAGGAGAGAGAGATCAAAAAGGAATGCCCTGCCACAGAGGTGTGGTGTGGTGGGGGTGATGGGGTTGGAGGGTGGATGTTATACTGGGAACACTGGTGGAGGAGATTGGGCACTGGTCGAGGGATGTAAACAAAATGTAAATATGAAAATTCATAAGTTTGTAACTGTAACTCATGGTGATTCACTAATAAAAATTAAAAGGGAAAAAACCAAATATATTATCTTAAACACGTAAAAAATTATAGGCAATTGACATGACAAAGGCAAAAAGAAAGAAAATAACAAACGCCAGGCAGAACATTTTCTGAAACATGCAATAGGGCCGTTTAATCCTCCAATATTTCTATGCTATGACCCACATTCAACACATAGTTGAGATCTGAGTTTAGAGAAAAACTGATGAAAAGATTCAAATTATTTTATAAATCACATAACTTGTTTGTGAGCAATTTTAGATAAAGCTAGTATGTTAGGTTTTGGAATATTAAAATATTTAAATTTTTCTATCAGATTTCATCATCCACAGCACAGAAAATAGATGAATAAATGTTCAGTATCATTGTATGACTGATACTCAAACATGAAAGCTTTGTAATTGTAGCTTACAATTCAATTAAAAAAATTCTATAATAAAAAAAGAAAAAGAAAGTTCTCGAGGGTTCAAGATGCCACTCTGTCTAACAGTCATTGATTTAAAGAAGGCCTTTGATTCTGTTGAGACTGAAGCAGTCATCAAAGCCCTAGCTAAACAGGGCATTCAAACTCAGTACATCAAGATCCTCCTCGAGCTGTTACGGATTCACCACCAGGATCTTACTATTCTACAAGGAAGTGATCATTGATGTAAAGAGAGGGGTTTGGCAGTGTGATACCATTTCACCAAAACTCTTCAGTGCTACCCTCGAGAACATCATGCGACGACTTGAATGGGAAGGAATGGGAGTGAAGATAGATGGTAGGCAACTACACCACCTCCGCTTCACTGATGACATCGTTCTCATAACACCAAATATTAGTCAAGCAGCACACATGCTAGCGAACTTCAATCGCAAGTGTGGAAAGGTCAGACTGCAGCTGAATCTCAGCAAAACAACATTCATGAAAAGAAACTAGTCCCTGGGGTTCCATTTGCTCTCAATGGAATGAACGTCTCCGAATGCAGCAGCTATGTGTACCTGGGTCGAGAACTCAACATGAGGAGGAGGAAGAGAGCAGCATGGAACACCTTCAAGAGCATCAAAGAAGTGGTTAAGAGGATGAAGAACCTCTGGCTCCGGGCACATCTTTTTGACTACCCCATACTTCCTGCACTAATATATACCTCAGAGACCTGGGCCTACAAAAACAGGATGAGAATGCTATTCAGATTTCCCAAAGAGGACTCAAAAGAGCTATGCTTGGAGTATCACATTTTACTCAAGTGAAAGAAGGAATCCGGAGTTCCAACCTCCGTCGATGGTTAAGAATCAGGGATGCTGTCTCATTTGCCAAGGCATAGAAAATCTTGTGCCAGATACGTAATGCGATTCAGAGACGACTGCTGGACTAGAGCTGCTACCAACTGGATTCTATGGGACATCAAAAAACCGTGTGGCTGCCCCTCAGCGAGATGGTCAGGCTTCATTGTCCAAACCCTAAACAAACAGTTTGAGGCTCTTTTTGTTTCTGGATCCAGCAGATATCTCTGGGCTACACTAGCACGTGACAGGAACAAATGTAGGCTCACTCCAGCAAATCAAAGATCAATGGGATGACAAGTGATACAAGTGATATATTATTTTAAACTCCCCCATAAAAGTTCAATTTTGTGCTTTATTTCATCATTTTCCCTTTTGTCTAAATTTACCTACCTCTCTTGTTTCTTTATTATGCTTAGTAACACTATTTGATTTTATAGTTTATTTAAATTTTATTTAATTCATCAGTTTTCGCTTTATCACACATAGGAATGAATTCATAGAATGTACATATTTTCCCATCTGTTTTTTTACATTAACACTATCTTCATCTGTGTTGCAAGTAGAGCATTTTATTTTACTTTGTTTTTACAGATAAATTATATTACATAGTAGATATACACTACATCTTTATTGAGTAGCTACCAAGTTCCTCTCCTCCCAGGTCCTGGTTATTTTATATTATGTTGCAATAAACTTGGAGAAATATGTATCCCTGAAAATCAGTGTTTGGTATTTTGGGGTATATATACAGAATGAGTTAACAGAATCTCATTTAATTTCTACTTTATAAGAAAATTTTATATCACTTTCCTTAATTGCCACACCAATTTATACTATTAATCCTCTCCAACACTTGTCTCTTATCTATAATAACTATTGTTATTGGTGTGAAGTGATCTTTAATACTGCATCAATTTTCATCATTTTGATAAGGAGAAATGATGACTATCTTTTAGTATACTTCTTTGTCATTTGTTTGCCTCATTGGAGAAGTGTATTCAGATCCTCTTTTCATATTTTAGATGGTGTGGCACACTCCATGGTGTTCAAGGACTATACTTGTTTCTGTGCTAATGAGTGACCACGGGAATAATATGTAGTACTGAATATCAAACTGGCATCTTCATATGCAAGGCATGTATCGTATCACTGTATTCTCTCTCCTGCACTTCTAGTCACTTTATAAAAAATCTGTTCTTTATTTTAATAACAAAATTTTATGAATTCTTTTTATTTGTTAAAATTGACTTGTCAGACTTTGCAAATATCTTTCTGCATTTGAGTACATTTTTGTTTAAATGTGGTCTTTTATTATGTGGGAGCTTTTGAACTTGATGCAGTCCTATTTTTATTTTTGCTCTATTTTTCATAGAACATTTGAATTTATTCACTTGCTTTGTCTTTAAGACTGATGTCAAGATGCATATTCTCTAAGATTTCTATTATGTACCTTGCAGTTTCAAATCATACATCATAGTTTTTATTTATTTTAAGCAAAATTAAATTTACCAGAATTTTTTTAAGAAACTTTCATAGTTCCAAATAAATTCATAATTTTTCTATGTATTGACCAAAATGGTATTTTAACAATAATTGGTTTGAATCTGTATATAGCTCTAGGTACAATGGCCACTTCAAAATTTTAACTGTTCGCATTTATGATCACACAATAT
The DNA here is from genome assembly GCF_027595985.1 of Sorex araneus. Taxonomy (NCBI): domain Eukaryota; kingdom Metazoa; phylum Chordata; class Mammalia; order Eulipotyphla; family Soricidae; genus Sorex; species Sorex araneus. The sequence goes on along the minus strand of NC_073313.1, from coordinate 226,759,842 downwards.
CTTTTCATTGCTGACCTTCTGTCTTTTTGTCAACATTTTTAACATTCTCAATGTATAGGTCTTTTGTTTTTAAGTTAATTTTCCCTAATTATTTAGTTGTTTTTTGATGCAATAGTAAATGTGACAGTTTTTCCTACTTTCCCTTTTTCTCTTCTTGCTCACAGAAATGCAAGAAATTGTTATTAGTTGTTCAGTCTCCCACTTTATTGTACACACCATTTTATTTTATTCATTTACATATTTATTTTGGTGTTTGGGTCATATCTGATGATGCTCAGGGTTACTACTGGCTCTGCATTCAGGAATTACTCCTTGTGATGCTTTGGAGACCATATGGGATGCTAAGAGCTGAACCCAGGTCAGCCACACGCATTGTACTAGGCTTCAGCACCAACACAGCATGTTAAATAGCTTACACTGGAGTGTTTTGAGTATTCTATGTGTATTATCATGTCATCAGTGAATAATTATAGTTATACTGTTTTCATTTCAGTTTGGATTACTTATAGATCCATTTTTTAAATTTCTTCTTAATTGTAATGGCTAGAATTTCTTAAGTTATATTGAATATTAGTGATAGTAATGGTAAAAATAAATATTTTGTCTAGTTTATTAACTTTTAGAGAAAGCTTTATTTTTAATGTGTTCACCATTAACTATAATGTCAGCTATAAGTTTTTCACATATGACTTAGGCCTCTTTTAATTATTTTTAGTCAAGCATATCATTTTTATTTAAAAAAATTATTTGGAGATGTATGAGAGTAGAAAAAGAGAGGAATATGTGCTCAAGAGTGAATACAAATACAGTATTTTCCAAAGTAGAAAAAGTCTGACTTTTATTATGCTGAGATGAATATTTTTATCATAAAAGATATTGATTCATGCCAAATACTGTTTATTTTCTGACTCTGTCCCTCTTGGAGAGCCTGGCAAGCTTCCGGGAGTACCCTGCCCGCACATCAGAGCCTGGCAAGCTCCCTGTGGCATATTAGATATGCTAAAAACAGTAACAACAAGTCTCACAATGGAGACGTTACTGGTGCCTGCTCGAGCAAATAGATGAATAATGAAACAACAGTGCTAACATTGCTAACATTATCATATGATGTTTGTCTTTCCTTTGTTGACACAGAATATTATGTTTATTGATTTGGGTATGTAAAATCATGCTTGTATCCCTGCAAACAAAGTCTAAGTGATGGAGCACAATTCTTTTTCTATATTGTTCAATACATTATGCATGCTCAAAGGGATGGAGAGCATGTTCAATGTACCAAGTTTTTCCCCTTTGAATGAGGTTTAATTTTTTTATAATTTTCATACAAAAATCTTTTCCAATTTATCATCTACCTGCCTGAACTTTATCCTTACCAAATAGCCCTCTACCCTCAAAGACTGTTCAATTGTAGTTTTGTCATTTTAAACTGATATGTGTAAAATTATATGCATTTATTTCTATCTGGACTATAAAGGAATATAAAACAGTGAGAATAGTTAAAACTGACTTTCATCACTTGCCCCTTTGAAGCCATTATTACAACAATGGTATGTTTCCATAAAATTGAAAATTTTACATTTTAAATAATATTAAGTGGTTTTCTATTGCACTTGGAGTTGAAAATTCATATAATGATTGCTAAGGAGTTATATTTCCTAGCATTAACCATTACCTCTTAAATCTCTCTTCCTGGCATTTTCTTTTTGTAAACAATATTTTCATCTTTCTGAAGTTATTTTGTGTTTTCTGTAATCTTAGTGATCCTTAGTGATCCTTAGTGAATCTGTCTTTTGTCTGACAGATTATACCTCTCTCCATGTTTCCTTAACAACTGTCCAGTCTGCCTACTACATTATAAAATAAATCCCAAAGACTGGGTTGCTCAAAGACATTAACTTATTGTTCACTTCTGAAAGCTGAAAATCTAAATTAAAACGTCTGGTAGATCTGGTGCCCAATGAAATCCTTCTTTTTGATTTGAAGAAGTCCATATTCTCATCATGTCCTCTCATGGTGGAGAATAAGAGACCATGTTTCTTACTTCTATTAAAATACCTATTCTCTTTATGAGGTATCTGTCCTAAGGACCTATTTATCTCTTCAAGGGTTCACCTTTGGCCAGAAATATCATCACTTTGGGAAAAAAAGGCATTTTATAATAATTTACAAAAGAAAGCCTGCCTTCATTTTCATAAAACTCATAACTTATAATTATTTATATTGACCTAGATGGCATTAATATGTGTTGAATCTTCATAAAACATTTTGTTTTATGTTCTTGTGTATCCATAAAATTGTGTAATTATATGATTTAATTGTATTTTTTCACATATTGAAATTCCAGTAGGAAAGTCTGTTTGTTCACTAGAGCCTATTAGAGTTTCCTGGTGCATACAGTCAGTTAATTAAGAACTGAAATAGCAGACCTGTTTGCTTTGCTCTATGGAGTTACCCATAACTTTTGTCAGATTCATAAAGAAATATGTTAGTATGAAAATGTTAAGGATTGTTGAACTAGGGTTGGGGACATAGTACAGCAGGGAAGGCATCTGCCTTTCATTCTTCAGGCCCTCGTTAGACCGCCACAGTACCTATGTCTCCCAAGCCTCAGAGCCAGAGGTATGCATAGAGCACAGCTGGGTGTGATTGCAAAATAAAACAAACAACTATTCATTACTTAACAAGATATTCTCTACATCCCCTTTAATACATAAACTTTCACAAATGTTCTTATATCTAGTAAGGTAATGATATTTACTATAAATTCATATATTGATATTTACTCTGAGTTTTCACTGCTATATTAATGGTTAATATTACCCAATACATCCAATTATTGCAACATTAGTCCGTTTTTTTTTGCGGGAGTAAAGGATGGCTCATGTAAAGAACAGTGTCTACTCAGTTATCTTTAAGTAAAATTTATTTGTACAGGAATGAAGATACATGATTATAATATAGGGACAAAAACTTAGATCTCTGTACAGTTTTATTTTCTTTGCAGAAAATTTGATGAAATCAACTTGGTGAAAAAATTAACTAAAAGCATACTCATTTGTAATCGTATTCTTTGTGACCTATGTCTACTAGAAAATTTTCTAAGAGAAAATAAATGGTTAAAAATAATTATTTCAAACATCTTCCTGAATTATCTTTGCTACTAACAACATTTTATTTTGTAAAATGTTTTTAAATGTTGAAATAGACCACCACTGTTGCTCTCATCAATAATTAAGTCAAAATTCTAACTTATTAGTACAAGTGAAACAAAAAATTAGATTAACAATAATTAATGAACAGGTATTCGCATATTTAGCATTCATCATAATTATTTGTTATCTATAATGTCATGAGCAGCATTTTTATGCAAATGAAGATTTAAGATAAATAATACAAAGGTAATACCTTTTTTAATATCTTCTTAATATTTTGACAGACTAGTATAAAAATATATATTTATTTATATTTAGCTTAATGTGACTATTCAGATTTTTCACATAGATATAAGGCCAATATTGTTAAATTTTAACTTTTATAACAGAAATGTAGACAGACCAGTAAAATTAGAGGACAATGTGATAGAGATAAGATATATTTCAAAAATAGTGAATTTAAAGCATAGCTTATTCCTATAGAAGTAACTAAAAGTTTAAAATTTTGAATTGATATTTTATTCTCTGATATAACCAATTGGTAAAAAATATTAAATATAATTAAAGTCACTGATATTAGCAAGCATTAATTTGGTAATTATTACTAGTATTAGTTGATTAGTGTCACTGCTAATTTTTATAACTGTGTAGAAAAATGTGATTTGACACAATGGAAAAAACAAATTCAAATTTCATCTAAAATGAATGAATGAATATATAATTTGTACATATAATCTCATGATTGTTATGAAATTATTAAGTTAAAAAATCAATTTGAGCTTTCATAGTCTCTTTCATAGTCTCTGGGCCTCTTGCACCCACATCTCCCATTTTCCAGTAGCTAGGCAATCACATCCAGAGACTTCCCCCGCCCCCCCCCCCCGCACCCCCCAACACACACGTACCACGTAATCCCATCAGCCAATGTATCTAATAGCCTAGTTCTCCCTCTTGGAGAACCTGACAAGCTACCAGGAGTCTGTTGCCCACTTGCGAGAGCCTGGCAAGCTCCCCATGGCATATTCATATTGAAAATACATTAATAGATATATATACCTCTCGGAAAGCCCAGCAAGCTACTGAGAGTATTTCACCCCATGGCATAGCCTGGCAAGCTACCCATGGAGTATTCGATACGCCAAAAACAGTAACAATAGGTCTCATTCCCCTGATCCTGAAAGAGCCTCCGATCATTGGGGAAGACAAGGAGAGGCTGCTAAGATCTTAGGACTGAGTTTAATAGAGACATTACTGGTGCCCGCTCAAATAAATCTACAAACAATGGGATGACAGTGATACAGTGATACACTCTCTATAAAGAAATTATTTAATGCAAAATTTCAAAACTAAATGTAAAATTATGACTTCTTTCATAACTTAAAGTAAGGTTGTTCCAATCATGAGATTGCTATAAAGTATAGGAATACTTGTAGGCATACAACTCTAATTGAAGATTTAATAAAACAATGAGAAAATATGTAGAGTTCTCAGAATTGGCATTATAAACCTAGTTTGATAATTATTTGAAAAATATCTTTATTATCAATCCTCAGTTACGTCATTGTCATCAAAGTTTAAAGCAAACTATGTTTAAACTTGATTATTAATCAAGTAGAATAAATATGCTGGTTTGGGGGCCGGAACGATAGTACAGCAGGTAGGGCATTTGCCTTCCATATAGCTGACTCAGGTTTTATCCTCAGTTTCCAATATCATTCCGGATCACCACCAGGAGTAATTCTTTAGTGTAGAAGCATGTGTAACCCCAGAGCATTGCTGGCTGTGATCAAAACCATACACATTCAGAGGCTGGAACAATAGCACAGTGGGTAGGGCGTTTGCCTTGCATGTGGCCAATCTGGGTTCGATTTCCAGCTTCCCATAAGGTCCCCTGAGCACCTCCAGGAGTAATTCCTGAGTGCATGAACCAGGAGTAGCCCCTGTGCATCGCCCAGTGTGACCCAAAAATTCAAAAAAAAAAAAAAACAACAAGAACAAAAAACATACACATACAAATAAAATGATAATGATAACAAATAAATATGCAAATAAATATTTTGGTTTACAAATAAAATAAAGTTTTATCTTTTAAAAGTCTCAAACAAAAATAAAAGTTTATTCACTTTCAATTTACTAATGTTTGTAACAATGTACTTTTCAATGAAGGAAATGATGAAATTGGAAAAAAGGATAAACATGGATAAAGAGTTTTAGTGATATTTGGAGGATTGGGGATGATTGTTGGATAAAATATCTATTTGATAAATAAATATAAGTATTTGATCATCAAGAAAATGATGAAAATCAGAGGGTTCTTTTGGCTTGTTGTTTTGTGTTGTTTTTTTCTTGCCACACCTGGAGGTGCTTGCATCCTAATCTGTCTCTGTGCTCAGGGATCACTCCTGTCAGGCTCAAAGTCCTTATTGTTTGCTGGGGATGGAACCAGTAGGCTCAGGTTTGATCAGCTTATAGGCAAGTGTGCTGCTAGCTGTACTATTGCCCCGGTTTCTGAAAACTAGACTCTTAATGACTTCTGTAGTAATTTGTATGTTTACCCAATAACCCAGAAATTCCATTCTGAAATAAAAATAAAAAGAGGTACTTTTGTCAATCAAAATGTATATAAACTGTTTCTTCCTAACTAGAAAGAAAAAATTCTTCATAATTAGAAAGAAAACCTGAAAAGAGCCCAAATATTTATCTGCACTCGAATGATGCAGTAAATAGTTCTAATAGCTTCAACTTGTACATAATATTCTAGAACACACCTGGACATGCCTTTGACCAGTATGACAAGACCAGGTGAGAGCAAACATAACCTAAACAGTGAATTAAATGGTGTCTGAACATTAGAATTTACCCTCTTGTTTTTTTGTTCTTGAAATCTTGGTCTCATTAGCTGACACACTTTGAGATAGCTTGCTGGATGCTTCATATTTATGATGAACCAGTTATTAATTTGCTTTAACTTTGTTCAAATGCAGTTTTCTCGCCTGGCTTAAAGTGCTTGAGTTAAAGTTTCTAAAGATTTTTTTCTTCAGTTAGCCTAGTAGAGGCCTTGTCAGGAGAAGTAATTGTGAGAAGCAGAAGATTCCTCAGTGAGATGCTAGGAAAAGGGGAATATGAGAAGCAGCTAGCTCATCTCTTCTCACCCTGGTCATAAAAGTTGTAGGGAGAAGCTCTGGACAAGAGGGATAAATGATTTAACTGAGTTAACTAGTTTACAGCAACAGATCCAGAGAAGCTCCTCAGGAGCATAAGGCCAGGGAAGGAATTTCAAAGAAGACCATCATCATTCCCTGCAGGAACATATAAGGCCAGGAAAGGAAGTTCAAAGAAGACCATCATCATTCCCAAAACCCCCTGGTAACCACCTTGGCAACAAACTTTTATCTAGGTAGAAGCCCACGTGGGGGCAGGTATTGTAGAAAGGCCACCTTGAACAAAGGAAGGCCTCACATATGCTGCCCGAGCCCATGTGTTGCTTTTGCCCACGTGGCCAAGCAAATGTGCCCGAGCACATATGTTGCCCGCATCTCCCCTCTAGAGATGTGTATTTTCATGCTTTCATGTCTAGCTGATGAGATGCTTTCTTGATGTATGGAAGCTGGGAGTATTTTCTCAATTTGGAATGTTTGTTTTCTTGATAATTTGCTATTGTATGCCTTTGTTCACTTTGGACTCTTTGTAAGTTACTTTTGCCTTTGGAATTGTTTTTCTTCAAGCTACGACCTGACTGCGAAGTCAGGACACCTCGGCCCCAGATAGGTGGAAACATAAAGTCTTAATGTGTGGTTTGCATTCCCACTGGACTCTCTGTCTCTCTGAATACTGAGGAGTGGTCTTCAGTCCTAACAGTAATAAGACAGTTCAAAAGGAAAATCTGCTCTTAAGGAGTCTGGTGTCTTTTGTTGTTTTTACTTTTTTTTAAATCTTTTTGGGTCACACCTGGCAATACACAGGGGTTCCTCCTAGCTCTGCACTCAGGAATTATTCCTGGCAGTGCTTGGGGGACCATTTGGGATGCTGGGAATCAAACCCCAGTCAGCCGCTTGCAAGACAAATACCCTACCTGCTGTATGAGCGCTTCAGCCACTGTTTTTACTTTTAAAGCTAGGTCATCAACAGCTAACTTCTGTGACCTTGATATGGTAGTGCTGCAGAACTCAATGATACACATTCTTAAGTGTTTCTAAACTGGAGGTATAGCTCAGCAGCAGTGCTTCGGGTTTAATCCTGGCTCTATGCTCAAGGATAGCTCCTTGCAGGCTCGGTAAATTTATGGAAAATCAGGAATCAAACCCTGGTGGGTTGCGTTCAAGTCAGGTATGCTCCAGCTGTACTATCAACGGACTTCTGTGAGTTCATTCCCTGGCACTAGAAACAAACGAAAGATCTCTCAGTATCTGTATTGCAAACCGTAATATTCAAAAGTATAGCCAGATTATTGGGGAAATTATCTGCCATAGAGACAGGGTGAGGGATGAGGGGGGAGAGGGATATTGGGGACATTGGTGGCGGAAAATATACACTGGTGGAGGGACTGTCATTTGATCATTGCATGAATGAAACTCAAACATGAAAGCTTTTTAACTGTATCTCATGGCGATTCAATTAAAAAAAAAAGTAATTGTACAGTATTCCTGACCTGTTTTCACACATTTTTCTATAATGTTCCTCAAGTACCACAGCATGTGTTTTTTTTTATTAACCTAAACCTTCCAGCATTAATCTTCAGCAAGTATACCTTGCTACTCAATGATCTATAGCTATAATTTCTCCAATGTGAACTTAATTTTGAATCAAACTACTTAATTGGTAAATAGGATGCCTTTAGTATGCACTGTAGCAATGTCATCCCATTGTTCATTGATTTGCTCGAGTGGGCACCAGTAATGTCTCCATTATGAGACTTGTTGTTACTGTTTTTGGCATAAGAAATAATCCATGGTTAGCTTGCCAGGCTCTGCCGTATGGGCAAGATGCTTTCGGTAGCTTGCCAGGCTCTCTGAGAGGGGCAGAGGAATCAACCTGGGTTAGCGTTATGCAAGACAAATGCCCTACCCGCTGTGCTATTGCTCCAGTCCTGCCTTTAGTATAAAAGTGACTTAATGAAGGAAAGAGTAAAACATATGCAGTGCTGGAACTATTCTATAACTATGAATACTTTATAGATAAATAGGTACATGTAAAAAGAAATATCAAGCTGTGCATTTAAGTGGATATACTACTCTATAGGACTGGAGCGATAGCACAGCGGGCAGGGTGTTTGCCTTGCATGCAGCTGACCTGAGTTGGATTCTTCCGTCCCTCTCAGAGAGCCTGGAAAGCTACCGAGAGTATACCGCCCATACGACAGAGCCTGACAAGATACCTGTGGTATATTCAATATTCCAAAAACAGTAACAACAAGTCTCACAATGGAGACGTTACTGGTGCCTGCTCGAGCAAATCTATGAACAACAGGATGACAGTGATACAGACAGTGTTACTACTTTATGCAAATTTTCTGAAAATCATGCATCTATGTGCAAATAGATGACTGGAGCAATAGTTTTTAAATCATCTTCACAAACTGCCAGCCAATAGTTTATAGAATGCTCCTAATGCAAAACTACTCTTAGTTTCTTGATATCTGTGTTAGTCTTGGCTCTTCTTTCCTATCTTTTAAAAAATATCCAAACTCCTATTGAAGTATCATTATTTATAATGCTTTATTTTTTGTTTTAATCTTAGTATTTTACAATATATTTGGCCAACATTTTTGCAGTGTATTTGTAAGTTTAGTTTTGCTTATTGTTTATTTATAGGTAAACTCAATTTATGCAATTTTGGCAGGAACAACATTTCTCTTATCAAAATCTTTCTTGGTTAACTACAAGAGTACATTTTCAGGAGATAGTGTCAGCATAGACTGAGAGAGAGTTAATAATATATAAACCTACATTCCACCCTAGAAATTATTTTACAAATTATAGTTTCTTTTTACATATTTAGAGTGATAAATTGCTTTGTCATGAACACTTCACCTTTTATTGTGACTTTTTGGCAAGAACCGTCTTAATATATCAAATATATACTGTCAAAGAGTACCTATTGAGCAATGGTGTAAACTCTTACTCTTAAAGGATTATAATAGTTCCTTGTACTTAGAATCAGGTGATTTATAAGTTGTCATTATAAAAGGCAAACATATAAATGAAGAAAATTAATCTTGGAGAAAGCCAACTTTGTAGGATTAGACATTTCATTTTCAATAGTCAATGTTGAAATAAAGTTTTAAATAAATATGCAGCTAAGTAATACTCAGATAAAATTTAAAACTCAGATTATAGGTCTCTACTTATGGTTTCATAGTTACATTACTAAAAACAAAAATAATTACAATATGAGCATAGAGAGTATTCAAGGCATAGTTTTATGGTGCATCAATAAAATCCACAAGGTAACAGAAAAGTTAGCTTATCACATTTCAAAGTACTCCCAAGTTAAGTTGCTTATTTTGTCTCAATAATGAGTTTAATTATGGAGCAATGTTGTTGGTAATTCACCATTGTCCAAATTAAGATGGCTGATCATGAGTTGGCTAAGATCCACCAAGAAAGAATTTTTCATGGCATGTTTGATGCCTTTGTTCTTCTTGGTCTCTTTCCATGCTTGATGCTGCATTTTTTAGTAAGTTTCAGCTACGTTTGGATTTCTCACCATGTGCTGGCTTATAATTAAATTATTTTTTAACAATAATATAATATCACTATTTTATGCTTGCAGTGCTGCTGTACCATACCTACTACTTGGGTACCATGCACTGTTTCCATAAGGTCCTGTCCTCTTTTCAGTTTTTACATCTAAAGCATCCATTGTGACAATATATACTAGTATCACTTGTCATCCCATCGCTCATTAATTTGCTCGAGTGGGTTCCAGTAACATCTCCATCCCTGTCATGTGTTAGTATAGCCCAATGGCATTTGCTCGTCCAGGAACACAAAGAGCCTCAAACCGTTCATTCAGAGTCTTGACAAAGAAGTCTGACCACCTCATAGGTGGGCGGCCAGGCATTCTTTTGATATCCCATGGAATCCAGTCGGTAACGGCTCTAGTCCAGCAGTCATCTCCAAATTGCATTATGTGTCCGGCCCATCTGATTTTTGACGCCTTGGCATACATTGTGTTCAGACACTCAAAATTGCCTCAAAGGCCACTTTTTCATCTAACAACTAATGTTTTTGTGCTTTTGCACACTGTGTTTCATTAATTGATTCTGTCTTCTTAGCCATCTATATATATTTAATTTTATAAAATCAAATATTTTCCCAGCTAAATTAAATCATGTTTGAGCTGAAATATATACAAACATGTAACTACATGAAAAATGTTTACATGACCTTGTCATCTGGCTCTCACCTTTCTGCTTAGGATCAATGTTTCTAAGAACATATCTCCCTTAAAAATCCACACCATATTATATTGTCAAATTGCAGAAAGGAAATTAAAGCATTCATTGCATGATTTTAAACATTTTAATAAAGATTTTGATAAATTAGCAGAAAAGTACAAATGTTTTTATTTTCAAGTTGTCAATGACAGCAGAAATTTTAATACGTATCATAGTGAAAAAGGAGCTTAAGAGGTTTTCTTAAGTAGAACAACTTTTACTATTTATTGTTTATACATATTTTCATTACCGTCCTCTCCCACTTACCAAATGATTGCGTTTTTTTTTTTCTTTTTGGGTCACACCCGGCGATGCACAGGGGTTCCTCCTGGCTCTGCACTCAGGAAATACCCCTGGCGGTGCTCAGGACACCAGTTGGGATGCTGGGAATCGAACCCGGGTTGGCTGCATGCAAGGCAAACTCCCTACCCGCTGTGCTATCACTCCAGCCCCATGATTGCTTTTTTCTTTCTTACTTACTTAGTTTCTTTTGCAGAGAAAGTGGGTATGTACCTGGTTATGATCAGGGCTTTATCCTCACTCTGTTCTCAAGTATCATTTTTAGCCACGCTCAGGGAATCATATTCAGGGCCAGAAATTGAACCAGGGTGGTTGCATGTAAGGCAAGTCATCTGTACAATCTCTCTGGTCCAACAAATATTTATTATGTTAAATATCTCAATTCTGAATGATGGTGAATGTCTTTAACACCATGAATCTAACAGAATCTAATAGCAGCAAATGTGTTGATAGCTGTTTTCTTGCAGATAAGTTTGCAGTTTTGGTATTTACATTGTTCAAAACCCTATTCCTAGCAGTTACATGCAAAGAAACTTCATGAGAAACTCCTGATTTGCTCTTATAGCATCAATATAATTGATACACTTATCATTAGATTATATAAAAATAAAGAAAAATGTTGATTGGGCCAGAGTGATAGTGCAGTAGATAGGGTACTTGCCTTGTACACGGCTGACCAGGGTTTGATTCCCTGCATTCCATAAGGTACTCCAAACAATAAGAACAGTAATTTATGAAAGCAGAGACAGAAGTAATCCCTAAGCATTGCCTGCTGCCTCATTACCTGCATTGCCCCCAAAATAATCAAATTGAGAAAATATTCTTCTAATATTTTACTCAGTCTGGTCAGATTAGTATGGTCAGGTCAGATTTATATAGTCAACTATTGAATAATCAAGATGTATCACATTATATTTAAATAGAGATACAGAATAGTGTATTCTTGGGTGCATTACATTAGTTGAAAAGTTTTAAAAATTTCATTTGCATTGCATACTAGGAGTCATTTTATGTTTCTGTTGATTCCCAATATTATTGTGATTCTCAATTATTCTGTAAAAGATACATTTAAGAGATTCTTAATAAGAATTTATAGTTAATATCAATTTTCTAATTTTAGTACATTTGAGACTATAAGGCTATAATTACATTTCATTAAAAGGAATAATTTTACTTGATAATAGTAATAACATCCTCAATAATTATATTTAAAAAATGCACTGACTTAAGTATAGAAATATGACATTTCAATTTCAACTAATTATGTGGAATTATGTACACATTTATTGCTCTGCTATGTCTATTCGATTTGGAATTATCAGTAATGCTGATCTATTCAAGGCATTTGAAAAAATAATTTGTTGATTTGCACTATTTCATGCCAATAAAAAGAAAGTTAACAAATTGAGACTAAATAATGTAAATTTTCATAATTAAAAGCAATTTATCAAACTGAAAAGTAATTAAAAGATATAGTTACTCTTAAATTTTTTTAGTCTGCATATCTTTTTAAACATTTACATGTCGAAAATAATATGCTACTTAGATTTAGTTCTGTGCTATTTAGATTTCATTTAAATTCTCCATTTATAACATTCCAATTGCTCATAAATTTAAACTTTAGGAATATTTGTTGTCTGGAACGAGGTAATGATCTCTTCAATACAAGTTTCCTTCAATCATCATGAGTAAATTTATAGACCCTATTAGATATTAAAAGCAATATATAGAACTAGATGAATATATAAACTAAGGTGAGATATCACTGAAGTAAGTTGAAATAGTGACAAAATTGAAGAACCACTGATATAGTACAAAAATTTAGTCAAAGAGATGAGTTTCTATTTTTTATACCTGCTGACATAAAATAAACCTCAAGAGATGTTCTTTATGAAATAAACATAATGACCAACAGTATTTACTCAGAATTCAATTAATAACAGCCATTTATATTTGACATAAACAAACATACACATGTAAAATAATTTTTATGTGTGAGAGAGACAGAGTGAGAGTGACTTTTATATGAGACAGGCTGAGAGATTTGTACCAAAGTATGAAATGACCATCACTTGGGAGGAGCTATTATTTTTCATTATTTCTTCTTCTTTTTTGTATTTTAAAAAATACAACCTATATGTTCTTTTTATAACTCTAAAAATATTTAAATCACGCACTAACAGTTGAAAAGCAACCAAATATTAAACTGACTATAACAGACATTTCTTTGCTCAAGGAAAATAATAATTAGTCATTAGGAAAATGTGAATCAAGTCATAATTAATTTGTATTTCATAATCACTAATATGACTACAATTAAAAATCAAATCTTAGGTTTTGGTTGATGTAAATTTATGTCTCATACAGTACTACTAGGTGCAGAAATTTTGGAGAAATGTTTTGGCACTTAAATTATTGAAGATCAAATTTTTCTGTGATACACAGTTCTACTCCATATATATTCCCATAAAATAAAGCATATGGATACACAAACTTTTTATGCATACTGTTGATACATTATTCATAGTAGTTAAAAAGACAAATACAGCATAATATCAACTGTAGACGAATATATCTGGCTTATGTATGCAATGGAATGTCATTCAAACTCATAAAAAAATAAAGTGCTTATACTTGGTGTAACCAAGGATACATGATACATGATTGGTGTATCAAGGATATGATAAATGTATCAATTATACATAACAATATGAATAGTCTTAAAATATGATCAATAAAATAAGTCATTAACATGTTTATTTTGAAATTGGTGAATCTAGAGAGAGGAAAAAGAAATTGTTCATAGTGCTGGAAGGAATGTAGCAGACAGAGATGATAATTAAAATATTCTGACTTTTTTCTGGGGGCTGATGTGATTTTTGTTTACCAAGGATACATAATACTGTAGATGATAACGAAACTTCTTGAAAAAAGTCAAAAGGATCTTATAAAACTCCCATCAATTTCCTATTTCTATTTAATATAATTTCCAAACTAGTAATTTTAAAAATTCTCACACTTTTGTGAATCAAATATTTTAAAATTACTTGGAATTTCTTCTTTCACAATGTTCTAATCAAGGTAATAGTTTGCAGTTATCTTACATTTCATAACAGCAGGTTCACTTGCAAATCCCCTCATGTGGGATATCATACTAAGTGAAGTGAGTCAGAACGTAAAAGATAGAGGATGAATTTGCTAATATACAGAGTATAGAGAAACAAAGAAAGGGATTAGACAGTCACGAATTGTAAATCACAAAATCCTGTTGATTGTCGATTTCTTGAGCGGGCTCAGTAACCTCTCCATTTGTCCTATCCCTGAGATTTTAGAAGTCTCTCTCCACTCGGCCTTCCCAATGATGCCACATTGGAGACTCTTTCTGGGTCAGGGGAATGAGATCCAGCTTGTTACTGGCTTTAGCATATGAATACACCATGGGAAGCTTGCAAGGATGTTCCATGTGGGCAGGAAACTCTCAGTAGATTGTTAGTTTCTCCCAGAGGGAGAAGTAGGTTACAAGATATGGTGTGACCACTCTGCGGCCATGAGCTTCTGGGAGCTTGTTTTTAAGTCTCTGGATGTTGGCCATTGATGGGATTCCTGGGTTCCTCTGCAGGGTACCCACCTGGGTTCCTCTGCCGGTACCTTCGTGCATGAGGCTTGTCTGAACATGTGGAGGGGGGTCTTGAGCATGGCTGTGGCTAGGTTCCAGTGTCTTTTGCCACCAGGACATCTGCTCAGGGCGGGAAGGGTAGCTGGAGCCCATCTCCTTCGAGAGGCAAACAAAGTCTGAGAAATGATTAATAGAAGTGGGAATTAAAAAAAACTGGTGGGAGTTAGGAGAAAAATGGGATCCTGAGATAATAGTGGATAGATCTTTAAACACTGGTGGAAGGTTTGGTGTAATTGCATAATAGTCTGTAATTGTATAGCAGTAACTTAAATTATGTGGCAAACCATGATAATTTAAGAGAGTTCACCTTAGTTCTGTAAGTCCTTTGACTTATCACAAAAGTGATAACTGGCATTTATCTGTATTTTTAACAGATTATGTTATAAGAAATATAGATCTTAAGTTTACTACTTCATTATTCCTACTAAAATTATACTCAGAGGGTTTGGTATTTTCAATTGAATATCTAATAATAATGTCTTATGTTTTCAGAGGCAGGAGAGAACCATTGATTTCTTGGAGTAAAAATCTCTAAGCAGTAAAATGTTTTTATATTCAGGAGATACAACACAGGGTACATGAATTATCTGATCAAAATTAAAGATAGATGTTCCTTCAGTCAACAATATGTGTCATTTTCTGTTAATTTGTCAGTTTTCCAATACTGGCATGTGGGATAACATTAGGTTTTTTCTTTCAGCCTTGCCACAGGGGACTTAGTTTACCTTAGAGGAATGGCTTTTCTGTATGGACACAGGAAAGCAGTTAATATTATGCTTTGTAACTTGGGAGCCGATTGACTCCAATAATATTTACTCCTGGGCATCTGTTTTTTTCAACTCAATTGCCCTTAGTTCCTAGCACCCCAAAAGCAGGGTCCCGAAGAGGGACGGAATGGATCCAGGGAAAGCTGTGAGCTACCCTGGCATCGAAATATGCCAGGCCAAAGCACCACAATACTCAACTATAAGTTGAGAATATGGTCATAGACAAATGCTGTCATGATTCAAAAGTAAGATGAGACAAGCACCCTGATGGGGTTAGGAAGACTAACTTGGCCTGAGGACTGTGGTCTGGAATATATAGTGAATGTCCTCAGGAAGAACCATACTAAGTCTGATATATCTCTTACTGTGCTCATACAGACTGGCATTGCTAGACATATGAGAAGCAGATTTACTATAACTATTTAAGTGGATTACTAGCTGAGGAAGGAAGAAAGTGACACACCCTTATTTGGATCCTACGCTTGAGCGGATCTCCTAGTAATCTGGAATAATCTCCTTAGATGAGATTTTGTTAATCTCCTAGAGAAATGATTTTACCCCTCTTTGTTGATTTGTTAATGTTCAACCCACCTTTTTTGTTACCGCCCTATGTGATTGCTATATAAATTGAGACTGTAACAGAGGAGCAGAAGCAAGACAGAAAGGCAGAGGCAAGACAGAAAGACAGAAGCACCAGAGCAGACACAGGAAAAGACATAGAAGCGAGAGAGAAGACACAGAAGCAGAGGCAGAGAGATATCAGATGAGACCAGAGGAGAGACTACAGAGACAAAGATAGAGATTGAGAGACAGACAGAAGAGAGCACAGTGGCACACACAGAAGCAGAGCACAAGGAGGAGCCATCCTTTTCCAGTTAGTACACAGTGGCTCGAGAACACCGAACGTGAGCGTGGCGGGGGGGGGGGGGGAGAATGAGAGAGAGAGAAAGAGAGAGAGAGAGAGAGCACTACCCCAAGAGCCCGGGAACAACAACCAAACACACAACGCATCATCACATCCCCCCCACTCGCGTGCATGCCTTTATAATTTTTGAGAAATACAGAAATAAGAAATTTCCATCTGAATGGATTTTGTAATGTTTATTCTATTTTGGACATCAAACTTTGAGGCTATTCTTTCATATTTTCAAGACCATTAATTTTTCTTCAATGAACTGTTTAAAACAGCAAAAGTGTTTTCTGTTGACTTTAATTGAAGCTCAATTAATAAACTGAAATTTAATTGGAAGGATTAAGGAGTGTGAGATTCTCTAAAAGACAATATGACAATGAAATAAAACTTAATTGATAACTCAGATATGTTTTAAGATACTAAGCAGAAAAAATCATTTGTTTCAAAAATGTACATCGTATGCAATTCTACTTACAGAATACTCTTGAAATGATTAAGCTGTAGGAATGGAGACTAGGTTAGGAATTGTCAAAGGATAAAGAAGTGGGTGGGGTTAGTGAATACCAATAGTAAATAATAGTACAGGGGTTTTCCATTTTTCTTGACAAATGCCCAAAGATGTGATTGCTAGATCTTCAGGTAATTACATGTTTAATTTCATAAGAAACTTTTCTAATATTAGGCTATTCCATTTTATATCCTCACCAACAAAGTACATGAAATAAGTTTTGTCTACATTCTAGCTTGAATTGAAAATTATCATTTTAAAATTCGTGATTCTAATATGAATACAATGATACTACAATGTTTTAATTTGCATTATACTAAAGAGTAATGATGTTGGACATATTTCCTTGTACCTTTTATGTTTTAGAGACAGACTTCCATCATAATTCAATAAAATATTGAATATAGTGATGCATTATCTGCTTAGCAATTCTGATTTCAAATCAAAATAAAATTTCTTGCAATATTACCTTGTGACTTACATGTACTTATTAGGTTATTAAATAAAAAGTGCATGAAAGACACTAAAGTTAGAGCAAAATTCAATGTTTCTCCCTAATTCATAAAGTGTTCAGTAAAAATGTTGCTCTTGGGGCTGGAGAGATAGCATAGCGGGTAGGGCGTTTGCCTTGCACGCGGCCAACCCGGGTTCAAATCCCAGCATCCCATATGGTCCCCTGAGCACGGCCAGGGGTAATTCCTGAGTGCAGAGCCAGGAGTAACCCCTGTGCATCGCCAGGTGTGACCCAAAAAGCAAAAAAAAAAAAAAAAAAAAAGTTGCTCTTATTTTTTCTCCTAAATTAACTCTTCTTGAAGAAGCTAACACCATAAAAGGAAGTGGCACATATTTTTAACAGGTATAAAATAGTAGTATTTATTATGTAAACAAATTTGTGAAATATTTAGTCCAGATAAGAGAATAAAATAAATTGGTAGAAAGAAGTGTTCCTTTGTATTTAGCAATCTTTTTATTTTATTATAGCATATATTTATGGACCATCATGACATCTATGAATACTGCAAAGTTGTGCAGCAATGATAGTTTTGTGGTGTCCTGAAAACTTTGTAAAATAAAATATATGAAATAAAATTCAATGTCAGTATCATTAAGTATTAATTATGAGTTTCAGCAATTATTCTGAAGACTTATTTTGCCATTATATCTAATAAATAAAAAACATCTCTGGGAGAAGAACTACTTATTGTCTCTATTTTTATCACCTATCTCATAAACCTGGTGTCAAGTTTATACTTGTTTTCTCCACAGGGATTCTTGACATGAAAAACAACCTAGACTGATAAATTTCAATGAATTTCAGCACTTTGGCCCAGCAACCAGTCACAAGACAGGCAGAAGTGGGGAGGATTGCTATTTTGCTGATGTGGCTTACTGCAACCATGGTGGAAAATAGTGGTTTCGTCATAAAAAAAAAATGGAGCTTTTGAGCTTTTGTATTTTGATAACCTACTGTTCAAGGAGAACCTAACATGAATGCTAGCTTTTGCCTTAATCTACGATGGTACAGATTAGAGAGGGAATTTAAATAAATATTTTTTTTTTCATTTTTTATTTTTTGCAGTGAATCAAGCCTTTTAAGAGAATTTCTTCCAATTTTTTGGTCTGACAATGAGCAAAATATCATCTACCAAATATTTTAAAAGATTCTTGGTAATTTTTTTTTTTTTTTTTTGCTTTTTGGGTCACACCCAGCAATGCACAGGGGTCACTCCTGGCTCATGCACTCAGGAATCACCCCTGGCGGTGCTCAGGGGACCATATGGGATGCTGGGATTTAAACCCGGGTCGGCCGCGTGCAAGGCAAACTCCCTACCCACTGTGCTATGACTTCAGCCCCTCTTGGTAAAATATTATTTAAAACCAAAAAACAAATGGATGACTACAGTCTTCCTCAAGCAAAAACAAAAGTCTCAGAGTAAAGAGAATATAATATCTGGAAATACATTTTAGTATTTAAAATACCCAGTTTTAGGAACTGAAGAGCAGTACAGGGAATAGGGTTTTTACCTTGCAAGTGACTTATCCGGGATCCCATATGACCCTCTGAAACCCTGAACCAAGAGTAAGCCCTGAGAACTGTTGGATGTTCTCAACATTCCCCTCAGTCAAGCTCTCCCCCACCCCACAAACACACACAAAATCTAGTTTTCAACAAATAAATTAGTAGTATTAGCTATATTCCTCTTTTAAGCCAGTATTCTGAATGAACATGCACTTAGAGTTTTAATATTATTACCGTTGCAATATCCATAAAGAAATGAAAAAAAAAAGGGGGAGGCTATTACCTATCACTGTATCACTGCATCACTGTCGTCCCGTTGTTCATTGACTGCTCGAGTGGACGCCAGTTAACATCTTCATTCGTCCCTGTTACATTCAGTGTCAGGGGAATGAGGCCCGTTATTGTTACTATTTTTGGCATATCAAATATGTCACGGGTAGCTTGCCAGGTGAGATTCTGCATTGCTCTCTTCTGGGAGCTTTGTTTTATAGTCTCTGGATCTTGGCTCTTGTTGAGATTACATGGTGCTGGGTGGGGGGAAGTTTGATGGTGTGACTGCCAAGCTACTGGAAAACTGGGATCTGGATGAGGAGGCCCAGTCCCGATTTGAGCAGGCTTGCAGATCTCAGCCACGGGTCCTGCATACCTGGGTTCCTCTGCCGGTTAATTCCTGGGTGAGGCGTGTCTGAGTGTGCGGAGAGTGGCCTTGAGCACAGCTGTGGCTGGGTTCTGGAGGTTTTCGACTGCCAGGGCTCTGCTTGGGGTAGGAGGGAGACTCAATACACCCCCCACCAAAGGGGCGCCCCCCCGGTAAAGACAACCTGGCATGGAGGCACAGATTTTCCTATTAAATATAAGACCTAAAAATTACACAATATATATGGGGCCTCAGTGAGATCCAGGATAGAGAAAAACTGTACGACACACACATACACAGACATAAACACACAGAGAACAATGAAAATGGAAAAAAAAATATTATGGGCCCAGGACCTGCTATAATTGAAGATGGTGATTTAAAACATCATGTTCTGACACTTTAATAACAAATTCAACAACAGAAGAAACTTAAAATGAGAACGAAGTCAATGGAGGAAAATGGGACCAGAGAGATACTACAGAAAATGGGATACTTGCCTTGCACATGGCTGCACAGGGTTCAATTTCTGTCTCATATGGTGCTTCAAGCTCTGCCAGGAGTGATCCTTCAGTGCAGAGCCAGAAATAAGCCCTGAGCACTGCCAGGTATGTTCCACCAAGAAAGAGAGGAAGGAAGGAAGGAAGGAAGGAAGGAAGGAAGGAAGGAAGGAAGGAAGGAAGGAAGGAAGGAAGGAAGGAAGGAAGGAAGGAAGGAAGGAAGGAAGGAAGGAAGGAAGGAAGGAAGGAAGGAAGGAAGGAAGGAAGGAAGTCAGCCCCAACTAAGGCTAAATAAACACTTTATAGACCAAAAGAGCCTCAGAAGAGTGATGCAGCCTTTCTTTTAGATTTGATGCACTCCTTGTATTAAAGTTAACTCTTTAAAGTGGATGTTTCTTTGATAAGATGTCACAGTAGTCAAAGCTAACTCAGGAGTTTGTATTTAAAAAAATAGGTGGGGGTTTGGCCACACCTAGCAGTTCTAAGGAAATATTCTTGCCTGTGTGCTCAGGGATCACTCTAGCAGACCTAATAGAATCATATGTAGTGCAAATGGAAGAGGATAAACAAAGAATCTTATTTGTTAATTGGAAGTTACATTAAAAGGAATGGCAAAATATGTGTCTATGGGGTGGAATGAAGGTCTGGGTTAAATTTATAATCAAACACAGGGTGTTAGAAAAAAAATATAACTAATTCTTTTACCCACCATTGACAAAACCTGTTACTGTTCTCTTTCCTTATTATCCATTTTTATTCCTTTTTGTTCCAACAATCTTTGTAATCTGTTAATTATGTTATGAGCCCAAGCCAAAAATTTACCTTATCACCCTTTCTCTAGAAAGTTGATTAGTTTAATTTTCAAATACGTTACACAATTCACAACTATAAAGGTGTGTTTCCGTAGGCTCCTTTGGGAAAACCAATCTGAACCCAAACAACCAAACAAAAAACTCAGCACGATTTTGCTCAATGTTTAGCAAAACATGTTAACACACTCCAAACTGAGTAACTGACAGGAGTTTAACAAAGGAAATGTTCAAAATAATGCGAGCAAGTGGTAGGAGCAGACACCATGGAAAACCAAGCAGTAAGGCTAGCTACTGTTTCAGTTTACTGACGATTTCTTGATCTCTCAGATCCAAATGATAAGTATGCACCATTCCCATTTTACAATGGAATGATACTGAGAATATTGAATTTTACCTCTACCTGAGTGACTATGAATGGATAAAATAACAAATTGCAGAAATGATAAAATGGTGCCTTTCCTCATACTTAGGAAGTATCTGCTATTGTTTACTTATCAAACATAAAAACCACATCATTAGCAAAAATGCTTGTGATCTATAGACCAACATGCATTCTCACATAGAGAATCTGCTGTTTAAAAAATGACAAGCAGCTGAAGCTATTTAATCACTTTAATGGTTTTATATCTCATGGCATCTATCAGAGGATAATATGTGAATTTTTAAACACATATGGAATAGTGTAGCTTCCAATCACATTCTGAGGTTATAATAATTCTAAAAACAACTGATTAACTCATAACTAGTTTTTTTTGATATGTCAACAAGTTTTTTGAGCACCTAACTTGTATAAACTAAATTTGTTATCAGTACTGGAATAGTTTTGTCATCATGCTCTCACTGCTATACTATATATCAAAATGTCATTATACAAAACAAATCAAGACAAAAGAAAACCTTACCACTAAGATGATTTTTCAAAGAATCTAATTATCTTTGAAAATGTCTTGCTTGCTAAAGAGTATTCTTTGAAATGTTAGACTAAAGGGCAAACCATCAATAGCTCTAACATCACAAATATTTGCATTGTTTTTTTTATCATATTCAAGCCAAGATTCATAAGAATAACAAATAGTCTGCCTTAAAGAATCTTGAAAAGAAGAAATAAAATTGGAAGAGGTACATTATTCAAACTAACAGCCACATCTCTGAGGACAAATAAAGGTTACCTGTCCGTCCCTTGAAAATACTTATTATATATTAGTAAAATTGAATATCATAATTGATTCTATTCTTTGATGCTTTCTTATATGAAATTGACTGTCTACTGAAGAGAGCAAGTTACTCCTTAGGATAAGACCTTTAAGAATAATAAAAATAAAGTTCATTGTATGAGCTCATTTTTAAATGTTCTATTTTCAATAGAGTATAAATGTTCAATGATTTTGCACTGAAGCTTGAAAAAACATAGGTGCCTAGCATGATAATAATGTGAAATAAGGAAAATTCAGTATCCTTCTGCTGTAAATCTGTATTAAATTGAGCTAATTTTGTGTATGTATATTGATATAATTAATTTTGTTATTATAACTCATAGACACTTATAAGTTCAGATGATAAAAAGTACTGCTAAAATGATTCATGCCTTCAATTTTAAAATAGTGTCTTGGGAGAAACTAGTGGCAAATATTACGAGACTACTAAGAATTTATTAGATTATGTGCAGGTAGCTTGAGTATACTTTGGGATTTTATTTCTTGATAAGGATTGATGTTTCAAAGTTTTAAATAGGAATATAGAATAACATGTATATCTTTGTCCTGAAATGAGTCTGGGTATGGCTGAGGAAGACACCACAGAGAAAACAGATAATTTGAAATGAAGGAAAGTATTTTGAATTTAAACAGCAGAGAATTAAGCGTTCCTGTTACTCAATCTCTGCTCAGCATCAGACTTCTGTTAGGCTCATTGTTAAGAATAAAAAATGGTATTATCAATATCAAAACTATTTACCGGTCATTTAATATGTAGATTATAGTCAATTTTTGAATCTCATTTGCTAATATTCAACAATTGAATTTCACTTCAGAAATAAACATTAAGAGTATTTATCTTATGTGCATATATGTGAAATCAAAGGATATGGTAGTCTATCACTTTATAACATACATGAAGAAAGTATTTTCAAGAATAAGTGACAATGAAGTGCTCTACCAAACTCTATTTTTAAGATAGAGCCCCACAGAGAAGCCCAATAACACTTATTTTAATTATTCAATTCTGTTGGTCACTTTGCTGTTGCTTTTAATTATAATATAGGAAAAATTGAACATATTTCAGTGCTAAACTATGGATGATTCAATAATTAAATTTGCAGATACAAACCAGGGTAGAATAAGTGATGTTGGAACATCATATGCTTGGTAGTCTATTACCAAAAGTGTGAATAACTCTGTCGAAATTAAAAAAAACTAAAACACTAAATTTAAAAATCACTGTATCATCACTGTCATCCCTTTGTTCATCAATTTACTCAAGCGGATGCCAGTAACGCCTCCATTCATCCCATCCCTGAGATTTTAGCAACCTCTCCTTACTCGTCTTTCCCAACGAATGGAGGCTTCTTTCGGTGTCAGGGGAATGAAAACTGTTGTTATTACTTATTTTTGGCATATTGAGTATGCCACAGGGAGCTTGCCAGGCTCTGCTGTGAGGACAAGATACTCTCGGTAGCTGGCCGGGCTCTCCAAGAGGCATATATATTTATTTCCTTCTATGATTATGTGTTCTCAGCCAGGCGGTCCAGAAATGTATTCCTCCGCCCCTCTCGGAGAGCCCGGCAAGCTACCGAGAGTATCGAGTCCGCACAGCAGGGCCTGGCAAGCTACCCGTGGCGTATTGGATATGCCAAAAACAGTAACAATAAGTCTCACAATGAGAGACGTTACTGGTACCTGCTCGAACCAATCAATGAGCAACGGGATGACAGTGACAGTGACAGTGATTGACAAGCTAATAAAATAGTTTTGTATTCATAAAATGCATCCAGTCTTAAAAGTCCTGTTTATTACCCTTAATCTGCTCAACATATAAAATAGCTGCTTTTTCCCTAGAAACATATATTAAGTATCATTTGTTTTAGGAAAGTAATTACTATGCATAAGTCCATTTTCTGGTCATACATTTTTTATGAATTCATATATTGAAGTCTAATAATATAATAACTTAGATCTTCACTATTTTAGAAGATAATTTCTTTAAAGAGCCTGGCAAGATACCTGTGGTGTATTTGATATGCCAAAAACAGTAAGAACAAGTCTCAGAATGGAGACTTACTGGTGCCCGCTCAAGCGATTTGATGAGCAACGGTATGACAGTGACAGTGACAGTGATGTTTGGGTATTAGACCAGATATATAGCTTACACAGTATTTTGAAAAAGATTAAAATTTTAAATGAACATTTACAAATGTCCATTGTAAAGATAAAAAATGTCAGTAAATTAGGAAAAGCAGATATATAGAGTATAAGAGCCTGAACTTAGAATTTTTAACGTGTGTTTTATCCTAACTAGAAAGCATATATTTTACTCAAAGATATGATAGTGAAAAAAAATATTTATTTTTGCACCCAGTAAATAAATGGGCAGGCATAATGTTGAAGCAAATAACAAAGAGAAGTAAGTGTATTCTAATGCTTCAAAATTAATCTATATGTAGTGGCATAAGTCAGAAGACTATACTTGGGCAAAACTGAGAGAAAGATTATTCAAGGAGGGTAGAGGAAAAAAGTTCTTAAGGAAAAGTATATTGATTTGGGAGAATTCTTTTGGCATTAATACAGAATAAACTCCTCTGGAAATGACTAATACATTGTGTAATTCAGGATAAAGCAAGACAAAAATGAATACCTAGAATAAATGAGACAGATAAGAAAGAGAAGATTCAATTGAGTTTCATAAAAGACTCATCAAAAGATAAAATAGTTAAATATTGCTAGGTTGGTTATACTAACTAACACTGGAAATTCATCAAGAAGATACGGCAGAGAAGAAATTCCTGAGACTATACTATCTATGAAAACCCTAAGAAAGGCACCGGTAATAAAAGAATCCACATTATTTAGTTGCACATTGGTGATAAAACTGTGATATAGTACTAGATGTTCAGTTGCTGTTGCAGATCTCAATCATTCAAAACAATGGGAAAGCCAGACCCCCAATGAGAAAAAGAGAGATAGTGGTCCTTAAACACTGAAATTAAGGTGGATGTATTCAAAATGAGAGAACAGAGTAACAATCAACCAGGCCTAATTAGAGGGAGTTATGAAAATAGAGAATTTATCATCCCTATATAGCATGGACTACCAAAAGTACATCTGTATCACTGTTATCCCATTGTTCATCAATTTGCTTGAGTGGGTGCCAGTAATGTCTCCATCCATCCCTGTCTCATGCTAGTGTAGCCCAATGGCTGCGTTATTGGGCTACAGTATTGGGATCTCTTTCAGAATCAGGGGAATGAGGACTGTCCGTTTTTACTGTTTTTGACATATCTAGCATGCCACAGGTAGGTTGCCAGGCTTTGCCGTGTGGGCAGGATACTCTCGGTAGCTTGCTGGGCTCTCCGAGACTGACAGAGGCTTTTGGGGAGGCCTCTAATAGCCTTTACAGGTGTTCCCAGTCTAAGACTGGCATGTTGTAATGATCTGCAATCACTCCAATATGTACAAGGTTTTATTAATCATGTAATACATTTTGTACATCTAAATCTTGATATTTCATTTCTTACAATCAAAGCTGATTATGATATTTTGCTTCTTAATTTTATTTTGCTTTTATAAAGTTGTTCACAATAGTTCATTACAGATAATATTCAAACACCAATACCACAACTATGCACCTTCCCACCACCTTAAGAGGAAAGTGTATGGAGATTGGTGAATTTAATCCTTTTTAACCAATTTTAAATCCTTTTATAAGAGATTATGGGCATGTATGTTAAACCCAAACAAATGTGTGCTACTTTTGGTACATCAGTGGACTAGAGTGTAAGAGGTCATAGCCGCACACTCCAGGATGTTCTGTGTTGCTCTCTTCTTGGAGCTTAATTTTATAGTCTCAGGATCTTGGTCATTGATGATATTATATGGTACCGGGGGCAGTTTGTGGGTGTGACTGCCAAGGTACTGGAAAACTGGGGAGCCGGGGAGAGGAGGCCCAGTCCCATTTACAGAGAGCGTGAAGATCTCAGTCACAAATCCCGCATACCTGAGTGTTTCTGCAGCCTCCATCATAGGTGAGGCATGTCCAAGCCTGTGGAGAACAGACTTGAGCATGGGTTATGGAGGTTTTTGGCTGCCGGCGCTTTTTGGGGGAGGTAAGGGAGACTCAACTCGCCCCTTTCCTAGTTGCCCTAGTGAAGAAAGCCTGGCATTGGGTCAGGACATTCTGTGATGATGATATTAAGAGTGGATATTTTCCTCAAAAAGAGTTGGGATTGGGATGAAGAGTGATTCAAATGGGAGAGCACAGGATTTCCAAAGGGAAGGCCCTGGATTCAGCCCCTTGTGCCACTACATTAGCTCTCCATCCCCGCACCAGCAAAAATTTCTCCAGGCTACTGTTCACTGCAGGGGTGTCTTATTCCCCAAAATATGATTATTTACTCAA
Organism: Sorex araneus; assembly: GCF_027595985.1. Classification (NCBI taxonomy): domain Eukaryota; kingdom Metazoa; phylum Chordata; class Mammalia; order Eulipotyphla; family Soricidae; genus Sorex; species Sorex araneus. The sequence goes on along the minus strand of NC_073313.1, from coordinate 226,733,509 downwards.
GTGTAAAACCTAAGGCCATTTTTCTTTTTCTTTCTTTCTTTCTTTTTTTTTGTTAATGAACCATTGAGTAACAAACATACTGAGTATGAGAATCCCCTTGACCCTTCCTTCATAAAAATAGCCACATATTATCCATGTATAGACTTATATTTTAAACTTTAATTTCCTTAGTCCACTCTACTGGAAGGGGCATCACAAAATGTTTGGTCCAACGTGGTTTCTTAAATAATATCACAGCAAACCAAGAGAGCTAACACATCACCATGGAATCAGGCATATTGTATATTGCACTAATGAATCTGATAAAACACACAGGAATTCCTGTTAAAGATACAATTGAAGTCTACTATCAAGCAGTGCCATACATGTAGAAAGGCATACCCAAGGTTACCATGAAAATTCTCTTAATAATGTTTGTATAGTATCTTGTGACTAGTTTGTAGAATACATAAATTTAGAAGTGCATGACTGAAAGCAGAGAGTAAATTACTTCAATATAACTTTCAGCTAAATTATTGAGAAATTCATACTTTTGTTTCCCTCAGTTCTATAATCAAGTTTTAGAAGTTTTCTTTTTATACAGGTAAATGTGTCTATATGTAAAAAATACACCCAACAACTTATTAAACTATAAGGTATCACTACTACATGAAATATTTTGGACTCCTAACACCATGGGACAAGCAGTCAAGAAGAAAAATAACTATTCTGACAAGATGGAAACAAAAATCATCAGGAAGAGATGAGGGTAATATAAAAACATGCAGAAGTTTAGAATACATGTGATACCAGGTGATCTGAATGAACATCTCATATTATTCTCTTGAGCAATATTAACATACAATGAATAAATATATCAGTAAAGCAAAAATAAAAGACCTGTAACAAAAGCCTCAAATTCCTCAGACCCAATACCACTAAGTTAACTACTGAAAGTGGGAGTGGGTTGAGGGCTCTCCCCAAAATGGTGGTGAAAAGGAACTGACATGAAATGCACAAATGTGTCAAAGAATGTAGAAGACATATATTTAGGAGTAGAGGGTAAAAATACTGTTTTGAAATGTATTATCTTTAAAAAAATCAAAGCAGTTAGGAGGGAGATAAAAAATATACCAATGGAACAGCATATAAAGCCTGAAATACTTCACATTGACAGAAGTAGCTTGGATAACTGTTGCAAGACAGATTTTAATAAACATTGCTATTACCATGAATCACGAAATCCCGTTAATCACCAATTTCTCGGGCGGGCTCAGTAACATCTCATTTTGTCCTTTCCCTGAGATCTTAGAAGTCTATCTCGACTCGGCCCTCCTAAAGATGTTGCAGTGGGGGCTCTTCAGGATCAGGGGAATGAGATCCAGCTTGTTACTGGATTTTGCATATGAATACACCATGGGAAGCCTGCAAGGCTGTCCCATGTGGGCAGGAAACTCTCAGAAGATTGCCAGTTTCTCCCAGAGGGAGAAGCAGGCTACATGATATCGCTTCTGAGAGCTTACTTTTAAGTCTCTCTCTGGATGTTGGCCGTTGATGGGATTACACACACCTGGGTTCCTGTACTGTACCTTCAAGCATGAGGCCTGTCCGAACGTGTGGAGAGGGGCCTCCAACATGGCTGTAGCTAGGTTCCGGTGGTTTTCGGCCACCAGGAGCTCTGCTCGGGGTGGGGAGGGAAGCTGGAGCCCATTCCCTCCCATTGGAGCCCATTGCTATTATATATGCATATAAATACTTGCATTATACACCTATAGTATATTTATTTGGATAAAGAGATAAATCTAGGTACTTTACTTCATAATGAAATGTTTTTGTTGTTGTTTTGTGGTCACACCTAACAGTGTTCAATTTTCTCCTAGCAGACTGGGGGGACCGTATGGAGTGCAAGGATGAACCCAGATTGACCAACTACAAGATAAGCACCCTAACCACTATACTATCTCTATAGCCCCCGTAATAACACTTTTAAATCTATATAGTAATTTAACTTCATCTTGAATTTTCTTTTTATCAGGTTCATAGTTTATGTATCTTTATATATGCACATATATTTTAAATACATATAGATACATACCAGTTGTCTTGGTGCACTATATATTTGAATAATGTAATTTTATTGCATTATAATTCATAGATATTATAAAAATAGTTACTATTTAAATTACTAATAGAAGAAAATAAATTACTACTATTATGTATATAAATTATCTACTGGCAATAGTTAAAGATTACTCTTTTCAAGAAAACGGTTAAAATTTTAATAAATACAATGATAAATGACCTACTAATTTTAAATGGTTTAGTTTGAAGATCATCATATTTAAGCATATTTATATTTTGATGTGCACTACATAAAGAAGTTACATTTATTTTTAAATCCAATAAAAATTGATCCTCCAAACAATTCTGGATAAGTTGCTATTTACTTTCACTTAACCTTAATTCAAGGAAATGATTTAGGTTTCTCTCTTTCTACTATGCTTAAGCTCTTTAATTTTTAAAAATTAACTAATTAATTAATTTATATTATTTATGGGCCACATCAAACTATGCCTAAGGCTTAATCCTGGCTCTGACTCAGGGATCACTCTTGGCAGTACTGGAAGTACTCGGGGGGGGGGGGGACCCATATGCAGTGTCAAGGGTCAAACCCCGGTCAGTCACTTACAAGGCACATAACCTACCCACTACACTCTCTTTACTTGCCTATTTCTTTAGATTAAAAATAATACTGGTATGTAGAATAATATGTATTATTTCGTGTAATATTACTTGTATTTTATTTAAATTTGATTATATAGTCATTATGTAATACATTTGAAGGTATCTTTATCCACCTGGGAAGTGAAAACTTTAAATCACTTGCAAATATATTGTAATTTTTCACTTCTCTTTGACTATGTGCTATAAATATTGCAAAAAAAAAGCAATAATATAGCTTTTTTGAGTAGATACTGCAAAGATACCAATGCATTTTGACAATGTAAAAAAGCCTCAGGAGCATTTTCTTTCCCTCAGATGTTCCTTATATTTATGATTTTCAACTCTAACTATAATAGAGACAAGCCATGATCTTTCTTGCCTCCAAGTACCAAAAAAAAAAAAGTGTTAAATGCTAAAAGCCACTCATGTCAAAGAAAGATGTTATCTATCTTTTTAGATTTCAAAATGAAAAGCCAAGATTGTCAGGATTTACTGAGACTTAAAGTTATATAGCAGGCTGAAGTCAGATAGTGAACCAGAGATATGTAAGCATGTAACTGAAAACATGTAGAAAAGAAGTTAAGCATTAATAAATGCTAAAAGGTAAGGGAAATGACTATAAACTAAGTTTATTCTCTCTTTTTATAAGTAAGTATGTTCATGTCAAGTTTTAAATTTACTTTCTTCACAATAGCCTGCCTGCTTTATTATTGGGTCATCTTTCTCTTTCCTTTATTTTACTTTTTACTTATCCACATAACTTATTGTACATGTTTGATTATTCAGAGTGAGTGAAACAGGAGATTGAAAGACGTATTCATTCCTATACCACACTTTGCTGTCTTTTCTGCTATTCATGAAATGTAGTATTTTAGAAATCAATTCTCTCAGCAAACACATAGGTGATTTTTGAGTTTTCTTTGTTTACTGCATTATATGAATTTTCTAACTAGAATTTTTTTAAACCACCAAAATAAAGCTGAATCAGGCTGAGATGTTCAATGCCCTCTTTTTTGTCTTTATTTACCTAAATGTAAGTAGCAAAACTCAAAATCAAATTGCACTTAAAACTTATGAGAAGTTGTATGGTCCTTAACCAATTACCAGATTTTTTTTTCAAGCATCATCAATAGAGAAAGCTTTGGTCTACATGACAATTTCATTGTCATGGGCCTCTGGAGCAAATTAAAGATCAATGGGATGACAAGTGATACTAGTGATACAAACTCAACCATGAACAACTTTTTTAACAATGTATCTCATTGTGGTTTAAGTTAAAGATAGAACAATGGGTAGGGCATTTGCTTGCACTCAGCTGACCCTGGTTCGATTCCTCCGCCCCTCTTGGAGAACCCAGCAAGCTAAGGAGAGTATCCCGCCAGCACAGCAGAGCCTGGCAAACTACCCGTGGTGTATTCAATATGCCAAATCCAGTAACAACAATGGGCCTCATTCCCCTGACCAATAATAATTGAGTTTAGATCATAAAATTTTCTAACATCCATCTCTTCAGCAGTGTACATTTCCCACCACCAAAGTAATGTTCCCTGTCTCTCTCTTTCCACCCTTACCCTCCACCCCCAGTCTATCTTTATGTGAGGCACTTCTTTGCTCTCTCTCTCTCTCTCTCTCTCTCTCTCTCTCTCTCTTTCTCTCTCTCTCTCTTTCTCTTTCTCCTCTCTCTCTCTCTCTCTCTATCTCTCTCTGTCCTTTCTGTCTCTTTCTTTTGGGCACTATGGTTTGTAGTACAAATGTCCCTTTACCTAGTTTCAATACTCAGTTCTTGTCCAGAGTGCTTATTTGCAACTATCATTGTAATGGTGATATTAATTTTTGGAGTAAAACGAAAAAATGTTTTTACATATACTAGTTCTCAGAATAGAAAATTTCAGCACTTTTCTCATTTCCAGAAGAAATTTTTTCTTCACTTTTCTTTCTTTAATGGTTTTAAATTTAAAGTACTTGGAAATACTTTTATGAAGTCAGGATAATTTAAGATTGGTTTTCATTAAAAAAGTATAGTAAGGAAGTTATACAAAAGAAAGTTTAGTTAGAAAGAAAACATATTTGTAAGGAAGTAAACTTTACTCCCTTAGAATAAGTCACTTAATTTTCACTGTCCAAAAATAAAATTTTCACAAATATTTTCAGAGGAAAATTGACTTAATAAATAAATTGAAAATGCCTATTAATTTTTTACCCTTTTTAACCTTTATTGTTAAGGTTTTTTTATCTTTATTATTAAGCTTTATTTTGAATATAGTTTTAGTGTTTCAATCTTTCTACTTTTCATATGTAATCAGTGATATTAAACTAAATTCTTTATGTGTAAAATATGAAGATTTGCTGACTTACATTAGGCATTCAATGTTCTTATCACCAATATTGATACAAATAATTTTTGTTAATCCAATAACAACAGCTTTATTTCTACGCAATTTTGATAAAAGAGTTCTAAGAAAAGTACAGTCATGAGAGGATTATTTAGATTTGCTGTCCAAGTAAAAAAAAGGTTTTACTTATTAAATAATGTCATTTGTTATGCAACAAGTTCCTCTTACCTGGTCCTGAGATGTTTTAATAGGTATTAATTTGTGACTTCAAATTTGTTCAACAGCATAGTGTGGTTTTATATATACATATAAGTATATGTATCTTTATTTGCCCTTTTATTCAATTATTATACAATAATTTTTTAAAAAAATAAAGACCAGATGTGTGAAATTTGACTGAAATTATTTGAACTTTAACAGCCAAGGAGGCCACTTTTAAATTTAATTTGAGCAGGTGTAAATTCTTTATGGTAATCTTCTATCAGAATCAAATTCCTGTAACCTCCATTGTGTGACTACAAAAAAAAAAGTTCTCTATGTAATCAGGGAAAAACTATTATCACCACTTATGTACATGATAACAGAAAGGTGGATGAAACATTGGCATTTCTTCCCTTTCCAAAAGAAACAGACAAGAAGCTCTGAACTAATATTTTTTAGTATTTTCTCACTGGGCTGGAGTGATAGCACAGCAGAAAGGCCGTCGCCTTTCGCACGGCCGACCTGTGTTCGATTCCTCTGCCCCTCTCAGAGAGCCCGGCAAGCTATTAAGCGTATCAAGTCCCCACGACAGAGCCTGGCAAGCTACTCGTGGCATAGTGGATATGCCAAAAACAGTAACAATAAGTCTCTCAATGAGAGACATTACTGGTGCCCGCTCAAACAAATCGGTGAGCAACGGGCTGATAGTGACAGTGATTTGCTCACTATTAAGATTTGATTTTAGGGTCAGGAAGATAGAGCAAGAGGTGAATCATTTGCCTTGCTGACTGTTTTGATTCCCTGCACCACATATGGGCCCTGAACACTCCCAGCAGTGACTGCTGTGCCCAGAGCTAGGAGCAGGCTGTGAACATGACCAGTGTGAACTAAAAACAAAGAAAAAAATTTTCATTATTTTCTATTTAATTATAATTCATGGAAATATAAATAAACACATTTGATATATGAAACTTGTAATATTTTTATTAGTAAATAGGTCTTTCTTATATCTTACAATTTTGGAGATTATAATCATTGGAAGTGTATTTTCTAAAGCTAGACTTAATAGAAACAAAGTACGCTTTCTCTGTTCCAAAATTTTCAGTACAAATAAGAAGCCCAATTTACCCCTTACTGGCACCTTAATATGATTTCCAAAATGCAAATTTAACTCAGATTGAGAAAACCAGCTGTGCAAGTGTGTTGTACTGACAGACACTGTGACTTTAGCAATGCAATTTAGAGCTGTTCAACTTTAGTGACCTTTTAAAGACTAAAATAAAAACATTATTCTCTGTGGTCTGAATTATTTTAGCTGCTTCAGCTCTTATATTTTACAATATAAATACATCAAAATAAAAAGAGCCAGTGGGAACACAGGTGAAAGGAAATTTTAAAAGTTAAAGAACATATTTTCATAACCCATGTTCCAATAATTTGCTAAGCTAAAGAATTGTTCAAACATAAATAAAACATATTCAATAAAGTACTAATCTATAAAATGAGAAAAGAAAGAAATGTTAAAAATGGTATTTTTTATTGTATAAGCTGCTTTCTCATTGCTGCCTAGCAGTTTATTTCATTTATAGTTTAATTTACAATTGTATTTTAATTAAAATTTTGCCTGAACTGAAGCAAAATAAGTCTATAAAGTGGCTATGGTATATTGAAGCAAAGAGTTGAGGTCTTGGTTAATACTGTCTAGCTTCGTTACTTATAAGGTTAATCACTTATAGTCATCGTTACTGTCACTGTCATCCTGTTGCTCATGGATTTGCTTGAGCAAGCACCAGTAACATCTCCATTGTGAGACTTGTTACTGTTTTTGGCATATCGGATACACTACAGGTAGCTTGCCATGTTCTGTGGTGCAGGTGATATACTCTCGGTAGCTTGCCAGACTCTCCAAGAGCAGCAGAGGATTCAAACCTGGGTTGGCTTCGTGCAAGGTAAGCACCCTACTCGCTGTGCTGTCTATCGCTCCAGCCCAAGTCTCAGTAATAGAAGTAAAATAGACTGAGGCAAAAACTGAACAAAACTCAGTGACGATACACTGAAATTTGTCTTGACAAAGTTCAGAATCTGCAAATGCAGTTGAAAGAATAATGACTGAAAAATTATAGAACCATAAGCTTAATGAACTCTAAATAGAATAAACACAAATGAGTCAAAATATAAACAAAACAGTGCCTTTTTCCCCCCTAGGAAGAATCAGGATTGATTAGGTTGTTGAGAGCCCTTTGAATAGAGGAACGTTTAAGGTTTATTCTACCTGATGAACTCAAATGTTGTGAAACTAAGTAGAAATAAAAAAATCTTGAAAGCAGAGACAAATTACAAGTTGAGGACAAACAATTTGAACAGTAAATTGTGGTATCAGAAGAAACAGTAAACTGTGCTATCAGAAGTTACTTATATTTGTAACCATTATTTATTTTACTCTGTATTTCTACCCTTATGTTATATTGAATTGAGTATTCTGGTTCCTGTTCTTGGAAACATTTAAGAATATGAGCCCATGGTGAGGTACATGATAATAATGAGGAGGAAGACCAGGATATCATCTTATAACATTTTTTATACTTTAATTGTTTAATTTTATGAAAAATACATTAATTAAATGCATATAAGTATAAAAGTATTTTGAAGTTTCAAATATTTATACTATTTTTCCTAATTCTACTCATACTTTCTTCTCTTCAAAGTGACAGCTTTCAACTCTTTGGCCACTTATTTGTGTTTTTCTTCATTTTTAGGAATCATATTTATATCTATATTTCCAATTATTAATTTTTCAGTGTTTAATATTTATTTAAGTTATGAGAATAAATCTGTTTATATTCCATCTTTGTTTATACAGAACAAATTTTGTTTATATTGGCATCTCAGGGTTACAGTATTTTGATTAGGCAAATGCTCTTTCTTGTTAGTTCCTATCGATCATTTTACCCCCTCAGAAAAAGTGATTTTGCATAAAACATCTAAATATTGTGATGAGATTATAAAAGAACCTTCAATAGTTCTAGACTTTCCCTGTGTCAACACCAGGGACATAGGGAAATGTATGTATGTGGAGAACTTCAGGTCAAAACCATTTGGATGAATCATATATAATTTCCCCAAAAACATTTAAGGGTTGTTAGTTTTAAGCATGTTTTGTATCTTGAACATCTTTACCTTTTGAACATCTCCCTCTCTCCCCCTCTCACCCCAACATCATATCACTTGTTTCTTTCTATAAAAAATTTACTTACATAGTTTTTAGTTTTATGTAATATAAACATTCAACAAAATTATAGTGAAGGATGTGGCCAGGCAGGTAGTACAGTGGTAAAGAGCTGTTCTCTTGTACGTCTATCCCACATAAAATTCCTTGCACAAGATTTGTTCCCTCAGCTCCTCTAGAAGTGATTCCTGAGCTCAGAGCTAGGAGTAAGCCCTGAGCACTTCCAGGTGTGTCCTCCAATCCAAATAGTAATGTATAGCAATTAAGATGGGTGATAGTGTCATACTTACATGTCCAGTATGTACCCATTTGGGTTTGATAGTGTTCTGAGCATCACAGTAAGCAGCACTGGTAGACATCTGAGCACCATGCGATGCGGCTATGGGAGTGGTTCTGTGGGCACCAGAAGTACCACGGAGGTGGCACTATAATCTCAGACAATGCAGGTCTTAAACTGCACATGCAAACACCATACTTCACTCTCCACTCCCACCCCACCCTGAAGAAAAACTGATAGAGAGCCAATGGCAAAAAGTCTGAATACTTTTGGCTTGGGGTTTTTCTGTACTCTTCATTGAGGGTGAACTGCCTGGGTGATTCATTGGGGAGAGCTTAATGTATGGTCTACTAGAAGAGATCTAATCCTTTTCCTGGTAAATACATATCATTTTCTCTAGTATCCTCATGGGGGAAGAATGCTGAATATCATAACACTTAGGATGTGCATGTTTCATTTTGTTCCCCTGTTTCATTTCTTCTGCCACTTACTAGCTTAAAACAAAACAAAACAAACAAAAAAACCCTCTGTTTTATACCCTCAGTTATTGCCTTCTTATGAAATTGCAGTGAATAAGGAATATCTAAACCTTATTAGTGGGCCAGAGAGACTCTTGCCCCCGCGCCTGGCTGTCTTCCCCAGGGCCCCTCAGAAGGGGTGGCTTCAGTTTCTCTCCCCACCCCGAGCAGAGCTTCCTTGGCCAAAGACCTCTGGAGCCTAGCCACAGCCATGCACAAGGCCCCTCTCCACACGTTCGGATGAGCCTCATGCATGAAGGAACCACCAAGGGAACCCAGGTGTATGGGACCCGGGGCTGAGACCTCCAAGCCTGCTCGGATTGGGACAGGACCTCTTCCGCCCAGATTCCCCATCTTCCAGTAGCTAGGAGGTCACTCCCAGGGACTGCCCCCAGTATTGTGTAATCTCATCAATGGCCAACATCCAGAGACTTTAAAATCAAGCTTCTGGAAACTTCAGACATTTTATGGCCAAGTTCTCCCTCTGGGAGAACCTGGCAAACTGAGAGTTTCCTACCCACATGGGAGAGTCTCACAAACTGTCCGTGGCATGTTCATATGCCAAAACCAGTAACAATGATGGGTCTCATTCCCCTGATCCTGAAAGAGCCTCCAATGCGGCACCATTGGAAAGAATGAGTAAAGAGAGGCTTCTAAAATCTCAGAGCTAGGATGAATGGAGGCGTTACTGAGACTGCTCGAGAAATTCGACGATCAATAGGATGATGATGATGATGATGATGATGATGATGACGACGACGATGATGATGATGATGAAGATGCTTGCTTGACACATAGCCGACCCAGGTTCAATCCTCAGCATCCCACATGGTCTCCTGATTACCTCCTGAAGTGATTCCTGAGTTACAGATACACAAGTATCACCTGAACACTGCCCGGTGTGCCACACTCTTCCAACAAAATAAGCAAACAAAACCCACCAACAACAGAGAAGGTGAAAAAGAAAAGTATAGTTTGCTATATTTTTTATGTCCAGTTCACATTCATGAGCAGAGCTACCAACAGATTTCTAGGCTCTTCAGGGGAAATTTATGAGTAAATGTTGGTATTTATTTTAAATTCAACTGTACAACAAATTGATTGTGTTAAATATCCAAATCATTTACAATTCAGCATATGACATTCCAATTTTCAAAAATTTTCTGGGGTCACATCTAATGTTATCTTTGTGCTGTCTACTTTGAGACTCCATATCATTGTATATTTAGAACAGTTTAGAGATAGTAAATAAAATGTGTGTTCAATGTGCAACTTTATGTCTAGTCTATACTCACAGTTAAGCTTCACAATAACCACATGAAAACAACATTATTTGGACTCCTTGCACATATGAAAAGAAAGGTAGAACATGGTCACCATTAATTTTATTAAGCTTTCAAATCAGCCATGTTAAGTTCAAGGCTTAATAAGCAACTAATTTACATTTGTGACTTTAGTCATTACAAGAGAAGTAAAAGTAACTTTCCTATGTCTGATCACAAAATCACTAATATGATATCATGGTTCTTGCCTGTACAAAGGACTCAAGTGATTTTTCCATCAACTACTATTGATAGAGGGTACCACTCAGATAAAATCTATTGCCATCTGTGATGGAAGCTTGAAATCCCAAGAAAAAAATAGACTGGCTAAGATTTATTGGAAACATTCTGCTACATAGTTTGCATATAATTTTTTAAATCCCTAAAATTTTGCAATATAAACACTCCTCACCATATGGATGAAAAATTTTATGTGAGCAAAGGTTAAAAAATGCATTAGCTTGATTCATACAAATCTATAGTTTGTGATATAATAAAACAGTTAATGTAGCAGTTAATTGCCGGGTTCAAAGTCAAATATAACTGTCCGAATCTCATCTCTTCTATTTGCCATCTGATTTCACTCCAGTTCCTATTTCTTGAGTCAGTGTCCTTGAATATAAAATGAGAATCACTGAATTGAGTATAAAGATGACAGATATTTTAAATAAAAATCATTTATCACTTTTATAATATTTTCACATTATTCACTGATGTACTACAAGTATCAGGGATAGTGTCTGACAAATTATACTGCGTGCATGCATATGTGTGTATGTTATGCAATGAAAGCATATATAACAGAAATACATTTTAACATAATATTTTAAAATGCTTGCTATTGCCACTTAGAAATGTGTCTTCTCTTCACGATACAGGAACTGAGAAACGGTAGTTTTAAAAACTGTTACATTCTCAGAATAAGCATCCATGGATCTGAAATGCCATTCCCTTAAATATTGTACCTCATCCAAAGCTTCAGTCATTCTGTGAATGGTGATCAGTGAGTGAGGAAAGCATTAGCTTTATTGCTAGCCATAAATTACAGTGAGGCAGGTGGCAAAGCACCTGCCACAAGAGCTTTCCAGCCTGTCCCCTTCACACATGTGAGGCTTATGAAAATTAACCAAAGCACAAATGTTTCAGCAAAATGCACTCATGTTCTATTTGAAATTGTATGTAGCATCATGTTTTTTGAGTTTATTTTTTTCAAATAATTGAATGAAAAAGAAAGATACTTGAATCTTGTCTCCTATATTAATGTTTAAATTCATTACATGAAACTCAGTTTGTAAGCATTCTACCAAAATACATATACACATATGCATATGGCACATATGCATATACATATGTACTTATCTGTATACCTTGCTTTTAGTATAATATAAGGAAACTATTTGGAGTCACTGTTTTTGACCACTACTTTTAGTCACTACTTTTGGAGTCATTACCATATGACACTTGCAAAGATTTATAGATCATCACATCTATATTCATCCATCAAAGGTTATATTAGAAGAAATGATAACAGTAAAATAATAAGTCATAAAAATAATAAGTCATAACTTTTTAAAAAAGTAACAAAAATAAGGCATAAAAAACATCATTACAGTAGGAACCTCTAAAGATTTTGCCCCAGTCAGGGTTTTTGACTTGCATACAGCTGACCTGAGATCAACCCCCAGTACCATCTATGGTCCTCTGAGCCCCAGCAAGAGTCATCCCAGAACACTGAACCTGGAGTAAGTCTTAAGCACAGCTTTATGTGACCCAATACAAACACAAAACCAAACAGGCATTAGAATATAGGGGAGAGTAAAACTGAACAGATAATTTGGTCTATATATACATACAAAAAACTTTGCTTCGATGTTAATTGAACAGAATAAAGATGATTCATAGGCAGTTTTGAACATTTGACATTAGCAGTGCTAAATAAGAATGATATCAGTGCTGGGAATTATTCTGAATCAAGAAACTTCAGAGACTTCATATCAAAAATGAAAAGCATTATGATCTATCTAAGCATCAAAACACTATGAAAAGCAAACAAGCATATAGTTGGTAAGGGACACAGAATTTGAACAAAGAACTATTGACTTCTCAACTTGTCATGTCTATAACTTTTGCCATTTTACTAATAAAAAATTAAAATTAAAAAAGGACGATAAATATTTATAGCATACCAAATCCCTATATAAATGATTATACATTGATTTTTCCATTAAACAGGTTAAGAAACCAAGACTAATATTTTGAATGACATTAAATGGAAATAATGATTTTTATTTTATCTTCATGTTTCTAAATCTGCTAGCTTTTCACATAATTTTCTGTTTTTTCCACAGACACATGATTTATAACCCCTGTAACTTTTACTGAAAATTTTTGTATTTTCAGCATAATACCTCAAGTCCAGGCTAGGAAAAAAATGTGTTGCTTATAGATTATAAAAGATATCACTTTTTATATGCTAAAAACAAAGACATAAAATAAATATATACATGCATGTGTTATAAATGATTATATGTTTGAGTTCATATGTGTTTACATGTCATTTTCCAAATAATTTTTAAAAATAAAGATAACAAGCATAGCCACATTTGAGACATTCTGAATTTTACCATCTATACTTTTGTCTTGTGGGTGTGACTGTCAAACTACTGGAAAACTGGGGACCTGGGTTCAGGCTTGGAGATCTCAGCCACAGGTCCCACATACCTGGGTTCAACTGCTGGCAGCTTCATGCATGAGGCTTCATGCTTAGCAGTCACACCCACAAACTGCCCCTGGTGCCATATAATCTCATCAATGGCCAAGATCCAGAGACTATAAAATTAAGCTCCCGGAAGAGAGCAATGCAGTGTTTGGTCAACAACATGCCAGTTGACCAAAAGCTTGCATTCAGTAGACTGGGAGGACCTGTAAGGGCAGTTAGAGGCTGCCCCAAAAGCCTTCGTCCCTCTCAAAGAGCTTGGCAAGCTACCGAAGGTATCTCACCCACCTGGTAGAGCCTGGCAAGCTACCCGTGGTGTATTCGATATGCTGAAAACAATAACAATAATGGGCCTCATTCTCCTGACCCTGAAAGAGCCCCCAATATGGTAGCTTTGGGAAGGACAAATAAGGAGAGGCTGATAAAAGCACACAATAGGGACAAATGGAGACATTACTGGCACCCACTCAAGCAAATCAATGATCACCGGAAGGACAGGTGATACAGATGATGCAGGTTGATACTTTTGTTTTGATGTAGGAACCAAGTTGTTATAATAATTCATAAAAACTAGGTCATGACTTATATTAACATTAGGAAGCTTCAAATAGTTTACTAAAATGCACAGCTTATTTTGTTAAAAACATAACCTATAACTTTTCTAAAATCTAAAAAAAATTATATCTGGATAACAACATAATATCCTTTTTATAAATTGATATATAGTTAACTTAAAATGTTAGTTTCAGAGATGCAATATAACTGGATGGCCACTAAAATACATCTAATTAATATTTCACTTCTCAAGGTACATATTTTCTTGTAGCATGAAATTTTAATATATAATCTATTACCAATTAGAAGGGGCTGAAGCGATAGCACAGCAGGTAGGGCATTTGTCTTGCAAGTGGCTGACCCGGGTTCAACTCCTCTGTCCCTCTCTGAGAGTCCAGCAAGCTACTGAGAGTATCACGCCCACACGGCAGAGCCTGGCAAGCTACCCGTGGCGTATTCGATATGCCAAAAACAGTAACAAGTCTCACAATGGAGACATTACTGGTGCCCGCTTGAGCAAATCGATGAACAATAAGACAACAGTTTGACAGTGCTACCAATTTGAAAATTTTCGACAGTTTGTGTATGAGTGTGTGCCAAAGATCTAACACAGGCTTCCTCCGTGTGTGTTGTGAAAAACACACAACCTCGAGATTCTTCTTGCAGCGATTTTTTCAGAGACCTTCTCATGCATTGGGAAGGAGGGGAATTGGGAAAGAGGAGAAACGAGGAGGAGGAACGAGGGACAAATGAGGAGGAGCCTCTAGCTAGGTGACTTCCCCCCTTTTATCCCTCTCACTGCTTGTTTATGCCCAAGTGTCTACAGCTGATAGGCTAGTTACACCTTGTGGGTGTGACAGGACATCCTGTTTCCTTATTAGGAGTTATTTTCGAAGCACGGTGCAATTAACAAGAAACAGGTGTTGTTTACGAAAATAAAATGCTAGGCACAAAAGTTTCAATAACAATAGCAGAACACCTATTCTCTAGGACAGATACTCTTTCAGCAGGACCCATCAATGATGAAATCCCATGGTTGTGTTTCTCCTCTCCTTGTCCAACAAACATATGAGTATTCATAATATTAATAGTTCTGTATGGCCATAGCAAGAGATGCATTAAACTTTTAGAATTGCTCTCCTGGGGTCATCTCAATCTCAGACTACAGTGCCCAGGCCAGATTAGTCTTTCCTATCCCTAGCAGGGCCCTAGTGTCTTCATTACTTTAAGATCATGACAGCACTTGTCCATGATCAGACTCATAACTTATAGTTAAGAATGAGGCACTTTGGCCAGGCCCATCTCGATGCCAGGGTAGCACATAACTTACCGCTTGCCCTGGGTCCGTCTCGTCCCCGTTGGGACCCAGCCTTTTAGAGGGCTAGGAACTGAGGGCAACCAAGGATACAGTCCAGAAAGCAGATGCCCAGGAATGAATAATATTCAAAGCCAATTAAATCCCAATTGCAAAGGCATATTAATAAATGTCTTTCTTTGTCCATACAAAAAGGACTTGCTCTGAATAAGCTATTCAAAGGTCTCAAGGAGAAGAGAAAGACATTATTTACAAGTCAACAGAACACTAAGAAAGAAGCTACAAATAAACACAGAGGAATGGGAGCACTGTGATGGGAGTAACCCAATAAACCTAAACTATCTGAAGCTATGTAATCCTACAGTGTGTCATACTCTCTGCACTCAAACCACATAGCTTTCCCCTTATAACATCATTAAAAGCCAGAACCTACACTACTCCTTGGAATACACCCAAATAAACATTGTGTATTATTATCTAGTACCCATTAAACACCCTCATTATTTAATCAGATAATTCAAAAAGTTTATTTTACTTATAGAAAAACTAAAATGAAATAAAAAATTGAAATAAAAATTCATTTCATTTCATGAAATGAGTCTAATTGCAAAACATTTCTGGTAATAATATACAACAGTAACTGATCTATTTACACTGAGCTGCAATTGCTTGAGAAGAAATAATATTTTCTGCAGTAAAGGTCTCTAGTTGAAGAATGTTATAGTGCTAAAGTGCTAAAATTCTCTGTGCTGATAGACCTCTAAGGATTATGATATTATCTTAAGATATTATAAATAACTAACTGGTTATTTAATATCCTACCTTAATGCTTGCTTCTGCATCAGTGACATTGCATCTAAAATCTCTCCCTATTAAAAATAGTTATTTTTTCTCACACTCCTACTTTTATTTCCATCCAAGGTGTTTTCTTACACATTTATATTTCTAATATTATATACTTACATTACTTATTTTTAATAAAAATAAAAAGAGAAAAACCTTGTCTCTCTATAATAAAAGGAAGAAAATGTGTCACTAGAAGTGACAAAGAAAGCCCATGGGCATACTATACTATGCCTTAAAGTTCACTGTATGGACAGAGAATGACATTCACACTTGCATTATTTCCCTCCACTTAGTTTGAAAAGTAGAGTTTATACAGGGTAAATGCTCTAAGTTCTATAAAATAAAGTAGAACACAGTTTAACTAGAGTATTTTATACTTGAGCTTTTAACTTATGAAAGGTTTAATTTTTTAATTGGCAATTTTTTGTGCAAGGAAAATGTGTTATAGAGTTATATTATTTTTGAAACTCAATTTATGCATGTTATTTGTCAGTAACTAACTTTTAATCAGTGTTGATTTTATTTATTTGAAAAATTTGCCATGTTGGGGACAGATGTTTCCTGTATTTTCTCCTTGATCATTCTAATGTTAAAAAGTTGGTTAATGTAGGCAAATTTCACATCTTATCTGATATTTTGATATTTCCTACATAATCCTTATCTCATTATTTAGCCATAATATGAAAGGAATATGTTTATTTTCTGATTAACAATGAATGCTTAATTGAATCAATTAGCATGGCCCAACAATTCTTTCTTCTTTCTTTCTTTCTTTCTTTCTTTCTTTCTTTCTTTCTTTCTTTCTTTCTTTCTTTCTTTCTTTCTTTCTTTCTTTCTTTCTTTCTTTCTTTCTTTCTTTCTTTCTTTCTTTCTTTCTTTCTTACTATTTTTTTTTGCTTTTTGGGGTCACACCGCCAATGCACAGGGGTTACTCCTGGCTTTGTACTCAGGAATTACCCCTGGCAGTGCTCAGGCGACCATATGGGATGCTGGGAATCGAACCTGGCTCAGCCGTGGGCAAGGCAAACACCGTACCTGCTATGCTATAGCTCAAGCCCTTATTTTTTCTTCTTTCTAAGGCTGTATCAATTTCATTAATAGAAAGCTATGGTTTGTGAAAGTTTGGGGAAATTCTAACTCTGATTCAGCATCTTGTAGGAAAATCTTTAGATTCTTTAGAAGATAGCTTCTTAAACTGGCATCCTGATATAAAAGGTGCACAAACAGATCAAATAGTTTTTTTTATTTTACTTAGATTTATTTTATGTCTCTAGATGTATTCTAGAAATGATCAACTAATTCAAAGTCTAATTCCTTTACTAAGATCCCTAATTCCTGTATTTATTTTGTTTACTATTACTTGAGGGATTAGAGCCAAATATAGTGGTACTAAGGGTTTATTCCTAACTCTGCATTCAGGAATTACTCTTAGTGGTTTAGTGGAGTCATATATGGTTCCAGAGATCAACCCTGGTTGACTGCTGCAAGCACCTAATCTGCTATACTATATCTACAGTCTTTATTTTATATAAAATATTCACTTTAAGAATTTTCAATCAGTATATAAATGATTGAAATAACTCTTAAAATAACTAAGTATGTTTCTAAATCTTTAAAATGGTATTAGCAGCATCTTCAATATGCTATTATTATTTTATTATACCTTTAAATATGTATGTTTATAGCTGTAGTTAAATATGCCTTTATTTCAGACTAAAACTCATGCCTAAGTGCAAATATTAAGGGTATGTATTTTAATTATTTACACCTATACCATTACTATCTACTTTATTGTCCAAACAAAAAATATATAATTTTCTACAATTAGGGATTCTACTTCTCTGAAATTGATTAAATTTTAACACAAGATAATCATTCATATTTTGATGGATAAGTTCAGTTATTTAATATTGAGATTATACAAGTACCATAAAATATACATATGTACACTCACATATATATGTATATGTATATTTTTTCTCCTTTATATGCTGTGAACCTGAGTGAGCATCTTCCTTTGCCATTCAGCAGTTCTGTGATATATAATTCATTCTCTATGTCCCATCAGTTCCCATATAGATTTGCTATGGCCAGATTTATGATATTAGTTTAATGGCTTCTAGAAGCTTTTTTGGTCAATGCCATGATTATAAGAATGGCGTGTGGAAATTTTATGCTCCCTGATAACTGACTATGTTGAAAAATGCACTCTGGACTATTTGTATCTTGACAGGTATAGATATATAATATTGACTAATGAAAGAATTTATATAAAACTGTAGACTTCGTCATTTTAGAAAATGTCTCTATTGTGTCAAAATGAATATAGAGGTTAGAGAAGACACTTGAGCTCTGAGCTCTGCATTAATTTGTGATACTGATGACAAAGAAATAGATTTCATGAGAAGAAATATATGTGCTAAATTATTGCGCATTTGAATTGATACCTTTTTAAAGGTTTTTAAATTTGTTTATCTCCTAGAATTTCATTAGAGGAAATATAATGGTTTTCAGACTTGATGTTTAAAACAGTGTGTGTGTGTGTGGGGGGAGTGTCTGTGTGTGAGCAAACACTCGCGTGTGTGTGTGTGTTTGTGCACTCACATGTTCACTAACACTTGAACTATATACAGGAGCTTAACTTCTAAGGATGTGGAACAAAAATATGATTCTCCCAACAATACTTAATCTTCTCAAAGTGAATCATCAAATGTCAAAAGAATTCCGATGCATAGAATATATATATGAGATTAAAAGCTACTTGGCTATTATACATGGTGTCAGAACTCAATTATCTATGCATTTGTAAACCATTACTTTTTTAATCTCTTTCCTTTCTAATTTTAAAGTTTGTGATAATAATTTTAGATGATACAGGGTTATGTGTTATTAATGTGTGATTAATAGAAAATTGTTTCAAGAAATTTTTTAATATGAAACTCAATATTATATACATTTCAATATTTTCTTTGATGAGTAAAGACACCAGTTGTGTTTTTGTTTTGTTTTTTTTAAGTATCCTAAGCACTTATATTCTTTGCTTTTTTTCTCATTTATAAATGTTTCTCTCATTTCACTAGGCACTTATTGAACCCTAACTATATCTACAGTTTCCTCCAACAAGCTCTGTTTACTTAGTATATCATCATCATCATCATCATCATCATCATCATGCCGTTGATCGTAGATTTTATCGAGCAGTCTCAGTAACGTCTACGTTCATCTTAGCCCTGAGATTTTAGAAGCCTCTCTTTACTCGTCCTTCCCAACATGATGCCACATTGGGAGGCTCTTTCAGGCTCAGGGAAATGAGACCCATCATTGTTACTAGTTTTGGCATATGAATATGCCACCAGGAACTTGCTAGGCTCTCCCATGCAGGCAGGAAACTCTCGGTAGCTTGCAAGGTATAGCCATATCATATACACACACATATACATGCACACATATTTGCACATACACATATATATAACATGCATGTTTCTTATAATTGTTTCCACTGAAATAAAATTTGTAAGAAATCAATGATTTGTTTATTTCATGACTATCCTGAGTATTAAAATATTTTAACATCTCAGTATTAAATCCAAAATCACATCTTTTTTTTTGGTGAGATAGATTTATATTTATTTTCACATGATTAGCACTAATTTAGGCTCAGATGAAAAAACAAACAAGTATGGCAATAGTGTCATACCTTTCTTTTTTTAATTTATTTTTTATTAATGAATCATCGTGAGGGTACAGATACAGATTTACATATTCTCGAGCTTGTGTTTCAGTCATACACAGTTTGAGTACCCATCCCTCCACCAGTGCCTGTTCTCCACTTATGACCCATCATCCCTTCCCGCCCCCCTCCCCCAACCCCGCCTCTGTGGCAGGTCATTCCCTTTTGTTCTCTCTCTCCTTTTGGGTGTTGTGATTAGCAATGGAGGTATTGGGTGGCCAATGTTTGGTCCATAGTCTGCTTTAAGCATGCCTCTTCCATCCTGAGTGGGTCCTCCCACCACATTTAACTTGGTGTTCCCTTGTCTATCTGAACTGCCTTTTCCCTTACCATATGAGGTTGGCTCCCAAGCCTAGGAGCAAATCTGGTACTTATTTCTGCTATTCTTGGATGTTAGTGTCCCATTCTGTTGTTTTATATTCCACAGATGAGTGCAATTCTTCTATGTAAGTCTCTCTCTTTCTGGCTCATCTCACTTAGCATGATACTTTCCATATTGGCCCACTTATATGCAAAGTTTATGACTTCGTCTTTTCTGACAGCTGCATAGTATTCCATTGTGTAGATGCACCAAAGTTTCTTTAACCAGTCATCTGTTCTTGAGTACTTGGGTTTTTTACAGATTTTGGCTATTGTAAACAGTGCTGCGATAAACATTCGAGTGCAGATGTCACACATTTTATTAGTTCATGTAACTCTTTAATTTACCACTGTCACTATGTATTTGTGCTAATCAAAATTTTATTTGAGGGACTGGATAGATACTATAGTGAATAGGTTGCAAGTCTTGTATGTGGCCAGCTTGGGTTCTCTCCCCCACAACCCATATGGTCCCCTGCAAAGAGTGACCTATGAGCACAGAGCCAGGAGGAAGAACTGAGCAGAGCCTGGTATTGGCCCAAAATAAACAACAGAAAATGTCTTTGAATAATTGAACACATTAACTATAATATAGCAAACCAAGAGAAAAGGTTAAAATCCATGTTTGCACTAAAACTAAACATGTTGATAAAATTGGATTATTAAACAATTAATTAAACATTATTCATTGCATAATGCTGTGAATCAGCTGGGTGTGTGAAGAGCTTTAAAAATTATCTCATCAACTAACATGGCAACATTATAAGTTAGGCTTTATATTCTTTAGGTTATCAAAGCATGATTTAAAATTCCAACTAATCAATCTGTCCCTAATTATATAACTAGTAGGAAGTAAATTTAGAAATCAACAGACACACATTTTTCTATATAATATTTTTTGTACAAAGAACACAAAATGATTATTCTAAACATAAGAAATGATATTTGTCCTTGACATTGTAGCTCTTTTAAAATAGGTATTTAAGGAAAGGAGATAAGGCCCACAAAAGGTTCAATTATATTTTAAAAATCAAGTTTGGTTTTAATCAGTGGTAATACTGACTTCAAAGTACCCATTTTCTGTAGATGGATTCAATATTTCATTCAATATTTCATACCAGAGCTTTTACTCAAAGAAAAAATGGTTTTACTTACAACATAAGTATGATTTTTTTTGCCCCCAGATCTCTTGGACTAAGTTCGTTAATGGAGGCTTTACTTACTCCAACAGATGCATTTTCTACACAATAATAGTTATTTCCCTCATTCTAACTTCCCCAGCCAATGCAATTTTTTTTGCACCAGTTACTGGGGAGAAAAAAGTGTACTAAACTTTAAATTAGGTATGCTTTTCAAATTAAGTCAAAACAATGAAAGTCATTTACTCAGAGAGAAAGTTCTAAAAAGAGAGTTATGATAAATACAGTGTCAGAGTGGAAGATGCACTCTCTAAATCAAGGGTTCATATTATCAGAGGATTGCTCCTCAACATCATGTGTCTTTCCAAAGTTTACCCAGTTAAATCTTCTTCTATATATTTCTTGGAGTGAACAGCTTGATTTCAGTTTCAAAATTTCCAAAAACATAAATAGTTATTTGGATTTATTTAATATAGTAAAATATATGTGTGCATATTGCTTCTCGTAACTCTACTTACCAAGGGGGTTTTTCATATCCAATAGCTCCAGATGGTTTCAATATTTCTGTTTTACATTTATTAATCCTAAAAGTAATCTTAGAAGGTGTTATATATAAGCTTTGAGTGTCCATACTGTAAATGTAAGCTTACTTACATTCCACAAGACAATGTTAGAAAATTACATATTCTGAGTGTCAGTTTACATGCTGTCAAGTTCAGTCAGTTTTCGAACTATGGCATATGTTCTTTTTTAGTAAGAAATAGACTGACGTTAAAGTCATGTCAGACTCTCCCAGAAGATAACAAGAAAAAATACAAAATAATTTAGTTCTTTGGCATAAAATGATAAATGAGTCATGCTGTAAGTGGGCAGTTACATCACATCAAAAGATAACGACTGAAAAGCTTTCCAAATAGCCATCTGACTCAAGCCAAGTAGGTGGTCAGCATGCTGCCTTAGCAGAATGTGTGGCTGATTGCCAAAGCATTTTAGAGCAAAGCAGCTATTCATTCCACCTGCAAAATTGGCAGTTCACTTTGACACTGCACATAATGAAAAACAAGTCAATGGCTATTTTTAGGCTAAACTATTAAAGAAAGACAGCAAGTAAAATAATTGCACCTTTATTTATTCTTTGCAGAGAGCATCTTAATGTGTACTGTTTCTATTTAATAATTAATTTTAAAATGATTATTTATTGTGTAATTTTTGGAGGGTGAGTTGGGCTCTGGGGCCATACCTGGCTATGTTTGGGGTTTATTCCTGAGGTGGTTAGGGAGACCATTTGTGAGACTGTGTGCAAACTATTTCCTGGCTGTATTACTTCTCTGACACCTAATTATGTGATTTTTTTTTAATTTGAGCTTCATCAGACAAAAGAAATGTAGCTTTCTTCACTAATAGCATGACCACAGTTAGGATTCTACTGACATTTTAAATCTCAAATTATATCTTTAAATGCTTTAATGTAATTTGGGGTATAAATGTATATACATGAACTAATCTGCTATAATATCTTTGGCCAATTTTATATAGAATTTTTACTTATTCGTGGAGATAATTATGTAAAATTGCTATTTAAAATACAAGAAATCTGACAAGAAATATTTCTCAGTGTTAGAGCACTTGTCTTGCATATGTCAGGCCCTGGGTTCAATCCAGGCATAAACAATTGATTAGTTAATTAAGATAAAGTACAAACTTTTATCTGAGGCATATTTCCCTTGAATTATTTTAACCTTTTTCATACATATTTTATTGAAATTTATATTTTACTGTCTATTTCTATAGTAGCACTGTCAGTAGCAGTAGCACTGTCGTCCCGTTGTTCATCCATTTCCTCAAGCAGGCACCATTGTAAGACTCATTGGTACTGTTTTTGGCATATCGAATACGACATGGGTAGCTTGTCAGGCTCTGCTGTGTGGGTGGGGTACTCGCGGCAGCTTGTTGGGCTCTCTGAGAGGGGTGGAGAAATCGAACCTAGGTTACCCACGTGCAAGGCAAATGCCCTACCCGCTGTGCTATAGCTTCAGTCCCATTTCTATACTACTTATAAAAAAAATATCAAAACATCACTGTATCACTGTATCACTGTCATCCTGTTATTCAACAATTTGCTCGAGTGGGCCCAGTAATGTCTCCATATGTCCTAGCCCTGAGATTTTAGCAGCCAATCTTTACTTGTCCTTCCCAATGGTGTTGCATTAGAGGCTCTTCAATGTCAGAGGAATGAGACTCATCTTTGTGACTGGTTTTGGCATATAAATATGCCACAGGGAGTTTGCCAGGCTTTCCTGTGCAGGCAGTAAACTCTCGAAAGCTTTCCAGGTTCTCCAAGAGGGAGAACTAGGCTATAAGATGTATATAAACAAGCTTCTGGGAGCTTGGTTTAGTACATCAAAACATAAGTGTAAGTATATTCTTTCTGCCTATTAAATTTACTTTAATATTTATAATGTATTTATAATACACACTTTAAAAATAGCAAAATTTGTAAGGTTTATCTATGAAAGATTGTGATTTGAATAATTTGAAAAATTAAGAAATTTTCTATGCTTATATATATATACATTTGTGTGCATGCATGCTGTTATTTCACTTTATTTTTTAGTTCTTTCAGACAGAAAATCCAAGGTAATATGTTCACAGTGTGTATTGTGATAAATATAAGTACTAAACTAGCTATGCACTTTTTGCATGTGTTAAATAAAAATAACACATATTAAGTCATGATTAAATAAAAAAGTGTTTTTCAAAGGAGTAGGTTGTATCATCATATCAATCCATATTAACTGAAAATAAAAATAGCGATGGATTAAGAGATAATTTTTATAATATTACTTATGATTATACAAGGAAGTATTGGAGAATAGCGTGATCCTCTTTAGAAGTGATGATTGTCAAAGACATGTTATTGATTTGCGTCTCAGATGAAGCAGAAAAATCAATAGAAGTCTGCTCTAGGGGAGATGTTTTAATGGTTTACTCTTTTAGAGTCACCTGGGATATAGCTTACAAGGATGATCAAATTGGCCAAATAAGTTCAAACCATATCTCTTGTAGATCAAATCTCAGGACTCAGAATTTTAATTCAGAAGAATTCCATTTTGGCTCATCATTGCTAACATATGCATATAAAGCATATGCAAAACTATAATAGGCATCATTCAAATATGTCTTGTTCAGTGTTAAAATTAATCATATAATTTTAAATATGTACATTTACATAGATTAGATAGTGTATAATTTATAATTGAACTGAATTATATTGTGCATTATTTATGTTAATTAGATATATGAATTTTAGTTATATTTATATGCTTATATTCATGATAAGCAATAACATTTGAACAATTTCTTTTGCATTCATTTTTCCACAATTAGCTTGAGTGCTTTTTGGTTTTGTTTTGTTTTGGATAACTTTAGGGTTTTCCGCAATAAGTGATGGTGATGAAATTATTTTCATTTTCTCTTTGTATATTATGATAAAGTGAAAACAATGTAGACTGACAGAGTGAATAAAAACATCAATGAATGACTTGAAGAGTTAACCTTAGTTTTTGTTGCACGGAAGTGAAAATCATCTAACAGTATTTCAAAACCTTTAAAAGATATAAAATATATTATGTAAGAAAAGGATTCCCTTAGAAACTTTTTCAAAATCAAAATCAATACTTTATAATGTTTCATACCAGTTAACTGGGAGATAAAATTCATTGGTAGCATATCCATGAGGAACTATCATGATAAAGATTTTCTACTCTGTTGATTCCTCACAACTGCTTTGCTAAATGAGTCAATGATAATTGTGCATATGTTTTAGTATTGTTTTCCCACTGGTTTATATTCTTCATATTAGGTTATGTCCTTTCAATTAGTTTGCATTTTTCCTATTTTTGTTGTTGTTTGTTTTGTTGTTTTGTTTTGTTTTGTTTTTGACTCTGTACTGAGAGAATACTTCTGAAGGCAGTTGGTGGACCATATGTGATGCTGAGGATTGAATGTGGGTCATTTGTGAACATGGCAATTTCTTTTCTATTCTTCTTTTTAGATCTCTAGTATCTCTATGTTTAACTAATTATTAATCAGATGTCTGTATTTTAGTTTCTTGTTTTTATTTTTGATGGCCTTGGACTCTGAAAGCTAATTCAAACACTTCTTAAAGAAAATACTTGGTAGTTCTATAACAAATCAGGCAAATCTTGAAAGGTTATTGTGTTGGGACCTGAGAGGCAGTATAGAAGTTAAGGTACAGATCTTAATAACATAGACCCCAGTTAATACCTGGAACAACATCATTTCCCAATATCCCCAGAAGCAGCCCTGGGAGGCCCTGAGCATTGCTGATTGTGGCCATAGAGGACCCCAAACACCACTGGGGTGCACTGAGTAAACCCTGGTACCACAGAGAATCAGGTATCACCTTAGTGTCAGACCTCACATTAACTCATCAGCCAAATTTTGTTCAAAATCACTGGGAGTGGCCCCTCTGTTTCTTGAGCACTGCTTGGATTGCCAACCCCTACCCCACCCCAAATCTTTATTATGTGAAATAATAATGTAAAAAAAATTACAAATCTTTGTTCTATATTCTTAGAGTCCAACAAATTGGTAAATAATAAATGTGGCTTGTTTAGCGATATTTGGCTAGAATTCTTAAAACTAATTTAAATGAATGGTAACTCACAAGAATACCAGTGAAAATCAATAGAGTCATGGAATTAAAAATCCAAGGTGATACCAACTTCAGGCAGGACCTTCAATTTGCTATAGCATAGCAAATCTAAAAACTTAATTTAAGTTTAATTTCTGTGTGTGTGTGTGAACTCTGTGTGGCGGTCTCATTCTTTACTACAAATAAAAGAGGCAAAAACAAACTCAGTTTATAGTTTCTCATTTCTGAGAAGATTATTATTATTATTATTATTTTGGTGTGTGCAGGATGCACTTCACTGTCATGCCATTGCTCATCGATTTGTTCGAGCAGGCACCAGTAATATCTCTTATTGACAGACTTATTGTTACTGTTTTTGGCATACCCAATATGAATGGGTAGCTTGCCAGGCTCTGCTGCGCAGTAGCGAAACTCTCGGTAGCTTGCCAGGCTCTCCAAGAGTGGCGGAGGAATCAAACACGGGTCAGCCGCGTGAAAGGTGAACGCCCGGGAGTATCATTCATTCTAGCTCTTTGAGCTACGTTCCATGCATCTATTGCTTCATGCCAAAAACAGTAACAAGTCTCACAATGGAGACATTACTGGTGCCCGCTCGAACAAATCCATGAACAACAGGACAACAGTGCTACAGTGCTACATTGCATGATGTAATAATTGCTATCAGTTCAATAAATTCCCATTGTTTTAAGTAGAGGTATTTTCTAAGAGAGTTAATTTTCTACAGATCAAAATTACAATTTATATTTTCGTGCTAGATCTTTGGTTATTAAATCTTTACTGAAAATTTTTATTTGCAAAGTTTATTTTCTGGTTCTTCAAACTGTATCTAGTCAGGTATGTAAAATTCTAGTTATTATTATTTGGAATTTAATTTGTCCTCACTTTTCATTTTGATTTTTAGCAATTCTTTTCCCAAACACAGAACATTAAGTGCACTGATGGACAAATGAGTTATTTTTAAATCTGTGAGTTCTTATATTTTGCTTCTTTGTTGATTGATGTGAAAACATAATTGCTTTAATCTCCAGCTTTAACAATATTCCTTCTGGAAAAACTGTCTCACTTGATTTCTAATTACTAAAAAAAACTGAGATAATTTTTTTCTTGCCTGTGAGGTAAGATAAGATACTGATTATCAACACTGTTTCTGTATTCAGACAGTGCAAATCCAAATATTCTATAAGTTCTTTAATAGTTAGAAAGTTATAAACTCTTTAAAGTTTATTCATTTATTTTTTTGTAAAATTAGGCAAATAATTTCAAAAAGCTGCCAACAGGGCTTGTTGCAATTTTTGAGTCAAATAATGCAGGCTGCCTTTTATATTGAATATGCCATGGGTAGCTTACTAGGCTCTGCAGTGCAGGTGGAATACTCTCAGTAACTTACCACGTTCTCCGAGAGAGAGCACATAAATGTATATGTAAAATCATGGACATAAATGTAAATATCTCTAAGAAGAATTTCGACTGGGTATAAGGTTTACCTGTCATATTAAAATATCTTACCATAGGATAAAAATATTTATGACTTTTATAATTCAAGCAACTAACAAATGAAGGATATGCCACATTGTCAGAGATCAAAAAAGAAACAAAATAGAGAAAGAAGTATAAAATGATACTCTCTCACCCTGGGTTACAATGCAATAGCAGGCTGGATTTTTTTGGGTTTTGTTTTGTTTTTGTTTTGTTTTGTTTTTTTGTTTTTGCTTTATGGGTCACACCTAGCGATGCACAGGGGTTACTCCTGGCTCTGCACTCAAGAATCACCCCTGGTGGTGCACAGGGGACCATATAGGATGCTGGGAATCCAACCCAGGTCGGCCGCATGCAAGGCATATCAGACTAGATTTTGCCTTCTGTTTTGTTCCCTTTTTAACTATATCTGGCCTGCGGAAGTAGTGGGAAAGTAGGGCGTGTCTAGGAGAAAATATCAGAGCCTGTTGCTCTATTGTCTTTACCCTGGAGTCACAGTGTTGTGACACAATCATTAAGATTGTAGCAAATTAGATTTTTTTTCTTGGGGGGGGGAATTACTCTCAGCAGTGCTTGGGTTCCATATAGGATGCATGGGATTGAGCCCAGTAAATTGTATACAAGGCAAACACACTATCTGCTCTATTATCCTCTGGTCCCAGCTAATCAGTTTCTTAGAATTAAAAGACAAAACAAAACAACTAAATTCTCTCCAGTTATTGATATGTAGAAAATCTTTAAATGTAATGAATTGGGGAATATAGAAAAAGGAGAAAATTTGCATAACCATTTACATTCAAAATAAAACTTTCAAAAATAATTAATACAGACACAAAAATGATAGCAACTTAACATTAGAACAATATTTGGAATAGCTCACTTTTAAAAAAATTTCTATTAGTGAATCGCCATGAGGTAGTTACAAACTTATGAATTTTTATGTTTGCATTTGGTTTACATCCCTCCACCAGTGCCCATTCTCCTCCACCAATGTTCCCAGTATCCCTCCCACCACCCCCACCCCAAACCCCTCTGAAGCAGGGCATGGAATAGCTCACTTTTAAGGAAGGATAAATTAGAATTGAGAAATGCCTATATAAAGAATTTCCTAAGCTATGTGAATAAATTATTTTACTGTTCTTTCTAGTATTAGATCTTCATCATATTATGTTCTATATATTCATAAAATTTTAAATGTATGTAAGGTGGAGAATAATTTTCCTTTCAGTATTTGTTTATTTGGAGGTAAGGACCAAAAAAAGTTCTGAGGGAAAGATCATGAAGGATCAGAGACAATGACCTTTATTGACTTTCAAGGCTGTAAATCAGGGTATATACGTGTGTGAGTGTGTGTGTGTGTGTTCAGGAAAAACTCCTTATAGCTTTATGCTATATGGTTATAAGGGGACAAGACATTAGCTCTGCATGACTTAGAGTTGTGATTTTCCTGCGCAGGTTATGTAGAGATGATTTGAGACAAGTAGAGAAAGTATGAACTTTCAAACTAAGAAATGAAAATTCTGGGGTCATTAAGATTACAAATCAATCAATTCGTAATAAGTCAGGTTAAAAAAAGATAAAAGTTTGATAAAACTGGTGCTGGAGAGATAGTACAGCAATTAAAAGACTTTGAGTTGCATGCTGCCAACAATTCATTCTCCAGCATCCCATATGTTCCGCTATGAAACTCTAGTAGTGATTCCTGAGGGCAGAGGCAGAAGAAATCCCTAAGATTCACTGGGTGTGACCAAAAAACTTAAAAATAAAAAGCTTGAGAAAATTTTAGTGGAAATAGTTAAATTGAGAGATATAAAAGTGGTTTTGTTAAAAACAGTATTTTATATTTTTAGTAAAAACACAAAATTCACTACTAATTTCGAGATTGAGTATTGATATAGTGTTTTAAAGATAAATATTGATGTATAGGTGATATAAGTTGACTTGTATTTAGAATAAAGGATTTTATAAAACTGTTCAAAATTAAAGAATTAAGGAATTTAGAATCAAACTTTCTTGTGGTGTTACGTTTTCATAGAAAAACAGACACACATGAATTAGAAAAGCTTATTTCCTAAACTTGATGTCAAAAGCATGCTTACCCATTAAAATAGCTATGCAGTTGCCTAAAGAAAATGATGAAAGCAGTAAAATATGACTTTGATTCAGAACCTGACTTCCTGAATATTAATTATATATTAAGGATTACAAATAAGTCAGGAATGTCATAGGTTGCCATGACATTGTAGATCTTAATGCTCTTTGAATTCCATTTATAAGAAACAAATAATAATTTTCAGAAGTTTTTAAATAACAATCATTTAACTCAATTAATTCTAATTTCATAAAATTTCACATTTGTGTGTTACAATTTTACTTTTTGCTAACATATTGTGTATTTTCAAAAATAAATTCATAGTTTCTAGTAACCTGTCTTTTCAATTCAGTGAAGGACAGATGTCTGCACAGTAAGTGGCCTTCAAGACCTTATTCTGCTCTGGTGTGGCACCAGCTGTTAATAGTTTTGACAATTATTATGGTATTTTTGTGCATTTTTATGCACAAAATGACATGCATATATGTCAATATTAAATGAAGAAACTGACTACAGTCTTCTATTTTTTCTAAGTACTTCCATCATAATTCTTCAATCAAAGCATGACTTTAATGATTTTTTCTTCCTTTAAATATTCATATCCCTAAATCCAACTCTTTTCTTTCACATTTGATTAGTGTATAGATACAATTTTAGTACCTCTATTGTCAATACTTTGTCTCTTGCCCACACGCCTAGCTGTCTTCCCCGTGGCCCCCCTCGGAGGAGAAGGGCTCCAGTTTCCCACCCCGCCCTGAGCAGAGAGCTCCAGGTGGCCAAAGACCACCAGAACCTAGCCACAGCCATGCTCAAGGCCCCTCTTCACACGTTCAGACAAGCCTCACGCATGAAGGTACCGGCAGAGGAACCCAGGTGTGTGTAATCCCATCATTAATGGCCAACATCCAGAGACTTAAAAGCAAGCTCCCAGAAGTGCGCTAAAGTGGCCTCTCGATATCTGACAACCTACTTCTCCCTCAGGGAGAAATTGGCAAGCTACTGAGAGCTTCCTGCCCACATGAGACAGCCTCGCAAGCTTCCCATGATGTATGCATGTAGCAAAGCCAGTAACAAGCTGGATCTCATTCCCCTGACCCTGGAAGAGCCTTCAATGTGGCATCGTTGGGAAAGCCTAGTAGACAGAGGCTTCTAAAATCTCAGGACGAATGGAGAGGTTACTGAGCCCACTGGAGAAATTTGATGATCAACAGGATTTTGTGATTCGTGATTGTCAATACTTTAGTTTTTCCTTTTTGAGTCACACCCAGCGATGCTCAGGTGTTACCCCTGGCTATGCACTTAGGAATTACTCTTGGCAGTGTTTGAGGGACATATGGGATGCCGAGAATCGAACCTGAGTCAGCTGCGTGCAAGGCAAATGCCCTACCTGTTGTACTATTGCTCCGGACCCTATTGTCAATAATTTTGATGTCTTTACCATCAACTATTTCTCTCTGATTTATTGGACTCGCTGAACACTGGGCCCAGGTGATGCTTGCTAGACCCAGGTCATGCTTCAATTGTTATATAGATGTACATATTATTTAATTTCTGTGCAATTGTTTGAATTCCAAATAACTCATAAAGCTAGTGCCCCACTAAATTTTTTTTTTTTTTTGCTTTTTGGGTCACACCTGGCGATGCACAGGGGTTACTCCTGGCTCTGCACTCAGGAATTACCCCTGGCCGTGCTCAGGGGACCATATGGGATGCTGGGATTTGAACCCGGGTCGGCCGCGTGCAAGGCAAACGCCCTACCCGCTGTGCTATCTCTCCAGCCCCAGCCCCACTAAATTTTATATATCTTTTGGCAACTGTATGTACAGGATATCCACACAAGGTATTATTAATTTTTATACTTAAAATTCAAAATCTAAGTGTATACCTTCTGACAATACTTTCTTGAATTCCCCCGCAGTCCCTCCACCCACCACCCTTATTTTAAGTAAGTGCCAGGTATTGAACTCAACACTTCAAACTATTTTAGGATGTACTCTACCCCCTAAGCTCTGAACTACTTTTGTGATCACTTTCCTCCTATTTTTCAATTTAAAAGTTTCAGGGTTCTTCACCCAGCTGTTATCAGGGCTTATTTACTGACTCTATGCTCTTGAATCACTCCTGATGGGACATGAAACCTGAGTAAGTTACATGCAAGGCAAATGTCTTACCCATGCACTATCTTTCCCGCACCGTAATTAAATTATTTTATGTACATTTTTTTGTGGAAGTTGACATCGTGTTGAAATATAATGTGAAAGAAAGAATTCTGAGAATGTTCTTTGGAACTTCCATTTTCATTACCCATTCCATATAGCATCTAATTCCATGTCCACGTAATTAGTTCAGAAGTTATCATTGTTTTCTTAAATAATGAAAGTCTAGCCAAGTTAATTCTAAAGATTTTACTGGATTTGTTAAATAATTTATGAATCAGACAGCATCATATCTAGCAAGTAGAAGAGAATTCTAAAAAGTTATACAAAAATGAAACTCTTTATAGGCAGAATGAAAAAAGACAAAGGAACAGGGAATTATTTCCAATTTAGGGATCCTATCTGTGGAGAATGGAAACTGTGCTTATCAGAAATCAATCTTCTTTTAAAAAAATCAAAGTTATTTCATTGTTGCTGATAAGAAAATTACATATTCAGCCCTTTATACTATATCTCTCGAGAAGATTGAAACCAAAGTAAGATTCTTTGTTTTTGTTTGTTATCTTTCTGTCACCAGCATAAGACTTCGTATGTATAAAGTCTTGAAGAACTTATCACAGGCAACTTCATTTTGTATGTTTATTTCCTTTTAAATATTCTAAATAAGTTAAAATAATGGGTCTTATTTCTCAGAACAATTGAACAACCAATTTGTAATACATGATGTCAAAGAAAGCATGGGAGACACAAGAAAGAAATCAAGTTGAGTAGCAATGAATTTTGATGGTATAACTCTTCCCAATAAATTTTGCCATAGATAATCTTTATTTTATATAATTTATTAAAATATTGCTATAAAATGCCTGCCTCTAGAATAAGTCAAATGTTGATGCATCCTAGAGTATATTATAATCTCTTTGAAGGTTTAGAATAATTTTAATTATACATTTGCTTAACTACAGGTAAGCATAGTGCTTATGGTGTTCATTATAATGCGTAAGTGGGTAATAACATGGTTTTCTTTATATTCAACTTCAAATGTTAGCATAAAATAGTAGTTCAAAATTATTTTAAATACAAACATTTTAGACTTCAATTTGATAGTTAAGCAAAATAACAGTTCAATAGATCAATGGATAGGTGAATCAAAAATCACTTTCTTTCAAAAGAGCCTATTACTTTTTTTACTTCACAGAGAGTAATTTTTTTATTGAGGTATTTGTCATGGTTTATAATAGTGTTGACATTGTTGTTTTGTTTTGATGAAGATTTTCAAAGCAGTCTTGGAGGCTTGGGCACATTACCGGTGATTCTCAGCAAACTAGGTCATTGATTAAATGGGTCAACGTCTGACATTCTGCCCTGCTCCATAATGCTGTGGGCCAACACATGAAGTGTTTTATAGTTGCAGTACAACTGTGCCAATTTTTCCACCAGTTTTCCAAGGTCCCTCCATTATTTCCTAGAACACCACCTCCCTCTCCCCACTACTGCTGCTCCTATTCTCAATTCCCAGGTCTGTTGATGATGTCCCAGAGTTGTGTCGGGGACTCTAATCCCTTACTCTGTTTCTTTATAGCTTGCATATGAACAAAGTCACCTGGTATTTATTATTTACTTTATGACTCTACTCAGCATAATGCCCTCCATGTTCATTCAATTTACAGAAAACTGCAAAAATTCTTTTTTCATAGCTAAGTAGTATATCATTGTGTAATACCACAAATTCTTTATCTACTTACCTGTTGTTAGGTACTTAGATGATTTCCACGTCATGACCATTAAAAATAATGCTGTGATACACATGGGTATGCATCATTTTATGGGTTTATGTTTTTGTGTTCTTAGAGTACATGCTCAAGAGTTGGGTCACTGGGTTATATGAAAATAATCACAGTGTTTTAAGGAGATCCACATGATTGACTTGGGAGGGGGATGAAAGGTAAAGTTACTGGGGTCCTTGGGAAAGGGATATGTTTTTTGGGTACACTGGTGATAAGGTGGTGTTAGATTAAATTCATCATCATCATCATCATCATCTGAGTTGATCATCGAGTTCGAGTTGATCGTCGAATATCTCGAGCGGTCTCAGTAACGTCTGCATTCGTCCTAGTCTTGAGATTTTAGAAGCCTCTCTCTGCCTGTCCTTTCCAACGGTGTTGCTTTGGAGGCTATTTCAGGGTCAGGGAAATGAGACGCATCATTGTTACTGGTTTGGGCATATGAATACACAATGGGGAGTTTGCGAGGCTCTCCCATGTGGGCAGGAAACTCTCGGTAGCTTGCCAGGTTCTCCAAGAGAGAGAACTAGGCTATAAGAGAGCAAGGCTTTCGGGAGCTTGGTTTTACAATCTCTGAATGTCTGTTGGTGGGATTACACAGTGCCGGGGACAGTCCCTGGTATAACCACCTAGCTAATGGGTTCCTCTGCTGGCAGATTAAATCCATAAAATTTTTAGTTGCATTATAAACAAAAAAAATAAATTCAAAAATGTTTCCAAACTGTTTTTCAAAGAGTCTGAACCACACCACAGTTTCACCAAGTGAAGGAGAGTGTCTTTTTAAAATTACATTTTGCCCAAAACTTGCTGCTTCCAATTTTTCATATAAATTCTTATATACGGCGATATTTAATTATCCTTTTGATTTGTTTCCCTGATAATTTGTGATGATGAATATTTTAAAATATGCTTTTTGCTACCTTTATGTCTTCTTTGAGTATGTGTCTGTTGATTTCTTCCTATTCTTTGGTAGATTATATATTTTGTTGTTAACCTTTATATATTTTGGAGATTAGCCCATTTTTTGATATATAATGTGCATATGTTTTCTCCCTATCAGTAAGGTGTCATTTGCTTTAAGCCATGTTTCATTCACAGTGCAGAAGTCTTTAGCCTGACATAGTCCATTTGTTTGTTTCTGCTTTTGTTTCCGTTGTCAATGAGTTTGTATCATTTAAGATTCCTCTGAGGATATCTTGAAGAGTGCAGCCTATGATTTATTCAACATATTAAATAAACAACTGTGGTATCAAGGTCTTTAAACTATTGACATCAAAAGGGACTTTTGAAAAATAATATTTTTATGGACTGTAGGGATGAAGTACTCATGTTTTCCTTTGAGTAGAATCATTATCCTCATTATTAATTAAAATAGAAAGGTTGCTGAGAAGTGTTTGTTTACTTGAGGTGATTTATGATTGTCTCTGTGCATAAGGACATTGTAATTTGAGCAAGCGTTTCTTTATCAGGATGGATTCAGTTAAACAAAAATATTTTTAAAGACCATCACCAGTATACTAATGTCAAAGCATTAGTGATACTTGAATTAATAGAGTTAATATTTAGAACACATGGCATTCATATAGATTTTATTACCATTTTTCTCATACTAGGTGAACTTCAAAATTTATTTTCTAGGCTGCCTCATTAAGTCCATATTATCCTTAGGACACATATCTTACTTGCGTCTGCAACTCTTGTGTCTATAAAAGCTGGCTTAATTATACAGATACAATGCGATCCCTATAAGTATACCTATGACATTCTTCAAAGAAATGGATCAAGCAATCCTAAAGTTCATATGGAATAACAAACGTCCAAGGATAGCTAAAACAATTCTTGGGAAAAAGATGATGGGAGGCATCACCCTCCCCAACCTCAATCTTTACTACAAAGCAGTAACAATTAAAACAGCATGGTACTGGAACAAAGGCAGAGCCGTAGACCAATGGAACAGGGTGGAATATCCCTACACACAACCCCAAATGTATGATCATCTAATCTTTGATAAGGGAGCAAGAGATGTGAAGTGGAGCAAGGAAAGTCTCTTTAACAAATGGTGCTGGCACAACTGGACAACCACATGCAAAAAAATGGGTTTAGACCTTGACCTGACACCATGCACAAAAGTCAGATCAAAATGGATTAAAGACCTCAACATTAGACCACAAACCATAAGGTACATTGAAGACAAGGTCGGCGAAACCCTCCACGATATTGAAGATAAAGGTATCTTCAAAGGTGACACGGAACTAAGCAATCTAGTAAAAACAGAGATCAACAAATGGGACTACATTAAACTAAAAAGCTTCTGCACCGCAAGAGATACAGTGACCAGAATCCAAAGACTATCCACAGAATGGGAAAGGATATTTACACAATACCCATCAGATAAGGGGTTGATATCAATGGTATATAAAGCACTGGTTGAACTCTACAAGAAGAAAACATCCAACCCCATCAAAATATGGGGCGAAGAAATGAACAGAA
Organism: Sorex araneus; assembly: GCF_027595985.1. Lineage (NCBI taxonomy): Eukaryota > Metazoa > Chordata > Mammalia > Eulipotyphla > Soricidae > Sorex > Sorex araneus. The sequence continues at coordinate 226,697,595 of NC_073313.1, read as the reverse complement.
ACTTTACCAAGGAAGAAATACGAATGGCCAAAAGGCACATGAAAAAGTGCTCTGCATCACTAATCATCAGAGAGATGCAGATCAAAACAACCATGAGATACCACCTCACACCACAGAGACTGGCACACATCCAAAAGAACAGAAGCAACCGCTGTTGGAGAGGATGTGGGGAGAAAGGGACCCTTCTACACTGCTGGTGGGAATGCCGGCTAGTTCAGCCCTTTTGGAAAACAGTATGGATGATTCTCAGAAAACTAGAGGTTGAGCTCCCATTTGACCCAGCAATACCACTGCTGGGAATATATCCCAGAGAGTCAAAAAAGTACAATCGAAACAACATCTGCACATGTATGTTCATCGCAGCACTGTTTACAATAGCCAGAATCTGGAAAAAACCCGAATGCCCCAAAACGGATGACTGGTTGAGGAAACTTTGGTACATCTATACAATGGAATACTATGCAGCTGTTAGAAAAAAGGAAGTCAAGAATTTTGTAGTCAAGTGGATGGGCATGAAAAGTTTCATGCTGAGTGAAATGAGTCAGAAAGAGAGAGACAGACATAGAAAGACTGCACTCATCTATGGTATATAGAATATCAGAGTGGGAGACTAATACCCAAGAACCGTAGAAATAAGTACCAGGAGGTTGACCCCATGGCTTCGCGGCTGGCCTCACGTTCCGGGGAAAGGGCAACTCAGAGAAGCGATCACCAACTACATTGTAGTTGAAGGCCATGTGGGGGAAGGGAGTTGCGGGCTGAATGAGGGCTAGAGACTGAGCACAGCGGCCACTCAACACCTTTATTGCAAACCACAACAGCTAATTAGAGAGAGAGAACAGAAGGGAATAGCCTGCCACAGTGGCAGGGTGGGGTGGGGGGGAGATGGGAGTGGGGAGGGTGGGAGGGACGCCGGGTTTACGGGTGGTGGAGAATGGGCACTGGTGAAGGGATGGGTTCCCGAACTTTGTATGAGGGAAGTATAAGCACAAAAGTGTATAAATCTGTAACTGTACCCTCACGGTGATTCTCTAATTAAAAATAAATAAATTAAAAAAAAAAAAGCTGGCTTATTCCACTCAGGAAAGGCCATGTGCCTCTTAAACACATACTTTCTCTATTACTCTCTTTTCACATCTTTCTATGTAACTTTAAATAAAAACCATCTTGCCCCTCCTCAAAAATTATAACCTCAATTTATGCTTTTTATCAATTTAGCCTTTTAATCTGTATTTTAGTGACATTTTCTTACTTTCTCAATTAAAGGACTAGGTTGAACATGTAATAGGTACAACATATATTTATTTACATGTATACACATATATGCCACATATAATATGTAGCCATACATAATATGTATTATTTTGTATATAATTTAAATGTTCATGAATCATATTGACAATCTATACATTATTTTATGAATATGTATTAGATCTAAAAATACACACATGTACATATATACAATAAAAAGACATGCTTCAATTTTTTTCCTAAATTTTTAATTAGTAATTTTGTAGTTAAATTTTCACATATCTTAACTATATTTCTTTTGAAGTTGTGGCAACACTAGGCAAACTTGCTAAAGAACTCATTTTAGAAAGCATTTCATGTATGGTGTTATTTTCTTTTGTATTAACACTACTCTATTTTTTTTCCAAAAGAATTCTGGAGAGAACCAAGTTCATTGTTCTCCAGAGCCTATACATAAAATACAGTATCACAAACAAATTTTATGTAGCTTCTGTTGCTACAATAAATTTTAACTTTGCCATTTATTGTATAAGGCATTAACCTAGTAAATGCTCAATTTTATTGCATAAAAAAAGAAAAAAGAAAATGCTGGTAATAATCTGCCTAATGATAGTATCTCATGAGAATTCTTTATGTTACAACGTGCTGGTTATTTTTATTTATTACTCCTGAAAGACTCTTTTGATTTTTCACAAATCCGTAAATGTTCATTTAAAGCTCTTATTGTCTATTCTTAAAATAATATTTTTCTTATTTTCATTTCCATGTTTGGGGTGTGCCACACCTAGTAGTGCTCAGGGATAACTGCTGATTCTCTGCTATAGGATCACTCTTGAGGGGTTTAGGAAACTATATAGAGTGACAGGGATCAAACCTTTGTCAGTTTCATGCAAGGTTAATGCCCTATTCACTGCACTATCACTCCAGCTGCTATTTTTCTTATGTTATATAAACATATTTTTAGACTCTATTTTGACAAAGAGGAAAAGAAACCTACAAGTCTTATAAGCAGTGTATAAATTCTGCTTTCAAGAAGCGTGTTCAAGAAATCTAACCAGTTGAAATTGAAGACAAGTCAGCTTTTGCTTCTATTTAAACTATAAAGGATTAAGTAAAAAAAAAATCCAATGAACCTTTGATGAAGATGAAAAGAAAGGCCGGAATTTACTTTAATATCTTGTTGAAAGTCACTTGTCCCCTTGAGGAACAAATATACAGAAACAGCCTTGCCACTGAATATTGAAGTAACATATTTTTAATTCAAAGTAACTATGTCTACTCCTAAGTAAGTTGAAGGAATATGATTCTCCCCTTATTTTTTTAACAAAATGGACTTTGTTGACAATCTGCATTTAAAGATTTTATGAAGGGCACCCAATGTTGCCTGTGCCTATGTGTAGTTGCTTAGCGCATGTAGTACCCAAGCACCTGTCACCCACATCTCCCCTCTTAAGGTGTGGGATGTCATATTTTCATATCTACTCCTGGAATTTAATCCTGGATTTTTTCTTCACTCTGGAAAAATTGAGTTATCTCTTGAGTATGTTATTCTCCTCTTTGTCTGTCTGTCTCTCTCCCCTTCCTCAAAACATTCAAATAAAACCTTTTACTTCAAAAAATTTTATGAAGAAAAATCATGTTTTCAAGGAAAGAAAAATATTTAGCTCTGGATACTTAGTACAGTACATAGAGTTCATGTTTTGCTGCACTCAACTTAGCACTGTTTGGCACTGTTGTCCCATTGTTCGTTGATTCGCTTGAGTGGGCACCGGGAACTTCTCCATTGTGAGATTTGTTGTTACTGTTTCTGGCATATAGAATACGCCACGGGTAGCTTGCCAAGCTCTGTCTGCTGTGTGGGTGGGATATTCTCGGTAGCTTGCTGGGCTCTCTGAGAGACGATGGACTCGAACCTGGGTCAGCAGCAAGCAAAGCAAATGCCCTATCCACTGTGCTATCGCTCCAGCCATCCTGGGAAATCAATTTAACTCACCAAGTTAAGCACTCAAATTACCAGGTTCAATTCTTGGCAACACATATGGCTTCCTGAGTTTCACCAGGAGTGATCCCTGAGCACAGAGCCTGGAGTAAGCACTGAGCACAGTCATCTGTGGTCCCAAATCAGAAAAATTTATTTGAACTACATTACATATTAAATATTATGGCAATTGTATTTACTAAAATTATACTGACTCATCCACGGATATGAGCATATGCACCTATTTGCAGTTTTAGAGTAAACTATTCTGATAAAAACAATTGTTTGGTCTGCATTCCCCAACCAAACCCTATTGCTGAAAATTGTATATTATATACTCTCTTAAATTCATAGCATTTCCATATTAAATTCACTTATGTAGATTTTCACTTTTTGTATTTACTCATTTTAATTTTAGTTCCACTGATTTGCTAGTCTCAACTCATGATAGTTTTTAATTTTACTACATCATTTTTAAATACAGTATTACAGAGGTATGATTCAAATTCCTGTGATTCTCCCAGTTAAGGTATGCAAATCTGAAATTACCTGGTAGAGGGGAATACGAATAACGAATATTGTTTCCCTGGGATAAAATTTGTCCATTGAACTCCAGATGTTCTTACTCTGGAGATTTCTCAGGATGGCTGAAACTCTGTTGCATAGTTATGAGTAGTGGGAGACTATATATATGTATGCCTTTTTCAAGAAAAAGGATGGAATTGAAAAAAAATAGTTACCATTATTGCTTTTTAGCATGTTTGTAGAGTTAAAAAAGTCTTCCTAATCTAATTTTGAACATATTTCATTCTGTCAGAAATAAAGTAAAGAAACAAAATCACCTCAAACTGTTGGACATTTCCATAAGAATTTAAACATGGGTTGAAAGTGAGTATCAGCAGCAGAAGACTTGCCTTGCTGTGTGAGGTCCAGGGTTTGATTCAGTAGGCACTCTCCACAAAAAAAGGGAAAGGAAAGAATTTAAAGAGAATGACAATGCTGTCCACTTACATCCATGTGGTAGCACATCTTATTGCATGATGTCTCTTCATTGCTTAAAATAAATACAATTATACAAGACACAATTTAGTAGTGTAGTATTTTTTACCTTATACTTTAATAGACATTTGAGCTTTATGCTGCTTTGTATGCAAGAGTTTGCTTATCATATTTTCATTTGAGTGAATATATTTTAGGAATGGAATTGCTGAGTCCTATGGCAACTCTATCCTGAATCTATTCAGGGTTTGGTATTTTTGTCGTTCTCTTTGTCAAGTCTTTCTTAGTAAGTTGACAAGATTAATATTATGAGATAACTTTTGATCATATTGTTGATTTAGATGTCCTTGATCATAGTATCTAGTGTTTTGCCTTCAGCTAGGTACTTTATGCTTGAAGAATCTCCCTTAGTAACTCAAAGAATACATCCATGACCAGGGACTATTCCTGCCTCAGCTTAGCCACAAGTTTTTCTGAGTCTGAGCAATTTATTAGTAATTTATTACAATTTATTACTTAAATTACATTTGATCATTCTAAGTCCTTTTTACCAGTGACGTCTTTCTTCCATATTTATCTGTGTGTGTGCTTTTGGGGAAGGTTTGGATCATGTACTCGGGAGACATTTTATGACTTTCAAGTCTTTTCCCACATACTTTTTCTGATTGTTGGTAAATTGGTGCAGCTTAAAATATTTCAAGAATTTCTCAGATTCCTGAGTCGATTATGATTTGAGAAGTACTCTCCTTGACTCTTTTATAATTGTGCCTACTTAGCTTGCTGCCTTGCCATTAGACTATGACATAGAGATAGGAGTTTTAATTGTTTTCACTCAAGATCGCAGCTTTGAAAGAATACTCTAAACATGAATTTACCCATTCTCAGTTTATAATTAAATTAGCCCATTCGGCAAAGCTGAATAATTTAACCCTAGTTTCTCCCTTCAGTAGTAATAGTACAACAATTCTACAATTAAACTGGATATAAAAGGTAGAAACCCCCTTGAATTGCTATAGCTATGGGAAGACAAGGGTAGTCTGCATCTTCTTGAATTTTTTTTTCTCTTGGAATGGAACCTCAAATCTAAGAATAAACAAACAAACAAAAAAAGGACCATCAGAGTCTCTGGGAAGATAGTAAGTGGGATAGTACACTTACCTTGAGTGCAGCTGTCCTAGGTTTGATCCCTGGCAGTCTATATTGTTCCCTAAGATTCTTCAGGAATGATCCCTGCATGCAGAGGCAGGGCTAAGCCCTGAGCACCACTGAATATGCCCCAATTACTGCCACACTGTCATCCCGTTGCTTATCGATTTGTTTGAGCGGGCACCAGTAACGTCTCTCATTGAGAGACTTATTGTTACTGTTTTTGGCATATCCAATACACCACGGGTAGCTTGCCAGGATCTGCCATGTGGGCGAGATACTCTTGGTAGTTTGCCGGGCTCTCCAAGAGCGGTGGAGGAATCGAACACAGGTCGGCTGCGTGAAAGGCGAACGCCCTACCGCCATGCTCCAGCCCCAAATATAAAAGAACTATTAATGAATCAAAATTCACAACTAGGGTATAAAGATTGGTTTCATGTAGCCCATGTAGCCATCTCTGACCAGATTGGATTTTACTTTGAAGGATAGTTATGCTTTCTGAAATTCTATAATTGTTCTCTTATGATAGGAACTTTACAAAAGATTTATAATCATTTAATATCTAATGATTTACAAAAATTATCATAAAGTAATATCTCTTTGAAAGCCCATGGATTACTATGAATTAGATTAATAACCCCATTTTTAAAGTCAGGAAAATGAAGAAGATATATAACTGGTTTGTGTAAAACACTTTGACTAGAAACTGTCATGAATTACAATGTGAATTTCTCCATAAAAATGCCTATCATTTTTCATATATAGCAATTTTATTCATCTCGAGGAATTATGAAAATTATAGCACTGTAGCACTGCCATCCTATTGTTAATTGATTTGCTTGAGCAGGCACCAGTAATGTCTCCATTGTGAGACTTGTTGTTACTGTTTTTGGCATATCAAATAAGCCACAGGTAGCTTGCCAGGCTCTGCCCTATAAAAATTATAATAGTTATCAATGTTCAATTAAAACTTATTATAAATAATTGCTAAGACATTGTCAACTTTAAACAAAAAATGGTTGCATAAGTCTTGCTTTCTAATATGTCTGTCTTGAGCAAAGTAAGGCAGTTATAGTTGAAATGTTTTTATGCCCTACGACAAATGAGGAACTTACAGCTTGAAAGCACTAGCTAGTTTAAAGAAGACCTTTTTCACCTTTAAAAATGTTATCATATTTAAAAAGAGAGACCATGTCTAATATCTTGAAGTTGTATTTTTTCTTGACTTTAAATAATGTCACTGGAGAATTTTTGAATGATAATAGATTAAACACAATAGCAGCCAAAGCATACCTTTGTTCTTAGACAGATCAATTTATATGCAAAATTTTAAAGGGAAAAAGAATAATGAATTATAAGGAGTTTTAGGACTCTGATTTTATGAGAATCATGTAAAATAATATTATCATATAAGAATAAAATAATTCTAAGGAAAGGATATAAACCTTTCCTTTATATGCTGGTATGTTAATATCCTATTTCTGTGGTGGAGAGTATTTCATGGTGTATATTATTGGTTTTATCATTTTTCATCTCACATGATCTTGGCCAACAGTAAAAATCTATACCATTGCCCATTATAAACTACTAAATGTTTAATAAAATTTTGGAAATTAGCATCACATTTAAAATATATAGTGGCTGTAGCTATAGTATATTTTATGGACGCTTGCCTTCTACTCTGCTTTCTTGGTTTGATCCTTTACAAGCCATATGGACTAGAGTGATAGCACAGCGGTAGTGCGTTTGCCTTGCATGAGGCTGACTTGGTTTCGCTTCCTCCATCCCTCCCAGAGAGCCTGGCAAGCTACTGAGAGTATCCCAACTGCATGGCAGAGCCTGGAAGCTCCTGTGGTGTATTCTATATGACAGAAACAGTAACAATAAGTCTTACAATGGAGATGTTACTGGTGCCTGCTCAAGCAAATAGATGAACAATGGGATGACACTGCTAAAGTGCTACAAGCCATATGATCTGCCAAGCCCACCAGGAGTGATTCCTGAACCCACAGACAGGAGTAGACCCTGAGGACTGTCAGATATTAGAAACATTTGAGAATATTTTGATACGCATGCTCAGTTAAAAGATAGATTGCTTACTATTTTTAAAATTTCAGTAATTTTGTCAAAAAATTAGGATATTTTTAAGGCAAATCCTATTCTTTAGAATGTAAATATGGTCTAGTCTCAAATAACTACTTCTTGTATTCTTAAAACTCAATGAAGAGGGCAATGGCCTATACAACACTTAAGTCTTTCCCAAGTCTTTCCCAGCTCAAGTTTAATTGATTTGGTGATACAAAGAAGTAAGCTATTACTTACTAATCCTATTATCTAATAGATCTTCTAGAAAACTATAGGAATCAGCTTAATCCTAGATTACTAAATAATGAGAAGGGGTGTACGGTAAAAGAATTTTAAACTAGGTCCTTCAATAGACTCATATTACTTTCACTTGTTTTTATTTGCTGTTTGATAATTTATGTTTACAAGATGGTGCAAATTTTCCTGTATTGCAAACCATAATGCCCAAAAGGAGAGAGAGAGAGAGACAGAGAGAGAGAGAGAGAGACAGAGAGAGACAGAGAGAGACAGAGACAGAGACAGACAGAGACAGAGACAGAGGGACAGATTGAGACAGAGAGAGAAGAGAAGAAAAAGTCTGTCATAAATACAGACTCAAGATGGTGGAGGGAGGATAATTTGGGTCATTGGTGGTGGAAATGTACACTGGTGAAGGGAAGGGTGTTAGAACATTGTGTGGTTAAAACTAAATCATCATTCAATTTAAAAAATAATAAATTAATTAAATATCACACAAATTAAAATGTCTGCTATGTAGGTTCTGTTTTAACGTATACATTTTGATTGAATAAAAATCAGTGGAAAAGATCCATTAGTTATATATATATATTTAATTAATGTATTTTAATTGAAATTATAAAAGTTGCAAAAAAGTTGTAAAATATAGCATGTAAGACATATGATGCATTTTTTGCTTTTATTGTTTATCAAAAATCTCAAAATATCAAAATAAATTCTGAAAGAAATTATTGGAATCATTTTGTCATCAAAACATTTTCATTAAAATTAATACTTAATTCCTTCAGTAGGTTAAAAGAGGGAATTCTAAAGTAGTGATTGTAGGAAATATTTTTACTATGCTTTCACAATATTTGGCATTCCATAGAAAACTTCATCACAAAAACTGCACTGCTAGACAATTTCTCATCATATGATATTCTCTGTTTTAATTCTGGACTTCACTTTTGAATTTAACTTGGTATTCTTCCAAGACTTTGTTTTTATTTAAATACTTTTACAATTTGTTTCTTTTTGATTAGCTTATCCAATCATTTGGAAGATTTTTATAAAGTTTGTTTCATTGTTATCCGTATCAAATAGAAAAATATTGAAATAGGTAGAAATGTTTTACCAGATTTTGCTACTTATTTAACATACTTTATTTCTGCTACATCACATTCCAGCAGAAAGTAGAACTACTAATTTTTAAAATACAAATTATGAACATATATCTAATAATAATGTATTATTATATATCATCATAGCTATTTTTATCATTGATGATATATTGATAAATAATAATGAAACATTTTTAGTTTGCTATATATTTTATACTAAATAAATGTGTGTTTATAACCTTGTATTTGTTAGCTAATATTAAAGTCTTCAGTTTCTATTCATTTTAAGATATGAATACATGATGTGATTACAAAAGAAAGAAAAACCTGGACTCCTAAGTACAAAATAATTCAATATTAAATAAGAGTGATGCTGGATAGTTAAAATATAAAACATTATCAGCTTATTTATTTCTTTCTGGTTGAATAAAAGTAAAATGACATGAGATAGCTGAAAGAAAATTTGTCTTAACTTGCATCGTTTATCAAGAATTATATAAAACATATATGCAGCGATGAAGACATAAAAAGTGACCACTTGAAAAGATAAGACAAAAAGATATGTTGAGAAATGTTTAAATATAATAAAATATTTTTGTAAAAGAGAATTACTATAATTCTGTGCATAAGACTTCTTACAACTCAAAATAAAATAGCTTATATACAAATTCATTCCATTTTTTGAAAGCGTTAGCTAATAAGCTTTAAAGTTTGCATAAATATTAAGCAATTTTTATAGCATAGCCTCTTAGGAAATGAGACTGACAGATTTTAAGACACTTTTTAGACTCTCGGGTCTCATTCAATTAAATATGTTAAACAGCTTTGATGAACTTGAAAGGCAATCAACTGGGATCAGAGTTCTGGTTAGCAAATCACAATTGATGTTCAGGAAAGACATATATGTCAATAACATTAGATAATATTTTATTTTGATTACTTTTATCCCCAGTGCATGGTACAATTAATTGGATCCATCAAAGCTCTGAAGCTGTTTTAACAGAGAACCTTGATTCAGAACTAAAGGAAAGAGCAAATGATTTATTCATAACTCTTTTTGAGCAATGCCTGATAAATTCTTAGTCTATTACTTGAAGAAATAACTAGCAAAATACTTACTAGGGTTGTACCAAAATATCTGGTACATATGAATTGTAAAGTTTTACAGTGAGCTTTGTCAAAAACAAAATGTATGAGATCATAGAGTTCATGGCCAACGTCATACTATTTAGTGGCAAATATTTATTAGAAAAATATTTAAAGTATTTGTAAAATTCACCAAGTGAAAAACACCAAACTTCTTACTAAAATAAAGGAAAACTTGTGATGAATAGCAATGACCATAATGCACACCTGATTTAAGAATGAAAAGGGGCAGAGAGATAGTAAATGAGTTAAGATGCTTGCCTTGCAAACAGCTGTGTTCAGTTTAATATTCAACCCCACATGCAGTCTCCTGAGCACTGGTAGGAGTAATCTCTGAGCACTGAACCAGGATTTAGTCCTGAGCACGGTTGGGTATGGCTAAATCCACCAACCTAGAAAAGTGTTTCTTTCTAAATTCAAAATTGTCAATATAATATGTTTCATTGTTCTGAACAAATTTGTAAAAATCAAGAACTTGGTCATACACATATTCAACATATACATCATATAATTTTGTTCTACTGTCTCTATCAATAGAAAGCTGCTTATTCATATTCTGTTGCTAATAATTAATAAGAGTGTTATAGTCTCTATCTTTAGTTAGATTTCTTTACACCACAACTACGTTTTTTCTTTGCCTAATTTGGAACTGTATTGTTTTGTGCAAAGATGTTTAAGATTCATGTTGAAAGGAAGAAAGAAAGAAAGAAAGAAAGAAAGAAAGAAAGAAAGAAAGAAAGAAAGAAAGAAAGAAAGAAAGAAAGAAAGAAAGAAAGAAAGAAAGAAAGAAAGAGGAAGGAAGGAAGGAAGGAAGGAAGGAAGGAAGGAAGGAAGGAAGGAAGGAAGGAAGGAAGGAAGGAAGGAAGGAAGGAAGGAAGGAAGGAAGGAAGGAAGGAAGGAAGGTGGTTACTGGAAAAGATGGGTATGTAACTGTACAAGTTGGGCAAAATGTGTCAATTGTATAGTGATGAATGAGAATAAAATTTTGGCATTAAACATATGTAGTACATACAAATATTATTTTAAAGTATTTTTTAAATAAAGTTTTATATATGATAACTATACAATGTTATAAATTAAGCTAAAACTGAAAGGTGAAATGAGGATTATGGAAATTTAGAAAATAATTAAATATCCTAAACTTAGATAAATATTCAGTTATCTCTATATATCAATACTACATGTAATTTAACAAAATGATTATAGTCAAAGGGTTAAAGGAACTCATTTTCAGTCCCATAAGAAGAATTTACTGGGTATATTTGGTCCTATATGAAGATGGGTATGTTCTAAAACAATTTTAAATACATCAATGGAGAAAAATATGATATATACATATATATGTGCATATATGTGTGTATGTAGATGCATATATATATATACATACATATGTATGTATGCACTGCACAAGGCTTATTCCTGATTCTACGCTCAGGAATAGCTCTTCATCATGCTTGGGAAACCATGCGTGATGCCCAGAATTGAGTCCTGTACTATCTCTCCAGCCAGGAAAAAACATTTTAAACTTTTAAAATAAAAGAGATGATTTAAAAATCAAGACTGTAAATTAATAGTGTATGCTGATAGTTTTATATATATAAACACACATTTACATTTAATACATGCACTTGAGACAGTACAACAGATTTGATTTTACTTATATTATCCAATTCTAAACTTTCTTTTTTTACATTTAAAAAATATTTGATATTCTACTTTTATTTGTTTCAGAGATATTCATCATTATTAGAAATACATTTTATGTTAGCTTCTTCATAATCTTTGTCATATAGTTTCACATGTCAATAACACTATTGTTGGTTTATTTATTTATTTATTTATTTATTTATTTATTTATTTTTGCTTTTTGGGTCACACCCAGCGATGCTCAGGGGTTACTCCTGGCTCTGCACTCAGGAATTACTCCTGGCGGTGCTTGGGGGACCATATGGGATGCCGGGGATCGAACCCAGGTCGGCCGCGTGCAAGGCAAACGCCCTACCCGCTGTGCTATTGCTCCGGCCCCTATTGTTGTTTTTAAGTTTTCATTTTATTACTGATATTGACAGTAAGAGAGATAATGGATAGATTCAGAATGAATAGAATCGAGAGATTGCATATAGTCATTTCAAGTGTAAGAGATATAAAACAAAAGTTTTGATTCTAATGCAGTAAAAGTTTCTTTACCTAAAAAAATTAACTTATTTTCAACTAGGCTCTAAAACATTTAGCATAAAAGAATGTGAAAATATGATCAGTTTATACTACTTGTTTCTAATTCTGGATCTCTAGAGCCGTCTTCAGTTTCTCAGTCTATCCATATTCTTTGTTCCTTGATTTTGTGGAAGATCCTATTCAAAGTGTCTTCTTCACCTTCATTGCTTTATTTTTAACATGCACAATGATGTTTACCTACTATGTTCCAAGATTAATGATACCAAATTTGTAGAATTATTTTGAATCTTTTTATTTACTTTATTTATTTTTTAATTAGTGAATCACCGTGAGGGTACAGTTACAGATTTATACATTTTCATGATTGTGTTTCCCTCATACAATGTTCGAGAACCCATCTCTCCACTGGTGCTCATTCTCTATCACCAATGAACCCAGTATCCCTCCCACCCGCCAATCCCATCTCCCCCACCCCACCCCCCATCTGTGACAGGGCATTCCCTTTTGTTCTCTCTCTCCTTTTGGATATTGTGGTTTGCAAAAGGGGCATTGAGTGGCCATCGTGTTCAATTCATAGTCTACTTTCAGCAAGCATCTCCCTTCCTGAACGGGTTCTCCAACCACATTTTACTTGGTGTTCCCTTCTCTATCTGAGCTGCCTTTTCCACCAGCATGTGAAGCCGGCTTTCAAGTCATGGAACCTGGTACTTATTTCTACTATTCTTGGGTGTTAGTCTCCTACTCTGTTATTTTATATTCCACAAATGAGTGCAATCTTTCTATGTCTGTCTCTCTCTTTCTGACTCATTTCACTTAGCATGATATTTTCCATGTTGATCCACTTATATGCAAAGGTCATGACTTCATATTTTCTAACAACTGCATAGCATTCCATTGTATAGATGCACCAAAGTTTCTTTAACCAGTCATCTGTTCTCAGGCATTCAGGTTTTTTCCAGATTCTGGCTATTGTAAACAGTGCTGGAATGAACATATAAGTGCAGATGTCATTTCGACTATACTTTTTTGCTTCTCCGGGACATATTCCCAGCAGTGGTATTGCTGGGTCAAATGGGAGCTCAGTTTCTAATTTTTTGAGAATTGTCCATATTGTTTTTCCAAAAGGGCTGAACTAGTGGGTCCTCCCACCAGCAGTGTAGAAGGGTCCCTTTCTCCCCACATCCTCTCCAACAGTGCTTGCTTTTGTTCTTTTAGATTTGTGCCAGTTTCTGTGGTGTGAGGTTACTTTGAATTTTAAATCAAATTCCATTTCACTTTTTGTAAGTTAACATTGGAAAAAAATTTCAGAGAACGATATAGTATTACATTTGTATTTAGAAGTGCATAGTTTTTATTAGCTATTGTTACAGAGAACACAAACAGCTTTCTGTTTCTTCTGAACAAAGTGTAAGAATAGCTAGCCAAACAGATGTCTTTGGTGTTAAGTTCTTTTATTTAACAGCACTTTCTATAGCTCATGTAGTTTTTTTCTCTCTGGGTGAGAGAGGCACCAAAAACAAACCTCCCCACCTGAGACAGCAATTCCAATGGCAGCTCATTGCTGCTGCATGGCTGCTTCATGCTTTTGCTTTGCTCTTTCTTGTGGTTTCCTTCTATTGTGCGTGGCTATCTACCATTATCCTGTCAGTCTGCATTGTTTGCATTGTCTGTGTCTTTTCTCTCATCCTCAACTTCGTTCACCATTCTGAATGATTTTCTTTATGCCATAGCCTGAGTCATCTGCCATTCTGTGTCAGTTGGTCACACCGTCCTTTAGATCCTAAGGTGTCTACGCAGTGGTCTAGCCTATCCCTAGCTGTTTCTGTTATCTTACTAGTTACAAACCCTGTAAGCTAGTTTTAAAAATGGTCAGTTCTATTATATTTATTATCTGCTTCTACCCACTTCCGTCATAACAGTCACATGCTACATTTAATTTATACATAAATAAATGTTACAATTTTCTAAAATAATGCATAAGCCAAATATAAAATTATCTTTTAAAATTATGCAAATTTATTTTTTATCATATTCCTGGTTTCTAGATAAAAAAAGCTGTGTTTATAAATTAGTGTTTTGCAAGCAATCCTGTAGAAAGTTAACTTTAATGGAAGAAAAATCATGTGGTCCTCAGTTAATACTTAGAAGAAATTGCTGAATGAGGAGTGGGAGTTTGCAAAAATAGTTTTATTAGAAATAAACTAAATCTAATTAGCTAGATTTCTGTAGTGGAACAAATATTAGAAGAAAAAAAAATTTTGCAGTTGAATTCTTATTCCTCTAAAATTCTCCAAGGTTACATTAACCTAAAACTGTCAAAAAGTGCTGTTACTACAGCTTAGACAGGATTAAACAAGTTTATTATTGTAGGAACAGGCATTTTATAGAAAATCAGAGTATTTCATAGATAGCTCCTTTACTTGTTCTCCAAGGAGGAATTAAGAAAAAAAAAAACTTTAAAATGATTGAAGTAAAATCAGACATATGAGCTAATTCACTATGATTTCTCCACAGAATTAATAAATGTATATAATATGATCAACTACATATAGCATACATATTATGTATAATGCAAATTAATGGATATTTAAAGTTAGATATCAATACAAAGAAAATAATACTTAAACAGATTTATTGCAGTTCAAGTAATTTCTAATAATGGCCTATAAATATGTGAAATTTATTTAATATAACTTCTTTGAATATGCCACAAAATTAATTTAAATAAAATTATTTAATGTGTGCAAATATATACGGTATATAAATTGGCATAGTTCACATCTATCTTTTTGTTATCTCAGCTAAAATTTTATATTTAGAGATTACAATGCTATTCTGGCCTCCATTTTGTCATACTAGGTTTAATCCCTTGAAAAAATACTAATTTTCAATTTTCCATATTTGTAATAAAATGAGATTATGGCAAGCTAGTGGTTTTGGATTGTATTTTTCAGTTTATTCTTTCTATGTTCCATTGTGGCATCTAATCACACTCAGTCTCACCAATTTGATAGGTCAACACAAGCATAATATTCTTGGTGACATTAAATGTTTTATCAAATTAAAATACAATTTTAGAGGGGCTATAAATAGTGGGGGCTGGAGCAATAGCACAGCAGTAGTGTGTTTGCCTTTCTCAAGGTGGACCCATGTTCAATTCCTCTGCCTCTCTCAGAGAGCCTGGCAAGCTACCAAGAGTATCTCGCACCCACAGCAGAGCCTGGCAAGCTACCCATGGTGTATTGGATATGCCAAAAACAGTAACAAGTCTCACAATGAGGGGATGTTACTGCAGCCCACTTGAACAAATCTATGAGCAACGGGATGACAGTGACAGTGATAAATAGTGTAGTTGTTTGGACATTTGCCTTTTATGCACCCAGCAGAGTTGAATCCTTGGCACCTAATGTGATCCCCTAATCACTGTCAGAAGTGATTTCTGAAATTTAAAACCAGGAGTAAAACCTGAATATAGCTCAGTTTGGCCCCAAAATAATCAAATAAATAGTTTTCCTTACATTAGAAATTAAAAAATTGGAAGTAAAATATATATAAACATAAATATACTAAGTAGATATGGTGTAATCATTTTTAAATAAAAGAAGGATTTCTGAATGAAATGATAGTGTACCACACAAAGTGTATCCCCATTAGTCTGATTACTTTATTAATCTTTTTATTTTAGTTTACATGACAACTCATTCTTAAACACTTTCTATTTGTCACATTATCTAGTCACAGTATATCAGATGTTATAATATTCCATTTGATATTTTAGTTCACAATCTAAGTTTAATATAAAGTTCTTTAACATAGTTATTCACTGCATTATTATTTATAATGTGCATTATTATTTTAAATTATGCATTATTATCTTCAATGTGTCAAATAAAATGTATTCATTTATAGGTAACAGTGAACAATTGAATAACGTATAATGTTCTATACTCAAAGAAAATGTCATTTTATCCAAGTAAAATAAATATTTTTTTTGGTAGAAAAAGCTAACAGAATTCATTCCTATAGGGTCTTATTACAAAGTCTTTAAATTGGGGATTTAAAAGTGAGTAACAAACGTAAAAAAATGCACACCACTCTTAAGTGCATTGTTTTCTGAAACATTATTATTTTTAATTTAAATTTTGTTTTCCCTTTATACTTTATATAAACATTGTGGTTTACAGAGTTGTTCATGATGATTTGTTACAGACTTTCAATATTCTGCCACCAATATCACCACCATTCACCTTCCCACTACCATTATTTCCTATTTTCCCAACCACCCCTTTAGACTGCCACATAACAGGCACTCAGTAATTTATTTTATATTGTTGTTATAAAAAATGTACTAAAAGCATGATCAATAAATGTTTCCTTGAAGAAAGCTTGTGAATATTGTTTATTTCTCACATTGGAATCCTTCATTAAGCCTTTGTATAAGATGTTACTGGTTAAGCCTTCTGTGCTTATATTTTGTCAATCAAGATTGGTTACCTGTACATGCCAGTCCATCTAATATGGTGTGCCACTTCTGAATAATCAGTGTTGGAGAGTTCGAGAAGTTGCTTCAGGAAGTCCAACATTTTTAACAGGAAAATACAGCTGGTGTTAATTTTTTAGCTGGGTGGTAGCTTTGGGATGTTTGCATGACTGCAGAGACTTCCAGAAAGTACAGGGAAATGGTTAGCAGTAGCTCATCCCTGACTCATGAAAGCCTGGAGATTTCAGTCACAAAACCCGCATACCCTACCTTTTCAAAATATTAATTTCTGGATGAGGCTCATCTGAGCAGTGGAGTCCTGCCAGGAGCATCATAGCAAATGTGTAGTGTGGAAGTTTTCGGCTGCCCTACTTCTGTTAGCTCTTAAGTGCATTTTTGGCTAATTGAAAGTGAATTAAAAGTAACAATAGGGACAGGATAGGTAGCATAATGAGTAAAGTCCTTGCCTTGCATGCAGGGGACCTGGCACCCATATACTGCATCAAGCATCATTAAGAGTGAACCCTGAGCACCTGAGTATAGACCCAGAAGAAAACAAAAAAAAACAATGAAAAATTACAGGTTTTATAGAGATAGTACATCAGGTAAGCAGCTGCTTGCTCAACCTATAAATATTCTATCCCTAGCACCACATATGTGTCAACAGAGCAACATACAAAGGTATGACCTAAAGTTTTAAAAAATTACTGTGTATTTTAGGGTTTGTAACATATATAATAGTAACTTGTACAGTAATAATGGTTCAAAGGCCAGGATATAGGAGGTGGATACATATGACTGTAAGTTTCTCTTTTTTTTCTTTTGGTTGTTTTGTTTGTTTGTTGGGCCACACACAGTCTTGCTCAGGATACATTTTCATTTTAAATTATGCTATTTCTACTTATAGTTGATAATATGAATAGCTAAATCTTAAAGCAACAAAAATATAGGTAGTAAGTATGTTCATATATATATATCCATTCAGCCATACATGCAAGCATATATAAATAAATATAAACATAAGAAGAACTAAATAAAAAATGTGACTAATAGAATTATAAAAATATATTTAGTACAACACAAGTGGCGTGAGAATATTCTCAGTTGAATTGATAGAAAGTTGTCATGATATTTGTTAAAATTTTTAAATAGAAGTAAAAATATTTGAAGGTAATGAAACTCATATTGACATTTCTGAAAAACTGTTGCATTTCATTTTGTGAGTTCAATTTTTGCATTGTCTTTTTGAAATTCAAATCAAAGGTAAAAATATATGTACTTGTAAATAATTTGAGGAAGTTATTTTACATTAACCTTATATTCACTTACATGTATGTAATAAAAAGAATATTAACTGTCAATATATAGCATCATATATAAAATGTAGTAATATATTGTATATTATAATACACTTGATATGCATCAGCTGTAACTCTGCTCTTCAAAGGTTACCTTATACAATTATTCCAAGCTATCAGTTTCTAGTTGATGCAATGTGTAATGATAGATCAATTCCATATAGGTGATTATATTGTCACATTTACTGTTTTCTTTGGCATAAATTATAAATTTCTTGGTAGGAAATCACACATGGATAACCAGGGTAATTCAATATTCAATATGCGAAATACTAATGACAGAAGCTCCATATTCAAAAAAGCAAAAATTACAACCAAAAAAGTAAGTTTATAATCACTTCATGATGGGATGGACATAATGTGATCAATATACCACAGAAATGCTAGTTTATGCCCTATGGGAATTCCTCCTCTTCTGGCTCCCCGCTGCAGTGCTGAAGATGGAATTTTGAAACATACCTATAAGGCATGCACTCTACCACTGTATTACATATTCTGTCCCCAATAAAAACCTCATTGGTAATTTTGTCAAGTAAGGCTGGGATATTTCCGAATAGATAACTTCTATCCAGTTGTAAATAAAGAAAAGCTTTTAGAGAACATTTATTTAATATTTTTTCAAGTTCTTTTTCTGCCTGGGCTGGAGCGATAGCACAGCGTTAGGGCGTTTGCCTTTCACGCGGCTGACCCATGTTCGATTCCTCTGCCCCTCTCAGAGAGCCTGGCAAACTATTGAGAGTATCTCACCTGCATGACAGAGCCTGGCAAGCTACCCGTGGCGTATTGGACATGCCAAAAACAGTAACAATGAGTCTCATAATGAGAGCCGTTACTGGTACCCGCTCAAACAAATCGATGAACAACAGCATGGCAGTGACAGTGACAATGACTTTTTCTGCCTGTCAGATGTTCTTCCTCTTGTATCTCTACCTTATCACATGACATTTAAATTTACTTATTTGAGCTAGAAATTTTAGAATTGCATGACTTATTCTGCTATTCTGCTCTTTAGCATTCACCTTACATGACAAACCACAATTTTAAAGATCCATTCAAAGTGTCTGAATGGATTAGTCAGTTGTCTTGCACATAGCTCACCCATATTCAGTCACAGACACCACATATTGTCTCCTGACCTTTCCAGGAGTGAAAAGTTTGCTCTAAAACAAGCAAAAAACACTCAAATGTCCCCCAAATCTGTGTCCTTTTTCATTTTCTGTATCACTGTCCATACCAAAGACTTTCTCAATAGTCCGCACTCATAGATTCTTTCTATCCATCTTGTTTGGTCACTTATTTCATCACATTTCCCTCAGGTATATTTGTGAATAAAATTAAAATCTACCACTTATCTTATTTTTCAACAAATAAATTATTCATTATGGGTCATCGTGCCATACACAACTCTTTAAAATATGCTCTGTTTCTCTTCTTCATTCTTTATCATCTATTGTTCCTATCCCAGAGCTTTTATGAGCTCACCAAAATCTACAACAATATTTAGTGCTTATGACTATAAATATAACATATAATGCTTTCTGGAATAATGTCTAATGCATTGTGATTTTTATTACCATTTGGAACAAACGCATTTAGGTGTGTATAAATGTAATTTGAAGGAAGAGAAAAATAGATTCAGAAATAGTAGATTTATCTAATCTGCAGTATAGTATAGGAATCAGCAATTTTCCATCAAACAGAGAAGCTTCAAAAGCATTTCATGGTTTTCTTTAATTTTATACCAGTCAATTTCTTACCTAAATATATAATCTCATTTTATCAATTAATATTTCCTTTTTCTATATTACTGTTTAGTTATTTTCTGAATTTCTATACTTTCACAATGAACCAAAAATGAAAAGCTAAGGTATTGACTTTTACATAAAATATATGAACGTTTATTTTTAAAAAACAATTTAATGCAGCATGAGTCTGTCAAGTACAAAGTGGTCTTTGAGAAAGTACACAGCAATTATGATTAAAAGGTATATATACCAGCAATTTATTTTCACAATGACATATGTACATGACATTTAGCATCTACTCACCCTGTATAAAGGTTTTGTTTTGTCTGGTCCTGCTTATTTCTTATTGATTAAATGGGTATGGAAGCAGAACTTCTTTGTCACTTCCCTGGAAACTGTCTGGATAGCAACAGAGTGCATCATCAATCAACTGTACCATGAGAACTGCTTGTAAACAAAGTCAGTATCAAGGAATAAAGCACCTAAAACAGGAATCAAAATAAAATAAACGACAATGCTTACATAATTAACAAATTTCAAAGGTTTTAAATGTCCACCGTAGTCTAGCAGTGCCATACATATATTATTTTAATCTTTTGAAAAGAAATTTTAAAAAACCATATTTGGGTAGTAAGAAATATGAAATAAAATAATTTCTGTGTTAGAAGTTCTGTTATATTTGTTCTGGAGTAATATACATGTACGTATGCAACATTCTTTTAAATACCCATTTTATAAAATTTGCATTCCTGAATTGTTTGATTTGCTACAAAATGGTAGATGAAACATGACATTGTACTTTGATCTAATTGTATGCAACTTTAAATATCATGCAAATATCATAAAAACCCTGTACAAAATTTTTAACAAGCTAGTAAAATATTCACATCTATACAAATATGCTTTATGACTGCATAAATATATACAGTAGAGTGCCAGAAAATGGTGCAATAAATTAAAATTTTTAAACAAAAAAGAATTGAAAGTTTAGTATAGAGAGTAAGATTTTTCTGCAAACTGATTTGCATATGACTTTTCTGTTTAAAAATTGACTGAGTCTTCAACTACTGGTCTTTCGGCTGATGTTCAGCAACCAATTTTTGTGCCCATTAGTTCATACTTCTATTACAGAACTGTTTATAAATGTTTAAAAGGAATTCTGCTATAATTGAGAATTATATATACATATATATGTGTGTATATATGTATATATGCATATATATGATGTATATATATGTGTGTGTGTATATATATATATAGCACTGTCTGTAGTACTGTCGTCCTGTTGTTCATCGATTTGCTCGAGTGGGCACCAATAATAACTCCATTGTGAGACTTGTTACTGTTTTTGGCATATTGAATTCGACACGGGTAGCTTGTCAGGCTCTGCTGTGCGGGCGGGATACTCTCGGTAGCCTGCTAGGCTCTCTGAGAGGGATGGAGGAAACGAATGCGGGTCGGCCACATGCAAGGCAAACACCCTACCCACTGTGCTATCGCTCCAGTTCATATATATATATATATATATATATATAATATAAAAACATACTATAATGATAAAGTTGTTTAAATTTGGAAGGGATTTTGTACTATTTTTGTCTGTTACTAGTGCTACTTTTTCTCTCTGCTCCTATTCCTATATTACTCCTGGTTACTCATTATCTTATCATTATTACCATTATTTCTTGTGGTTATTATTAACACCATTTTCATATTGATATTTTAAACAAATCTATTTGAAAGTTAATTGAGCAAAGGTTAAATTTTACACTCTCAAAAACTAAGAAAAAATAAAAATAATATTTTCAGAACATTAAAAGAAGAACATAGCATAAAATTCATAGTAGTTTTCAGATTTTGTTTATTTGCTACATTGCCTTTTTATGCTCTAGTGTGAAAGCAAGTTAGTATATTGGGGGCCAGAGTGATAGCACTGCAAGTAAGATATATGCTTGACATAAGGCCAACTTATATTCCATCCTTGGAGTCGCATTTTGTTCCTTGAATCCTGCCAAGAGTGATCATAGTGCAGAACCAGGAGTGAGACCACTCATAGCCAGTTTGCACCCCCTCAAAAAAAACCCAAAAAACAAAAAAAGTAATTAGTATATTCATTTTAGAGTTTTAGAACTCGTCTTCATTTTGCACCAGATTTTGTAAAAAAATTTTAAAATATACAGCATAGTGGGCCTAAACAATAGCACAGCAAGTAGGGCGTTTGCCTTGCACATGGCATACCCGGGTTCGATTCCTCTGCCCCTCCGGGAGAGCCCGGCAAGGTACCGGGAGTATTTTGCCCACACAGTGGAGCCTGGCAAGCTACCCGTGGCATATTTGATATGCCAAAAAACAGTAACAACAAGTCTCATAATGGAGAAGTTACTGGTGCCCATTTGAGCAAATCGATGAACAACGGGATGATAGCGCTACAGGAAATGCTACATGTTCTATCTCCAATACATATTCTTAAGTAAGTAAATTACTGAATAAATTGTACATTTGTATAACTTACTTACTGCAAGTTTGTTTAAAAATGTTCAGTATTGGGAGAACTTATGTTTAAGAATCAGATTAATAAAGAACAAGAATTCAAAGGCGAAACGTTAAAGATAGTACAGCCTATAAAGCTGTTCTTTATCTGCAACTAATCCAAGATTGACCTCCAGTGCCTAATGTTGTTCCACAAGCCCCTTCAGAAGCAATTCCTTAGTACAGAGCCTCAAACACAGGTGTAACTATGACTGTACTCCAACCCAAAAGAAATTTATAAATAAATGAAATTATTCAGTGAATATAACTCTATTGAAAGTTTGTTGTGAATATTGATGTTATCAGAAATAGATATAAAGTTTATAATAACCAGCTTATTTCTATGGTAGTAAAGCAGTCAATATCAAATTTTTGAAAAGTTAACATGTATGGCAATATATATTATGTAAAAATGAAGTAAGAATTTAAGATTATGAAAGCCTGAAATAATTTATATTAATTGTATTAATTATTTAAGATAATTTTAAATTACTGTTAATAATCATTATTTATTGAAGATAGTTGTTAATTACCTTGTTTGAATTATTAAGGTAGTCATGGAAAATTAAAATGAAATGGACAATGTAAAAAGTATTAGTACTACAAAAAACTGATATGTTATAAAGGAAACAGTTAAAGTAATACCTCTTTCAATACTTCCTGTAAAGAGTTTGTTTCATAAAGGGAAGTTTGTGGTTTCAGAGAAAAAAGAAGACTCTAGAACCAGGTACAGTATAGCCTATGCTAAGATTTTAGTTTTTATGACAAGTAAAATTCTTTATTAATAAAATATTTTTGATCCGGGTTAAATGTATTTACTTTTTAACAGTTTTAAAAACAAAAGTTTTGGTGGGGGAGGGAAATAGCTCATTAATAGAGCACATTCTTACATGAGACACTGATTTTGATCACTACCACTTCGTGACTTTCTGGAGCACTGACAAACAATTGTGGCCTTGGCGGCCTTCGGGAACAGGGATCTTGAACAATAAATCACCAGGACAAGCATTGCTGGGTATGGCTTAAACTTAAACAGATAATTACAGACTCTGCATTGGTCTAAAGATAAGTGGGTTATGATGGGACCAGAGTAGATACAAATAACCTAATTCTGAATATGCAACACAGACAAGACTAAAGTGGCTACCAAAGTAATAACGAGCAATTCACGTAGTTGATATGCATGATGAGACAAACTAATTGCATTTAAAGCGGGAGGGGGTGAGAAAGTTTAAAAATATGTATAGAAGTGAAACTAAGCAAGTTTTTAAAATAGGATATTCTAATAAAATATTCATAGAATATATGTACATATGTACATATATGTGATATATATTCATATGTATAATAGTAATAGACCAGTAACTGGCAGATGATTTGATTAAACTCTTTGATTTCATATGGTACTTTCAAAATAACACAAATTTATAATTAAAATAATAATGTTTTAAAGCAAATAAAGCAATCTGTACCATATTCTATATCCTAGTTTTCTATTGGTAATTTTTTAACTGGTTTTAGTATGTGCATTTATGTCTTCCCTTTAGGACTCATGAGACTGTCTCAAATTTCTTCACTTGTATACCATGTTGAGAATGGGTTAGAGAAGAAACAAATCATATATATATTAAGTAAAGAATGCACACTTGATGTTGTAAATTCATGAGAATATGAAACTAATTTGCTTTATGTAGTAATTTTTATTCCAAAGATATAACATGTTTTGTAGATGATAGGAAACTGGACTTGAATAAAAGATAGACTAAACTATTATTGGTTATTTCCATGTGTTAAAGATTTTCTCACTAGATTGCCTTCAGTTTATCACTCTTAAATTTGCTTTCAACTTTGTCATTTCTCAGTACTCTTTTAATAATATCATATCAACTGTTTTACTAATTATGCTCATAATATCTGAAAGCATAGGTCTCTGATATTTCAAGCCAAACTTGGAGTTCTCCTTTTGCTAACATGGTTCATAATTTTCCATCAGTTGGCTTCATACCTAGGCCATGCACCACTTATTTCCCAAGTGAAAAATTGCATGCTAGAAGCAGTTACTGGAGATTGAAAAAGAGAATCTTTCCAACCATGAAACTATAGCTAATGCGAACACTAAGGCGTATTTTTGATAGAAAAAGTGGTCTTCTTGGTTATATATAGTCCAAATCCAAAGATTAAAATGTCAAAACTCTGAAAGTTTGGAAATATACATATGTATACACACACAGACACACACAAACATATATGACACACACATATATATTCAAATAAAGATCAAATAAATATATTTAGGCAATGTTATTTTCCAGAAGTCTGAATAAATAATTTTAAAATTGGAATTTACGTGCTTTTAACAACTATTCTAAAATTTTGTCATGAATTTCTATAATTAGGATTAGAATTCTATCCCTTTAATGAAATACTGAATATAAAATCTTCTGAAGATATTATTGTGGCAATGCATTAAGATCTCCATTGTAGAAATATACAAAAAGAATTCTAATGACATCTGAATTTCTTTTATGATATTGAAAAATATTTATATCTTAATTAAAGATGAAATTCAGATAACATGTGAAACAAGTAAAGAAATTTTTTTAATTTTTATTTTTCTTAATTAAGTTATGTTTTTAATTAGTGAATCACTGTGAGGGTACAGTTACAGATTTATACATTTTCGTGCACATGTTACCCTCATACAAAGTTCAAGAACCCATCCCTTCACCAGTGCCCATTATCCACCAGAAATAAACCCAGCATCCCTCCCACCCCCCAGTCCCAACTCCCCCCACCCCACCCTGCCACTGTGGCAGGGTATTCCCTTTTGTTCTCTCTCTTTAATTAGGTGTTGTGGTTTGAAATAAAGGTGTTGAGTGGCCATTGTGTTCAGTCTCTAGTCTACATTCAGTACGCATCACCCTTCCCGGAGAGGTCTCCAACCACATTTTACTTGGTGTTTCCTTCTCTATCTGAGCTGCCCTCTTCCCAGAATGTGAGGCCAGCTTCCAAGCCATGGAGTCTACCTCCTGGTACTTATTAGTAAAGAAATTGTATAAATATTCTGCAAAACAAAATAAATAAAGACTGGACAACATTTCCTTATTACAACAAGTATTGATTTTGTTTGCCTCAGGAATGATTTTTTTCAATTCGATATGTAATTATAAATATTCTGTGTATTATTAAATCAGGTAAATATTAATGGTATTAGTATAGAACAAGGTAGAAATATGCTATTTCTGGAAATTTTTAATGAGAACAACCTATCTTCAAAAACTCAAAACTATGCCAAAGTAACCATCTTCAGTTTCAGTTTATGCATATTCAACTTAAAGAACTTTTATACATTAAAAAAGACGCTATATAACTTTTGGAAAAGAAAACTTTCAGGTACTTATTAAATACGTTAAATATGGCTTTAGAAATATTTTTCAGTCAAGACAGAATAATTAAATATTTATGTAATAATGATTCAATTTGCATTTAATATATACCATTTATAATTTAAGGATTTTTTTTCAGATTTTTTTTATTTTAATTTTTTTATTGTCACCATGTGGAAAGTTACAAAGTTTTTAGGTTTAAATCTCAGTTATACAATGCTATCTCTCCAACCCCAGAGTCTGCCCTGAACACAAATTTTGTCCTCTGAGACTTCCAATAATGGTCTCTGAGCTCAGAACCAGAAATACATCTTAATACATCCTGGTCTGCCCCCCAAACCACAAAAACGACAAAAAGTAGCACTAAATTTATTGTGAAAACTACTATCATGATATTTTATTATGTTCAATATGTACTAAGCAAATTATAGAATAAGTATTCTCATTCTGCTCACAACTCCAAGATATTGAAATAAAACAAAGAACAATATTTTATTTTGCTTTATTATCTTTTCAAGAAATATTTAGACAATTAATATCACTATTTCTAAGAAGCATATAATTATAATCTATATTAAATTTTAACTATGAAGTCATTATACTCCTCAGACTATCCAAAGTATTATGTTGACATATGAATCAATGATACTTGAACTGGTTAAAATACTTGTATGCTAACATTGGTTCACTCTCTGTGACAGTAGATTATTTTTCCTGCTTATGATATAAACATAATTGCATGCATCCTTCAGCAACTCTAAGATCATTATACTGCATTATACATTAAATGATATTTAAAATTCAAATTTTTGACAGAACTGATTCAAATTATTATACATTGTTTTATTAAGCATATTTTGACTTCAGGAAAAATTTAGATAAAAACTATTTTGTATTATAGATAAGAAAATAAATATGGTTACATATTTGCTAAGGCATTAAATGTTATCATTTTTTTTGAAGTAAAATAGATTTTATTTAGAGGGTTTTTGAAGGTGTGGAGGGGAGAGAGTGAAAGAGACAGTAATGTGCTCAAGGAAGAACACGTGCTTCTCCAAGGTTGGAGAGAGCCCCTACACACATCTTAGCATTAGACATGAAAGTCTGAAAGTACACAACTCAAGAGGGAAGATTCAGGTGACCCTTGTGCTCAGGCCCCTCATGTGCTTGTCCACATGGGTGCAGCAGTAGATGGGCTTGGGTAGCATGTGCACATTATCTTTATTTAAAATATTTTGTCATACTCATTATTTTAATGATATAAAATATTAAAAGACAGTTATCCCATTAATTATATACATGCCCTATTATATTTAAAATAAAACAAATATATACTTAGATAATGTTAAACTATTAATATTTCAAAGGATTAAAGCATTAGAAGATGAAAAACTCATGCAAAAACATATTGTTTCATGAATCTTTTAAAGTGACGAATTTCCCTTTTACTAAAAACAATTAGTATCTGTTTTTATAAACTTTTAAGGTAAAGATGAGGTAAACATTAGAGTAATCTTTCATCATATATTAATGTTTATACCAAGCTTGTAGAAAGTTATTTGCATTTAAGATTTCTTCTTTCAAAATTATGTGAGAATAACTCTAACAAGCATTTAGTCTCAAAAATTTTATTAATTGTATGCTTTACTTTGTTAAAATTCCATAGGAAATCACACTAATAGCTTCAAATTCCTTATCTCAGAATATCAGCATTGAACCCTCTTATAAGTTGATTCCATTACTAAAGATCAGCTAAACTGCTTCACATACTTACAAAGAAAAAACATAGGGTATAATAAGAATTTGAATCCCATTGCTCTTCTGGTGCTGCTTTCTAAGCATCTTAAAGCTTAAGGCAGATATCTATTTGCTACATCTGATAATACTCCAATCACTGTTTTAATTAATTTTATTTTATAAGTTCCTAGATCTATTAAAATGCAACTCATAACAATGCTATAACCTCTTCTACTTTTGTCTAGTTTAAGTATACTTTAAAATATCTTAGTATGTCATCATTATGTAAAACTACTAAAGGAATAAGTAGCAATTTATATGCCAATAAAATGAAATTAGGAAAAAACAAAGAAAATATTGACATTCTTGTCAGACTTTGATCCATTATTCTTACTTTTATCACTTGTTATTATCACTTTAAAACATAAAGAATACTAGGAATCAATACTTTATTAACATCTTTTTAAAATTTATAATTACTTGCTACAATGATTATATTATTTCTGAATATAATATGGGATTCATGACTTCAATGACTTGTAGTCCTGAGACCTAGAATGATATTGATGCAAACTGGACACATTTTAAGTCTACTTTTGTTGATTCCATGGAAAGATTGGCCCATTACTTTTGGCATGCATTTCAACATTCTACCATTGTCCTACAATTTTCTGTTGTTCATTTGTCACACTGACAGAAACTAGTTTAAAATTTAAATCCATATCCCTACTGAATCCTGTAAAAGTGTTTGTAGGCCAAAGCCCATGCAATGACTGATGATGCTCCTGTCAAGTGCCAGAAAATCTAACAGAATTGCTCAACAAGTTTCTTAACAAGATAAACAATAAGGCAGATTAAGGAAAAACAAATGGCTTATCAGAAGGTGGCTTCCATAGCATTTTTCATATTTGTCCCTTGAAGTCATTTCCACAAATAAAGTATTTCAAATGCAACAAATTTTTCTGTAAACATATTAACACTTAAATGTCTCCTATCCAAATCGTTTATTATTTGCAAAGAAAGGGCATAATCTGAAACATGTGAAAAAGTAATACTGAAAATATATACTTTAGTTAAGTACAATTATATTCTATTACAAGTTTATAGACTAATAGAATTTAATTCCACTGATAAGGATTTAATTTTGCACTAACATGACTTTATCATTGTGACCCAATTTTTCCTTGTTTTTATGCCTGTCTTCAAAGCTATTGTCCATAAAAGTGTTCCTCTTTTAAATCATCATATCTCAAAAATATTAGCCTTGAAAGCTTTTTAAATTTTTCCCTTGACATAAGTCATAATAAAAGTCATTAATTTTAAGGAACTTTTTCTCCCCAACGTGTATTTTAACCAGAATGAAAGTCACAAAGAGCATGCCATTCAGAACAAGATCATTGATTTTTTACAGAGAAAGTCTGTATTTTCACTCATTTTTATCTTATGACAGACTGTATGCTTGTATAGATTAACTAGACTTAATCATTTGCAGTATATGCTTTGTCTGGTTTCTAGTTTATAGCTTAAAATATATGAGTTGATTCACTTTACCAGCTAACCACTATTGCACATTCTATAAGCTACATCTATGAGTTACTACCTTCTATAAATTACTACATCAATTATTGTTCATTATATTATGTATATTGATTCAAAAAATATAACGTGCATGTAAAATAGATGCATATGAATGGGGGAAATGGGGAGAAAGCATATGTGTAACTATCTCCCAAGTTTCCCAAACTAATTTAACTTATTAATGTATTTCACTGAAATTAAAACAATTTACAAAAGTGTCTTGTACAGGGCCAGTTCAGGTTCTATTTATGCACCAAATATGGTCCCCAGCCCTGTCAGGAGTGATCCCTGAGTGTAGTTGATTGTAACACGAAAGTCAAAAAGAAAGATGTTTGATTAGTTCAAGACTTAAATATTGCTCTGTTGAATTTTTAAAAGAAATGTTAGCTTATTAAATATAATATGAAAATGATTTTAAAATTGTAATGTCTGTAACTCACATGAAATAATATCAAAAGTTAGGAGGAAACGGTCATTGAAATCATATTATGATCCATGCATTATAGAAAAAAGCAGCAAATGAGATCTAGAGGTATTCTGAGAATAACACTTAAAAGGAACAATTGGTCATTAATTAATATTAGAAGCACATTTTCTATTCATCCACAAGATGCATTAAAATTGCAGAGGAGAAGAACCCTGATTAAATGTGTAATTATATTGATTCACTTAACATGAATAAACAACTAATCCTCCAAGTTAGCAAATGCCCTTTGTATAAAATCCCTAATGGTATGAGGTTGAGCTGTGTGACATTTTTTTTGAGACAAAAGAGGTATATTTTGAAGCACATACTTAAAATACATTACAATGTTATTAAAAGACAATTGGCTACAAATTTTTTATTGAACCTGAGACAGTTTAAGCTCCTGAAAAATAATGACACAGCTAAAAAAAGGCACAAAACTTTTATAAGTAAAGCATATTGTATCTGTTTATAAGACTAAATTACTAACAGGAAAAAAAAGGTTCATTAGATGAATAAGGTCAGGAATAAACAACTGCTCTAATGAAAAGAAAATAAATAAAATTGCATTTGCCATGATCATGATCAAAATATTCCAATGTTATGATAATTGTCATTGCAGAGAGCTGTACATTTTATTTAACTATCCCAATAATCCAAGTATAACATTTACTCAATTAAATCTCTGTTCATATATGTTGTATTCACTTTTGACTGCAATATTAATAATTATAGTTGTCTTTGTCTTACCACTTAAGTAGTGGTTATTAGACTTTTCATTATACTCAATTTTTAAACTCATTTTAAAATGGAACTAATTCTTCCATTCAAATTAATCCAGTTTTAAATGTTCTATTTTTATTACTTTCAATGATGGTATGATTCATGACTGCATTGTCTTATACCTAGAGTCTTACAATATTCTTTAATGTATTTGGCTAGCTCTATTTTTTCACATTAATATTTCAAACAAATCAATATTAAAATAAACATCTTAAAAGATCATCACAGACACAAAATTCTTCGGTTGGTTCTATATCTCTCTGTCTCTGTCTCTGTCTCTCGTTTTTATTGTGCACATTCAGAGAATGCTCCAAGAGATAAGTTCACCTCCAGCAGAGGATGGTAATTGGAGATGGGTGTGTATGGTAGTGAAGGGGGTCTACTGGGATTGCTCAGATAAGTACAAAACACTATGTTGTTTGAAGGGTGGGGAGGGAACCTATGGTGCTAAGAATTAAAGCAGGGTCTTACACATGCTAGCCATGTGCTCCACCACTTCAACTATCCCCCCAGCCCTGATGAAAATAATATGATTTGTACTTTGAGATCAATCACAAAAAAGTTCCAAGCAGAATTGGTGCTGGTTGTATAATACAAAATTATGTCCATTAGTCAGAGAAGCCACTGGGTAAAAGGAGAAATTACAACAAGGAAAGCATGAACTTGGGGACTCATGGCATATACATTATTTAGCAAAGAGCCCCTTAGGAGAGATGCCTGATAAAGATAAGAGGATGCTGGGCCTATGATGATGTCTAATCAGGTCTCAGCTGCCTGATCACTGTATTCCTCAGTAAAAGTTTGCTTTAGTCTCCTGACTAAATGTCTTGCTATTTGATAATTTTTTGTAACTACCCAGTATTCAAGCCCCTCAGAATCTGAGGCTGTGCAACTCCTTTATGCATCCAATTATCCGGCTGTGCGATGCCCTTTCCCATCTTTCTGTTTCTATTTCCTTTCTTCACTCCAGAAGGATGAGAACTGCCAGATTTGTCAGAGACCATGTTCAAGGCATTTTCTGTCAGCTTCAAAACTCCCAAATCTAGTACACTCAGGGCTTTTCCCTTGGCTTGAAAGTGCTGGCGGTGCTAAAGACATGTCTTTCTCTCATTTATCCTGAGGGGCAGGGTACCATTTAGTTGGTGAGGAATGAGATGGTTGGAGTTGTGGCAATTCCTAATCATTCTGAATTTCATATGTGAGAACTTTCCCTTGACCACCAAGCAATCTTTCCTTGACCACCAGCATTTTTTTCCCCTTCTACTCCCTAATCTTTCTCCTCTGTACAAACTTGGATTTCTAGTCCTCATCTTTCTCTTTACTGCCTTTGCATTGTCTACCTTTTCATGTCATTTTACTTCTGTCCTAAGAATTCTGTCATATGGAATCTGTCCTGTGGATTCTAGACATATTCTGGCAAATTTGGCATCTTCAAACTCATCTGTGAATCACCTCTATTTTCTCTTCTCAAAGGGATTAAGCAGTTTGTGCTGTATACAGGGTTCATCCCGGTTGAAGTACTAGCACTAGACCAGAAGGATGAAATGGCCTGAACCATCAACAGTGGACAATGAGTCACTCAATTGGTGAGGCACCATATTTTCTGACACAGAATTTTCTCCTTTGATCTCTGCCCAAGGGGAAACTCTAGGCAGATGATCAAAATGAGTTGCCCAAAGACTTGCCCTTAGAGCACATTCATTTTCAACAATGAATTCTGGCTGCTCTTATAAACTTGCTGATTAGAAGCCTGGCCATCCCACAGGTCTCTAGCCTATAATCTCATCTTTCAATTAGACTTTTACTGCCAAAAGCAAGCAAAATGTTAATGACATCAGGAACTCATAAATAAACATAGACAACAGATTTCAAAAAAAGTGAAAACTAATTCCTTGCTTTGTTTCTTACCCAGTAACACGTCACATTTTTCCCCTGTGGTAGTTTTCAGGTCCCCTAAAAAATGTTAAAAATAAAACCCCCTATATAATAAATATAAATAAACTCTGTTCAGGACAGTTAAAAGTCTCCAGAATGAAACATCACCATTAAATCTTTGAAAAACTCAAGCTGGAGTGATAACACAGTGGGTAGGGCATTTTCCTTGCACGCAGCCGACCCGGGTTTGATTCCCAGCATCTCATATAGTCCCCTGAACACTGCAAGGAGTAATACCTGAGTTTATGAGTCAGGAGTAACCCCTGTGCATCGCTGGGTGTGACACAAACAGCCAAAAAACCATTTTTTTTAAAAAACTCTCCTGGAGGGTGAGGTGGGAGAAAACCTAAAAATTAAAAGGCTTTGGAAATATAAAACACCTGTAAAGGAGACTAGTCACATCTGAATGAGACAGGACTCTAAAAGTAAACATTGACAAAAGCCTCTTAAATTTTGAAATAATAACCTAAGACATAGCCTCCTTAGCCCTTGATCATTCTTATGTCTTGTCACTTGTAATCCCATTGATCATTGATTTGCTCAAGCGGTGCCAGTAACGTCTCCATTTGTCCCTGCCGAGTGCTAATGTAGCCCAATGATATCTGCTCACTCCAGGAAAAGGAAGAGCCTTAAATCGTTCATTCAGGGTTTTGGGGCTGGAGTGATAGCACAGCGGGTAGGGCGTTTGCCTTGCATGCAGCCAACCCGGATTTGAATCCCAGCATCCCATATGGTCACCTGAGCACTGCCAGGGATGGTTCGTGAGTGCACAGCCAGGAGTAATCCCTGTGCATCGTCAGGTGTGACCCAAAAAGCAAAAAAAAAAAAAAAATAGTTCATTCAGGGTTTTGACAAAGAAGTCAAAGAAGTCTGACCATCTCATTGGTGGGCAGCCACTCGGTCTTTTGATGTCCCATGGAATCCAATCGATGGAGGTTGGATTCAACCTCCAGATTCCTTCTCTCACTTGAGTGAAACGTGATACTCCAAGCATAGCTCTTTCGATTCCTCTTTGGGATGCCCGAATAGCATTCTCATCCTTTTTGAATAGGGCCCAGGTCTCTGAGGCATATGTTAGTGCAGGAAGAATGGTGGAGTAGAAAAGATGTGCCCAGAGCCAGAGTCATTCTTTTAACTGCTTCTTCGACACACTTGAAGGCGTTCCACGCTGCTCTCTTCCTCCTGTACAGTTCTGGTGCAATGTCATTCCTCATGTTAAGTTCTCAACCCAGGTACCACATTCGGAGATGTTCATTCCATTGAGAGCAAATGGAATGTCAGGGACTAGTTCGTTTTTAATAAACATTGTTTTGCTGAGATTCAGCTGCAGTCCAACCTTTCTACACTCACGGTCGAAGTCAGCTGGCATTAGTGCCGCTTGGCTAATGTTTGGTGTTATGACTCTTATGACTCTCTTGAATCAAAAGACACTCTCCTTACAGGATGGGCCCTCAGAAAAATATGAATCAAACCCCATTCTCCCCTATTCCAATACTTCCACATAGGAAACATTCTGCAGAAAAAAATAAAACTGCAGAAGACAAGCTCTCATTCTTTTTCCCTAGGGCTGTGGGGTCTCAGTATTTGTCTACGAGATTAAACTCTCCCTTAGTTTCCTAGGTAGAATGCCCTGATTTGAAGGAAGCTCTCATGAAAGATCAGTGACGCTGCAACATACATTCCCCTCAGCCGTCACTCATTCTCAGCATCAAGTACACTCAGCTCGCTTTGCACTCTCCAAACCTGAGGTCCTCCACTGGGATACCTTTTTCCCCACCTCATTCACCAGGTTCTGATCTGTTCAAAGTTGCTGATCTGTTCAAAGAGTAACAGACCCCATCTTATCTCTCTGCCCAAATGGCGATTGAGAGGATGTTTCAATACAGTTAAGGCTGTGCAGCAAGCCTGTGCTGATGAGATCTCCCTAATTGGTGGACTCTAAAAAACATTGTTCTGGGCTGGCGAGATAGCACAGTGTGTAGGATGTTTGCCTTGCACGCAGCCATCCTGGGATTGATTCCCAGCATCCCATATGGTCTCCTGAGCACCGCCAGGAGTAATTCCTGAGTGCAGAGCCAGGAGTAACCCCTGTGCATTGCCAGATGTGACCCCCCCAAAATATAAATAAATAAATAACGTTGTTCTTGTTTAAATGCCCTGCCTTTTAGAAAACTCTTTTACCAGCCTGCAGCTCAACCCTCTAAAAATTTACATCCAAGTAACACCCTTCATATTAGTTTAAATGTGTATGCAGGAAAAACCATATTTGCATATGTGTAGATATACACACATATTCTTATTGCAACTGAACCTCATATTAACATATTAGCAGATTATTACCTAAGAGCCTACAAAATGTCAAATTTAAGAGATGTTACCAAAACTGTCTGAAGAAAGGGAAAAAGAAACACATTATTCTTTAAGCATAGAAAGAATACTATAAAACTTTTGAAGCAATGGGGGTAATAAATGTGAGCATTTTGAAAAATGATAGCTGAGAACTCCCCAAACAATAGTTGTCATCAATTTATATACTCTGTCTCTTGTAGTTGCTAAGTTTAAAAATTATGCGATTTTAAATTCTTTGAGATGTTTGTAGGCTCATACATTCTATGCGAGGTTCCTGATCTTTGTGCCACACTTAAAGGTAAGTAGTTTGTAGATCATTTCATCAAGTTAGATAAGTAGAAGGAAATAATTATTAGAAATGATAGGTAGCACTGTAGCACTATAGCACCTTCATCCCATTGTTCATAGATTTGCTCAAGCGGGTACCAGTAATGTCTCCATTGTGAGACATGTTGTTACTATTTTTGGCATATCGGATACACCATAGGTAGCTTGCCAGGCTCTGCTGGGAGAGGGCGAAATACTCTTGGTAGCTTACCAGCCTCTTCAAGATGGATGGAGGAATAGAACCCGGGTAGGCTTCATGCAAGTCAAACGCCCTACCCGCGATGCTATCGCTCCAGTCCTAGAAATGGTAAGTTTATAATGAAATTAGTGCAATATATTTTAGATGCCAGAGTTTAAAAATTGTTCATAGAAATGATGTTAGACCATTTATTATATTATATTAAAAGATTTGCAGTTTTTTATTCAATAGATTAAAATCATATAGCAATTAGTCATCATGAATTGACATTTATTGATTTATTTTCTGATAACATCATTTTATATTAATTTAAGCTTTGTCAGCATAAGTAATAAGAAATTAACTTGTTATGTGCCTGCTAAGGGAGTAGGCAGAGGGTTGGGAAAGAACCAGGGGATTTTAATTTAGTGTTGAAACGTTTTTTACCTGAAATAACTCTAATATGAACAGCCTTTAAGATAATGGTGACTAAAAGAAAAAATAAATTTAAAGAAAAAGAAGTGGTAAAGTAGGGCCAGAGACAGTAAGTACAGTGGATGAGATATTTGCCTTGCATGGAGCCAACCCAGATTTGGTTCCTCACACCTCATGTGGTCTCCTGTGCAGCATCAGGAGTGATCCCTGAGTGTAGAGCCAAGAGTAGCTCTGAGCATCACCAGGTAGGGTCCCCTTAAACACAAAACATAAAATAAGTAGTAAGGAAAGTGAATAGAAAAAAAATATATATATATATAAGTAAAACCCATGGCATATTCAATATGCCAAAAACAGTAACAATAAGTCTCACAATGGAGATGTTACCAGTACCCACTGGAGCAAATCTATAAGCAATGGGATGACAGTGCTACAGTATATGTATATATACTCTTGGAGAGCCCGGCAAGTTACCGAGAATATCCTGCCCACCGCAGGGGCAAAGCCTGGCAAGCCACCTATAGTGTATTTGATATGCCAAAAACACTATCGATGGGTCTCATATCCCTGATCCTAAAAGAGTCTTCAATCATTGGGAAAGACAAGTAAGGAGTGACTGCTAAAATCACAGGGCTGGGAGGAATAGAGATGTTACTGGTACCCACTTGAGTAAATCAATGAACAATGGGATGGCAGTGATACAGTGATGATAATACAACGATTTTTATATTAATTATAAAATAATAGTACTATTTAAGTTGAAACAATAGTTCTATACATTTATACTTCCTATTGTGACTCTAGAGAACTCAAAATCAGTTACCTTACTAGAACCTCAGAAAGAAAGTAATCTAGGAATTACTTTCTAGAGTAACAAAAGAACTAATGAAGCAGGGAAAGAGATAATCTGTATATGCCATGATATTTTAAATGCATCAATATCGGGCAAGTGTAATAAGTTCTCATCAACATTATTTTAAGAGACAATCTTTTCCAAACTTCAGAGAAAATAAATTATGATTGACAAAGGATCTTTGAACATCACCTTTGTGTAACTAGATACCTTGAACTAATGAGAGCCTGTGTTAGTTTGAATAAACTGTTACATTGTGTATGACTTTCACATACCTAGTAATAACTGAAAGAAATAATTTATAATGACCAGAATGAATGACCTCTGGATGTCACTTCTTTTAACCACCTATTTTTCCACATCACATACATTATGGTTTCAGTTTGTCTGTGTAAGCCATTAACCTATACAGTCTCATGCATCTCTAAGAGTTATTATTGCATGGTTAGCAATTGTAAAATTCCCCAAACGTGCATAATTAATACCAGTAGAAGTTAATTATAGATACCAATAAAGCTTCATTATAATCTAACAGAGAATACGGACAATCTGAACATTGTAATTATTACATAAATTATAAGAACCTAGCTAAAGTAGTTGTCACTTTCAATAGGATTAGTCTAATTTTCTGGAATAGGATATTTTTACCAATGTTATATTTTAAAAATATAGCACTGCAGATGTTATAAATAAGGATCAGATAAGGATCAGGGAGCTTCAGTATTAATGACATTAGTTATAATACCTGCTACTGTTTTAAATGGTATTGTAAGTAAACAAAATATAAAATCTAAATTTCCAGATTCCTTTTCTCACTTGAGTGAAACATGACATTGTAAGCATAGCTCTTTCAATTCCTCTTTGGGAGACTGGAATAGTGTTCTCATACTGTTTTCATAGGGCCCAGGTCTCTAAGGTATATGTTAGTGCAGGAAGAATGATGTAGCCAAAAAGATGTGCCCGGAGCCAGAGGTTCTTTGTCCTCTTAACAACTTCTTCAGTGCTCCTTAAGGCATTTCACGGTGCTCTCTTCCTCCTGCACAGTTCTGGTGCCAAATCATTCATCATTTTGAGTTTTCGACCTAGGTATGCTTCACTGCTGCATTCGGAGATGTTTATTCCCTTGAGAGCAAATGGAACGTCAGGAACAAGTTCGTTTCTCATGAACATTGTCTTGATGAGATTCAGCTGAGTTCTGACCTTTCCACACTCATAATTGAAGTCAGCCAGCCTTCGTGCTGAGTGGCTGATACTTGGTTTTATTAGAATGATGTCATCAGTGAAGCAGAGGTAGTATAGTTGCTGACTGTCTATCTTCACTCCCATACCTTCCCTTTCCAGTTGTTGCATGATGTTCTCAAGGATGACACTGAAGAGCTTTGGTGAAATATTATAACCCTGCTAAACCCCTTTCTTTATGTCAATGATCACTTCCTGTAGAATGGTGAGATCCTGGTGGTTAAGTCGTAATACAGCTCATGTATGTACTGTGTTTGAATGCCCTGTTTGACTTAGGGCTTCGATGACTGCTTAAGTCTTAACAGAATCAAAGACCTTCTTTAAATCAATGATCGTTAGACAGAGCGACATATTGAACTCTTGTAAAACCTCAATGAGCTTGGTCACTGTGTGAATATGGTCAATCATGCTGAATCCTTTTTGGAACCTGGCTTGCTAGCACGGTTGTTCTTCATCTAGTGTTTGCCAATTCTATTCAGTATGACTCGCGTGAATAACTAGTAGTCTACAGACAACATTCAGATTGGGTAATATTTGCCGATGTTGTTGATGTCTCTCTTGTACAACAGAACAGGCCTGCTGGTTTTCCATTAGAATGGAATTGTGCAGTCAGACAGGTAGACAGGTAGCATGTAAAAAGCCTAGTCAGTATATTGATGAGTACTGGCGGCAGATTCTTCAGGTGTTCAGGTCTGACCTTGTCTGGATCGGGTGCTGTACGCGTCTTTACTGACAAAATGGTGTGTCATATTTCTGAAAAGAGAATGCTGGGAACAACATATCCACCCTGCGGAATTTGGTATGTGGGCAGATTGATGTGGGTATCAAAGAGATCCAAGTAGAAGTCGTGGATAACCTTTTCCATTGTCCTTCTGCAAGATGTGATAGATCCATCAGGACGTTGGAGGGCAATCATCTTGGTCTTATAGTCGGCGAAGGACAGGTGGGCATTGAAAATACTTTTCCTGGCTTCTGCTGCATCGGCCCACACCGCTGATCTTTGCCCTTTGAGGTCTTCCTTTATTACTTCTCTGCACAGCTTTGCAAGCTCAGCTGTTAGCTTGCGATTGCCTGAGGTTCGTGCCAAACTGTAGGATAACATAGCCTCAGGTAGTTTAGGTTTATTGGGTTACTCCCATCACAGTGCTCCTATTCCTCTGTGTTTATTTGTAACTTCTTTCTTTGTGTTCTGTTGACTTGTAAATATTGTTTTTTTCTCTTCTTCTTGAGTTCTTTACATAGTTTATTCAGAGCCAAGTCCTTTTGTATGGGCACAGGAAGACTGTAGCAAATGCTATGCTCTTGTAACCTGGGAGTCATTTGACTCTACATAATATTTTCCTCCTAGGCATCCGTTTTCTTTACCTAAGCCTCAGCTGCCCTTACTTTCTAGCACCCCCTAAGGCAGGGTCTCAAGGAAGGACGGGACAGACCCAGGGCAAGTGGTGAGTTATGTTCTACACTGACATAGAGATGGGCCTGGCCAAAGTGCCTAATGCTTAACTATATGTTAAGAGCTTGGTCATGGACAAATGCTGTCATGATCCAAAAAGTGATAACTAGATTCGGACCCTGCTATGATTAGGAATGATTAATCTGGCCTGAGTGCTGTTCTGAGTCTGTGGCAATATGTTGCCAGGAGAGCTGCTTTGCAAGCCTCAATGTATCTCTTACTAAATACAATCAAAAATAACTAGTATTCAGATGTGAATAAATTCTTGGACTAGGGAAAGGAGAAAAATCTTAAGAGGTATTTTGCCTGCTGGAAGTCAGGAAGGGCTTTGGAATGCCTGGCCCACAGGAAGGGCTCTCTTATGTTGATTTTGCTACCAGACTGTGTGTAGCCTAGAGGGCAAAGTGAAGAGAGAAAAGAGGGGGAGAGACTAGTGAAGGGATTGGAGCAGCAGAATCCACAAAGAGGAGAGATCGAGAGCTGGGAGAGAAGCAGAGAGAGAGACAGGAGAATGGAATAAACGGCAACTGATCAATCAACCGGCTTGACCCTCATTTTCCTCTTCCGTCTGCCCCGTGGCCCAGGCCGCTCCGGCTGGGTGAGTGGCCCAGGACCGAACCCCTGAACCTGGGGGGCGGCCAACAAGGAGAGCTGCCCAGGCTCTTCCCCTGGTCGCTCCCTGGCTGATGTTTTTTTACAGCAAACGACGCTGGTGAATGAACTTGAGAGTTTCCGAAGACAGGAGTCTTTTTGTGGCTTTCTCACTCTCGGCCTTCCTCGCAGAGTCATGGAGGTGCTGAACCAGTTGATATAGCTTGTTTTGGGGTGGTTATACCTGATGATTCTTATGGCTTACTCCTGGCTCTGTGCTCAGGATTCACTCATAGTGGTACTTTAGACACCATGTCGGGCGCCAGGCTTCTAGCCCAAGTTGATTGCATGCAAGGCAAAGGCCCTACCCATACTATGTCTCCAGCCACTTATGCTATGCATAATGATGAACAAAACATCTAAATGTTTTTATTTTATTTATTTGGTTTTAGATCAGAATCAACAATTTTCAGGGGTTACCTCTGGCTCTGCTCTCAGGGATCACTCCTGTTCAGAATTAAGGGACGATACAATCAGGGTTCAAAAGAGGACAGTTGCATGCAAGGCAAATGACCTACCTGCTGAACTATATAACTGATCAATTTTTTTAAATATTTATTTCTTAAAATATTTATGTCAGTGGTTTGGATATACCATTGTATGTATTTCATTTTAATACTATTGACATTTCCATAGATACCTAGTTCTTAGAATATTATATGTAAACATTATTCTATGTATTTTCTGAAAGACCCCATTTTAAATACAATATATTTTTGTTAAATTTTCAATTACAAAGGATATGCACTAATATTTAGCTGTCAGCTTCTGTGAAAATTAAAGATAAAATATTACAACTATGGACTGTATCAGAGACATTCCTTTTATAAAGCAAGAGACTACATAATAATATTTGTTGGTAATCAAATCTAAAGTATTGTAAGAAGAGCAGGTATCTAGCTGAAAACAATACTTTTATAACAAAATATCAGAAAAAAATTTACATTAAAAATGCAATATCTACTTCTATGCCTAAGATTAACATTTCTGTATGATGTTTTTATATTATTTGTTGAATCCCTTGACCCATTTAAGTCTGGGTAAGGATTAATAGAGTAGATACTTTTTCCTAATCAAAATTTTGCCATCTCCAAGCATTTTTTCTTTAATGATATAATATTCAACTATTAGGAAATTTCTTGTCTAAACTATAATCTGTCTATGATATGCATAAATGGATACTCTTGTAAGATATGCAAATATACATATATATATGCTATAGCACAGCGGGTAGCATGTTTGCCATGCATGTGGCTGACCCGGGTTCAATTCGTCCGTCCCTCTCAGAGAGCCTGGCAAGCTTCTGAGAGTATTTTACACGCATGGTAGAGCCTGGCAAGCTACCCATGGCATATTCGATATGCCAAAAACAGTAACAACTCTCACAATGGAGATGTTACTGGTGCCAGCTTGAGCAAATTGATCAGCAATGGGATGACAGTGATATATATATGTATATATATAGATTATATTATATTTATAATTTAATGGTTGAATCCTCATTTACTGCATTTAATCAAATATTTTAATGATAAGTATGATAAAGTTTTTTTGGTTGATTCCATTATCTCATTTATCTAGTAGAATGTATTATTTTTGTTTGTTTCTCTTGAATACAGCACTGTCAATTTTCAGACTTATTTGAGATTGAATTTTGGTTCTTATACTTGAAAAGTGCAGAGACATAATGATTTTAACTTTCATTAGAATGGGTCCAGAAATTCCTCTACTATGCTAAAATGACTGAATAATTATGTTAATTGAATCTTAGGCAGAATTTTGTCAAAACCTATTATGGTTTGGATAAACATACCAGTTGTCCTCCTGGTGGTTCTTTCTCTATCCTGTCCTGAGAGCCTGAAATTTTCAATGTATTTTCTAAAAGATTTTGCTATAACATTTTAGCACACAATTGCAAATAATTCCATATTTTAACAAAGATCTTATAGTGAATACTTAGCTGTCTCTCTGAAGTTTTTGTGTCTGATTATTTTCATTCAGACAGAAGCAATTATAGAGACTTAGTGATTGATTTCCAAGGTGAGATGCTCTCACAAAGGTTAATCAGAGATTTGAACGCTTAAACTGTACTAGGTCACCTATAATTTCAGAGAAAAAGCTCTTTGAGTTACCCCATTGTATCAGTTACCATTTTCATTTCTAAAACTTATAGCAACAATATAGTCACGTGTATTTTAAAGTTAATATTAATAATTAATTGAGGGCTATATGGCACTCTGAGTAGGTCACATTATTCAACTATTATTTGTAGCTCATTGTGTCATATAGGGTTGATTATACTCCATGACATTCCCACAAAATGTGAAATCACCTTACAGTTATAAGGATTGACTGTGGGTTGTTAAATGACACAGAACAGTAATTTAAAAAATAGAACATGTATTTATTTTTAGAATTTAAAAGAAAAATACATTTATAGGACTATCATTCTCTTAAAAATACATGAGATGTAATGGATTAAGGACCACACTCAGGAGGACTTTTAACCATACTCTAGATAGTGAAGAAAAGCAGATATTTTAAGAGGCTTCTTACTTCTTGGTCATTATAAACTATTTCATTTGGTTCCTTTGCAATAATAACACAATTAAACAACCTGTATTTTAGAAAACATATGTGTGTCTCTCATGAAGAACATGTGCAGGTCCTGAGTTCTATCTACAAAACTTCCACAAATGAAGATACTTAAAATTTATATATAGTTTATTCATTCACATTCAAAATATACTTCTTACATTATTATGGTAACTCTAAATGTCACTTCCTTATATAAGCTGCATCTTAAAATAAAGAGGAGTGAGACAAAAGGGTCAGCCTACGAGAGGGTAATTTATGATCTCATATTAGTACATCAATCTCAAATGTACTTTATTTTATTATCAAACGTGTGAGAATAAAATAAAATATATTCTTAAGAGTATAAAAAAGCAACAACCAGTAAGTTATTCATAAACACGTGGAATACCAAATTATACTGAGATAAATTGTGAATTGGTTGAAGTTTCTTTTAATTTTTTATATTTTATTAAATCACTGTGAGATAGTTACAAGCTTTCATGTTTGGGTTAAAATCACACAATGATCAAACACCCATCACTCCACCAGTGCACAGTCCCCAACACCAATATCCCCAGTATACACCCCTCCCCACCCTTCCCCTTTGTTCAAGGCAGATAATATATCCCATAATCTCTCTCTAATTTGGGGTATTATGGCTTGCAACACAGACACTGAAAGGTCATCATGTTTAGTTCATTATCTACCTTTGGCAAAAGTCTCCCATCCCAACTGATTCCTCCAGCCATCATTTTCTTAGTGATCCCTACTCTATTCCACCTGCCTTCTCCCCTCCGCTCATGAAGCAGTCTTCCAGCTATGGGGCAATCCTCCTGGCCCTAGTATCTACTGCCTTTGGGTATCAGCCTCATGTGATGTTCTACTATACTTCACAAATGAATGTAGTCTTCTATGTCTGTCCCTCTCTTTCTGACTCTTTTCATTTAGCATGATACTCTCAATCTCTATCCATTTATAAACAAATTTCATGACTTCATCTCTCCTAACAGCTGCATAGTATTCCATTGTTTAGATGTACCAAAGTTTCTTTAACCAGTCATCCGTTCTAAGGCACTTGGGTTGTGTCCAGACATTGGCTCTTGTCAACAGTGCTGCAATGAACACATAGGTACAGATATCATTTCTACTGTTTTTGTTTTTTGCATCCTTGAGATATATTCCCAGAAGTGGTATTGCGGGGTCATATGGAAGCTCAATTTGTAGTTTTTGAAAGACTGTCCATATTGTTTTCCAGAAAGTCTGGACCAGTTGGCATTCCCACCAACAGTGAAAGAGCCTCCCTTTTCCCCCACATCCATGCCCGCACTGATTGCTTTTGTACTTTTAAATGTGTGCCAGTCTCTGTGATGTGAGATGACATCTTATTGTTGTTTTGTTTTGCATCTCCCTGATTACTAGAAAAGTAGAACATTTTTACATGTGCATTTTGGCCATTTGTATTTCTTTTTCGAGGAAACTTCTGTTCATTTCTTCTCCCCATTTTTTGATGGGGTTGGAGTTTTTTACTTATACAATTCAGCTAGTGTCTTGTATGTCCTGGATATTAATCCCTTATCAGATGGGTATTGGGTAAATATTCTTTCCCATTCTGTGGGCTCTTTCTGTATTTTGGTCACTGTTTCTTTTGAAGTGGAGAAGCTTCTTAGTTTGATGTAGTCCCATTTGTTTATGTTTGCTTCCACTTGCATGGTCAGTGCTGTTTCATCCTTAAAGATGCTTTTAGCTTCAATGTCATGGAGAGTTCTACCTACATTTTCTTCTATATACCTTATAGATTCATGTCTGATGTTAAACTCTTTAATCCACTTTTATCTGACTTTTGTGCCTGGCATTAGACAGAGATGAGTATTTTTTGTTTCTTTGTTTGTTTGCATGTAGCTATCCAGTTTTTCTAGCACCACTTGTTGAAGAAGTTTCACTTGCTCCACTTCACATTTCTTGCTCTTTTGTCAAAGATTAAGTGGCCATTTATTTGGGGGTCCGTGACAAGATATTCAACTCTGTTCCATTGGTCTGCAGGTCTGTTTCTAGCCCAACACCATGCTGTTTTAATTACTACTGCTTTGTCGTAGAGTTTGAATTGTGGAAGGTGATGCCATCCTTCTACTTTTTCCGAAGGATTGCTTTAGCTATTCATTGGGGTTTACTGTTTCATAGGAATATCATGAGTGTTTTTTCTATTTCTTTGAAAAATGTCATGGGTATCCTGATAGGGACCGCATTAAATTTGTATAGTGCTTTGGGCAGTATTGCCATTTTTAAGGTGTTAATTCTCCCTATCCATGAGCAGGGGATATGTCTCCATT
Source organism: Sorex araneus (assembly GCF_027595985.1). Classification (NCBI taxonomy): domain Eukaryota; kingdom Metazoa; phylum Chordata; class Mammalia; order Eulipotyphla; family Soricidae; genus Sorex; species Sorex araneus. The sequence goes on along the minus strand of NC_073313.1, from coordinate 226,653,092 downwards.
TCCTAGTGTCCTCTTTTATTTCCTGAAGTAGTTCTTTGTAATTTTTCTTGTATAGGTCCTTCACGTCTTTGGTTAATCTGATTACAAGGTACTTAATTTTCTTTTTTTTTAAATTTTTTAAAAATTTTATTTTATTTTTTTATTGAATCACCATGTGAAATGTTACAATGCTTTCAGGTTTAAGTCTCAGTTATACAATGCTCGAACACCCATCCCTTCACCAGTGCACATATTCCACCACCGAGAATCGCAGTATACCTCCCCCCACCCCCACACCACCCAGCCTCTCACCCCACCTGTGTAGCTGATAAATTTCACTTTACTTCCTCTTTTCTTTGATTACATTCGATATTTTAGCAAAAAACTCACTATTATTGTTTGGAGTTTCCCACCCCTCAATGTCACCTGCTGAAAAGGAAGCATTTGATAATTTGTTTTCCATTGCTGAGAAAGAAGAGATATGAGGTCGCGTGGCTACAATAGCGGCCATGAGGTTTTGGATTTCTGTATTTTAGTATTTTAATAAGTATATCCAGAGAAATTTCTGCCAGAAGTTGCATCATTGCAAGCTCATACCTCTCTGCTACTTTATATTCCACATATGAGTACAATCTTTCTATGTCTGGCTCTTTCTTTCTGACTTATTTCACTCAATATACTTTCCATGTTGATCCACTTATATGCAAATTTCATGACTTCATCTTTTTAACAGCTGCATAGTATTCCATTGTGTAAATGTACCAGAGTTTCTTTAACCAGTCATCTGTTTTTGGGCACTGTTTTTTTCCAGATTGTGGCTAATTTAAAGAGTGCTGCAATGAACATACAAATGCAGATGTCATTTCTATTATACCTTTTTGCCTATCTGGGATATATTCCCAGGAGTGCTATTGCAGGGTCAAATAGAAGCTCAATTTCTAATTTTTTGAAAATTGTCCATATTGTTTTCCAAAAGGGCTGAACCAGTCAGCAGTCTCACAAGCAGTGAAGGATAGTCCATTTCTCCCCACATCCAAGCCAACACTGATTGCTTTGTTTTTGTTTTTTTTTTTTTGATGTGGGCCAGTATCTGTGATGTCAGATGATATCTCATTGTTGTTTTGATTTGCATCTCCCTGATGATTACTGATGTCGAACATTTTCTCATGTGTCTCTCAGCCATTTGGATTTCTTCTTTAGGAAAGTTTCTGTTCATTTCATCACCCCATTTTTTGATCGGGTTGGCAGTTTTCTTCTTGTGGAGTTCAACCAGTGCCTTGTATATCCTTGATATCAACCCTTTATCATATGGGTACTAGGTAAATGTCCTTTACCATTCTACATACTGTCTTTGTATTTTGGTCACTGTTTCTTTTGAGGTTCAGAAGCTTCTTAGTTTAAGATAGTCCCACTCATTTATCTCTATTTTCACTTGCTTGGCCAGTGTCTTATCATCTTTGAAGACACCGTTGGCTTCAATGTCTTGAAGGATTTTGCCGGCCTTGTCTTCAGTGTACCTTAGGGATTCTGGTCTGATGTTGAGGTCTTTAATCCATTTTGATCTGACTTTTGTACATGGTGATAGGTGGAGATCTAAGCCCATTTTTTTGCATGTAGCTGTCCGGTTTTGCCAGCACAATTTGTTAAACATGCTTTCCTTGCTCCACTTCACATTTCTTGCTCCCTTATCAAAGATTAGATAATCATAAATGTGGGAGTGTGTGTCAGAGTATTCAACCCTGTTTCATTGGTCTGCAGCTCTGCCTTTGTTTCAGGTACTTGATTTTCTGAAATACTATTGTGAACGGGATTTTTTTTAAGGTCTCTTTCTTTTCTTTCATTATTTGTATATAAGAAATCCATGGGCTTTTGGGAGTTGAGTTTGTAGCCTGCCACTTTCCTATATTGACCTATTTTTTCTATAGGAGCTTTTCTGTAGTCTTTAGGGTTTTCTAAGTATAGTATCATATTGTCTGCAAATAGTGATATCTTGACCTCTTCCTTTCCAATCTGTATGGCCTTGATATCTTTTTTGTGTATGTCTAACTGCAACGGGTAGGACTTTCAGTACTATATTGAATAGGAGTGGTGAAAGTGGGCAACCTCATCTTTTGTCTGATCTTAGAGGGAAGGCTTTTAGGTTTTCCCCCATTGTGAATGATACTTGCCATGGGCTTTTGGTAGATGGCTTTGACTATATTGAGGAAAGGTCCTTCAATGTCCATTTTGCTGAGAGTTTTCATCATGAATGGGTGGTGGATCTTGTCAAATGCTTTCTCTGCATCTATGGATATGATCATAAGTTTCTTATTATTTCTTTTATTGATATGATGAATTATGCGGATTGACTTGTGAATATTAAACCATCTTTGCATTCCTGGGATGAATACAACTTGGTCATGTTGTATGATCTTTTTGATGAGTTTTTGCATTCTCCTTGCTAATGTTTTATGAGGATCTTTGCATCTGTGTTCTTCAGGGATATCGGTCTATAATTCTCTTTCTTTATGTTATCTCTGTCTGCTTTTGGTATCAGGGTGATATTTGTTTCATAGAAACTATTTGGAAGTGTTTTTGGTACTTCAATTTCCTGGAAAAGATGGGGGATTGGGAGTAAGTCCTCTTTAAAGGTTTGGAAGAATTCAATAGTGAATCCATCTGGGACAGGACTTATGTGCTTGGGGAGACTTTTTATTATTGTTTTAATTTCCTTGATGGTTATAGGTCTGTTCAGATTTTCCAGGTCTTCTTGGTTCAGCCTTGGGAGGCTATAGGAATCTAGAATTTATCCATTTCCTCAAGGTTTTCATGTTTTATGGCATAGAGATTCTCAAAATAATTTCTGAGGATCCTTTGGATTTCTGTAGTTTCTGTTGTATTGTTTCCTTTTTCATTTCTGATTCGGTTTATTAGGGTTTTCTTTCTCCCTTTTTTGTGAGTCTTGCTAGAGGTTTATCAATCTTGTTTATTTTATCAAAGAACCAGCTCTTGGTTTCATTGATCTTTTGGATTGTTTTTTTGCTTTTCCATCTTATTAATTTCTGCTCTGAGTTTTATTATTTCCTTCTTCCTATTCTGATTGGGCTCTTTTTGTTGGTCATTCTCCAAGCTCTTAAGCTGTGAGGTTAGGTTACTTATGTGGGCTCCCTCCTTCTTCCTGAGTAATTCTTGTAGAGCTATAAACTTTCCTCTTAACTCAGCTTTTGCTGTGTCCCATAAGTTTTGGTAACTCCTGTCCTCATTTTCATTCATTTCCAGGAATCTTTTGATTTCCTTTCTCAGCCACTCATTTCCAATAGTCAGCTATTTAATTTCCAGGTGTTTGATTTCTTTTTCTGTTTGTGTGTGTGATTTATTTCTAATTTCAGCACATTGTGGTTTGAGAAGATTGTTGATACAATTTCTGTCTTCTTATTTTTTTATGGAGGTATGTTATGTGGCTCAGCAAGTGATCTATCTTGGAGAATGTTCCATGCACAGTTGAGAATAATGTGTATTCAGCTTTTTGAGGATGAAGTGTCCTGTATATATATGCTAAGTTTCTTTCTTCCATTTTTTCCCTCAGATGAAGTATGTCCTTGCTAAACTTGAGTCTGGTTGATCTCTCAAGAGGTGATAAAGCAGTGTTGAAGTCTCCCACTAGTATTTTGTTGCTGTTGACGTCTTTCTTCAAGTGTAGGAGTATTTGTTTTAAGTACTTTGCTAGTCCCTCATTAAGTGAATATATATTTAGTATTGTAAGTTCTTCCTGTTGTACTGATTCCTTTATCAATTTAGTATTGCAAGTTCTTCCTGTTGTACAGATACCTTTATCAGTATCCCTTTATCAATAAGACCTTCACTGTCTCTTGTCACCTTCAGCCTGAAATCAATGTGGTCAAATACTAGGATGGCTACTCCAGCTTTTTTATGGGAGTTGTTTGCCTGTAGGATTGTTTTCCAGCCTTTGACTTTGAGCCCCTGTTTGCTCTGACTGTTGACATATGTTTCTTGAAGGCAGCAGAATGTTGGGTTCAATTTTCTAATCCATCCTGCCACTCTTTTAATTTGTGTTTTTAGCCCATTAACGTTGAGAGAGATTATTGTTATGGGTTTTTTGTCTCATTTTTCTGCTGAAATTAGGTGTATTTGAGGGTCCTGTCTTGTCTGAAATTAGTCCATTCAGTTGTTCTTGTAAGCATGGTTTTGAGTCTATTAAGTTACAGAGCTGTTGTTTATCTGTCAAACTGTGTGTTATTCCTCATGTGAATGAGTGTCTAGCCAGGTAAAGCATTTTTGGTAAGGCATTTATTTCACTGAGTTTTTTCACGATATCCCACTACAGTTTTCGGGCTATGAGGATTTCATCAGACAAGTTGGCTGTGAATCTTAAGGATGCTCCTTTATAGGCAATTTCTTTCTTTGATCTTGCTGTGTTCAGGATTTTGTCTCTATCTAAGGTTTTGCTCATTTTGATCAGGATGCGTCTTGGGGTACTTTTATTTGGATTTCTTCTAGCTGGTACCCCTGGGGACTCCTGAATGTGATCGCATGTTTTCTTCAGGTCTGGAAACATTGTAGCAACAATGTCTTTGACAGTTTCTTCTTCATCAGGGTTTTCTTCCTGTCCCTCTTGGACTCCAATAATTCTTGTATTATTCCTTACAAGAATTGTAAGATCATGGCTTCATCATGATCTTTTCTTGGCATCTGTTCCCAGATTGTAAGTCTCTTTTCCATCTTCTGTTCTTTTCTAGAGAGTCTCTGGACTTCATTGTCAAGCTCCCTGATTCTGTCCTTTGCTGCTGAGGCTTTCCACTGAGTTTTTTAATTCGCCTACCAGGTTTTTCAGGTCTGACATTTTCGTTTGTAATTTTGTTTTCATTTTCCACATTTATACCTTCAAATCCTCTTGTATTTTATTGGCATGGATTTCCATTTTTTCTTTTAGCTCCCTAAGCAACCCCAGCAGCCCCCTTCTAAATTCCTTGTCAGAGAGGTTATCTAGCACTTCATTGCTTCGTTGGTGTCTTCTGGGCTAGTCTCTTCAATAAATAAGCTTGGTGGGATTCTGTGTTGCTTTACCATTGTGACCTATGTGGTTTAGCCCTTCACGCTCACTGTTACTATTCTGCTTATGGTGCAGTATTAATTGCGGTAGGTTTAATGAGTTACTGGCTAATGTGTTTCTGGTGGTTAAGCTAACCTAGTGAAAGTTCCAACTAAGAACTTATAGTTCTTGTGCAATATGGAGGGTGGAGAATAACTCTTGGCTGTAGAAAGGAGCCCTGACACAGGCTGGGTACCTGGGTGGGATGAGCAGAGTGTGCTCGAGACGCTGTAGTTTGGGGTGTCTATGCCATGTACCTTAATTCCCATCCCCCACAGTTCAAAGATAAAAACTGGCCGCCTGGGGTCTGGTTAGAATCGAGGCTCCAGAAAGGAGACCTGACACGGGCCAGTACCTCTCTCTTTAAATCTTCATGAAGAAATTAACTTGTTGATGATTGGGTTGAGGTTGAAATATTATATGTCCTAAACAAAATCCTAAAAACTTTGTAAACCACTATTCTTTAATTAAAAAATTATAAAAAATAAAAATATGCTGACATGCAAAAAACTAATAAAACAGCAGGAACATTGTACAAAAAAAGGAAAAATAATGAGAGGGGAAAAAATCCTAAACTGGCCTGTATACCAACAAAATTCTTTAAGCACTTAAGATTTTATTATTTAGAGAGGATACAATTGTGTTACTGAAGCCATAAATGTGGTAGCAATTTGATACAATGGTATTTGAAAACATATACAGAAATTATTATTTCCTTTTTAATGCTTATGCATTAAATAAAAATAATAGGTATGAATGCTATATTGTTTTGCTTGGTTTTTAGTCCTGTTGAGGATGGGTTTGGGTCATTCCCAATAGTATTCAGGAGTTACTCCTGCCTCTGTGATTAGGAATCATTTCTTCCAGTGCTCAGAGGACCATATGATATTCTGGTGACTGACTCAAGTCAGCCACCTACAAGGCAAGAAGCTTACATTCTGGACTATCCCTCCTATTCTGATCCTGAATTTTTACAGAGGTTCGTTTTAATCTGTAACAGATTCTATGTTGTAAACTTTTGGGGAAAACCACATCCAGCTGTGCTTGAGGGCTACTCTGGAAGACTTTAGAGTCAATTCATCTTTCCTTGAAGGTTACTCAGAGAACATGTGGTGCCACGGATAGAATCCAGGGTTCCTGAAATAAAGTGTTCCAGGTCTCTGAGCTATCAAATAAACCCTCTAGGCTATAATTTTATCCTACATGCTTAATATTTTAGTGCACTTCAAACTTGGCCTCTTTAAAATCAAAGCTGTATAGAGGGAGTCCATGGTGTATTTATTTTTATTGTTATTCCAAATTTCCTCAATGGGAAACTTTATGAAAGAATGTCAAATACCAATCAATAATATCTACCAAATGGCAGAAATGATCAGTAAACAAATGTCTATAAACTTTTAGATTCTTAGATGAGATAAACTGCCTTTAGTTTCTGGCATTACTGCAAAGAATTATCATTGAAAATCAATAAGTCAGAGTGATTACTCCTGTAGCAGCAAGTGCCTGCAAAAATCTTTCAGCCTGAATAAAATTTGTTTTTATATAGTAATGTTTCTCTGTGAGCATAAGACTAAGGCACAAATCTAGTGCCTGGATTTTTGCCACCACCCTATAATACATTGATTAAATATTAATTTTACTAATACAATTATAAAGTCTTTAGGAAAAGATGTGTTATTTACATTATTCAAGTCAGCAACAGAATTTGCCAACTCAATAGAGGACAGTAAAATAACAGTTTGAAAACACTGTATTAAGAATTAGACTTTAGGGTTGGAGACAAGTGAAGTGGTAGTACACAAACCCTGAATTCAGTTCCCCAAACAGTATGTATGGCATCTATCAAAAAAAAAAAGTACTGTACTACTGTCTTCCCATTGTTCATCAATTTTCTCGAGTGGGCACCAGTGATATCTCCATTGTGAGACTTGTTACTGTTTTTTTTTAATTTTTTTATTTTTATTAATTCTTTTATTGATTCACCATGTGGAAAGTTACAAAGCTTTCAGGTTAAAGTCTCAGTTATACAATGCTCAAACACCCATCCCTTCACCAGTGCACATATTCCACCACCAAGAATCACGATATACCTCCCCCCTTCCCCCCACCTCCCCAGCCCCCCACCCCGCATGTGTAACTGGTAAATTTCACTTTACTTTCACTTTACTTTGATTACATTCAATATTTAAACAAAAAATTCGATATTATTGATTTGGAGTTTCTCCCCCCTAAAGTTGATCTGCTGAAAACAAAGCATTTGGTAATTTGTTTTCCATTGCTGAGAATGAAGAGATATGAGGTCAGGAGGTCGCACCAGCAGCAGCATAGTTTTGGATTTCTGTATTTTAGTATTTTAGTATCGAATACGCCATAGGTAGCTTCCCAGGCTCTGCTGTGCCGATGAGATACTCTCGGTAGCTTGCCAGGCTCTCTAAGAGGGACAAAGGAATTAAATCTGGGTCGGCCGCATGCAAGGCAAACACCCTACCCACTGTGCTATTGCTCCAGTCCAAAAAAAGAAAAGGAAAGAAAAGAAAAGAAAAGAAAAGAAAAGAAAAGAAAAGAAAAAAAAGAAAAGAAAAGAAAAGAAAAGAAAATCCTTATTTTAATGAAAAGCTTTTATTCTGGAGAAATTTTAAATATAGTAAAACTAGAGGTCTTGCTCTTTGTTTTCTAGGGGGCAATATATACCCAGCAATGCTCAGGGGTTACTCCTGGATCAACATTCAGCAATCACTCCTGGAAGTACAAGAGGTTACCATATGGGAAGCAAGAGATGAAACCCTGTTTGACTGTAAGCAAAGCACACACCATAACAACTATACTATCTCTCTGACCCCAGAAACTAAATATTTTAAAGAACAGGAGTTAAAAGCAGTTCACAAAGTTTTCAGACTTTAAAAATTGAAAATAGGGGCTGGAGTGATAGCGCAGCGGGTAGGGCGTTTGCCTCAACGTGGCCGACCCGGGTTTGATTCCCAGCATCCCATATGGTCCCCTGAGCATAGCTAGGGGTAATTCCTGAGTACAGAGCCAGGAGTAACCCCTGAGCATCGCTGGGTGTGACCCAAAAAGCAAAAAAAAAAAAAACCCAAAATTAAAAATTGAAAATAAATTAAACTTGAATGATTATTTTTGAAATAATACTTGAATCTTGAAATAATTATTTTTGAAACTGTTACTCTAATATTTTCTCTAATGTCATATTTTAACTAAAATATTCAACTGTCTTACAGATCTAGAAAGCAAAAAAACATATCCTACATGTGTCTTTAAAATGAGAAAAACTAGTTGGGAGAGGTGGTGACAGGTCAGAGAATGACAGTGTTGGAGGGAAGTGGCACTCAGCATGAGGTCAGGGTGTTTAAAGGAGATAAATAATATTCATGATACACTATCCATGACAGTCATGTAAACCACAGCCCCTAAAAAGAAAATAAAGAAAAGAAATAGAAAAAAGTGACTTCAGAGAAGCAGTCTGGAGGGTGGGTGTTTAGGAGGTAGTATTGGTAGAGGGAAGTGGATAATGGCGAAAGGATTGGTGTTGGTCCATTCTATTATAAACTCAATCATGAATAAGTATGTGAACTTGCAAGTCAAGGTGATTCAATTTTTTAAATAAAATTATTAAAAAAACTTAAAAGGTCATATTTCTCTGAGATGCTTGTCAAAAAAATCAATTCTTTGCACCCATTTACTTTATTATGATTTGTTTAAATTAAAATTGAATTAATATATGCATGAAATTAACAGATGCTTAGGTTAAAAATAAAAATTACTGTAAGAAGAGGTAGGACTGAAGCAATAACACAGAGGCCGCTTTGCATGTGGCTGACCAAGTTTTGATTCATTTGTCCCTCTCAGAGAACCTCGCAAACTACTGAGAGTATCCTGCCCGCAAGGCAGTGCCTGGCAAGCTCCCCGTGGCATATTCAATATGCCAAAAACAGTTACAACAAGTCTCACAATGGAGACATTACTGGTTCCCACTTGAGCAAATTGATGAACAATGGGAGGACAGTGCTACAGTGCTAAGAAGAGGTATTGATATAATGAAGTGCAGAGGTAATTTAGGATAAATGTTGTCAGATGTTTTAGTAAAGTCTTAGACTATATACTAGAAAATCAAAATTTCTGCTATCCCAGGAAAATGTTTTAACTCAACTATAAACTACTCCTGAAACAGTCTATAAATTTCTAAATTTAGATGTTGACTCACAATAAACCAGTTAATAATTCAGTTCATTATTAAAAAATATAAAAACATTCTCTATTTCTCCCAAAGTAGTAAACAGTATATTAATATTAATCAGTAGGGAGTAGAAGTTAATAATTAAAATTATATTTATTCAAGTTCACTATAAAATTTAATTATTGTGTATTAAAGTAGTGCAGTCATTCTCAAAGTAATTATTTTGCTAGTTTAGTCACCTCCTCAAATATAGTGATTAATAGTTATTTAAAGTATGATCAATTCAATAGCTCTGTTATGATTCACTATTTGGGGTGATCATGCATCAGTAAATGAGATCCAATGTAGAGATCTCTCATCTTTTGCTTTTACAAAACTGTGAAAAGTATAGTTAATTGAAAATTGAAGTCTCAAAATCAGCATATGTTGCAGCATTTCCCTTAATGCCTTGCTCTTCTGCAGATTATAAAATGCAATAGAGTAAGAAACAACAAAGAACATAACGAAGAACAAAGAACATTTTTCTCTACGAATATTATGGTAGTTAACATTGTTGAGTAGGAGAATAAACACAAACAAAAACTTCCTTTATGGAATAGTTAATTTCCAAGCCACTTTATCCAAATCAATATCAGTGCCTGGTGCATATGTCACTGGATATAACATTTCTCTATTTTTATTAAAACATCACATTTAAGTACAAAGGGCATTTCATATATAGTTGGATGTTGCAGGCATTCAGCAATTGGCTTTGGAGGGACATGAAATTAATGCACTATAAAGTTTGGCTTCAGAGCACTTTAATTTTACAAGTATAGCAGTAAAGGTCATATTATTCTTTTTTCCTGCACATACCTTTAAGTTGTAACTGTATGGCTCAAATTTAAAGGTTATCAGTAGACAAGCCATCTACATACTAGAGGAGAGTTCTGCAGTAAGACAAAATAACTAGGTTATATTATTTAAATACACATTAGTAAACCAATAAAGACAGAGAACACCTTCTCTTGGAAGTTTATTTATTTAAATTTTACCTTTTAAAATATGATTTACCATTCTGAGCATTTTGAATAAGGTTTAGAGCACACATCTTCATGTGAAAAAGAGGTGAAGATTATTTATAGTCTGAGCATATTTATCACTTGATATAGTATAACACTGGTTTGCCCTTCCTCCCTAGCTGCAGGTAGCTTGGGTTTGTTGATTGCTCCCCCAACCTGTCATTTACCTTTGCCTCCTGATCTGACTCCATTGACTTGTAAATATTGTTTTTCTCTTCTCCTTAAGTCTTTTGCATAGTTAATTCAGAGCAATGTCCTTTTTGTATAGACACAGGAAGACAGTTTATGCTATGCTTCTGTAACTTGAGAGTTAATTAACTCTGAATAAAACTCACCCCAGGGCATCTGTTCTTGAACTTAAGCCTCAGTTGCCTTTGCTTCCTAGCACCCCAAAGTCAAAGTCCTGATGAGGGACTGGATGGACCCAGGGCAAGCTGTGAGCTACCCTGTCACTGAAATGGGCCCGACCAAAGTGCCATAAAACTTAACTACAGCTTCCGCCCAGAGATGAACCAGAGCCGCAGCATGAGAAGCAGACCCTCCACGCCTATAAACTGTGATCCTGAGGTCTCCTAACCCATTTTGGCACCAGAGCGGATTCTTGTAGCCATCCACTTTGACTGTGAACTGAGCTAAAATATTAGAAACCCAAAACCGCGCAGCCTCTATTGCTGCCATGCAGACTCAAAATCTTCACTCTCAGCAATGAAGAGAAATTATTAGATGATGACTATTCAGCAGGCCTGATTTTTGGGGAAAATTTCCAATCAATAATAGTGAGTTCTGTATGGAAATATGGAATGTACTCAAGGTATATAGAGAATAATGGGAATATCATTAGCTATTTAGATGGGGGGTGGGGTGGCAGGGGGGTGTATTGGGGTTCTTGGTAGTGGAATAGGTGCACTGGTATAGGGATGGGGGTTTAATCAGTATTTGACTGTGACTTCAACCTGAAAGCTTTGTATTTTTTTTCTTTCTTTTTTCACGGTGATTCAATAAAATATTTCTTTAAAAAAAAAAACTTAACTACAAGTTAAGAGCATGGTCATGGACAAATTCTGTCATGATCCAAAAAGCAACAGCTAAATTAGAATCTTGGCAAGGTTATGAAAGATTAATCCTGGCTGAGGACTGTAGTCTGAGATCTATAGTGAGATGTCCCTGGGAAAGCCACGCTACACGCTTAATGTATCGCTTACTGTGTTCATGAAAACTAATATTAAGAAGTAGAAGATGTTAATTAAGATGTTAATTCAGTTACTGGACTAAGGAGAGAAACATCAGTAGATGGTATTTCCCTCCCTTGAGCCTGATCAGCCATCAGAAAGAGTTTTCATATAATTGACTGTGCTACCTGCTGGGGTGTGGTATCTACCCCCAATATGGGAAGTTTGGGAGAGACTAGAATGAGACAAGGGCAGCAAGATGGAGCACAGAGAGACTAGCTAGGGGATCAGGGGGAGAAGAATGTAGGGGAAAAATGCAGGAGCAGGCGCATAGAGAGATGAGAATTGCAGCTGTGAGAGGGAACATGGAGAGATGACCTGAAGAGATAGAAGGAGGCTGGAATGAGGGGCAGTGTGAGACTAGAATGTGGAGCTTAGTGAGACTGGAACAGGCGCATGGGGAGAATGGAATGAATAGTAACTGACCACAAATCAGCCTGGTCCTCGTTTCCTCCTTCGTCTACCCATGTCATTGGCTGTCCTGGGTGGGGGAGTGGCCCAAGACCACCGAACGAAAGCAAGGAGAGTGAGAATCACCAGAGATACACAACATGAGAAATGGGAAAATCAGATTCAAGTAGAGTTAGTGTTAACACCATTCTTTTGTTCTCACTATGCTACTTGATTCTTAATGCAGTTATTAAAAATATCTATATAGAAAGTATCCACATTGTGACCAAGCTCATTGATGTTCCTTGAGAGTTCAAGATGCTGCTCAGACTAACATTTCTTGATTTAAAGGAGGTCTTTGATTCTATTGAGACTGAAGCAGTCATTGAAGCCCTAGCCAAACAGGGCATTCAAACGCAGTACATCAGGATCCTCCGCGAGCTGTATTACCAGGATTCACCACCAGGATCTCACCATTCTACAAGGAAGTGATCATTGACAGAAAGAGAGGGGGTTCAGCAGGGTGATAGCATTTCACCAAAACTCTTCAGTGCCACCCTCGAGAACGTCATGTGATGATTGAAATGGGAAAGAATGGGCGTTGAGCTAGATGGTCGGCAACTACACCACATCCAGTTCACTGAGAACATTGTTCTAATAACACTAAATATCAGCCAAGTGGCATGAATGCTGGCCGACTTTGACCTTGTGTGTGGAAAGGTCAGACTACAGCTGAATGTCACGAAGACAATGTTCATGAGAATCAGACTAGTTCCTGATGTTCCATTTGCTCTCAATGAAACAAACATCTCTGAATGCAGCAGTTATGTGTACATAGTTCGAGAACTCAACATGCAGAATGACTTGGTGCCAGACCTGTGAAGCAGGAAGAGAGAAGCGTGGAACACCTTCAAGATGTCTGGTACCATAGATTTCTAATTGTTTAAGTAAAATACTCAGTCATTATTTATTTATTTGTTATTTGTTTAACTATTTCTCTAGAAGCATGGTTAAGAAACAATCAACTAATGTGACTCTGCTTTCTAAGATGGTTCATCTGGGAAGGTGCACATATGTCATGTGAGTTTGGGCATGAGTACCTGAGTGAGAAAGTTAGAGGCACAAGAATGATCCCCAATGTTCTCTTGGATTATCTTCTTTCACAGAGTCAGTATACAATGTCTATAAAAATATGCTAAGCAAATAATTAGTAATAGGGATCTCCAGATGAATTCACAAGGTATTCATACCCAAGAGAAGGACCCAAAATTCAAAAGAATATTTTTGTGTCGTAATAACATAGTTTTTCTTTTTTTCTTCTTTCTCTTTACTTTTATCTCCTTTCAACTAAATATCTGGTCTTTTTAACTTTTAATTATGGAATAGCCAATCATTTATTTATAAATATTCACATAACTGTGGCCCACTTCCAAACTTGCTCTCTTCTTATATCCTCCTGCCCTTCCAATTAGCAGCCTACTTTTATTCTATGAAATAACATTTCCATAAATTTTACCTGTGACCCCTCTGAGAATATTCTGGAGGCCCACAGAGGGCTCCATGACAATGGGCTGAGAAATGCTGATCTAAAAAGACAGCAAATTTTGGCCACTATGACTTTACGTAAATGTTAATTTGTTTAAAATAATAGCTGTCATTTTATTGCTGGTAACTTTGTGAACTGGTGGCCAGGGTTGAAATACTGCTTTGAAAGTAATTGAGGATTCCAAATGAGGGAATTGAAGTTTTCAGAGTAACTAAGTTGTTACAGGTAAACACTGCTTTTGACCTGTTCTCTGAAATAACTTCCCATTAACAAAAGGAGACATCAGTAGAGTCTTCATAGATACAAATTAACAAATTTAAAATGATATAGTTATAGTTGTAACATTTGTAGGCCTATAGTACTTATATGAAATAGCAACATACTTGTCAAAATTCAAGTATGCACCAATGATTGATAATTTACATTTTTCTTTAATTAAAGGACACAATTCCAAAACAAGTTAAAGACAGACTAGTGTGCCCAGGGCATGGAGATTTTGTTTTTTGTATTTTATGAAATTGTAATATGATATTGTCTATATTTATTCTTATAGTCTTTATTTATACTTATAAATTTAGATTGTATGCCTGTATCCTCTAACGACTATCATAAGCAAGAAAGGTGATAGTAAAATACCTATTATTTTTGTGGCAAGAATGCCTGCTTGTTTATGATTATTTAATTAACCATCACCAAAAGCATGCACAGTGCTCTCGTACTTAATGTAGTGGAAAAGTATACATAGCACTACATCAGACTTGTAGCACAGAGAAGCAACATCACATTGACTTCATATTAATGAATCATGATAATTTCTAAGGAAAAACAGATCATATATTTTTGCTTTATTCTTAATGTGAGAGAGGATAGAGCAATCTTTATTATTTACATTTGCTACCATGTGTTTTACTTTAGTAATCTATTATACAACTCATGGATAAATGTATATTTTAACTAATCAGTACTATAAGAAGCAGAATTAGATTTTAAAGACACAAATATTGAATTACAGGCAGTGGCATAGCTAAAAATCTCACTTGCGGGATGCAATTACCTAATGTCTCCATTTATAATTTTATGACCTGATAGAATTCTCATACTTCCTTTTAGCTAAGAAGATAGGAAGACTAATTGCTTTACATTCACTATCTTGGCTGAAGAGTGCAAAGCTAAAACCCAATTTATCCAGTAATTGCTACATTTGTGAAAAACAGCATCAGAGCCTTGATGTGTTTTTCTGTAGTCTCCTGGGAAGGCACATGTCTAATTTTATGCTGATATAGCTCATAATATAGTTCTCTGACTCTTCTATTTGCTCTTGCAATTACAAGGTTTTTTATTCCATTGTGAATATTTCTCTGAACTAAGATTAGCTTAACTGAGCTTCCTTTGAAAATTTGCCTACCCATCAAATGTGTCAAGCTAATGCATTCAGTGACCAAAGAAAATCAATGAGCAGCACACTTTCCTGCTTCCAGCAATGATCAATAGAATTCACATAATGGGTGAAAAAATTTTAATCGTGACAACTCAGAATCTTCTTGGCATAAATCTTCACTGCTTTATAACAGTCTCCATTTGCTATTTCTTTGGATTCTGCAGGCTTTGAATAAATTCTATGTAGAATGTATATTATTAATGGTAATAAAATAGAACCTCACAATTTCATAATAATTAACTTAGATCCAAAGAACTGTTTCCTAGGTGTAAAAGTCTTTTATATTCTCATTTGAAATACACAAATTGAAGATATTCTGCTAAAATGTGAAAATATTTAAATGCAACTTCCTTGAAATATATGTTGAGGAAAGCAAAAAATCACTTGAACTTTTTGTATTTACATTATCAAGACATATTGAGTTTTGTAGACTCATTAATTTTAGGGCTTTTAAAATATTTTAAAATCTGTGTCTAAGATGAAATATCAAAAAGCTTTGAGTTGCAATACTTATTAGTAAGATTTGGAGTTATATAGATATATGAAAATTATAATAAAATTATATAGATATATGAAAATTATAATAAAGTTATATAGATATATGAAAATTATAATAAAAATCATTCAGAATTTTTGTCATAAATTTATTACTTATACATTTATTAATTGAATAATGAGTTATATTTGTTAAAATCGAATTAGAAATCATAATTGTGAACTTGCAATATATTAAATTTTCTGTATTTTTCATTCCACTTCTTTCATTCTAAAAATAAAGTTGCTCAAATAGCTAAGTTTATTATTTCTTTCTTGGACATTGAAGTTAGGTTCCTTAGAGATACCTTGACAAACTGAGCACATACTTTGCAAACAGGAGGACTGGATTTGATTCCTTAAACTCTCTATATCCTGTTGGAGTGACCCCTAAGCTCAGAGCCAGAGGGAGTCTCTGAACACCACCATGTGTGCGCCCTCCTAGAAATAAAACAGAGAGAGAGAGAGAGAAATAGAGAGAAGTAGAAATAGAGAGAAAGAAATAGAGAAGGAAGAGAGGGTGGAATTTATGGAATAATTATGCTGTTATGCTGCTTTCATAGTTTCCATTTTTTATTGAGGTACAATTATTAAAATACTGTTAATGATATTTTCATGCAAACAGCTTTTCAAGAGTACACTCATCATTAGAATGTCAATTTTTCCACTAATCATATATATACATATATATGCATATTTGTATATATATATGTATACATATATACATTCGGGTCTGACCTTGTCTGGACCGGGTGCTGTACACCTCTTTACCAACGAAATGGCGTGTTAAATTTTGGAAGGGATGACACTGGGAATGACATATTCATTCTGCGGAATTTGGTATGTGGGCAGGTGGACATGGCTGTCAAAGAGATCTGAGTAGAAGTCGAGAATAATCCTCTCCATTGCCCTTCTGGAAGATGTGATAGATCCATCAGGACATTGGAGGGCAGTCATCTTGGTCTTATAGTTGGCGAAGAATAGGCGAGCATTGCGAATACTATTCCCGGCTTCTGCCATATCAGCCAACACTGCCGCTCTTCTCTCTTTGAGGTCTTCCTTTATCGCTTCTCTGCAAAGCTTTACGAGCTTGGACCTTAACTTGCGGTTGCCTGAGGCTTGCGGCAAAGCACGTTGACGAATGAGTTCAAGAGATTCCTAAGACAGGCGTCTGTTTGTGACTTTCTCACTCTCAACACTCTTCGCGCAGTCATGGAGGTGCAGAACCAGTCGTCAATTGTATTCCTCATTGATGTTGTCAAGGACGGCATCTTCCCACATTACCACAATAGTGCCAAAGAGCTTCCAGTTGGTGGTCATTCTAGGCATTCCCTTCTTAAACTTAAATTTTGCAGACTTTTCTCCCTGCTCTGTGAAGTAGAATTTTGCAAGAAGGAGATGGCCGACTGATCCCGTTTGGAATTCTGGGACAACAGCAACATCGGTAAGGCAAAACGTTCTATTAAATATGATATGGTCAATTTCATTTTGGAACTGTCCACCTGGAGACTTCTATGTCCAGTGTTTAGATTTGGCCTTCTGGAACTATGAGTTACCATGGATGGTCTTGGTCGACATGATGAACTCAGACAGTCTCTCACCCTGATCATTCCATTCTAGGGTATGTTCAAATGTGGAGTTCTTCTCACCTGAAGAATCTGCCACCAGTACTCATCAATACCTGGGCTCAGCTCTTCACACACTACCTGTCTGAATGCAAGTTTTTGTCCCAGTGGAAAACCAGCAGGACCATTCTGTTGTACAAGAAGGGATACATTCACAACATCGGCAACTATCACCCAGTCTGCCTGCTGTCTGTCATCTACAAGTTGTTCACTCCAATCATCCTGAATAGAATAGGCAGAACACTAGATGAAGGACAACCATGTGAGCAAGCCAGTTACCGAAAAGGATTCAGCACGATTGACCATATCCACACGGTGACCAAACTCACTGAAGTTTCGAGAGAGTTCAAGATGCTGCTCTGTCTAAATTTCATCGACTTAAAGGCCTTTGATTCTCTTGAGACTGAAGTAGTCATCGAAGGCCTAGCCAAACAGGGCATTCAAACTCAGTACATCAAGATCCTCTGAGAGCTGTATTGTGGATTCACCGTCAGGATCTCACCATTCTACAAGGAAGTGATCATTGACGTAAAGAGAGGGGTGTGTCAGGGCGATACCATTTCACTGAAACTCTACAGTGCCACCTTCGAGAACGTCATGTGATGACTGGAATGGGAAGAAATGGGAGTGAAGATAGATGGTCGGCGACTACACCGCCTCTGCTTTGCTGATGATATCGTTCTCATAACAACAAACATTAGTCAAGTGGCACAAATGCTGGCCGACTTCGACCGTGAGTGTGGAAAGGTGAACCTGCAGCTGATCCTCAATAAGTCAGTGCTCATGAAAAACGAACTAGTGCCTGAAGCTCCATTTGCTCTTAACGGAACAAACATCTCCGAATGCAACAGCTATGTTGTGTACCTGGGTCAAGAACTCAACATGAGGAATGATTTGGCACAAGAACTGCGCAGGAGGAAGAGAGCAGTGTGGAAAGCCTTCAAGCGCGTCGAAGAAGTAGTTAAGAGGATGAAGAACCTCTGACTCAGGGCACATCTTTTTGACTCCACCCTTCTTCCTGCGCTAACGTATGCATCAGAGACCTGGGCCCTATGCAAACAAGATGAGAGCGCTATTAGGGTATCCCAAAGAGGAATCTAAGAGTTATGCTAGGAGTAGCATGTCTCACTCAAGTGAGAGAAGGAGTCCGACCTCCGTCGAAGGTCAAGAATCAGGGATGCTGTCTCATTTGTCAAGACATCAAAAATCAGATGGGCCGGACATGTAATGTGATTCAGAGACAACCCCCAGACTAATGCTGTTACCAACTGGATTCCACGGGATGTCAAAAGACCTAGTGGCCACCCATTAATGAGATGGTCAGACTTCTTTGTCAAAACCCTGAATGAATGGTTTGAGGCACTTCCTGTCCCTGGAGCGAGCAGATATCATTGGGCTACACTATCACTCGACAGGGACAAATGGAGATGTTACTGGTGCCCATTCGAGCAAATTGAAGATCAATGGTAAGACAAGTGATACAAGTGATACAAGTGATGCATACATACATTACAGCTTCTTTATCCAGTCATCTGTTCCTGGCCACTTGGGTTTTTTCCAGATCTTGAGTATTGTGAGTAGTGCTACACTGAACATAGGGGAACAAATCTTTTTCAATGAATGTTTTGGCCCCTTTGGGCAGATATTGAGAAATAAAATTGCCAGGTTGCTCACTTCTGTTGCAAAAGCTTAATTCTTCATCTGTTGTGAGTCACCATATTGTTTTCCAAGGGGAAACCAGATTACATTTCCACCAAAATTTAGCATTGCTCTCATTCTTTATAGATTATAATAACAATACATATTATAATAACATATGCAATAATAGGAGTCATGACTGTTATTAATTATATTTCATAGACTATCAACTTATTTTCTGACAGCTTTTTATAGCTATATAAATATCAAATGTAATAATGCAGTTGAGAACAACTATTAAAGATGTTACAATTTTTGTGTAATATTTTTGAAATTTTATATCTTACATGAACTTAAATAAGATAACAAACTTTACCATGATTTTATATTAATTATTACCTAGTTGGATTACATTATTATACTTGTGATCAATAGGTGGTTTTCTCTTTATAAACATATTTATATGTATGTTACAGTATATTTATGATTATATTTTCTTATTCATTACCATTGATATTAGAGTTGTTCAAACTCAAAAGTAGACTATCAACATATGAAGTATAGAATATTTGATGCAAAAATTCACCATATATCCAGTCATCATAGTGACTTATTTTCACTGTAAAAAATATTTTAAAAATGCATTTACATTGGATAATTTGTTTCATTGAAGGAGTATGCAAGAGAGAATGTTTATTAAGCAAGGATTTATAAGTAGTATCCAGTTTTGAACACACAAAAATATGCAAATTGGAATTGGAATACTACTATAATGAATAAGAAAAGTGCTTGCCCTGTAAATGGCTGATCCAGGTTTGACCCTTGGCACATCATATAACCCACAGAGCACTGCCAGAAATTATCCCAGAGTGCAGAGCTTGTGCTAGAATCCAATCTACTTTTATACAACTGTATAAGCTATTTTTCAAAAGTATTAAGAAAAAGTACCGTAATTATCACTGTCATCCCGTTGCTCATTTATTTGCTCAAACGGGCACCAGTTACGTCTCCATTGTGAGACTTGTTGTTACTGTTTTTGACATATCGAATGCACCATGGGTAGCTTGCCAGGCTCTGCTGTGCGGGCGAGATGCTCTCGGTTGCTTGCCGGGTTCTCCGAGAGGGGTGGAGGAATTGAACCGGGATCGGTGCAAAGCAAACACCTTACCACTGTGCTATCGCTCCAGCCCCCCAATACCTTAATTAAAAGTCTAAAATCAGAACACCTACTAAGAATTTAATAAAGACTTTCGTTTAATCAAACATTAAGCTATTACCACTGGGGCCAGATACATAGCTTAAGTCATATATCTCATGTCTTAAAGTTTAAGTATAGATATTGTTTAAGTATACATATTGCATAGCCACTCTCACAGCTCCAAGCACTGGCAGAAATAATCCTGGTTTCTAGTAAGCACCACTGATTGCACACTCAGTGCTCCCCAGGCACCAACACCTGAGAAGCACTCCATTGATCACAGAGCACAGAGTGATTAGATTCACAATGCCAGGTTGAGCAGAGCATGATCAGAAGTGAATTTGAGGCTCCAAGTAATGCTGGCACTGGACCATCTTAAAATAAAAAATATATAAATAAGGAAAAAATGCCTTCAGATTTGTCCACTCTGATGTAGAATGATCCAGAGATATGGTTAAGAGAGTAATTATTACTATAGTGACTCTTTCTGTCTATGTGTGAGAACATAGGAAAAAATTTATTGCCTTTAATCAGAATAAATCAGAGTCAACATATGCCCTGCACAGTCCCTCCAGACCTCCCTTCCCTCATGTTAGCTCTGTCTCTTGTACTGAACAACCCCTATAAGACATCATTCTTATAGATCTTCTTATAGAAATCATCATTCTTATAGAGCTGTCTATTCAGCATCTGAGTGTTTTAGTTATAATAAGCAGTCCCTTGAACAGTATAAATTTTTGCTTCTAGACCTAGATTAGTCTAGAATTATAAAATACTATTTTATATTGACCTATCTAACAGTGTTTTTAAAGTTTGAAAAATCTGTTGTTTTGACAAGATTCAAAAATATTACACCAATTTCCCATCCAGTTTATGTCTTGCCATTCAGACGTTTCGATATCTTATATAATCTATGAATTATGGAGTTGTAGACTTCTTCCTAAGTCTTTCATATCATTTATATAATTTGTTGGGTATTGGATTCCTTTCTCTTTTTTATGGTATCAGTAAGTTGTGTGTGGAGAAAGAATTGCCAACTAATCCAAATGTGTAATACTGAAAGGTCAAAGCTGTAGAAAACTAAAAAATGTCTAGAATATTTTAGGTACTAAATTCTGTTGCTGCCAAATATCTAAATGTTAAATGTAATAAAAATAGTTAATTCTTGCCCTAACAATTGAAATGACAAGAAATTATTGGGTATCTAACTTCTCTAAATCTTCAATTTCCGTTAAACTCTAAAAGTCCTTTAGTCACATATCTTCTTTTACGTTTTCACTTCTATTGTACTCCTATTATTTCATAATTGAACGGGAAATAATTTTTTAATTTTTCTTTAATTTATACTTTTAATTTAAGTAGACAAGAATAATATTTCTTAAAATTAAGCTTAACCAATCCTCTCATATGTTTGTCTCAGAACTTAATCTGCATCATTAGCAATTTATTTTTTATTATAGTTTAGGTTAAAGGATTGCAATACTGTTCAAGTTTATGGTTTTATTTATAAAATTACTGCACACAATCCCAGTCAATGTGCCCATAATCCTCTATTTCCATGCTATCTTATGCTACCTCCAGCCTGACATCTCTTTCATATTATCCCCTAATTATTTGTTGATTGACAGGTTTTGTTTCAGTACACATTGTTACCTGTCTTAGCACTAGACATATGCTTTAGACTATCCACCATGATCCTCTGCTGCTACTTCTGGTAAACCAATTTATGAGCAAATATAAGAAAAATATATTTAAATATTATATTTACTTTTTCCAATTGAAAAATCGCTACCATATTTTATTTCTAGGAGCAACTGCAGTATTCCTGAAATCAAATAATGAAACAACATATGGCTTGACCTCATTCTTTCTGTGATGTTTATTTGAATGTGCAAATCATGCATTCCCTTACAAGTACTCACAATTTCTGGAACTAAAACTAGAGTCAGGGTAGCTGAACTAAGGTGAGCCATTGGTCTGAGAAAGCACATTTATGTACTTTATCTTCTGCTCCTCAATGCTCTGGGACCATCCACAATTTACCGTGTCTAGAGTCTTGTGTTTTCAAAAGTTCCACTCCTTTATTCGCATATAGTATTCTGGGAAAAGCTTTTTAGTGAGTAGGGGATACACTACATATGTGGTAATTACTTGTAAGATTTAAGCTTTCTAAATAAAATAATACCAGTTTTATGTTTTAGCCATTTGAATTAGCAGTAATGTTACTTATACAATGTGTTGAGAAACTTGTGTTATAATGAAAACTATGTGTTGTATGTAAGAGAATCTGGGAAAATCACATGCTTTCCTATATAGTGACTGACAAATAGTCTAAATTTAGACAAATAGTCTAAATTCTCTCAAAGCAGTCTGGTTTTAAATATCAGTTGGTTCCATATAATTATTAATCATGTATTGTTCATTAATAAAATTTTTCTAACTAAAGGTATATATTTATCTGCCTTTTTACATTTTATACCTATTTACACAGTGAAAATATATTTTAATATATCTAATATTTTCATTGTGTAAATGAATATAAAATGTAAAAATGTAATAGTAATTGCCAATTTTCTGTTTTATATTAATATACTTATATTGGCAGAGAGTCTCTTGCCCGCACACCTGACTGTCTTTCCCGGGGCCCCTTGGAGGGGATGGGCTCCAGCTTCCCTTCCGGCCCTGAACAGAGCTCCTGGTGGCCAAAGACCACCGGAACCTAGCCACAGCCATGCTCAAGGCCCCTCTCCACATGTTCAGACAAGCCTCACGCATGAAGTTACCGGCAGAGGAACTCAGGTGTGTGTAATCCCATCAACAGCCAACATCCAGAGACTTAAAAGCAAGTTCCCAAAAGTGATATCTTATGACCTACTTTTCCCTCTGGAGAAACTAGTACGCTACTGAGAGCTTCCTGCCCACATGGGACAGCCTTGCAAGCTTCCCATGGTGTATCCATATGCCAAAGCCAGTAACCAGCTGAATCTCATTCCCCTGACCCTGAAAGAGCCTCCAGTGCGGCATTGTTGGGAAGGCCGAGAAGAGAGAGGCTTCCAAAATCTCAGGGATAGGACGAATGTAGAGGTTACTGAAATGGCTCAAACAACTCTTGACAATCAACGGGATTTCATGACTGAGTGTGAAACTTATATCAATACATTTATATTTCTTATCAACATCACAATATATAATATTGTGATAGTTTGATGAGGAAAAACATCTTTGAGCAGTAAACTTAGGGCACAAAACACAGAAATAGATGAAATAAATTGAATTTGAAGCAAGGAGCATTTTACTTAACTTATGACTTGCATCCTAAAAAGGAGGATTATACATATGATTATTAACATTGGAAATCAATTACATGATTTATGGGTTACTTAAACCCAGATTGTAGAGAAGGTCACCTGTAATGAACATCTATGTATTTTATGTTTTTGGTTTTCTGGATTCATGAATTAAAATGACACCCACATTTATTGCAACAACAAATATGCTATGGGGGATATAAAAAGACCTATGGTATACAAATACAAAGATAAATTTGGAATATAAATTAAAATCACAAAAAATTAAAAGTCATTCTCTTTGTACTCAGCAGTATGTTTTGTTTTTTTGTTTATATATTGGATCACACCCATCGAAGATCAGGGGTTACTCCAGTCTCTGCACTCAGTAATTACTCCTTATGGTACTCAGGGGATCATATGTGATGCTGGAGATTAAACCTTGGACTGCTGCATGGAAGGTTAGACACTACTCACTATATTATCACTCAGACCCCAGGTGTGTGATATTTTTAACAAAAATAATTTTATAATGCATGTTATTATCATGATGATGATGATATGATAATGATGATGATGTTATTATATGTTATTATATATTTTTGTGATATTTTTAACAAAAATAATTTTATAATGCATGTTATTATCATGATGATGATGATATGATAATGATGATGATGTTATTATATGGGGTTAGAGAAATCTATATTCCCACATTCATTTCAACTAACATCATAGCTTTGATAATAACAGAAATTCTTATTAGTCAGACTGACCAATTATCTCTTATTCAAATGATTATCCCTACTTCCTTTCTTGCAAAAATTGTTTCCTGTGTACAACTAGAATCTTGTAAGAACTATTTTTTATAACAGCTGTACCTCCCCAATCAACTAAATACTTTAATAAAGATTCAAATGTTTATCAAAACACATTTTTTTAGAAAATCTGTCACTGTAACTGTCACTGTAATCCTGTTGCTCATTGATTTGCTCAAGTGGGCACCAGTAACATCTCCATTGTGAGGCTTGTTACTGTTTTTTTGGCATATTGAATACACCTTGGATAGGTTGTTAGGCTCTTCTGTGCAGGTGAGATACTCTCAGTAGCTTGCTGGGCTCTCCAAGGGGGCAGAGGAATCAAACCCAGGTCAGCGGTGTGCAAGGCAAACACCCTACCCACTGTACTATTGCTCCAGCTCCCATTATCTTATGTAATAGTTTAAACTTCTCTATTAAGCATGTACTACATATTTTTTAAAAGTAGATATTAGTAAATTTTTAGTGCACATCATTCCCATAGGAAATTTCTGGCTAACAAAAATTTCACCTATGGAATTCTAGAGGAAAATATTAATTGTAGTTTTAAAACTACTATACATATATATGACTTTTAAAAAGATAGTAAACAATACAAATATGTAAAATAATTGAAATGTTAAACTTCATAAAAATGGTAACATAAAACTTTCAGCTTTCAAAATAAGTTAAAATACAGTTCTTAGGGGCTGGAGGAATAGCACAGCGGGTAGGGCGTTTGCCTTGCATGCAGCCGACCTGGGTTCGGATCCCAGCATCCCATATGGTCCCCTGAGCACTGCCAGGTGTGATTCCTGAGTGCAGTGCCAGGAGTAGCCCCTGTGCATCACTGGGTGTGACCCAAAAAGCAAAAAAAAAAAAATACAGTTCTTAGCTTAGAACTGAGACGTGAACAAGCTTTCAAAGCTCACGTTTTATGCAAGTTGCTTGCTAATAGGACTGCACATACTTAGTACCACAAATAGCCCAAGGCATGAGGTGCTATGAACATTTTCATGCTGACACATGTACTTCTTAGCAGTTTCTCTGTTGACATTCAATTTAACAATATGTGTCCCAGATTATAAAGAAGCATTTTATAAATGCTAGAAGGAGAAAGAAAGTGGGGAAAACTAATGAGAGGAAAGTTCCAATTATATTCAATCTATGCTTCTTATTTCACCCATTATTAAACCTCTATCTACTTCGTTTGCTGAGATTTGCCTAGATCTAAAAGCCTGATATTTTCAATCCTAATATTCTGCTCCACTGATATCCCATTACAACACACTTCTCCTTTCTCTTATTTATAAAACTAGACAGTCTAGGCTCCCAGTTGTTCAACGCATGAGCTCTAGAATCTCTCATTTAGTGCTGTCTGTCTTCAGAGGCAGATTAAACTAACTGAACTCAACAGCCAAAGTCCTAGAGTTGTCATCCACGACTTTCAGTTAATCATATCATTCTTGATTGAATGGAAATTGTTCTTTTAGAAGAATATCTTAGACTAATAGCAATTATTCATTGCATATGAATTAATTCATCAGAAATTTTTAAGACAATGTGTCTTACATTAGTGTGATTTGATGAGGAAATCAGAGGCCATTTAGAGCAGGAGATAAACCAATGAAGCAAAGTTAGTTTTGAATCTAAGAAGATAATTCTGAGTGAATGAGAGTGCCCAGTGCTAACAAGTAAAGTGACAATGACTTTTGTATTCCTAGTTATAGTGCCAAAGATACTCAGATATTGGTATTGTTTCCTAATGTTTATAGCTCTAGTTATTTGAAAGAAAATATAGACATTAATGTTAAAGAGAATGTTTCATTTCCTTTATGATTTAGTATTTATTATATTTTAGAATAAATAATACTTTGGGGGAAGTTTGATTGGTTTAGGGCGCTCAAAATCTGGTGGTGTGCCGGAACTATTCCTGGCAGGTGTTATACTGAGGTTGATGCATGCAAGGCGAATGTCTGTCTTAATCCCTAAACACTTTCTCTTTCTCTCTCTCTCTCTGTTCTCTCTCTTTCTCTCTTTCTCTGTTCCTCTGTCTCTTCCTTTCTCCCTTTCCCCCCAGTAATTTTGATTTTATAAAAAATGCCATGTGATCTATTTCAGAAGTCAGAAGTCACATGTTCTGAAAATTATCCTACTGAAATAAGGACGACGCCATCATTTCAAAGTAGATGACAGCCTTTTATGAGGAATATCTGTCATAAGGATCAGTAACATTAAGTGATTGAAAATTCCTCCTCCGTATTACTGCAGATTAATGAAAAAAAAAAGGACTGCTCATATTTGGCCAATGCCAATTGGTAGTGGATGAGCATTTGATGGATCATTGTAAATATCAAAATAAAATTTTAAAATAAAAGAAAAAGACTTATCATCATATAGCATCCTATAGAAAAATACATAAATTAGAAAAACTATTGTAATACTGTGGAAGTATATATAAAATATATGTGGTACAAATAAAGTATTGAAAGTCACTGTGGAAAATTGGGATGATTAATGAATAATATGAATATTATTATAAACTGTTTGAGGTGTGGATATTAGCTAAGCTTATAAATTGATATGGGAATGCCAAATGGAAATGAGAAATTAATACATTTTTGAGTTTTAAGTTGTTGAATTGAATTCAAAATATACCATTTAAAAAATGTATAATGCTTGAGAAGTAGTAAAAGAGTTTAGTGCTTGTTTTACAGGAGGCCGACTCTGGGTCTGTCCATAGACCATATATGGTTCCCTAATTATAGTATAATAATAGTATGTGTTTGAAAAATAGGACAAATAAAAGAAAATTCAATAATTTATATGCAGAAGAAACATAGAGAATTATATGATGTAAATTAATTCAGCAAGCATTAATGGACTATATGTGATGACTTAAGGATAAGTTTATGGAGGAGGAGGAGGAGAGATAGTAGTTGGTAAGGCACTTACTTTGCACATGGTGAGTTTAATCATCCATGCAATGGTAAGGTTCCCCAGTACCATCAGACGTGATCTCTGATCATAGAACCAGAAGTAAATTCTGAGCACTGCTAAGTTTCGCCCTTCCCCCCAAAAAAAGAATAAAGTTATGGGCATTTTCTTGAATTGGATAGAATTGGAGGATATCATGGAGTGAAGTCAGCCAGAAGGAAAGAAATAGATATAGAATGATATCATGCCTATATGAGACTTTGAGATACACAGCAAGGTAGCAACAAGGGACCAAAGGCAACACAAGGAAAAAAAACTGGTCCACAAAACAAAGTTTGAAGGGAATGGATCGGTAAAAATAAAAGGGAACATATAATTCTAAGCAGAGGGAGGTAGACACATTGGTGATTAATCTGGTTTTGGAATTTTATGCAACACAAGCTATAACTAAAATAATACTGTAAATTACAGTAAATCAATCAATTATAAAATGTTTACAGACATTCTAAGAAGTTGTCGCCACTCCAAAATGCTCTCTGACAGAAAGTTATATTTCTAGTAGTCTCTTGAATCAAAATAAATATGAAACAAAATCAAAATATTGTTTCTATGTTGTTAAAATCAACAAGTTTAAGGGGAAAGACAGAAAAATAACTGTAACATTTCAAATATTTTACTATAAAATTTTATGTCTATCAATAATATTTTAATAGCATTCATAAGTGTAATGAGTTGAATCATAGGTTGTGTGACACATTCTGAGCAAAGATGAATGCCATCTTCTCCCTCCTGCTAGAACAAGATATTCTTCATTCTAAAATTTTTCAATTTGAACACTAGAGTTAATGCTTAGAAAAGCACATGACATCTTTTAAGGGATTTATGGAACAGAAAAAGAATGTTTTCCAATAGAGTGGAGGCTAGTGTGAAGTAGTGGTCAACCTTGATATAAAACCTGATTCTTATGCAATGAAAAGCCCTGTGTTCATATCCTTCTTTCAGTGCCTCTGACTTGCTTTTGATTTTGGAATATCTATTTTTAAGCCATATTACTTTGAGGGGTATAAGGGTATTCTCATTTAAAATTCAAAATGCAATTACAAACTTTGTTTTCTCTTCTGTTATTTACTCCCTCAAGAATTTAAGCATATATAGAAGATTTAATTTTGATATACTAATGGAAAGCAGTGAAAATATTAGCTATAGCACTGTAGCACTGCCATCCCATTGTTCATCGATTTGCTCGAGCAGGTACCAGTAACGTCTCCATTGTAAAACTTGTTGTTACTGTTTTTGGCATATAAAATATGCCAGGATTAACTTGCCAGGCTCTGCCATGATTAGCTATAGACAAAATAAAAATATTTAGAACCTGTTGTTATTGAACAAGTAAGAAAATATTACATGAAACATTACTATAATTTAACAGTTACAATTATTACAATTTACAGTCTTAAAAGAAAAAATAAATAAAATCAAGGCAAAGGATTATAGTATTTGTATATCTACCCTCAACTCTTTCCTCCTGACTCTTTCCTTATTTGCCTTTCTTTTTCCCTGTACCCCTATCCTATCCCTTCTCTTACAAATAGTGAATATGAAATATGCCATGTATTTTTCTTAGTAAAGTAAAAATTTTCCTTAGTACAGTGTTCTGTACTATAAGACCTATGTTCCATTTTTTAATACTGAAGAAGGTATATTAAGGTAAAGTTACAGTGATTAGTTAGGTCTTCATGATTTGATTTTGAGATATTCATGTAACTTTTACCCATTTTTTCATATCTACTAGGATTCAGTTAATATCCTTTTTTTCTGCCTGCTTTTGCAAATAAATTGAGTTTCATCTTGTGCTTAGTGATCACTGAACAAGTGTGAGGAGGGTACATTAAAAGTTGCTTTCGAGTTCTGTGTAATAATAATTACTGACATTTAGATTACACTTGATTGCACTTAATATGTGTTCTTTAAGAAAGGTTATATGTGATAATTCGTTTAATTCTCACCAAATATTTCCATACAAAGTTGATAATTTTAATCACGACACTTCAAAGTTTTAGAGACACACCTGAGGTCTTTACTACGAAGATTGATGCTATAATTTTATTTAGTGATCAAAAATAGGTGCTATTGATGTGCACTGATTTAAGTAACATTAAAAAAATTGACTGGTGTATAATAACAATAAACACACATAGAGAGGTATCTGTAGATAAAAATCCTGGTTCCAAGAGACCAAGCATAAATTAAATTTAACAAGTGATACTGATAGTGTATGTCTAAAATTAGTATTTCTATGAATCTGCATAATGCTTTGGGAAATATTGCCATTTTGACAACATTAATTCTCCCAATCCATGAGCAGAGGATATCTTTCCATTTCCTTGTGTCCTCCTTTATTTTGTGAAGTAGTGTTTTGTAGTTTTCTTTGTACAGGTCCTATACCTCCTTAGTTAAGCTGATTCCGAAGTGCTTTATTTTCTGAGGCATGATGGTGAACGGGATTGCTTTTTTCATGTCACTTTCTTCTCTCTCATTATTTTCATATAGGAAAGCCATGGACTTTTGGTTATTGATTTTATAGCCTGCAACTTTACTATACAAGTCTACTGCAGTGCCCAAGAACAGATGACTTGTTAAAGAAACTTTGGCACATCTACACAATGGAATACTATGCAGCTGTTAGAAAAGATGAAGTCATGAAATTTGGATATGAATGGATCAACATGGAAAGTATCATGTTAAGTGAAATGAGTCAGAAAGAGAGGGAGAGACATAGAAAGATTCCACTCATCTGTGGAATATAAAGTTACAGAATGGTAGATTAGCACCCAAGAATAGTAGAAATAAGGACTAGGAGTTCTACTCCATGGCTTTGATGACGGCCTCAAATGTTGGAGGAAAAGGCAGGTCAGACAGAAGGGAATACCAAGTAAAGGATATTTGGAGGATCAACTCGGGTTGAGAGATGCGACAGAACATAGACTGTAGATCGAACACAATGGTCACTCAATGCCTCTAGTGCAAACTACAACACCCAAAATTAAAGAGAGAATGACAGGGAATACCCTTCCACAGAGGTGGGGTGAGGTGGGGGAGGAGATGGGGTGGTGGTGGGAGGGATATGGGGATCATTGGGGGTGGAGAATGGGCACTGGTAGAGGGATGGGTACTCAATCATTGTATGACTGAAACTCAAGCACAGAAGTTTGTAAGTATGCAGTGTACCCCATGGTAATTCACTAATAAAAATTTTAAAAAAAATAAAATTAGTACTCCTATAGAATCCAAGCTAAGCCAATCTGAGATGTTGTACATTGTAGGTCAATAGTCTATAGAACATGTCCAGATTTTAGTGAAAGCAGCTGGCACTGTTCAGTTAAGCAGGCCCTTCCTTTGCACAAGGTGGCAAGTAAGGATTTTTCTGCCCCCACCTGCTTCATCATTCATATTAGTGTCTCCCAAATCAAACCTGCCTCAGAAATTAATAATCTTCTCCCCATTTACACCAATTTAATCATATGTTTATATTTTTGCAATATAAATTTCCTCCAATGAAATTATAGTGGGGTTATATAAATTTGTTTAATCGTGAGGGATATTTCCTACTTTGGTAGAGTCATCGATTTTGGGATTAAAATTTCATTTAACAGTCATGAATAGCTGACTGGTCAAAAAATTGTTTAAATCCAAGTGGTCTCTGAGCAAAATCTGTATCCTCCTGTCTGTAAAGTCTATATAGTTGAAAAACAAACAACTGACTTACAGTCATTAGTTAGTGATATTATTGATGTATTTTCTGTACATCAACAACAACAACAAAACAGCTTCTCTCTCTTTTTTTTTGTTTGCTGCATTGTGGAGGCACAAATCTGGTTCTATGATGACTGCTGCAGTAACAAATAAAACAAGAAACAGTAGGTCCTGGTGAGTATTGATAGTCTGCTGAGCTTGCAATTGGAACTTATCTTTACCTACTAGCAGGTCATAAACACTGACTCCTTCGTTCAAGCCATCATACCACCATTTACTTCAAGCAGTTGTAAATCTCACTTTTGTATTTGCTATTTATACCAAAGAAAAAAAATGGACCAGAATTGATTCAAATGGAAAGGAATAGATCAATATCAGAGTAAAAATTAAAAACTATTAGTGGAGAGGAAATAATGACAGAACTCTCTTATAGAAAACAAACACAGTGTTGTGGTTCACGGATGGTGTCTGTGAGCAGCCTTAGTTGTGGAATATTCAGGCTTTGTGAAAGACTCTATGTCCTAGGGTGTAAATCAATTGTTCAGTTGTTAGCATTGTCAGGATCCACAGGACAAAGAGATGTAGAGTTAACTTGGTAAATATTAAGCCAGAAGGAACATTTTCAACTTTGATAGCTTCGATACATAAAAGATAAGTAATTGAAATTCATAGTGAAGGTTTGAAAATAGGAAACTGAGAAACAGTTCAGAAAGGGCTTTATAAGAATAAAAACATGAAAAGTATTTTACTTTATTTGCAATTATAGCTGTGAGCCCTGTTTTATGAAAGTCTTCATAGGAGTTAATCCATCTAGCTATCAAAGGGTAAGTATAATGAGAGTTAATGGCAAAGAAGATTTCTTTAATATATTTAAACAGGAAATTCAGCATTAGCCTGACATATTTGCATCTTTAAAAAAATGCCTTTGGGTGCTTAATCTGAACAAAATCTACAAAGAAAAGCAAGTGGGACATGCCCAGTGAATTTAAAACTAAGATGAATGATTATGATTGAATTTATATATCCTACATGTAATCAAGTGAAAATAGTGAATCACATTTTTCAATAGGATTATTTAGATATATCAGATGATATTAAATCTGGCCATTTTTGTCAGTCCAAAATAGTTCCATCCTTGAGTATGTGGATTCATGAGTATTGTGTGAAATATTTGCATACAAAACTCCAGATGCCTATAAAGTTATAGTTTATTGTACAGTTTAAGCAAGTAATTCCTCCATGGTGTTCAGCTCTAGGTCAGTTCTCTCTCTCTCTCTGTCTCTCTCTCTCTCTCTCTCTCTCTCTCTCTTTCTTTCTCTCTCTCTCTCTCTCTTTCTCTACTGTGAGAAGTGTCACTCATTCTGTTCATTGACTGCCTTTGTCTTTCACTGCCTATTATCTTCAGGTGGGCATTGGCTTTGGACCAGTCCTATACTGGATGTATTCAATCCAGTGCATGACTTCTGGGTTTGAGGTCTGCCGCTGTAACCATAGTTAAGCTTCCTCTTCTGTCACTTGTTACTGGAACTCATAGGCTACTTACCTCCAGTCCCTTCCCTGCAGCCCTTCTTTGGCTACATGCTTCATGGGTGGATATTGCTGCTGCCCAGTTAAGCACTAGGGAGGATATTAAAGAGGACTGCCCTCTGTCTAGGAAGCATGGGGTCTAAGAGAAAGTCGCTTGAGTAGTTATATCTCACTGTTTCCCAGCCCTAACATTTTGTTGTCTATTTGACTCGGTACTTTTTAGGAATGTGAGATTTAAAAGGACCCCATTGCATTAACCAGATTATCTGGTGCCCCTTTTCTATCATTGTAACATATTTGAAAAATTATTTGAAGAAATATACAGTATTTAAGTCTCTCCCAAAATTTGTTCCTTAATTGGACAAATCCAAATTTCTGTGATGTATCTTCTTTGCCTTCCCCTAATACCAGAATTTACTTATGACTGAAAGGAATTCAGCTGCCTTAGGTGTAGTCTGGACTGAATTAAACACTTCTTGCTACCTCACCAAGATTTCTCTGAGGTACAAAACTGCTGCAAGAATAATCTTAGTCATTCTGCACTTGATCTTAGCCAAAAGGCCGAGAAGCGATAACCTCAGTCTTTCTGAACTATGAGTACATCTGGAACAACCCTTAATCAATGAGGAAAAAAAGAAAAGAATCTTTGTATGTTATGAAGAATTCCTGGGTATATTCAGTGAGTCTCCAAATTTATGTTTTTAAGAGAGGGGGCACATCCACTGTGCTCAGTGCTTACTTCCTGGTGTTCAGGGATCCAGTGGGTTGTCTGTGTGCAAGGCAAGTGCCTTACCTGCTCTACTAGCAGGCCAGGCTTCGGAAGCCGTCGTAAGCAGAATCTAGATGTAATTCTCCACAAAAGCAAAGCGCTCCATAGTATTAAGTTTTGATGGATTTTTTAACCTTCAGTATTTCACATTTTCAAGGTTTTCTCAACTATCCTCTAAGATTGCTTCTTAAAATAATGTGACCTTTGCCTCAGGCATTGCTTCTGGCAAGAGTTAAACTAAGAAATACCCTCTTATCTGATACATTATCTCTAAATGTTGTAAGGATACAACTTTTTTAACAACACTGTAATCATATTTTGTTTACTACATATTAGAAGTATTAAAACATTTCTGTTAAAAATAATGTTGAAACAAGGAATTAAAAGACATATTTAATTAAGACACATAGCAGTCTTTCTCTTTATTCATTGAATTTTGAGTATTTTAGTACATTTTAATCAAATTAAATGAGAATTATAATTAGACATTAGTTACTTTCTGCCTATCTTGAATGATGTGTGATATTTAAAACGTGTTAAAAACTGATTGTATCAATAATTGTGATTGGGCTGAGTAGGCTTTTAAAAGGGAGCATGGATAAGTTTCTCAGCCTCTTTCCATGGAAATATACAATCTTTAGAAGAAGTCAGCATCCCAAAATGGGCCCTCTCTAGTGTATGAAGAGCTGGCTGCTGCTATAGGACTTCCAGTCTCTGAAAATGTGAACACAGTTCTATTATTTATTAAGTCATAAAGTCTGTGGCACTTTGTTATAGCAAGCTGATCTCAAGCATGCAATAAATTATATTTACAACTGATCCTTTTAAATATTTTTTAAACCCCAAACTCTAGAATGATCACATCAGAAGAAAGATTGAGTATTTAGTTTATTTAAAATATTCTCTAAAGGTAGAAAATTGGTAAATAACTTAGGTAAGTACTTTATTTTCTTTATCAATTCATACCTGATTAGCAATATAATAAAATTTTTATAGTTTAATTTCAGATATTCAGCTTGATATGTTTACCTTCATATACCACATATGTTTAAAGTCATTCCACAAAAAATCCACTCTACTCATCCTTTTCAGTAAATTTCCCCTTCTCCTCTCATAACTGTGAAAAACTAAGGCACGCTGAGGGGCGTGTGCACTCACAGGCTCTCCGGGTGGCTGTCTCACCACCCATGTTCTGTGCTCTGGAACCGCTGTGTATGGGCTGGATCGGGATGGCCGTTGGCCAAGGACAGGCGAAGGAAGAACGAGGACCAAGCTGGTTGCTGATTAGTTGCCATTTATTCAATCTTCCAACTTTCTCCTCTCCCGCACTCCCAGCTCAGTCCTCTCTCCGGATCTACTGCAGCCTGGATTCTCATCTCTTTCCTCCCTTTTTCCTCTCTTGCCCTTGCCCCTAGGTTACACACTGCCAGGTAGCAAAATCAACATAAGAAAGCCCTTCCTGAGGGCTGTCAGGTTCAAAGGGAACACAACCTAGGGGCATTCCAAAGGCCTTCCTGACTGCCAGTAGGCAAAATACCTCTTAAAGGGTTTTGTCCTCCTCTCCTTATTCCAAACACTCATTAACATCTTAATACTGGTTATTTTTGTATGGACATAGCAAGAGATACATTGAGGCTTGCAAGGCAGCTCTCCTGGCAACATCTTGCCATAGACTCAGACTACAGCACTCAAGCCAGATTAATCATTTCTCACCCTAGCAAGGTCCAAATCTAGTTATCACTGTTTGGATCATGACAACATTTGTCCATGATCAAGCTCTTAACTTATAGTTAAGCATTAGATACTTTGGCCAGGCCCACCTCGATGCTAGGGTAGCACACAACTCATCACTTGCCCTGGGTCCGTCTCGTCCCTTGACGGGACCATGTTTTTGGGGGTGGTAGGAAGTAAGGGCAGCTGAGGTTTAGGTAGAGAGAACAGATGCCCAGGAGGAAAATATCATGTAGAATCAAATGACTCCCAGGTTACAAAAGCAAAGCATTTGCTAAGTCTTCCTGTGTCCATACAAAAAATGACATAGCTCTGAATAAGCTATGCGAAGGACTCAAGGAGAAGAGAAAAACAATATTTACAAGTCAACAGAACACTAAGAAAGAAGCTACAAATCAGCAAGGAGGAATGGGAGCACTATAAGGGGAGTAACCCAATAAACCTAAACTACCTGAGGCTATGTAATCCTACAAGTAACCATAATTTTCACTAAATCAAAAATAATTATCTTTTTCTTGCTTTATTCTTGCAAAGTCAGTTTGTTTTTCTTATTCCTAGTCCATTTATGAAAAAATTATCAAATAATTTTCTTTCATTTCTTTATTTCACTTATATTAATTAGATGGTAATGTATCTATTTTGTTGTAAAAAGCATAACTTTATATTTCAAATTGCACAAAAATATTTATTTACTACAATAGCTTCCTTATTCAGTCACTTGTAGTTAGGTACATCCTATATTTTGCCTATTATAAAGTTCCTATGAGCATAAACATGTACATTTTTTTAATTACTGTTTTCCTATCCTGAAGATATATTTCTAAAATTTTTGCTAGATAATAAAATTTTCTTTCTATTTTTGTAAAGAATGTCCACCCTAGTTTCCCTAAATGCTGCAACAGTTTTCATTTACAAGTGTCTGCAATGGTTTCTTTTTCTACATGTCTTTACAAAAATTTACTTCTTCAATAATTTTGCTTCTTTGATTCTTGTATATTGTGTTTGGGTACTACACAGCTGTGCTCGGGGCTTCTTATTCCTACCTCTGTACTCAGGGATCACTCTTTGACTTATTTGGGGGAAGATATTTAGTTACAGGGATTGAATCAGGGCCAGCCCATGCAAGACAAATGCGATCACCACAGTCCTATTGCTCCTGCCTGCCTTTCAATATTTTTGAAATAGGACTTTAGGGACCATATGTTGTGATGGTGAACATTTTTTGCAAACTTGTGGGACATCTGGATGTCTTATTTGGAGAAGCGTCCGCTCATGCTTTCTGTCAATATTTGTTTTTGTTGTTTGGGCACACCTAGTGGTGCTCAGGGATTACTCCTTGCTCTGTGCTCAGGGCTCAAGAGACCATAGGTGGTTCTAGGGATGGAACCTCGCTCAGCTGCATACAAGGTGAGTGCCTTGTATGCTATAAATTATCTCTAGCCCCAACAACTATTTTTTATAGCTTTACTTGCTCATTTGTGGGTGAGCTGTATGATGAGTTTGTGGGTATCAATTCATCTTGGATAAAAATTAGATTTCCTTTTTTGTTTTGTTTTCTTTTATATTTAAATGCTTTTTAGTTTAATGTAGTTCCGTTCATATAGTGTTCTTTATATTTAGCTTTTCATTGTACTTGACTCTCCATGTGATATATATGATGCTGAAATAGTATATGACCTATATTTATAGATCTATATATAGATATTATAAATATAGATAATAGATAATCACGTAGATTTATATCCTACCATTTTGTTATATCCACTATTTCTAGTATATTTTTCTGGATTCTTTTGGGTTTTTTTGTATATATTATCATATCATTTATAAATAATGATAATTTATCAATGTAATCCCATCAATGGCCAGCATCCAGAGACTTACAAGCAAGTTCCTAGAAGAGAGCGACATAGAGAGTCTCTTGCCTGAGCAAATGGCTTTCTTCCCCGGGGCCCCTCGGGGGGATGGGCTTCAGCTTCCCTCCCCGCTCTGAGCAGAGCACCTGGTGGCCAAAGACCTCCGGAGCTTAGCCACAGCCATGCTCAAGGCCCTTCTCCTCATGTTAGGACGAGCCTCACGCATGAAGGTACCATCAGAGGAACCCAGGTGCGTAGGACCCGGGGCTGAGACCTCAAAGACTGTTCGGATCGGGACTGGGCCTCTTTAGCCCAGATCCCCCATTTTCCAGTAGCTAGGCGGTCACACCCAGAAACTGCCCCGGCAGCACCATGTAATCCCATCAACGGCCAGCATCCTGGGATTTAAAAGCAAGCTCCCGGAAGCTCTCAGTCCCTTTGCAGCCGCTTGATGTCTTATAGCCTATTTCTCCCTCTGGGAGAACCTGGCAAACTACCAGGAGTTTCCTGCCCACATTGGAGAGCCTCGCAAGGTCCCCATGGTTTATTAATATGCCAAAACCAGTAACAAGCTGGGTCTCATTCCTCTGACCCTGAAAGAGCCTCCAATGCGTCATTGTTGGGAAGGATGATTAGAGAGAGGCTTTTACAATCTCAGGGCAAGGATGAATGAGATGTTACTGAGACTGCTCGAGAAATTCAATGATCAATGGGATGATGATGATGATGATAAATAATGATAGATATTTTATTTCCAATTTGGATGTCTTTGATTTTTTTTTACCTGATTGCTTTGACTTGAACTGTAAGATGATATATATTGCTGAGAGTTGACATATATGCATTGATTCAGATATTATGGGAAAGCTTTACATTTTTTATCACTGTGCTACCTGTGCCTTTTATATAAATATATATACATATATATGTACTTTAATATAATTTAAAGGATATATTTTTATATTTTTATATTCACAATATTTTTGTTTTTATCATAAAATAGTATTAATTTTGTCAAATGATTCAGCAATAATTTTACATAATCACGTAATTTCTGTATTTTGGAATATTACATTAAATAATTTTCATCTGCTGAACCAAACAGCCTTTCTTCCATGAGATGAATATTACTTGTTAATGATTCTTTTGATGTATTATTGAATTTCATTTGACAGGATTTGTTGAGTATTTTCTTCTGTATGCAATGGTTCTTCAGATATATTATTACATAGAATTTTTTATGTTTTTTTTGATTTGGGGGATTACAATGATAGTTGGTCAGTAGAGTATTGCTTGGGTCTGTTTCTTTAATAAGCTCGTAAGAATATTAATTTTCTTTGAAAGATATAAAAATCTCATGCTATAATTTAGTTCGTAAGGAGACTTTAAATTTCTATTTTGATTTATGTGCTAGTCATTGATCTAGTTATGCTATCTATGGTTAAATATTGGGAATATTATGATTCTAAATATAGTTTTATTTTTCTAGGTTTTCTAATTGGCATATATGTATTATAGTAGCTTCTTATTATCCTCTGTGTTTTTGTAATATTAATTGTAACTTTGCATCTGCTATCTCAGATTCATTTGACCTGGATTTCTTTATTTTGTTTATAATGAACACAGAAAGAATTTTATTATTTTATGTAGCATTTCAAAAAATAGCTTTTTTTGTTTTTTTTTTACAATTATTTAGTTTTCTATTTGATTCATTTCAACCCCAATTCTAATTATTTTTTTTCTCTGTTAACTTTTTTCCTGATCATGACTCTTTTCTCTCCTATTTCCAGGTGGTAGTTTATATGTTTATTGACACATTTTCATTATTGATAGGGCTATATATTTGGGTTAATTTCTTTTAGAATAATATAATTCCTTTCTTATCCCAAAGGTTTTGACTTTGTTTTTTTCAAGAAAATTTTTATTTCACATTCATTCTTTGCCCTAGGAGTTATTAAGGAACCTGTGTTTTAGTCTCCACATTTGTTTTTTTCTCCTCTTATTTCTATTGATAATAACTAGTCTCCTTCCTTTGTGAAAGGAAAAGATGTTTGATATAATTTAAATCTTCACATATTTAATGAGACTTTATTTTTGCCTCAGCATTAATCATTAATTCTTGAAGATACTATATGATCTCTTAAATTATGTTTTCATTTTAGGTACGTTTTTGAATATCTATCTATCCAAAGTCTATATATATGCATATATAACACACACATATATATACACACACCTATTACATGATATATATATTTATATTATGTAGGATACATATATATTTATGTATACACATATATATGTTTTCCATACAATAAGTAACTAAATTAAATGGTATGAATTACTTGTAAAGTTTTCATCTACCTTTATTTAACCATTGCGAAGATGATGTGTTGAAACTGTTAACAATTATTCTGTTGCTGTCAAAAAATTCCTTGAGGTCTGTCAATTTGATTGTTATTTGTTTATTTGGATGTTTGAGTGACCCCATTTTTGGGAGAGCATTATATTTTCCATATACAGTGGCTGTTGTATCTTCCTGATGTGTTGACTGATCAATATATTATGTATGTAGTTGTGGTGTTACTTTTTGTGGTAAAAGATATAATTTATCAGTTACAACTCATAACAGTTCTTGCCCATTTTTTATATTCCCTTGAATTACCTTATAGAAACCTGTTCCTTTTATGCACAGTAGAGATAAATATAGTTTCTCCTCATTTCTTTTTTGAAATTTATTCAACAACTGTGCCTTTTGATAAATGAGGTTAGAGCACACACATTTAAGATTATCACTGGTACATGGGGTTTGCTTACTGTCATTTTATCCTTTTACTGCTTGATTTATATTTCTATT
The DNA here is from genome assembly GCF_027595985.1 of Sorex araneus. NCBI lineage: Eukaryota > Metazoa > Chordata > Mammalia > Eulipotyphla > Soricidae > Sorex > Sorex araneus. The sequence goes on along the minus strand of NC_073313.1, from coordinate 226,613,659 downwards.
GAGTTTTATATTTTATTTAAATGTCCATGTTCAATACTTTTAAATTCCTGTATTGTTTTGCTTTTGTCATCTCAAGATTACTGCTGTTTATGTTTCTGCTATGCATTCATATTTATCATCTTGCATAAGGTTTTGTGTTTTTGTTTTTTCTTTTCCTGTAGTAAAACTCTGTTCAATATTTCTGTAAGCAGGTCTGGTGGTGATAAACTATATTATCTTTTGTCTGAAAAAGACTTTATTTTCCACATTCTTGAATGGTAATTTTCTGACTATTCTTGACTTACAGTTATTTCTTAAGAATATGTCATTTCTTATGAATATGTCATTATACTCTCATCTAACCTTAAGACCTTCTACTGAGAAATCTAATGAAACCCTGATATAGGCATCTTTGTATATTGCATTTTCCCTTTTTCCTAGTAATAGTTTTCAATATATTTCTCTTTATCATTTCCTTTTGTTAATTTAACAATAGCAGGTCTTGGTTTAAGTTGTTATGATTTCTAAAATGTGGATATTCCTTCAGCTTTCTGACTATCTACAGCTATTATTTCCTTGGGTTTATATGTCATCTACTATTATTCCTTTGAATATAGTCTCAGCTTTCTTTTTTTTCTCTGCCTTCTGATTTTCTAGTAATTCTGATACCTGTATTTCTGATGGAGCCTAATATTTTTTGTAAGTTTCTTCATTTTCTTACTCTTTTCTTTCTCCTATTCTATTTATTTGATGCATTGCTTTTTTTTTAATTGAATCACCATGATAACAGTTACAAAGTTTTCAGGTTTAAGTCTCAGTCATACAATGATTAAGTACCCATCCCTTCACCAGTGCACATGTTCAACCACCAAAATCCCCAGTATACACCCCCTCCCACCCCCATCCTGCCTGTGTGGCAGATGATTTTCACTTTACTATCTCTTTACTTTGATTACATTCAATTTTTGACAGAAGACCTACTATTATTATTTGGAATTTCTCCCCAACAATCAAAACTGCTGAAAAGTCATCATTAGATAATTTGTTTTCTATTGCTGATCATGAAGAGCATATGATGTTGCAAGGCTGTGACAGTGGCTGCACGGTTTTGGAATTCTGGTATTTTAGTAATTAAGTCCAGAGTTATTTCTGCCAGCAGCCACTGCATTCCGAGATTTGTTTTTATGTCACTGCAAGTTTCTACTTCTCTGTCCAATTGGCTCTGAAAGGTGGCATTCGCCATGCTGCTGCAAAAGGGAAAAGACCAAGGGAAATGACCCTTCTGCTCCCTGGATGGCACAGATTCGTGGCTTAGTTCACAGTCCAGGAGCATTTCTGCCAGCAGCCGCTGTGTTCCGACATTAGTTTGTGTGCCTCTGGAATCATGGCCATTCAGGGGCGGAGAAGCCATTACTGAATTTTTTTTATATATCGGGAAAGGAGAAATAGTCCCGGTCCCCACATACTGGAGCCATGGTTGTAGAAGCTCATGGTCGCCAGGATTCCATCTAGAGAAGTCGGGGAGACTGCACCTGCTCCAACTGGGGCACCCCGGTGTTATCAGCTCAGTCTGGGGTCCGGAGCATTTGCTGGTGTTGTGGAGCCCGCCGGCCAAGATTCTTCACTTTTATTGCTTTTTTAAAAAATTTTTAATTTGTTTTTCTTTCTGTGTGATTGTGTCTGCTTTTCACATTACATAGAACTTCATTTAGTCATTGCCTAGCAGTTGGACAGAATTTTAAACATCTTCAGTCTCTTTGATGAAGAATTCCTTGTTTGCATGTAAGCATTTTTAATTTTTTTTATTTTGCACGTCTTAGAACTTCCTTTCTGTATCTAGTAGCAATTCTCTAACTTCAATATATTCTGTTATCATGTCTCTTCTCAATGTCCCTTAAGTCCTCTCATTTTGTGTCTTTAAATATACTTTTTGAAGAATATGTCTTCAATGAATTCTGTAATATTTCTGCAAAATTTGCCTTCATAATTTTTCTGTGTGTGTTTTGGGATCATCTTCTTTTATTTTCCTATAGCTGGCATTGTAGCTTTAGTGGAAACAGAAAAAAAATATGTTTCTACAATTGTGAAGGGAGGATGAAGGTGATTTTAGTCTGAAACACTCTTTTTTTTTTTGAGTCTCTGACATTACCAGGGATGGTAAAGATAATGGTAATGATATTTAAAAAATCATAATTATTACAGAAATTGCTACTTGGAGAGAGGTGGTATGGAGCTGGAAGAAAAACAGCTCAGAGGGCTAAATGCATGGTGTTTCTCCCTCACTGTGACCATTTCTAATTAATATTTATGCCAACATCTGCATTACAGGTCTCATCCTCTGGACAAGGCCCATAACTATTGAATGCCCAATTTCTACACTGTTATGTACTGAGTGAGGAGATGTATTTCATCTGCTGATAGCCTAAATTACCAACTGACTTTAGATGTCATTTGTAAACTTTTGTTCTTGAGCTCAGTTTCTGCTGGTAGTGAAGTCTTTTAAATTCATCTGGAATATCACTGATCTTTATAGAATACTATTAATATATTTTTGTTTCTGTTCTAGAAGGATCAGTTACATCAACAGCAAATGTGGCATACCATGTTACATATCTCTTCGCTCAACAATCCTTCCAGTTCTTTGCTGTGTTCACCACCTTTAAATATGTAGATGCTTTTATCTTTGAGAGAAAAAAGACAGTGAATTAATGATGGATTATCTATGACATGTAATTAATTCTGATATTATATAATTGCCCACATGGGAGAGCCTCACAAACTCCCCCTGGTGTATTCATATGCCAAAACCAGTAACAATGCTGAGTCTCATTCCCCTGACCCTGAAAGAGCCTCCAATGCATCATCGTTGGGAAGGACGAGTAAAGAGAGGCTTCTAAAATCTCAGGGCTAGGACAATGGAGACTGTAGGATAACATGGGGTTTGTCCTTTTAGCCTTGCCTTAGGGAACAAGTTTACCTTAAAGCAATGTCCTTTCTGTATGGACACAAGAAGATAATATTGTGCTTGTAACTTGGGAGTTGATTGACTCCAATAATATTTTCTCCTGCGCATCTGCTTTCTTAACTCAGTTGTCCTCAGTTTCTAGCACCCCAAAAGCAGGGTCCCGACGAGGGACAGGACAGATCCAGGGCAAGTGGTGAGTTATGTGCTACCCTGGCATGGAGATAGGCCAGGCCAAAATGCCACAGTACTCAACTGTAGTTTGAGGGCACGATCATGGACAATGCTGTCATGATCCAAAGGTAATGATGAGATTAGGACACTGCTGGTGTTAGGAATACTAACCTGGCCTGAGGACTGTATAGTGAGATGTCCTCAGGAAGAACCAAACTTCATATCTCTTACTGTGCTCATACAGAATGACATTGCTAGAAATATTAGAAATATTAGAAGTAGATTTACTGTAACTATTTAAGCAGATTACTAGCTCACACCCGGACACACCCTTGTTTGGAATCACTCCCTTGAGTGGATCTCCTTAGATGAGATTTCCTTAGAATGAGATTTTGTTAATCTCCTCAAGAAATGGTCTTAGCCTTCTTTGTTTATTTGTTGATGTTAAACCCACCTTTGTGCCACCGCCCTATGTAATTTGCTATATAAACTAAGACTGTGGGGCAGTGGGGGCCAGACTCAGAAGAAGCAGACAGAGAGTATGAAATAAACTGATCAAGCAACCAGTTTGGCCTTCTTCCTTCCGTCGCCTTCCCTTGACCGACAACACACACAGCAATTCCGGAGCACCGGATGCTGGTGGTGAGACAGAGCCGCCCAGAGAGCCCAAGTACACGTGCCCGTCAGCATGCTTTATTTTTTTAGAGGAGACATTACTGAGACCACTTGAGAAATTTGATTATCAACAAGATGATGATGATGATTATATAATTGGAGGGTTTACTTGCTTATATCTATAACATAATTTTTCTAAAAACTAGATAAAAATATTTTCAAATTAGGGCCAGAGTGATAGCATAGTGGTTAGGGCATTTCCAGTTGACCCAGTTTCAATTCCCACCATACCTTATGGTTCCTTGAGTATTGCCAGGATTAATTCTTGAGTGCAGAGCCAAGAGTAACCTCTGTGCATCACTGGGTGTGACCCAAAAAGCTTAAATATATATATATATATGTATATATATATACACACATATATATGCATGTATATATATATTTTCAAGTTATACATTTTGTTTGCAACATGGTTTTTCATATTTTATTGACTTATCCAAATATTTATGTATGTATTGATCTCAATAGCACAGCAGGTAGGGCGTTTCCCTTGCATGTGACCGACCCACGTTCGATTCCTCTGTCTCTCTAGGAGAGCCCAGCAAGCTACCGAGAATCTCCTGCTCGCATGGCAGAGCCTGGCAAGCTACCCATGGCGTATTCAATATGCCAAAAAACAGTAACAAGTCTCAGCATGGAGACGTTACTGGTGCCCTCTCGAGCAAATGGATAAGCAATGGGATGACAGTGCTACAGTGTTATAGTATTGATCTCATATTTTGTATAAGAATAATAAATTATTTTAAATGATGTTTTGTTTTACATATTTTCTCAAGTGCACAAATTAAACATAATTCCTTTTATCACCATATAACTGTTGTTGATATTAATGGCTAAGATATTGTGTTTGTCTGGTTGTACCTAGAGCACTCTAATATATACATCTCTTTTTCCAAAATTCTGGAGTAATAAATCTTTGGGGATAATTCATCTCTGACATAAATAACTTTATTTTCCACTGGAAACATTAAATTAATGGGGTAAGTTGTGTCATGGAAAACTGTGTTATATCTTGCAGGATATTCGATATTGCCATATTTAAACTTGCTTAAGCAAAGTGAGCACAGGAATACATCTTCATGTAGAAATTTTTAAAAATTTACTTTACATTTAAGGAATTCAACCATATAAATTAGTTGTAAAATAATTTAAGGAAGACTGCTTCGGACCCCAGATCAGGCTGGCAACAGTGGGGCACCCCAGATGGAAGAAGGTGCAGTGTCCCTGCCTTCTCCAGATGGAGTCCCGGCAACACTGAGCTTCTACTAACGTGGCTCCGTATGTGGGGACTGAGACTATTTCTCCAGACCTTTCCTCATATACAAAAAGCTGCTCAGGAATGGCTCCCTCACCCCTGGGCGGCCATTATTCTAGAGGCATAGAAACCAATCTCAGAACAGAGCAGCTGCGGGCAGACATACTCCTGGACTGTGAACTAAGCTATGAGCCCGTCCAGCTCCAGGAGGGGGAAGGGTTTTTGTTCCTCGGCCTTTTCCCCTTTGCAGCAGCATGGTGACTGCCACCTTTCAGAGCCAAATTGACAGAGAGGTAGGAACTTGCAGTGATGGGACACTTGGGGGATCTTTTGATGGGTGGGGCAGAACCATCTCTGCTCCCCACCCAAATGAGACCCTGAGCGGCCGCCCACAAACAGCTCTTCAGCTTCAGAACTGCCATGATCCCAGAGGCACACAAACCAATCTAGGAATGCAGCGGCTGCTGGCAGAAATACCTCTGGACTTAATTACTAAAATACCAGAATCCCAAAACTGCGTGGCCACTTTCGTGGTCATGCAACATCATATGCTCTTTATTATCAGCAATAGAAAACATATGATCAAATGATGCCATTTCTACAGGTCTGATTGTTGGGGGAAAAACCCCAAATAATAGTGGGTATTCTGTAAAAATTGAATGTAATCAAAGTAAAGTGAAAATCATCTGCCACACAGGCAGGGGGGGAGTAGGAGGGGAGTATATTGGGGTTCTTGGTGGTGGAACATGTGCACTGGTGGAGGGATGGGTGTTTGATCATTGTATGACTGAGACTTATTTTATTTATTTATTTATTTATTCATTTATTTATTGGTTTTTGGGTCACACCTGGCGATGTACAGGGGTTAATCCTGGCTCTTCACTCAGGAATTACCCCTGGTGGTGCTGAGGGGACCATATGGGATGCTGGGATTAGAACCCGGGTCGGCTGCGTGCAAGGCAAATGCCCTACCCGCTGTGCTATTGCTCCAGCCCCCTGAGACTTATTTTTGAAAGCTTTGTAACTGTTCTCAGAATGATTCAATAAATAAATAAATTAAAAACTAATTTAAAATATTTAATTTTATTATTCATTATAATCATAAACCAATATGATATAATTTAAAAATACCATCTTTATAAACTAATGCTATAAACTAAATAATGTGTACAACCTTTTCTCTTTATATTTAGTAAATATTTCTGTACTCCTGTTAGCATAAAATTAATTAAAATATTTATTTTTCAATAATCTAGAATATCTTGCTGATAATGATACAATAATGAATATATAAAATTGGTTTATAAATTATTATAAATTCCTTGGAATTTTTCAATTTATAGAAACTGATTAATTTTTCCTAAAAGTAACATAATTAATCTGTGCAACATCAACTCTACTAATTCAATAACAAATGTGGTTTTTAGCTATTGATAGCCCAATTGGCATCCTAGTAGGCATTGTTCACATAGTAAATTCTTAATATTAGAATTATGAACATATCTATGGGACAGGACATTGGATATTTATAACATTTTTATGCTGCGTGCTATAGAGGGAGATGGGATATAGTTAGCCAGTGAGAAGCATGCAAGCATCTCTTGTCAAGGACCTTATATGGTCTGCAGGTCTAATATTTTCTAGTGCTCTTATAATACTATATCTCATTTGCTTTCTGATAACACTTTTATTGATTTGTAGGTAAAATACTATTTTGAGTCCCAGGAAATTCACTGGATTATTTTATATGAAGATTTTAATTATTGCATTATTGTCCTGTTGTTTATCAATTTGCTCGAGCGGACAGATGATTTTAATTACTGTTATATATTGTTAAATTCAAACTTTAATAATTTTTGATATCAAGGAAATACTTCCTTTTAAAATGAGCTTGGAAACTTTCCTCTCTTCTATTATTTATAAGCTTTTGAGAAGAATAGGCAATAATTATTTTACCGATGGGTAGAATTTACCATGGAAACCATTTGGAGTAGTCCATTTGGTCTTGGACTTCTTTGTTGAGAGATATTGATTTCAGACTCAATTTCTTATAATTTAGCTGTTGAATTTGTTTTTAATTTCATCACTATTCCATTTTGGTAGGTTGCATTTTTATGGTAGAAGTGGGGTGCCAGGAAAGGATCAGTGAAAGAAATGTGGGACAGCAGTAGCATGAAAATAGCTGAAGACCTGCGTTTCCTACAAAAGTCATCATGAAACTGTGGAAGTACATAAGGTATAAACTTAGATTATAAGGTGAAGGAACTAAAATATCAAATCATCTAGGAGGTTGTGTGTTAATGTTACACACGGTTCCAACAAGAAGCCACTCAGAAAACTAGTGAAAATTCACTATATCAGCAAGGTTCTAGAAAGTTTTCCAATTTTAATTATCCAATTAATAGACATGTCATTGTTCAGTGTCGTTTCTAATGATTCTTTATATTTTGGCATTATTCTTTGTACTTTATATATTATTTAATTTAATATGATTTATTGAAGTGAAATTTATCTTCTTATTTGCATAAAATTATGTTGTAAAAACACCTGTGAATGTGATAATTTGCTAGATATTGGTGATATTTTAACACAAATATTTATAGTTTGGCTAGTTTCAGACAAATAATTTTGACCATATGTACCACCTTTGTTTTTATTGTTATGTCTTTTTATTCACTTCATATCACACTTGTTAATATAATCCAAGAGTTTCTAAGAGTGATTTCATTTCCAATGGCCGTTTTATAAAACTATAGAAAACATTATGCTCTATTAGGAGAATTGAAGTACAAAATGGAAGCAACAACAAAAAGTTTTGGGGCCGAAACCAATGTATTATATTTGTATTTGAGAATCTTAGACTGGACAATGGGAAAATCATTATATACATGCTTAATTAAGATGTGAAAGTTAACAAAAACAAATCTCACTTCAGCAAAATAATAGTTTCACAATAATGTTCGCATCCTAATACATCAAATTTATAAATATATTAAGTTTCCTTAAAAAGGTGAATGTAATGATTGGCAAAATTTTTAACACAAAAGAACCATTATGGTTTTGCTATATTATGTGTATATTATAAAATAAAATTATGCTGGACTATTTGAGAGCCTAATTCAATTAAAATATTCCTCAAGGATATGAGACAAAGAAAAGAGAGTACAGATGATTGTGTTCCTATTCAAACAATGTTAGAAGATCCTAGAAATGGAAAGAACAAAGAACAATTTTGCTAATCTTAAGAAACAGGAGTTTTTCTAATACAATGACTTTGTTTTGATAAAGTCCACTTTATACTTCTGGCCTCCAAAACTATAAAATAAATTTGTCCTGCCGTAAGCTTTTAGGTTTGCTGTAACTTGCTACCAGAGCAACGAAAACCTAAAACAGCTTCTATTATATCATAGAGAAATTAATCAATAATCTATTGGTTAGTGATTTTTCTTCTTCCTTCGTTTCAGTAGATTCATCTTAAAAGGGAATATCAAAAGACTAGCACTTGAGAGTAAGATGTGTTTAAGTATAAAACTCTTTATTATCTGCATAAAATTAATATATTATTCAATGTATAAAATATTCTCAGTTTTACCAAAAGAGTTGCTAGCATCTGTATACATAATATTTAATGTTTGAAGTATAAATGTTCAAGAAATTCTAGTAAAAGATTAGTAATTCATTTGCAGTTCTGTTTAAATTTAACATTAACTGATAAAAAGCTTCATTGCTTTGAATATGAAGATAGTAGTTTGCATATTACATTAAATACCAATGCCTATTTCAATCATTATTATGTAGTTGGTTCACTTTAAATAAAACCAGTTCAAATTTCCTTTTATCAGTCAGTAAATGTTATCTCTTGAGGTGGGTGGATTTAGGACATTGCAGTAATTTGTTATGTAGATTTATATAACTTGCTGAAATAATTAGTCAATTTCAGATTTTATCATTGAAAACCAGAGATTTGGATTTAAATACTGAATTCACCATATACTTATTATCTGTTTGAATTTAGAAAAATGTTCAAAATTCAAGTATTCAAAATCATCTTTTTGATTATTTAACAATATATATTTTAAAATTTTGCATTAGTGAATCACCAAGAGGTACTGTTACAGACATACAAATTTTATGCTTGTGTTTCAATCATACAATGGTCGAGTGCCCATCCCTCGACCAGTGCCCATTTTCCACTGCCAAATAGTCCCAGCATCCCTCCCACTACCTTCCCCCCATCCTCCCCCCACCCCACCTCTATGGCAGGGCATTCACTTTTGCTCTCCTGCTCCCCCCCCCTCTCTCTTTTTGGGTGTTGTGGGTTGCAGTAGAGGTATTAAGTGGCCATCATGTTCAGTCTATAGTCTACTTTTAGCCCACATCTCCCATCCCGAATGGGCCCTCTTAACACCCTTTACTTGGTGGCCCCTTCTATATGTGAGCTGCCCTTTCCCCCAGCATTCGAGGACGGCTTCTAAGCTGGCTTCACAATATTTTAAAAAGAATAAGTATTGGACAATATTTTAGAAGTTAAATCTTTCATATAGAGTTCATAAACATGTATTTGATTTTAGTAAATGCTTAATTTTTTAATTTTTTTGCTTTTTGGGTCACACCCGGCGATGCACAGGGGTTGCTCCTGGCTCTGCACTCAGGAATTACTCCTGGCGTTGCTCAGGGGACCATATGGGATGCTGGGAATCGAACCGGGGGGGGTCGGCCGCGTGCAAGGCAAACGCCCTACCCGCTGTGCTATTGCTCCAGCCCCGTAAATGCTTAATTTTTGTATATAACAATTACTTTTGACACTTTTACTTCTTGAGGTTTACAAAAATGAACATTTGTTGATGTCTCATTAGGAAATATGAGTTTGCCCCAAATCTTACATCTTGCCCCAAGAGAAGGTAGAGATGGGGAACAAGTCAATGCAGCTTTAAATATAATTTTAATTCACTAATTAAATTATCCAGCAACAGCTAGGGCAAACTGTTTACATACCCATGTAATCCCATCAACGGCCAACATCCAGAGACTATAAAACCAAGCTTCCGGAAGCATGCAGCTGTGCTACATCTAAAAACCTTGTTCTCCCTCTTGGAGAACCTGACAAGCTACCAAGAGTCTATTGCCTGCAGGGGAGAGACTTGAAAGCTCCCCATGGCATGAATATGGCATCATATCCTAAATACATTAAAATATATATACATACCTTTTGGAGAGCCAGCAAGCTACCAAGACTATCCCGCCTGTGCAGCAGAGCCTGGCAAGCTACCCATAGCATATTCGATATGCCAAAAACAGTAATGATAGGTCTCATTCCCCTGATCCTGATACAGCCTCCAATCGTTGGGAAGGATGAGTAAGGAGAGGCTGCTAAAGTCTCAGGGCTGAGTGTAATAGAGAATGGGCTGGTGCCCACTCGAGCAAATTGATGAACAACGGGATGAAAGTGACAGTGGCAGTGACAGGGGGTGTAAAAATTCAGGATGGCCAAATCTATAAAATTTGTCAATAAAACTGCAAATATATGAAGGAGGGAAATAGGTGTCATGTTTTTAAAACATTCCACACATGTTTAGGGTAAAGCCAACTGTTCTATTCAATACATATGCTCATGTTCCAAGATTTTCAGTGATTCATAAAGCTTAATCATGTATTTAGGTATGATATAACTATACAGCTATATTGGACAATTCCACACATTTTTATATATTTTTATTTGCTATTGAAAAAATTACAGGTTTCACTACTCTACCCTTAAATTCTCCAGCTTAAAAGTAATTGAAAGAGTCTAAAACACTCTTTGAAAATAACTTTTTATAAGAATCAGCGTTAAGCACTACATAGATTATTTTTTTGCAGCTCAATGACTTTATTATTTTTTTATTTTTCTTTTTTTAATTTTTTATTAGAGAATCACTGTGATGTACAATTAAAAACTTATGAACTTTTGTGTTTGCATTTTACTTATACAGTGATCGTTTACACAACCCTCCACCAGTGCCCATTCACCCCCACCAATGATCGCAGTATCCCTCTCACCACCCCCACCCCATCACCCACCACCCCACCCTGCCTCTGTGGCAGGGCATTCCCCTTTGTTCTATCTCCTTTTGGGTGTTGTAGTTTGAAATAGAGGTATTGAGTGGCCATCATGTTTGGTCTATAGTCTACTTTCAGCTCGCATCTTCCAACCCGAATGGGTCCTACCGACATCCTCTAATTGGTGTTCCCTTCTCTATCTGAGCTGCCTTTTTCCCTAGCATGTGAGCCCAGTTTCCAAGCTGTGGGGTAGACCTCCTAATCCTTATCTCTATAACTCTTGGGTGTTAGTCTCCCACTATGTTATTTTATATTCCACAGATGAGTACAATCTTTCTATGTCTGTCCCTCTATTTCTGACTCATTACACTTTACATGATACTTTCCATGTAGAACCACTTATATACAAATTTTATGACTTCATCTTTTCTAACAGCTGCATAGTATTACATTGTGTAGATGTACCAGAGTTTCTTTAACAGTCATCTGTTTTGGGGCACTCTGTTTTTTCCCAGATTTTGGCTATTGTAAACAGTGCTGCAATGAACATAGAAATACAGATGTCATTTATGCTATATGTTTTTGGCTCTCCAGGATATATTCCCAGGAGTGGTACTGCTAGGTCAAATGGGAGCTCAATTTCTAATTTTTTGAGAATCATCCATACTGTTTTCCAAAAGGGCTGAATGAGTCAGCATTCCCACTAGCAGTGAAGTCCCTTTCTCCCCACATCCACACCAACAGCGGCTGCTTTTGTTCTTTTGGATGTGGGCCAGTCTCTGTGGTGTGAAATGATATCTCATTGTTGTTTTAATCTGTATCTCCCTGAAGATTGTGACATAGAGCATTTTCTCATGTGTTATTTAGCCAAAGAGTTTCTTCTTTGAGAAAATTTCTGTTCATTTCCATCCCCCACCCCATTTTCTTATGGGATTGGCTGTTTTCTTCTTGTAGAATTAAAACAGTGCCTTGTATATCCTTGATATCAACCCCTTATCAGATATGTATTGGGTGAATATCCTTTCCCATTCTGTAGACTGTCTTTGTATTTTGGTCACTATTTCTTTTGAGGTGTAGAAACTTCTTAGTTTAAGGTAGTCCCATTTGTTTATCTCTGTTTTCACTTGCTTGGCCAATGGTGTGTTATATTTGAAAATACCTTTAGCTTCAATGTCGTGGAGGGTTTTGCCAACCTTGTTTTCCATGTACCTTATGGATTCTGGTCTGATGCTGAGATCTTTAATCCACTTTGACCTGACTTTTGTACATGGCATTAAGTAGAGATCTAAGCAACAAGATCTGCATGTTGCTGTCCAGTTTTGCTAGCACCGTTTGTTGAAGAGGTGTTCCTTGTTCCAATTCACATTTTTTGCTCCCTTATCAAAGATTAGATGATCATATATTTGAGGGTGTGTATCAGGATATTCAACCCTGTACCATTGGTCTGTGTCTCTGCCTTTGTTTCAGTACCATGCTATTTTAATTATTACCCCTTTGTAGTATAGATTGAGATTGGGGAGGGTCATTGCTCCCATATTCTTTTTCCTAAGAGTTGCTTTAGCTATTCATGGGGACTTATTGTTCCATATGAATTTCAGGAATGTTCGCTCCATTTCTTTGAAGAATGTCATGGATATCCTTATAGGGATTGCCTTGAATGTGTACAATGCTTTGGGGAGTATTGGCATTTTGACAATGTTAATTCTCTCAATCCATGAGCCGGGGATATATTTCCATTTTCTCATGTCCTCTATAATTTCTTGAAGTAGCATTTTGTAGTTTTGTTTGTACAAGTCTTTTCCCTCCTTAGTTAAGCTGATTCAGAGGTACTTGAATTTCTGAGGCACAATTGTAAACAGGATTGCTTTTTTCATGTCACTTTCTTCTCTCTTGTTATTTGTGTATAGGAAAGCCATCAATACTTTTTGGTATTGATTTTATAGCATGCAACTTTACTATATGAGTCTATTGTCTACAAGAGTTTCTTGGTAGAGATTTTAGGGTTATCTAAGCATGATATGATACTATGATATGATAGTATCATATCATCTGCAAATAGTGAGAGCTTGATTTCTTCCTTTCCTGCTTGAATGCCCTTAATATCTTTTTCTTGCCTAATCGCTATTGCAAGTACTTCCAGTACTATATTGAACAGAAGTGGAGAGAGTGGGCATCCTTGTCTCATCCCTGATCTCAGAGGGAAGGCTCTTAGTTTTTCCCCATTGAGGATGATGTTTGCCATAGGCTTGTGATAAATGGCTTTGACTATAATGAGGAAAGTCCCTTCTATACCCATTTTTCATCATAAACAGGTTTTCATCATAAACAGGAGAGAGTTTTCATCATAAATGGGTGCTGGATCTTGTCAAATGCTTTCTCTGCATCTATTGATATGATTATATGATTTTTATCTTTTCTTTTGTTGATATGATGGTTTATGTTGATTGATTTCCGGATGTTAAACCATCCTTGCATCCCCAGGATGAATCACACATGGTTGTGGTGTATGATCTTTTTGATGATTTGTTAAATTCTGTTTGCTAATATTTTGTTGGGAATATTTGCATTCGTGTTCATCAGGGATATTGGCCTGTAGTTTTCTTTTTTTGTGGTGTCTTTGTTTGCTATTGGTATGTGGGTGATATGAGCCTCATAGAATCTGTTTGGGAGGGTTTCTGTTTCTTCAATTTCCTGGAAAAGCTTGAGTAGAACTGGCAATAGGTCCTTTTTAAATGTTTGGAAGAATTCGGTAGTGAATCCATCTGGACCTGGACTTTTGTTTTTGGGAAGAGTTTTGATTACCATTTCAATTTCCTTGATATTAATAAGACTGTTCATATATTCCAGGTCTTCTTGATTCAGCCTTGGGAGATTATAGGAATCCAGGAATTTATCCATTTCTTCTAGGTTCTCTTGTTGATAGCGTACAGATTATCAAAGTAGTCTCTGATGATCTTTTTAATTTCTTTGGTTTCTATTGTGATATCCCCTTTTCATTTCTGATTTGGTTTATAAGGGTTCTCTCTTTCTTTGTGAGATTTGCTAATGGTTTATCAATCTTATTTATTTTCTCGAAGAACCAGCTCTTGGTTTCATTGATCTTTCCAATTGTCTTTTGGTTTTCCATGTCGTTGATTTCTGCTCTAAGTTTTATTATCTCTTTCCTTCTTCCTGGTTTGGGCTCCTTTTGTCGTTCCTTTTCTAAAATCTTAAGCTGTGAAGTCAAGTTATTTATGTGGGCCCTTTCTTCCTTCCTGAGGAATGCCTGTGGAGCTATAAATTTTCCCCTTCACACGGCTTCAGCTGCGTCCCACAGGTTCTGGTAGCTTGTGTCTTCATTCTCATTTGTTTCCAGGTACCTTTTGATTACTTCCTTGATTTCCTTCCTGACCCACTCCAGGTGTTTGATTTGGTTTTCTGAGTCTGTACATGATTCACTTCTATCTTCAGTGCATCATGGTCTGAAAAGATAGCTGATTCTTTTGAAGTTTGTTGTGTGGCCCAGCACATGGTCTCTTCTGGAAAACGTTCCATGTGCACTGGAAAAGAATGTGTACTCTTTTTTGGGGGGGATATAACACCCTATATAAATCTATTAGCCCTCTCTCTTTTATTTATTCCTTCAAATCCAGTATTTCCTTGGTGAGTTTTAATCTTCTTGATTTATCCAGAGGTGATAGGACCGTGTTGAAATCTCCAATTACTATTGTGTTGTTCACAATGTCCTTCTTAACGTCTGTTAGCAGTTGTTGTAGGTATTTAGCTGGTCCCTCATTGGGTGCATACATGTTTAGGATTGTGTTTTCTTCCTGCTGTACATATCCCTTGATTAATAAAAAACAGCCTTCACTATCCTTTTTCTAACATTTTTCAACCTGAAATCTATGTTGTCTGTTACTAGTAATGCTCACCCCAGCTTTTTTGAGGGAATTGTTTGCTTGCAGTATTGTTTTCCATCCTTTGACTTTGAGTCTGTGTTTGTTCTGGCTATTCAGATGTGTTTCTTGCAGGCAGCAAAATATTGGGTCAAGTCTCTAAATCCATTTTGCCACTCTGTATCTCTTAATTGGTGAATTTAGACCATTGACATTGAGAGAGATTATTGTTATTGAATTTTGCTCCATCTTTCTGTAAGGGTTTGTTGTGCTTGTAGGGGTTTTTCTTGTCTTACAATAGCCCCTTTAGTCCTTCTTTTAGGTTTGGTTTTGAGTCAGTGAAGTTCCTGAGCTGTTGTTTATCCACAAAATAGTGTATTGTTCCTTCGAGTTTGAATGAGAGTTTATCCGGATAAAGTATTCTTGGTGAAACATTCATTTCATTGAGTTTTTTCATTATATCCCACCACTGCCTTCGGACTTGGAGCGTTTCCTCTGATAGGTCTGCTGTAAATCTAAGGGGTGCTCCTTTGTATGAGATTTCCTTCTTTGATCTTGCTGCTTGCAGTATTGTGTCTCTATCCATGACATCCATCATTCTAACTATATTATGTGTTGGAGTTTTTCTGTTAGGGTCTCTTTTAGCTGGCACCCTTCAGGCTCCTTGAATCTGGATGCATGCATTCTCCAGCTCTGGGAACTTTCAGCAATAATTTCTTTGACTGTGGCTTTTTCATTGGGGTTGGTTCCCTGTCCTTCTGGTATTCCAATGATTCTAATGTTGTTCCTCTTGTGATCATCCCTTAGGACTTTGATTTGTCCTAGAGCTATTTTGAGGTCTTTTCCTATTGTTTGTTGTTGCCTGTAGCCTGCTTGCAGCTCATCTTCAAGCTCGCTGATTCTTCTGCTGCAGTCATTCTATTGCTGAGGGCACCCACTGAGTTTTTTATTCATCTACTGAGTCCTTCATTCATGACATTTCTTTTTGTAGCTTTTTTATTTCTGCTCTCATTTCTTCCCGTATTTTCTCGGCTGTCTGTTGTATTGTTTCTGTCAGGTTCTCCTTTAATTTAATGGATACTTTTTCAATCTTTACGTTTAGTTCATTGAAAATCTTCAGCACTTTAACTCTGAATTCTTTATCGGAGAGCTCAAGTTTGTAGGAAATGCCTATTGAGGCTTCTTGCATTTCTAACCTTCTTTTTTCATCGTCCTCTCCTTGTGGTGGGGATTTGCGCTGTTTCTTCATGTTGTGGTAGTATGGAAGAGGGACCTTCAAATTCACTATCTCTGTTCCCTCTTGTTGCAAAAGATGAATCTGGATGGTATCGGTCAATGGTAGTAACCTTTTTATTATACCCTTCTAGAACATGTCCTTCCTCTCAGATGTTCCTCTAATCCTTTGGTGAGGACTAAGATTGATGCTTTCGGAGAATGTGCTCTTCTACATTGGGCTCTGACGGGTACTTGTATTTATTGGTATTTGGGTGAAATTAGGATATTATCTTACTGTTCTTTGGATAGTTAGGATGTTACTCATGAACATAGGTAATAAAGGCTGAGATGTAACAACAGATTGCTTGATGCTAGAAAGTAACTGAGACCTGAAAAGAGGCCATGCCCATTCTGCCTAGGTCACGCCCCTGATGATTAGGCCACGCCCCTTTCCCCACAATAGCACACACCTGTGCTGGAAGAGATAATGGCTGCGGTGCTTGGGGGCAGTGTGCTGACCACGAGGGCGGCAGTCCAGAGCAGGGGGGGTGGCTGGGGTGCTCGGGGTCTGAGGAGCAGGCTGCAGTACATAGATTATTAAGGGCAACCTATAGAGTATTGATTTAAAAAGCTGTAATAGAGCAAGAACATACTACAGCTACTTTTTTGGGTGGGAGATGTGGACTAATTGCAGATATTATATTATGGGGCACTGCAAGATTGTTTCAGTCATGGTAATAGCCCTATCCATTCTACGTGAATGTGACTTGCCATCTCCTTAAAAGAAATAAAATTAAGTTTTCTACCTGAAAGATTATAAAGTAATGATTTTTATTGTGTATTTAAATAAGGCAAATTGCCATCTGTTGGATCCTCCGCTGGTACTGCTCCTGACCCATAAGGGTGATGTTTCCCTGTTGATTACAGACAGGAGTTCCCCGAGAGATCAGAGAGCTCCGGAGACATTTCCTTAGAGGCAAAGGACCGTGCCAAAGGAGATGCCGGCCCCCATAATTTGTGAATATTGCTCTTCTATTACAAGCAATTTTACCTGGTTCAGGTTCGTTCCCTTGCTAAGCTGTTATGATAATTGAATTACCTACTTTGCTTTTGTCTCACCCATTACTGCATTTCTCCAGACTCAGGCACTCCCCAGAAATACTCACAATTTCCTGTGCCTGTTTTAAACTTCTCCTTTGTGCAGCCTCTTCTCCTGCATATCTTCCCCAGTCTATTACTGTTTCCCCACTCTTTAGCGGGTGCTCTCCACAATGTCTGATCTGTGAAACTGGGACTAAGAGTGGTTGATTATTGTCTAGTAATCTGTCTGCCACCCATTCCTCCTCTCTGGCCAGAACTCAGTCTAGAACCCACCAGGGGCCTCTGTCACACAGAGATGGTGACTGATTCAATTCTTTAACAATGGAAATTTTAATGCAAAGATTCAAAAGTCTGATGAGAAAATTGCCACACTATAATCCTGATGCAATCTCTTCATCCCCAATCTTGTGTGTTTTGTGACAAGCCTTTATATGGAAAATAAGAAATTATTTTATTGAGCTCTATATTGAGATATGATATAATGTTTGTCAAGATCTAAATATATAGATGCATATCTGAATCAATTCTCCTTCTTTTAGGTACTCAAATCAGTCATTAAACTTAATCAGCTCCTACTTTTATTTTTTTACTATATTAGTGACAATTTATTTTTTAATTTATTGAATTTTATAATATAAACAAATTTATTGTGGTGACAATGATTTCAATATTCATATGCTTTAGGGTTACAATATCACACCGTAAATATGCCAGTATCCCTCCAACACTGTCCATAGTTCCTTTACCTTATATTCCCCTTACACTTTGGCAATGTCAATTTTATGACCAGATTTTAAAGGTTACACACGCATCTTAACAGAATTGTCTGTTTCAGGCTGTTTTGTTTCTTTTTTGTTTTTCATTTATTTTTTTAAAATTGAATCACAGTGATATACACATTTACAGAGTTGTTCATGATTGGATTTAAGTCATATAATGTTGTAACACCCCTCCCTTCACTACTGTAGTTTTCCCACCACCAATGGTCCCAGTTTCCTTTCCCTATTTCCCAACCCTTCACCTGACAAATGAAAGCTTATCAGATACATGCCTTTGCCTGCATCCTTCACCCACCCCACTCTTGTGGCACTCTCTCACCATTGATCTGTCCTCTTGGGCTCTATACACTTCCCTTGGATATTAGGCTAATTTTATGTATATACAATGTACATAATTGATGTATATTATATATGATATATTATCTTATAATTGATATATTCATATTATAAGAATTCAGTCATTCTATAACTGTCCTTTTCCTTCTCTTTTCACTCAACATGATGCTCTCCATGTCAATTCATTTATAAGGAAATTTCATGACTTCATTCTTCCTAATAGTTGCATAGTATTCCATTGTGCAGATGAACTATATATAATTTATCTAGTCAACTGTTCTGGGGTACTTGAGTTGTTTCCAGATTCTTGCTATTGTGAATAGAGCTGCAATGAACATGGAAGTGCAGATGATGTTTCTGCTGTGTGTTTTTTGGTCTCCAAAGTATATTACCAGAAGTGGTGTTGCTGGATAAAATGGGAGTTAAACTTCTGTTTTTTTAAAGAATGTATATATTGTCTTCCAAGAAGGCTATTGATGACAATTTAAACTGTAAAAAAAAATTCTTTGCCTAATTACAGGCCGAAATCCCTGATGAACACAGATGCAAAGATCCTCAACAAAATCCTAGCAAACAGAATTCAGTGACTCATCAAAAAGATCATACACTGTGACCAAGTAGGATTCATCCTGGGGATGAAAGGATGGTTCAACACTCACAAGTCAATCAACATAATTCACCATATCAATAAAAGGAAAGAAACAAACCATATGACCATATCAATAGATGCAATAAATGCAGAGAAGTCATTTGATGAGATCCAGCACCCATTCATGATAAAAACTTTTAACAAAATGGGATATGAAGAAGCTATCCTCAGTATAGCCAAAGCCATCTACCATAAGCCCGCAACAAGTATTATTCTCAAAGGGGAGAAATTAAAAGCATTCCCTCTAAGATCGGGAACAAGACAAGGTTGCCCTCTTACCTCACTTCTATTCAAATAGTACTAGAAGTTCTTGCCATAGCAGGCAAAAAAAAAGATATCAAGGGCATAGAGACAGGAAAGGAAGAGATCTAGCTATCACTACTGTGGATGACATGATACTATACTAAAAAAGTCTTAAAGACTCTACATAAAAGTTCCTAGAAACAAAAAGGTTTGTATAGTGATGGTTGCAGGCTGCAAAATCAACACCCAAACCTTCACGGTTTTCCTATATACAAATAATGAAACTGAAGAAAGAGGTATTTTTTTTAAAAAACAATCCCTTTCACAAAGTGCCTCAGAAAATCAGGCACATCAGAATCAGCTTAAATAAAGAGGTGAAGGACCTATGCAAAGAAAATTAAAAAGCACTACTTTAAGAAATAAAAGAAAACATTTTGAAGTAGAGAAACATTTCCTGCTCATGGATCAACATTGTTAAAATGGCAATACTCCCCAAAGCATTATACAGTTTCAATATGGTCCCTATAACGATACTCATGACATTCTTCAAAGAAATAGACAAAACATTCCTAAAATTTCTATGAAGCAATAACCCCCCACGGCTAGCTAAGACAATCCTTGGGAAAAAGAAAATGTGTGGCATCACCCTCTCCAACTTCATACTGTACTACAAAGCAGTAGTAATTGAAATAGCATGAAACTGGAAAAAAAAACAGACTCACAGACCAATGTAACAGAGTTGAATATTCTCTCACAGACTCAAATATATGATCACTTAATCATTGACTAAGGAGCAAGAAATGTGAAGTGGAATAAGTAGAACCTCTTCAACAAATGATCCTGGGAAAAATGGACAGATACTCACAAATAAATAAGCTCAGACGCCTGTCTAATGCCAGGCACAAAAGTTAAATCAAAGTATATAAAAATGAGACTACATAAGAAGCTTTTGCACCTCAAAAGATACAGTGACCAAAATACAGAGTGATCCCACAGAATAGGAAAAATAATTTACCAAATACCCATCAGATAAGGAGTTAATATCCAGGATGTACAAGACATTAGTATATCTTATAAGATGATATATATCTTATAGATCTTATAATAAGATATGTATCTTATTATAAGTATATCTTATAATAAGAATTGAACAAGAAAAATTCCTTCAATCTCATCATATAATCGGGAGAAGAAATGAACAGAAACTTCCTGAAAATAGAAATATAAATATCCAAAAAACACATGAAAAAAGCTGCTCTACATCAATAATCATCAGGGAGATGCAAATCAAAACAACAATGAGATATCACCTCACAACAGACAGAAGAACAAAATTTAAAAGTTGTTCCTTTGATAAAACACATCAAATGAACAAAAGCACCCAGTGTTGGCATGAATATGGGGAGATAATGTTGGTGGGAATGCTGACTGGTCCAGCTTTTCTGGAAAAAAATAATGGGCATTCCTCAAAAAAATGGAAATTGAGGTTCAATATGTCCCAGCAATATCACTTCTAGGAATATATTCCGAGGGTGCAAAAACGTGCAGTAGAAATCACATCTGCACCTATATGTTCATTGTAGCACTGTTCTTAATAGCCAGAATTTGCAAACAACATGAATGGTCAAGAACAGATGACTGGATAAAGAAATTTTGGTACATCTACATAATGGAATACTATGCAGCTGCTAGGAAAGATGAAGTCATGAAATTTTCTTATAAGTAGATGGACCTGGAGTGTATCATGCTAAGTGAAATGAGTCAGAAAGAGAGGGACAGACATAGAATGACTGCACTCATTTGTGGAATATAAATTGACATGATATGAGACTGACACCCAAGGACAGTAGAGACAAAAGACAGAAAGATAACTCCACGGTTGGAAGCCTGCCTCATGAGCTAGGGGAGAAGGCAGCTGGAATAGAGAAGGGATCACTAAGTCAATGATGGTTCGAGGGATTGCTCAGGATGGGAGATGTGTACTGAAAGTAGATAAAAGAGCAAACATAATGGCCTCCCAGCATCTGTACTGCTAACCAAGATGCCCAAAAGTAGAGAGAGAGTAAGAGGGAAATTTTCTGCCATAGAGGCAGGGGGTGGGTTGGGGTGGGGGTGGAAGGAGAGATATTGGGGTATTGGTGATGCAAAATGTACACTGGTGTAGGGATGGGTGTTTGATTAGTGTATGAATGAAACTAAATCATGGAAGCTTTGTAACCGTATCCCATGGTGAATCAATAAAAATAAAAATAAAAAATCTCTGCCAGTTCTTTCTGTTTTATGATATTGCTGCTAAGATTGATTTTATGGACTACTCTTCTGTGCTAATTTTTTCTTTTATCATCTCTTCCAATCTCAACATTGTTTTAATGTTACTGAATATGATGGGGAAAAATATGATGGCATGCATGGTAGAAAATTATTTTTAATGTCTCTGCTAAAACTTTTTATTTCTTTGTTCTGTTTTATAAACTGCCAACTTAGAATTATGTTGTTTATCAGTGCCCTACAACTGCATTTTTCCTGTTGATACATTGTATTTATTGTAGACACCTAACAAGATTGATTATATTCTTCATAATTTTTAATTGTTCAAATATACGTGTGTTCAACTTTGAAATATGAGTTGTTATGATACACGGAGGGCAAGCAACAGGATTTGTATTTAATAATCATAGGTAACTTATTCTGAAACCATTACTTGTCCATACATACTATTATGAGCAAATGTAAGTTTTGACACTGAATAACAAAAATTTGTACAAGTGATTATATCTGGTTCAATATCCTATGCTGTTCTAGTAAGTTTTCATTACTTAATGCTTTTGATTCTGTGTTATAATAAATTCTCTTTTAATGATCTTATTCCCCTTTAGATATGTTTCTTCTTTCAAAACAAAAATAAATAATGAACTAACCAAAAATAATGCTAGGAGGTTCATTAACTATGAAAATATATCAGAATAATAGTAATACCTAGTTTTAAAACAAAGAGGGCCTCGAGAACTAGTACAGAGATGAAGGTGCTGCCTTCCATACTAGAGACCCTGCCTGTTACGTTTAATTCCCTGCACTAATTATTGTCTCCCAAGCCTCATCAGCAATGATCCTTGAGCACAGAACCAGGAGAAAGTCTTGATCAGAGCACAGTGCCAAACCTGCTACCCAAATAACAAATAAAGAAGCAAATGTAAAGAGAACTAGTAGTTCTATTCAAGCTCTATATTTGTATTGACATTGCTAGCTGATTTCTCCTAACATTTAACTTCTCTTTCTCCATAGAAAAATATTTTCTTATGTTTGGAATCTCATTACCAGGAATGTGTTAATACTAATGACTGCTAAAACTGTATTTACAAAGAGTTCATTATGTTCTTCTCCTTCGATGACATTTTCTTAACCCAACCATTACTTCTATTTCTTTTAAGAAAATGACCGTTTTATTTGATTATTTCATCAATGATTCAAAAGTTATTATTTTTGTCACAATATAATGTTGATTCTAGTGATCAAGTAATTCATTTTATCAATTTCTAACTTAGAGCTTTGTTCAAATGACCAGTTTAATAGTAAGCAACAGGAAAGAATCATCAGATGACAGTTCCATGGGGAAAATGTATGTTGGATCATAAGGGTTTGTTAAATCCATGAATGAGGACAACGATTGTCTGCTTTACTTAACTGAAGAAACAAATTTATGATATTATTCTATAACACTGATGTTTCTCAAAGCTTAATTTATCATATTTCTTTTTTCTTTAAATTCCTGTCTCAGGGACTGAAATAGATAAGAATTATTTATTTACATAAGGCAACATAAAACATCAACAAAACGTATGAGAAATTATGCTAAGTATAGCATAAATTCACTGGAATCAGTCAAATTAGAGATCTAAATCAAACACATTAACTCTGTTGCCCTAAATCACTATTTAAAATTTCTCCTATCTCTTCTCAACTACATGACTTCAAATGTTCTCTCTGTATTGCTATTACTCAGCATAATCATCAATATTCAGAAATATAGCTGGGCTGAGAAGATAGAACAGCAGGTAAGGTGTTTGTCTTTCACATGATCAACCTGGGTTTGATCCCCGGCAACTCATTTGTCAACCTAAATCCCATCAAAAGTGATCTCTGAGCACAGAGACAGGAGTAAGCCCTAAGCACTATTGGGCACTTCCTAAAAAACAAAGGAAAAAAAAAAAAAAAAGAAATCTAGCTAAGTGTTACACATTTGCTTGGTTCTTGGCTTTTTTCCAAGTAAAATTTTATGGTATTGTGCTCCTTAATTCTTTATAAAAGATGTCTTTCAAAGACAATGAGATGTCCATTATCCTTAATTGCTCTTTAGCTTACCATTTCTTTTAAACATCTATCATTTTTTGACAGACTGTATTTGTATTTTTGAATGGGCTGACTGAAATACAAGACTGTGCATGCTTTTTCCCAGTGTAATGATAGATTGCATATAAGAAATCAGCTTGCAAGAATGGAATATACATAGAAGTTTACATTTCCTCTGTGTGCTTGTGGTCCTTTTAAATTTGTCTTTGTTCTCTAAACAGATATTCTTAATTGAAAATAATTGAAGCTGTAGAAGTTTGCTGGACTGGATCGATAGCACAGTGTTTGCCTTCCATGAGGCCGACCCGGGTTCCATTCCCCCGTCCCTCTCAGAGAGCCTGGTAAGCTACAGGGAGTATCCCACCCACAGGGCAGAGCCTGGCAAGATCCCTGTGGCGTATGTGATATGATAAAAAGAGTAATAAGAAGTCCCACAATGGAGACATTACTGGTGCCTGCTCTAGCAAATCGATGAACATTGGGGCGACAGGGCCACAGTGTTAAAGTAGAAGTTTGCTTAGGATTAAAGAATTTTCAAACCTTAGAGTTATTTTTACTATAATGATTTCTGAAATAAGGCTTATGTTAGCCATATTATATTGTTCAGCTATGTCCATTGTGAAGTACAAACTCTTCCCTTTCAATAATGACATAAATATTTTGAAAAAAAGAAAATCATAAACTTTCCCATGAAAACCCAAATCAGGTAAACATATTTTATAAATTTTATCCAAAAATTCACAGGAATTTTAGTGAAGCACCTATATTCATTCTTTAATTTACTATTCTGTTATTTACTTATTCTTGACACAAAGTTAATATTTTCTTAAAAATTTAAATGGGGCCAAAATTGTAGTACAGAGGGTGGGATCCTTGCCTTGCATGTTGTTTACCTGGTTTGATTCCTGGCATCCCATATGATATCCTGAGTCCTTCACAAGTGACACTTGAGCATCAAGCCAGAAGTAAGCCTTGAGTATCACCAGATGTAGCCCCCAAACCAAAATAAATAAATAAATAAATAAATAAATAAATAAATAAATAAATAAATAAATAAATAAATAAATAAATAAATGAGGAAAATTTTGTGATATAAGGTAGAAAAGCAGGAAGAATTTACTCAAGACTGTTGATAGGCATGGGGGTCCTGGGGCTTAGATCTCCAAGCCTGCTTGGATTGGGACTGGGCCTCCTCCACCCAGACCCACCATTTTCCAGTAGTTTGGCAGTTACACTCACAAACTGCCCCAAGCACGGTGCTGTGTAATCCTATCAAAGGCCAAGATCCAGAAACTATATAAAACAAAGCTCCCAGAAGTGTGCAGCTGCAAAGCGGCTGTGCGACCTCTTATAGTCTAGCCACTGATGTGCCTAAAGCAGCACATATGTTTTGTTTTAATATACTTGCTTGTATTCTCTGATATACATTCTCTGTCCCTCTGGGAGAGTCCAGCAAGCTACTGTTAGTATCCCGCCCGCACTAAAGTGTCTGGCAACTTCTCTGTGGCGTATTCAATATGTGAAATACAGTAACAATAATAGGCTTCATTCCCTGAAAGACACTTCAATCTTTGGGAAGGACGAGTAAGGAGAGGCTGCTAAAATCTCAGGGCTGGGACTAATGGAGACATTACTGGTGCCCACTCAAGCAAATCAATGAACAACAGGATGACAGTGTTACAGTGGTACAGTGATTATTGCAGTTAGGAAGCTATATTGAATTATATTCTAATGAATAAAAGGATGGGAAGTCTTCATGTGCAGATATAAAAGCAGGGTGACTTGGTGAAATATTAGGAAGGAGGATAATTGCTATAATTTGGCCATCTGTGTTTCCTAATAGATTCTTTGGAAAGTTATATTCTAGTGTCAGTAAAGCCTTTATCTATGTACATATACATATATACACATATGTATATATATCCACTTAATAATATATATATACTTATATATATCTACATAAAAGAACATAACAAACTTGCAACATGGTATCACCTAACCTAAACATATTTATCCATACTATCTATGTCACACTACATCAACTACCAAAGCTCTATACTATTAAACATTATCTAACCCTCACATACTTATGCCTCCTCTCCTCCTACCCCAGCTTCTTTCACATAATCAGGATCTGAAAAGTCACTCTTAGTATATGTCTCTTTCTTTCTGACTTATGATGTTTCTATTTTAATGATACGGCTCTCCAGGATTTGAAAAGGTTTTCCTGAACTGAACAATGGACAAAATTTTGAGATAAAGTTTATAATTCAAAGGGATAGACAAAAATTTATCATTCAGCTCTTGGGCATGAGCCTTGCATATACAAGGTCTAAGTTCAAACCTCAACTTTTGCGTAGGACACCTGAACTCTGCTGGGTATAATTCTGGTGACCTCTACACACAATCAAGAATGGTCCTGATAGTACCAGCACTTCTGGCCTAAGAGACACTGCATTGCTTAGCTAAACACTGAAGCAACAGGCCCATGTTATTGGCAGAGTATTTTAGGCCTTCAATGCCTGAGCACTGATATGTTCTCAATTTAAAATTACTTATAGTAAGCACTTTTAAAAAAATTATTAGAGAATCACAGTGATATACAGTTACAAACTTATGAACTTTTGTGTTTGCATTTCACTCGTACTGTGATCGTTTACCCATCCCTCCACCAGTGCCCATTCACCTCTACCAATAATAAAGGCATACAGCCCATTTCAGAAAAAGTCATCTAAAATGACTTTTAAGTCATTAAAATGTATTCAAGTCAGAGGAAAATGTTAATGTTGTCTCATTAAAAAAATATGTTTTATTTTTCTGGAGACAACTTACAAAGTATGGAACATATATGTAGTAAATATTCAAGAAGTAAAGTTTCAACTTTGAAAGAAAAAAAATATACTTATGGTACATGGAGTTAAAAAATTATCTTAATGAGGTAGATATCTAACTTCCTTTAGTAAATGGTCCTTTAGTAAAAAAATATGAAATATTTTTATAATCAGACACAGGCTGTTACAAGGTTTTTAGCAAAAATAAAGATTATTTCAGGAAAAGCAATCTTTATACAGATACCTCCAGTTTGACACAATAAGTTAATTTATTGTATCTTGGTACCTTCTAATACCAACCTCTAGACCCTGGCAATTATTCCATTTTGTGCCTCTTGGTCTTATTTTACTCACAGCAGGATTTGTATCTTTTTATGTTATGAATGCTTGAACTTGTTGGCAGTATTTATTATAATTAGCATTCACATACTGGAAAAAATGTCAGCGATATTTAATTCATTCATTGTCCAATGAAATATATCTCTCTGGTAAATATTTTCATCCTATCAAATATATCTCTTTGTTATATAAAATGACCAAGAACTGATCATAGTAATTATAAAGTGCTATCACCTTTGTATTTATTTCACAATAGTTAGAAGAAGGAAATAGCAACATTCAAACAATCACATAGCAGGTTTTAAAAAGATTAGCAATATCAGAGATTCCGGCATATGTATTACTTTATTAAACTTAAATGAGATGTTCAGTAGGCAAGTTTAAGTAACTCATTTAAAAAGCTTTTGAGCAAAATATGTTTCTAAGTTCACTTGGATAACTATACATAAATTTGTGGAGACTGGGTTACCATCAGAAACAAATATCACATTTAAAACACCTCAACTTAAGATTTTTAAATAGAAAAATAAAATCAGGAGTTTCTGTGCATGCTATTGTCTCTAAATGCATTCACTCAAATCAATTTATATTTTCTCCATGCTCTTACTACAAATATTTCTTGGAAATGAAGTTGGTCTGACCAGTGACATATTAAAATATTAAATAGCTAATAATTTTTATGCCCATGCGAGCAATTTTTATGTTTTTTAGTTTAAGATAAAACTTTGCATATAGTACACATTTATTCATTATCTTACCAAACATGTGAGATAGGTTCCATTTAATAGTCTATTTTTTTTAATTTGAGTTAATCAGTTTGTCTTTCTTACTCTCACTCCCCTTGCTGCCTTCTCTTTCTCTCGGTCTCTGCCTCTGTCTCTGTCTCTGTCTCTATCTCTGTCTCTCTCTCTCTCTTTCTCTATCTATCTCTCTAACTCTTCCCCTCTCTATGTCTCTCTTTTTCTCTGTTTTTTTGAGCTTCACCCCAATAACACTGCGAATAAAGACCAAAACTTTATTTGCAGGTCTATTTAAAATAGCCATGTTTTGCAAAAAAAATGGGCTTAGAGCTCAACCTAACACCATGCACAAAAGTCAGATCAAAATGGATTAAAGACCTTAACATCAGACCACAATCCATAAGGTACATTGAAGAAAAGGTCAGCAAAACCCTCCACGATATTAAAACTAAAGGCATCTTCAAAGATGACACACAACTGAACAACCAAGTGGAAACAGATAAACAAGTGGGACTATATTAAACTAAGAAGCTTCTGCACCGCAAAAAGTACAGTGACCAGAATACAAAGGCAATCTACAGAACGGGAAAGGATATTCACCCAATACCCATCTGATAAGGGGTTGATATCAAGGGTATATAAGGCATTGGTGGAACTCTACAAGAAGAAAACATCCAACCCCATCAGAAAATGGGGCAAAGAAATGAACAGAAACTTTCTCAAGGAACAAATACGAATGGCTAAAAGGCACATGAAAAAATGCTATTCATCACTAATCATCAGGGAGATGCATATCAAAACAACTATGAGATACTACCTCACACCACAGAGACTGGCTCACATCCAAAAGAACAAAAGCAACCGATGTTGGTGTGGTTGAGGGGAGAAAGGGACCCTCCTGCACTGCTGGTGGGAATGACAACTGGTTCAACCCTTTTGGAAAACAATATGGTCGCTTCTCAAAAAATTAGAAGTTGAGCTCCCATGTGACCTAGCAACACCACTTTTGGGAATATATCCTGGAGAGGCAAAAAAGTACAGTCCAAATGACATCTGCACTT
This sequence comes from Sorex araneus, assembly GCF_027595985.1. Classification (NCBI taxonomy): domain Eukaryota; kingdom Metazoa; phylum Chordata; class Mammalia; order Eulipotyphla; family Soricidae; genus Sorex; species Sorex araneus. Next base: position 226,585,059 of record NC_073313.1, on the reverse strand, counting down.
GTATGTTCATCCAAGCACTGTTTACAATAGCCAGAATCTGTAAAAATCCCAAATGCCCGAGAACAGATGACTGGTTAAAGAAACTTTGTACATCTACACAATGGAATATTATGCAGCTGTCAGAAAGGATGAAGTCATGAACTTTGTGTATAAGTGGATCAACATGGAAAGTATTATGCTAATAGAAAGAAAGAGATAGACATAGGAAAATTGCACTCATTTGCGGAATATAAAACAGAATGGGAGACTAACTCCCAAGAATAGTAGCAAAACATACCAGGAGGCCTGCTCCATGGCTTGGAAGCCGGCCTCACATGCTGGGGGAAAAGACAGCTTAGATAGAGAAGGGAACAGTAACTAAACTGTGGTGGAGGATCCACTCGGGATGGGAGAGGAGGGTTGAAAGCAGACTATATATATTGAACACGATAGCCACTCAGTACCTCCATTGCAAACCACAACACCCAAAATGAGAGAGACAACAAAAAGGAATTCCCTGTCACAGAGGTGGGGGGAGACCAGATGGGGGGGTGGGAGGGACCCTGCGGCCATCGGTGGAAGAGAATGGGCACTGGTGGAAGGATAGGTACTCGAGTATTGTATGACTGTAACACAAGCATGACACTCTGTAACTGTACCCTCACGGTGACTCATTAATAAAAATTTAAAAATAAATAAATAAAGGGAGAATGTAGCACTGTCAAAAAAAAAAGCCATGTTCATCTGAATCCCCAAATCTCATTTATTTAAATAAAATCTTACTTTATTACATATACTAGGTCTGGTTTAGCAGTTGTGGAATTGTAAATCAGGGTATCCTAGCTGATTATTTTTACACAAATTCAGACACTCAATATGCAAAACTTATGTTTAAAAATTTTAAGTTTATGTGACTAGATTGATCCAATTTTATCTTCTTTACACTGGGTTAAAATTCAAATCAATTACACTAATTACACTAACAATAACTTCTCATTTCAACTCTAATAATTATGCTATGGTTCTTAGCCTCATTATTATTTTCTTCACAGATCTGTTGCAGCTAATAAAAACAAGTTAAATTATATCCAATTACTGTACCAATAGCTAATAGTAACCAAATAATAATTAAAATACTTTAAGATTCATAAAAATATTTCAAGCAGAAAAATAATCTGTTATATTTAGGACCAATTTTGGATAATTTATTATTCATGTTTATGTTATTTATGAAGGTATTACAACATTCTAAAAGCATGTAGCTAATATTTTATTGCATGCGGACAATTTTTGTTAGCATCATTATTAAAGTAAGTGCATTTTAATTTTTCTTAAGGTAAACACTGATGTGTATGAAGTTTTTTAAAATAGTATTTTTTTCAGCACTTTATTGAAACAGTGTGGTTTAAAAAGTTGTTCATGGTGATTTATTACAGGCTTTCTTTATCCCAACACCATTTTCTGGACCACTGTCACCTTCCCTCCACCATTTTCTCCATTTTCACAACCACTCCTCAAGCCTGCCCCTGTGGCACTCCCACATTATTTTATTTTATATTGCTACCTACTACAAAATAGCCAGCAGAATGACCAGAAATTATATCCATAGAGAAAATTTATGAACACTATTGTATTATAATAGGGGCCGGTTAAGTCTTCGTGTGAGGGTTTACTAGGAGGTTGCAAGTTAAGCCTTCTCTATTAATTCTTTTGGTAATTAAGATTGGTTGGCTTCTAAGTACATTCCAATCTGATGTGCTACAGCTGGGATGTCAGTGTTCTAGAGTTTGGAGATGTCCAGAAAATCCAGAATATTTAACTGGGCAGTCTAATCCAAGAAATGGCATAGACTTTGGGGTGTGGAAGAGGCTGCCCAGTCTCTGTTACTCTGTTACGGTGAGCGCTAGCCTGCACCCCACTGATATGGCCCTGTGGCCTCAGCCAGAAACAGGTATTCAAGAAATTGTTATGGTTAGTTTATCTCTTTTAAGGTTGTTTATGTGTCTCTGGAATAAGGTCGGTAGATAAGCTTACATTGTGGAGGTGGGACAAGGACCTAAAAATAGTATTTTTAAAGAAGCATATTATGTTATTAGTTTGTTGCTACCTGCTTACAGTCTGTAAAAAAAAAAGAGTACAGAAAAAATTAGGGGAAAATAAGGCAATTCAATTCATCTTTTTATGAACTTGGCTTAGTTTAGCACTGTAGCACTGTCATCCCATTGCTCATCGATTTTTTCGAGTGGGCACCAATAACGTCTCCATTGTGAGACTTCTTGTTGTTTTTGGCATATTGAATACACCACAGGTAGCTTGCCAGGCTCTGCTGTGTGGACGGAATTCTCTCGGTAGCTTGCCGGGCTCTACGAAAGGGAAGGAGGAATCAAATTCCTGTCAGCAGCATGCAAGGGAAACGCCCTACCCACTGTGCTAACTCTCCAGTCTGGCAATATTATAGTATAGGAAATATTAATTTTTCCTCAAAGTCAGATTTGAAATATGTACCAGAGAAAATGCTGCAGCATTATGTATTGACAACCTAAAGTATCATTAAACTGATGATGGTATAAAGTAAACTATTTTAAGATTTATCTATTTAAAATTTCTTGAAAAACATCATCAATATGCATCTTAAAATTACTTCAAACAATATAAGTCATATTTTTACTCTGGATTATTGCCAAATTTTATTTGTACCCAGAGCTGCCCAGCAATTACTCATGGCTCTGCAATCAGGAATCACTGTGGGTAGGGTTCAGAGAATCACAAAAGATGCTGAGGATTGAATCTGTGTTGGTCACATATAAGGCAAGAATCCTAACCACTGTAGTATCACTCCCGTCCATGACTGCCAAGTTTTAATGCCTGAGGAATAACAGTGATTTACAAGTTTTGTGTGAACTGTGAGGCACAGGTATTGATTTTGAGTTTTGTGCATCAGAACAGGATATGTTTGTACAGAAAGCACATTTTTAACTACATATTGCTAGTTCAAGAGAAGAAAATGTATTTTAGAAATTATCGGAAGCAGAAGAGCTTGAGAGAAGACATCAATGATGAGTTTACAGATTGCCTATATATCAAAATTCTAGATTTAATTAGAACTCTATAATGTTTATAATTAAGAGAGCACTCTGATTAATTTATGTTTTTAATAGGCTATCATTCACTATTGTAAGATTTGATTAAAAGGAGGTTTGGTAATATGGAATAATAGAAAAAAATTTTCGCTAGAGCAAGTAGGAAAGCAATGATGTTTTGGATGGTGAAGATGAGAGTGAAAATAGTGATGAGCACACAATTAAGAAATAATGAGTTTAGACTAGCTTATACTTGTATTTCTCCATGTTTGTAGATGACTCATACAAGAAAGAAGAGCATGACCACTGGTAGTTTCAGCAACTGAATAACTAATGTTGCATCACAGCATTGTTCAAAAATATATGAACTGAATACCTATTGAATGTTACTTAAAAAGTTTAAAATATGATGAAAACATTTATATTTTAAGAAATTCAAGGTAACTATATAAATCTATTTTTTTTAACTGGAACATGCATTATATTGAATTGTTTTATTTCTCCAGTAGTGGTATATGTGGTTGCAAAAATGTTATCCTTTTCTTCTACTCTTGAGACACAAGTCTTTATAGAATAAGCATTAATTTGATATTTAAATGCTTTTAAAATTTTCAGAAGTATTTCATGTAACTTTGTATGACAAAATAGAAAAATATGAATGGTTAATATTTAAATGTAAAAGAAACAACTCAGTTCTTGATGATTAAAAGTAATTGTACTACTACATTTTAAAGCCTGTTTCTTGACTTTATCTGACAAATACAATTCTTAGAAAACTTCCATCTTGTTTGCTGTACTTTGTGTATTAAAACATTTGGGTCTATTTCTTTAAATGCCTTTCTCAAATTTTATTATATTACATTTTTTAATTCTATTTTTATGGAGGGAATGACAATTATCTTTTTTCCTTCATTAGATGCATTGTTAACTACCCCTGTGTTTAAGAAAGAGTTTAAGTCCCCTTCTGTGTAACAATGATGCATATCACGGTTCAAATAATTTTAATGCCAGGGCTTAAATTGACTACAAATTATGAAAACAATGGGGCTTGAAGGACTGAGGGGAATAATAAATTCAAATGCTTCTTTTCTTTCTTTTCTTTTCTTTTTTAAGAGTGTGCTGGCACACGGGGTGCCCAGGGCTTACTCCTGGCTGTTCCTCTGCACTCTGGAGTCACATATGGAGGCCTCAAGGGAATTTATGGTGTACTGGGGATCTAGTTTGCCATGACCTACATCAACTGTGTAAAAGGAAAGTGCCCTACCCTCTGTAATATTTTCCTGTCACCACCCCCCAAAGTGCAAGTTTCTTAAACATGAAATCTTGAGCAAGATATCCAGTACTTCTCACATTCACCATGCTGTGTGGTCCCAACAGCTCTGCATTTTACAATCCCTAGTGCCACAAAGAAGAAACTAATCTTCAGCATACTACAACCAAGTGTACACAAGAACCACTAAAGTGTGAAGATCCTAGAAAACAGCATAAGCAATAAAACCAGAAGCATAGGTCCCAGAGACCATATGTATGAGCACCATGATGATATCTGGAGGTAATAACAACCAAAATGTGCTTAAGGCAAAAGAAATATGAAAGCAAATGTGCAAGTGTCTAAATAAAAATGATATAATGCATGTTCATTGCATCAATGTGTAGTGATCATCATAACCAACGTTGAAAACATGACAAACAAGCATTAGTTTAGCTTGGTCATTGTCTCAAAAAGTAAGAGGAGAAAAAGGAACAAACATAAATGAAAGAGAACCAGAGAAAACAAAAGTTGTCTGTTTAATTACAAAGCAAGCAGATGTCAGAGAAGTAAAGTATACTAAAAAGAATGGCAAGGAAGATCAGGAACAAATTCTGATCCCAGAAGAGATAGAAATCCCTGAAAGTGACAAGTGGATAATTGTCCCCATGTTTGGTTGATAAATTCCCCAAAGACATAACTCAGAAAAAAATTGAACTTTCCCTTTTCCTAAAACATTAAGATATATTAATTAAAGAGTTGCAACGGTCAACTGCTATTAGTGAACTATCAATGTTGAATAGTTCAGTGCAATTCAAAATATTCAGTAACACAGATAGTGAAATGTTAGGAACATTTTCAATAAAATACAGTTAGAATAATAGTTTCCTTCTCCAATACAGAACTGTCTGATTCTCTTCCTTATTTGTTTCCCAGGATATATGACAAATGCAAATATATTGACTTATGTATCTAAGCCAAGAAATGCAATGGTCAACAAAGGGAAGAAATCAGAACCAAGTGTGTAGTTCACAAAGGTATCATGCCAGTGTTAATTTCTTCTAATTTGGATATTTAAATTCTGGTTACAATTAACATTGGGGATACTAGTGAATAGCAATAAGAGAAATGTATAGAGTTATTATCTAGTGCCTGAACTTATCTTAAAGTTAAAATTTATAATAGCAGTATGAATGACTAAAATATTCTCATTAAGAGTTTAAATTAATTGAGCTACACAATCACATAAAGACATGAAAGAGCAAATACATATTTCTCAGTAAGAGAAACTAGTCTGTAAAGCCTACATATTATATGATAACACTATACATCAGTCCAGAAAAGGATCAACTATAGAGGCAGTGAACGTATCAGTGGCTGAAGGGGATTAGACTGGGGTAAGGATGGAGTAGAGGATACATAAGGAATTTACAGCATTGTGAACCTTCTAGATTGTTCTGAAATAAAGATCTCACGTCCATCAAAATGCATAGAATTCTTAACACAAGGGAGAAAATATAAATTATGGAGTTAGTTGGTGTACGAGCATCAACATTAACTTATCATTTGTAACAAATATATAATACTGATGCAATAAATTAATGAAAATAAGCAGAGAGGTGAAGAATGTATTGGAATTCTAAGCGTAGCTGAATTATTTTCACAACCTAAAATTGCTTAATAAATAAAACCTGTTCATTTCAAACAAATTAAGTCAACATTATAATTTTATACTACTTTATAATAATATAAATGAATAAAAATACTCTAAGTAAAATGTGGCATTATTGAAAACCTAGAAAGAAAAGGTTGTAGCTTGATAATTTTACTTTATGAGCATCAGGTAAATAAGTTAAAAATAAGCAGAATTATAAAGCATTTCTTTTTAGAAACTGTTTTTCTTGCTTATCTGAATATCTATTGTAATTTACTTTGACCTAGATAAGATATTTCTATATTATTATTGTAATCCTGTAGGCTGAAAAATGTAATAAAAACTGATATCCATGGATAGACATTTTAATAGGATGAATTAATTTGAATGTTCTCTCAACTATTTGTTTTCTTCTTTGATATCCAATAATGGGAAATGTGTTATTTTGAAATATTGAGTGCCAGAGGGAGTTTTAATAAACATCATTTAATTATCTAATTTCATGATTATCACAAAAGGAAATGAAGCCAAACATACTAACATATTTTCAATATTATTATAAAAAGAAAAGTTTACAATATTAATTTATACAACAAACTATGTACTTCATATTCTCAAAATGAAATGTGGATGCTATTTTATGAAATTCTAAGCCCTTTATTGGAAAATAGTTCCAGTGAAAGAGATTTATGTTTTTTTGTATTCTTTGCTAAATTATTTGAACTTGGTTTTGTATGTTCTATGTGGTTATTGAAAACTAGGTAGCAGAATCTATTAAAACTTTATAAGATGATGAAATGTTCTGCATCTGCACAAAGCAAATCTATAGCTACTAGACATATGAGGCGATTGAAAACATGATGTTAAGTAAGATAAAGACACTAAGATTGCAGTTATTTTAAAATCATGTAGTTAGTTTAGTTAGTTTAATGTACTTTAGTTTGTTTAATGTAGTTAACTTAGTATAGTTAGTTTACACTAGCTTTAATGTAGTTAATTTACTAGCTTTAATGTAATTTGAAATAAAAAAATGAAGTACAGGATAAAAATAAATACCTTATGCTGTTTATATTAAAATTTACTTGCCTCCCACACCAAAGTGCCCAGGACCCTTCTTCACTACACATAGTCTTTACATCTCTTCTAGTTTGGTTCTTCTCAACCCCTCCCACACCCCTGCAACATCTGTTTTGTAATTACTTTTAATTTCAATATCAATTGTTTGTTATTTCTCAAAATTATCTGCTTTTTATATTATACAGATGAGTGAAATCATGGAGGAAGTGCTAAGTTTGTATATCCATACAATAAATTGAGGTATTACTGCTACTAAGCTATAACAAATTAAATTTTAAAAATAAAACATATTATTTCCAATACTGCATAATCAAAATACTAATCTTCATTAAAACTTGGTAATGTCAATATTTAAAAAAATTATCAGTTCTGTAAAAACACTGAATTAATTATTTTGCAACACTGTGTCATATCAATACTGAAAAAATAAACAGCATATATCTATGTTATCAGTATAATTGGTATTATCTGCTTCTTATTACTATTGTATTGTAAGGTGTGAGTTTTTTTAATGCGTGCAGGTGGGATACACTCAGTAGCTTGCCAGGCTCTCAGAGAGGGACGGAGGAATCAAATCCTGGTCGGCTGTGTGCAAGGCAAACACCCTACCTGCTGTGCTATAGCTCCAGTCCTATTGAAGATTATCAAACAATTTTTAAAAGATAGTCTTTTAAAAACAACAACATAACAGTAAGTAGATCATGGGGAACAGAAACTTATCCAAAGTAATCAAAGTAATTTTCCTTTTTAAGCAATTAAGTTGAGAGACAAACCCAGGAGATTCATTCCCTGTCATCCTGTGGGACCCTTCACATTGCTGATCTGCATTGCAGGGCTTCAGGCCAGAAAATCACCATATTCTTGGACCTCACATTGAACCAGTGACCAATGGACACACAGTTGCTGGGTGTGGTGTGGTTCCCTGTCCTCCTATACACCCTTGGAAGTACTGCCACCCAACATAAGGAGGAAAAAAAATACAGTATTTCCCATTAAAATATGTCAATAGTATTAGGGATTTCAGATTTTTTTTTAATTGAATCAACATGAACAACACTTACAGAGCTTTCAAGTTTGAGTTTCAGTCATACAATGATCCAACATCCATCCCTCCAGCAGTGAACATTTTCCACCAATCTCCCCAGTGTCCCTCCCCACCACGATCCACCCTCCCCCTGCTTCAATGGAAGACAATTTCCCTCTAACTCTCTCTCTACTTATGTGCTTTATGGTTTACAATAGAGATAATAAGTCATCATGTTTGGTCCTTTATCTACTTTCAGCATACATTTCCCATCAAACATCATTGACGTAGTGATCCCTTCTCTATCCCAGCTGCCCTCTATCCCAGCTCATAAGGCAAGCTTCTAACCATATAATAATCTTCCAGCCCTGTTTCTACTGTCCTTGGGTGTCAGTCTCATGTTATGATATTTTATATTCTATAAATGAGTTCAGTCCTTCTATGTCTGTCCTCTTCTGTCTGACTCACTTCACTTAGCATGATACTCTACATGGCCATCCATTTATAAGCAAATTTCATGACTTCTTTCCTAATAGCTCTGTAGTATTCCATTTTGTAGATGTAGCAAATTTTCTTTAACCAGTCATCTGTTCTTAGGCACTCGGGTTGTTTCCAGATTCTGACTATTGAGAACAGTGTGGCAATAAACATACGAGTGCAAATGTCATTTCTACTGTGCTTTTTTGCACTCTAAGGATATATTCGCAGAAGTGGTATTGCCTGAACATATGGAGGCTCAATTTATAGTTTTTTTAAGGAATACCCCTATTATTTTCCAAAAAGGCTGGACTAGTTGGCATTCCCGTGAACAATGAAAGAGAGTCTCTTTCTCCCCACATCTGAACAAGCACTGGTTGTTCTTGTTCTTTTGAATGTGTGCCAGTCTCTGTGGTATGAGATAATATATCTTTGCTGTTTTGATTTGCACCTCCCTGATGATTAGTGAGATTTTAGGTATTTTTAAGGGGAGATGCATTTATATCATTTGTAAATGAACTTATTAAAGTTCAATGAGTTTTATTACAAAATTGTATATCTGTTAATTAGCTGAGTTAGTAATTCTACAACAAATTTTATATAAAGTACATGGCCTTATGTGCAATCTTCAATGAAAGTAAATCTTCTACGTAAAATGTACCAACACTTGCACCTTAAGAAAATGTTATCTTGCTGCTGCTGTTTCTAAAATATCACAGACTGGATGATTTATTCAACAGAAAGTTGTCGACATTATTTTTACTCTTTTGAAGATAGAAAAACAAAATGTAGAAAGGAAAGTGTGTACTAACTTGGCTTAGAAGGCACCCTCTCTTTGACTTTCTGATGTCCATCACTTCTACCTTTTCATATAGTAAACTAAGGTTTATCTATGTCCCCTAAAGTTTGCTTCTAAGGACAGCGTACACTTCCACTTGATGACCTCTTTTTAACTTAATGACTACTTCTTTTATTTATTATTTATTTATTTTGGTATTTAGGTGTTCAAGGCTTATTCCTGACACTGTGGTCAGAGATCACTCTTGACACTGCTCATGGTACTATAGAGATACTAGGGACTAAAACAGTTTGGATGCAAGCAAGATAAGCACCTTAAACCAGTATTGTCAGAGTAGAGATTCTACAAGTTAAGACCTTAGCAAATACATATTTTAATTGCCTAATTTAACCTATGCCACCTATGCAAACCTAAATAATACTGTTATTGATTAAATACATTGGAAATAATATTAGAATTTTTATTTAAAAGTAGCACTGTCATAGTAGCACTGTCCTCCCGTTATTCATTGATTTGCTCGAGCGGGCACCAGTAATGTCTCCATTGTGAGACTTGTTACTATTTTTTGCATAACAAATATGCCATGGGTAGTTTGCCAGGCTCTCAGTAAACTGCTGGGCTCTCCGAGACGGTTGGAGGAATCAAACACGGGTCAGCTGCATGCAAGGCAAATGTCCTACCCGCTGTGCTATCACTCCAGTCCACAGAATTTTTATTTAGAAAGAATAAACAATATAATTAAAATACATGAGAGGTATTAGAAGAGGTAACAAAGTCACTGGCAATTATTTTTATGTAAGAATTTGTGTGTGTTTTTAATAGCAATAACTTATATTTGACAAAAAAGGATGTCAGAATAATTGTTATTATTGGTTTTAAACTTATAGGATACTTAAAATAATAGAATTAAATTAAAACATATACTACATTTACCCTGGGAAAATATATATCCTAAATTATTTAGTGAAAACAATAAAATTTTTAAACAGCAGCATTTAACATGCTTTGACATGTACCATTATTTTCCATGGCCCAGTATATTTAAAAGTAATTTAATCTTTTGGAGAGGCACCGGCCCCTCCCACCGCTGCCGAGATGTGACCCCGGGGGCCGCACGCGCATGCGGCTCCTCCACAGCTGCACGAGCGTGAATCCAGATCCAGCTGAACCAACTTCAACATGGACTGCTCCTTGCAGATTGTCTCCAGCCAGAGAACTAAGCCACGACCCCATGCCCGCCTAGGAGGGGAAATGTATTTCTCTCTCTTGCCTGTCCTTTCCCGGGGATGAAGGGCGTGGGGACCGCCATATTATGACGACCACAGATGGGGTTTACCAGCTTGCAATGATCTCGAAGAAATCTCCCTGGACTTAGTTGGTAAGTACAGAAATACAAAACCGCGCGGCTGCTACTGTGGCCGCAAGACCTCATTTCTCTTCACAACAGGTCTGACTCTAATGGGGTGCTCCTAATAATATTGGTGAGGTTTGTGTTGAAATATTGAATGTAACCAAAGTAAATAGAAAGTAAAGTGAAACTTATCAGTTACACATTTACAAGGCGGAGGGGGGGTGCAGGGGTGGGCGGGATGGGAGGTGTACTGTGTTTTTTTTTTTTTTGTCTTCAGTGGTGGGATATGGGCACTGGTGAAGGGATGGTTGTTTCAGCATTTTATGACTAAGACTTAAGCCTGAAAGCATTGTAATTTTCCACATGGTGATTCAATAAAATAGAATTAAAAAAAATAAAAATAAAAAAATAAAAGTAATTTAATCTTTTAAATACTTTATGTGAATTATTTTTATTTTTTACTAGAAAATAAGCTGATTTTGCTTGAAAAGTGAACTAAAATTGTACTTGAATTATAGATTCTAAAGTTATTCTTGCAGAATTAATATAAATTCACTTAGACCAATGAGTAAGAATCTATATATAAAAAAGAGTGAATGTCTAGAAACCATTTGATGGGAAATTGATTTATAGAAGCAGGTTTTGGGGCCGGAGCGATAGCACAGCGGGTAGGGCATTTGCCTTGCACGCGGCCGACCCAGGTTCGATCCCCGGCATCCCATATGGTCCCCCAAGCACCGCCAGGAGTAATTCCTGAGTGCAAAGCCAGGAGTAACCCCTGAGCATCGCTGGGTGTGACCCAAAAAGCAAAATAATAATAATAATAATAAAAAATAGAAGCAGGTTTTGATTGCACTTTCCCACACACACCACAACAAAGGACAACTTATAGATCTGAATACATGAATACAAAATTTGAAAATGAATTTATTTCAATTTACTTGGAATTATTTTGTTAAAGATTGTTCTCACTGACAACATAGAAAACGAGTAAGTTAAGACTTCATTTTTTTTTCTTCAGCAATTTTACTTACAAAAATTGCTCCAGTAACAAAGCAGTCTATACAATGTGAATCTTAGGGTTTTTAAATTAATGTGATTCATGTGATGTCTATTGTGATAGTCATTAATTTTTGGGGGGGAGGGGTTGAAATGGAGACTGTGAGCATACCCTGACATTCTCCTGACTCGGCAGTCAGTGATCTTTTCTGCTGTGGCTCAGGGATCACTTCAGGTGGAACTCAGGGACAATATATTTTGCAGGGAATCTAACTCCTGTTAACTGCACGTAAGGCAAGGGTCTTGCCTTCAGTGCTCTACTCTGGCCCCAAGATCCATTGCTCTTGAAAGGATTGAAAAATTCATTGTGACATTTACTATAAAAACATTGATTTATGCATGAAAACAAACCTTTAGGACAAGTGATGCAGCTCAATGGCCTGGAGCTCATAGTTTTCATGAAGGAAATTCAGTTTCCATCCTAAGCAGCATCACTGGGAGAGAAAGCCCTTCCCACTTCTCCCCAATTCAGAGCTGGAATAACTCCTAAGAATGGCTAGTGTCAACCAAAAAATCACTCTATCACTGTATCACTGTCATCCCATTGCTCATCGATTTGCTAAAGCAGGCACCAGTAATGTTCCATTGTGGGACTTGTTACTGTTTTTTGGCATCTTGAATATGCCATGGGTAGCTTTCCAGGCTCTGCTGTGCGGATGGGATACTCTCAGTAGATTGCCGGGCTCTCTGAGAGGGATGGAAGAATCGAACCCGGGTCAGCCGTGTACAAGGCAAATGCACCACCTGCTGTGTTGTGTGTGTATCACTCCAGCTCAATCCAAAAAAAAAAATTAAATAAGAATAGATAAGGCTAGTCATAAGTATCAATTAAATAAAACAGAATGAAAACGCAGAATGTTAATAGGGATTTTTAAAAACATATTTATTTTATTTGCTTGTTTGTTTTTGTGGTGATTAGGACTTATTCATATCTTAAACTCAGGGATCAATCTTAACAGCACTTGGGGACAATACGGTTTGCCTGGGAGAGAACTCAAGTAAGCAAGTGGCTTATCCTTTGTACTGTTTGTACAATCCCTTGATTTCAATTTATGAACTACACCCAGCTGTGCTCAGGATTTACCCCTGACTCTACTCGAAAATCACTCTTGGCAGTGCTTAAGGAACAACTGCGGTGCTCCTGTTCAAATACCTTTTGCATATGAGCAAGGGAAGGTCTTTAGCCCCAGCACAATCTCTTCAAGGCAGAAGAAATAATGTTTAATACAAAAATCCATTCAATAAAATTACTTTGGTAAATGAATCTTTTACTCAAGTTAAAACTAAATATTTAATAAACTACAAATACTACAAGTTTGGGCTATTGTTATTTACACCTAGCAATAAAAGAACTGAGGGAATCCCAAGTAAGTCAAGCAAAATGTATAAACCTGAATTAGTGAAGAAACTGAATAATCATTTTGTTGTAGTGTTAGGAAAGTATAAAAACTATAATTCAAAATTTCCACACATAAAATTACTTTTTTATTTTCTGAATTAGGGATGACATGATAGCTCTCTTTTCTTCTTATTTTATTTAACTTCCTGATTTTTATTGAGTATTTTATTTAAGTTGCTTTTTAGTTACTTTTGTTTTTTAGTTTTTATTGTTATTTATTTTGGGACCATACCCAGTTGTGCTCTTGGGCTTCCTCCTGGTTCTGCTCTCAAAGATCATTTATAGTAGGTTTGGGGGACCCTATGGGTGCCAGGGATAGGACACAGATCTGCCATATACAAGGTGAGGATCCTCTCCCTGGTGCTATTGCTCCAGACCCTGCTGTTTTAGGGTCTGTTCATATTTAAGTTTCACTCACACATTTGAAGTTTATAATAGTTGAAATAAAACATTCCCTAAAATATTATAGTAAAGGGACAGAAAATTATATTACCTATCAATCTCTTTATTTGGAGTGGGGGGAAGTACACCCAGATATACTCAGGGTTTCCACCTGGCTCTCTATGCTCAGGAATCACTCCTGGGAGTACTCTGGGGACCACATGTGGTACTGGGAATTGAACTCTCATCAGCTGCATTCAAAACAAGTGTTTTAATTGCTGCATTATTATGCAACATATATATCTGCATAATGTAACACATATATTATGCATATATATATATCTGGCTCCACAAACTAGTTTCCTAATTATTATTTTGAAAATTATATTGCTATTTATTTACTTTATTAACTTGAAAAATCTCTCTTCATTATGCATAATTATCTAAACTTTTGTTTACTCAACCTAGCATGTATGTGTGTGTGTTTGTGTGTGTATGTGTGTATAGAAACATATGTATGTATATGCATGTTATACATAACATATATGAAGAAGTATATATTGGTATTCAGGTATCCCAAAGAAATATCAAAAGAGCCATGCTAGGAATATCACATTTCACTCAAGTGAGAGAAGGAATCCGGAGTTCCGATCTCCATCTACGGTCAAGAATCAGGGACGCTGTCTCATTTGCCAAGGCGTCAAAAAACCATATAGGCCAGACACGTAATGCGGTTCAGAGATGACCACCGGACTAGGGCTGTTACCGACTGGATTCCACGGTACGTCAAAAGACCGCCAGGCCGCCCACCAACGAGATGGTCAGACTTCTTCGTCAAAGCCCTGAATGAACAATTTGAGCCTCTTCCTGTTCCTGGAGTGAGCAGATATCATTGGGCTACACTAGCACAAGACAGGGACAAATGGAGACATTACTGGCGCCCACTCGAGCAAATCAAAGACCAATGGGATGACAAGTGATACAAGTGATATGAAGAAGAATTGATACATGTAATATAGTCCCTAAAAATATTATAAATTAGTACTTTGATAATGGTATTGCTAGCAATTTACTTTATTAACTTGAAAAATCTCTCTTAACTATGCATAATTATCTAAGCTCTTGTCTACTAAACTCAGTATGTATGTGTGTATACATATATGTGTGTGAGTGTGTATGATATATATATAATTATGTATGAAGAATTGATACATGTAATATAGAGTCCCTAAAAGTATTATGTATTAGTGTATTGATTTATCAGGTTTAAGGAATAATATACAATGCTACTTGGATATAAATATTTGGCTTGCACAGAGAATTTATAAAACTATAAAGAAAGACATGATCATATGTATTGTATTTGTATTTAGTGAAATAACAATTCCTTAGATAAGGAAATGTTTGAAGATTCAGTTATTAAATTTCTTTATTGACATCATTTATTAGTTATTTGCTTTTTAGTCATTTATTGTAACACCTTGACCACAATATATTTGTTATATAATAACTCACCAATTAGTGAGAAGACAGACATAGAGCATAAAATATGTATAATTGTATATACACATATATCTGGTATATTAAGGGAATATGGAGATTACTCATTTTGTAAATGTGGTAACTTAAAAATGTGGTAAATATTAAATAAATGTGCTGTAAAAGTAATAGAGGAGATTTTGGTAAAATGGCATTGGAACTGAATCAAAGGAGGGAAAACTAAATAAGGAAGAAGTTCAGACTCAAAGACAACTATTTATGAAATTAAAATTCTTTAGACTGAGTTAAGTGTGCATGCAAAATGAACATCATTAGGAAAATTTTAAAATATCAGATTCTAATAGTGAACAGTGATCAAATTAACACTATAAACAATCCAATTCATAGTATAAGTCTTCCTGTATTCATAAATTTTAAGCAAGATGTTTCTCATGTGTTTTGCAGGGATACTAAACATCCTTCCTTTCTTAGACAACTTTGTAAGACCTTACTATAGCGAATCTGAATAATTTCCATTTGACAATGGATTCAACCTTAGAATTCAGTCCTACTCTGTACCTTAGAGAAAGCCACTGAAAGTGATTTTAAATTACCAGATAAATAAAATGAAATTGCTGACATTTTAAGAATAACTTTGTAATTTTCAGAATTAAACTGAATTTTCTTCTCTCTTCTTTGGGCTTATTTAAGTATCGCCTATACTTTGAATCATTTTCAGGTGAAAGACCCAATTACCAATGGAAACTTTTACTCACTATCTCTGTGCTAATAATTAGAACCAGGCAGTTCGACAGTTCATATCTAGCTTTATTTTTATTATTTTTTAAAGCAAAGAATTCAGGCTATGTGATGACTCTTATTTCAAATGTCTTTGGATAATACCTGGTGAACATAAGTTTGATGATAATCATCTTTTGAAAAAAATATAAATACTACAATATAAAATTTCATTTTATATATGTATTTGTTTCCTTGTTTGTTTACATGCAGAGGCTTCTGAAGAGATACTCTGGCAATGTTCAGAAAGTAATGTGATGCTGGGATTTAAATTTGATTCTACCTCAGGCAAAGCATAGTTCTTTGACTGAAGCAAATTTCCAATTCCTTTTATGTCTTTTAAAAAATATAATTCAGACAGTAAAATTAAAAGTTATTGATAAAATAAAATGTGTTGGGCCAGAGCAATAGTACAGCATCTATGGTGTTTGCTTGCACACAGCAAACTTGGGTTCAATCCCCAACACCCATATGGTCCCCTGAGCATGCCATGATTGATCCCTGAGTACGGAACCAGAAGTAAGCACTGAGCACCATTAGGTGTTTCTCAGAAAGAAAAAGAAACAGAAAAAGAGAAAAAAAGAGAGATAGTGAGACAGAGAGAAAGATAAAGAAAGGAGGAATTGAGGGAGGGGGGAGGGAGGAAGGGAAGGAAGGAGAAGAAAAAAAGGAAAGAGAAAGGGAGGAAGGAAGAAGGAAAGAAAGAGGGAGGGAGATGGAAGGAACGAAGGGAGAGATGGAGTGAGGAAGGGATGGAGTGATGGATGGAGGAAGGAAAAAAAGAAGGAAGTAAGAAGGAAGGAAGGAAGGAAAGAAGGAAGAAGTAAGGGAGGAAAGAAAAAAGGAAAGAAGGAAGGAAGAAGGGAAGGAAGGAAGCAAGGAAGGAAGGAAGGAAGGTATCTGAGATATAGTTCAAATATAAAATAATTATTTCAAATACTTTTCTGAAGTTTAAGAAAAACTATATTTATGTTCATAATATAATATTTAAAACAATTATTTATTAAAATATAGATAGACTCTCATTAGAAAGTAAAACTTATATTAGCAATTACATCTTTTTCTTAAAAGAGAAATATTACTAAATGTTATTCTCATTAAAAGAAGTAATTATAGTTTGCTAGGAATACTCGATAAAAGTAGTGTACTTAATTATGACCCCAGGTAAATTTGGGGATTTATTTAGGGCATTATTTTGGGCAACATATGGCAGTGATCACTGTTACTCCAGGCTTTGTCCTCAGGATGAATCCTGGCAGTATTCAGGGAACCAAATATAGTTACAGGATTAAGCCATGGTTGGCCACATATAAGGCAAATGACTTACTTCCTGTACTATCTCTCAGGCCCAATTTCTGGGAAGTCTAAAGAGAAAACTAATCTTCCTACTTCCAAGTAGGAGATTTTATCAAATGCAAGAATAATATTGTATAAATAATATTTGCCAAGTTCTACATTAATCAGTGTATTTGCAAACAAAAAATTTTTGCATATAGTTGCAATATCCAATTGCTTTATCTTTTACCAAATCATTGTGTATCCTACTCTGCCTTCTCTACTAAAAGTTCCTGATGCCAGGAATGATACCCAGAATGCTGTGTAATCTGGGTGATGCTTTCTATGTTCTAGCACTATTAAGACTTATTTTCCTTGATATATCCCTTTTCACTCTAAGTTGCAGTATAGCATAATGCATTGTCCGCTCTTACTTTGGGTTACCTTTCTGACCTATCTCACATCAGCCATTACTCCATGGCAGACTGGTTCTTAATTTAGTCATCTTTATTTGTTGTAGTGAGTAATACAAGAAGCAAATCCAACTGAAACCAATTGAACTAAAATTTCTAAGTATGCATAATACTAAGTGTAAAATATAATTTCAGATGTGAATCCAATTGAATTAAAGTGTCTAAGTATGTATAATGTTATCTGTAAAATATAACTATCTATAATGTAGAGTTATATGTCTTTCTTATAAAACAGACCATAAACTTTTGATTTCATGAACCATTATTTAGTGTCTAGAGAAACAGCACAGAAGGAAGGGTATTTGCCTTGCATGCTGCCCATCAAGATTCAATCATGATCTATGTTGTCCCAGGAACCCCACCAGAAATGATCTCTGAGTGCAGAACCAAGACTACGTCCTGAATACAAACCAGGCATGGCCCCCAAACAACAAAACAATAAAATGATTTATTTGTTTATAGTTATAGGGTTGAGGGCAGTGAACTTTTTAATGTCTAGTAGATATTTCTACTCCTAATTCACGAATATAATCAATAAAATATATTATTAAGTTTTCATATGTGGCTTCTGATATTATTTTCTTTTCTATATGACAGTATTTTAAGTCATTAAAATAAGTAATCTATATTTATTCTTTGCTAAAACTTTTCTTCCCTTAGTACTCTCTTCCTACTTTACAACTTACTGCTTTAAAGCAATTGGATACAGATAGATAGATAGATAAATAGATAGATAGATAGATAGACAAACGTGTATAGGAGACATTATTGCTTAACAAAATTTTTTATTATTGCTATTTATACGAGAATAGATTTTCTGTTACACAAAATATTCATTGTATCACTGCATCACCGTCATCCCTTTGTTCATTGATTTGCTTGAGCGGACACCAGTAACATCTTTATTTTTCCCTGTTGCATGCTAGTGTAGTCCAATGGCATTTGCTCACTCCAGAAACACAAAGAGCACATTGTTGTTATTGTTTTTGGCATATCAAATAAGTCACGGGTAGCTTGCCAGGCTCTGCCATGCACACAAAATGTTACCATAAATAAATATTTGAAAGCTAAACTTACATAAAAATATTTGCAGGCTCGAAAACAACTGATCTCAAATATTTTATCATTTACTATTTGATTTACTTTATTTCCTCTGATTTTTTCTTATACTAAACTGATCATTTAAATTACTAAATTATAATATATTTAAAAGCTACATCTTTACTTCATTATACTCCCCTTACCTTTTGGAAAGAAAGCTTAATGATGTCTTCAGCAACTTCTTGGCATAATTTAAACTAGAATGATACAAGGCTTGCAATCTGAAGCATGGCAGTGAAACATTGTTCCATTTATTGGAAGTGTAAGGTGCTTAGTGGTTTTGAACATAAGACAGAAAAAGAGAATTGAATCTTTGACATGAAATTATTTCAGTTCCATTTTCTATATATACCATGTCAGGTGTGTATTATTTGGTAAGAATCATTTTCTAATATTATTTTTAACAGGAGAAGCAGTCTTCTGACCTCCAAAATGCCATGCTTTAAGGGTAAAATGCCATTCCCAGTGTGTTTTAATAAAAGTGATTCACCTTGGAAAAGGCAAGCATCTGTCAAATGTCTGGTCAAGCACACTTTGATCAGAGATTTCAGCGCTGTTTTCAGACATTTCAAGCAATGTAATGACTAAGGTCTTTTGAGTGTTTAGTTTGTGTTTAGTTTGCAGCAAAAATATGCTAAGAATTTTACAGATGATAGACAATATAAGGGGCACCCAGCACGAGATCTCTTATGTGTCATCTATGGTATTAGAAATGGAATAGCAATTAAACAGCTCAGGGTGGACAGAATACAGAGTCCTAAAATTATAAAAAAGAAAAACATTTTTCTGAGTCTAATATTTTAATTTAATTTTTCACATTCTTCACTACAAAGAAATTCATGTGAATATCAATGCTTATAGAATTATTATTCTCCTAATCCTTTCTTAGGCACTCATTCCAGGTTAAAGAAGGGAAAGTGCCTGTTTGGAGAGATAGTATAAGGGCTACAGTCGGGGAAGTCATCCTTTTAACAAAATTCCCTATGTCTAGGTAGTCCTCTGAGTAAAATCAAGTTTAGACATGAGGGCAGCAAACTTACACCCAGGAAAGAATAAAACAGTTCAGGATATTTTAGATACAGAGGGCAACAAAGGCTAGGATAAAATAGGGAGAATAAAATAGCAATACTGAAAGAGGAACTTGTTAAAACTTTAAACTTTAATGGTACCTACTGATTGGCTATATAAAATCGAGATTATCATTAGGTATTAATGACCCCCAAAGTCTGTGTTTTGAATGGACCCTTAAGTTTTGACGTGCTTTCCATCTGTCTTTAAAGCCCCTGTTAGCTTAAACGTTGGATTATGAATTGGAGCCAAAGTGGGGGAACGATCTTTTATTAAATAAATGGTCAGCCTATGAGCTCACTCAGATGAACCAAAAGCTTGTACAGTCTGTGTGTGTTTGTCTACTTCTGTGACCAACACCACTGACTGGGAATCTAGAACCTGTTTTAAATTCTAAATCAGAATCTAAGTTAGAATAAGCTGATTTAGAATCTAGAATCAGCTGTGCTGTTAAGGCACTAGTCTCTGACATCTACAAGCACAGATCCAGCGATCAGCCCTGGCGCTACTGCACATTTCCCCCAGCCCTATTGTCCTCTTCCCAAATCCAGAACACTTTATTTACTCACTCCACTGTGTCTAATTTATTGCACACCATGGAGAAGAAATTTAAGAGTAAATGACACAGCTTGAGGAAAAGAGAAACACATTGTGGGAAAAATAAGGTAATTTTTTACCTAGTGCACTTGTGTATCAATCACTTAATTTCCCGTTTGGACTTAAAAATTGGACCAGGGATATAGTCTAGCAGGTAATTCATTTGTCTTGCATATGGCTGACCCAGGTTCAAACTCTGACACCCAAAGTCTAAGCACAGAGCAAGGACTAAGCTCTGAGCCCCTGTGAATGACACAAAAGCAAACAAGCAAAAAGTTAGTAAATTTCTAAAGATTCATCTTCAATTAAAATGCAAATGTCAGTAACTACTATGTATGCTTGGGCCAAAGTCAGATCTGTAAAGGGCTGATTCTATACTTGAAAACAATTTAAGGATTCTCATTTTCAACAATATTTGTACACTGTTTTTGTTCAATATTTAAGCGTATTTCATTTAAAAATTATTTCAAAAAGTCAAATCACTAACTATAGTAAAGACTTGGAAGCAATTTATGATTTATTTTTAGGTCTTATAGAAACACATTCTAGAGGTGCTTGGGAATCATATGCAGTGCCAGGAATCAAAACAGGTTAAATACATATAAGGCAAGTGCCTTAACTGTCATATTATCTCTCTGACTAGTCATTATTCTATTATTTTGGGGAATATAGAACTTACTGATACATGCAATGGGATTTTGATTTTAAACCAATTACTTATAGTGTTAAGAAAGGAAACATTTAGTTAATCACCAACACCTGGGCAAGATTAATCATTAGCTTATAAACAGTTTCTTACTCTGACAGATGAAGAAGATGACAAATAAAATCCATCTAATATTAATAAAATATAAGAGTAAACATCTTTAGGCATATATCTTGACGCAAGAACTGTGCATGACGAAGAGAGGAAGAGAGCGTCAAAGAATGCCTTCAGAAGTTGTTAAGAGAATAAAGATTTCTTCTTTGAGAAAATTTCTGTTCATTTCCACCCCCCACCCCATTTTCTTATGGGATTGGCTGTTTTCTTCTTGTAGAGTTCAGCCAGTGCCTTGTATATCCTTGATATCAACGCTTTATCAGATGTGTATTGGGTGAATATCCTTTCCCATTCTGTAGACTGTCTTTGTATTTTGGTCACTGTTTCTTTTGAGGTGCAGAAGCTTCTTAGTTTAAGATGGTCCCATTTGTTTATCTCTGTTTTCACTTGCTTGGCCAGTGGTGTGTCGTATTTGAAAATAACTTTAACTTCAATGTCATGGAGGGTTTTACCAACCTTGCCTTCTACGTACCTTATGGTTCTGGTCTGATGTTGAGACCTTTAATCCACTTTTACCTGACTTTTGTATCCAGTGTTAGGTAGAGATCTGAGTCCTTTTTTTTTTTGCATGCAACTGTCCTGTTTTGCCAACACCATTTGTTGAAGAGGCTTTCCTTGATCCACTTCACATTTCTTACTCCCTTATCAAAGATTAGATAATCATATATTTGAGAGTGTGTGTCAGGATATTCAATACTGTTCCATTGGTCTATGGTTCTGCCTTTGTCCCAGTACCATTCTGTTTTAATTGTTACCACTTTGTAGTAGATATTGAGGTTGGGGAGGGTGATTCCTCCCATGTTCTTTTTCCTAAGAATTGCTTTAGCTATTCGTGGGGGCTTGTATCATATGAATTTCAGGAGTGTTTGCTCCATTTCTTTGAAGAATGTCATGGGTATCCTTATAGGGATCACATTGAATCTGTATAATGCTTTGGGGAGAATTGACATTTTGACAATGCTAATTCTCCCAATCCATGAGCAGAGGTTATCTTTTCATTTCCTCCTGTCCTCTTTTATTTCTTAAATTAGTGTTTTGTAGTTTTCTTTGTACAAGTTTTTTACCTCCCTTAGTTAAGCTGATTCCGAGGTCGATTTTCTGAGGCATGGTGAATGGGAGTGCTTTTCTCATGTCACTTCCTTCTCTCTCATTATTTGTGTATAGGAAAGCCATGGACTTGTGGGTATTGATTTTATACCCTGCAACTTTACTATACAAGTCTATTGTTTCTAGGAGTTTCTTGGTGGGGGTTTTAGGGTTCTCTAAGTATAGTATCATATAATCTGTGAATAGTGAGAGCTTGATTTCTTCCTTTCATACCTGAATACCCTTAATATCTTTTTCTTGCCTAGCTGCTATTGAAAGTACTTCCAGTATTATATTGAACAGAAGTGGAGCGAGTGGGCATCCTTGTCTCATCCCTGATCTTAGTGGGAAGGCTCTTAGTTTTTCCCCATTGAGGATGTTGCTTGCCTTCACTCAAGTGAGAGAAGGAATCTGGAGTTCTGACCTCCATTAACAATCAAGGATCAGGTTTGCTGCCTCATTTGCCAAGGTGTCGAAAATCAGATGTACCAGACACGTACTGCGATTTGGAGACAACTGCTGGACTAGCGACAGTACTGACTGGACTCCATGGAACGTGAGAAGAATGAGTGGCCGCCCACCTATGAGATGGTCAGACTTCGTCAAGACCCTGAATGATTGCTTTGATGCTCTTCTTGTTCCTGGAGTGAACAGACGTCACTGGGCTACACTAGCATTCGACAGGGACAAATGTTGCTGGCACTTGCTCAAGAACATCGATGAGCAACTGGATAACAAGTGACAAGTGAAAAGTGAAAAGAGTTTATCTGTTTTATGGCATGATTTAGTTCCAAAATATATATTAAAATATTAAACATAACAAAATAATAAAGTGTTATTTTTTCTGTCACTTTTTTTCTCAAAAGAATATAATTCATCATTTAGGCTAAGACTATTTTTACAAAGCTGAGGAGATGTGTCATTGGGTTGGAGCACATGCCAGATGTTCACAAAACCCTAGGTTTAATCTGTTGCATAAATTTCATCCTCCAGGCACTTCTGGATATCCTGAGTGACTCCCATACATTTGGGCCCCTAACAACACTCAGAGCTGGCTGGAGCCTTGTGACATCAAATGGCAGAGACAGGACGTGAAATCTCCACTAATTGTGGTGTCCTAAGAACTGTTTGGGAGATTTGCACCAAAGATAATTTTTGTACTAGACAGCTTATTTTTAAAAAGGAATCCTGAGTTTTTTATCCTTAATTTTATTACCAAAATCTTCTATCCGAAAGTATTTACAGCTGTAGTAAAAGTAACATTAAATCGAAATAGTGCTTTAATACATTGTTATACATCATACTGTCATAAAAATTTCTGCAACCCAAGAGTCATGAAATCTTTTTTGCAACCTAGCTCAGAATAATTTGTGTCATGTTACATTTACTGTCTTTCTCAATTTTGTTCTTTGATACATTTCAGATTGTTTTCTAAGAATCTTGGAAGGACTTGTACCAATGTAGAATATCCTTGTTCATATTAACAATCTATTTTGCAGGAACTTTTGAATAGCAGTTACACTGTTCACTAATGCTATTGTGGCAGAATGGAGGAGTGCTCTGTGTGTGTGTGTGTGTGTGTGTGTGTGTGTGTTCTAGCAGTTCCATGCGAGGACCTGAAAATGTTTATGTTGCTTGGTCTCTGTTCTGGTGATAGCCAATGTCTCTCCAGTGATGCTTGCTAGGTGTTTGGTCTTTTGTGGAATCAGGAATTAAGTAGGGATTGGCTAAAACCAGGCAAGAACCTTAAGCCCTGGACTACCTCTCAGACTCCTTATTTATACTTTACTATCTCTTTAGTGTGTTAAGTACCACGTGAGTATCTAGCTTGAAATGTTTCCCATCAATTTTAACTATCTTGGTAATCAGCCCAGATTTTCAAATTTTTCTAAAAAAATTTTTCCTCAGCAATGAGGTATAAAAACTTGTTCAGGCTCATATCCAGGAACATGTGAATATCAACATGTTGCAAATTTTTAGTAGAATACTTCTTGTTTCTTCTGGGGTGATATTTTCCATAATTTGCTAATTCTTTGCTTAGTATGCTAACATGGGAAAATTGCTCATTGCAACTAATTTTATGGAAGTTCTAAAGTATAGCTATGTAAGAATGAGTTTAGAAATTTTCAAATCAAAGTAACTGAGATGTAACTTTAAAGGTGGTTTGGGATTTTTTAACAAAGTTCAACTTTGAAATTATGCTCTAGTAATTTAATTTGAGTGTGTTATCTCCTATGAGAAATACAGTTCATTTTCTCCCTTACACAAGTGAATATGCCAAAAACACTAACAAGTCCCATAATGGAGACGTTACTGATGCCTGCTCGAGCAAATCAATGAACAATGGGATGACAGTGCAGAGCAGTGCTTCAGTAGTGAATAACACCCATAAATTAACAAAGTATATACATTATCGTTATCTCCATATGTTTGAATATATTACTGCTGGACTGGAGAGATAGTACTGGAGGTAAGGCAGAGTTAGATCCCCAGAATCACATGTGCTCTGAGTAACATCAAGAGTGATTTCTAAGCCTAATGCCAGGAGTAAGCTCTGAACACAATTGATGCCCCACCCCAAATTAAATTAAATGTTATTGCCGTGCTTATTTTTGTCATAAAAGTTTCTATATAGTACTATATTATTCTGTAGTTAATTCTTAATCATGAATTAAGCAAAATTCATGATTTTGCTTAATTAAAATTCTTAATACATACATTTGCATTCTGTTCTGTGTTTATTAATTTATTATTTGAACAAGTACTTGGTAAACATAGCTTGATTGATATGGTGAGATTTAGATAATTTAGAGATTTAGATAGCACATTAATTTTGTAAATCTTGGAATAGTTTAAAATGATTATCATACATTTTGAATATTGTGGAAACACAGTTTTAGTATAATGGGAGCTGTTCTAAATTCTAGTTTTATAAATAAACTCTGACAGCTGGAGTGATAGAAGAGTAGGTAGGACTCTTGCCCTATACCCTGAGAACCCAGTTTCTATCTGCAGAACTCCATAAGGACTCCTGAGATGTCCTGGACTGGTCCGATAGCCTAGAGCCAGGAATAAGCCATGAGAACAACCAGGTACAAACCAAAAATCAACTAACTAAATACATAAATAATAAAATGCAAACTAGAATTTGATGATAAAGAGATTAGAACAAACAGAATTAACATATATAGGGAAAACAATATATGAGAATTGATGCTAAAGCAAAGTCTTGGAAAATCATTTTTTGGGGCTGTGAAAAAAGATAGGGCTTTCAAAAGAGGAATTTTCAAGTGCAAAATTTTTCTTGGATAGAAAGCAGCTTTCTCTTTCAATGGCGTTTGGGTGAACCTACAGGACTAGTGCCATACTAAATAAAGTCTAATTTACCTCTGTTCAGACATGGAATGTGTGGGGCAGTAACTCCTAACAATATTTTAAAACGTGCTTTCCACCTCAAGCTTTCTGAGTTGAACCAGTTATATTTATTCCTGAACTTCGAGAAAAAGTATGTTTTTATTATGATAAATCCAATCACATTCACTATCACTGTATCACTGTATCACTGTCATCCCGTTGTTCATCCATTTGCTCAGGTGGCCACCAGTAACGTCTACATTCATCCTAGCCCTGCGATTTTAGCAGCTTCTCTTTACTCCTCCTTCCCAATGGTGCCACACTTGAGGCTTTTTTAGGGTCAGGGGAATGAGACCCATCATTGTTACTATTTTTGGCATATCAAATATGTCATGGGAAGCTTGCCAGGCTCTGCCGAGTGGCAGTATTCTCTCTGCTTGCCAGGTTCTCCAAGAAGGAGAACTAGACAATAAGAGATCTGTCTAGTCAGGCAGCAGGAGATTCTGTGGCTCTCTCTTTCAAGAGCTTTGTTTTATAGTCTGTATCTTGGCCATTGATGGGATTACACGGCACCAGGGCCAGTTTGTGGGTATGACCACCTAGCTACTGGAAAATGGGGAATCTGGGTGGAAGAGGTCCAGTCCTGATCTGAGCCGACTTGGAGATCTCAGCCCTAGGTCTCACGCACCTGGGTTCTTCTGCCAGTTCCTTCATGTGTGCGGCTCCTCCAAACGTATGGAGAGGGGCCTTGAGCATGGCTGTGGCTGGGTTCCGGAGGTCTTCAGCTGCCGGGGCTCTGCTCAGGATGGAGAGGGAAACTCAACCCACCCCCCTCTGAGGGACCCCAGTGAAGACAGTGAGGCACGGGGGCAGGAGACTCTGCATCACATTGACAATACCCATAAATTTTATCTTAGCTTAAGAAGTCTGCCAAAATAAGCATGATGAAAGGAATGGGAAATGTAAAGGAATTGTATGTAACTACTAGAATAAAAATTCAGTGTAAAATGGGTAGGGAATTTGCCTTGCATGCTGCCAACCCTGGAACCATATATATTCACTCAAGCTTGGCCATAATTGGTCCCTGAGTACAGAGACGGGTGTACGCAGGTGTGGCCCCTCAAACATAAACAAACAAATGAGAAATTATTGTTAATCTGAGAAATACAAAACCAATTCAACAGTAGAAAATTATCAATGCCATTGATCTTTAAAATCTTTAGATACCACAGTTTAAGGTACTGTTACTAAACTGTGACAAAGGTTCCATGCATGTAACTGTCTAACACTACACCTATAACCAGAGTGTCCTCTTCCTTCCACAACTGTCTCAGGGTCCACCCCTCAGTCTACCTCTCTTCTATCCCCCTTTGTGGTTATCTCACTTCTGTAGGCCATTTTTAAGTTCTGTTACCTTTGATCATTCAGGAAACAAAGAATGTTGCGCATACTAATTTAAACATGAGACTAGAAATAATGATTAGTAGGAAATAATTGGCTCCAGATGTTTGCAAATATCTGCAGCTGTGGGTATCTTCTAGAACTGTCCAGGTAAGAGAACATTATTATAATTCACCCTACAACTGCTTCTTTTAATTTTTATCATGCCCTGCTATTAATTTTTTTATAATATGTGACATAATGAATCAATTCCCAATATGTTATTATGTCCAAGTATCTCTTTCCTGGCTACTTGCTGTGGACATATGACTAATTCCAGTGAATTTTAAAGAGAAAATGAGTGAGGGTACTTACATACTAGTGGATTCAGTAACTATGTTTAAATTATCTAAAAGTTTTTCTCCCCATAATTATGGAAATATGCAATTTTCCATAATATGTCATTTTTTTTCCCACTCTCCGAGGGCAGTAAATGCAGTCAGGAATATATCCAACAGAAACTGGCCAGTTTGATTTTTTTTCCTACCAAAATTCAGACAATCTTTAACTTACAAATCTCTTTCTTCAGCTGTGGCCTGCCTTTTTTAGCTCCCAACAGTATCTTAGAAAGAAACAATTTTATAGTGCCATTTACTATTTTAAAAATGGCAATGCTACATATTCCTAAGAATTTTTTTCTTAAGATAGTTGCTGCTTCTTATGCTTATCCTTATTATTATTTTTAGTTGAATTTTGTTTGTCTCAAGAATCCATGCGTTATTTTTAATACCTGAGCAAGGCAAGAGTTTTATCATTTTTGCATGAACAGCTTGTTTTATTTTCCAGTAAAATATTTTGAAAGATAATATGCTCTCCTCACTGGGTTGCCATAAAATTATAGTATAAAATTTAATTGGTCATTTATATGTAGTATATTTCTGGAGTCAATATTTTCTACTAATCAATATTTCTAGTCTTAGATTTAAAGTGGTGTACACAAAATTCATTGTTTTCAGTAAGATCAAAGGTAACAGAAGCTAAAACTGTTCAACAGAACTGAGCTTCCCAAATAGGATACAATGGAGATAGACTGAAGTGGAGGGCTCTAAGACTATGGTGGAAGGAAGAGGACACTGGTTAAAGGTATAGTGTTGGACAGTTTCATACATGAAATCTTTGTCATCGTTTAATAACAGTATCTTAAACCACAGTGGCTAATGTTTTTAATGGTCAATGGCATTGATAATTTTGTACTGTTGAATTGGTTTTGCATTTCTCAGATAGACACTGATTTCCCATCTATTTGTTTTATGTTTGGGGCCACACAAAGCAGTGCTCAATGCTTACTCCTGGCTCAGTACTCAGAGATCAATTTTGGCCAGGCTTGGGTGAACATATATGGTGCTAGGGACTATACAAAGGTTAACAGCATGGGAGCTGTCTTTACCCATTGTACAATATATTTTTATTTTAGAAGTTAACAAACATTTCTTTTATATTCCGCAATCCTATCATTATGTTTATTTTTCCCTTTGAAGCTGAACTTAACTATAATTGATGTTTTAGATCCTTTTCTACTCAGTCAGTTATGTTTATGACTTCTATCTTAATTTCAATTAACTTTGTTTCATCCTGCTTACGAGTCAAATGTTCCTGCTTCTTCCTATGTTTAATAATCTTGACTGGATACAGGGGAATGTAAAATTTATATTGTTTTGGGTTATCTTTAATTTTTTTCTTCTTTCAGTGAATTTTTCTTTGTTGTGGAAGGATCAAATTCCTCAGTATTTTTGAAGCCTTGCCTTCAAGTTTTTTGGAACAAACATAATAAGTTTAATACCATTTTTCTTTTTAGATGGTTGATTCCTTTTTAGAGTCTCTACTAAGTCTTTACTCAGATTGTCAACAAGTATGTTCTTCCAGAGTCACTACTGAGATCTTCAACAAGAACTTCACTTACAACTCAAATATCATCTAGGGTTTGGTGAGATTCATCAAACATCCTCATGACTGTTTCTTGACAAATTATTTGTGATATTAGGAATAGGTCATTCACAAATTCCTTCATGAAAACTATTTTATGGGCTGGAGTGATAGCGCAGTGGGTTAGGCATTCACCTTGCACTCAGCCAATCTGTGTTCAATTCCTCCACCCTTTCGGAGCTACCGAGAGTATCTGACCCCCACAGCAGAGCCTGGCAAGCTACCTGTGGTGTATTCGATATGCCAAAAAACAGTAACAACAAGTCTCACAATGGAGATGTTACTGGTGCCCACTCAAGCAAATTGATGAGAAATGGGATGGCAGTGATAGTGACAGCTTTTGTTTTTCTGAACACACACAGACATATAGACAAACACACACACATATGCAGGCACAAATTTAGAGTACATCTTCCTTGAATTGCAATCTTTCTCATATATTCAATGAGACAATTATATTTTGTTTGATTTTTTCTTTCTACTGTAGAAATAGAACACTGAATGTTTTCATAGATCTCTACAGTTAGGACAGTTAGAATTTACTGAAGAAAAGAGACACCTGAATCATGAGAATTATATAAAAATTATAATTTTTTAAAAAAATTATGCTATAAAAATTATAAATCATACTTGATGCTGAAGGGATTTAAAATTAAATTTTTGCATTGAAATCACTTTCCTTATGTTGTAAGAGCAATAAATCTCAATGACACTGTTTATTATATTATGTAAGACTTCCCTGATTTTCTTTAAAGAGATGTTTACCTTTTAGAATCAGTATACATATTATCTATGAAAGGTAGAGTAGGCAGATGGTGCTATATAAGATAAAATTTTTATAATTTCAGAGTTTCTCTCTTGTGGTACAGGGTTTCTCTCTTTAGAGTCAGCAGGTGTTAGCTGACTCTCATATTTCATTAAATATGAAATTGGAGTTTGGGGAGCTGGCACAAAATACATTTTGCACAAATGAAATGGCTATTCCATCATCCCGAGATCTCATGCACCTGTGTATGTGTATGGCAAGCTAACATGCAAGCTTGCAGAAGTGTGACATCTCAGAGCCTTTACCATTTATGATAATATACGCATGGCAAGGAAGTAACTCAAATAATCTATAATGATAATAAAACTTATTTTACTCGCTTGCATTCTCACATATATTATATCTTCAGTCATGAACGAGGCTCTTTATTTTATCCTTTAACTTCCTAGTGTTTTAATATCTAGCAATATTTGTTTTGCATGTTCTGTCCATTTATTTACTCACTGACTTCAGGAAAATAATAACAAGATCACTATTTCATTATGGCCAAGGCCAAATTCACATCCTCCATTTAAATTTTTTCACCCCTTGTATCCATTCTAATGTGCTGACACTTGTAGGTTAGGGTTACAAGGAAGTCTTTTAATTAAAAAAAAAGTTAAGTTTTTATGATCATACAAAAGTGAATTATATTCTGTCTTTGAGAACTGTAAGCTGAATAAACAGCATAAACCTCTTAAACCTAATATCACATGAAAATAATAAATAGTATTTTAAAATACAGATTATACATATACACTGCTGTTCAAAAATATTTGTATCCTTATATATTGTGACATGTTCATCTTATAACACATAGAGATTCATAGTGTTAAGTCCTTTTTAGCTTCATAAGATTATTATGTAGGTAAATGTCAGTTGTTGAGATCTTCATACTGTGACTTTTTATTTAAAAATTCTTGCTCAATATGACACTGCTAATAATTATGTTCCCAGTTTCATACAGTGACTTTTTATTTAAAAACTCTTGCACAATATGACACTGCTAATATTTACGTTCCCAGTGAGCTATTAATTTCATAAATTAATGTGTTAGTGTGTGTCAGTGTCATCCCATTGTTCACTGATTTGCTTGAGTGGGCACCAGTAATGTCTCCATTGTGAGACTTGCCACTACTGTTTCTGGCATATCAGATACTCCACAGGTAGCTTACCAGGCTGTGAAGTGCAGGCAGAATATCCTTGGTAGCTTGCAAGGCTCTCCGAGAGGGACTGAGGAATAGAACCTGGGTCGACCACATGCAAGGCAAATGCCTTATCTGCTGTGCTATCGCTCCACAAATTAATAAATCATAAAATTGTTATTTTACATAAATGCTATTGTTTTAATAATTATCATTGTCTTTGTTATTGTCATCCCATTGCTCATTGATTTGCTTGAGCAGGCACCAGTAACGTCTCCATTGTGAGATTTGTAACTGATTTTGGCATATCAAATATGCCATGGGTAGTTTGCCAGGCTCAGCTGTGCGGGTGAGATACTCTTGGTAACTTGCTGGGCTCTCTGAGAGGGCAGAGGCATTGAACCCGGTTTGGCCAATGGTAATATTGTTTAATATAATTATTAAATTATATTGTTATTATATTATAATTATAATATAATATTATGTTATCATTATTATATAATTGTATTATAACAATTATATAATATAATAATCATGTACAATAATATTATAATATTATATTATAATTAATATAATACTAACTATTATATTATAATTTATTATGGTATTAAATAATATTGCTAAATATAATTATTATTCAATGATAATATTTTATTGATGAATAATAATAATATTATTTTACCTAAACTTACCTAAAATTTAAATTCCTGATGAATTCTTAATTTCATAAAGTGGATACTATTTCTTCTGTCTCTTTGACAAATGAAAAATAAGCACTATCTTTTAAGGTATTTGTTACTTTTGATATAAAGAAATGCTCTTGTTGATTGTACTTAATAATTGTATTTAAAAATATCCTTATATTTTTACTTTTATAGTCTTCAATAGAAACTTTAACTAGGAGGACTAACATACAACTAAATGGAAATAAAACTACCAGCTTGTATAAAGTGTTTTGGCAACTAGTTTTCAAAAGTAATTAGAATAAAAAAGCTAAATTTATTAATAAGAAGATAGAGTGAAAAATACACAGACCTGAAAATAATATTTTTGAAACTTTTGAGTGATAGCTCAGATATTTTGTGATTTGTCTAGTTTCATATCTAACACTTATCCAATTTCTGTTCTGCTTTTGGATTTGGACCATGTCCAGAGTGTAATGGCTTAAAGTTGACTGTGCTCTCAGGAATTACACCTGGAGGACACTGGAGACCATACAGGGTGCTGAAGACCAAACTTAGGCAGGCCACATCAAGGTAAACACCCTTCTAATTGTGCCATCTCTCAGACCCCACAGTTACCACCTCTTTTATGTAATTTAGACTGTTGTTAAGTACAGTGACAAAAAAATAACAAAAATAATATAATGCTACTTAGAAGACTATTGTAAACATAAAGATTTTGAAAAGTTTATAGAAGCAGAAATCACTGTTAACTGAAAATATTATTTAGTTGTCTTATTAGGAGTGAACAGCTCTGGTTCTCGCTTGGTGAACTTTAACTGCTAGTAAGATAAGTAATACTAAAATCTGTCACTAATATCATTAATAGAA
This sequence comes from Sorex araneus, assembly GCF_027595985.1. Taxonomy (NCBI): domain Eukaryota; kingdom Metazoa; phylum Chordata; class Mammalia; order Eulipotyphla; family Soricidae; genus Sorex; species Sorex araneus. Next base: position 226,552,613 of record NC_073313.1, on the reverse strand, counting down.
CAAAATTGGTATACAATTTTATTTAAAATAAAATATTTAAGATAAGTAATATTTTAGCTTTAGTTTTTAATAATTTTTATGGAATAAATGACTACAGGAGCCAGTATATTTTTTCAGGATAAGATAAAAACAATTAAAGGAAGAATCGCTGAAACTGAGTTGACAGAGCAATTATCTTGTTTGATTGTAGATTGAACAAATTAGGATGACTCAAAAATGTCAAGGAAAATACAAAATACTAATCTTTAGGAGGATGAACATTTTGGCTATAGAATCAATATGAAGACTGAAAATAGAAAATTCAAATATTTGCATGTTTTGTTGAATAAATTCATTTACAATTTTATAAACATAAACTAAACTCAAAGGAAGGTCACTTTGTGTGAATATACAATTATCCTCCCAAATATTAAAAACTTTTATATTAACTGAAAAATCATATATCATTTTTAAATCAATAAAACTTTAATGAACTACTAGCTTATTAGAGGGATCAAATATTCAAAAGTGTAGCATGCTTGGCTCCTTATCATTCAAAATAGTTACTTCCATTATAGCATTACTATCAGTGTAATTTCAGGCTACATTCTCAATTGATAAAATTTGAAGCTAATGTAGTCTGAAATAAATATTTCATGATGCACAATTTATTTTATTTTTCTTTCTTTTTTATTTCTGTTCTGTGTTTGGGCCATATCCAGCAATACTTAGATTTTGCTCCCGGTTCTGCATTCAAGAATTACTACTGGTGGTGCTCGTGGGACCATTTGGAGTGACAGTGACTGAACCCAGGTCGACCAGAAGCAAGACAAGTGTTCTACATGCTATACTGTTACTCTGACAACTATTTTTTTCTTAGTTGCTTGTGAAAATATTCATCCAGATATTCCTTGATGCAAGAAAATATTTTACAGCCATGATTCAGACTCAAAAATGAATCTTAGTAGAGAGTAGCACATTGCAGAGATGTTTTCCCACCCTGCACCAAGCTGATATCACTGCAGCATCTCAGAGGGGAGCAGGCATGTCCCTCTGCTTGCCCACAAAGGACCCTGGCAGCACAAACCTCCAGAACCCAATCTCGAGACGCTCACAGCCAACCCTTACAGACTTGCCCTGAACCCCCCCCACATGAGATTGAATCTTCTGAAAAAACGAGGTATATCGGGACTGTGGCTGAAATCTCCAGGCTTCTGTAGTCGGTAATGGGCCCTTCCACCCATCTCCTGAGCTTCTTATTTCTTGGTATTCATGCCCACAAACTGCCTCTGGGCACCATATAAGCACATTAACAGCCATGATCCAGACTCGCAATTGAATCTTGGAAGAGAGTAACACACTGCAAAGATGCCTCTGGACCCCCAAATCACCAACCATTTATATAAAGAAAAATTTAACTCCAGTTCTAGCACCCTATGAAAAAAATTAGAATTCCAGGAGCATGCTGCCATTTGTGTGACTGCATAACATTTTATACAATTATGCCACTGGTATACCAAGAGTAGCACACCACATTTGAGGGGTGTAAGGTAGAAGACAACCAGCCTTGGGGAAAAATAATATGTATATATATGTATACATTGAGAGACATATATAGGTACATATTATATAAGCATACAAGACTCCAAATCCCACAACATGTTAATGATCTCTAATTCAAGGACTTGATGGCTCCAAAATGAAGTACAATTTTCACACACTTTTCTCTAAGAAAATCTTTTTGGATCATTTTTAGTCAATCATTCATAACAAGCAATACAAAATAAATCAGTTACCATCTGCCTGTGGGCAGGCTTGCATGGTGGAGGGAAAACTCAAAATAATGGTGGTGGGAAGGTGTAATGGTGGTGGGATTGGTGTTGAAACATTGAACGTAATCAATTACTGTGAACAACTCTTTGAAAATAAAATAACTAAAAACATTGTGTTAGAATGTTTCCATTGACTTCTCTTTCCAATTATTCACATTTCTTATACACCAAAGTAATATAAAAAAACGTAACAGGGGCTGGAGCAATAGCACAGTGGGTAGGGTGTTTGCATTGCATGCGGCCGACCCCGGTTCGATTCCCAGAATCCCATAAGGTCCTCTGAGCATCGCTGGGGGTGATTCCTGAGTGCAGAGCCAGGAGTAACCCCTAAGTGTCGCCAGGTGTGGCCCAAAAAGAAAAAAAGAAAAGAAATAGAAAAGTAGAAACAAAACCCAAAAATGAAGTAAATTTTTAAGAAAATCATAACAATGATACAAAAGAAGAATAAAATTACATAATACTGTGTATAAAAGATTTATGCAAACTAAAGAATGGAATTTAAGTCCAGTAATAGAAAGTGTAGACTTAAACTTTTAATGTGGCTTTTGAAAAATGTTACCCTAGAAATATTTTGAACTTCTTCAGTTTTTATAACTATGTGCGAGTACAGTTGTTACCATCCTGATGGTCAGTGGGCATAAATAACCCATTCTAATCCAGAATCATTCTGAAAAAAAAAGCACTATGTATAATATAAAAAAATATATAACTGTATGCTATGTACTGTGGCATTTACTTAGAAGTTGTAAAGTTTTCTCAAGATATATTGTCTTTTAAAAGATTCTTGAAAATAATATTATTGAAATAATTATTGAAAATTTATATTAAATTTTGGGAGCTGGAGCAATAGTATAGAGGGTAGAGCATTTGCCTTGCATGTGACAAACCCAGGTTCGATTCCCAGCATCCCATGTGGTCCCCTGATCACCACCAAAGGTAATTGCTGAGTGCAGAGCCAGGAGTAACCCGTATGCATTGCTGGGTGTGACCCAAAAATGGAAAAAAAAAATTAAATTTTAGCAATTTTATAGACAATATACCAGTAAAATTAGAACTTTTCTCAAAATAACTAGACCATTACAATTAAACATGTGCAATATGAAAATAGATTTAATTATATGATCCCATGCATGACAAGACAGAGACAAACTTCTTACAAATTGTTTTCAGATAATGCAATTAAAACAGAATACTGACTGATGACATCACGAATCACGAATCACGAAATCTCATTGATCATTGATTTCTCGAGCGGGCTCAGTAACCTCTCCATTTGTCCTATCCCTGAGATTTTAGAAGCCTCTCTCCACTCGGCCTTCCCAAGGATGCTGCCTTGGAGGCTCTTTCAGGGTCAGGGGAATGAGATCCACCTTGTTATTGGCTTTATCATATGAATACACCATGGAAAGCTTGCAAGGCTGTCCCACTTGGGCAGGAAATTCTTAGTAGCTTGCTAGTTTCTCCCAAAGGTGAAGTAGGTTATAAGGTATCTTGTGGGAGCTCGCTTTTAAAACTCTGGATGTTGGGCTCAGGCTCCGGCCGAGATTCGACCCGGGTGGCCATGCCTTTGCACAGCCACGTGGATGTGGAACGAGCAGGAACCAGAAACAGCTTTATGACTTGGGGTTCCAGCGAGTGCTTGCAACCATGTATGCAGACTGTGAACTAAGCTTTTGGCCCACGCCGGCTAACAGAGGAAATATCCTTCTTTCTTGGTCTCTCTCCCCTCCTGGAGAAGGCGTGGTATCTGACATTTTGTGGGTCCTTTGAGCAGGTATGAACTTTGTGGCCCAGAAAAAAAAAAAGTGTGCTTTGAAATTGAAACAGCCACGGGACACCTGGGCAGTCTCGGGCCGGGGCCAGTGCAGGCTCAAGCTCCGCCAAGATTCGACCCGGGTGGCCATGCCTTTGCACAGCCACGTGGATATGGAACAAACAGGAACCAGAGACAGCTTTATGACTTGGGGTTCCAGCGAGTGCTTGCAACCATGTATGCAGACTGTGAACTAAGCTTTTGCTCCATGCTGTTCCAGGAAGGGAAATGATTCATTTTCCAAATTAAATCTCCCTGGACTTAATTACTATAATACAGAAATTGTAAACCGTCTTTTTATCTCTTCATTCTCATCAGTGGAAAACTTATTATCAAATATTTCCTTGTCAATAGAGCTGTATTCTTGGGGGATAAATTCCAACAAAAATAGTGAGTCTGTGTTGAAACTCTAACAACAATAGTGAGTTTTGTGTTGAAATCTGGAATGTAATCAAGGTAAAGAGAAAAGGAAGTGAAATTATCAGTCACATGGGGGGGGGTGAGGGGGGGTGAGGGGTGGGATGTATACTGTTTTTTTGTTTTGTTTTGTTTTTGTTTTTGTTTTTATTAGTGGTGGAATATGGGCACTGGTGAAGGGATGGGTGTTTGAGCATTGTATAACTGAGACATAAGCCTGAGAACTTTGTAACTTTCCACATGGTGATCCAATAAAATAAATTAAACTTAAAAAAAAAAAACAACTCTGGATGTTGGTCATTGATGGGATTACACACACCTGGGTTCCTCTGCCGGTACCTTCATGCGTGAGGCTTGTTCGAATATGTGGAGAGGGGCCTTGAGCACGGATGTGGCTAGGTTCTTGTGGTCTTTGGCTGCCAGGTGCTCTGCTCTGGGCAGGGAGGGAAGCTGGAGCCCATCTCCTCTGAGGGGCCCCAGGGAAGACAGCCAGGCATGCGGACAATTTTGCATCAATTCTACATGTAAAACTTAATTTCAACTTCAGAAGTACTTTTTCTGTTAGGAACCATTCCCAGCAGTGGCTAGAGACTGCTTGCAGCTATCTCTTAGGGCCCCCCCCCCCTTTTTAAAATTTTATTAAATCACCGTGAGATAGCTTTCATGTTTGGGTTACAATCACACAATAATCCAACACCCATCCCTGCATCAGTGCACATTCCCCACCACCAATATCCCCGGTATACCCCCCCTTTCCCACCCTCCCCCTGCCTCCATGGCAGACAATATTTCTCATAGTGCTCAGGAAACCATGCATTGCTGGGATTCAAACCAAGGCCTCCTACATACAAAGCCTATATCAGCCCATTGAGATGTTTCATCATCCCAATTTCAGAAATACTTTTATGGACCTTCAAAATCAAAGAACTTTTCCATTGTCACATGTAGTTAATAAATTTATGAATATTGGATATAATGAACCACACGTTGTTGGTGAGGTGTTCTGCTAGGCAGGTCTCAGGAATCCCAGCATCCCTCTGAGAATCCACAAACTTTGTAGTTAGGTATCTACAATAATGAATAAAAAAGTTCCTTTACAGTATGCCCATTTTAAGCTTACTCTAATAAGCACAAACATTGCCCACTGAGTTTTAAACATCACTACATATGTTTATTAGCACCTATGGCTCTATATGATCTTTTTATTTAATTTTGTCCTCATTCTGTTACAATATGATTTGTGTTACTTTTAATGATAGGTTCATGCATGCATCATTTCAATAGCACAGCACCACCAACCCAAATTCACCCTTCTTGTAACCTCCTATTCATACACACACACACACACACACACACACACACACACACATACACACACACATACACACATACTGGAAGCTCAACTCTACAGATCAACTCTTCAGCTGTTTTCTTTGGCTTTATTCCCTAGGTTTCTTTGTCTTTCACATATGAAAGAGGTCATTCTTTAACTGTTCCTCTTCTTACTGACCTCCCTCACCTTTATACTCTCCAGTTCTATCCATATATTGGCAACTTTCATAGTGCTATCTTTTCTTATAACTGAGGAATATTTCATTGTGTCTGTGTTCACACACACACATGCATACACACAGGGCACTTAGATTGTTTCTAGACTTTGGATACAGTGTTGCAATGAACCTAGGGACAAAAATATCTGTTAAAAATATTTGTGTGGGGCAGGAGGATTAGTACAGTGGGAAATGTGTTTGTCTCATACACTGTTCAATCTCCCTCACCTAGTGTAGTTTCCTGAGCCTACCAGGAATGACCTGTGAGTGCAGAGTCAGGAGTAAGCCTTGAGCACAGACAGGTATGGTTCTCTAAAGCAAAACCTAAGAAATTATTTTTGTGGGCTCTTTGGAGTAGATTCTAAGAAATGAAGTTGTTTGATTTATGGAAACTCAATCCTTAGTTTTTTGAGAAATATTCATATTCTTTTACAAAACAGTTGATGTAGTACGCATTCCCACCAACAGTGGATGAGGGTTCCTTTTCTCCACAGCCAAATAACACTGACTTTTAAATTACTTTTTAACTGTGTGTTAATTTCAATATGCCTTCTGTTAATCTACAAATCTTTCTAAGAAACTGTCTGTTTATCTTTTCTCTCCATTTCTTGATGGTTGTTCATTTTTTTTGTTAAGTTTGCATGTTCTTTAAATATTTTAAATATGAATCTTTTATGAGATTAGAATTAATAGCTAAAATATTTCTCCCAGTTAGTGGGAAAATTAATTTTCAATTAATGCTTTCAGTTAAGGATACAAGGTAGAATATTTTTACAAAAACTGCAACTTAGGGGCTGGAGCGATGGCACAGCGGGTAAGGCATTTGCCTTGCACGTGGCCGACCCGGGTTCAAATCCCAGCATCCCATATGGTCCCCTGAGCACCGCCAGGGGAGATTCCTGAGTGCATGAGCCAGGAGTGACCCCTGTGCATCGCCAGGTGTGACCCAAAAAGAAAAAAAAAAAACAAAAAAACTGCAACTTATTAAAAGTTAAACATATAATAATGAAGTTATTCTATTTGTAGCAAAATAAATATATGACTTAGTTGAAACCTGTTAATAAACATTTTTATTAAGCTTTTAGTGAATAATTATAAAGACCACTAATATATATTGTAAACAACATAAAAACTACAGGTAAATATATAAATATATATATACATATATTACTGACACAAGCAACTAATGAATTAATCTGAAATAATCATTATTCATAAAAAGACAAACTTAAAATGATATAATTTATTATTCTCTTTCTCCAAAATTCTAGATAAGCAGTCTTGTCTACTAACCCTTGAAAGAATGAGCAATAGTTGAATGTATGAATGGCAGGAGAGATTGCAAAGTGACATCTCAGTACTTTTGGTATTGGGTTACTGTCTTGATCACGATGATGATACTGTTATGCATACAAAGACAAACACACACACCAAAACATAATCATACACTTAAAACATATGCTACCTTTACTATTTTAGTTATATCTCAAGGAGCTGGAGAGATAGTACAGCAGGCTTTGCTCATGACCAATCCAGGTTTATCTCTTAATACCCCATAGGGTCCCCTGAACTCCACTAGAAGTGACCCCTGAGTACAGAGCTAGAAGTATGCACCACCAGGTATGAGTCCAAATCCCGTACCCTCCAATAACAACAATTATATACCAATTGAGCTTTTTAAAACTACCCACAATATAATGGGTAATTTTTACTTAGAAAATCCTGAATATATGCATACGTATAAGATATATCTTCATATACATATGGCGCTTTGGAGAATATATTTTTTAAACACTTTTAAATGTTTTTTGTTCTTTAGAATATTTTTCTCCACTACATGAAGAAAAATCAGGCTCATTAACTTGCCTTTTACTTAATTAGGTTTTGATGATTGTGAAGATTGTAACGTTCTATGTACTGAGTACTGGAACAACTGCCAAAGAGGACAAGATGCCCCAAAGCAATCTAGATACTGCAATAATAGAACAAGTATAACTTGCTTTAATATTTTAATAGACTATATTTATATTGTCTTTATCAGCATGTATATGAAAAACAGCCAGGAACAATACTGCAAGATACAAAAATGACTAATAGATATAATTATATCTCAAGGAACCAGATGAACTGCTTATATGTAACAACCAAATGACAATTATATTATAAGACTATGCTACTTTTAGGAGAATACTTATAAGATAATTAAACTTTCAAAATTATATCTAATTTCCTTTATTTTTTCTTATAATAGAAAACAAAAGTCTCTAAGTTTTAAGGGAATGTTTTTGTAAGAATTATTTAGACACCAAAAATTGTAAAGATGAAACCAAATTTGGTTTCCCTACACCTAATTTCTCCTGTCATTGATAATCTGTCACTGTCACTGTCATCCCATTGCTCACCGATTTGTTCGAGCGGGCACCAGTAACGTCTCTCATTGAGAGACTTATTATTACTGTTTTTGGCATATCCAATATGTCATTGATAATCACTAAACATTAATTTATAATTAACCACAACACAGAGATTATTTGGATTTATAGATTTTACCTGATAATTTTTTCATCCCAGGAAATTATATAATATTTTATATTGCAAAATATCTTCTTTCTCTACTATAAATTATAGATTTCTCAAATGAGATTTTTTTCAAATTTTATAACCTTAAAAATTTTGAGAAGTACTACTCAAGTACTTTTCAGTATTTCTCACAGTATTGGATTGTCCAAATTGTTCTCTGGGTTAGATAGTGGGATAGATCTAGGAAGAATATGGAAGAGAAAGTGTCATTTTTATGACACTTTATAGAGAATACCAACACATTAAATATATCAAATGCTCATTATAAGTAAGTTCCATATATTTCTAAGCTAGTAATTCAGTGATATTCTTATATATAACACTTATTTGCTACATTTAGTAGGTGAGGGTGGGTGGATATTTTCCAAGACAAGCAATACAGATTTCTTTGGAAAACTTTTATTAACTACTTGCATAATATGAGTTAGTTAACTGTAAACATTTATTTATTTGGGTGGTGGAGCATACCTCATTGTGATCAGGGCTTATTCGTGGCTCTCTAATCCTGGAAGGATGTGGGGGACCATTTAGGATGCCTGAAATCTAAGCCAGGTCATCTGTACACAAGACAGATGCACTACCACTGTTCTTCTCCGAGAGCCTGGCAAGCCACCAAGAGTATCCCGCCCACACAGCAGAGCGTGGCAAGCTACCTGTGGCATATTTGATATGCCAAAAACAGTAATAAGTCTCACAATGGAGACATTACTGGTGCCCGTTCAAGCAAATCGATGAACAACAGGATGACAGTGCTACAGTGCTACATTTGAATCCATAATAAGGGGCTCAAGAAGAAAACAAAACCACAATAAAGAAAGCAAAGCACAATCATAAAGGGTAAATTAGTGTATATACATGATCAATGACTTTTAGATGAACAGGAATATAAGGAGATATGAGAAAAATGTAGGTAAAAAACATTGCATGCTTATAAGCATCTTAAAATTCAAAATACTAATAACACCAACAACTTGATAAAGCAAATATTAAGAAATGTATTAATTTATTTAAGTATAAATGAGGCAACTAGTTCAAAACAAGCATTTTGTACTTTTTATTCAAGTAATTTATTTGGGGTAAAGGGATTGACTAATATCTGGCAGTGCTCATGGGTCACTCCTGGTCATACTCAGGACCATAGGCAGTTCTAGGAATTGAATTGAGTTCAGTAGTGTGCAAAGTAGCAGAACCTTAACCTCTTTAATCTTTCTCTAGGCATAAATAATTCTTAGAAGAGAAAACATTAAAAGAAAATTTAACATTACATTTCATTTTCTTATTTCAAACTTGAGAGAGATCCATTAGGACAGAAAACCTCTCTCCAACAATATCCTCTAAGAGGAATAACTCATCTAAAAAAGAAAAGAATTTGAAAAATAACACTAAACACTAAGAGAATATAGTTGAACCCCACTTATTCTGTCTTCTGCATTGTAATATGACTGTTTGTAGGAAATATACTTTTACGCTAGTTTACCTTTTAAAATTCAAACCACCTTCTAGTCCTTCTAGTTTGTCAATCTGTTATTAGTGACAAACTCAGACCAGTACCAGAACTGCTCAGTATTGACATAAATAACATTTGAACTGTCATACTGTAATGCAAGTGCTCTGATAATTTATATTCTAGCTCACTGCCATAAATGCCATTTTCCAAGAGGTCTCTGTAATTTCACTTTAATGTAAGAATCACCCAAATATTCATTTAAAAACAAAAAATCCAGGAAGAATGTCATTTGAATTATCTCACCAGAGAACTCTATAACAAAAGTTCAACCTGGTTAATCACAAAGTCTGTGTGAATTGTGGGGGTGATATTTGGCCACACACTACAGTAAGGATTCTTTATTCACTACATTCTCATGAGCACTGTTTCTTTGTTTTGCTTTTTTTCCCCCCTATCTTAAAAATGGGCTGGAGCGATAGCACAGCGGTTGGGCATTCACCTTTCACGCGGCTGACTGGAGTTCGATTCCTCTGCCCATCTCGGAGAACCAGGCAAGCTACCGAGAGTATGGAGCCCGCACAGCAGAGCCTGGCAAGCTACCCGTGCATATTGGATATGCCAAAAACAGTAACAATAAGTCTCTCAATGAGAGATGTTACTGGTGCCCACTTGAACAAATCGATGAGCAATGGGATGACAGTGATGATGATGATGATGATTCTTAGAAATCCATAGGTCCCCCAAGCTCCAACAGGGGTCACTCTCAGCACAGAGTCAGAAATACTCAAATACCACCAGGTGTGACTCAACATTTTCCTTAAGGCCTACCCACCACTGCCAAAAACAAACAAAAAGATAAATAATCATGAATTTTGCTGCAACATGAATAGAAGTACTTAATGTGAATTGGAGAAGACAAACTCCAAATAACCTTGCTCATAAGTGGAGTATAAAGACACAGTATGAATAAACAGTATTCAGTGATAGCAAACCCAAAGAGTCTATCTATATACCTTTTTCTGCCAAGGATTCAGAGATTGAAAGGAATTGAGACAGTGGTAGAGGAATGTAGGCAATCTGCTGGTAGCTGTCATGCACTGTCACTTTACACATAAAACAATTTTGCTACTGTAAAATGGTGAGTAAATAAATAAAATGATTCATCATTGTTCATTGTTAGTTAAGTACTAAAAATTGTTAATAATATTATTTCACATTAATGAGTATGATTAGTATCAAAAAGCATAGGAAAAAAAATAAACAGTGCTCATAGTAATGTAGTGAAAAAAAAATCCTCAATCACTCTTCCTAGACACATTATCTGATTCAGACTCTATGGAAAAAAGAATGAAGGTGACTCAGAAATTTGAAATTAAACTAATATATGAGCCAGTGATTCTACTCAGTGATACATAGTCCAAGAAGACAAAATAATTTAAAAGATACGTACACATCTATGTTAATCACTGAACTATTTACAGTTTCCACTATCTGGAAACAACCTGAATGTCCAATTACAGATGAGTTAAAAAAAATTGGCAAACAACCCCATCAAAAAATGCGGTGAATACGCCTATTGACTGTGATCCTGAGGTCTCCTAACCCATTTTGGCACCAGAGCGGATTCTTGCAGCCATCCATTTTGACTGTGAACTGAGCTAAAATATTAGAAACCCAAAACCGCGCGGCCGCAATAGCGGCCGCGCGGACTCAAAGTCTTCACTCTTACCAATGAAGAGAAATTATTAGATGATGCCTATTCAGCAGGCCTGATTGTTGGGGAAAATTTCCAATCAATAATAGTGAGTTCTGTATGGAAATATGAAGTATACTCAATATATATAGAGAATAATGGGAATATCATTAGCTACTTAGATGGGGGGTGGGGTGGGAGGGGGGTGTATTGGGGTTCTTGGTGGTGGAATGGGTGCACTGGTGAAGGGATGGTGGTTTAATCAGTATTTGACTGTGACTTAAACCTGAAAGCTTTGTATTTTTTTTTCTTGTTTTCACGGTGGTTCAATAAAATATTTCATTAAGAAAAAAAAATGCGGTGAATAAATAAACAGAAACTTGTTTAAATAAGACATATAGAGGTCCAAAATATATATAAAAATGTTCCATATCACTTATCTTCAGGGAAATTAGTGTCAAAGTAGCAGTGAATTTTCATCTCATAACAATTATACTGGTATTCACACATCACAAAGAACAAAACCAGTGTTGGTGTAGATCTTGAGAAAAGGGCACTCCCTTTAATTGCTAGTAGGAATGTGGACTGTTCCAACGTTTTTGGAAAACAGTATGAACAATTCTCAAAATATAAGAAGTGACCTTCTCTGTGACCCAGAAATTTCACTTCTGGGCATAAGACTCAAATTTCCAAAATCTCAACTTAGAAAAGACATCAGCGCTACTATGTTCATTGCTGCACTAATTACAATAGGTGAAGTCTGGAAGCAACTCAAGTGTCAAAGATAAAGGGACTAGATAAAGAAACTGTGGACTATATACACAATGTATACTACTGAGCTGTAAAAACAAGACAAAATTGTGAGATTTTCTGCCATGTATATGGAGCTGGAGACTACCATTCTGAGTGAAGTCAACCAGAAAGAGAGGAAGACACACAGTGATCTATCTTAAATAAAAGATATGAAGAAACAGAATTGTGGAATAACAAATGCCCAATGGTAATGAAAGCTGAGACCTTGTCTTCAGCAGGAAACTTACCACAGGGGTGGGGAGAGTCAGTGAAGGACCCTGGAACAATGGTGGAGGGGAGTGGAAACATGGAAGGATGACTGGAGAATATGGTGGGCAGTACAGTGATGAAATAGTTCATGTAGGCAATCCTATAGATAACAGTTCTTAAATGATAGTGTACTCAAATTAATAAAATAAAGCTGGCATATTGAATAAAATAAATGTGATTGTATACATAATAATGTCCTACTCAGCTGTGGACAAGATGAAATTCTGTCTTTGCTGCCTGTTAAATGGAATAGAGGGTATAGAGTTAAGCAAAATACATCAGAGGGTTAAGAACAACTGTCAGAATCTCACACTTATGTCAAATATAAGGAAATTAAGAAAGAGAATAGACAATGATGAATGAAAACTAGACACCTGGATTTTGATGACAGTTGAACAAAGATTACCAACAAGGGTGAATGGAGCTGGTATTGGAGAATATGGAACGGTTCAATTTAGAAGAGCTATAAAGATAGCAGGTATAGTACTTTGAGGTGGTGGAGGTGCAACAACTCTGAAAGTATCAAAGTACACCGAAAGTATCGATGTCATCAAAAGTAATAACATCACACCATTTGCACATGAACTCTACAACATAAAATGTGGGCCTTTTCCTTGCATAGAGGATAATGATTAATGTAACAAAATAAATTAACACAAAAAACACATAATACCAATAAATAAAACACTGTACCAAAAATGGCTAAAGAGTATTGTATAGGGGATATGCAAATTCATACATTCCAGTCATATTCTATGGTTTATGCTATAGTTGAGCTGGCCTCTTTTCAATTTTATAAATTGTTTCCTATGCAAACCATATTGCAGAATTTCTGCACCTGTGAGTCTTTAACCTAGAAAACAATTTGCATTTCATCCTCCACCATATATCACACTCCAAGATTATCTATTTAACATTAAATTTTAATGAAAATAATGCTTTTTCAGAATATTAAGAGCCACAGCAATTCCTATGTATTTGTGTGTGTGTAAAAGAAGGACTATACCTCACGTATTTGCAATGTACATATATATATATATATATTGTTTATTTAAATTAGATACAACACAACTATCACTGTCACTGTCATCCCATTGCTCATCGATTTGTTTGAGTGGGCACCAGTAACGTCTCTCATTGAGAGACTTATTGTTACTGTTTTTGGCATATCCAATATGCACGGGTAGCTTGCCAGGCTCTGCCGTGTGGGCTCGATTCTCTCAGCAGCTTGCTGGGCTCTCCAAGAGGGGTGGAGGAATCGAACACGGGTTGGCCATGTGAAAGGCGAAAGCCCAACCACTGTGCTATTGCTCCAGTACCATACAACTATACTAGATATATAATATTGCTATTTGTTTTTCTGGCACATTTGAAAAATTCTACCTAACAAAAGCAACTGTAAGCTTCTTGAGAGCAGGAACCAACCAGGCAAATATAATTTCTTCACTGCTTTTGTTGTTAGTATCTAAGGGGATGCCTAAAGCTTTTGAACTCCTACTGGATTTTGAATAGTGAATAAATTGCCTCATCTATTTTACATTCTTTATTACTCTAAAGGTAATTTGTGTATATGTGATTGCATACACAGGAGGGTTTTGATGATTTAGACAACCTGCAAATGCTTAAAAAATTAATGAGGGAATAAAATAGATGCCAGATGTTTCTTCCATTTGGCAACTGTCTGGACCTTGAAAAAAATCTTTTAATATAGGTCTTCGTGTTTCCTTATTTTGTAGTTTTACTCTTAACTTTCTTCAAAAAGAATTGTTCCAAAAAGAGCAATATGAATCAAAATAGGTAATCCCAAGGGGGAGAAAGCAATCTCAAACTGGATTAAAAGTTAATGAAATATTTTACTACTGCATTTTGTTATAGCATTTGCAAGTTGTAGCTGAGCATCCTAATAATTTTAAAATCACTCTCCTTATCTCAATCAGTGAAAGGCTATGAAAAAGTTTTCATTTTATGATCCAGAACATCTCATGCAAACGAAAAGAAATTAGATTATAAAGGGAAGGTTCTGTATAACTTGCCTAATAGCCTATAATCTGCTGAAAGTACAGCTGCGGTGGGCTGTTTAACAGGTGCTATGATTATGAAGCATAACAAACATGTTAGGCTTTGTAGTGCATTTAATACCTTCTAAACAATTGGGCTAATTTGGATAAGGCTAATGGATTAGTTCAAATGACACTCTTGTAAAAGGTCTGAAATTATGTTTTACAAATTTGAAATTCCAAACTTAGCAATGTGTTCAGCTTTATAGTGAGTCAGATATTATTTTTTCGTATGTCAGCACTAAATTCTAATGTTATTCTATCCACATATAACATCTTATTTCTGAATGGGGAGCATAATTCTCACAGTATTCTTAGTCTCCAAAACAAAATCATGGCTTAGAATACTCAAAGAGTTTTACCATAATATCCTGTGCACTGTTTCAAAATGGGCATACATCCCTGCCCTGAAACTGTTGGAGCAAATAGTTTGGAATTTTTCCTGCCAAGCAATTATCCACAAATGTGTTACTTAAGCACCTTTGAATAGAGTCACAGGATTTTATGCATATATTTAGAGCCAATTATTTAATAATTTAAATTTTTTTCAAACCATGAAATGAATGTCAGACTATAAGGACCAAAAAAAAACCCAAAGATTTTAAGTAAAATAAATTTCAGTTAACATATATATCTATTTATATAGTTACACATAGATACATATTTTATATCCACCTATATATATGACAAACCAAACAGACTTCAAGAATAGATAATTGATTCAAAGACATTTAAGAAAAAACCTCAAGAAAATAGTTCTCTGGTATTAGCAGTGTTGTAGCAGGTATCTATATGGTAAAGCTAAAGGTGGTTTTGAGTTTGATGAATTTGCAACTCAGAAATCTTTCTAAAGTTACACATTTAGGAATCATTAACATGTATTTTGAGGTGAGCATAATGAGAGTTTAAAAAAATGTTTTCAGAATAAGTTAAAGAAGAACAACTACTCATAAATAGGAGCAGAAAGAAAAGGATAGCAGGGAGCCTCACAGAAACACTGAAATATAGAAAGTCCAGGAGGTGAAGAGTGGAGGAGAGAACATTGAACAACAATGGAGGGAAGCAGATGATCTGCAGAGGGCACTATGCTAGAATATGCCCCTTAGCAATATTGTTAATCATGATCCTACATAAAATTTTAAATAAATATATAATTAACAAATGATTTTTATATTAATAGAACAGGAAAAGCAAGAAATATAGTAACATCGAAACCATTTGATACATGTTTTGGGAAGTGAAAAGGACTTTTTCTTTTCCTTTTTTATTTTTTAAATTTTATTGAATCACCATGAGATAGTTACAAGCTTTCATATTTGGGTAACAATCACACAATGATCAAACACCCATCCCTCCACCAGTGCACATTCCCCACCACCAACATCCCTGGTATACTCCCCTTTTCCTGCCCACCCTCTGCCTCCATGGCAGACAATATTCTTCATACTCGCTCTCTCTCTACTTTTGGGCATCATGGCTTGCAACACAGACATTGAGAGGTAATCATGTTTGGTCCATTATCTACTTTTGGCATGTATCTCCCATCCCGATTGATTCCTCCAGCCATCATTTTCTTAGTGATCCCTTATCTATTCCATCTGCCTTCTCCCCTCTGCTCAAGAAGCAGGCTTCCAGCTATGGGGCAATTTCCCTGGCTCTTGTATCTAATGTCCATGCATGTCAGCCTCATGTGATGTTATTCTATAATCCACAAATGAGTGCAGTCCTTCTATGTCTGTTCCTTTCTTTCTGACTCATTTCACTTAGCATGATACTCTCCATGTTTATCTATTTATAAGCAAATTTCATGACTTTATCTCTCCTGACAGCTGCATAGTATTCCTCTTGTAGATGTACCAAAATTTCTTTAACCAGTCAACTGTTCTAAGGCACTTTGGTTGTTTCCAGATTTTGGTTATTGTGAACAGTGCTGCAATGAACATATAGGTACAGATGTCATTTTGACTGTGCTTTTTTGTGTCCTTGGGTTATATTCCCAGATGTGGTATTGCGGGGTCCTATGGAAGCTCAATTTCTAGTTTTTGAAGGACTGTCCATAATGTTTTCTAGAAAGGCTGGACCAGTCAGCATTCCCACCAACAGTTAAAAAGCGTCCCTTTTTCCCCACATCAATGCCAGCACTGGTTGCTTCTGTTTTTATGAATGTGTGACAGTCTCTGTAGTGTGAGATGATATTTGATTTTTGTTTTGATATGCATGACTAGCAATGAGGAGCATTTTTTCATGTGCCTTTTGGCAATTTGTATTTCTAAAAGGAATTTTTCAAGGCTCTGTTGAATGTGACTGAATCAATAACATTGCCTGTTAGCTTTAATCCCAAAATTGAGTTATGATGGTACAAACAAAGATGGAGATATCTGCATTATAAATTAAAACATATTTTTTTGCAAAATGAGATTTAGAGCAACTAAAAAGTCAAAATTTGCTAATAATGTAAATTTCCATAAAAATTCAACAAAACTTAAATTTACTTTTGGACTTTGAAGAAAGGAAAAAGATAAGAAAGATAAGAAAAAGATAAGATAAGAAGATTGAATTTCTGATTGGTAAAGTAGCATTAATTCTTAGATTATATCTATACCTTTAAATGTCCAGAGTGATATTCTGAAATTCCATCCTAAAAAGTTATAAAAATAATTCTGAAGCAAATCAAAGGGAAATAGACTAAAGAAATAACAAAGATTATATATAAATTCTAAGAAAAAACACAAACTGAAGGTATTGGGGGACTGACTGTGATATATTTTAGTAAAAAATGAATATTATAAATATACAATTATCAGAATGAACGGAGTAAATATTGGTAATGCTTATGAATATATAGGACTAAAATTTAAAGATCAAATTCTGCAAATAAATAAGTTTGAGGAATTTCCTAGAAAATTCCTTTTATTCTATGTGTGAAGAAATAGAATCATAAATACAATTAAAATAACTCAAATTCGCAATTGTGCATCATAATACATATAGGCAAGTTCTTTTAGTTTTAGCACTCAGTTAATCTCTATTTTACAGAACAGTTTATGTTTACCTGACAAAAACTATTCATAGGAATAGAGCTTTTTTTGAAGCAAGGAAATTGTTATTGAACCTTATTTAGCATGATTAAGTGAGAAGTATATGTTTGAGAAAGTATGCAGCATTCTTGCCTTTCTGCAGAGTGGAAAGTGGCAAGCAAAGAAACAGACAAGCAAGTGAGATATGTGCAGAAGGCAGAACACTGGCTTGAAGAGCAAGCCTGGGAATAAAGACATTTAAAATGGAATTTCCTCTATAGATTTTAAATGATGGCAAAATCTTAAAACCAAATGCAAATGAGATGTTACATAGAGCTATCATAAATATATCATTTTCTGACATTATTAGTGAAGTGCAGCTTATAAATGAAAGGATTTATACTAAAAAATTTGATTCATAGTAGAAAATAAGATGATTATACTAACAAACTAACGGCAGTATAGTTTTATCTTAGTGGATCTAACAATTAATTTGAAACAGTTTAGAGCAGGGGACAAAAGAGGAATATAACTTGTGACATCTGTACTGCCTATAAGAAACTTAAGTAACATAAATTTAATACAAAACTCATTTGTACATAAGAAAATAATAGATGTTGCCAGGTGTCACCCCTCTCCTCCTGTTTCTCTTTCACTGTTATCTAGTCACCACATCAGATATATTAATAAAATACATTAGGATTGAAATAGAAAAAAATGAAGACATGAGTATGTATACTCTGTTATATTTAAATAATTAAGACAAGACATTTTATTTCTTAGTATAAATCTACTGTGCAAGAAATAAAGCAGATTTCTGGAAGTGAGGGTGACCTGGCTACTATAGCAGCTCATCTGCTACCCTACTGAATGCCAGAGTTGATTTGGCTACTCTGGCTGGCCAGGCTGGTGTCATCCCTAACCTCCTGTTCATGTATGTTCATGTAATTCCCAAAGTGAAGCTTGGGCTTTCTCAGAGATTCATCTTCACCTATAGAAAAGGACTGTACTATGCCAAGGGAACAGGCCTATCAGCACTTGCCTGCTACATTCTCCAAGCAATCTGTCAGGGTCCCTTTGTAGAAAACTTTGAGCAGTTAAGTTGCTCCAGACATATCCAAGTGAAGCATTGCTTGGAAAAGTCAGCCTTTCTTAAAATGATTAAAAATGACTTTCCTATACCCCAAAAGCATGGGGAAACTATAGTTTGTGAAGAGGTAAATATCAATATTAAAGCAAATTGCAATAGCACTAGCAATGTGGAGAAAATAATAATTCTAAGAGAAGACAACATCTTTATGAATTAATTTAAGAAACCATAATAAAAGATGCTATGGAAAATTAGTGGGCTGGAGGCATAGCACAGCGGGTAGGGCATTTGCCTTGTATGCCGCCGACCCGGATTTGATTCCTCCGCCCCTCTTGGAGAGCCCAGCAAGCTACCGAGAGTATCTTACCCACATGGCAGAGCCTGGCAAGCTACCGTAGTGTATTCAATATGCCAAAAACAGTAAAAACAACTCTCACAATGGAGACGTTACTGGTGCTTGCTCAATCAAATGGATAAGAAACGGGATGGGGATGACAGTGACAGTGACAGAAAATTAGTATATGAGAAGAGAATAACTTTATAAACAAAAAAAATCATTGTAATTAAAAAAATTAGTTCTCAGGATCAAAGAAGTAGCTCAATGGGTTCAGCACATGCTTTACCTGCAGGAGCCTTATTCAATCTCCAGCAATGAATGGTTCACCAAACACTGCCAGCACTGAATCCAAACTACAGTGCTAGGAATGTCCCTAGCATTTACACTGTAGTTGTGAATCACTGGGTACGACCCCCAAACAAAAACCAAGAACAATAATTTCTCAATGCTTTATCAAATTTACTTTTGAACTGTAAGTTATCAAATCCAGGATTTAACACAGGTCCAGGTATGCATTTTTCTCCTGTGCGATGCCCAGGTTGATTCCTAACTACTGTGCATACTCTCCCCTCTGTGCTGCCAAGGGGCACTGCTGGTTTATAGCACAGCAGGGTTATAGAAACTCTGCATCCTTGCATTCAAGCTCTAAACCAGATGACTGGTCGAATGTCACTGGGATTGGCTCAAAGACTCCTGAACACTGCCTGAGAGGTCTCTGAAAATAATATTAAAATATATTATCAAGAGAAAAAGTCGGTAATGTATCTCTGTGATTGAGCACATTCATTATTTGTATAGACCCTAGGCTCAATTGCCTCTCGCCAAAGTAAAAATCAGGAGGGATATTATAGATAAAACACCGTAAACAATGGCAGGAAGAACTTGCGGCATCATTAATCTGCTGTAATTCCTGTGTTCTACTCACCTGTCAATAGTTGCCAATTGATAATATAGACTTTAATTCTAGATTATCCTTTGAGGTAGTTTCAGAGGAGGAAGAGATAATTAAACTGACTTTCTCCAGTGGTTGATTTGACCACATTTTTCTCCTCCACTCCCACTGCTACCGAGTGTCTCATCTGTGTACAACAATGTGAAGACCTTACTGACAATGGAGTTTAGGAAATTTCATCTTTGTCATTTTCTGACGTACTTGCCTATTGAGTATCTATGATCAAGTCAGAAAGAAAATAGAATACATACCAAGAAAATTTTTAAATATTTCAAATATGCCCACTTTCCTTTAACAGTGGCTATGACTACAAGCTTTTCTGTATGACTTGAATGCAAATAACTAAGGGAAAAAAACCTCATGATTATGTAGAGAATGATTAATGACCTAACATTTCCGTTTACTAGATAAAGTACTTTCCCCTTAGTTTGCCTCTAGATAGTATTTGGTATTCATTCTCTAACACAGTAGGAACTAAATTACACTAAGTACAAAAAAATGCACAAGTCTAAAATAGTATAAAAATGAGTGATCAATTGCCATTTAAGAAAAATCTTGAAAAGATACATCAATCTGCATGAGGGATGTATTTAATACACAATTAATTATGCAGTGAAATTTTATTTCAAAATAAATGCTTCAAACAGTTCTCTGTCTTGAAGTGGAGAAAGCAATTCACTCCTTCTGCAGTCAGAATCAAAGAATTAAGAATGACATATTGTATTATATATATTGTTTACGGCAGTGATTTCCTTGCAGGAAATTAATGAGCTAATTTAAGAAAGTGGTACAGATTATTTTAAAACTTTGTCTTCACTGTCTTCAGTACTAGTACAGAAAAAATGAGGAAAATCTAGATAACTCAGAGATAATTCAGATCTTCTGCTAGCCCTTTCTGCTATCCAATCAGTTGTAGTGCAAGTCTCAAGTATATAAGGGGCAACCACTGGAAGGGAAAAGGGAAGAAGTGTAAGCTTTGAAAATCAAGAACTTCTAGTCTCCTGAAATTTTTTTTCAGAGGCTTATGTCTTTTAGAGACCAGCAGAGCAGGCAGGGCATTTGCTTTGCACACAGCTGACCTGGGTTTGATTCCTCCGAATCTCTCAGAGAGCCCAGCAAGCTACCAAGAGTGCCCCACCCGCACAGCAGAGCCTGGCAAGGTACCCATGGGTTATTCGATATACCAAAAACAGTAACAACAAGTCTCACAATGGTGACATTACTGGTGCCCGCTCGAGCAAATTAATCAACAGTAGGATGACAGTGCTACAGTGCTATTTTTCCTTTAGGGGAATTTCTTGGTGTTTTACTTGGTGACCTTTTTATTGCCTTTTTCTTTCAAGGTTTCTTTCAATTGTAAAAAAAGAGAAGCTGCCACTGCTTTCTCTGCCACTACTGCTTCAGTGCTTCAGTTACATTAACAGCTTCTGTGTTTCCGTGTGCGTGTGTGTGTGTGTGTGTGTGTTTATTTTTTCTTTGTCTCTTTGAGTGCTTCCTGTTCTTTAGTTTTGGTCACTTAAGTTAATTCCCCATCATCACCACCACCAAAAACAGCTATCGCTTCTGTTTTTGTCATATTTGGAGGCTTCTGAAAATTCCACTGATGGTGGAGGGAGCGTTTTCTTGTGATGGATTGTCAATATGGGAGTTTCTATAAAATATAGATTCCTGACAATAAAGACTCGGGGACAGTAAAGTTCCTGGTATTGTGCTTATGCTTCATTCACAAGGAGCACCACACACTGAGCCTGTCTTTGTTGTGAGAAATTGTCACACTTGTTAATATACCTACAATAGAAAGATAAGAAATGACATATATTGATCAGGGTATAGGGAAAAGAAAACTCCACACACTGTTGATGAGAAAGTAAATTGGTATAACCCCTATGGAAAACAGCGTAGGGCATTCGAGAGAGCTTGAAGGGCTCCCGCACATTCTTGGCCTACACGGTACTCTGGTGTCTCTCAACACTGCTTCCAAGGTCCCCTCAAACACACACAAAAACATGGAGCTGAAAATAGTACAGGGTGTCTTCGTTAAAATATTAAAATTAGGGGCCAGAGCGATAGTAGTGGGTAGGGCAGTTGTCTTCCAGCGGCTGAACCAGCTTTGATCCAGGCATCACATATGGTACGCCCAAGCACTGACAGGAGTAATTCCTGAGTGCAGAGTCACCGAGTAACCCCTGAACATCACCGATTGTGACCCAAAACCCCCAAATAAATAAATAAATAAATAAATAAAATTCTACTATCGCTGCTTTTGAGATCTGAAAGATAACTCAAAGGGTGGGAATGCATGCTTTGATCGCTGGCTTTGCATGCCACCCCTCACCCCATCACTGCCACCCAGCCCAGCCCTGACCACTGATCTGGGATACTTGCACAGGCATGTAAAGTTTGACTGGGTTGGCCCTGAGGTTTCCTGAGCACTACTCTAGCATCCATCTTTTGGCTCTTATCATCACAAACACCAGTTTTACATAGCCAAAAATTCAGCGTCTAGGTATATATCCAGAAGAAAATGAATCACTATCTAAGAACTATTCAGTTACTTAGTAGAATTCCTTACAATGGCCAATAAATGGAAGATAATAAATATTCATTCACAGGTATGTAGGAAATGCTATATATTTACTATCATCTATTTTCCCCAAATAAGGACTTATTTCATTTGCACAAATATGGATGACATTTGAGGACATTATGCTAAATGAAATAGTCATACTAAGAAAGACATGATCTCATTTTGATGAAAATTCTTAAAAAAAGCACTATTTAGGAAGAGTAAAATGATTATCAGGGACTGAAGGTAAGAAAACTGGGGGATGTTGGTCAAAGAATGTACAAATGTTGAATAAAACCTCTTTATCTAAAAATTAGGTGCTGAGTATAAATATCAATGCTATATATTATATTTAGAATTTCCTGAGAAGTACATAAAATATTCTTATCACATGCAAATAAATAATTATGAGAGAATAAAGTTGTATTAACTAAATTGATATGAAAATTACTTTGTAATTTATACAAGTATCAAATAATCATGTATACATTATACAAATTCATTTATTAATTATTTCTCAATTAAGCAGAAAAAAACCCAAAATATATACTTTCTTACTTAACTAACATTAAATACAATTAAAATTGTATAATTTTCCTGGAGGGTGGCAATGTTCATTTCAGATAATTCTATACTGATTAAGATTGAACAAAATTTGTAAATGGCAGAAAATCTCTCTTCTTACAGAAATACTCATGAAGATATATTTATTTCAGACACCTGGGTTTAGAAGTTAATAAAATATGGTTGAGAAATGATCATGATCTTTATATAATCTGTATATTACATTAAATTGGGACATTTTAAACTGTTTGTTATTTTTATTTTCCCTAGGAACTTAACTAGAATCCTCATATATTAACCCAATGATATTTATTGTGATTGTTGTCTTTATTAACCTAGTGACATAATGAAAATAGAACTATAAAATCTACTCAAATCTATGACAGAGGAATAATGCAAAGGATTTAGTGCTTTTCCCCTAGTGCTTTTCCCCACTTATTTGCATGTCTATACTTTGTTTTTAAATATAAAAACTTGTGTTAAACTGAAAATCAATATTTAATCTTATTAACCCTTAAGAATGACTTGAGGGAAAGGGAAGGGGATTAATTTGTTCTAAGACACAGGGTCAACAGTTTAATTTACTTAGCATTCTATTTATGTACCAATAAAAAGAGAATATTTATAAAATATAATAAATATTTTTCTTAATAAATATTTAAATAAAGCAGCCTATATGAATTCAAGAAACCCATTGGGTAGCAATATTTGTAGAACTAATTAAATGACCTAAACCAGTGTAAACAAGTTAAACATTCAAATGCTCAGCTGTTTTACAGTGTTTTTTAAGTTCGTTTTGTTTTGTTTTGTTTTTGTTTTGGGGCCACACCCAGCAATGTTCAGGATTAGTCCTGGCTCTGCACTCAGGGATCCTCCTAGGGGAGCTTTGGGGTCAGACAAGGGGTCACGGATCAAACCCAGTGGGTTGCATGTGGTGTGGAAGCCCTACTTACTGTACTATAGCTCCTGCCCCTACAGTGTTTTTTTTTTCAATGTGTTCTTTGTGATAAAATTGTGATTACCCATGTGTCCTGAAAGATAGCATGGCCTCTTGCTTGTATGTAGCCAGTTCAGGTTGGATCACTACCCCTCCCCCAACCCCTGCCTCAATATGGTTCCTTAGCTCACCAAAAGAGATCCCTGAAGACAAAGCGTAGTAAGCTGCCTGAGTTGCTGGGTGTATTCTCAAAATAAACCAAGTGTATTTATTCAAACAAACCAAAAGCATATGTATTTTCAGAAAAGTCAGAATTGTTTAGAATAAGCCCTTGATGATTTACATGTAGCATTTCAGTTACCTATTGTTAAAGGTCCAAGCACTGCAGAGCTGAAATTCGACTTGGGTTCTTCGATCCATTGATAACAAGTAGACTAATGACGTCTAAGACAGAAAGATGACAGGAAGTATGACTGCCTTTCCTGACTGAGCTCATAGTAGTTCAGCCATGGCCTTTAGCCTAATGTTCAAAATTGTAAACAGTCTTTAATTTCTGACATTCTTGGAACCAGGTTGTAGTTAAATCCTGCAAACATTTTAGCAGCCATGTGACACAGAGAACCCTCCCATCATTTTATGGAATTTTATATTTCATAACCTTCCCCTTTACTTCGCTAGTTCTGGTATTGAGAAACTTTCAATAAAAAAAATCTAGAAAGTTAATATTCTGTGACAGAAACACAAGCATTTAAAAACTTAAATATCCATTTTTAATTTGAGTTGTAAAGTTATTTTAAAAGTAAGTTTATTTTAAAAGTTACATTAGTGTTTTACAATATTTTAACCATATATTCATGAAGTGAAGTTTTGTCAGTATGTCAATAAAATGAATTTTAAGTAATTGGAAAAAAGTCTGATTTATAGGGTTAAAATAAAAGCAAAATCCCCAAAATTGGTTTTATAAGACTAAGTTTTTGTCAGCTTCAGAATGAAATACAATGACAATGTAATATTGATTTAACATTCTACCTAATGCAATGGAACTGTCATCTCTCCCATTTAATTGCAGTGGTCAATCATGTAAAGAAGATAAATATCCACTATCTTTTAAGCTGTTTGGACAGTCATGGGCAGAGTGAAAAGAAAGCTTTTCTGAGATGATCCTTTGAGCTGGCAGACCTATCTTTTATCTGTAGATAATACTTTTGAAAACCACAGAGTTCCCTGAACACAATACACATACTTTTGCTCAGCCTGGGAAAATGTCAGCCAATTTAGCTTCACACTCTTCAAAGTACGATTAGACTCAATGAGGTGGAGACATCTATGGCTATAGTCTATAATAAAATAAAAATAGATAAGTCATACTAGCAAGTGTCAATATAAATTGGAGTCACCATATTGCCAGCAAGTGCATTATGTTCTCCACTAGGCTGGATAGAAAATAACATATTCTTTAGCACTATACTTCAAAAAATCACTATAGCATATTGAATTTTCTTTTCACCTATCCCTTTAAAATTATAGTAATGCTATATATCAGTTTTCTAGGTCTGCTATACAACATCTCACAAAATTATTCGCTTAAAAAATTGACATTTAGTATCTTAATATCTTAATGATGCCATTATTCCAAAATTAAGGTATTGGCAAATTTGGACCCTTTGATATAGCTAAAAGAATAATCTGTTTCAGGTCTTCTTTGCTTTGAAATGGACAACTTTTTTTGATGGCATTGTGTGTGTGCATGTATGTGTGGGGGGAGGGTATGTGTTTGTGTGTCCATATTTCTATACTTATAAAAAGTGATATTTGAGTGCGTCCACTCTATCCCAGATGACCTTATCTTAACTAATTACACATGACAACCTTCTTTTTCAAAATATGTTCACATGCATAGGTGTGTTATAAAGCAAATTTCCAAAATATAAATGCACAAAACTTTATTATCAACCATTTTGTAAATCATAGTGTCTCACTGGGCTGGAGCGATAGCACAGCCAGTAGGGCATTTGTCTTACACTCGGCCAACCCGGGTTCAATTCTACTATCCCTCTTAGAGAGCCTGGAAAGCTACTGAGACTATCCCACCTGCATGGCAGAGCCTGGCAAGCTCCCTGTGGCATGTTTGATATGCCAATAACAGTAACAATGGAGACACTACTGGTACCCGCTCGAGCAAATCTATGAACAACAGGATGACAGTGTGACAGTGCTACAGTGTCTCATTAATATTTGGGAGAATAAAATAAAAAGATGTTTTGTGGGGAGTAAAGTGGATAACGGAATTCATCAAATACTCTCTGCTGCAGAATTTTAAATAACAATACACACAATGGATCGTAAGATAAATGATTAGAGGGTTGGAGAGATACACAACAAGCTGAGTATAAGTTTTTCATTCTGGAAGCCCAGGTTTGACCCCTGTCACCTCATATTCCCTGACAGCCTCCACCAGGAGCAACCTTCAAGCCAGAAAAGAGTATATCATGGCCCCTGAGCATTACCAGATATGATGCTCCCCTGCCAACAACATAAATATTAACCACACCATACATTTGCCAATGATAAATTCAGGTTTTGTATATTTGAGAATCATCCTTAAAATTCTCCATCTTCCCTAAGATTATTGCAATGGTTTTAGTAATATTAAAGTAATTATTGAAGCAGAGGTGAAGGAGAAAGTGAAACTAAGGATCAATGGTGAAGGGGAAATAGACAAAATGAACCTCACACCACAATGTGATGATAATGAAGTTTCAGCAGGAAGCATGCTTTGCTAAATTCTTTCTACCCGGGGCTAAGAAATATGTTTTATGGTGGCATTAATATACTCACATTATTGTTAGTATCCCAAGTGATACCCTTTTGCCAGCCATCATTAAAACACATAAGAATCAATTTAATAAGGCTCAACTAAATAAAATTAATTAATTATATTTCTATTAGTTCTAGAGATTGTAAAAGATGCACTAGGAGAGAAGTTCAAAATAATCTTTTAAAAATAGATTATCTTAGCTGAGACTCTCTTTAAAACCCTCTAACTACTTAGTGTTTCTTAATGAGAAAAATTATGGACCCAATATACCCTCTCTTTAACAAATCAATAAAACTCTAAAAAAATCAACACCCATGACTTATGGAGGTAACTGATTCAAATCAAGTCGGTGCCTTAAAAGCCACATTAAGTGTTTATATTTTACAATTGCATATAAATCGTTAAGCTTTGGCAGCATATTCTTGTTAAAAGTTCATTGTGGAAATTGTAAGCTGCCATCATTTCTGCTTCTACAACCCTCAAGAGAAAATCTTTTGTGTTTCCTGGAAGAGGTCTAAAAGTGTTATTAAAATTTCTTTAAAGATAAATACTGTAGATTGTGCCCCATATAAACTTAAGAGTGCATTGATGTACTCAAATTCAAATTTATAAAATACACAATAATATTGAGTCTGCATATAAAATTTATAATTGTTTTCAGTGTTTTTACAGAACAGAATGAAGAAAATTGAAGAATGAATCACTGAGTAAAAAAATATATTCCTATACATGACATGGATATTTAAAAATAAGTACAGCTTAATAATTCCTTATAATCTTGGGTCTATAAACACAGTGGATGTACTTACCATTTTATTCATTATTTACTTTTTTTTGTTTTGGGGTCACACACAACAGTGCTCAGGAAGCTTACTGTGGCTCTGTACTCAGGGATCATTCATAGGGGACCTCAGGGGACCATAATGGGTGTCAAGGAGCAAATTCATATTGGCCACAAGCAAGGCAAAACCCCTAGCTTGTATCACTTTGGTCCCAGACTTGTCACTAAGAAAAAAAGTATCCTTTAAAAAAGTATTACTGTAGAAAAACACATTGCAAATCTAAAATGACACAAAAAGAGGAATGGCTGTTCTGAATATCTTCAATAGGTTAAACATATATATTCATAAATTGATTCTTCTGCATGTTGCTATGAAACAAACGATTTTCATTTACAACGTTTGCAATGTATTCTCTTTGGGGGTGAGAGGGGCAGAGGGCACACAAAGTCTTTCTCAGGGCTTACCTCTGGCTCTACATTCAAGGATTATTCTTGATTGGCTCCGGGGACAGTGTAGTTGTGCCAACCATCAGCCTGGATCAGCAGTATGCAAAGTAAGCACACTACCCACTGTATCTATTTCCCTGGCCCCTGAAAGGTGTTCTTTAAAGCTTTGTGATCCTTGAGTAAGGAAATATTACTCTGGAAAATTTGGGGTAACATAATAAAATAAGCATTAAATATAGAAATAATGATAATTAAATATGAAATATTAAGGAAATTAAAATATAGATGTTTTCTGTGATAGGGAAAGACATAAGTTGCCTATCCTAAAATCTCTACTATACCAAATTATTACAGTGAAATTTAGCACATTAAAATGTGCATATAAGTATTTTATCTGATTTTTCAAAGCTACTATAAGGTATTCTTGACTGATGAAAGAGAACCTTCATTTTCCCCTTTTCATTCTCCTCCTCCCTTTTTCTCCACCTCCTTTTTCTCTTTCAGAAAGGAGATTGTCACATAATAATTGTATAATAAATGATAGCTTAGAATCACTCTTGTAACACCTCTACGGTAATTGATTCAGGAAAGTATCATTCTAAACACTAAAAGTTTAAGAGGTGATGAAGACTGACTAATTGCAGGGTATTAGAGTATCATCATCATTTTACTTAATAAGGGGGGATTGACTTTACAGAGGGAAAATCTATAGGTGACAATCACAGCTGGGTAACTAAAGATCAAATCATAGAAAGGGGAATATTTGACTCATTTTTACAATTATGATATGTTGTAACATAAACTACTACAGCATCAACTGCTAGGAGTTTTGTAACTAATTTTTAATTTGTAAAATTTTAAATTGTTGCACACAAGTTAGATGCTATCAAATATTTGGCCAGAAAGAGTTTAATTATTCCTGTGGAATGTTTTTTTTTTTGGTTCAACCAGCATAGTCCCATTCAAAAGCCAAATTTATAGAAAAATAAATCGCAGAAACGATAAAAATGCACCCTCTCACCCTCGTTTGTCTATAGCATTTCCCATGTGTCACTTTACTCTGATAGCTAAATCTGAATGCCTGATTAGCTTCTGTCCACTAGAGCACACTTTGCTGCCCTTTTTCATGTGAGTAAGGCAAGAGGCAGCAGGGAATTAATGTTTTGAGAAGGCCTCAAACAAAGATTGACTAGAATTTAGTCTAACAACTCTTAACTCTCTCACCTTTCCAGGTGATGGATAGTGGAGCTATGGGAGGCATGCACTGTTCTCTGGCTCTGGATTCCCTGGAGGGATCCGGTGAGTCACTCACAGTGGGAGCTGGCTTGGCAACACGCACTTTATTGATTGCTTTTCTTTCCCTGTCTGACTTTTTCCATTCCTTTCTGTGTTCCCTTCACCTTTCTGACATGCTTGAATCATCTGGTCTATTTTTGTGAGAACCTAATTTAGGACTTTTTTCTTGATCACAATGAACTTAGAATGGTTACAAATGTGAATAAATCATATTTGTATTTCTTTAATGTAGTGATACATAATAAAAGATTATTGGAAATGCACATGGATTGTATTAGTCATGATAATATGTTTCTATTCTTAGAAGGTATATGTTAAAGCCCTTAAGGATAATGTATCATGATATCTGCAACTGTTTCCTGTGGTTTTCCATTAAAGAAATAAATCATAGATATAAACATATACACTCTGATAAAAATAGGTTATGTTAGGCAAAAATTGCTGAGGGTTAAAAATATCAAATATCTACAGTGAGCAAATTATATAATAAACTTGAATTTGTAGGAAAATACAGTAATAATTCTAATGTAGATACTTTACACCTCAAAAACAAGTGTTAGCTAATTTTTTGTATAGAGTTGTTTAGTATAGAGAGAAAAGAAGTGAATAAGACAATTAGCTGCTTAAACCATAGTTTAAAGTCAGTTGGAAGAGTATTCGTATAAACAACTAATTGTACACTTAATGATATAATTAGAGTTAGATAAGTGTAATGAAGGAGAAGAACAGTGTGTTGACATAATATTAATGGGAGGATGTAGCTTTATTAGTGGATTAGGGGAAATTTCTTCATAGAATCAACATTGGAGCTGAAGAATTGCAAAAGTTAGCGTGTGTGTCTGTGTGGTATGTTTGTGTGTGTGTGACAGAGAGCATGTAACACAAGAAAAATCACTTTATTTAAAAACATTTCAAATTAGGAATAAAACAAATATTTCATGGGGGTAAAAT
The DNA here is from genome assembly GCF_027595985.1 of Sorex araneus. Taxonomy (NCBI): domain Eukaryota; kingdom Metazoa; phylum Chordata; class Mammalia; order Eulipotyphla; family Soricidae; genus Sorex; species Sorex araneus. The sequence continues at coordinate 226,522,427 of NC_073313.1, read as the reverse complement.
ATGACAAATACAGCTAAAGTGTGGGGGAAATAAGAAAAGTATTAATTGTCTTATTAAGAAGACTTGGCATGGGACTGGAGAAATAGTATGGAATCTGATTCTATCCCTGGAACCCCTATGGACTCCCAGGTTAACCAGGAGTGATCCCTGAGTGAAGAGCAAGAGAAAGCTCTGAGCATGATTGGGTGTCATATAGAAGCAAACAAACAGAAAAGAAGGGAAGAAACAGGTAATAGGATCATTATACATATCACTGAAACTGAAATGTGAAAAAGATAGAACTAAATAAAAGTTGTTCTCTATGCTTATTAGGAATGTTATTGTTTATAACCTTTTTGAGATTGCATATTTTATAATTATTCTGATACTGACATCTTGAGGCTTTGCTGACAATGGATGGGAGAGCTCCACTTAGGGTAGCAAATTCTGCAAAATAAAAATTCACTAGGATTATATCTTTCCAGTCCAACCTCCTCCTTTATTGAAATCTCACAATGCTCTTACATTTGAATCATTGTTCTCCAGCCCTAACTACTACTTCAGGGTCATAAACCAGAAAAAATATAATAGCAATAATATAATGTATGAAACGATCAAAATTATTCAAATTGTCAATCAAGTGAATCTAGAGATAGAACAGCAGCTAAGGTATTTGCCTTACACTTTCCAACCTGGATTCAATCCCAGCCCCACCAGGAGTGATCCCTGAGTGCAGAGCCAGAAGTAAGCTCTAATTCTAACTGGCTATGACCCAAATATTTTTAAAAATAATTAGTGACAATAGTTAATGAAATTTCTCATCAGAAATTGATTTAGCTTGTTCATCATGCGTCTCCTATTCTTGCTTGTGAAAATGAGAAAACAAAACAGTTCAAGTAAATATGTTCTCCCAGCTCAGTCTACTTTCTATCAAACTTGATGTTTTGCTCAATGTAACTCTAGATTGTGAGGTATATCCATTCGAGAATTGTAAGCAAAAAGATACCTTTTAAGTGGAACTATCTCCTAATTTATTGATAAAACATACTGTAGTAAAACTTGTATTTTAAGATTACTAGATCATGAAACAACAAGAAAAAAGTATTAGTGAGAAGCAGTAAACATTAAGCAAGATCTTTTTTGAACTATAGTATAGTACTTAAAATGTTAAAATTTTAGTTTTGACAAATTTAACATCATAAAGGATGTTAAATTTGTAAAAGTAAAAGTTGGGAAATCTGGTTGCAAGGAATTCAGAAACTCAACTCTAAATCAATTTTTACCCCTAAATCAAATATCTATTTAAAAAATTATGCCTAGAAATGGCAAGTCTGCATTCACTGCTGCACGACACTTCATACTACACACCACCCATACTCCAAGAGTACTGTAGCACAATTGGTCGGGTTCAAAGTAGGAAGCAGCCAATCTTAGAGGGAATTTTTTTTACAGATATGTATATATGCATATATATATACATATATATTTAAGCATACAAGGCTCAACCTTTAACAACATGTTAGTGATCTCTTATAGAAGGTTTTAATGGCCCCCTGGGTAAAATACAGCAATCTTCACACAGTTTCCTCTAAGGAAACTTTTCTTGCAGCATTTTCAGTAGTTATTCATAATAAACAGTACAAAATTTATTATTGGCTCTGCTTTGGGATAGGGGTTGTGGTTCTGGATGGAAACATCTGAAATGTGGTGGTGGGAAGGTGTAATGTTTGTGGGATTGGTGTTTGAATATTAAATGTAATCAAATATTGTAAGCTACCATATAAAATAAAAATTAAAAAAAAAGAAATGGCAAGACTGTATGTGAAAATGCTAACTGGGTACTGTAATCATAAGAGACATGCATGCACATTTAAATAGGTCATTTCATTTAAACTGATTTGAGCTAAGCATTATTTGTCACCTATCCTCTTATTTTCCTCCATGCGGAGGCTTACTCAATTGCTCAATTGGTGAATGGCAAACACTGATTTACATCTTTATTTTAATAAGATTATTATTATTATTATTGCTGGTGAAGATGATGTTTTATTTTTTTATTTCATATATCAGAATTTTATTTTTATCTCCAGTAACAACTCTGCAGAAGAGTTCCTGATAAAGCAGAAGATAGTTTACAGTTCATGTGTTTTTACCAGCTATTGGTAACAGAGGGGAATATACATTCAACCTTGAAGTTAGAGGCAAGATTTAGGTAAAAAGGAAATCATTGTTTATACTTAGCAATTTCACCTTCATGATTTGACCAAAGATTCTTAATTCTATGTGACAATACATACTGTATTTGTCATTCTACATGCTAGGGAATCATACACACTTTCCATTTTAGGTAGCTTTTACTTTAAGGAGTATAAAGAATAATAATTTGAAGTATTTAGAAAGCATATTTAGTACATATTTTGCTTATATTTCTGAGAAGTATAAGTAGTTATCAGAACTTATTCACTGTTATAAAAACTCTAATTTTATTTTTTAAAAGTTTAAAAGTTATGTTCAAGTTTTAAAGTCTATGTATTTGTATTCGTATATTTAGAAAGTAAATAATGTATAATAGTCCTTTGGGTTTTGAATTCAAATTCCAAAATCTCTCTCTCTCTCTCTCTCTCAATCTGTAGAGAAAGAGAATAATTTTCTTTCATAGTTTGTCTTTTTAATAGTGTTTTCTTATCTTTACTAGACAGAAATACTTAACATAGCACATCCCTGCTTACCAATAAAAATGTAGTAAATAGCTTAGCATGCTATTTGATTTTGATTTATCTTATTATAGTGCAGTTTATAGCTACAGATTTATATATTGAGAAGGCAAATACTTACACAAGTAACATTTTTTACATAAGTTACTTTTGTAATTACCTCACTTCCCTCAAATGAAATTACATTCAAAAGTGTTTTTTTTAAATGAATAAGATATAATCATTCAAGTTTATTTCACAGAGCACCCAAGCAATACTTCAATTTGAAAATAATTGCATTGTATGAGAAGTGATCATAGAGGAGGTTCTTCACAGAAAATACTGTTAGAAAGAAAATAGAATTGGACTCCTAATCTAAAAGCTTTAAGTATATTTTCTACAACATTGTTTATCTTTCTGCATTAATTTGTGCTTAAATTTAAAGTTTATTTTCTTTTCATTAAAGCTTGAGTATCCTCAGATAATATTAGGACATTTATTTTAGGTATTTTAGTTTACAACTTTGCCATTTGATGAATGCTACAAATATAGTAATCTTCAATATTTAAATGTGCATTTTAACTATAACATTTCCAGAGGCCTTCCTGACCTCCATGACTTGATCAAACTCTTTATCTTTCACAGAGTATCATGTCCTTTTATTTTTAAGTACACTTACTATGCCAGAAATTTTCCCCTACTTTAAGATTTATCTTCTTAATATCCCTGCCAACTCGTGGGCCAGAAAATAGTACATCTAGTACAGTTCTTGTTTTTATGTGGCCAACCTGAATTCAATCTCTGGCATCCCTTGTGGTCCCCCGAGCACTGACAGGAGTGATTCGTGAGTGCAGTCAAGAGTAACCCCTGAAAGTCGCCAGATGTGACCCTTAAAAGCAAACCAAAAAAAAATCTGTTTACTCAGATTATAAATTTCATTAAGTTAAGGATTATAATTTTGTATTTCTTTGTCACCAACACCTTACACCATACCTAGTACTGGAGAATGTTTGAAAATTCTTTGCTGAATATATAAAATGCATAAATATATGACTTTCACACTTAAAATATGTTCTATTTAAAGTGTCTTGCAACTTTTAAACTTTTGAAACAGCAAGCATAAAATTTGAAGATAAATAAGAATTTAGTCTCTTTATTGCTGCATGCCTGCTTAATTTGATCCTATTTAAAAACAAAACAAAATAAAAAAAAATAAAAATTGCAGTTAGTGTTTATATACCGTGAAGTATTTATTAAGTTTCTTGGACTTTTTGTGCACTTGCAGTTCTTATGTTGTCTATTCTTTTCTATGTCTTTCTGAGACTGAAATGGTAATATTCATTTATTTGTTAAAAAAACTGAGACTTAATTTAGAGATTGCTTTAAGCCTCTGAGGTTTGATTCAAACTCTAGAAGGATTGGGGCAGAGAGTAAGTGCATGAATTAAGGTGGATGTCTTTTTTGTGGCCGGTCTCAGTTTGATCCATGGTACCATATGGTGCCCTGAGCACCATGGCAGTGGAGGGGCTAAACAACACTCTGTCCTCATGTTCTCTCATTGAACTTCTAGTATGTTGGCAAAAAATCACCAGGAGGGATACTTGGGTACAAATTATTACCCTCCCTCTGCCACAGATAAACTTGAGAATATTTGATCATGAAGCCAAACTTTACTTAATCTACTATGATTTATTGTTCATCTATACTAAACTTAATTGTGTTTTAATTGTTATAGTGATGTTATATAAAACTCAATAGTTATTTATATGTTCCATATATATACTGGCCCACATTTGTTTCATAATATCATATAGTACTGCACTGTAGCACTGTTGTCCCATTGTTCATCAATTTGCTCGAGCGGGCACCAGTAACGTCTCCATTGTGAGACTTATTGTTACTGTTTTTGGCATATTGAATAAGACACGGGGAGCTTGCCAGGCCCTGCCATGCGGGTGGGATACAATCGGTAGCTTGCCTGGCTCTCAAGAGGGACAGAGAAATCGAACCTGGGTTGGCTGCATGCAAGGCAAATGGCCTACCTGCTGTCCTATCGTTCCAGTCCATGATAATATATAAATATTTTAAAATATTTAAAAACAAATGCTAGTAAAGCTAATTATAATTCTTCTATGGGATTTGATTTGTATATACTGATTAAATAATGTAATAACAGCACTTTATAAAATTATATATTTAATTTAAATATTTGCATTGACCTATCTCTATATAAATAAACTTTCACTTGTATGTATGAATCATCTTCCTGGCACAGCTGCTAGCACTTCCATGCCTATCACTTTTCCAACTTGTTGGGTTGTACATAAAATTTCTTCCCAGAATTAAACAAAGCTAATGCATTGCGAATCATTCTAGAACTGTGTATTGCTTATATCCCTAATTATATGCATTGTGATGATTGTACTTTCTCTAATAACCTATTTTTGCTTGGAGGGAAAACAAAACAATGACTTTCACTTTACAGAGCCACAAATTAGAGACCAAGAATAACCTTTCACATATTCCAGGCACTGCCTTCTAATTTGTAAATGGAGGTCATGAATCATCTAATCAGACAGACTTCATTTGAAATGGCACACACTACAGAGCATTCATAATGCAAATCCTGCGCATACACATTCATAGGTCAATTGATTTTTTTCTCTCTTGCTATTGTTCATGTCAGTCATTGAATTTTTTAGCCTTATACATTTCTTTCTTTGTTAGTAACGTCTATTTATTTCTATAAACCAAATTAAAGCCTATATAGAAAATGACAGTTTTATGAAAGTTGAAAGATAAGCAGTGAGAAGACATAAGAAAAAGAATGTCTCCACATACTTGAATATTCCTGAAGTTTTGCCACCTGCTGGATTTTGTTCTTTAATTTTTTTTTAAATTTTTTCTTATATTTTGCTTCTTTGATGGGGTTTTCAGCATCACATTATTAAAACAATTGTTGATCACTAATGTGTTTTTTGCCTGTTGGTACAGTCAATTTAACCCTCAATTAATTACTATTGATTCTCCATCTAAGCTTTGCCTTTTCTTCTTCCTAAACCTTCTCCCCCCACTACTCCCAGCCCCCTCTCCCCCCCGAGACAATATTTAAGGTCATTTTTAAATTTATGTTCATTTTTATGCCAATATTTTTTAGTTTGTCTTGGTAAATTTTACATATATTTTAAGGAATACACAGTCCTATATGTTCCATATAACTGTTTGAAGGCTTCTCAGACGTAGATTTCTAGTCCTCTGGCTTTATAGGGGTCATATGAAGCTCAAAAGAAGGAATGGGAGTACTTTGCTCTTTTCTAGGTCCTGCAGCTTTCACAGAATCCATAGTAACATAGATGTTTTAGGTCCTGAGCTGATTTCTGGACTCTGCAGAAACTAACTTTTGGAAATATTGCCAGTGTTTTAGTGATCTATCCAGACAAGCAGTTCTACAAAGGTAGTCTTTGCACCATTATTGCTCCTATTTCAGGATCATTCTTCTCATTCACTATCCTATATTTTCTTTCACAAAACATTTTTTTTCTCTTTCAGGCAACTCTTCAATTATTTAAAGAAAAAGACAAACAATTCTTAACGAAATTATATAGAGTCCAAAGATCCCCAAACTCTTTTATCTTATATTTAAATTGCTTTCATTAAAATGAGAAACTAAACTCGTCAAATACCCATTGCCTTGCTTCTTTGTACATTGTCATGGCTCTGTAATGTATTTTTTTTCCTGTTGTGTGGTCATTTCTTCAGTCCTACCTTCCAGAGATGACAAAAATATAAGTGCAATGTCTTGCGTTGCTTTCCTCCTCTTCATTGTAAGGTTATATATGATGTTGGAGAATGCACATATGCTGCCACAGCCCATGTGCTGTTTGTGCCCATGCGGCGGAGCACATGTGGCACCCACATCTCTCGTCATGAGATGTGTACTTTCCTGCTGTCCCGTCGAATGCTGCGATGTGTGTAGGGACTCTCTATGCCCTTGGAGTAACCTGTGTTCTCTCTTTTTTTTTTCCTCAGAGTTCTTTTTTTTTAATTTTATTTTTTTATTATTATTTTTTAATTTAATAGCTTATTTTTAATTAGTGAGTCAACGTGAGGGTACAGTTACAGATTTATACATTTTTGTGCTCATGTTTCTCCCTTACAAAGTTTGATAACCCATCCCTTCACCAGTGCCCATTCTCCACCACCAGTAAACCCAACATCCCTCCCCCCCTCCCCAGTCCTGTCTCCCCCCACCCCACACTGCCACTATGGCAGGGTATTCCCTTTTGTTCTCTCTTTCTGATTAGGTGTTGTGGTTTGCAATAAAGGTGTTGAGTGGCCATTGTGTTCAGTCTCTAGTCTATATTGGGCCCGCATCATCTTTCCCCCACATGACCTCCAACCACATTTTACTTGGTGTTCCCTTCTCTGAGTTGCCCAGAATGAGAGACCAGCCTCCAAGCCATGGAGACAACCTCCTGGTACTTATTTCTACTATTCTTGGGTGTTAGTCTTATAGTCTGTTATTCTATAGTCCACAGATGAGAGCAATCTTCCTATGTCTGTCTCTCTCTTTCTGACTCATTTCACTTAGCATAACCATGAGATACCACCTCACACAACAGAGGCTAGCACACATCCAAAAGAACATAAGCAACCACTGTTGGAGAGGATGTGGGGAGAAAGGGACCCTTCTACACTGCTGGTGGGAATGTCGGCTAGTTCAGCCCTTTTGGAAAACAATATGGACAATTCTCAAAAAACTAGAGGTTGAGCTCCCATTTGACCCAGCAATACCACTGCTGGGAATATATCCCAGAAAAACCAAAAAGTATAGTCGAAATGACATCTGCACTTATATGTTCATCGCAGCACTGTTTACAATAGCCAGAATCTGGAAAAAACCCGAGTGCCCTAGAACAGATGACTGGTTGAAGAAACTCTGGTACATCTATACAATGGAATACTATGCAGCTGTTAGAAAGAATGAGGTCATGACGTTTGCATATAAGTGGATCAGCATGGAAAGTATTATGCGTTCTCTCTTGAGTGTGTTATTCTCTCTGTCTCACTCTCTCCCCCTCCACACCTTCAAAAACCCTCCAAATAATGTGTTTGCTTAAAAAAAAGTGTTGGAGAACTTGATACTCCTTAGTTACAAACTAAGCCTCCATTATTGAAATAGAATAAAACAGAATCTATGTAATTATATTGAAAGCATGAGAAAGAAAGCATTTATTTCTTTTGTGAGGGAGAATAACAAATTATTTTAAAAAAGCACACAGAAAATTAAAAAAAATAAAAGCTGAGAAGGGAAAAGGTTAAAGAACAGACATATCATGATTAAACTTCAGAGGTAAGATTAGTAAGCAATAAATTTTCTATAAGCAAATCTTTGTAGTTTATCTATAAAATACGATTTAAAGATATGTAGAAAAGAATAGAACAAGTAGAGTTTTGGTTTAGGAGCATATTTACTATAAACTGACCAAATTGTTCTCAAGGAAGAGTCATATGTTTATAAATTATCAATAATGGAGACATCTCTAAAAATTTAATTTTCATTTTAAACATCTTTATTACATAAAAATATATGAAAATGAATGTTAGCTAAAAATTATGATGGAAAATTGTGCCACTACTGGTAGAATGAAATACATTTGTATGTCATTTATATAATTGTATTTCATTTATAATATGGATATTAAAAATATGCTTGTATACTATATTATTATTCTGTATTGTTTAGAAGTGTTACAAACCAAACTAATGCCTGGGTAATATCATGAAAACGCCTGTCACACTAACAATTTCAACACACTTCTGTGTTATTTACTCATAGTATTATACTTTTAAAATAATATTTATAATACTCTAACGTATAATTTTTTATTCTGTACTTTTAATTTAGAAGTGGCATAGATTAAGCTATCTCACAATGACTTGTCACACTATCAATTCCAAAAAATATTCTTAAACCAAGAATGAGGCAAAATTGCTGGTCTTTTTAAGCACATTTAAAATATTTTTATATTATGTGATGGCTAAAATAATCAGGAAGTTAAGATGATAATTACAGTTAGATTTTTTTCTTCTCCCTTTATCATACAATAAAGTCTCTTGTCTTTAAGAACAGGATGTGTTTTAGGGGCTGGAGCAATAACACAGTGGGTAGGGCGTTTGCCTTGCACGCGGTTGACACAGCTTTGATTCCCAGCATCCCATATGGTCCCCTGAGCACCACCAGGGGTAATTCCTGAGTAAAGAACCAGGAGTAACCCCTGTGCAATGCCAGGTGTAACCCAAAAAGCAAAAAAAAAAAGAAAAAAAACAGGATGTGTCTTAGGGAGATAATATCCACATGTCCACATGATTTCAAGCAATATTTTAATACTTGAGCATAATTATAGACACACATTGACTTGGTAAAATAGTAGCAATTCAACTTTAAATATTCTCTTAGGGTAACAATAAAAACATATTTAGAGGTACACCTGCCACCTCTGTCTTCCCTCTTAAGATATCTTCCCTTTAGGGGAAGCTATTAAAAGTTACATCTGGGAAATGATCCTCCTTGGGATGTGTACTTTGCCTTTTCTATTCTGAAGCAGATTGTATTCTCTCTTGGGCATGTATCTCTTTCTGTCTCTCTTCTTCCCTCAATTTAGTCCCCCAGTACACTTGTTTCAGATAAAAGAGAGGAAAAGTAAATTTAAAAATACATTTAATTTTTAAACTCACAGTAGATAGAAGTTTCTATAGAAATAAAAAGCGTATTTGTGAACTATAAATGTATATTTGAAAGTAGATTCACAGATAATCAAAAGTTATATATCTACTGTAAAACTGTAAAACAATTTGTTGAACTTTAATAATTTTCTTGTAGTTTGGGTTAAATTATTATTATTTTTTCTTTTTATTTCATTTTTATAAAGTTGTTCAGAATAATTCATTACACTTAATATTTCTAATACCAATTCCACCATCATTACAACATTCTACCACCATATTTTGATTGTTTCCACCCCACTCCTCAAAGCCTACCCCACAGGACCTAAATAATCTTTTTTTTTATTGCTTGTTATGAATAATATGCTAAAAATGATATAAAACGTTTCCTTAGAGGCAAGTGTGGGAAGATTGTTGTATTTCATCCTGGAGTCATTAAGTTCTTGTTTTGGCACATCAGTGATGTCTATATGAGCTATCCCATGAACACAAATGTGTCTTGAACTCCAGGAATTTTTCCATTAGCATGGCAGACATTGAGTTCTGGAGGTTTCCAGCTAACAGTAATCTATTGGGGTGGGTCAGGGAACTCATCTGCCACCCTCCATGTTGCCCGGGTTCAGACAGTCTGGTGTGGGGTCTGAAGGCATCTCTATGGCGTGTTGCTATGTGTTGCTGTCTTCTGAGAGATTTATTTGTGAGTCTTTGGATCATGGCCATTAATAAGCTCATATGGCACCAGAAACAGTTCATGAACATGACTATCAGGCTACCAGAAGCATAGAGAGATGGTGGGAGTTTGCCCATTCCTCACTCCATGCAAGCCTGTAGATTCCAGTCACAAATCCTATATACCTGGGCTCTTCAGCAGATTAACTAATGGATGAGATTTGTCTGAGCCTGTGGAAGTCAGCTGTGAGCATGGCATTGATCGAGTCCTAGAGCTTTTTGGCTGCCAGGGCTCTATTCTATTCGGGCTGGTTGGGGTAGTCACCCACGCCGCTATGGATTGTCCCAGATGAGGCAACCTGGCCCAGGGTCTGGAAGCATCTCTATGGCATGTTGCTCTCTTTCAAGTGTTTGGGTTAAATTATATATAAATACATAGAAATATATGTCTTGGACCCTCTGCGCCTAAAGACTTTGATTCCAGAGATCTAACACATTCGGGCATCCAGCACAGCATCCAATAGCAATGCACTGGGACTGCGAACTGGGCTACAAATCTGTGTTGCAGGGGGTGGATTTTTTTCCTCTCCACCCTGTCTTCTTGCACGGAAACCGGCGGGTTGGTGGCACCCACGTGGCAGGCGCCATCTTCTGAGACTCCAAACCCAGAGGTATTCGGTTTTTACTTTTGGGGCTCCCAGGAACTTATGGGAAGGGGGCGTAACCGGCACGCCCTCGGCCCAGATAAATATGGAGCTGCTGAGCGTGAAGTGGACCCTCTGCGCCTAAACACTTTGATTCCAGAGACTTCTTACAGCAATGCACTGGGACTGTGAGCTGGGCTATGCAATTTCTGGCAAAATTTTCCCTGGACTTTATACAGAAATCCAAAACCTTAACATTTATAATTGTCAGCAATTATAATTTATAATTGTCAGACTTAACATTTAGAATTGTCAGCAATGTGAAACGGTTCCTTTTGAACAGTTCTGATTTGGGGGGGAAACTCCAAATAGTAACAGTAAGTTTTTGTTGAAATATTGAAGATTATTAATGTAGCAGCCACCTCTCTGGACTGTGAACTAAGCAAAAGCCCCACACTGCTGATGCGGCGTGGCGTACACCATACTATAAGGCGCGGGAAGGGGATGAGGGGGAAAAAAAAAAGAAAAAAAGGGAAAAGGAAAAAGGAAAAAAAAAAGAGAGAGAGTTATGTACTTGTAGCAGTGGGGCTACTACATATCTCTTCATTTCCAGCAATGGAAAACTAATTATCAAATGCTCCTTGGTAGTAGGTCTGTCTCTCTTGGGTGGAAACTCCAACAACTATAGTGAGTTTTGTGTTGAATTATGGAATGTAATCAAGGTAAAGAGAAAATGAAGTGAAATTCATTAGTTATACAGTAGGGGGTAGGGGGCGGGGGCGGGGGGTATACTGGGGTTTTTGGTGGTGGAATATGGGCACCGGTGAAGGGATGGGTGTTTGGATATTGTATAACTGAGACATAAACCTGAGAACTTTGTAACTTTCCACATGGTGATTTAATAAAATGTTTTTTAAAAAAGAAATATATGTCTTTATAAATACATATTAAGGGGCTGGAGTGATAGCACAGCGGTTGGGCATTCACCTTTCACGTGGCCAACCCGGGTTCGATTCCTCTGCCCCTCTCGGAGAGCACGGCAAGCTACCAAGAGTATTGCGCCTGCACGGCAGAGTGTGGCAAGCTACCCGTGTCGTATTGGATATGCCAAAAACCAGTAACAGTAAGTCTCACAATGAGAGATGTTACTGGTGCCTGCTCAAACAAATCAATGAGCAATGGGATGACAGTGACAGTGACAGTTACAGATAAATACATATTATATATTAACATTATATATTAATATATACTATATATTAATACATTTATTCTACAACTGATTAAATTAAGAGTATTATAAAATAGTAAATGATAAAAGACATAAAATTTTTATTCAGAAAGCTGCATTACAATATTTGAATTACAGCTTAGGGAAATAATGATTTATTAAAATCAACAGACCAGAAGTATTTGATATATTCTTTCATGTCATTGGTCCCATAAATGTATTTCATTTTCCTTTTTATTTCTTTTAAATTAAAATAGAAACTACAACATTTGCCTTTTTGAGAAAAGAAATATATTTTTACTATACTTTAATTGGTGCTGAAATTAGTATCTGAAGTGCAATATAGCACAGCCTGCTATAAATAAATAATACAAAAGATGAATATATGCTTGAGGATACTATCTAACATAAAATTAAAGAAGATCCTGTTATTAATTATCTTTGAAAATGAGGTTTATCAAAACTTCATTTTAGAAAGTTAAAAATCTGAGTTTATTTGTAAGCGTAGTTTTCTTGTTAGAATTATTTATACTTAATATAACTATTTATACATTACATAATTAAATAATTGTATAGTGTTACTGAAACATAACTGTTCTTAAAGTAGTTACCTAAAGGAATAAATATATAAAACTTGCAATCAACTGTTTGATCTTTTTGACAGCCATCAAAGTATCCTTCAAATAAAAATAAGACATGAAATTTGTCTGGCGTGGGGGGGGGGTTATGATTAGCTACATGCAAGGCAAACACCCTACCTGCTATACTATCACTCCAGCTCCTGAATCACTTTGTTTCTGATTTGGCATCTGATAAACATGGTTATAAAAGTGGAGAATAGTCCGGAAGTGATATTTACTTTCAGGTTACATTAACATAAGATCAATTAGATACAAGCAAGATATACTTTTAACAGTTTGAATTTTCTAGACTTATATAATTGAATATAATTTGCTCTCAAATCAGTAAAATGTCATTGATAATTGTAAACAAGGAAACAATGAAATTAAGGGACAAATAATTTTTTTCTGAGCCCTAGGGAGATTTTGGAAAGGAAAAAATGCATTCTGTCACTATTTGAAAAGAATATTTCCATCTATTTTTGCTTACAGTATTGCTTAGCTTTACTAACTAAATTTTTGGGATAGGCACTTTGGAAATCATTACTCAATTCCAGAAATCATTAAATTCCTTCCACTTTGAAACTAAGCTGAAAAAAAGTGAACTCAAGTTTCAGTTCAATGACTTTTGCCTCGGATTAATTTTATTAGAAAAAATAAGGAATTTATATACCAAATAAAAAATGATCTGTTTGTAAGCAATGGAACAAACAATTCTGGGTAATGATTTACATTAGCTTGACTTGAGTTGAGAGTGACCATGCTTAATTTTAGCATTAGGGACTGTGATTGTCAAACTCTAATCATATTTCCACTACTTTTGGTCCCAAAGAGTATAGAATAACATTAGTTTGTCTTTCTCCTTGTCCTTTCTCCCTTGCCACAGGAAGCTTAGGTTTATTAGGTCACACCCATCACAGTGCTCCCGAGGCACTTCTATTCCTCTGTGTTTATCTTTAATTTTGTGCTCTGCTTCCCCTTTCTGTTAATCACCAAATTAGACCCTGCGACTTGTAACATCAGATTCTTCTAAGGACCTTGGATTTTGTATTAAAGTGAAATATTGTTTTTCAATTTCTTTTAAGTCCTTTGCAGTGTAGAGCAATGTCCTTTTTGTATAGACACAAGAAGACAGTTAAAGCTATGCTTTTATAACTTGGGAGTTAAATGGCTCTGGATAATATTTACTCCTGGGCATGTCATATTTACTAGACTTAAACCTCAGTTACCCTCAGTTCTTAGCACCCCAAAAGCAGGGCCCCAATGAAGGGACTTGGATGGACCCAAAGCAAGCTGTGAGCTAACCTGCCATTGAAAAGGGAAAGGCCTAGTGCCATAAAACTTATTCCAAGCTAAGAGCACAATCATGGACAAATTATGTCATGACCCAAAGAGAAGTGACTGGACAAGGACTCTGATAGGGTTAGGAAGGACTGACTAATGTGGTCTAAGGACTATAATCTGGTATATATAGTGAGATGTCCCCATGAGAGCTACTCTATAAGCTTAATACTATCTCTTACTGTGTCCATACAAAACGGCTCAAAAGATTATTAAGAAGTAAATTTAAGATGACCTTTTAAAAGGATATGGACTAAGAAAAGGAGAAATGCGCCCTTAGATGAAATTCTGCCCTTGATAGGATCTCCTAGCAGGGTGTGATGTTCTCAAAGAGCTTCCTGGAAGAAAGGGCTTTATGTTTGTTGACTGTGCTATCTTACTGATATGTATTTGCTACCCCAAATTTTCGGGGATTGGGTCAACAACTAAGGCTGTGAGACTGAGCACGGAAAGAGTAACATGAGGGATAGTAGGATATGGAAATGAGAGAGTGGCAAACTAGAATCGAGCATGCAGTGAGATTGGAATAGGCGCACAGAGAGAATGGGATAGACCGTGAGACCGAGATTGAAATAAATGGCAACTGATTACCAATCAGCCTGGTGGCCCTGTTCCTTTCACACATCTGTTGGCAGAGGTGGTGGCTGGCAGGGGAGAGGGGTCGGGGGTAGGTGGCTCCTGGCCATGAACTCTTGTGGCACGTACCCACACTTATTTGAACACACAAAAGAGTATACATAATGTTTCATTTGCCAAAATCTATCAGAAACATGTGGTCAAAACTGGGGAAAATAATGTTTAAAATTAGAATAATAATGGTTAACATATTGTAGCACTGAAGCACTGTCATCCCATTGTTCATTGATTTGCTCGAGTGGGCACCAGTAACATCTCCATTGTCAGACTTGTTACAGTTTTTGGCATATCGAAAACCCCACGGGTAACTTGCAAGGCTCTACCGTGCAGACAGGATACTCTCGGTAGCTTGCAGAGCTCTCCAAGAGGTGTGGAGAAATTGAACTTGGGTCGGCCATCAGCAAGGCAAATGCCCTACCCACTGTGCTATTGCTCCAGCCCAACATATTGTAAACAGATCTATTGTTTCTATTTCTTGATATTTATCCTCTTAATTGTCTCGTCCTACCAGTACAAGTGTGACTTGTGACTTGCTTCAAAATAGTAGAAAAATGAAAAGATAAACTTGTGTATATGTAAGAATTTAAACTTAATATAATAGAAACTAGAGAATTTATACATATAATATATATATATATATATATATATATATATATATATACTCTTGGTAGTTTGCCAGACTCTCCGAGAGGGGCAGAGGAATCGAACCCAGGTTGGCTGTGCACAAGACAAATGCCCTACTTGCTGTGCTATCTCTCCAGCCCCATAACAGAGCCTGGCAAGCTACCCGTGGTATATTCGATATGCCAAAACAGTAACAAGTCTCACAATGGACACATTACTGGTGCCCGCTCAAGCAAATCAATGAATAATGGGATGACAGTGACAATGACAGTGACAGTGATGTATGTAATATATATTACATTACATATATCTATATGTAAGCTAACTTCTAGGAGTCTTCTTTTAAGACAACATGTTACTCAGAATTGTGAGCAGCATCTAATAGTTAAAGACAGACTTTGGATCATAGAAGGAAAATATAAAAACCTCATGATAATTCCCCATAAACTAATTTTTCAGGCCACCTGAATAATGTTAAAAACCTGTTTCATAGGAGAGCTCAAAAGTAAACTGAAGGTCTGATTGCTTCTAGATACAAACATTATATTATCTGAGAAAAGTACCAACCAAAGCCTACAGATGAAATGAATGAAATAAATATTGACTGCCAAAATGTACAGCATTTCTGGAAATATTCTTATGTTGTAGAAAACTAATATGAATATATAGTTTTATAAAACAAGTGATTAATAATACTGGTTTTGTTAATCCCCAAATATCATGAAAAGTCATTAAAACAAAATAATACAGTCACTGTTCTTGTTTTGCGGAGGAGGGCTTTACTTAAGCTTCTACACCAGATCGTTTTTTTGTGTACTGGGTATATATTTAAATTTTACATGAGAGGCCCTCATCATATAAATTTCAAATCCCAAATAGTTAAAATGTATTATAAATATCTCAAAAAGTGTGCTCTTGAATCATTGTAGAAAGGTATTTATTAATAGGTTATTATATGAAGTAGTCAAATAAAGTAACAATGCTAATAAATTTAACCTGCCATATTTCAATTACTTTATTTTTACCAGTTTATCACAACCAATGCAAGATGAAATAAAAGAACCAATGTTAAGGAAGTTATAAAATTTTAGGAGTTGTTCCGACCTCTGTCTAATGCCAGACATAACAGTCAGATCAAAGTGGATTAAAGACCTCAATATCAGATATGAATCTATAAGGTACACAGGGGAAAATGTAGGCAGAACTCTCCATGACATTGAAGCTAGAAGCATCTTTAAGGATGAAACAGCACTGACCATGCAAGTGGAAGCAAACATAAACAAATGGGACTACATCAAACTGAGAAGCTTCTGCACTTCAAAAGAAAGTGACCAAAATACAGAAAGATCCCACAGAATGGGAAAGAATATTGACCCAATACCCATCTGATAAGGGGTTAATATCCAGGATATATAAGACACTAGTAGAATTGTATAAGGAAAAAACCTCCAACCCCATCAAAAAATGGGGAGAATAAATGAACAGAAGTTTCCTAAAAAAAGAAATACAAATGGCCAAAAGGCACATGAAAAAAATGCTCCACATTGCTAGTCATCAGTGAGATGCAAATCAAAACAACAATGATATATCATCTCACACCACAGAGACTGGCACACATTCAAAAGAACAAAAGCAACCAGTGCTGGTGTGGATGTGGGAAAAAAGGGATGCTCGTTCAGCGTTGGTGGGAATGACGAGTGGTCCAGCCTTTCTGGAGAACAATATGGACAGTCCTTCAAAATCTAGAAATTGAGCATCCATATTACCCCACAATACCACTTCTGGGAATATATCCTGAGGATGCAAAAAAGTACAGTAGAAATAACATATGCACCTATATATTCATTGCAGCACTGTTCACAATAGCCAAAATCTGGAAACAACCCGAGTGTTCTAAAATAGATGACTGGTTAAACAAACTTTGATACATCTACACAATAGAAAACTATGCAGCTGTTAGGATAGATGAAGTCATGAAATTTGCTTATCAATGGATAGAAATGGAGAGTATCATGCTAAGTGAAATGAGTCAGAAAGAAAGGAACAGACATAGAAGGACTGCACTCATTTGTGGATTATAGAATAACATCACATGATGCTGACACACATGGCCCTTAGATACAAGGGCCAGGGGGATTTTCCCATAACTGGAAGCCTGCTTCATGAGCTGAGGGGAGAAGGCAGATGGAATAGATAAGGGATCACTAAGAAAATGATAGCTGGAGGAATCAGTTGGAATGGGAGAAGCATGCCGAAAGTAGATAATGGACCGAACATGATAACCTTTCAGTGTCTGTGTTGCAGGCTATAATGCCCAAAAGTAAGAGTATGGGGAATATTGCTTGCCATGAAGGCAGCGGGAGTGTGGGAAAGGGGGAGGTATAGCCAGGATATTGGTGGTGGGGAATGTGCACTGGTGGAGCATTGGGTGTTTGATCACTGTGAAATTGTAACCCAAACATGAAAGCTTATAACTATCTCATGGTGATTCAATAAAATTAAAAAAATAGGAGTTGTTAATAATGATGTTTAGAATATGATATCTTCTAGACCTGAACAGTCTAGAAAATAGAACAAAAGAAAAAAGCAACAAACCTTGCTATTTTTTTCTAATTAGCCCAATGCTCACATAAATAAACTGTAAAATTTACATCATCATCATCATCATCATAACCATCATCATCATCATCATCATCATCCCATTGATTGTCGAATTTCATGAGTGGTCTAAGTAACATCTCCATTCGTCCAAGCCCTGCGACTTAGAAGACTCTCTCTACTCATCCTTCCAACAATGCCGTACTGGAGGGTCTTTCAGGGTCAGAGGAATGAAACCCAGATTGATACTGGTTTTGGCATATAAATACACCATGGGGACCTTGCCAGGCTCTCCCATGTGGGCAGGAAACTCCCAGTAGTTTGTGAGGTTCTCCCAGAGGGAGAACTGGGCTATAAGATATTGTGCGGCCGCAAAGTGGCCTCGCACTTCCAGGAGATGACTTTTAAGTCTCTGGATGCTGACTGTTGACAGGATTACATGGCACTGGGGGCAGTCCCTGGGTGTGACCGCCTAGCTACTGGGAGATGGGAAATCTGGGTGGAGGAGGCCCAGTCCCGATCCGAGCAGCCTTGGAGGTCTTAGCCCCGGGTCCCACATACCTGGGTTCCTCTGCCGGTTCCTTCATGCGTGAAGCTCATCGGAACGTGTGGAGAGGGGCCTTGAGCATGGCTGTTGCCAGGCTTGGGAGGTCTTTGGCCACCAGGAGCTCTCCTCGGGGTGGAGAGGGAAGCTGGAGCCCATCCCCTCCGAGGAGGCCCCGGGGAAGACAGCCAGGCGCATGGGCAAGAGACTCTCTTAAAATTTACATAATCACTTAAAACAAAAATAGATTCCTTTATGGCATCTAACATACTTCTTTAGGTTAATACTTTAATCCTGGTCATAGTGTTGGAATTTGTCATACAAAATTTCAAGATTGAAAGAAGTATTCCACTTAACTATGAAATAAGTTGTTGAATAAATTTAGACTTGGAACTTTATAATAATGAAATTTAAGAATATGACAATAGTTTTAAAATAGTACATTTTATTATTTAGAAAAAATATGTTCATGTTCTTTCTTAAACATACAATTTTCTCTTTCTCTTCTCTGCTTTTTTTCCCTCTGGAGAAGCCCATGTTTTCTTCTGAAAACTCTCTCTCTCTCTCTGTCTTGCTCTTTCTCTATCTTTCTCTCATTCTCTTGCTTTTTCTTGCTTTCTTTCCCCTTTACATATCTGAAAATTTATTTTAATACAATCTTCTGTGCTTCACTAAGAACAAAGCAAAACAAAAAAGGAAATAAAAAAAACATTATTCAAATGTAGGGTGTGTTTCTGATATTTAGTTCTTTCAAGATAGGAAAGCATTCTATCCCAGAGACCTTACGTATACATTTTTATTCTCTAATGAAATGGAAATATACAATACATAAATATTGACTAAAAATAAGTAATTACTACAAACAATCTCAGCCTCCAAATGTAGTAATTGCTGTACTCTATGAATGATAGTATACAAAAGATTTTCAGTTTTTGCCTTCATAAGTCTTCTGCTTTTAAATACACAAAGTCTGTCATTCTAAAAAGAATGGAAGCAATAATTTTTTAAAAGGGCCAGTTTTCTCTCCTATATCTCACTTCTCATGTCTTTAAAGTGCCATGATAGGTACTATTTTAATTTTCAACTGGTCATTCAAATATAATACAATCACTGTCACTGTCACTGTCATTCCTTTGCTCATCAATTTGCTCAAGTGGGCACCAGTAATGTCTCCATTGTGAGACTTGTTGTTACTGTTTTTGGCATATCGAATATGCCACAGGTAGCTTGCCAGGCTCTGCCGTGTGGGTGAGATACTCTCAGTAGCATGCTGGGCTCTCTGAGGGGGCAGAGGAATCGAACCTGGTTTGGCCGCGTGTAAGGCCCTACCCATTGTCCTATCGGTCTTTCATATAATACTTGTTATCTCTTGTCATCCCTTTGATCCTTGATTTGCTCGAGCGGGTGCCAGTAACATCTCCATTTTTCCCTGTCACATGCTAGTGTAGCCCAATGATATCTGCTTGCTCCAGGAACAGGAAGAGCCTCAAATTGTTTATTTGGGGTTTTGACGAAGAAGTTTGACAACCTCGTTGGTGGGCAGCCACTCGGTCTATTGATGTCCTGTGGAATCCAGTGGGTAACAGCTCTAGTCCAGTGGTCGTCTCTGAATCGCATTACTTGTCCAACAAATCTGATTTTCAGGGCCTTGGCAAACGAGACAGTGTCCCTGATTCTTGACCGTCGATGGAGGTCGGAAGTCTGGATTCTTTCTATCAGTTGAGTGAAATGGGATACTCCTAGCATAGCTCTTTCAATTCCACTTTGGGATACGCAAATAGTGTTCTCATGCTGTTTGCATAGGGCCCAGGTCTCTGAGGCGTATGTTAGTGGAGGAATAATGGTGGAGTCGAAAAGATGTGCCAGGAGCCAGAGCTTCTTCGTCCTCTTAACCACTTCTTTGATGCTCTTGAAGGCATTCCATACTGCTCTCTTCCTCCTGCGCAGTTCTGGCAGTTCTGGTGCCAAGTCGTTACTTACATTGAGTTCTCAACCCAGGTACACATAGCTGCTGCATTCGGAGATGTTCGTTCCTTTGAGAGCAAATGGAACGTCAGGGACTACTTCGTTTTTCATGAACATTGTCTTCATGAGATTCAGCTACATATAATACAATATCATAAAAAATATCAGAATAAAAATTTTAAGATCCCATCTTCTCCAGTCTGATTATACAGTATAGCTTCAGAATCGTATAACTCTAATTTACCAAGACTACAATTTCTACAAATTTCAGAGTCTGCTAGTTTAGGGATTCTTTTAGAAAATTGTCATTTTAATTCTCTTCTTTAATATTTTTTCTGAGAATTCATAAATTTTTCAATAGGTATCCACAAAATTAATAAATTCTTAATTCCTCCCATATCCAGTTTTGTTGTTTTTTTTTTTTTTTGGTAATGTGTCATTAAAAAGTTAAGCATGTGTTCACAGAGATAGTAGAGCAGATTGGGTGCTTGCCTTACTTTTGGCCTACTGGAGTTCATTCCCGCACAACCAATATGGTCCCACCAGGAGTAATTCCTGAACAATGAGCCCTGTGCACCAAGCTCTGAGCACAACCGGGTATGATCCCCAAACAAAACACAAATTGAAAACAAACAAAAGCACATTTTTTAATTGATCCTTTGAAGTTTTGATCTTATGTTTTGCCTTATCTTCTGCAAATGGAGCAAACTTGCTACAATAAAAGTTTTGAGAAAGGTCTATTTCTGTTTCTTTTCTAGATAATTGTCACCATCATGTGAAATAGCCCTGTTAACTTCTGCTGGAAAACATAAAACACAAGACGGAAAGAGATTTGTCTGAAATCTATGCTAGAATAGACAGCCTCAAACCCACTAGCATCACATTAAGAATACAAATAAGATAAGATCAGTGTAATCTATCCCACATCAGTAAAATTATACAACCAATAAACTCATGAAAAAACTAATTTGGGGGTCACATAATACATTAAAGCAACCATTAAAAACTGTATAATCCAATGAATTCAGGGTATGCCACAAAAGTTTGAGATTGATTCATTTAAATTAATATGGAAGAGACAAAACACATTTATATTGTGTTCTGTCTATGACGTGTACAAATTTTTTTCCAGAATATCTGCTCTTTTAAATATAAAGGTGATAATTTGGTTTATTGATAGTGATAAAGGTAAAATATTTGGGTTTACATAAGTGTAAATGTCCATAAGCATAAGTTTTATGGTTACAATATTACAACACCACAAAGACCATCATAAACTTCCATCAGAATATATTGAGCCCTTTCAGCCTGTTCTTTCCATCTCCTTAATAACCTTAATGTTATAGTCAGACTCTAAGGATTTCATAGTTTCTTCTTTTGTTTTGTTTCTTTATATACCATATTTGTGATGTCATTTGATACTTTTCTCCCAGTTAAGTTTTCTTAGTATGTTACCCTGTTCTACCTTGGTTGTAGCAAAAATATAATATTTCATCTTTTATAATAGATGAATATTCCATAGTATTTTCTTTACCTTCTTAAGTATATTTAAACAGTTACTTTTTTTCAGATATTGTCTATTGAAAATAGCATTCCAAATGACATAGATGTGCAATGTGTTTTAAAATGAGTGATTTTGTATGTGTTCTGTGTAGATGCCTTAGTGTGGCATTAGTGGATTGTATGGTAGTTTTATTTTAATATTTTTGATAATATCCCGCTCATTTCCTTATAGGTTTTCCAGTTTGTCTTCTCAATAACAGTGAGGAAGGCATACTTTTATTCACACCTTTGCCAACAGATGTTCCTCGTGTTTTTTTTTTTTTTTAATTTATTCTCACAAGTGTGAGAAGATATCTCATTGTTGTTTTGGTTTTCATTTCCCTTGTGATAACAAGCATTTTTTTTAATGTGACAGATAGTCAACCATATGTCTTCTTGGGTAAACTTTCAACTCTTCATCCTTTTAAAAAAAACAGATTGATTTTTATTTTGTTGGCAGTGGTAGTGGCAATGGTGGTGATGCTATTAGTGAATTCCTTTTATATTTTAGGTATTATCTTCTATCATGTATAGGGGAAGAAATTTTCTCATACAATTAAAAGTTTTTTCTAATGATAACTCTTTGTGAATAAACTTTTTAGTGATTTTATTTCAATGATTTAGTGTTCATATATAAATACGTCTAAATAAAGTATAGTTTATTCTGTTCTCACCAGCATAAGAATTAATGCACAAATAAATTAGTGAGCAATAATTCAAAACAGTTCATGATGTTCTCCTTCCCAAAGTCTTTCTGCTTTTTCTCTTTGCTAAGTACTATTGGTATCCTGCTTCAAAATTTTCCCATTCAGTGCTAAGGGAATAGTGGGAAGGGCATTTGCATAGCATGTGGCTGACCCAGGTTCAATGCCTGGCATCCCATATAATCCCACAAGTACCACCAGGAGCAATTCCTGAGTGCAGATCCAGGAGTAACCCCTGAGCATCACCGGGTGTGATCCAAAAAGCAAAAAAAAAAAAAAAAGAAAAAAATTCTAATTCAGTTCTTATAGTTCTTTCCATATTCATAAGAAACAAATATATAACTTTGGATACATATTGTGCATAAGGGCAGGAAATAAAAATTGTCACTGTCACTGAGATCCGTTGTTCATCAATTTACTTGAGTGGGTGCCAGTAACATCTACATTTGTCCCAGCCCTGAGATTTTAGCAGCCTCTCCTTATTTGTCTTTCCTAATGATTGGAGGCTTCTTTCAGAGTCAGGGGAATGAGACCTATTATTGTTACTGTTTTTGGCATATCGAATATGCCACAGGAAGCTTGCCAGGCTCTGCCATACTGGTGGGATGCTCTCAGTAGCTTGCCGGGCTCTCTGAGAGGCATATATATTTATTTTCCTCTATCATGATGTGTCCATCTATGATGATGAAGTCCAGAAATATTTTCACTCATGTGTGAGGCTCGGACGGAGAATGTGGAAAGTGGCCTGGAGTGTGGCAGCAGTTTAGTAATGGAGGTTGGCTGTCATGGCTGGGTCTCTTGGAGCAGGGTATAAAGTATACATGAAGTAATAAAATTCCCTGAAGTTGCAAAGCAATTCAAGAGAAAAAGAAGATAGGAGGGTTATATCTTCCTGAGTTTAAATTATACTATATATCTATAGCAATTAAAACTGTGGTAATGTGTGAGTTTCCAAATTCAGCTCTAATAGTTCTTTCCATATTCAGAAGAAACCAACTATCACTTTGGATACATATTATGCGTAAGGGCAGAAAATAAAAATTAATGAGCTAAAAATAGAATTTTCTTAAACATAATTATTAGAATTAAAATAGGAAAATATTTCAAAATTAAAAGTATTATTAATTGAATTATTAAATATAATTAAATATTAATGAATAAATGTATGTTTCAATGAGTGAACAGCAAAATTAACTAACTGAAAACATAAATGCAATATGAATATTTGATTAAATAAAAAAGTCCTAATATTTCTTTCCAGCTCTAACATTTTCATTATACCAGCTTCCAATCAAATATGTTTATATATCTAAAAATTAGAATGTGAGTAGTAAGTATTTAATACTCTACTAAGTACTATCAAAGTACCATAAAATAACTGCCTCTCGTCCCACAATCAACACTATATAAGTTCATCAGCTCAGCTTTACAGACTCATGACTGATGTCAGAAAAGATGCAAGCTAAGCCACAAAAATTCACAAGTACAGGGGTCTTCCAGTTGAAAACTTTGGGGTAACCCCAGTAGGCCAACTAAACTCAATAAACAAAAACAGTAACAGAGAAGTCTCAACTAGCAACATTTTAGTAAACCTTTATACAAGGACCTAGTGTTGTCTCTTGAGATATAAAAAAAAAAATCACAAATTCTCTTTCACTGAAATATTTTTTTAAATTCTATTAGCAATTTAGTTTAAACAAGCAATACAAAACAAGTTATTTTATGCCTGCTAAGACAAGCAGGGCAGCGGTTGAGGGATGGGACTGAGGACAATGGTGTGGAGGAGGCATTCTAGTATTGGAATTGCTATTGGAATCTTGACTGACTGTAACAACTCTATTATGAACAACTTTGTAAGCCACATGTTTAAATAAAGAAATAGCATGAAATCAAGATTTAGCTTTTGAGTATTTAAAATTAGCTTTGTCTTAGTTGTCTTACAACCTAAACACCATTAGTTTTTTATCCTCAGGTGATTCTTTATATCCTTTTTCCAAGGGAATGCACTATATCACAACCCCATAGAAACCTTAATATCCCTGAAATTCACTTTTTTTTAAATTCTTTTATTGATTCACCATGTGGAAAGTTACAAATCTTTCATGTTTAAGTCTCAGTTATACAATGCTCAAACACCCATCCCTTCACCAGTGCACATATTCCACCACCAAGAATCACGATATACCTCCCCCCTTCCCCCTAACTCCCCAGCCCCCCACCCCGCATGTGTAACTGGTAAATTTCACTTTACTTTCACTTTACTTTGAGTACATTCAATATTTCAACAAAAAAAAATTCACTATTATTGATTTGGAGTTTCTCCCCCCTAAAGTCGATCTGCTGAAAAGAAAGCATTTGGTAATTTGTTTTCCATTGCTGAGAATGAAGAGATATGAGGTCAGGAGGCCGCACTAGCAGCAGCATAGTTTTGGATGAAATTCACTTTTAAAAATATCAAAGTGTTGCAAATAAGATGAAATCATACCAAACAATATTATTTAGAAATATATATTGAAAGAAATAAATTAAAAATAAAACTAATGTTAATTTTCAGAAATCTTGAAAATTGTATTACCAAGATAGAGTAAAATGTGACTAATGAATGTATATAATTTCTTTATACATTATATTCTGTAAAGATCCAAGGTGGCGCCGACACCCCCTGAACCCCTCGCGCTCTCCCTAACCTAACTCACCATCTCGCCTTAAACAACACTGGGCTCAACACGCCAGGCAGCGAACTCTGCATGTGACCCCTGCTGGACATGCTGGCTGTTTTGTAAGATCCGGATGGAGTGGCATCGGCAGGGCAGGGAGGGAACACGGCCCAGACCAGTCAAAACGCCATTGGGCACGGAGCCTTGGCTGTGGTGTGGACAGTGGCTCCTCCACTACACGGTTCTGCCCACTGGATTTCGGTGTGGGTGTTCGACCTGGCACAGAGCCTATGCGATGGGGTCCTGCTCTGCCCGCTGCTCAACAACCTCCAGGTGCATTCCATCAATCTCAAGGAAATCAACCTGAGGCCCCAGATGCTCCAGATGCTGCCCAGAGATGCAGGCAGTGCATGTTTGTCAGCATGCAGATCGTTACAGCATGAAAGCTTTCTTTCAGCAGACTGGGAAAACCATAAGGACATTAGAGGCGATCCCCAAGCCTCCATCCGTCTCAGAGAGCCTGGTGAGCTACTGAGGATATCCCACCCCCAGGGCACAGCCTGGAAAGCTACCCATGTTGTATTTGATACACCAAAAACAGTAACAGTAACAATAACTTGTTCATCCTGTTCCTGGAGAGAGCAGACGCCATTGGGCTGCCCTGGCACAAGAAAGGGACAAATAAAGACATTACTAGTGCCTGCTCAAGCAATCGATGAACAACAGGATGATAGAGATAGTGATAGTGATTCTGTAAAGAAATAGATATCAAATATTCACTTTCATATTAAAAGTAAAGAGATATTTCTGTAGGATATTCTCACACATGGGAATACATGATATTGTTATTTGTGTTTGTTTATGGCAATGAAATAAATGAATATTTTGCATTTCTTGATAATTCAAGAGTAACTCTAAAATGTAGAATGAAAGGGGATGCTTAGGATATCTTTGACTCCAGTGTTTAGAAAGGAGTCAGAGAAGCAAGGAAAACAAAGGGGGG
Source organism: Sorex araneus (assembly GCF_027595985.1). NCBI lineage: Eukaryota > Metazoa > Chordata > Mammalia > Eulipotyphla > Soricidae > Sorex > Sorex araneus. Next base: position 226,496,254 of record NC_073313.1, on the reverse strand, counting down.
AGAAGAGAACAAAAAATTATGGGTTAACAGGCATCAGGGATTCATTTATAACAGTGTATTGAGTGAGGCATATAGCCGTATACTCAAAACACAGATTCAACAGAACTGAATACAAGAGATCTAAGCAGCACTGAAATTGTGCAATGTCCCTGTCAAGTTGACAGGTGTGGGTAGAGTAAGGGTTTGAACGGGGAGGGAATCTGCAAAAACTGGTGGAGGGAATTTGACACTAGTGGAAGAATTGGTGCTGGATTATTATAGGCCTAAAAGTCAACTTTCGGTACCTTGACTCTTCAGTACTTATTTCTTATCAGAAATCATGACTCTGTAATACTTTTTTTAACTAAGCAAAAGAATGAAAGAAAAAAATAAGAAAATGAAATTGCATAATTCTAAGACAGAAGGATAATCTGATACAGGTAAATAATGAGAAAACTTATGTTTTTTCTAGACATTTAATATATGGCAGGAAAATATGAAGACATTTATTTATGTGAAAAAATATAGCAAGCTAAAGGAAGAATATCTATTCCTATTGAACTCTTTCCTGCTTTAAAACCCTTTGCTTATCCTCAAAGCTCAAAACTTAATTTTGAATAGTCGTATGTCAATTCTGGAGGCTACCTAAAACTTGGTGGGGGGTACTTATTAGTCTCTTGAATGTTAAGCACAATTGTGTATTTTTGAGCTTAGTCATTTATTCTCTTCAGTTTCAACTGAACATAACTTGCCCAACAAACAATAATTCCAAGTAAGCATTCACATTCAGTGAGCTTGCTTTTAGAAATATGACAAAAAATGATCAGCTGTTATGTTCTAATTCTTTCACTTTTTACTATTTATTCAGTTTATCCCGCTTCCTTGTGACATTTTATTTCTAGTCACTACCAGCTGCAAAATCACTCATGATAATCATAAAACAAACTGCGATAGAAATGCAAAATGATATTGTTTTCTTCTCATTCTGATATCCCATCAACAATTCACAATTTCAAAGCAGCATTAGCACAATATAGTAAGAACAGCTGCTTAATTTACCTTAATCGTTAGGCAAATCGTCTTTTTATCTAGATAGCAAATTCAGCAGAATCTTGAGAGCATATGTTTATTGTATTTCTAAGTTCACAGAAAATCACACTGTGTGTTATTGTCACACAGCAAATCTTTCAAAGCCTCATGCTATGCAAGTAAAAAGTTCAACCAGAGACCCAGATATGTCTTAATCATTCTTAAAATCACATTGTGATAATGCCCAAGATACATATAATTGAAATCAAGAAACGATTCAGTTGACCCTGAAATGCTACCACTACTTTCAATGTATGATCAAGATTTAAACAGCCACAGAGAAAGCTAACCTGAAGATATTTGTTTTGTAAATGTGTATCTATAACTCTGAGAGTCTGTCCTCAGTGAAATCGTGAGTTAATTTAAAATCTTCTGAAAGAGCTACTACTGTTCTGAGAAAATATAACAAAGGAAAACTTCACTTTCAAGTAATCATTTTTTTCTTCAACCAGTTAAAGGTACAAAATATTGCAGAAATTGTTATCATTCATATTTGCTATAATTTATGTCTGCTAACTCTTGTTTGATAATATTTTACTTAGAATATTTTTTCAGTTTCAAGCACAATAATATTGTATAATTGTTGTATAACATTGTATTGTATGAGATATATACAATCTTAAAATTCTATATTTGATTTCATTAATTTTTGGTTTTTTGTCCTTGGGCATAAGATATATCCCAGGGCATATATTTTTTTCTTCTGAATATAATTTAAATATGCTTGACAAAATTTTATTGTTGGTTAGTCTAGGCATTTTAAAAATCTATAATATTTAAAATTGAATTTTATAAATTTAAGAGTCCTTGTGTGTTCATATTTTAAAATTTGATAAGATTAGGAACAAGACAAGGGTGTTGTCTCTCACTATTAATATGCTATTTAGTCTAGTGTCAGAAGTCCTGAGGTTACTATTATAAGAAAACCATATAAGGGATCTCAAGTGAAGAGGGACAAGTAAAAGTTCACTATTGCATATTACATGATATAGTACATAGAAAAGCCCAATGTTACTAAAGTTTTTAATAATAGCAAATGGCAATCACAATAAATTTATTACAAAAACTGTTATAGTTCTATATGCAAATATAAACTAGCAGAGAAAAATTCAAGAAAAATATTATGTACACATAATTAAAGGAATAAAATACTTTGGTATCAATTTCAACACAAAAATGAAAGATCTATAACTGAAAAATGTAAGATGCTGTAAATAATCAGAACACATAAAGAAATGGGAAGATATTGTGCTTCATACTGGAAAATTAACCCTAACCTAAAAAGAGCTATATCACTTGAAGAAATATATACATTCAGTGCTATATTTATCAAAAGCTTGATATATTTTTCACATAAAAATAACAGCATAATAGAATTAATTTGCAACAAAAAAGCAAAAAGAAAAAAATCTTTGAGATAATGAACAGAAATGGAAATATTACACTACTTGATATCCATTCACTATGTTACAAAGTGCTCATAAACAAAATGCCTATCTTTAGAATAAACGTGGGCACATATAGACAATGAAACAGAACTGGGAGCATACAGATATATGAACAAAAATATATATTCAAAGGACCAGTAGTAGTTATAGACTCATCAATAAATAATGATGGCAACACAAGACAGTCACATGCAGAAAATGAAATTAGGCCACTATTTAAAGCCATATATAAAATGAAATCAAAGTAAAGACTTGAATGGAAGAAGTGAGAAAAAATGGACAATACACTTATTGATATATGCTTTAGAGAAATGTTTTGGAAGTCAATTACATGGTGATGAAACAAAAAACAAGAGTAAATGAGACTGCAATAAACTTTGCTGCCCTTTTAAAATGTGGGAACTCACATATTAGCTATAAAAGTATTTTCTCTTTCTTGGTTCTGTGAGCTCAATCAATTGCTAAAGCAGTATGATCTCTGATATTACAGTCAAATCTTTAGTAATAGTCTGTTTTCAAATTATTTATTACACACAGAGAAAAGATTTCCACATGGATTAATGTAAAGAAACAGTGCTGTGAGAAATGAAAATACTAAAAAGATTTAATTCAATGTTGTCAGTGAAAGAAAAGCAAATATTTTGGTTCTACTCACAAAAAGTTGAATTATACTGGTTTTTGCAGGTCACAGCCAAAAAGGGAAAATTGATATTATATATGAAAAAGTAAAACATTATTTCAGACAAATCATTATAATTTATGTTCATCCTCAATAGTGCATTTAGGCCCATGTAAAAAATCTCAATCTCAATATTTTATAAGCTTCAAGACCTGGACTTTCTATAACACCTGCAATTCTTTTGTTGACTTTGGTTTGTTTTTGGTTCCATACCTGACTGTACCCAGGGCTTACTTCTGCTCTATACTTAGGGATCACTCCTGGTGAGGCCCAAGGTAGCAAACTGAGTCAGCCACATGCAAAGTAAGCACCTAATTTATTGTGATTTCTTTCCAGTGCCCAAGCCCTGCAATTTTCCCCATCCTCAATTATATAACAGACCTGGAATGTACCTTGGAATGTCTCCTCCAGTGAATGTCTCTGGATAGAATATATTAGTATAATCTTATAAATGCCAAAATAATTTCAAATAATTATAACTATATTAGGACTAAATGGCAAGAGGTGTGCCTAAATCGGTGTCATAAGCTACGTTAAAATGGTATCCAAAATTCATGAGACCATATTAGACTGCCAGAAATTCTCCATAATTTTATAACACCAATATTATCTTCACGTTAATAAGGCCATCCATCTGTCTTTATGTGAATTTGATACGTCCATGTGCTAAATAAATCTAATTTATTAGACTTTATCTTTCCAGAATATTTATATTATAGAAAGTCTTAAAATCATTAAAGAATTTTTATTATTTTCTTGGAATTTTGGTTTTTAAGAAGTTGGGTAATAGAAATTATAAAGGGCCAGAGAGATAGTCCAGTGTAAGGGAGTTGCCCTGCACGTGACTGACTGTTTTATATCCCCAATGCCGGATACAGTCCCCAAAGCCTGCCATGATTGATCTCTGAGCACCACTGGCTGTGACCCTAAAACCAAAATGAATAAATAAATAAAATGAAAGTCTAAGTTATTCATACAGATTGCTATGGAACCGCCCTTAATTATTTAACAAAAGTGACAAAGAATATAAAACCAATAAAAAACGTCCATGTTTGAAAATAAACTCTAGCTTGTTATAAACAAAGCACTTGATTTTATTTACTTTTAAAAACATATTTTGTTCCCAATTAAATTTTAAAATTCAGGGTAGTTTTCTAGCAGTCCGTATTTTATAATGATTTAATCTCATTTGTTTTTCATTACCTTACAGCAATGTAGTGTCTTTTTCTGGGATATTCAAGGGACAAAGAAAAAGCTCGACTTTTTTCTTTCCAGGAGTTTTAACATATAAATTTTCCTACTAGCAAACATCGAAAAAAATTACTATTCAAAATGTTTTCCTTCTTAGAGAATTTTCCTTAGTGTCACAAGTTTGCAATCACTGTCATTATATATATAATATAATTTTATATATAAATATTTAGAATATAATATATAAATATATATATGTGTGTGTATATATATATATATATATATATATATATATATATATATATATATATATGGTGTACTGGAATGATAGCACAGCGGGTAAGGCATTTGCCTTGCACATGGCTGACCTGGGTTTGATTTCTCCACCCTTCGTGGAGAGCCTGGCAAACTACCGAGAGTATCTCGCCCACACAGCAGAGTCTGGCAAGCTACCTGTGGCATATTCGATAAGCCAAAAACAGTAACAACAAGTCTCACAATGGAGACGTTACTGGTGCCCACTCAAGCAAATCGATGGGCAACAGTGCTACAGTGACAACTGTTCTACTGCTCTTTTTCAAAATAATAGTCTTTATTAAAAGACTCAAAACCAAACTTAGAAGAAGGACTAAAGGGGCTCCTATAAGAAAAGAAAAACCCCTACAAGCACAACAAACTCCTACAGAAAGATGGCACAAAACTCCGTAACAATAATCTCCCTCAATTATCTAAATGCACCCATCAAGAGACACATAGTGGCAAAATGGATTCAGAAACTGAACCCAGCATTCTGCTGCGTACAAGAAACACATCTGAATGGTCAGAGCAAACACAGACTCAGAGTCAAAGAATGGAAAACAACCCTTCAAGCAAACAACTCCCTCAAAAAAGCCAGGGTGGCCATATTGGTATCAGACAATATATATTTCAGGTTGAAAAGATTAGAAGGGACAGTGAAGGACATTTCTTCTAATCAAGGGATACTTACAGCAGGAAGAACCCACACTCCTAAATGTATATGCACCTAATGAGGAACCAACAAAATACTTAAAACAACTGCTAACAGATTTTAGAGAGGACATTGCTAGCAACACAATAGTAGTTGGCGACTTCAACACCACCTTATCACCTCTGGATAGATCAACAAGATCAAAACTCTGCAAGGAAACACTGGCCTTGAAGGAAGAAATAGAAGAGAGAGGGCTTATAGATTTATACAGGGCTTTGTATCCCCATAAAAAAATACACATTCTTTTCCAGTTCATACAGAATATTCTCCAAAATAGATCATGCGCTGGGCCACAAAGCATACTTCCATAGAATCAGGAAGATAAAAATTGTATCAACAATCTTCTCAGACCATGATGCACTGACAATAGAAGTTAACCATGCATAGATGCAGAGGACCAAACCATACACCTGGAAATTAAACAACTCAATGTTGAACAATGAGTGGGTCAGGGAGGAAATCAAGGAAGAAGTCAAAAGGTACCTGGAAACAAATGAGAATGAAGACATGAGCTACAAGAACCTGTGGGACACAGCTAAAGCTGTGTTAAGGGGAAAATTTATAGCTCTGCAAGCATATCTCAGGAAGGAAGAAAGGGCCCACATAAATAACCTGACCTCACATCTCAAGACCTTAGAAAAGAACCAACAAAATGAGCCCAAACCAGGCAGAAGGAAAGAAATAATAAAACTTAGGGCAGAAATCAATGATATGGAAACACAACAAAAAATCCGAAAGATCAATGAATCTAAGAGTTGGTTTTTTGAGAAAAAGTCTATTAAAATTCTCCAGTTTAATTAAACTTTAGCATATAATTCAACATTCATGGTCAGTCAAATAGTACAAGTCAAGTTTAGCCTTTTAAGACTTTCAGGAATATATATCAGTGTTCATATTTGGCAGCTGCACACTGAGAAGGTTATATGTCACTTTCCATGGACTTTCATAGAGTGTTTTCGCTGTGTCCAATCAACTATGAAGTCCAGATAATAAAAACAAAGGAACCTTATGTAATTTTTAAGTTAGCACCTGCAAAGTTATTTCTAAGAACACATAATTTAGAGAAAGGAAATTAGAAAATCTTAGATTGTTGGTGTTTGTTGTGATGGCATTTTCTAAATCTCTCTCAATGCTCTTCTACTCCATTTTAGAAGTAATCTGTTTACCCTGAGACATAATTCTATAAAAGACTACCAATTTATAAATCTCAATACTAAAATCACACAATTCACTTCTTAATTTCAATGCCAAAGTGTGTTACATCAGCACACCTTATATTAGAAGACTTGTCCATGTTTTCATAAATAATTTTCCAAACATGTATTTCCTTGTATATAACTTTCTTGGAATCATAAGAACATTTTTTACCCATCAATCTAAATTCCCAGTTTTTAAAGTAATCTCAATATCACAATTTGCAACATGTGTCAAATCTAACATTCTGAATCAGTTTTCATTTACCAAAGATTTATACCATATTATAAATGTTTTATGTTAAGTATTATAGTTAATTCCATCAACAGAAAAGCCACCTGTGGTAATGCAGCACAAACACATTTGTCAAAAGATAAAAACTTGAAAAAAAAAGATAAAAAATTGGCCTTAGTTAAGATAAGATGACTATTCCAAAAGACTAGTGCTACAATGGAAGTTATTGTAATAGTATATTTCAACTTCAAACAGGTGAGTGTTTCAAAGGGCAGGATGGAGAACAAAAGGCTGCTAAGAATGTGGCGAGGAGAGTGGCGTAATTAGACCACTGTCTAGGATATCCGTATGCATGTTTATGGTCAGTCAGTTTTTAGGATGGACTTTCCTGAGGCCTTTACACTCTAATGCTTTGTCTCAGGTTTGAGGAGTGATTGTATATGGGTATGTGAGAGGGAGAGAAGCCTAATTAAAGCCTGAGAGTTTCAATTAGCAAGTGATTTGTCCAAATCAGTTAGAGCCATCTTTTTTGGCTGTGATCCACTGACAGCTACAAAGACTCATGCTGGCCAGAGGGTGTGAAAAATTGGTTCAAAGGAGAAAAAGAATGGAAATCTTAAGAGTGTGTATCTGATATCATCAAACCAGGAGGGAAACTGAGAAAGTTAGTTAAATCATTTAAGATGAATGATTTTGTAGTAAATAAAGGTAGGACTTTTAGACAAGAAGATGATATAAGGCTTTTACTGAATTAAGTCTTAGTGAACCTTTTTTCCCCAAGATTTGGCTTTTACAAGATTTTTGACTGTGAGATAAAATTTTAATACACAACTAGTTTCACTTTAAAAATGTTCATAATGAGTATCTTACACTAGTTAATGTGTCATTCCAAACAGCTAGCTAAATATTTGTTTTGCCAGGGCATTTTTCTGTTGCGAACTGTAGAGAAATTATAGTGAATATTGTTTGTACTGGAATGCAAAAAAATTTGTAAGTGATCCATGGCTACTGTAAAATAACAAAACTCCAACGGAGTTAATTTTTAAAAAATATAACTGGCTTTTCTAAATGACTTTTGAATAAGACAGCATCCCATTAAACAAATAAAAAGGTGCTGCAAGAATTTGTACAAAATGGAAGACTTTTGTAGTCAGGAAGATGGAGGAATATGGCAACTTAAAAAGTAAAAAAAAAAAAAAGATAACTTCAGGAAGGGCATTTTCCATTAAGAAAAGGTAGGTGTCTTTTCATGCAATTTACTTTAAGAGAAGACCAATAATATCCAGATAGGAAGTACGGTGCCACCCAGTAGGTCAAACCTGTACCTGTGGGGAGAATGTATCAGTAGCCTGATGGTGCATTCAGACCTCCTGATATCCCCAAATTTCTGCAGTTCCTCTGTATGGACCCCAACAATTTGGGATCAAATTTCCAAGAAATTAATGGCCAAAGTTAGTTTTGTGGAAGTGACACCCACAAACAACCTCTGGCTCAGCTATATAAGCTAATTTATTGGCCTTGCTTCAGAGACCTATAAATAAATCTGGAAAGAGACCAAAAGCAGGCCATTAAAGTGCATTAACATCTATGATTCAGACACTCACAAATGAATCTCAGAGGAAAGCAGGATGCCACAGAGATATCTCTGCACCTTGTGCCAGGCTAATTTCATCAGTGTACCTCAGAGGGGTGCCTCCACCTGTCCTAAAAAAAAACCCATCAGACACAAACCTCCAGAAACAAATTGCTGCCAGGCTCTCGGCAGATCTTCACAGCCTCCTCCTGAGCCCCCCACACATTGGAATGAATCTGCTAAAAGAAACCCAGGTTTGAGGGACCAATGACTGAAAACTTTAGGCTTCACGGAGTCAGGAATGGACAACCTGCCCAATCTTCCCACCCTTCTGTTTCCTGGCAGTCACATTCACAAACTGCCTCTGGGCGCCACTGTAGAGCATTAAAAGCCATGATTTAGAGACTCACAAATGAATCTAGGAAGAGAGCAGCATGCCACAGAGATGCCTCCAGACCTCAAATATTTACAAAATTTTAAATTCCAGTAGCTCATGGCCACTCTCGTGTCCCCGTGACACCTCATACTACTCATGGCAAGCAATACAAAATAAATTATTTAGCCTGCCCTAAGGTGCAAGCTAGGGTGTTGGTGGGAAGATTCAAAGTAATGGTGGTGTGAAGATGCAATGGTGGTGGAATTGGTGTTGAAATATTTAATGTAAACAATTATAGTAAACAACTTTATGAAAAAAATTAAAAATTAAAAGATAAGTACGGCAGAGTTCATACATGCTTTAATCAGCTTAGTTGGTGGCTGAATAAATAACATTACTCTTACATTAAAAAAAATAACAACCAGATCGTATAGTTTAATTTTTCAATTGAAGGAAGGCAAAATCTGAAATTAGGTCAGGTATTTAATTTTATTGGGACTTAGCATGATTCCATTTGGGGCTCATTTTAGTTTACTTGTTATTACACAATAAACTTCTTTCAAATATTGAGAAACATTCAATAAAGGAAAATGATAGAAATGAATGTCATTTAAAATATATGCTGAAATATTTTAATGGGGTAGATTTCCAGGAAATCCCAAATAAAGTAAAGCTATAACAAATCTAGTCATCCAGATATATTGCTAAGTAATGATATCACCTAGAAACTATTTGAACATATTCTGAACCAGCAATCACTTTGTTTTAGAAAGAACTGCCAAATTATAAGAAAGAAGAATACTTTCAGCTTTTAAAACTTTTCCAAAGACACTAAATTTCAAAGTAGATGACTAAATGCTGGCAGTGTTTTCCATTACCTATATTTCATATTCTGCAAATGTAATAGTGGAAGGCAATTTAGAAGATAATAATCATGTAGTGGAAAGGAATGAAAGAATTGAGAAAGCAGACTTTAAAATGTATGCATCAGCAAGCTCAGACAACTGTCAGGAAAGAACACATTGACAGTCCACAAAATTGGAAGCTGGCAGCTTCTAAGATGCAATAATAAGGGCAAAGAAATAAACTATACCCATGAAAATAAAATATAAAAGAATGACTGGAAGAAGGTATAGACCTCTCTAAGAGGAGTAGATATGGGAAATCACAAAGATATGTATTATCAGTTTAATACAGTAATTTGAGGAGAGCCCTAAAAGAACCAATATCAAAATAAATTTCAGCTTTAACTGGGTCTTAAAGTAAAGCAAAAGTGAAGTTAAATTAAACATGGGGAAATATGTGATTGCCTAACGTGGCATAAAAGATGATTCGAAGTTATAAATAAGTAGTAAAAATTTTATTTTAATATGTTTACTTTTCCTTCAAATTAAAACATTTTGCCATGTTAAATCATATAAAAACACTTCTTACAAAAAAGATATTTAATTATTTATAATTATTTGAGTATATACATATATTGAGTGTTTACAACTATTTTTTTGAGTAAATTTTTGTACCCCAGCCAGCAATACTTAGGACTTACTCTTTACTTGTATTCAGGCATCCCAAATATTTTAATTATAATTTTAAACTTCCTTTGCTGTCTACATAATTTAATGATATGAATTAATACAAAAATGTGATTTATTTATATTTATTTATATTTATAACTTAAATACCTTGAACTAAAATTATCTGATGATATTTAAAAAACATAAATATAAAATATATAAATTGAACAATATTTAAGAGATTAAGATAACTAAATATCTTTAAGCAATCTCATGTAGAGAAATACTTTGAAAGAGAAGAAATAATTTATCATTGCTCAAAACACTCAAAGATATGAAAAGTTATTAAATGTTCTGGAAATGATGAGATATTTTCTGAATGCACAATTTGATATGTTAAAAATGTAAAAAGTCTCCTAGCAATTCCATGGAGCATTGCTACACAGTCATTTTCAGACAATTTAATCAAGACATTCTTGAAAGAAATATGTATATATCTATTTATATCAAGACTCATATCTTTATATCAATCTATATGTATTTTCAATTTAGCACTAGATCATAAAAAATTAATATCATAATATTTTATTCAAAATTCTAATTAATTATATTAGGACCTAAGTAAATTCAGCAGTAAATGAGAATCTAATGACTTCTTTATTCAGAATGAATTCAGCAATAGAAGCTAATTAGGAGAGAAATAAATGCCTAAAATATCCCTGTGTGTATAAAAGTGTAATGATTATTAACTGAAATTAAAATTTAACTGCATATTAATATGATAAGACATAAAAGTCTATCAATTATCAGCACCACAAAACATATATAAATTATTCATTTTTTTAGAGTCTGGTTATTAAGAATTCAAATGCATAAAAAATTGTGTGATGATAATAATTATACAATTTTATCCAGTAGAAGTTTTCTCTTATCTTCTACAGGTCTTTTGGGAAAGGAATAAAGTTGATAGAGTTTGATAAAATGTAGATAAAAAAGAAAATTTTTTTATTATCTAAATTTGCGTGCTCCTCACATAATATAATACATACCTATATAATTCCAAGCATAAGTATAAATGCACATGTAGAAATCTCTATATCATAGAAGCACTGACATTGAGATAAAAGTAAATTAAAAATAAGACTTAAAGGAAGCTACCATAGCACCTTTATTTATAAAACATAGTTGAAATAAATATCATGCTTCTTATTTTTCATTCTATGTATGACATGTGAATAGCATTTTTTGATGCACACAATGCCAACCTTTATAGCAGTAATTCTACATTAGACCATAAGTAATATAATTAACTGTATCTTGGGCTGGAGCGATAACACAGCGGTTGGGCGTTCACCTTTCACACAGACGACCCATGTTCGATTCCTCCACCCCTCTCAGAGATCCCGGCAAGGTACTGAGAGTATGGAGCCCGCACGGCAGAGCCTGGCAAGCTACCCGTGCGTATTGGATATACAAAAGTAACAATAAGTCTCTCAAATCGATGAGCAATGGGATGAAAGTGATACAGTGATACTCTTAACTGTATCTAGGATCAATAAAACTTTTTTAGATAGAAATAAAATTCTGAAAGCATCAAGATCAAAGAAAGTAACTGCTTATAAAGGAGCATCCTTAAGCTTTATAGCAGACTTACCTGATGAAACCTTCAGGACCTGAAGACAATGGTGGGACATTGTGATAAAACTCAATGAAATAAACGCTTCACCAAGAATGCTTTACCCAGCTAGACTCTCATGCATATCGGAAGGAACAACACGTAGCTTCACAGACAAACAAAAACTCAGGAACTTCATAGCCTCAAAACCATGGCTACAAGGAAAAATAAATGTGCTACTTTAAGATAATAAAACCTTCAAATACACCAAACTTCTGTAGAAAGATGGGACAAAACCCACAGCAATAATCTCTTAATATCAATGGGCTAAATGTACCAATTAGAAGACACAGAGTGGCAAGATGGATCAGAAAATTGAACCCAACATTCTGGGCATTTAGGGGAAGGATGTTGATGCTAGTGGTGGGACTAGAGTTGGAATATTGTATGCCCACACTTTATTATTGACTGCTATATAAACAATGATGCCTAAAAATGAATTAAAAAGAAAGAATTCAAGAGCAAAGTTCTGGAGTACATGTATGACATGACTAATGAGACTTTAGTTCTGCTCTACCTTTTTTTTTTTTTTTCATTACTATATGTAAAAAACACGCAACCCGGAGATTCTTCTTGCAGTGATTTATTCAGAGACTTTCTCATGCATTGGGAAGGAGGGGAAACAGGGAAAGAGGAGAAATGAGGAGAAGGAATGAGGGACGAACGAGGAGGAGCCTCTAGCTAGGTGATTTCCCCCCTTTTATCCCTCTGGCTGCTTGTTTATGCTCAAGTGTCTACAGCTGATAGGCTAGTTACACCTTGTGGGCGTGACAAGACATCCTCTTTCCTTATTAGGAGTTGTTTTCGAAGCACGGTGCAATTAACAAGAAACAGGTGTTGTTTACAAAAATAAAATGCTAGGCACAAAAGTTTCAATAACAATAGCAGAACACCTATTCTCTAGGACAGATACTCTTTCAGCAGGACCCATCAATGATGAAATCCCATGGTTGTGTTTCTCCTCTCCTTGTCCAACAAACATATGAGCATTCATAATATTAATCGTTTTGTATGGGCATAGCAAGAGATGCATTAAACTTTTAGAATTGCTCTCCTGGGGTCATCTCAATCAATCTCAGACTACAGTGCCCAGGCCATATTAGTCTTTCCTATCCCTAGCAGGGTCCTAGTCTCGTCATTACTTTAAGATCATGACAGCACTTGTCCATGATCAGACTCTTAACTTATAGTTAAGAATGAGGCACTTTGGCCAAGCCCATCTCGATGCCAGGGTAGCACATAACTTACCGCTTGCCCTGGGTCCGTCTCGTCCCCCGTTGGGGCCCTGCCTTTTAGAGGACTAGGAACTGAGGGCAACCAAGGCTACAGTCAAGAAAGCAGATGCCCAGGAATTAATAATATTCAAAGCCAATTAAATCCCAACTGCAAAGGCATATTAATAAATGTCTTTGTCCATACAAAAGTACTTGCTCTGAATAAGCTATGCAAAGGACTCAAGGAGAAGAGAAAGACATTATTTACAAGTCAACAGCACACTAAGAAAGAAGCTACAAATAAACACAGAGGAATGGGAACACTGTGACGGGAGTAACCCAATAAACCTAAACTACCTGAAGCTATGTAATCCTACAACTTTACATAACTATTTTTAACTTTTTTCAATGTGAGTCAGACCTAGAACCTGTCTGTCCTATAAGTGTAAAGAAAAAAATATTATTATGCACCCACAGGTACACTCTTTAGAGGTAAAAATGTCTATTTTACCTTTACTCTACTTAATCAAAGACAAATAGTGTTCCTACATTCTCTGTGTGCGTTGCATATATAAAGTCCAGCTTTTTCCAAAAGCATCAGGTTAATACCATCTTCATGAATCCATCCATTTTATGTGTAATTTTTACCCATAAAACTTTATTCTTTTTGGTTTTCTGACCACACCCAGTGACCCTGAGATGGCACTGGAGATCATGTTGAACACATATCATATCAGGGTGCTCTCACATGAAAAATATTTTCTTCAGTCCTTTTGTTACTGACAATGGAGATTTATCCCTGAATTCAAGGGTCCTTGAGTATTGTTAGAAAGATTCTCATACAAATACCAGGTGTTTATAGAGTTGCAACCATTTGTTGAACAGTGTTAAGAAGGCAGTTTTGTATTCTCTGATGTTCTATGTCCAGACATCACCCTGGTCCCATGCTGCTTCTACACTGCTTCCTCTGTATGTTGTCCCTCAGAGGCCACTCAGGTCTCTCACTGTTCTGCTGGACAACTGAAGTCTGTGTCTGGGACTACACAATCTACCTCCAGAGATCTTTGGCCCAATGTCTCCCTGCCCTTTGACTTACTGCAGTTCTTCTGCCATGGCCATATGTGCCTGGGTGAGAATCTAGTATTCCTACAGCCCAAGTGTGGGGTCAGAGTGACAGCATTATACTGAGGGCTTCCACTGATTACTATTTGGTAGCCCAGCCATTAATCATTATTTACTTTGATTCGATACCTTGCACCAAGAATTCCAATGTTGGTCTTCTATTCAAGAATTGTTTGGTTTCATAATCATATTTCTTTCTATAGAATAATAAATTTTCTTATTTTAATGTACTAATTAGGACATGTAGAATAAAATTGATGGGAGAATAAAGGTTAATACTGGCTAAACACTGAAATTATTTTTGTGCTTCTTGTAATAAGCTCAAAAGTCTAGATGGCTTCAAGAATATACATATTATATATACACATGTATCACTTGTATCACTTGTCACTTGTCATCCCACTATTCATCGATTTGCTCTAGTGGGTTCCAGTAACGTCTCCAGTCATCCCTGTAGTTGCATGCTAGTGTAGCCCAATTTGTCTGCTCACTCCAGGAACACTAAGAGCCTCAAACTGTTCATTTAGGGTCTTGAAAAAGAAGCCTGACCATCTCGTAGGTGGGTAGGTGGGCGGCCAGGTGTTATTTTAACATCCTGTGGAATCCAGTCCATAACAGCTCTGTTCAGCAGTCATCTCTAAATCGCATTTCGAGTCCGGCCCATCTGATTTTCGACGCCTTGGCAAACGAGACAGCGTCCCTGATTCTTGATCGTCGATGGAGGTCAGAACTCTGGATTCCTTCTTTCACTTGAGTGAAAAGTGATACTTCAAACAGCTCTTTCAATTTCTCTTTGGGATACCCAAATAGCGTTCTCATCCTGTTTTCATAGGGCCCAGGTCTCTGAGGTGTATGTTAATGCAGGAAGAACGGTGGAATTGAAAAGATGTGCCCAGAGCCGGAGGTTCTTAGTCCTATTAACCACCTCTTTGGCACTCTTGAAGGCATTCCACTCTGCTCTCTTCCTCCTATACAGTTCTGGAGCCAAGTTGTTCCTCATGTTGAGTTCTCTACCTAGGCACATATAACTGCTGCATTCGGAGATGTTCATTCCGTTGAGGACATATGAAACATCAAGAACATTTTCTTTCGTGAGGTTCAGCTGCAGTCTAACATTTCCACGCTCATGGTTGAAGTTGGCCAGCATTCGTGCCATGTGTCTGAAAATTGGTGTTATGGGAAAGATGTCATCAGCAAAGCAGAGGAGGTATAGTTGCTAACCATCTATCTTGACTTTTAGTCCTTCCCATTCCATTCGTCGCATGATGTTTTCGAGGGTGGCACTGAAGAGTTTTGGTGAAATTCTGTATCTCTGCCAAATCCCTCTCTTTATGTCAATGATCACTTCTTTCTAGAATGGTGAGATCCTGGTGGTGAATCTGTAATACAGCTAACAGAGGATCCTGATGTACTGAGTTTGAATGCCCTGTTTGTCTAGGACTTCGATGACTGCTTCAGTCTCAACAGAATCAAAGGCCTTCTTTGAATCGATGAACATTAGACAGAGCAGTATCTTGAACTCTTTTGAAACCTCAATGACCTTGGTGACCAAGTTCATATGGTCAGTTATGTTGAATCCTTTCCAGAACCCATCTTGCTCACATTGTTGTCCTTCATCTAGTGTTCTGCCATCTTATTCAGGATAACTCGAGTGAATAATTTGTAGATGACAGACAACAGGCAGGTCGGGCGATAGTTGCCGATGTTGTGGATGTCTCCCTTCTTGTATAACAGGATAGTCCTGCTGGTTTTCCATTGGGACAGAACTTGCATTCAGACAGGTAGCATGTGAAGAACCAAGCCAGTGTATTGAGGAGTACTGGTGCCTGATTCTTCAGGTGTTCTGCTCTGACTTTGTCTGGACTAGGTGCTGTATGCTTTTTTACCGACGAAATGTTGTCTCGAATTTCAGAAGGGAGAACACTGGGAATAACATATCTATTCTGTGGAATTTGGTATATGGGCAGGTGGAAGTTTCTATCAAAGAAATCTGAGTAGAAGCCGTAGCTAACCTTTTCCATTGCCCTTCTGGAAGATGTGATAGATCCATCTGAATGTTGGAGGGTAGCCATCTTGATCTTATAGTTGGTGAAGGACAGTTGAGTGTAGGGAATACTTTCTCTGGATTCTGCTGCATCGGCCAACAGCATGTTTTCAATGATAGCATCTTCCCATAATGCTGCAATAGTGCCAAAGAGTTCCCAGTTGGTGGTCGTTCTGGGAGTTCTCTTCTTAAACTTTGGAGCCCTTTCTCCACACTCTGTGAAGTAGAATTTTGCAAGGAGACAATGATCTGATTCTGTTTGGATTTTTTGGAAAACAGCAACATCGGTCAGCCAAAACCTTCGATTGATCACGATCACGAAATCCCATTGATCGTAGACTTCCTCGAGTGGTCTCAGTAACATCTACACTTGCCCTATCCCTGAGATTTTAGAAGTCTCTCTCTTCTCTGCCTTCCCAACGATGCCACATTGGAGGCTCTTTCAGGGTCAGGGGAATGAGATATTCAGCTGGTTACTAGCTTTGGCATATGGGTACACCATGGGAAGCTTACGAGGCTTTCCCATGTGGGCAGGAAGCTCTCAGTAGCTTGCTAGTTTCACCCAGAGGGAAAGGTAGGTTATAAGATATCAAAGATAGAAAAGTGGCCGTGTGCTTCTGGGAGCTTACTTTTAAGTCTCTGGATGTTGGGCTTCGATGGGATTACACACACCTGGGTTCCTCTACCGGTACCTTCATGCGTGAGGCTTGTCGAATGTGTGGAGTGGGGCCTTAAGCATGGCTGTGGTTAGGTTCCAGTGGTCTTCAGCCACCGGGAGCTCTGCTCGGGGCGGGGAGGGAAGCTGGAGCCCATCCCCTCCGAGTAGCCCGGGGGAAGACAACCAGGTGTGCAGGCAAGAGACTCTCTGGTCAATTGAATGTGGTCAATTTCACTGTGGAACTGTCCACCAGGAGACTCCCATGTCCAACGTTTAGATTTGGCCTTTTGGAACTGTGAGTTACCGTGAATGGTCTTGGTTGACATGATGAACTCAGACAGTTTCTCACCCTGTTCATTCCACTCTAGGCCATGCGTCCCAATGTATACAGACATATATATCTCTCTCACACAGAGAGAGAAAATACAAATGTCTCCTCTTGGAAACTGACTTATCACTAATTTTTTTTTTAAAATGATTAAAGTACACCAAAACAGAAAAACTGATAAACACACATGTTTCTCTTAGCATTGAGGAATTTGAATCTCTGCATAGAGAAAGTCGGGTAGTCATCAGCAAGTCTGTTTATGAGTGAGGAACAGCCCTAATGCTTGCCTGCTTTTGCTCTGTAATAGGATCTCTTGGGGAGAAGTGATAGAAAGTAAAACAAAAAAACTACACTCAAAGTAGTATTTTTGCTTTATATTTGTGTTGTACCTAGATAATAGAGGCCACATCAACAGAGCAAAACCACTTATAGTCACCAGAAACCCTTTAGCATACACTAATTATACACTATTTTTTTTCAGGTCTGTGAGATAAAGGGCAACCAGGAATACACATTCACCAACACTTTTAGTTGAATCTAAAACTGGGCTTTTATTCAATTTCTTCATAGCAGGATTGAAGCCAAGTATTTGTGGTTTTTTTATTTGTTTGTTTTTTTTTATGTTTTGTTAAATTCAATAGAACGTATTTTGGGGTCAGAAAACTAGTACAGTGGATAAGGTGCTTGTCTTGTCCTCAACAGACACAGGTTTGATCCCTGTCCTGCAGACTTCTGTCAGCTCTGCCATGGACAAGTAAACCTGAATGAGAACCCAATGTTCCTTCAGTCTGAGTGTGTAGTCAAAGCAAGATCTGTCCCTCTGAGGGTTTCTGCCCATGACTGTAATCTAGCTCAGCCATCCCATCATTATTATCTTGATAGTTCCTAATATTGTATCATGGTGGGGTTTCCCAAGCAGTGTTTAGGAAGTCCAGGGCCCACCCCTGTGATATTCAGATAACCAAGTGGCATTTAAATGGAAGGGCCCTGAACGCATTGCTACTGAAGCCTTGATACCAGGGATTGCTCAGGCCACCCTGGCAGTGTTCAGGAGTCTCCAGAACTGCACCTTGTGGTACATGGGGGTCCTTGCAGTATCAGGGACTGAACTAGGTTCCCATGCCTACAAAATAAGCACAATAATTCCTGTACTGGCCTTCCAATTTCCTGGATGATTAAGAAATACACAACAGATACAAAGACATGTATAGTTCTGAAGTTAATTTAGTTCTCTAAGTTCCAACTGTAGTGAAACTGTATTCCACTTAGTGGCATGTATTTATATGAATATTATTAACTTGAATTATACAATGGATTAATTGTTTAAATGTTTCAATTTTTGATGAATTATATTGAGTTGTCTATATTTTTTATTAAAATATTTCTAACATACATGTGTATTGAAAACATCCTATTCTTTTTTGCTCCACTCTATTTTTTCTGAAATCACTTTCAACACTTGCAATTTGATCACAATACCATTTTATAGTTTCCACCTTCCATGGCAATCTAGCATTGTCCATTATGAAGTGTTACTTAGAAGTCTAATTTTAGCCGCGATTATAATGCTGATTCAACATCCAGGTTTATTGTGCAATCAGTGCAGATCCTGAAGAAAATAATTGCCGGTCTGACTAGTTACATAGTGGCAGACAGATTTCTGTGAGTATAATAAAATGCATTCTATAAAATGAAGAATAACTGATTGTTTCTTATGTGTTTGCTTATTTTTTCCTGTTTGACGAGAAATCTGCTTCAGAAAACTATCAACTCTTTTTTACTTCTACATATTTAAGACATGAGATCTGGGAGGAAGATAAAATAAATATATTAAACGAATTTGTGCAGTTTTTTTTTTCTGTTAAATAAGTGGGATTAGAGAGGGTTAAAAGGTTATTACTAATAATACCACTTAAGTATTTCATGATGATTTATCTCTACCCCTAGCAATTAAGTTTTACAAAGTCAAGAATTAGGGCATGCTCACTCCAGTCCTAAGCCAATGCAACATGTATATAGTACCACACAAATGTTTAATTTTTAAAAAATAATTTTAACACACTTTTGTTGAAATTACAATATAGTTTGATTGCAAAGCACTAAAAATATATCAATTCTTCAGTATAGTACATTATAAAATGTATATCTTCAAGTGTTTATAACTATTGTCTAGTCAAAATAATGAACAGTATGTTTTTTTGCTGTTAACAGAGATTAATATTTTCTTTCAATAAGGAGAATGCTCTGTGCAAAAATCTCAGAGAATTGAAAATTCCATTTAAAAATCTGAATAAAGTACTTTGTCTTTGAATTTTTTTTTCTCTTTCTTATCTCTGCCAAGGATCAGAAAACAGATTGTCATGACCAAAATACAATTTTTAGTAATTTTTCAAATTCAAGAATAAATCTTAATTTCATCTTCCTCCTCTATGTGTTCATCGCAGAACTTGCTTTTGGCTAGACAGAAATGTTTTTGACACTAGAAAATGTAAATTAATATTCTAAATGAATTGTAAAAATTACACAGACACTGAAATTATAGCAAAGATCCAAGCCAGAGCAAAATACTCTATAAATTAAAAGTTCCAAAATGTTTTTACTAATTTTAAAAGTGAGTAAATAAAAATGATCAATTTTGCTTGCATTCAGTACTCTTGCTACTAACTGAAAATCCCTACTAAATTTCTAATAAGTTCTACTATTCTACTTACTTATATTTTGTATAACCTACCCTGTCAACCGGCCACCGGTATAACTTGTTTGAAAATGAAGATAGTTATTTAAAAACATAATATATTGCTGTTGCTATTATTGTGAACAATAATAATTAGAAGGTATTTTGATATTATTTTCTTTCACTATTTTTGACTGTGATGTAAATATGTTATGCATAGACATCATTAAGTATGCAATACACACCAAGACTTGAGGAAGTATAATCCTAAATCATAATTATAGACTCATCATCATCTAGGTAATTCAAACAGAGTTTCTTCTATCAGAAAATTTATATCTCACTTCTATTTCTGGTGAAAAATCGTGTTTATAATGCAATGTCATTCTCTTGTTTATCAGGAAGTTTATTGAAAGGAATAAGTATAGCAGAGTAACATTTCCTTCAAAAGGCCAGGCCCGGGGCTGGAGAGATAGCACAGCCGGTAGGGCGTTTGCCTTGCATGTGGCTGACTTGAGTTCGATTCCCAGCATCCCATATGGTCACCCAAGTATCGCCAGGAGTGATTTCTGAGTGGGTGAGCCAGGAGTAACCCCTGTGCATCGCTGTGTGTGACCCAAACAAGCCAAAAAAAAAAAATTAAAAAAAAAAAAAAGGCCAGGCCCTGGAGAGAGAGAGCACAGCAGGTAGACCCTTTGATTTACATGCAAGTGGTTGGGGTTCTGTGTCCAGCACTGATATGGCTGGGAGTACTCCCTGAGCACAGAGACAGGAGTAAGTCCTGAACACTGGTGGATGTAACAAAAAAACAAGCTAACAGATGAAAAACACAGAACAAAACAAATAAAAAAAAAGTTCAAATGTAGCAACTGTTAGTGAATTTTGGACTGCTTTTCTGTTGTTGCTTAGTTTGAAGGGTCAGTTCCTTAAAATTCCCTTCCTTTTTTTTTAATCTTTCTGTATCTTTAGGTTAGTTAAATACGATTCTCATTAACAATGATATAATAATCTTTCATTTTCTCTTTTTAATTCAATTTGGTAGTATATATGTTTAAGCTCTAGAGTTTACTGCATTTTCAGTATTGTGTTAGAATAACTGAATTTATTTCAATTTTTTTCCTTTTTTCACTGCAGCATGACCCCCTCTATAAATGTATATATGTGTAAGAGAGCATGCATTTGTGTGTGTGTATGTGTGTGTGTGTGGCTGTGTATGTGTATCTGTCTGTATATCTAATTTAGAAATTATCATCTGTGAAAAAAAGAAGGAAGATGACTATCCCGAGGAAAACAATTAATAGACTGTGGTGCTCAAGGCCCCTCTCCACACATCCAGACAAGCCTCACGTATGAAGCAACCGGCATAGGAACCCTGGTGTGTGGGACCTGGAACTGATACCTCCAAGCCTGCTCAGATTGGGACTGGACTCTTCTACCCAGATTCCCCATTTTCCAATAGCTAGGCGGTCACACCGAGGGACTACCCCTGGCTCCCTGTAATCCCACCAATGGCCAACATCCAGAGACTATAAAACCAAGGTCCCGGAAGTGACATTTTATAGCCTAGTTCTTCCTCTGGGAGCACCTGGCAAGCTACTGAGAGTTTTCTGCCCACATGGGAGAGCCTCACAAACTCTCCATGGCATATTCATATGCCAAAACCCGTAACAATGATGGGTCTCATTCCCCTGATCCTGAAAGAGCCTCCAATGCGGCACCATTGGAAAGGATGAGTAAAGAGAGGCTTCTAAAATCTCAGGGCTAGGACAAATGGAGATATTACTGAGACCGCTCAAGAAATTTGATGATCAACGTGATGATGATCATGATGATGATGTGGTGCAGGTAGCTGGCCAGGTTCAGCGTATTTTGGACAGCTTTAAAGCATATCTTACCTTATAGAATAACCATCGGAGACAGAATATTTTGTTCTATTCCTCCACAAAGCTCAGGTTAACTTAGAAAAACATGACTTCAAAGTTAGGGGTTTCAGCTGACTAGATCTAAGGTGGAGGCTCTCTGATGATCTCATTACTCACAAAGGACCAATACTTCAGTAAAAGATTTTAGCAGTTCATTTCCTGTTTACACACTCCCTTTGCAAAACTTTAATAATCTCTTTCTTCCCTATTATGTATTTTTTCAGTCTTTAAAATCATATCCAGTAAGGATTTCAAGAATTTCATTTTGAAACTATTGAAAATTTATATCGTTTGACTATAATTTGTGGTACCCCTTTGTAAATTTAAGAATATGTTTTCACTGTTAGTGAATATTTCTTGACATATTTCTTGACACTTTGTTTGTTTATTTGTTTGTTCGTGGGCCCTAGCCCAGCTGTGTGCAGGGCTTCCTTCTGATTCTTCACTCAAGGATGACTATTGAGATCAGGGCTCAAGGCTCACATAGGATCTTGGGCACCAAAACTAGGTTGACAACATTCAAGGAAAGTTCCCTACCCACTATGCAATCTCTCGGGGCCCCTCTTGACACTTCCAATATATCTTTTGGATAATTGGTTTTCAAGAGCAAACATCCATAATGAATGTTTGCTTCTTCTAGAAACTTGAATATTTAAAAAGTTAGAAATTCTTTGTTTTTTTGCATTTTTTTTTTAGGAAAAGAGATTATCAGACAAGTAAAGTGTATGAAGACCTATCTATATTATGATATTATTTAATTTCCTTACTAGATGACAGTTAATTTTTTTAGCATCACTGAATAATAAGACAGTATAACGTGCATGTTCAGTGTCTTGCTGTGTGGCAGCAATTTTACCTTTACTCCTGTATGGAGATTTCTTCAAGGCACCCCAGTTACTAACTATATTAATCACATTTCTTATATCTAGGCTGTTTTTATCAATAGAGATTTATCTTACATCTTATTATCCTACTCATATCAGTAATAAGACACTGAAGAATATAGTTGTTTTACTTAACTGCTCACAGTATCCTCCATTAATATGTTAATGATCATATATTCATTGAAGAATTAAAATATTTGCATTTTTTAATTGATGAAAATCAAGAAGATTAAAAAAGCAGTATTGCTGAAAAAAATAAAAGCAATACTCTTTATCTGCTTCATTCTCTGATCTAGCAGCCAGGACAGGTAAAGAGGAATCATGAGATGGACAGTACAGCTTCCAATGTTTTATAAACCATCTGAGCCAATGCATCTGTTTTGCATAATTTGCAGTATGGTCTGAATTGTAGACAAAAATCACTTTAGAAAGACAACATTAGGTCTTGGAATACAACTCTCTTAGTAGACTAGGTGCCTTGCGTGAGTGAAGTCCGAAGTAGAATATCAGGTACCAGATGGTCTGAGCTATGCAATGTGTGGCCTTGGTGTACCCTGAGTAAAGCCAGGATGGCAAACATTGAAAAAAATTTCATATAAAAATAACATTTTTATAGAAGAATTTGAAATTTTATTACAATTCTGTTTTATTTATTGTGCAACAGAGTTCATAAAGTTTCCTCTGGGCAGTGAAACCTATACAAACTGCCTACTGTCTTTAACCTTCATTTCCCTTATTTATGAAACTAAAATGATCCATATGTATCATATATTATTAAAAATAATTTCCATCACATATTTCAAATCACCTTATAAATGAAAGTATATTTAGATAAAACCATACTTTGTTGAGAAAAGCAGAAACCAAAATTGAAAAATATATGAAGGGCATAATTGCAAGTTTAGTAGATATTACATTTCACTTGGTTATACAAGTATGTATCACTAAGACAGATAAAGATTTTATGATGCAAACACATTTTAATTGCTTCCACCATCAGGAAGGTTTACCTTAATTTTACACACTAATAAAACTAAATAATTGGTATGCATTTAATAATTTATTCCTAGTCATGTGATAGAAACTGGTAAAAGAGTAGTGATAATTAGATAAATCAATATTTTAGAATATTTGTTAAATGATATGTGAGTGTATAAGTATAAAACAATCTTTTGAGGTTGGAGCAATTTGGTTTATATATTTTCTTTGAAATCTGCTTTTTATTTCAATTTTTATCAGTTGCAATTTATTTACAAGTTAAGATACATATATGTTGAAAGTTAAATATTGATATATTTTAAGAAATAGGCTATTGACACCTAATCAGAGAGAGAGAACAGAAGGGAATGCCCTGCCATAGTGGCAGTTTGGGGTGGGGGGAGATGGGACTAGGGAGGGTGGGAGGGATGCTGGGTTTACTGGTGGTGGAGAATTTGCACTGGTGAAGGGAAAGGTTCTCGAACTTTGTATGGGGGAAACATGAGCACAAAAATGTATAAATCTGTAACTGTACCCTCACGGTGATTCACTAATTAAAAATTTAAAAAATTTTTAAAAAAAAAGAAATAGGCTATTGCTATTACATAATCTATCATAGAAATAAATGACATCTATCTAAAACGTCAAAGATCTGGTGTCTAGAAGATAATATCTTCCCTTGGGAAAACAATAACTAATCATGCTTTTAAGCTTTCCTTTAATATTTTTACACCTGTAGATGATCCTAGATGGAAATGATCTATTGAATGGCAATGCAATTGTACTATTATTGTATCAGGAACAATACCAGATTTTGTTAGCTATGAAAGCTTTATTATTTGCTGCCTTCCCATTCACATGCATGCAAACAAACTGAAACAATAGCTCTCATTTTAGTAGCTTCTATTTATACACATTATCAAAATAAATAATACCTCTCTTTTAAAATGTAAAGATCATTGTAATTTATTTTTGAAGTAAGATACTTGAATTTAAAACAAATATAAGAGGGGGCTGGAGTGATAGCACAGCGGGTAGGGCGTTTGCCTTGCACGCGGCCGACCCGGGTTCGATTCCCAGCATCCCATATGGTCCCCTGAGCACCGCCAGGGGTAATTCCTGAGTGCAGAGCCAGGAGTGACCCTTGTGCATCGCCAGGTGTGACCCAAAAAGCAAAAAAATAAAAAATAAAAAAATAAAAATAAAAAAATAAAACAAATATAAGAAGAGTTGGAAAAAGAGTTGGAGAAAAAGCAAAAGAACAAGAGAGAAAGAGAGAGAGAGAATGTGTATCATCTACCTCATAGATTGTGTGTAAGTGGCAAAGAATGCACTTATACAAATTTATAAGCAAACTATTGCTTCTTGTTGTCTTGTCATTTATATTACTGGTACAACACATATAGTAAACCTGAAATTTTAATAAACACATTGTCCTAATTATTATATATTTAAACCACAAGTGAAATAGTTGATTATAGTATTCTATTAGGAATCCTTCAAAATTCAGTAAAACTTATTCTTATGACATATTACTGTTTAGATAAAAAAGAAATGAACAAAATTTGCCAAAATTAATGTCTCCAAGTCACAGTGAGCTGTTCATGAGACCAAGATAGAGAAAATCCTTATTCACATAGTGGTTTCCAATGAATATAACTTCCTTAATTTTACTTGCTCTAAATAATCAAATATAATTTGTATGACTCATCAGGTTGCTTACTTTGTGAAAAAAATTAATTAAAATTTTATGTATGGGACAAAGAAATATCACTTGCTGTTTATAAATATTTTAGAAGTAAATTTATATGAATTCCTTCAGTGTCATTATTCATAACAGGTCACATAAAAATATTTGTATCTTCTGTAAAAGAATAACTATAAGTACTATTATACATATAGTCTATTAATAATTTCATATTATAGTAATCAATATTATAATTTTAAATACCTGAAATTTTAAAAGGATTTAATTTGATGATCTTAAAATTATTTTTTTGAGCTTAATCCATATGTCTGTTTTACACATCTTCTGCGTGTGTGTGTGTCTGTGTGTATATGTATCTGTGTCTGTGTGTATGTATGTTTGAGAATAATTTACTTTCTCATCAAATTTAAACTTCTACCAGTTATTCTTCCTTCTTGATTTGTTATATTACTTCTAGGTATCTATAATAATCCTTTCTGTAAAAGAGAAGCCATCATTTTCTTACTCAAGGATTTTTTTTACATTTTTAGCAATTTGTTGATTTTGCTATAAATTCAAGTTATTTAAGAATACGCTCACGAATCACAAAATCGCGTTAATCATCGATTTCTCGAGCAGGCTCAGTAACCTATCACTGGTCCTTTCCCTGAGATCTTAGAAGTCTCTCTGGAGTTGGCCATCCCAATGATGTCACACTGGAGGCTCTTTCAGGGTCAGGGGAATGAGATCCAGCTTGTTACTTGATTTAGCATATGAATACACCATGGGAAGCTTTCAAGGCTGTCCCATGTGGGCAGGAAGCTCTCAGAAGCTTGCTGATTTCTTCCAGAGGGAGAAGCAGGCTACAAAATATCGCTTTTGGGAGCTTGCTTTTAAGTCTCTGGATATTGACCTTTGGTGGATTATACACACCTGGGTTCTTCTGCTGGTACCTTCATGCGTGAGGCCTGTCCAAACGTGTGGAGAGGGGCCTCGAGCATGGCTGTAGTTAGGTTCTGGTGGTCTTCGGCTGCTGGGAGCTCTGCTCAGGGTGGGGAGGGAAACTGGAGCCCATCCCCTCCGAGGGGTCCTGGGGAAGACAGCCAGGCATGCGGGCAGGAGACTCTCTGCTTCTGGGAGAAGCAGAGAATATACTATTGAATACACTAATGAAGAATACACTATTGAAGTAAACTATCACAATAGGTGATTGAGCTTTCTTAATGTATCTTGCGAATTATTAGCTATAAATATGTCATCAGTTTGGGGAGTTATTTCGCTTATAAATGGATAATGGAGCACTGAATATCTCACATATGACCCCAGTTAATTTTGTTTCTAGACTATTTGCTCTTCTGGAACAATGGAATAGTGAATTTCTTTTTACAAAAGAAAAGGTGGGAAGAGAGAAAGAGAGAGATATAGAGAGAAAGAAAGAGAGAAAGAAGGAAAGAGAGAAAGAAGAAAGAGAAAGAAAGAGAGAGAGAAAGAAAGAAAGAAAAGAAAGAGAGAAAGAGAGAAAGAAAGAAAGAAAGAAAGAAAGAAAGAAAGAAAGAAAGAAAGAAAGAAAGAAAGAGAGAAAGAAAGAAAGAGAGAAAGAAAGAAAGAGAGAAAGAAAGAAAGAGAGAAAGAAAGAAAGAAAGAAAGAAAGAAAGAAAGAAAGAAAGAAAGAAAGAAAGAAAGAAAGAAAGAAAGAAAGAAAGAAAGAAAGAAAGAAAGGTTTTCTTTAAATTGGAGACAAACTTCCACCTTTTTTTGTAAAACTCAAGGGTACATCGTCCTGTTATGGAAAATATGTAGTAAGTGGCTGTCATTTTAAAATAGTAATGCCAACTAAAATAATGCATTTGCTTTGCTTTGAATAAATGACATAGGCCAAACCCATTCCAAATATACAGTTGGCTAAATTTATACTGATCCTCACTTTATTAATCAAAAACCCCTTAATCTATTTACATAGCACCTGACCATTCTTTCGTTTGAAATAATTGTCATATCTTCAAAACCAAAAATAAGCAATCAGAAAATTAATAAAGCTGAGAATTTTTTTTAGTAACTTAGTAGAAAATTCAAAAAAGGGTGTAAGGAAAACATTTTTTTTTAAATCACAGGAACAAAAAATCTACCACAATCTTAAAAAATTAAGTGAAGGCAAAGGCAAGCATTCAGAGTTATATGCACCAATATTAATGCACAAAATAATGAGTAACTCTTCAGTGTTTATTTTCCTTTTTACTTAATTTTTTCATGATTAGTGCATTAACTGTTTGTAGCAACTTGTTACTCCTGGCCATGCTCAGGGGACCATATGGGATACTGGGAATCGAACACTGGTTGGATGCATGCAAGGCAAACACTCTACCTTCTGTACTATAGCTCCAGCCCCACTGAACACTATTTTTTAAATAAAATTATTTCCCCATTTTAAAAATGAGAAAATTAAGACTCAGTAGTTAAGATGCAGACCTTTTCATATACTTTACATGGTCAAAGTAAGTACTTAACAAAATGAGATTCTAAACATTATTTATGATATTATCAATTTAAAGTATAAAAGAAGAATGTAGAGGTATCAAAGATAAGATTTGCAACTGGAATTCTGATAAGATGATGGAAGTGTGCAAATTGTAAGCGGAGATGCTGTTTTACTCAGACACTGAAATATTAAAAGACTATGAAAAGATAATTAAGAAGATATAAGAAGTGATGATATACATTTAAAAAGTACAAATATAAATAAGCAAGATATATTTTTAAAAAATTCTCTAAATCTTCCCTAAGATACTATATTTATTTTTTCTTATTTTCTTCTAATATTAATATTTTGTCTTTATAATCACTAATTGTACAAAATCTTTTATTGAGTTTAGAAACAGTAAACCTATGTATATAGGTTTTTCCATGTTGGAATTTCTTGTACGTTACTTACTCTTATGAGAAAAAATAAAATGGTCATTGATATTGATTCAACTAACAATATAAATTCTGGTGTTAATAATTTTTTATTTCACTTTCTAACAATCCTAAAATGTAAAGTCTATTTGTTAACTATATAAATTAGCATAATAATTATTTATGTAACTCCAAATGGTGATGTGGTCATCTTAAAAAAAGCAAAGAAGTTTGATTCTGCTGTTTATATTTTAGAATAAGAAATTGGTACCTTATTTATACCAAATATAAAGATTGGTCTATCGTGCTGAATCCCCTTCGGAACTTGGCTTGTTCGAATAGTTGTCCTTCGTCTAGTGTTCTGCCTATTCTATTTAGGATGACATGAGTGAACAACTTGTAGACTACAGACAGCATGCAGTTTGGGCGATAGTTGCCGTCTTTACCAACAAAATGGCGTGTCAGATTTCGGAAAGGTGGACATTGGGAACGACATATCCATCCTGTGGAATTTGGTATGTGGGCAGGTGGACGTAGTTGTCCAAGAGATCCGACTAGAAGTCATAAATAATCCTCTCCATTGCATTTCTGGAAGATGTGGTAGATCCATCAGGATGTCGGAGGGCAGTCATCTTGGATTTGTAGTTGGCAAAGAGAGGCAAGCATTGTGAATACTTTTCCGAGCTTCTGCCGCATCGGCCAACACTGCTGCTCTTCTCTCTTTGAGGTCTTCCTTTGAGAGCTCGGACATTAGCTTGTGGTTAACTGAGGCTCGCGCCAAACCACGTTGATGAATGCGCTCGAGAGTTTCTGAAGACAGGCATCTGTTTGTGGCTTTTTCACTCAGCATTCTTCACACAGTCATGGAGGTGCTGAACCAGTCAATCGTATTCCTTGTCGATGTTGTCAAGGACTGCATCTTCCCACATTGCTGCAATAGTGCCAAAGAGCTCCCAGTTGGTGGTCATTCTGGGAGTTGCCTTCTGAGACTTAAATTTTGCAGACCTTTCTCCCCGCTCTATGAAGTAGAATTTTGCACAAAGGAGACGGTGGTCCGATCCCGTTTGGAATTTTGGGACAACAGTGACATCGGTCAGGCAAAACGTTTGATTGAATATGATGTGGTCAATTTCATTGTAGAACTGTCCACCGGGAGACTCCCATGTCCAGCGTTTAGAATCAGCCTTCTGGAACCACACAGTGACCAAACTCATTGATGTTTCACAAGAGTTCAAGTTTCCACTCTGTCTAACGTTCATTGACTTAAAGAAGGCGTACTAATCTGTTGAGACTGAAGCGGTCATTGAAGCCCCGGCCAAACAAGGCGTTTAAACTCAGTATATCAAAATCCTCTGAGAGCTGTATTGTGGATTCACCACCAGGATCTCACCATTCTACAAGGAAGTGATCATTGATGTAAAGAGAGGGGTGCAGCAGGGTGATACCATTTCACTGAAACACTTCAGTGCCACCCTCAAGAACATCATGTGATGACTGGAATGGGAAGGAATGGGAGTGAAGATAGAAGGTCGGCAATTACACCACCTCCGCTTCACTGATGACATCGTTCTCATAACACCAAACATTAGCCTAGTGGCACAAATGCTGGCCGACTTTGACCACGAGTGTGGAAAGGTTGGATTGCAGCTGAATCTCAACAAGATGATGCTCATGAAAAGCGAACTAGTCCCTGACACACCATTTGCTCTCAATGGAATGAACATCTCCGAATGCAGCAGCTATGTGTACCTGGGTTGAGAGATCAACATGAGGAACAACTTGGCGCCGGAACTGCACAGGAGGAAGAGACCAACATGGAACACCTTCAGGAGCATTAAGAGGTGGTTAAGAGGAAGAAGAACCTCTGACTCTGGGCACATCTTTTCGATTCCACCGTTCTTCCTGCACTAACATATGCCTCAGAGACCTGGGCCCTACACAAACAGGATGAGAATACTATTCAGAAACAAAGATTTTGTTTTTTAAAAATAACTTAATGTTAATTTAAAACAATTAAAAGTTAATTAATTAAAATTAAATTTTAAATAAAAAAGATTTTATTTAATAAAGAACATTAGAAGAGCACCTTCTCCAAGTTAACGCACTTAATGATCATCAAGCATTTTATTATGTTTGAAACAAGTTAACATACAATGAACTTTAAGTTGTTAAATTCAAATGCAATTTATTTGAAGATAAAAGAAGAAACTGGTTATTTTAAGGTATCTACTAATAAGAATGTCAGCCCACACCCCAGCTTTATGACAGACAAAACAATAAGGGACAAATTTTACTTGTCAAGACTTCCTGGCATGAACGTAACTATATTTGATCTGATTGATTTAATGTATTTTAATCAATGTTAAGAATATCCTTATTGTTTTATTCTTATTTCTTTTTCCTATGGCACACAGAACCAAAAAAAGCCTTAGTATAAAAACTTATTCTTAAATTGATTAAACATTTTTGTTCATATCTTCATTCCATTTCTACCTCACAATTCAATCGTTTCAGTATTGTTTGCTGTAGGTTAAGAAAAAAATGAGTTATTGAAAAAAGCCATTTCCTAATTTCCAATATTTTCTCAAAATAAACAATTTTATTTTAATTTTATTACCTTAAAGTCATTTCAAGTTTATATTTAAAACCTTGTATCAAAGAAGAAAAATTTAGTAAAATTAATGCTGTACATATAAAAATATCTTATTATTAAGCAAACTATAGCAAAGTACTAAGTCTAGATTGTGTCGATTTTTTAATATGACATTATTAATAGCATTTTAAGTTAAATTTGAAATTTTAATTTTGTATATTATATGTAATGAAATAATATAATCATCTAATTATCTGATATAAAGCAGTGAAGTTAATCAGAATCAGAGGGTCAAATATATAATGATCTCTATTACAAGTGAGATATAAAGAAATATAATAAACAGTTAATAAATGGCTAATGAAAACAGAACCTGATAGTTGGACTATAGTACTGAATTTACTAAGAGAATGAGTTGCAGTGGGGTTGGGTGAACTGGTGAGAGAGAACATTGAGTCATTGGTAAAGAAACAATAACACTGGTAGTAGGTACAGTGTAAGAAACAATAACACTGGTAGTAGGTACAGTGTTAGAGCAGTGTGTGTATAAAACTTTATCATTATTAATATTGTCAAAGTAGGGTGCCAAAATAAAATTTTAAAGAAGTGGTAATTAGATGTTTAAAATCTTTAGGATAGCCTCGATAAATCTTTATGTTTGGGAAAAAGGAAAAATGACTTTATTCTAAACGTTGTCATGTTTATGAATATAAAGGAATATGTTCCATATTTTCCTGACCTTTTTTTTCTGAGGGTAGTAGTTTTACTTTGGGAATTACAAAGGCATGGGTATTCTTGAATGGATATTAGCTTATTCAAGCACACTGAAATCAAGGATGGCAGAACAAGATCTTTACTCACCCCTGTGGGCTAAATCCAGTCAGCATGTGTGTCTGAAAACATCAGCAACAAGCAATGGTCTCATAAGCCTTTTTATAGGACTTTATTACAAATTCATCATTACTTCATGTGCAAGCTGTGCATAGGCATGAATATCATGGCATCTTATCAGTATGGCTACAGGGCATTTTTTTTTGCAAAGAATAGGGAAGTTCATCCAAAGTTCAGACAGGGTGGACATCTTTAAAATTTTCTACCCTCAAGTAAAATCATCTCTTCAGGGTGCGTACTATCAATTGATTATAAAATCAAAGATACGTACCATAAATTTCCATCACAAGAGATATTATCCTTTAATTCACCTTCAGCAATATAGTGATGAATTAACCCCAAGTCATTGTATCCAGAGTCTGCAATTTATCTTCAAATTTTTGATGTAGTAAGTGATCTCTTTGCGTTAGATCAAAATCTACTATTGTGTAACAATTAAAGCACTTTTTAATTTCTCTAACTATTTCAGCAATCACCCCTATGGAAAGATTTCCCCACCATTTCCCTAATTTAGAAATAATGAATTATCTTTCCATTTCTGGTCACTTCCTCTTTTCTGACCTTCTAATTTCTGTACTCTGATCCTTTGACATCTGCTAATTTGCAGACTTAAAAGTGCTTCATCCACAATAAGCCAATTCCTAAAAAGAGTAATCAACTTGCCTATCAGCATTCTTTCAGATACAAATAAACCAATTTACAGTCCCAACTACCATCAGTATACTGGTTCTTGCCTCAAGTCACTGTTCTAAAACACTAATTAATTTGAGGACAGTTACCAGACACTAAGTACAGGTCCTATACTCATAGTCCACAGAAATTATTTAAAGCAGTCAATTCTAAAAACAATCATCTATTACTGTTTTGCTTATTGGTTGTCCTATTCTCTGACAGAAAATACTATAATGTTTCTTGCCCGGAGTCTTCTCCTCTTCTTCCCTATTTTAGGGCTAATCTTAGGACTTCTCTCTAGGACTTATGTCATAAGATAGTCCCTCCTCTTAGCCACTGGGAATAACAAACTGCTCTTTAAATGGCATTAGTTCCTAATCTGTTGAATTTATTATATTTCAGCTTTTCTTTTAATATATGTAAAACAGGAAATAACAGAACTGGAACTTGCCTGATAAATGAGCCCAAAAGATTATTTATGGATCACTAAAGCTTAAAATCCTCATTTGGGTAGTCATCCTTATCATTATCTTTCTCCCTTTTGAATTCTTAAAATTAAGGAAGTAGTTATTTGCATTCACTCCTCTGAATAATTTCCTGTATACCCTCTGATGTTTTGTTACTAAATGACTTATCAGGAAAACAGCAACATTTCAAACTTCAATAAAATTAGCAATATAAAATATTAGGTTCTGAATAAAAACAATTATTTTATAAAAATGCCAGGTGATTCATATACACATGAAATTTTTTCTCTACACTAATTTAATATTGCAATTCCTTTACCTTATTCTTTTTTAATTAGGATGGCCTGAGGTACTAAAATTATCATACTAAAAATGTAGAAGTCTATTTTTTCTATCTCTAGATAAATAACAACTGTTAGCTAGCTCTCAATATCTTTATCACTTATTCTGTTTCCTAGTCAGTGTTTAGACCAATTCTACTGTTAAAAGCAGGTAGATAAGGGTCCCCTAGTATGAGGTATTGAGAAATAGTAATACAAGAAATGGTGATGGGATAGGTATTGGAATATTGTATGACTGAAACCCATTCATGAACAACCTTGTGACTGTATATTTCATGGTGATTCAAAAAGGAAAGAGAGAAAGGAGAAAGAAAGGGAGAAAGGAGAAAGAGAGAAAGAAAGAGAAAGAGAGAAAGAAAGAAAGAGAGAAAGAGAGAAAGAAAGAAAGAAAGAAAGAAAGAAAGAAAGAAAGAAAGAAAGAAAGAAAGAAAGAAAGAAAGAAAGAAAGAAAGAAAGAAAGAAAGAAAGAAAGAAAGAAAGAAAGAGAGAAAGAAGGAAAGAAAGAAAGAATTCTTAGGGACACAATTGCTAAATGTTGAGTTGCTTATGTTAGGCGAAGTAAATTATAAACTGAAAGGCAAAAAAAAAAAAAAAAATGAAAACCCAGGAAACTCATTTGATTCTGCAGAACGATAGGTCTGTAGCATTAGACATGAGGGTGGAATGGGGAAAAAAACATCTTTTCCTCGGGATTGCAGCAGTAGTACAGAGGATGTGGTACTTGCCTTACAGGTCTACCCAACACCACACATAGCACATGAGTCTTCCTGCAGTGATTTCTGAAGTCAGGGCCAGAAGTAAACACAGAGAAGCAATCATTGAGTAAACACCAAAAAGAAAAGGAGAAAAAGAATTGCCTACATCCCAAATAGCCCAAAGGCATAAGTATGCAACCCTTTGACATGCAAATCTTGAGGTCTTCAGAGCTAGAGAAACTACAGCACTATTCAGAAACTGAAGCTGAAACTGAGAAAGCACCCAGAAAAGGTGGCATTCCCCCACTATACCCCTTCACAGAGCCTCCTGTTCCCAGTAGAAAAGAAGCTGCAGAACTTTCTAAAGGTCATAATAAGAATCTGAAAGGACCATAAAAAAGTCCAAGGTTTTCCCTGCAAAAACACTCAGATTAACTTTATATAAAAATAAAGAATCACTGTATCACTGTCATCACTGTATCACTGTATCACTGTCATCCTATTGTTCATCGATTTGCTCCAGTGGGCACCAGTAATGTTTCCATTCATTTCTGTTGCGTTCTAGTGTAGCCCGATGGCACATTGGGGGCTCTTTCAGAATTAGGGGAATGAGGACCGTTGTTGTTATTGTTTTTGGCATATCGAGTACGCCATGGGTAGCTTGCCAGGCTCTGCCATGTGGGAGTGATACTCCTTGTAGCTCGCTGGGCTCTCTGAGAGGGACAGAGGCTTTTGGGGCGGCCTCCACAGGTGTTTTCAGTCTACCTAATGTAAGCTTTTGGTCAACTGGCATGTTGTTGTGATCTGCACACTGACAAACACGCACCTGCCTGCATCTCTGGGAAGCACCTGGGATATCTGTGGCCTCAGTTTGATCTCCTTGTGGTTGATGGAGTGTTCCCAAAGGTTGTTGAGCAACTGGCAGAGCAGGACCCTATTGCGGAGGATCTGTGCTTGGTCGAAAACCTGCGCCGAGTCCCAGGTCAACCAGTGGTTGGCTGACAGCACCCCACAGTGGATGAGCCACTGCGTACACTGCCGCCATGGCTCTGTGTCCGACAGCACTGCAACTTGTCCCGGCCAGAGCAGGCAGCAACACTGCGGCTGCACAAAAAAAGTGGACTTCAAGTGTGGCTTGAAAGCTGCTTCATGGAGCTGGTGAAGCTCCAATGTCTGTCCTACAAAGGTGCTCAATAATAGACTTTACCAGGTCTGACCTATGCCAAGCATTTTACTGGGTTGCTGAGATAGGAAGAGGAATGTGGACTTGACAGGGAGAACAAAAGGGACGGGGTGATATTAGGGATATGGCCCAAATAAAAAAAATTACCAGTATATAATATCAAAAGGGAGGCCAGTATCCCTCCCACCATTCCTACCCCTGGAGGGATGGTAAACGATCACTGTATGACTGAAATGCAAACACGAAAGTTTATAAGTTTGTAACTGTACCTCATGGTGATTCACTATAAAGCATTTTAAAAGAAAAAGAAAAGAAAATAGAAATAATTTTCCCTCTAAAATGAACCGTATACAACAAAAATACAGGGGTCTTAATAAATATATACATATTAAATGATAAAAAAAAGGGGGCCAGGGTGCTACCTGATAACCTGATGACCTAGATCCTGTTGTATCCAGAAGATAATCACCTCAGCATTATCTTCCCAGTTTTAACAGCAGTTTTTTTGAATACAACGAAATGCTCATCATTGTACATTTGTTTAAAATGAATAGAAAAGGATTGGACTGGAGTGATAGCACAGTGGGCAGGGTGTTTGCCTTGCATGCAACTGACCCGGGTTCCATTCCTCCGTCCCTCTTGGAGAGCCCAGAAAGCTGCTGAGAATGTCCCGCCCGCAAGGCAGAGCCTGGCAAGCTCCCCATGTCGTATTCAATATGCCAAAAACAGTAACAACAAGTCTCACAGTGGAGACATTACTGGTGCCCGCTGGAGCAAATTGATGAACAATGGGATGATAGTGCTACAGTGCATGAAAGGAGTATAAAAGGTGAAGGACTGTAAAAAATTATTTGGTTATAATCTATAACACACAGGGACAAAGCAAAATTGAGCATGCCCATAGAACCCTCAAAACACAATTAAAAAACAAAAAAGGAGGTATGCCTCCACTTGATCCCTTACCCTTGTCATTGTTTACTCTAATTTTTTTTTAATTTACCTCAAGGAGAGCCCTATACAGCAGCTGAGAGGAATTCTCAGGAAAGTGCACAGACTCAGAAAACTATTAATTATCGTATTTGGATTAAAGTTGACATAGTATGGGTAGCAGGGAAACTCCTCATTCAGAGAAAAGGCTATGCTTTTGTTTCAACAGATGATAACCCCAGGGAGAAAATTTGGGTTCTGCTAAGTCACATTAGAAGTCAAATTGATTCACCGAATTCAACCCTTAAACCTTCAGAAACTACTTAATCCTCTAAACTCCAGTCAGCCAACCTGATTTCAGCTGCAAGTTGAAAGGAAATCGGAGGATTCAACGTCAGAGAAACGACAAAAAAGGTTTCCTAGCTTTTTCACAAGACTGTTTGACAATTTGTTAGACATCTGATTAAAGTTCTCCAGAGACTCAATGATGTGATCACTACTGTTGATGTTGCCAGAACAGCTCTTCAAACATCATGGAGACACATGATGTTGTCAAAATGTGGAAAAGTGACTCTCATTATTCCGGGACACTATAGGGCAATGGACGCTTTATTACAAGCACTACTCCAGGTCCAGGGTTGGACTGAAATATTAGTATAACTAATAAGACTGTATTGTGATTTGGAATTGTGCCACTAATTCAAATTTTTGTATTTTTGTAAAAAGAAAAGAGGGAGATATAAGATAACATTGGGTTTGTCCTTTTTGCCTTGCCCCAGGGAACTTAGTTTACCTTAAAGCAATGTCCTTTCTGTATGGAAACAGGAAGCCAGTTAATATTATGCTATGTAACTTGGAAGCTGATTGACTCCAATAATTTTTAATCCTGGGCATATGCTTTCTCAACTCAGTTGCCCTTAGTTCCTTGCACCCCAAAAGCAGGGTCCCGATGAGGGATGGAATGGACCCAGGGCAAGCTGTGAGCTACCCTGGCATCAAAATGGGCCAGGTCAAAGCGCCACAATACTCAACTATAAGTTGAGAGCATGGTCATAAACAAATGTTGTCATGATCCTAAAGTAACGACGAGACTAGGACCCTGCTGGAGTTATGAAGACTAACCTGACCGGAGAACTGTGGTCTAGAAAATATAGTGAGATGTCCTCAGAAAGAACCAAACTTTAAGTTTATAACTCTTACTGTGCTCATACAGAATGACATTGCTAGGAATATTTGAAGTAGATTTACTACAACTATTTAAGTGGATTACTAATTAAGAAAGCGACACACTCTTGTTTGGATCCCACCTTTGAGCAGATCTCCTAGTAATCTGGAGTAATCTCCTTAGATGAGATTTTTGTTAATCTCCTGGAGATATGGTTTTACCCCTCTTTGTTGATTTGTTAATGTTCAACCCACCTTTGTGTTACCACCCTATGTGATTGCTGTATAAACTAAGACTGTTGCAGAGGCAAAACAGAAGACATGAGAGAAGACACGGAAGACACAGAGGGGAGTAGACACAGAAGAAGAGAAGCAGGAAGAAGACACAGAAGCAAGGAGAAGACACAGTAGTTATTTTGTTTTTTTCTGATATTCTGCCTGGGGGACTCCTCCAATAATCTGGGAACTTCTTTGCATTGCTTTCTTCTTCTTTTTCTTTACTTAAATAAAGTCTTTTGCTGAATTTGGCTATTTACTCTTCACTACTGTCTATTTCTTTCAATTTTGACTGCTTAAAGAAAAGTGCTTGAGCATTTGGGCTCACTGCAAGAGCACTATTATCTCAAAGTTACCCCCCTTGCTTCCCACTTGACTCAGTTACCAGCGACACTACATATCTCTCAGTTTCAAAGATTTCCTTTAGAAAACCTGACATATAATTCTGGCCATGCACCAACATACAATCTTATCTTTTATTACTGTGTCATTCTCTTGCTTTTAAGTTGTTTGGATTGCTGGAGGTATAAACACAATACCTTGTTTATAGTTTTGTTATATGCCCTTGAAAGTATAATAATCTAGAAAATTTATTTCTTCTCAACTCAGAATTACACAGAGTAATATCTAGGATATTGCAGAAAACTCAACTGCTTCATATAGTAATCATGTCAAACTGGAATGGATTCAGTGATGAGTGTGTTGACAAAAGAATAACATAGGGAATCTGAAATAGAGAATAACTGAGTATTTTTTTTTTTATTCCTTGAGAACATATAAGTATTTAGATACATCTTGAGTTGATGATGGTTAAAAACAAGGCATATTTGCATAGCCAGTTGTTTGTTACTACTCAAACTCCATGTAATTTTGGAAATTAAAAGTAATTCTGGAATGGGTACAAAATTTATAATAGAAACAAATCATGAATTTTTTAAAAATAAATAATGCAGTCAAGAAAGACAGAACATCAATTCCTTTTTCCTAATAGAACATACTTTACAATTTAAAATAGCTCATAACATTTCTCATGTAATTTAAGAGTTTTAATTAATTTATATAGGATTTGAAGTACTGTAAATTTAAGCTTCATATATGAAGAACTTTGCCCTAGTCTTCCTACTATCACTGTATCACTGTCACCCATTGCTCATTGATTTGCTCCAGCGGGCACCAATAACATCTCCATTGTGAAACTTGTTATTAGTGATTTTGGCATATCAAATTTGCCACAGGTAGCTTGCCAGGCTATGTCGTGCAGGCGAGATACTCTGGATAGCTTGCCAGGCTCTCCAAGAGGGACGGAGGAATCAAACCTGGGTCAGGCGCATGCAAGGCAAATGCCCTCCCCGCTGTGCTATTGCTCCGGCCAACATCCCTTATAGATTTTAGAGTGGTTTTGCAAAGATGAACCATTTGGGATAGGAAGGACACTAAATCCCAGGGCAATTTTAGTGAAAGTTTCTACTCTCTGGAACCTTTGCACTCATGACAGAAAGTTTGTTGTGTATGTCCCCAACATGAAAAGAAAAAAGAAAATAACAAAATAGTTCAGAGATTAAACTAATTTTGAATATGTCTAAAATTAGCAACCACGTTAATAATTTTAATAAAATAATATATATTATTTTAGGCACCATGGTTTACAATACTGTTAATAATAGGAGTTCATGCTTACCACATTCCAGCCCCACACCCCCTACTAGGGTATCTCACATTGTTCTTGTGTCCCACCATTTCTTCCCAACCTTCCCTCACTCCCTTACAAAACACAGGTTTTTGGTTTCTGCTAAGGTTGAATATTTGTTAACCCCTTACTTTCCTTTATTTATATCCTATGTATATCATCCTGTGTCTGTCCCTCTCCTTCTAACCTCACTCAGCATGATACTTTCCAGATTTATCCATGTAAATAATTGCATAATTTCATTTTATGGCTGAAGTATTCCATTATGTATATGTACCATTTTTTTAAATCTAGTCATCTATTCATAGGCACTTAGGTTGTTTGCAGATTTGGGCTACTGTGAATAGTCCTTCAATGAATAAAGGAGTGCACATATCTTTTCTGAGTAAAATTTTTGGTCCTTTGGGGATAGTTGTTCAGAAGTGGAATTGCTGGGTCATATGGAAGCTCAATTCCTAGTTTTCTGACAAGTGTCCTTATTGTCTTCCCAAAAAGGCTGCACCAGTTGACATTTCCACTAGTGAATGAGAGCCCCGTTTCTCCACATATGGGCCAACACAGTGTTTTTTTTTTTTAAACTTTTTTTTTTTTATGTCTAGGAACCAACTTAAAAATAACGTCCTCTATCCTTGCTGGAGAACTTAGCATTTCATGGCAGCCTTAGAACCATGGAGACAACCACATAGTCTTCATAATATATTTAATAATATTTTATAGTAGCTGTGGTTATAGAAGATTTATTTGAACACTTAAAACGAGTTTGTTTTTTAATCATGTGGAATTTTTCCATCAAATTCTATTTACATGCTACACTAGTTATTCAAATTCATGAAATTAGCAAAGTGTTTAAAATAGCTATCATATAGTAAATCTAGGATACCTGGCTTTACAGTTGAGTATCCATTCATAATTTATGGATCGGGACTGGGCCTCTTCTACCCAGATTCTTCATTTTCCAGTAGCTAGGCAGTCACACCCAGGGACTGCCCCCTACATCATGTAATCCCACCAAAAACCAACATCCAGAGACTTATAACACCAAGCTCCCAGAAGAGAGCGACACAGAAAGTCTCTTGGTCCCATGCCTGGCTGTGTTCCCCAGGACCCCTCGTCGTGGTGGGCCTCAGTTTCCTCCTTGCCCTGAGTAGAGCTCCTGGTCGAAGAGCTCTGGAGCCTAGCCACAGCCATGCTCAAGGCCCCTCTTCACATGTTCAGATGAGCCTCACTCATGAAGGAACCCGAAGAGGAACCCAGGTATGTGGGACCCGAGACTGAAACCTCCAAGCCTGCTCAGATCGGGACTGGGCCTCTTCTGCCCAAATTTCCCATTTTCCAGTAGCTAGGCAGTAACACCCAGGCTATAACACCAAGCAGCCATGCGACATCTTTTGTCCTATTTCTTCCTCTGGGAGAAACTAACAAGCTACGGCGAGTTTCCTGCCCACATGGGAGAGCCTCACAAACTACCTGTGGTGTATTCATGTGCCAAAACCAGTAACAATGGTGGATCTCATTCCTCTGATGCTGAAAGAGCCTCCAGTGTGGCACCATTGGAAAGGACATGTAAAGAGAGGCTTCTAAAATCTCAGAGCTAGGACGAATGGACATGTTACTGAGAACGGTTTGAGAAATTCGATGATCAACGGGATGATGATGATTCATGATGATGAATTTTGGAAATGTGATTGACGCAAGCATTTTCAAAAACGCTATAAAACTTCTTTAAGAAACTAAAAATAGAGCTGATATATGGTTCAGCAACCTTGCCTCTCAGTCTCAGTCTCTATTAAAAAAATAAATAAACCTAAAAGCTGAAATCATTAGTACAAAATGTATTTATTACCAATATCCACTGGAGTATTATTTATAACAGATAAAATATGGGAGCAACCAAAGCACTCATCAACAGACAATTAGAAAAAGAAGAAGGGGATAATTTATTGAGTAGAATACTATTTAGGGTGTAAGAAAGTTTAAATTATGCCATACACAACAATAAGTCTAAAAGGGCAATTATTAGATGACTTAACCCTTATGTACAACATAAACATAACTAATTCATAAATAGACACAACCATATAAAATGAAAATTATTGAAAATTTATATGAAAACTAAGATTTGCTGATGAAGGAGAACAAGAGAGAGATAATGTTGGGAGGTGAAAAGGTTTTAAATCTTCAATAGTAAATTAAAAAAGTACAAGTGACTAGAACAAATTTTAAAATAATATTTTTGTACAATGTTTTACCATAGTGAAACAATTTTAAAATTAACTATGATAAAAAACTATATACAAAGTAGTTTTTTAATGAAAGCTTGAGTGATTGTTTTTCATATTCTCAAAACTACAATGTTCTTGATTCCTGTGAAGAGAAAATGAAACCAATCCCATATTGGGATTATGAACATACTCAATACAAAAGTTTTTGTGTCCCTTTTTCTATTTGCAATCTTCTATCTTTTTCCCTAGAGTCATTGATTTGCTTGTGTCAATAGAAATGCTGCTATAATTTTGGCAAACTTTTTTTTTTAAATTTTATTGAATCATTGTGAGATAGTTACATGCTTACATTTTGGGTTACAATCACACAATGATCAAACTCCCATCCCTCCACCAGTGCACATTCCCACCACCAATCAATATCCCTGGTATACCCCCCCCTTTCCCACCCTTCCTCTGCCTCCATGGCAGACTATGCAACTGTTAGGAGAGATGAAGTCATGAAATTTGCTTATAAATTGATAGATATGGAGAGTATCATGCCAAGTGAAATGAGGTAGAAAGAGAGGGGTAGACATAGAAGTACTGCACTCACTTGTGGAGTATAGAATAACATCACACGAGACTGACACCCAAGGACAATAAATACAAGGGCCAGGAGGATTGCCCCATCACTGGAAGTCTGCTTCATGAGCAGAGGGGAGAAGACAGATAGAATAGAGAAGGGATCACTAAGAAATTGACAAACTTTTATTTGTATAATTGGCCTGTCTGAACTTGTCGGTGATGGATTTTTTTTTAAGTTCTTGCTCTTGTTTATTTGTTTATTTAATTTTGGTCCATATTTCATTAGTAAGAATTTGCTTTGAGATGCACTTGTGTTATTGACTTGTACAACATTCCATTAAAGGGCTAAGTGATTGTTGATTAGAGACAAAAATGCAACATGTATATTTGCTCCTCCACTGATAAACATTAGAATTCTTTCTTTCTTTCTTCCTTTCTTCCTTCCTTTCTTTCTTTCTTTTCTTTCTTTCTTTCTTTCTTTCTTTCTTTCTTTCTTTCTTTCTTTCTTTCTTTCTTTCTTTCTTTCTTTCTTTCTTTCTTTCTTTCTTTCTTCTCCCCACTGATAAACATTAGAATTCTTTCTTTCTTTCTTTCTTTCTTTCTTTCTTTCTTTCTTTCTTTCTTTCTTTCTTTCTTTCTTTCTTTCTTTCTTTCTTTCTTTCTTTCTTTCTTTCTTTCTTTCTTTCTTTCTTTTTCTTTTTTTATTTTGAGTCACACTCAGCAATTCTAAGGGGTCACTCCTGGCTCTGTACCCAGGAATTACCTCTAGCGGTGCTCAGGGGAACATATGGGATGATAGGAATCAAACCTGGGTCTGCCGCATGCAATGCAAATGCCCTACCCACTATACTATTGCTCCAGCCCCTAGAATTGTTTCTTGACTTTAGACATGCCCTTATTTTGAGAGGGAGGCAAAATCTACAACTGACATGATAATGAGTTTGTTACTTTTAAAAAAAATTGCCAAACTGATTATGAAATGACTGCACTAGTTCAAATTCCCACCAGCAGTGCATATGTGCATGTTAAAGATGTTTCACAATTTCTCCAGTCTTTGTTATAATCATATATTTAATGAATACTAATTTCCATTTCCCAACTGATTAATGAATTTAAACATTTGACTTTATTAAGAACAAAAGGTGTTTTCTTTATATTTTCTTCTGGAGTTTTAGAATTTAAGATTTTACATGGTTTAAAATGGTTATTTTTAAACATGAAAGTAGCTAAAGATCTAACATATATAACCTTTTTTTGCCAACGTAAGGAAGATAATTTTTCTCATCAATAATTAAAATTAATTAATAGATTTCCCATTTTAATTAAAATTAATTTCTAATTCTAATGTATTTCTTTATCAGTTTATTTAGAAATACATTAGAATTAGAAATTAATTTTTAGATTTATACCAATACTGACTGGAGTGATAGCACAGCAGGTAGGATGTTTTCTTTGCACACGGCCAACCAGGGTTTGATTCCTCTGTCCCTCTCAGAGAGCCCGGCAAACTATTGAGAGTATTATTTCTGCACAGCAGAGCCTGACAAGCTACCTATGGCATATTCGATATGCCAAAAACAGTAACAACAAGTCTCACAATGGAGACTTTACTGGTGCCCACTTGAGCAAATCGATGAACAATGGGGTAACAGTGCTACCAGTACTATGCTATCCTGGTTACTTCAACTTTATTTTATTTTATTTATGTCAGGCTACTCTGAACTATGCTCAGGATTTAATCCTGGCTCAAACTCAGGGATAATTTCTGGTAGTGCTTGAGGGACCATATGTGGTTCTGGGGATCCAATCTGGGTGGGCTGAATGCAAGTTAAGTGCCCTACCTGTTGTACCATAGTTTAGGCCCTAGCTCAGCTTTATTGTAAATTTAAATCAAAATTTGACTCTTCTTGTTTCTTTGACTCACGTATTTTAGAATGAAGATAAAATTTTGCACAATACTGATTGGTGCTTTGATAAATTTCTGCTCAATAACAGAATAGTTTTTAAGTATATCTTTTGAAAATAGGCTTTTCTGAGTCACTGACTCATATATTTTTATTTATTTGTATTAAACTGCTTTCAGCAATTATCTATAGGCTTTAAAAACAGAGAACTCGCTGCTATTTTGATTTATCTCAAAAAATTATATTTTGCTGCCATTTAAAATGGCATTTTATGATATTTCTGAACATCAGTTACA
Organism: Sorex araneus; assembly: GCF_027595985.1. Classification (NCBI taxonomy): domain Eukaryota; kingdom Metazoa; phylum Chordata; class Mammalia; order Eulipotyphla; family Soricidae; genus Sorex; species Sorex araneus. The sequence goes on along the minus strand of NC_073313.1, from coordinate 226,452,005 downwards.
TATAGGGCTACAATTGATTTCTTTACTTTGTAAGTTATGCTCTTATGTTAAATGTATCTTATTATTTGAAGTTGTTGTTGTAGAAGCCTCAGAATTTTATATGCAAATAAGCACATCTTCTCTAAATTGTCACTTGTTTCTTTCCATTCAAGGGTTTTTAATTTTTTAAGTCATTGATTAATTAGCCTACAAATTTTATTTGCTAGAACCTTTAGGAAAACTTAAATAGAAGGGGCCAGAGCAGATAACCTTGACTTTTCTTATGTTAGTGGGAAATAATTTTCTCTGTTACAAATAAATATGCTGATGTTTATTTTTTTCAAACAAAATATTCGCTTATGTGGAATATGTTTCTTCAATACCTAGCTTCCTGAAAATTATTAGGATTGGGACTATAGAAGTATTTTTCTATTTTTTAAGAAAACTATTTACACTAAGAACATTGAGAATGCACCAAATTTTAAATGGTAAATCAATACTGAATTTTAAAGAAATCTTTGGGCTCAGTGGTATAGTACAGGACTTTCAGGTTACATCTTGCCTGTGATATGGCTCTGGTTCAATCTTTGGATAAATGCCTGGTGTACTTGAGCTTCATGGGGTGTGAGGTGTGGTCATCAAAGACCCTGAAAATCTGGAGTGCCCTGTGTGGTCCCTGTACCACAGGATCTGTGTACTGCAACATCTTTGGGCCCTAGCAATGAGTCACGAATTTTTATGCTCAATTGGCTAGAAATCGTAGGATTGGCCCTGAAGACTGCAGTGGAAAACCCATTGAGAGAGAGACAGACAGACAGACAGACAGAGACAGAGTGAGCAAGAATGAGAGAGACAGACAGACTTATATGCAGAGACAGAGAGAGACAGAAACAGAGAGGCGGCAAGTCAAGGCAGAATATTTTATATAGCGGCATAGAGACAATTGGTTAGATTTCCTCAGATATTGTTAGAAATTTTTCTACACTTTTATTTTCCTCATGGGACACCCCATCTATTGTACTATATGTCTGGACTCTGCTTAAGTGTTCTTAACTGTTAAGTGTTCTTAAAATTATTAAAGACCATGTTGGAGAGGTAGTGAAGAATATTTTTTTCAAAATTTCCCTAAAATTTATAGAGGTGAAAGGTAAGCAAAAGCAAAGATTCACATTCAACTTAGCATCTTACAAACACAACCATATTTCTTCACTTATACTTTGTTTTTATGCTAAAATGTTAGCTATTGATAACCGTTACAAAGACTTCTGGTACTAAATCTATTTTCTGATTGAGAGAATATGTTTGACAGCTTCATTTATACTTGAAATTTGAGAAACATGAGCATAATTTATATATAACTTTATAATTTCTATCTAGGGACTAGGAGAGCAGAATGTGCCTATCCTAGGTTCAAGCCTCAGCATGACGTGGTCCCTTAAATATCTCTGAGTAGAGACCTGGAGAGTCCCTCACTCAGCACTGCCAGAGTGACCCTAACAATCCCTAGCACTTCAGGGGTGAAACTGTGTGGCATCCCTGGGTCTTTGCACTGAGCTGTTAGCCAGATAGGTTGAGGGTCACTGGTGGCTTTTCTGGGTCTCCTGAGCTACAGTTGGTGACACTCTTACAAATTGTATATAAAATAATGAAAATTGAACACAAAATCAGTTTCTTAGTCACATTATATTCAAAGGAATCATTCACATGTTCTGCTGGACTGAAGCAAAGTAATTTTGTCATTTCAGAGAGTTATTTATCTCAGTCTCTATTTCCCCAGATTCCTAAGCATTCTTATAGTCAGCTCTGTAGAAGTCAGGGCAGGGGAAAAAACAGTCCAGCACGCATCCAGATTTTGTCTCGTCAGCAAAAGAACAAAATATTCACCTCATTACTAAACTCCTTTTTTGTAAATATATAAATATCTCAATTTGGAGAATAATATAAAAATGGAGAAGAGAAAAAGAATATTTTGAGCAACTACTGAAAAGTTCTAACAATTATATTTTATTTAAACCATGTATAGGAGTTGTACTATAATTTTGTAGATTTTGAGAAAATATTTCTTTTTTGCTAAAGTGAAGAAAAATAGGAAACACTGGCACTTCTACTTGCTCATAAGTTTGTTTAATACATTTAAGATCATTGGGAAATACATATTTCACTAATTTTCCACTTAATTGGTTATTTACTGTCAGAGTACTGTAGTAGTTTCCACATGCTTTAATTAGGATATTATACCTGTTCACCCAGAAACAGTGGTGGTTACATATAATATTTAAAATGAAACACGATTTAGGATTATAAAATGATAGTTGACAATATATTTCAGCTAGTTCTATTTGATTTTCTCAAGTTAGGGGTCAAACTTTTTGTATGGATAAAATTTAAGCAATAAACCCTGGATACTGGGACTTCTTACTGGAAAGTTTAACTTGGGATCCTATATTTCTATATAATTATTTAAATTTTAATATTAAATACCTGTAAATATCTATAATATTAAAATATCTATTTTAATGAAAGCAACTTGTATTACAGTTGCTTTCATTAAAATAGAGGATCAAGTACATTATTTTTTTCTTCCAAAGCATGTGGGCCAACCCAGGTTTGTCTCCAGAATCCCTCATACTGTGAAGCATAGTGCCTGAGACACTGGTCAGGAGAAACCTATAAACATTGTTGGCATGTCCCCAAACAAAAACAAAAACAAAAAGGCAAACAAAAAAAAAAAAAGGAAAAAAGAAAACAGCAAGTACTGATGTAGATGTTTGTGGGTTCAAAAGTTGTGGGGCTGTGAGATATGTATGTGTATTTTGTGGCTGAGAGCCTCCTCCCCCGGCTTCCCCAAGGGATAGACAAAGAGAGAGGAGACCATGCACTGATGGTCAAAATTGCCCATTTAATGCAGAACTATTAGCATACAACATCTGAAAGGATTCGAGGTAAAGAACTGCAGAGCTATGATTGATCATTTACTAGAGCAGCGTAAACCTGAGCCAAGAAATGATGATGGATGCCCATGATATATTTCAGAGTCAGCTGATTCCCACATATTAGGAGCATAGCAATAACGGTCTTTCTGTGTATAAGCAAAGAACATAGTTCTATAGTAAAATACCAAAAGACTATAGAGAAAATAGAAAAGCAGGTAATTCCCTACGAAAACAAAGCACAGGGTTACCCAAAAGTTTTGTCCAAGACTGACTTGGAGAATTGTGACAATGAGAGTTGAACTACAAAGGAAGATTGAAAATAAACTGAGGGGGCTAGGGCTGCTCACAAGAGTACTGTAAGCTTTTCTCAGGTGAGGAAAACAGACAATTCACTGGTGAAGCCTTAAAAACGTTGGGCTAATATCTAACAGGTGTGGATAATGAACTTAATTTACTACTCATGGGAATATTGATTGGTCCAAACTTTTTGAAATCAATATGGACACTTGAAAAAAAAGCCACAAATTCTATTCCAAGAAACATGCAAATATAAATGGACCAGTGTCTTCCCGTTCTTCATCGATTTGCTCAAGTGGGCACCAGTAACGTCTCCATTGTGAGACTTGTTACTATTTTTGGCATATCGATTTTGCCACGGGTAGCTTGCCAGGCTCTGCCGTATGGGTAGGATACTCTCAGTAGCTTGCTGGGCTCTCCGAGAGAGACAGAGAAATTGAACCTGTGTCGGCTGCATCCAAGGCAAATGCCCTACCAGCTCTGTTATTGCTTCAGTCCGCAAATATAATATAATTAATAAAACAAGAAATAATCCAGGTGTAATGTGTCCAGCTGTGATGTGTTAACTCATTGTTGTTTTGTATAACTCATTGTGATACAGAGCATTTTTCATATACCTACTGGCTCTCTGCATATTTCTTGCCAAGTAGTTTTGGTTGGTATCTTTGACATATTTTTTTCTGATAGAATTTATCTTAGTTTTGTTTTTTATCTTTGCTAAGTCTTTATTAGGCTGGATATTAATTTTTTTTCAGAAGAGTGTTGGACAAATATATTCTCCCAGTTTGAGTTTTCTTTTTATTCTACTCCTTCTTTCTTTTGTAGTGTAAAAACTTCTTAATTTGATTAACTACTATTTGTTTATCTCTGCTTGCATTTGCTTGGTCAATGACATTGAATAATTGAAGAAACATCTTGCTTCAATGTCATGGAGGGTTGTGTCTATGTTTTACTCAATATAATTTATGGATTCAGGTCTGATATCAAGGTCTGTATCCATTTGAATTTACTTTTGTGTCTGGTATAACATTGCAGTCTCAGCTAATTTTTTTCACATGCGATTGGCAAGCTACAGAGTGTATCTCGCCCTCAAGGCAGAGCCTGGCAAGCTACTCTTGGTGTATTCCGTATGCCAAAACCAGTAAGAACAAGTCTCACAATGGAGACATTACTGGTGCCCACTTGAGCAAATTGATGAACAACAGGAAGACAGTGCTACAGTGCTACAGTGATTGACCAGTTTTCCCAGCAACATTTGTTAAAGAGACTTTCCTTGTTTTACCTCATGCTCTCTGTTCCTTTTTTGCTCGTTTGTTAAAGATTTTCTATCCATAGACCAAATGGAAATCTTTATGCCAATAAATTAGAGAACCTAGGGGAAATAAATGTATGTTTGGACTTTTATTATAACATTTCAAGTTTGAAAAAGAAGAAAAAGAGCATATGGACATGTGTAATCACCAAAGGACTAGAAATCCTGTGGCTCTCTCTCGCTGCCTGCGTTCGGCAGCATTCAGGGTCTCACTCCACTTCCCCACCTGATATCATGGGCGGACAAAGGAGAAAAAGAGGTCCAGGCTGGTTGGTGATCATTTGCCATTTATTCCATTTATTGCCACTTGTTCTCCCTGTGTGCCTATTCCAGTCTCACTAAGCCCCTCATTCCCATCTCCTTCTGTCTTCCTTGCTCGTCTCTCCACACTCCCACCTGCTGCCTTGGTCTCTCACTCATCTCTCCCAACCTCCCAGCATTGGGCGTAGCAACCACACCTAGGTCTGGTACCACAATCAACATGTCAAACTCTTTCTGATTGCCTGCAGCCAGGAGATCCAGCTCAAGAGTGAAATGCCAAGGAGGGTTTTTTCCTCCTTTCCTTAGTCCAATAACCATTCAAACATTCATCGTAATTCTACTTCTTAATATTAGTTATTTTGTATGGACACAGTAAGAGATACATTAGTCCTGTATGGTGGCTCTCCTGTGGACACCTCGCTAGATTTCAGACTACAGTGCTCAGGCCAGATTAGTCTTTCCTAACCCTAGCAAGGTCTGAATCTAGTTGTTACTTTTTGGATCATGACAGAATTTGTCCATGACTATGCTCTTTACTTGATCTTTACTTATAGTTAAGTAGTATGGCACTTTGACCTGGCTCATTTCGATGCCAGGATAGCTCACAGTTTGCCCTGGGTCTATCCAGTACCTCATCGGGACCCTGCTTTTCTGGTGCTAGCAAGCTAGGGAAACTGAGGCTTAAGTTGAGAAAACAGATGCCCCAGAGTGAAAATTATTTGAAGTCAATTAACTCCCAAATTACCAAAGAACAGCTTTAACTATCTTTCTGTGACTATACAAAAAGGCACTGCTCTGAATTAACTATGCAAAGGATATAAGGAGAAGAGAAAAGCAATACTTATAAGTTAACAGAGTCTGATTAGGAGATAAAGGTGATTGACCAGTTGGGGAAGCAGAGCACAAAGAAAAAGATTACAGATAAACACAGAGGAGTGGGAGTGCCTCAGGAGCACTGTGAATGGGTGCAACTCAATAAATCTAAGCTCCCTGTGGCAAGGCAGAAAGGACAAACCAATGTTATCCTACACTAACAGACCAATTGCTATAAAGGGAATTAATGTGGTAATCAAAATCTCCCCCAAAATAAAAGCCCAGATCTGGATGTTTTTACTAGTGAGTTTTTTGAGTCTTTAAAAAGAAGCTATATAGGACCAGAGCAATAGTATGACTGGAAGGACACCTGTTCATGTTCTACTGGGCTTACAATCTCCAGCATTCCATATGCCCCTTTCTCTCAACAGGAGTGATACTTGAATGCAGAGCCTGGAATAATATCTGTAAGAGCAGTTAGGTGTGACCCTTCTTCAAAAATTATTAATTACAAAAAGATCTACTTCTAATCTTTTCCAGTATCTTCTAGAAATTTGAAGATACAGAACCCCTCCCAAATTACTTCTAGGAAACTGAGTTTAGAAAACAGAATCATGGCTTAAAAAAGTAAAATTAAATTAAGAATTAATATTTCATGTGAACCAGCAATTTTTGCTCTTGGAGTCATGCCAAAGGGCCTCAGAAAGTTATTTTTAAAAGTTATTTAAAAGATATTTTAATATTTGTGACAGATATTTTATTTATTAAAAGATATTTTAATATTTATAATGAATATTTAATATTCATTACAGTCAAGATCTGAAAATAATCCTAGTATCCAACCAACATAAGACATGATGGAGTGATATATATACACAATGGAATATTACTCAGCCATAAGAAAATATTAAATCAGCAATTGATTGTGGTTGGAACAAGAGGGTATCAGGCTGAGTGAGGTTAGCCCATAGTAGCAAAAAAAATGGCAGAATAATCTCTCAAATGTGTACTTATAGGAATTAGGGGGAAAAAGGTAAAAAAAAAAAGAAACAGTAAATGTATATTTAATAGCCTATTATATCAGACATTTATGGAGGAGGAATACTGATCCTCTGGTTGTGGGCATGGTGTTGAAACATTGTATGCCTGAAGCTCTATTATTAACAAGATTGCAAGTTATGGTGCCTACATGGAAAATGCAAAACAAGGGGAAAATGTAAAACAGTATTCACTCTTTCCTAAAATAAGTCTCCTGATTTATTAGATTTGTCAAATATATGAAACCTCTGTCACTCCAAACATCTTTTCTTCTTATTTTATGTCACTTAAATTGAAAGTTTAAGAAATTTTGGCCACAACTCCTGGAGACTGATAATATCTTCTAACTTTTATCCCTCATTTTGTCATTCTCATTAGACAGTATCTATTTCCATATTTTCAAACTACCACACTTTTTTTCCCACTGTACTTTAAATTTCTTTCAAAAATACTTTTAGTGGTGCTGTAGAGATACTAAAGTAGGCAAATCAGCAGACCCGGGTAAGATCACCCGTTCCCCTATGGTCACCAAGCCCACCAGGAGTGATGTCTGAGCACAGAGTCAGGAGTAACCCTTGAGCATGACTGCAAGTGATGTCAAAACAAACAAAAATCAGGCAAACAAAAATACTTTTGTTATTATTTCTGTCAATTGCATGTTTTAGTTAACTGTGAGTGTTTAACAACTTGAATAGCCTAAAAATATCACATTGATTTACTCTCACGCATTTCTAATGGTCAAAATCTACAATTATTATGTCTCAAGAGTGAGCTCCCTCCAAAGGTCCTTGGTTCTGTTCCTTGTCTCTCAGTTTCTGCTAACTACCTAGCTTTACTTAGCACTGCTTGGCTTATATATAGTACCGTCATTACAATCTCTGGTTTCATGTTCAAATTATTTTGTCCTCAAACTATGCCAAAATTCCCTTCTCTCTTAAACGGATATGTGACTGAATCAAAGACCTTCTCAAATAATGATGGATTATTTCCTCCTATTAAGATTTTTAAGCCTAACAGTATATTTTTTCTTACATGGTGTATATCACTGTTTTGGATGAAATCTATGTATTCTTTGGAGAGAAGTTGAATACACCTTTGTTGACCGAGAACAGTTATTAGTTTACTACAGTCTTACTTCTCTTCTCCAGAAATTCATGTAGGCTACTTAAAATACATTAACTCTACTCCAACATTCCACTTATCTCTATCCATTAAATTGTTTACTGAAGTGCCAAATTGTGTCTAAATAAACATTAGCTCAAAATTTTTTGAAATCTTATCATATAACTCAAATAAATATGTCAAAATTGAAGTATAGGTCAGAAGCAAATATTTTTCCATTCTTGCTTACTTTAAAATAGAACATAAATTAGATTTTAATTTTTATTATTGTAAATATATAAATGGTAAAAATTATAAAATTGTTATCCAGGTAAATAAAAATAGAGTAATAAGTACATCAGGGACAACTGTGGGATACAGTTACAAACGTATGAACTTTCATGTTTGTATTTGTCTTACATCCCTCCACCAGTGCCCATTCCCCTCTACCAATGTTCCCAGTATCCCTCCCACCACCCCCACCCCAACCCCCACCACCTCACCCTGCCTCTGTGGCAGGGCATTCCCTTTTGTTCTATCTCCTGTTGGATGTTGTAGTTTGCAATAGAGATATTGAGTGGCCATCCTGTTCAGTCTATAGTCCACTTTTGGTACGCGGCTTTCAAACTGAGTGGGTCCTCCCAATATTCTCTACTAGGTGTTCCCTTCTCTGTCTCTGCTGCCTTTTCCCCCAGCATGTGAGGCCAGTTTCCAAGTTGTGGGGCAGACCACCTGGTTCTAATATCTACTACTCTTGGGTGGTAGTGTCTCAATCTGCAACTTATATTCCACATATGAGTGTGATCTTTATATGTCTGTCACTTTCTTTCTGACTCATTTCACTCAACATGACACTCTGCATGTTGATCCTCTTATAGGCAAATTTTATGACTTCATCTTTTCTAACAGCTGCAGAGCATTCCATTGTGTAGATGTACCAAGTTTCTTTAACCAGTCATCTGTTTTGGGGGACTCCGTTTTTTTCCAGATTTTGGCTATTGTAAATAATGCTGCAATGAACATAGAAATGTAGATATCATTTCTACTATACCTTTTTGCCTCTCTGGTGTATATTCCCAGGAGTAGTATTGCTTGAGTCAAATGGGAGCTCAATATAATTTGAAATAGAAGAACACTCAAAGATTTTGTGTTCTGTGCTTATGACTTGATTGATTTTTTTCTTTTTTTTTTTTACTCATTTCTTTTCCCTCTGGATAAAAGTATGGCCTATTCTCAGGGTCATTTATCTTTTCTTCTTTTTCTTCTTTTCATTAATAATAATAAAAATAATAGTAATAATAATAATAGCCTCTGAATATTTTATCAGCCTATTTTCTTTCTGAAAAATTTCAGGAGCCTAAGAACCTTGTTTCTTGTTATTTTGGCTCTGTTGTTGCCAGCCCTTCTTTACCATTAGTATGCCATTTCCAGATATGTATGTAACCAGAGTATATTACTGAAATTCCAACCAGTGTACAAGCGGCAAGCTCTACAGGCATGCCCAAAGTAATATCATCTTTATTTCTGCTTTCTATGGAGAGTTGAACTTATCTGTAAATGCCTGATTTTAGCAAACATTTTTCAGTCCACACTCAAATGTCTCTCAGAGCACATTTTCCTAAAAACAAATCTCTTAATTGTAGTAACTTTTGAAATCTGTACAGGTTGAGGTTGAGAATTTCCCAAATCAAGATCTGATATATTTTTGCTTAATAGTTTAATTCTCAATTTTTTTCTTACCAACTTTTTCTTATTCTTCACATCTATAAGATAAAACCAAGCTGCATCTTTAACACTTCCCCAGGAGACCAAGCTCATTTAAATACCCAAAAGTATCACTTAGATATTCTGCTTTCTAAGCAGTAGTAGAACATAAGTTAACCAAATTTTATTCCTCTATAAAACATAGGTTCCTTTTTCTCCTTTACTTTTGTCATTTTAAAGCCATGTTTTTATGTAGTTTCCCAGGTGTCTTACATTTATATTTGAGCTCTGACTAGAATCACCTTTATTGCCCATGTTTCTTAGTAATTGTTACTTTAAGAGAATCTTCTGTTACATTTCTCGAAATTCATCTTGGTGCTAGAATTAAGATTAAGGTACCTATGACAAAAAAAAACACAGATTATGTGTTCAAAAGTTGCAAATCCTTCTTTTCTCACATTTCTGGAGGGGATGTCAAAAGTCTAAAATTCAAATCTCATCAGGACTTTGTTCCATGTTAGGTCTTATTAGCAAATCATTCCTTATTCTTCTAATTACTTATGAGTGTTCTGCATTAAAAAAGGAAAGGATCATGGTTGCATTTTTCTTCCTATGTAAGTTTCTTTTATTTTACTTTCTCTATGTTAGAACTCACTATGTTAGAACTGCCTCTCTGTTATAAAGCCATATGTCATTTAAATTAGAGCCCATTTAATAATTAAGGACATAGCTTTTCCTTCAAGATCTTTAATCACATTTTCTGTTTTGTCTCATAAAAATAGTACTCAGAGGTTCAAAAGATTTGGGTACAGAAATATCTTTGGGGTAAACATTCAGTTGACTACATTCAAGGTATAGGGATATGGCTTCAAATTTATTTATTTGTCATAGGATTTGTGAGCTGGAATCAAACCTTTGCTTTCTGTAGTATTGGCTCATTACTGAAATGTCAATCTCTTTCCAGATAAAAGCATTTTTTAATCAAAGCATCAAAACTTATATAGAAATGATAAAAATATTATATGTTTATCTCCTTATTGTATATATTTTTATATAAATATTTAAACAAGTTTTATTAAACAGAGTAATTTATACTAAATGTATTATTCTTATATAGCTGTATAATTTTGGTGAGTGAATTCTCTTCTTAATTCTTTCCTCAAACTTCTGATTGTTGAATTTGCAGTTCTTTTACTCTTATGGTAGATATATTTTATATTGTTATATAATTAATATCATTCTTGTCCTTTAGCATTTGATTGACTCCTTTTAAGATTTGCTTTTAGCCTTCTGTAGGGCAGAGCTAACGATTCTGTCGGTTTAGGGTATCTTTATTCTCCATTTGAGGTGTAAGAATTTTTGATGTTTACTAACTACTTCAGATTTTTTTCTGTGCTATGTGCACATTTTCCAGTTTTATATCCTTAATGAGTTTTTTTTACCTTTGAGATGATCTAGTGTTCATTCATCACAATTCTAGGGAAAAAAATGCTGTTTTGTATGTTCAGGAATTCAACATTTTCAAGGTTATTTCTCTTAGTATTCCAGAAATTTCAAGGTCAACAAATTCAATCTTTCTTTCCTTGAATGAAACAAGTTTAACTGTACTTTTGCTGTATTCACTGTAAATGTTGAAATTATGTTTATTTCAACATTTCAAGGCAGAAAGATGTATTCATTTCTACATTTTAGGCAGAAAGAAGTATTCATTTGAGAACTCTCCTCATATGGCACTATTTCATTTGTCAGAAGTCTGTGATTACCTGTGATCAAGCATTTAAGTACAAATATTTAAGTACTAAACATTATTTTTTTCTACTTAGCCCTTACAAAGGACAAGTAACATCTACTATCCCATTTGATAAGAGATTTAACAATTTAAACTACATAAGCCATATATGTAGTTATATATGTATAGCTACATATATAAATATATAAACTATATATGTAGTTTATTATATAAAACTAAGAGGTATTTTTTATGTATTATATAGGTTATATATAAAATACACATATATACATATATTTATATTTTTATAAATATATAAATACATATTAAATATGAACAAAACATAAATTATATATAATATATTAAATATATGTTTTAAAACATATTTATATGTAGTATATATATATAAAACTAAGAGGCAATTTTGGAGATTTTTTTTCAGTTTTCAGCAGGGTAGAAACTAAAAAAAAAAAACACAATTGTTTTCATCACTTAAAATTCCTAGAAATAATGGTTTCAAACTTTTTTGTTATGTTTTTTTGGGCCACACTGAGCGATATTCAGGGGTTACTCTGGTTTTGCACTCAGGAATTACCCTTGGCGGTGCTTTCAGGACCATATGGGATGCTGGGGATAGAACCTGAGATGGCCATGTGCAAGGCAAATACCCTATCTGCTGTACTATCTCTCTGGCCCTGGTTTCAAACTTTGTAATTGTTGATGAAAATAGAACTGGGATTCATTCAGAAAAAGAGGGATAGACAAAGGGTGATGTCTTTCTTGTGGAGTAAAAGAACCAAAGAACCTATTATAACATAACAACTATTGGCCAAAAGTAACAGGATCTAAGCTTACAGTGACAGAGAGAAGAGAGGTGTGTGTGACTCTGTGTGTGTGTGTGTGTGTGTGTGTGTGTGTGTGTGTGTGGTGTGTCTGTGAGGACTGACCTTTATGCAATGGTGGAGGGAAAGAAGCAGGCACTGTGGTGGCAGGTGTATTGTTAAAATGTTGTGCGTTTGAGACAGTTCCAATGACAGTATTTTTAATTCCTGGTGACCAAACAGAATGACAAACAATAAACAAACCCTGCAAATTTGAAAAGAAATAATATAAGATAATTGATGATTTGAGGAGTTGGGAATGAAACCTTAAGACTAAAGAGATTGTGCAACAGGTAAGTCTTGTTTTACCAAGCTTGCCTAACCAGGGTTACATTCCTTCAGCATATCTGGTTCTCCAACACCCTGCCATGAGAGACACCTAAGTACACAGCCAGAAAGGAGTAAATTCTGATCAAAGCTGTGTGTGGCTCAGTAGCTCCCTGTGAAAAGTCCTATGCTCATGCTGCCTAAGCCCTTCACTCAGGGATTACATGTGACAGGATGTTCGAAGGCTCAGGCGGTGACTCTCTCTTGTTGCCTGAGTTCAGTGCTCTGGAGCTGCTTCTCCACCTGGGATGGCTGTTGCCTTGGATGAAGGAAGAACGAGGACCAAGCTGGTTGCTGAATAGGTGCCACTTATTCATTCTCTCATCTCTCCCAACTCTCTCCAACACGCTTCTTTCTCTCTGTCTCTATCTTTGTCTCTGTCTGTCTCTCTCTGTCTCTCTGTCTCTGTCTCTGTCTGTCTCTCTGTCTGTCTGTCTGTCTGTCTGTCTCTGCTGTCTCTCCCTCTCTTCTCTCTTCTCTCCTTCTCCCTCAATCCCCTCTTACTCCCCGCAGCCGCAGCTGCTCTTTGTATCCTCTCACTAGCTTCCCCAACCACGCCTTCCCACGGGAAGCGAGATCAAAAATGTTTTTCCAGTTTTCCCAACCACCTGCAGCCCACAAGGGCAAAATAGCCCTTAAGGTGTGTTTCTCCTCTCCTTAGGCCTGCAACTTGATTAACATCTTTAATTCTCCTTCCGAATATTTATCATTCTCTACGAACATAGTAATAGACACTTTTAGGTTTGTAGGGTGACTCTCCTGGGGACATCTCACCACAGACTCAGACTACAGTGCTCAGACTGAATCAATCATTTTTAACCCCAGCAGAGTTCAAATCTAGTTACTACATTTGGATCACAACAGAAGTTTCTATGACCATGCTCTTAGCTTATAGTTAAGCATTAGGGCGCTTTGGCTAGGCCCATTTCGATGCCAGGGTAGCTCATAGCTCACTGCTTGCCCTGGGTCCATCCAGTCCCTTCTTGTGACCCTGGTCTTGGGGATCTAGGAAGTAAGCGCAACTGAGGCTTAAGTCCATAGAGCAGATGTCCAGGTGGTAATATTATCTGGAGTCAATCAATTTCCAAGCCACAAGCTTGTCTTTTTAACTGTCTTCCTGCATCCATACAAAAAGCAATTGCTCCGAAACCTAATTATTTCAAAGGACATTAAGGAGAAGAAAAAGACAATATTTACAAATCGAAGTCTAATCAGGAGACAAAAAAAATTTACAGGTTTGGGGGCAATCAACAACACAAGCTCCCAGGGGCCAGGGAGGAAGGGCAAACCAACATTATCCTACATCTCTCTGTGGCCAATAAAAGTAATCTCATGAAAGGAAATTGGAAATAAGATTATTTCGTTATTTTCTTCTTCTTCTCCTTTTTTTTTAGGATTATTTTACTAAACTTGAAAAAAATGAGCACTACTAGTATCTCAAAAGAGGCCCAAACCATTCCCTAAAAAATCACTAAATGAAATAAGTATCACTCATAGATATTCCTTTAATGCTCAATATTAATTTAATATTAAAATAACACATTTAAAAATAATTGTACTTCTATAATTTTTGTAACTCTAATAGTATAGATTGAACATAAAAATGAAATAATATATCAACATAGGGGTATCAGGGTAGCTTATTTATTGAAACAAAATATAATCACGTTTTAAGTGACAAATGTATTTTATAAAATGATTGAATTATTAATAACTAATTATAATTATTACTGATACAAAATGCTTTAATAACTAAGCCATTTTTAATAAACAAAACCCAAACAAGAAGTATAAAAATATAACATTTGCAAAATTTTTTTATTTAAATGTGGCTTATGACTTATGTTCCCAAAATATGAATGTAACAGAGCATTGGTATTTTACTTCCAGAATTATTACATTTTTGTAATATTTTATTGTGACTCAGTTAAACTGTGATTTTCCTTATTATTTCATCTCTTTACAATAACATTTCATTTTGATATTTTGAATTAAAATTAATATCTGTCTATATTTCAATATTCTTCCCAATTACAATATATTTCTTGGTATCAAGGTGCTTTAAAACCTGGAATGTGATTTTGAGCAGAGGAATTAAGTTGCAGCATTTAGCTACAATGTATGTATGCAAGGGGTGGTAGAGTGAATATAGCATATATTTTTCAAGTGTTACTATAATTTAGATACAACTTTGATAATTCACAATCCTCTGAGAATAATTACATGAATAAACAGAATTATTTTAGTATCAGTTGAAAAGATACTATGTATTATTGGATCACTAAACAAAAAACTGAAAGATAAAAAGTACATAAAGAAAATTGTAGATGAAATATGAAATATGATCAACATTGCTATTCCTTGTTTTATAGTAAAATATTCCAAATTTGCAAATTTAAGTGCTGATGAACCTGAAATAATTCATCAAACTGACTTGCAGATGACCTCAGATCCTTTTTGGTTAATACTTTAATGTTATATTTTTTGACATTTAAAAAATCAATTAATGTAACCATAAAAACTGTGGTTAGAATACTTGACCCATTTGAATTATTTAATTGATTTTTGCTTATTTTTCTGGTGCATTTGTGGTTTATTAGAAAGGCAGAGGTTATAAAACCAAAGGCTTTCAGATAGATGCACTTTGAAAACTTCAATAATCAGGTTGCATTCAATATCAATTAATCTCACTTTGCTGTTATTGTCAACTTTATTGTTACTTTAAACATTGTGAATTGTAGAAGTATTTTATTCTATAGAGAAATGATAACACTTTCCAGTAAATATTACATCACCTGAAATATTTTGAATTGATTTGTTCAGTGATCTAAGTCCAAAAATGCCCTAGAGTAAACAAAAAAACACCATCCAGCACATTTTTCTTTCATTTTTAAATATTAGACATACTTATTTCTTAAACTTATAATGTATTTTAAAATTTCTTTTATATTATAAGTAAAACAAAAATGGACTCCCAAAATATTGTTTAAAGAAGCTTACACTATAAAGAAAGAAAATTGCATTTAATAGTTAATTTTTAAAAATCTTCATTCTCTTATCACATATAAGTAAACTGTAGTTTCATAAGAATTACTTAAAATTTGTCAAATTCCAACATTTATCTATCCAAATAAATATTTCATTTTCTGTCACATAGTTTGTGACACATAGTTTGTCACATTAGCTGTCCCAATTCCAAAATATATTAGACCTCAAAGTCTTCTACTTCCTTATATCCTCCCTTTCTCCTTACAGCATAGTTATATAGAAATCATGAAGGGTGGGGTTACACATCGGTGGGGTTGAACATCGTCATAACAACATACAGAGGTAAAGTCACTCCTTCAGGGGAAGTTCTAGGATATTAACTCAAAGACAAAAATCTCATCTGAGATTTCAGCAACCTAGAATACTAGGAGATCCTCTCAAGGGCAGGATTCCATCCGGGGTGTATTGCTTTATTATTTCCTCAGCTAGTCATCCAGTTATACAACCACTCAATGCCAGGCTGTTTTCACTCAGGGCCCCCCAAAGTGGGGCCGGTGAGAGCCCTCCCTGCCCCAAGGGACCCAGCCCCAGCAGCCGACCTCCCCTACCCAACCACCGCCACGCTCCAGGACACTTTCCACACACTCTGGCTAACCTCACATATGAGTGAACATATTTCTGGACCATGTGGCCACGTTATCATAGAGGGAAATAAATATATATGCCTCTTGCAGAGCCTGGCAAGCTACTGAGAGTATCCTGCCCGCACGGCAGAGTCTGACAAGCTCCCCGTGGTGTATTCAATATGCCCAAAACAATAACAATAACAGGTCTCATTCCCCTGACCCTGAAAGAGCCTCCAAGAGTTGGGAAAGACAAGTAAGAAGAGGCTGCTAAAATCTCAGGGCTGGGAGGAATAGAGATGTTACTGGTGCCCGCTCGAGTAAATTAATGAACAATGGGAAGACAGTGATACAGTGAGACAGTGATTTTTCTTTGAGATACTACATTAACTTAATTGAATTTTTTTCCAAATTGAATATTTTTGGCTGAAAAAAATAAATTTGTTTTCTCTAAAGATCCCATCTTTAATCTGACTGCTTATCCTTATTTTATTAGTGATTCTAAAATATATTCATGTTTGATAAATAGAACTAATTATATTTGGTGAAGTTCAAAGAAAATAATTCACATTCATTGTCATTTAACTTTCATTTGTTCACAAAGAGGTTTTAAACTTTTTATTGTAAAATTATTTTATATATACAAAATTGTAGTACCATTAGGTATTACCCGTTACTCAGAGCCAGGACTAGCCTCTGAGCACCTTCGGGTGTGACTGAAGCCCCTCTCCCCTCACAAAAGTTACAAATAGTACTTGCAAATTTTATATTCCACACTGTTTCTCCTTTGTTAGTACAGCATGTTTGTTAGAATGATTATGCTTATGCTGGCATATTATTAAAAGCATGAATTTTATCTACTAACCTTTTTCTGACCCTTAAACACAATACAGGATACTATATTACTTTCAGCTTATATTCCACTATATGTTACAATTTCTCAGACATCTCTGGAAATTTTAACACAGAGTAGTCAAGTATTTAGAGGACAATGATTCAATTTGGATTATCTAATTTTCATGCCTAGACTTGAATTATGAATTTGAGCATAAAATGTTATTTTCATCACATATTGTCAAGATTATTGTGGGAATTTGGTCACTATATAAATCAGTCACATATATAAATTTACATATATATGTATACATGTGTGTATACTACATGTACATACACATATATGTCATTTATAATGCAAATATGTGTATAAACATAAATTGTTTAAGCATTCATCGATTCCTGCACCCCTCTCAGAAAGCCGGGCAAGCTACCGAGAGTATCGTGCCCGCACGGCAGAGCCTGGCAAGCTACCCATGGCATATTGGATATCCCAAAAACAGTAACAAGTAAGTCTCACAATGAGAGACTTTACTGGTGCCTGCTCGAACAATTCGATGAGCAATGGGACGACAGTGACAGTGACACTCATCTAATTGGGCTGGAGTGATAGCACAGTGGGTAGGGCATTTGCCTTGCACGTGACCAACCTGGGTTCGATTCCTCCGCCCCTCTTGGAGAGCCTGGCAAACTACTGAGAGTATCTCGCCCGCATGGCAGAGCCTGGCAAGCTACCCATGGCGTATCCCATATGCCAAAAACAGTAACAACAAGTCTCACATGGAGATGTTACTGGTGCCTACTCGAACAAATCGATGAACAACAGGATGACAGTGACAGTGGCATCTAATTATTATTGATTCCCTAACCTTATTGTAGACATCTATATTGCTAATCTATAGTCTCCCATAACAGTAATAAAATTCATGGCTCCTGTAAAATCTGTTCATTTAAATATTTGCTTTTCCCAACATATATTTTTAGTGGTTTTAAGATGTATTACCCCATAGGAGACAACTTTTTAAAGTACAGTACAGTGTTTATAATATACACTTATTTATCTTTAGTCTTCAAGCTCTCCACTAATTTCAACATCTCCCTGTTCATGGAATATGTATGAGTATACACAGACAAATGTATATTTATAAACATATATCTGATATCTGATACTACAGCAATCCTCTCTCTATTGGACATAATGGGTTAAAATATTCCTGAGCACTTGAAAACGTACTTTTACTATCTGAACAATTATTCCAAAATCACAATAGGTATAATTCCAATGAAGAATCTGTTTTATAAATAATATTTGTCTCAAATGAAAAAGACTGTAATTCCTGTGTTGTTCTATATTTATTGAAACTATATGCTCGTGAATGTGCATTAATCTATAAAAGATATTTTTGCCATTGTAGATTGTATAAAGTGAAGTTAATTTATATTCATTCAAAAATAATTGGAGAAAAATTCCTTGGTATATTTATTTTTTACATGCCTATACTTTTATTTTATATTTGCACTTGACATGATTCGTTTATAATTTTAAAATAAATTTAACTGGTAAGAAGTACCTATTTAATATTACCATTTGATTTAATTTCATGCCCTAAGATGACTAAAAATATAAGATATTTTACCCATATATATTTTTTTTAATTTATTTATTTTTAATTAGTGAATCACCGTGAGGGTACAGTTACAGATTTATACACTTTTGTGCTTATGCTTCCCTCATACAAAGTTCGGGAACCCATCCCTTCACCAGTGCCCATTCTCCACCACCAGTAAACCCAGCGTCCCTCCCACCCTCCCCAATCCCATCTCCCCCCACCCCACCCTGCCACTGTGGCAGGGCATTCCCTTCTGTTCTCTCTCTCTAATTAGCTGTTGTGGTTTGCAATAAAGGTGTTGAGTGGCCACTGTCCTCAGTCTCTAGCCCTCATTCAGCCCGCAACTCCCTTCCCCCACATGGCCTTCGACTACATTATAGTTGGTGATCCCTTCTCTGAGTTGCCCTTTCCCCAGAATGTGAGGCCAACCTCCAAGACATGGAGTCAACCTCCTGGTACTTATTTCTACAATTCCTGGGTGTTAGTCTCCCACTCTGTCATTCTATATACCATAGATGAGTGCAATCTTTCTATGTCTGTCTCTCTCTTTCTGACTCATTTCACTCAGCATGAAACTTTTCATGCCGACACACTTAAATACAAAATTCGTGACCTCCTTTTTTCTAACAGCTGCATAGTATTCCATTGTATTGATGTACCAAAGTTTCCTCAACCAGTCATCTGTTCTAGGGCATTAGGGTTTTTTCCAGATTCTGGCTATTGTAAACAGTGCTGCGATGAACATACATGTGCAGATGCCTTTTCGATTATACTTTTTTGACTTTCTGGGATATATTCCCAGCAGTGGTATTGCTGGGTCAAATGAGAGCTCAATATCTAATTTTTTGAGAATCGTCCATATTGTTTTCCAGAAGGGCTGAACAAGTCGGCATTCCCACCAGCAGTGTAGAAGGGTCCCTTTCTCCCCACATCCTCTCCAACAGTGGTTGCTTTTGTTCTTTTGGATGTGTGCTAGTCTCTGTGGTGTGAGGTGGTATCTCATGGTTGTTTTGATCTGCATCTCTCTGATGATTAGTGATGTAGAGCACTTTTTCATGTGCCTTTTGACCATTCGTATTTCTTCCTTGCTAAAGTTTCTGTTTATTTTTTTGCCCCATTTTTTGATGGGGTTGGATGTTTTCTTCTTGTAGAGTTCAACCAGTGCTTTATATACCATTGATATCAACCCCTTATCTGATGGGTATTGTGTAAATATCCTTTCCCATTCTGTGGATAGTCTTTGTATTCTGTTCACTGTATCTTTTGCAGTGCAGAAGCTTTTTAGTTTAATGTAGTCCCATTTGTTGATCTCTGTTTTTACTAGATTGCTTAGTTCCGTGTCACCTTTGAAGATACCTTTATCTTCAATATCGTGGAGGGTTTTGCCGACCTCGTCTTCAATGTACCTTATGGTTTGTGGTCTAATGTTGAGGTCTTTAATCCATTTTGATCTGACTTTTGTGCATGGTGTCAGGTCACGGTCTAAGCCCATTTTTTTGCATGTGGTTTTCCAGTTGTGCCAGCACCATTTGTTAAAGAGACTTTCATTGCTGCACTTCACATCTCTTGCTCCCTTATCAAAGATTAGATGATCATACATTTGGGGTTGTGTGTAGGGATATTCCACCCTGTTCCATTGGTCTACGGCTCTTCCTTTGTTCCAGTACCATGGTGTTTTAATTGTTACTGCTTTGTAGTAAAGATTGAGGTTGGGGAGGGTGATGCCTCCCATCGTCTTTTTCCCAAGAATTGTTTTAGCTATCCTTGGACGTTTGTTGTTCCATATGAATTTTAGGATTGCTTGATCCATTTCTTTAAAGAATGTCATGGACTACCCATGTATTTTTCATGCTGCTAAAATTCTCCTCTTCCTCACAATTCTAATGGATTTTGAAATTAGCTGAAGTATACATTTCATAATGTTTGACACATTTCTAAGCATTTTCATTAGCTTATTTACTAATTTTTAGTAGAGGAAAATGTGAAGGCTCATAGCTTTTAAATATATTGCTTTTTTGTACTGCTTGAAAGCAATAAAGATAAATATATGTGCCAAACAAAGATAATTTATACAAATTCCCTATTTTAACTGAGTGTACAAATTACATTGAATAATGTTAATGTTAACTTACAGATAACTTGGGAAATAACTTGGGCGTTAAAAATCAATTATATTTTTACTTTATTTCTGTCTTCTAGAATTACACATTTTCTAGAACTATTTTTGTATAACTTTGTACTTTTTGGAATTATGTATATTATTAATAAATGTACAAAAATTACATTATATCATCATTCATTTTAGCTGCATAATATTACATTGTGTACATATACCATACTTTTGTTATCTACTCATTTTTTTTGTTAGATGTCTACATTAATTCCATACCCTGGCTATTGTACTCTATGCTGTAATGAATAAGGGTGTTCATATGTCAAAAGGAATGAATGGTTGTGTAACGTGGATGTATATAGCAAGAAGTGGAATGGTGGTTGCATTCTTTATTCTTACTTTCTGAGAAATATTCATGCTTTTTTCCTTAGGGATTGAGACAGCAGCATTCTCATTTATGTAGTGTTTCTTTCTTTTCACACCTCTGCCAACATAAATTATTCCCTCATTTTGGAAATATCTTTACCAGGCCTGTCATCTCTGGTATACTCATTATTATCATGACTGTATGTATACCTTTTGTAGGTACTGGGGACTCATTTCTTGAGTATTTTAACATTAGTTACCTTTTTTGTGTGTGTTACTCAAATAAATCTGTAGCATACCAGTGAGAATTGATAAAATTCTTTGTTTTGAAAAAATTATTTTTTCTTAGCCTGCCATTAGCATTGCAAATGATAGTATGTCCAAATTAATCAAAGGCCAAGAATATTTAATTTGTCAAGTTTTAGAAGGCAGATGACAGTAAAAGGAAGATAACTATTAAAATCATAATTATTTGTATCAGAAGATTAACTTATAAATATCTAAAAGTTATTTCAAACTATGTTAGAACTTTTTTGAGGCACAGAAGGAAGTGACTAATAGACTTGTATTTCATTCAAAATATTCTCACAAAGATCTCCTATATTTGAATTCCAAGTTCTGAAAAATCAATGTTGAAGGAAGTTTTTAAATAACTGATTCATTCCATTTGCTTTTTCTATTTGTGAGGAAACTTTATCTGTTGACATAAGTTATTCAGACTTGTGTTATTTGGATGTCCAGGTGAAGTGATGAGAGAGGAAAAAATTGTCACAAACATATCAAGAACATTTAAGAAATACAAGTATTTAATGAACAGAAACAGACTTCTGTGGGAAGGAACCACTGTCCTATTTATGTTGCTATTATGGATTAAAAGGTTTAATTTTTAATTCACCGGGGAAGGCAAATTACAAATGGGTAGAAATTGTTTCTAATTATATAACTTTTCAGGAAGAGGAAAATTTTATTTAATAGTTATCTTTAGCTTATCATTGGAATGCAAGAATCTGCACATCTGCACACTGGTATGATAATATGACAGGTGGATATTCTAGGCAGGTAGTGCATTTTCTCCATCACTCCCTCCCTCTCTCTCTCTCTCTCTCTCTCTATATATATATATATATATATATATATATACATATATATAAAACACTCTCACTGTCACACTCACATTTTCCAAAGACAAAGATAAAATATATTTTCTCATATCAGAAACATGTTTCAATCTTATCTGATACCCATGAAAATTCTTCACGTGTCCTTCCAAGCTTGAAGGAAAGAATTATATTAAGTAAATTCTGCATGCAATGATTTAACCTGTTTTGATGATATTCCTGAGTTATTTGACCTTACTAAATAAATACACACAAAGATTTTTTTCTTTTCGCTTTTTGGGTCAGAACCGCTGATGCACAGGGGTTACTCCTGGCTCATGCACACAGGAATTATTCCTGGCAGTACTTGGGGGATCATATGGGATGCTGGGAATTGAACCTGAGTTGGCCATGTGCAAGGCAAGTGCCCTAACCGCTGTGCTATCACTCCAGCTCCACACATATATATTTTTAAAATGTCTAATCTCCTAAATCATTTTACTAAATTTGTCGTCTTATCCCTCCATTCTAAGCATACAATTTTCTTAATAAAAAACACTTTAATGATCCAATTGTGCTGAGGACAAAGCTCAAAATATTAAATGTGGCATTCAAGGTCTACAACTGGAAAATTACTTTTCTAAAGCATTTACCACTAATTATCGGAATAAAACTGTTGCATACTATAATGCTAACATAATTTGGCAGATATTTTGTAAGTTCTTATGTAGCACTGTAGCACTGTCCTCCCTTTGTTCATTGATTTGCTCAAGCAGGCACCAGTAATATCTCCATTGTGAGACTTGTTACTGTTTTTGGCATATGGAATATGCCACTGGGAGCTTGCCAGGCACTGCCGTGCAGGCAGGATACTCTCAGTAGCTTGCCAGGCTCTCTGAGAGGGATGGATGAATCTAACCTGGGTCGGCCACGTGTAAGGCAGACGCCCTACTGCTGTCCTATCGCTCCAGCCCACACACACTGTTATTGTCCCCTTTAAAAAAAGGACATGTCCAACAGTACTCGGGAATACTCAGTGTCAGGGTTTGTTGCTGGAGGTGCTCTGGGGACCTTGTAGTGCTGAGGACCAAGCCCAGGCATCCCAAATATAAGGCATGTGCTTTAGCCCTTTGAGCCGCTCCCTGATGTTGGCCATCTGAAGAGCTGAAAAACAGGCTCTAGATAGAAATTTCCAGGCATCTGGGGCTGGAGAGACAGGACAGTGGGAAGAGTGCTTGTCATGCACACCAATGACTCAGGTTTGATCTCTGGTTCTCCAGAGGGTCCCCTGAGCAACACCAGGGGTGATTCCTGAGAACAGAGCCTGGAGTAAGCCCTGAGCATGACCAGGTGTGACTCCAACACAAAATGAAACAGAATAAAATCTCCAGACTGCCTCTTGTTCCCAAAGCCCACATCCTCTCACGTTTTAATGTAATACTTTAAAACAATTTTAAATGAAATCACTGTATATCACATTTTATTTCTATCCCTTTCTAAATTTCTATCTCCATATTCAAGTCTAAATATATCTCTCTGTCTCTATGTTAATTGTTCTCTGTATTTCTATCACTTGGACTTGATTGAGTAGATGTTCATTCATATATTTCTATTTTGTGTTCCATCAGACATTTTCTTGGTTATGTTTATTTTTTGTCTTGTGTTTAGGTATTGTTTTTCTATTTTCACATATTTAAATATCACCCGAGTTTGAGGTATCATAAGTTTTGTCTGTGGCATCATAATTGAGCTCATTATCTAATCTTCATTAGGATATCGTACAGATATTCCATCCCATTCCAGTCATCGCATGACATTCTCGAGGGTGACACTAAAGAGTTTCGGTGAAATGATGTCGCCCTGCCAAACCCCTCTCTTTATGTCGATGATGACTTCCTTGTAGAATGGTGAGATCCTGGTAGTGAATCCGTAATAGAGCTCATGGAGGATCCCGATGTACTGAGTTTGAATGCCCTGTTTGGCTAGGGCTTCGATGACCGCTTCAGTCTCAAAAGAATCAAAGGCCTTCTTTAAATCAATAAATGTTAGACAGAGTGGCATCTTGAACTCTTGCAAAACCTCAATGAGCTTGGTCACCATGTGGATATGGTCGATCATGCTGAATCCTTTTCGGAACCTGGCTTGCTCGTATGGTTGTCCTTCATCTAATGTTCTGCCGATCCTATTCAGCATGACTCAAGTGAATAACTTGTAGGTTTCACTTCAGGGCCCCTTTTCAAGGTCAGGTTTTTTCTGCTCCAGTGCCCATTACCTTGCTCCACATAATTCTTCTCCATCTTCATCACTTTCATTATTCTTCTCTTCTCAAAGGTTTTGTTCCATAGTGATCACATAAACATCTAAGAGTCTCTTGTTACTGCTGCAACAAATCACTACAAAGTTAGTGACTTAAAATCAGACAAATTTATTATAGCGATAGATATCAGATGTCTAAAATCTGTCCTACTTGATTTGAGTTCATAGTGTCATGAAAGCTCACTTTTTAAGAAGCTTCTGCAAGAAGAATCCACTTACTCTCTTCCAGTTACTAGAGGGCTCCCAGTACCCCATAACTCATGGTCCTTTCCTCTATCTCCAGTGTAACAGTATATTCACATTTTCCTCAGATTCTGTTCTCATATTGCTTTCTGCTTTATAAAATTCCTGCCTTTTAAGGCAAAACTTTTTGAAATTATCTTGTCGATTTATAATATTCAGAATTTAAAGGAATTTAGCTTTACATTCCTATGTATATGTAACACCAACATATACATTACAAAGTTCTAGTGCCATCTACCACAGACAAAGTGTCTCTACCTATTTCTTTCACTTATTCTCCTTTCCCTTTGGTATCAACCATTGTTTTCACAGCATAGACATTAGTGTTTTTGTTTTTTTTTTGCTAGTTCATTTATTTTAGTTATTCAAATTACCCATATTAGTGAAAACATTCAGTATTTATTTTATACTTTCTTGTTCTACTTAGAAAAAGTCATCTTAAGGCCCACATATTTTGGCCATTGGATTATTTTATATTTTTAAATTTATAAACAATTTTTGTTGCAGTATCTACCATGATTCCTATTTTGGTTGACTTCTTCATTTTCAAATACATATAAGTACATAAACAAATATTTGCACAAATATCACTATCATTGTCTCACTGTCATCCTGTTGTTTGTCAATTTACTCGAGTGGGCACCAGTAATGTCTCAATTCCTCTCAGCCCTGAGGGTTTTTTTTTTTTTATTGAATCACCATGTGGAAAGTTACAAAGCGTTCAGGCTTAAGTCTCAGTTACACAATGCTCGAGCACCCATCCCTTCACCAGTGCACATATTCCACCACCAAGAATCACAGTATACCTCCCCCCCACCCCCCACCCCCCCCCAGTTCCCCACCCCGCCTATGTAGCTGAGAAATTTCACTTTACTTTTTCTTTACTTTGATTACAATCAATATTTCAACAAAAAACTCACTATTATTGTTTGGAGTTTCCCCCCACCAAAGTCAGACCTGTTGAAAAGGAAGCATTTGATAATTTGTTTTCCATTGCTTAGAATGAAGATATATGAGGTCATGTGGCTGCAAGAGCGGCCACGTGGTTTTGGATTTCTGTATTTTACTATTTTAGTAAGTAAGTCCAGAGAAATTTCTGCCAGAAGTTGCATCATTGCAAGCTCGTACCTCTCTGCTAATTTATATTCCACATATGAGCGTGATCTTTCTGTTTCTGTCTCTTTCTTTCTGATTCATTTCACTCAACATGATACTTTCCATGTTGATCCACTTACATGCAAATTTCATGACTTCATCTTTTCTAACAGCTGCATAGTATTCCATTGTGTAGAAGTACCAAAGTTTCTTTAACCAGTCATCTGTTTTTGGGCACTCCAGTTTTTCCCAGATTGTGGCTATTGTAAACAGTCAGCCCTGAGATTTTAGCAGCCTATACTCTTCTTTCCCAATGATTGGAGGCTCTCTCAGGCTCAGGAGAATGAGACATATTGTTACTGTTTTGGGCGTATTGAATACACCATGGGTAGCGTGCCAGGCTCTGCCCGTGTATGCGGGATATTCTCAGTAGCTTGCTGGGCTCTCTGAGGGGTATGTTTTTATCCGTTACTGTTACTGTTGCACAAATATACATATGTATGTTCATCTATTATAGTTAAGGTATTGCATTTATAATGGTGCATACACTTACAGCCATGGTGTACACAGTTACGTTAGCTCATTACCCGTGTCCTTGTGTTGTATCTCATCTTCTTAGACAGATTTCCTTTTAAAAGGATGTTGGGACACTTGTAATACAGGATAATCTTATTTCAATATTTTTTTCACTTTTTTAGAAATTAATTATTATTTAGGTCCTATGTTTATAATAGTGCTAATATTCCTGGTTTTGATAAACACTCTTACCCATACCTCACTCACCAAGTACCTCAACTAATGTTCTTCTATTAGCTCCAGAGTTTCTCTTTATTTCCCCTACTTACTCCCTTACCTTTGTAATGAAGAATCAAGAATTTATTTCATAGATTGTAACTGCTAAAATATTGATAACATATTTCATCATGGACAGAATCTTCTAAATTAATATTAATAGAGTTAAAGTTTTAGGGTTTTTTAAAAATAGACTGTGGATACTGTCATTTCCTTTTTTTCAACATATGAAAGTATAACTTGTTAATATTACTTTTAAAAATTCACAAAGGGGGTCAATGATACAGAACCAGATCCAGATAATCCTCAGCACCCAGAGATAGAAGCATGATCACATCCTCAAGCCTCTACATAGGATTACTGGTTCACTGGGCTTAGAATTCTGGTGAAGCACTCAGACATCCTCTCTAATTAAACAAAATTATATATTTATGTAACACAATTTCTTTTCATATTCATTCCGCCCATTCTGTGAATTGATAGTCCTTTTTTTCCCTATGTTTTTCCTAAGGTTTGACCTTTTGTTTAATTTTTAAGTTTATATAATAGAACTGCTGTACTGTTACTCTTATTTTTCTATTAAAAGATATAGAAAATGAAATTTTATTTTAATAAGGGTTACTGATAATAAAACACTATTTTCCCTTCAAAGATATTTATGAATACACAATTTTACTGAAAGAAATATAATAGGAAAATTTAGGAATTTCTTTTTGTGTCACTTGTATTAAATAAATTCTGATTTATCTCTTAATCCTTTGCTTCTAATTTCATGAGAACTTTAAAAATAAAGTCTATTTATTTCTCACCCATATATATGATAAAACTTATCTAAATTTTATAATCCTAAGAATCTTTTTAAAACAAGTTACCTAACTACTTCTTAGGTACTATCAGGGTAAGCTTCCAAATTCTTTTGTGTGACTGATAGCATCAAAATAATAAGGTTAAGTTATACTTTAATGTGAATAAACATTTAACTTTGAAGAACTAGATATTTTCTGAAACTGTCTGAGGATGAAACAACATAATATCACAGAACAAATTATGGACTTATTTTATAAATAAAATATATAGTACACAATAATTTGAACTTGGGACTCTTAATGTGTGAATTTAGTTCATTAACCTACCACACTTACGGCACAAATCTCTTGATACTGAAATACACTAGAGAGAGTTGTACAGTAATTCATATTATAGTGATTTGCTGTCGAGCAAAGGGAAGTTTTTCTCAATTTCATCCATGTAGCCACTGTATTACTGCACTTGGGGTTCTTCTCAGCAATTTTCCCTGAAATAAACATGAGGGCAACTCCCATAAAAATGATTTGTTTTCTTTTTAAAATATCATGTTTATCATAAACCTGCATACCATAGCATGTACAAGAGGAAGCATGGTTTTCATTTCCAGTAAGATAGAGCAGCCTAGTATATATTCTTATATTTATGCTATCCTTTGTAGAAAACATAGGAATTAGTTTAATGTTCCTATAAAGAGCAGAAAAATAAAGTTAAAAAAAATCCATGAACTTTCACAATTACATATTATTGTTCTGGAGGCTGTCATTTTTATGTTTGCATTCCCAAAATATTTCCCCCATGGTGTTTAAAAAATAAAGAATATGTATTAAAGGAAAAATTTTGATTCTTATATTAGCTATTTCTTATGTTTTAACACATTAGGAGTTGATGAATCTTATTTTTAAATGCACTAAATAGAATTTATATTTCTGATATATTTTTATAAAAAATCTAAAAGAAATACATAAATTTAGTGAAAAAGACAGTGTATTTATGAAAAGATGGGCTTACCATTTCCCCCTTTTAATTTTAGAAAAAACTGTTAACATAGAGAACATACTGGGATTATTTAATATTGATAAAAATCTCATCATTTAAGTATTTAGATAATTAGCAGAAGGCTTAGAGAAAAATTCATAAATGTCCCACTTCCTACTATACAATTATTCTCTATGTCTATTATATAATCTTAACAAAAACTTTAGCATTTTACTTCTCTCATAATAAAAACAAAATGCACTGAGTTTTAACTGATAAAATAATTGATCTTATAAATATGACATTTTGTTAGCATGTAATAAATGTATTATCCATATTTATACTCAATTTATGTATTGAACAAGCTATAATATATAGCACTGGTCTTTTAAGAGTTCTCATAACTCCTCATCTGCTAAGAAAATTCAGATTAACAGATTAAGTAACATAAAATGGAAAGAATGTTGGGTATTCAAGTTTAGATAGTATTTACAACAAACCTGATTCTTGAATACTATACTTTAAATACACTCAGGAAATAAAACAACAATATGATATGGTGTTATATAAGTAAACATTCTTCTAAGTACTTATACCTGTCATATAAATTTTAAACATCTCTTATATTTCATTTTTAGATTTTTTGTTATGTTGTAAAGAACTTCAAATAAATGTATTGTTACATAGGTATAACAAAAATTCTTTACTTGACACATTTCTATGAGGTTTTTCAACTATTTTCCAAATTCATCTATTAACTTCTTTGTAAAACTATTTTTTCTTTTTCACAAAACCCCCATTAAATAAGTTTAAATCTTTAACTATAGCTGATCATCATTATCACTTATATTCAAATATTATAATGACCATTCCCAGGTGATATGAACTTTCCCAAGTGATGTAAGATTATACAGCATGACTTCACCAGAAATGACTGAGGTCAGTGTAAAAAGAATCCTCTTACTGTGAGTAGTTTTTCATTCACTGATTTCTATACTTTACTCCTTGGTTGTAAATCCATATTACTTCCACTGACCTGCCCTCCATTCTGAGTACAAACCAATCATTTTCTCCTAAGTTAAAAACTTATTGCATTAATTTATGTATCTACTGGTATTTTCCTAAAGAAAGTATACATTACTCTTAAAGATATCTAGAACATGCATTTCTTTATTAGCTATTTTAAAAATGGAGAAGAAAAGACTTTCCAGAGACATAAATTGAAGAAAATTTGAAAAATAAAAATCCAATTTTAGTAACTCCTTTAGAGGGAGACTATGGTTATATTAAGAAGTAAGAATTGACTAAAGCTAGGCTGACAAGGAGTTGGGGTTCTGGAGATAACTCAGGAACACTATCTTTGCCCCTAGGTCAGAAGCAATCTTTGTCCATGTGAATGTGTGCTGTGCTTCACTCAGCTTCCGTATATTTCTTCACCTCTGCATAACACCTCATAAACATACAAAGATACTGTAACTGTAGGTTCCTAAGCACACAGCATCACACAAGGAATAACTCCAAACCACAAAGGTCACAATGGTAAAGCAATGCAGTTACCCACCAACCCAAACATGTCTTCACTTCACTTCACTTCACCGCTAGCACAGATGACTCAACTAGCAATAATGAGCTATATAAACACTCTGACATGGAATTAAAAATGGAGCTGTTAAGGATGCATAAGGAACTCAAAGAAAAAGTGAAATGAACTGCCAATACACTACAAGAGGATATGAGAGCAGAAATGAGAAGAATACGAATAAAAGTACAAGAAGAAATGATAGATCTCTAAAACCTGATAGGTTAAATGAAAAACTCATTGGAAGGCCTCAGCATCAGAGTAAGAACTGCTGAGGACAAAAATCAATGAGCTCCAAGATGAGGTGTAGAGACTCTACAGGTAACAAGAGAAGATGAAAAAGAGCCACAAAATAAACCAACAGTTGACAAAAAACATTAAGATAATTTCAAGAGAGACAACATAAGAATTATTAGGGTCCCAGATGGACAGGAAAAAAACCCTGATAAAGAAGCAACTGCTGGGGGCTGGAGTGGTAGCACAGCAGGTAGGGCATTTGCCTTGCATGCAGCCAACCTGAGTTTGATTTCCAGCCTCCCACATGGTCCCCTGAGCACTGCCAGGAGTAATTACTGAGTGCAGAGCCAGGAATAACCCATCAGCATTGCTGGGTGTGACCCAAAATGCAAAACAAAACAAAAACAAAGAAGCAACTGCTAAAAGTCATCATTTTTGGTGAAGTTCGAGAGCTGAAGAGTGTTTGCACCCAGATCTAGGAGGCCCAAAGGGTAGCAGTTAAAAGAAATCAAATTAAAACAACCCAAGACACCTCAGAAGCACTATATCACTGTATCACTATCATCCCATTGTTCATCAATTTACTTGAGCAGGCACCAGTAACGTCTTTATTCCTGCCAGCCCTGAGATTTTAGCAGCCTCTCCTTATTCATCTTTCCCAACAATAGGAGGCTCCTTCAGGGTCAGGGGAATGAGACCTATTGTTAATATTTTTGGCATATCAAATACACCACAGGAAGCTTACCAGGCTCTGCCCGTGCGGACGGATACTCTTGGTAGCTTGCTGGGGTCTTCAAGATATATATATATGTATATATATACACATATATATGTATATATATGTACATATATAGGTATATAAGTATATGTACATATATATGTATATGTACATATATAGATATATATACTTCTCTATATATCTATATAGATATACATATACTTCTCTATATATCTACATATATATATATATCTATATCTATAATTTGTTGCCTACTCTCTGAACTCCACCAAATATGGTGTGGTAATTATGGAAAATGGGTAGGAATTGTCATATAATGTGTGTCCGGAAAGGGGCCTGGAGCACGGTGGCGGTTGGGTAGTGGAGGTCAGCTGCTGGGGCTCAGTCCCTTGGGGCAGGAAGGATTCTCACCCTCCCCGCTCTGGGGCGCTCCCAGTGAAAACAGCCTGGTGGAAGTCCAGTGGCATGGCTATGGGGTCTCATTTTATACTCCTGTCTGTGAGGAGCAGATGTTGTGATCTGGAGGGTGGCAGATGAGGAGATTATCTGGTGCTGGCAGGGTGTGGCAGGGTGTGGCTTATGGGTGTGACCCCTGGGTTACTGGAGATTGGCGGAGTATCTCTGCTTCCAGGTCCCATTGAGTTCAGAGTCCAAGGTCACACAGTTCTGCATTATCTGGGTTCCATGGGACTTCATTCATGTGTGAGGCTCGGCCGGAACATCTGGAAAGTGGACTGGTATGTGGCGGTGGTTGGGTAGTAGAGGTTGGCTGCCGGGGCTGGGTGCCTTGGTATGGGGAGGGTTCTCACCCGACCCTGCTGGGGTGCTTCAGGTGAAAACAACCTGGCGCGGAGTCCACAGTATTATTTTAAATATCATCTATATTATTTTCCTGTTTGTTTTAATTTAATTTAATTTTAATTTACCTGGCTATACTTAAGGCTTATTCTTGTCTGTGTTCAGTGAACACTTCTAGTGTGGCTTGGGGGGAACCATATACTGTGCTGGGGATTGAACTCAAATCACCATGTCCAAGGCAATGTCTTAGCTGTTATACTGTCTCTCTGGTTCTAGTCACTTGATTTTAACTGTTATTGAAGACTTTGTATTCCAAAGTCTTCATAAGTATTTTAGCTACTCTTACTTTGCCAGTATTTTAGCTACTCTTACTTTGCCAGTAAGAAACTTTAGGTTGCCTCCAAATAATTCTACTTTTAATAATTTGTCTTTGATTCTTCACATTGACAATGTTATATTTCTTAAAGGGAAGCACCTAGGAATGGACTCCTAGGATGGATCCATAGGTGGTGTTGGGGTTGAACCTAGATCAGTTGTATACAGGACAAGCACCCATCAGAGTGTCATCTTACCTCCACCAGTGTTTCCAGATTCCTTCCTATCCCAACCCTGCAGCTTACCACCTTGACAAGCACACTTGAAAGTTTGGTTGTTGAAGTTTGGATCTCTTGTTTTCAGTGTTGTTGACTCTGTGGTTTGGATATTTAATTATATCACTGCTCTGCAGCACCTATGTGCTTGGAGCCCTTTAACCCTGGTCTCCATTGCTTCCAGTCTATCTCTTCTTCCCCCCAGAGACAGAACACTGAAAGCATGAAGATCAAAGAAGGCAATTACATAGCATCAAGATCAAAGAAGGCAATTACTTACAATGGAGCATCCTTAAGATTTACAGCAGACTTATCAGACAAAACCCTCTGGGCCAAAGACCGTGGTGGATGTCACTGTATCACTGTCATCCCATTGCTCATTGATTTGCTCGAGCAGGCACCAGTAACATCTCCATTGTGAGATTTGTTGTTACTGTTTTTGGCATATTGAATATGCCACGGGTAGCTTGGCAACTTCTTCCATGCAGGCAAGATACTCTCAATAGCTTGGCAGGCTCTCCGAGAGGGGCAGAGGAATCAAACTCAGGTAGGCTACGTGCAAGGCAAATGCCCAACCCGATATGCTATCCTTCCAGCCCTGGTGGTGGATATTGTGAGGAAAAAAAAACAAAACAATAAAGTGAACACTTCACCAAGAATACTTTACCCAGCTAGACTCACATTCATATTTGAAGGAACAACACACAACTTCACAGATAAACAACAACTCAGTAAACTTCATAGACACAAAGTTACAAGAACTAAATGGGCTAGCTACTATAAGATAAGAAAAGCCCTGCAAACACCAAACTCCTGCAGAAAGATGGCACAAATCTCCATAGCAATAATCTCTCTCAATGCCAATGGGCTAAATCCACCAATTAAAAGACATAGAAGAGCAGGGTGGATTAGAAAATTAAACCCAA
Organism: Sorex araneus; assembly: GCF_027595985.1. Taxonomy (NCBI): domain Eukaryota; kingdom Metazoa; phylum Chordata; class Mammalia; order Eulipotyphla; family Soricidae; genus Sorex; species Sorex araneus. The sequence goes on along the minus strand of NC_073313.1, from coordinate 226,418,902 downwards.
CACTGCTGCCTGCAAGAAACACATTTGAGCAGCCAGAACAAACACCACCTCAAAGTCAAAAGCTGGAAAACAATCCATCAATCAAATAAATGTTTCAAATAGTTCACAGTGGCCAAAGTAGTAACAGAAGACATAGATTTCAGACTGACGAAGGTTATAAGAGAAAGTGAAGGCCATATCTTATGGTCAGGAGATTGGTACAAAAGGGAGAACTCACACTCTTAAGCATACATGTACCTATTTAAGGACCAGCAAAATACTGCTAATAAACTTGGAAAAAGATATTGGTAGCAACATAATACTAGCCAGAGACTTCAACACTGCCTTGTCTCCTTTTGATAGAACAAAGAGACTTAAATTCAGCAAGAAAATATTGTATTTGAAGAAAGAAATGGAAGACAAGTGCTTGTAGATATAAAAACTAGTAGATACAGGGATTTTCATACCAAAATAGCTGAATATTCATTCTTATCCAGTGTATATTGGACATTCTCCAAGATAGACTACATGCTTGGCCACAAAACATACCTTCATAAATTCAAGAGTATAAAAATTGTATCAGCTATCCTTTAAAACCATGATACATTTAAAATAAAAGTTAATCAGACACAGGATGAGATAATAAAATCAAACACCTGGAAATTACTAGCCACACCTAGTGGCTCAGGGAGGAAATAAAAAAAGGAAATCAAAAGATTCCTGGAAACTAATTATAGTGAAGTCATGACCTAACAGAACTTGTGGGACACAGGAAAAGCAGTGTTAAAATGAAATTTATAGCTATGCAAGGATTCATCAGGAAGGAAAATAGAGCCCACATAAATTAGCTTTACTTCACATCTTACAACCTTGGAGAATGATCAGAAAATAGAGACCAAACCAGGAAGGAGAAAGGAAATAATAAAACTCAGAGCATAAATGAGTTTTAATCCCCCAAAACAATTTGAAAGATCAATAAAACCAAGAGCTGGTACTTTGAAAAGATGAACAAGATCAATAAACCACTAGCAAAACTCACAAATGGAGAGAACCTTAATAAACCGAATCAGAAAGAGGTGACATCACAACAGAAACCACAGACATTCAACAGATCACTAGAGATTACTTTGAAAATCTTTATGTCACAGAACAAGAGAACCTTGAAGAAATGAACAAATTCCTGGATTTCTATGAAAACCCAAGGATGAACCAACAAGATTTGATATATCTAAACTAACCTACAACTAATAAGGAAGTTAAAATGGTAGTCGAAGTCTCTCTTTCCGCACCAAAAAATAAAAAGCTCTGCCCTGATGGATTCACTAGTGAATTATTTCAAACCTTTAAAAGAGGACCTATTGCCAATACTTGTCAAGCTTTTACAGTATTAAAGAAACAAAAAAAATTACTAAATAGTTTGTACAAGTCAAATAAAACCCCATATACCCAAATCAGACAGAGACACCAATCACACACACAAACACACACACATTCGTACAAATACAGACCAATATCTCTGATTAACATAGATGCAAGATCTCAACAAAATATTACCAAACAAAATCTAGCAACTCATGAAAAAGTTCACATATTATGATAAAGTAAGATTCATCCAGGGCGTGCAAAGATGGTTTAATATTTGTAAGTCAGTGAACATAGTACACCATATCCATACAACAAAAATAAAAACCATATATTACTAAAAGCAGAGAAAGCACTTGACAAGATCCAACATCCATTTACGATAAGAACCCTCAACAAAATGGCATATGAAGAAACATGCCTCAATATAGTCAAAGCTAACTATTACAATCCCACAGCAAGCATTATTCTCAACAGAGAAAAACTAAGAGCCTTCCCTATAAGATCAAGGACAAGAGAAGATTACCCATTCTCACCACTTCTATTCAATATAGTACTGAATGTACTTGCCATGGCAGTTAGGCAAGAAAAATATATCAAGGGCATCCAGATAGGAAAGGAAGAAGTCAAGCTATCACTATTTACAATTGACATGAAACTACACTTAGAAAATTCTAAAGACTCTATAGAAAAGCTTCTGGAAACAATAGGTTTGTATGCTAAAGTAACTGGTTGCTTTAGCAATACCCAAAGGTCCATGGCTTTCCTATATACAAATAATTTAAGAGAACAAAGAAATATTAAAAAAAAAATTCCCGTTCACAATAGTGCCTCATAAAATCAAGTACCTTGGAATCAGCTTAACTAAAGATGTAAAATATATATATACTAAAAATATATATATATATGCTAGAAATCTATAAAACATCACTTCAAGAAATCAGAGGGGGGCTGGAGTGATAGCATTGTGGGTAGGGCGTTTGCCTTGCACGCGGCCAACCCGGGTTCAAATCCCAGCATCCCATATGGTCCCCTGAGCATCGCCAGGGGTGATTCCTGAGTGCAGAGCCAGGAGAAACCTCGGTGCATCGCTAGGTGTGACCCAAAAAACAAACAAAAAAAAAGAAATGAGAGGACATGAGGAAATGGAGACATATCCACTGCTCATGGACTGGGAGAATTAACATTGTCAATATGACAATACTCCCAAAAGCATTATACAAATTTAGTGTGGTCCATTTAAGAATACCCATAACATTTTTTCTAACAGATAGGTAAAACCCTCCTGAAAATCATATGCAACAATAAACCCTCACGGTTAGCTAAAACAATCACTGGGAAAAAGACAATGAGAGGGATCACCTCCCACAACTTCAAACTGTACTAAAACGTTGTAGTAATTAAAACAGCATCATATTGGAATAAAGATCCACAGACCAATGAAATAGAGTTGAATAGCCTGACATAATAGACACTCAAATATATCAAATATACGATATGATCACTGAATCTTTGATAAAGGAATAAGGAATGTGAAGTGGAGTTAGGAAAGCGTCTTCAGCAAGTGGAACTGGGAAACTGGGCAGCTTCATGCCAATTTTTTTTAATGAACTCATACATCTGTCTAATGCCAGCACACAAGACAGATCAAAAATGGATCAAAGACTTCAATATCAGACATGGATCCATAAGGTACATAACAAAAAATTTAGGCACAACCCTCAAGACTCTAAAGCTAAAGACATCTTCAAAGGTGAAAAGCCAATGAACAAACAAGTGGAATCAAAGATAAACAAATAGGACTACATTAAGTTATGTAGCTTCTGAACCTCAAAGATACAGAGACAAAGATACAGAGACAGCTCATGCAATGGGAAAAATATTGACCTAATAACCCATCTGATATATAAGTCCAGTATATATAGTCACTAGTAAAACTTTAAAAGAAATAAACACCCAACCCAATAAAATAATTGGGAGAAGAAATGAACAGAGACTTCCTCAAGCAGAAATACAAATGGCCAAAAGGCACAAGAAAAAATATCTTACATCACTCATCAGGGAGAAGTAAATCAAGAAAACAATGAGAATCATCTCACACCACAGAGACTGGCACATAACAAAAAGAACAAGAAAAACCTGTGCTGGTGCAGCTGTAGGGAGAAAGGGACTCTCCTTTGTTTGTGGGAATGCTGACTAGTCAACCTTTTGAAAAACAATGTGGGGATTCCTCAGAAAACTAGAAATTAACTTACATTTGACCCAGTAATACCATTTGTGAGAATATTCCCTGGAGGCCCAAACACACAGCAGAAATGCCGCCTGCATTTCTATGTTCATCTCAGCACTATGCACAATAGCCAGAATCTGGAAACAACATGATGGCTGAGTGCTCAAAAACAGACGACTGATTAAAGAAATTATAGAACTTCCACACATTGGAATACTATGAAACTGAGCACTGTAAAAAGCACTGTCATCCCACTGTTGATTGATTTGATTGACCAGGCACTGACTTGTTGTTACTGTTTTGGGCATATTGAACACTCCATGGGTAGCTTGTCAGGTTCTGCTTGGTGGGTGGGATACTCTTGGTAGCTTGCCAGGCTCTTCGAGAGGGACGGAGAAATCGAACCCAGGTTGGCTGGCTGCGTGCAAGGCAAAAACCCTACTCACTGTGCTACTGCTCCAGTCCACTATGCAACTATTAGAAAAAATGAATTCATGAAATTAGCTTATAAATAGATGGACATAGAGAGTATCATGCCAAATAATATGGGTCAGAAGGAAATACAGAGACATACAAAGATTGTAGTCTTTTGTGGGTATAGAAGAAATACAGTATATGAGACATACCCTGGGACAGTAGAACAAAGATCAGGAAGCTTGGTCCATGGTTGAAAGCCTGCCTCAAGTGCTGGTGGAGAAGGCAGTAGGGAAGGAGAAGGGACCGTATGACAATGATAGTTGGAAATGATCATTCTGGATAAGAACTGTATGCTGAAAGTAGATAAAGGAACAAACATGATAACTTCTAGGTAACTTTATTGTAAACCATAATGTTCAAAAGGAGAGAGAAAGGAGAAAATTTCCTGTCATAGAGACAGGCTCAAGGTGGAATGGAGTGTGGGAAGGAAGCTGGAGACTTTGGTGGTGAGCAATATACACTGGTGGAGGGATCAGTGTTGGAACATTGAATGACCGAAACTCAACCAGGAACAGATTTGTAACTGTGTGTTTCACAATGAATCCATTAAAAAAGCAAATAAGAAAATAACAACAATAGAAACAACAAAAGAAATAATAATATATAGTCCAAAGAACCAAGGGTTGAATATGTAATTCATTTTATTAAGTTGATAACAAACCTAAAATTTAAATAAACAAAACTATAATATTGTACAAAAAATTATAATCTATTATCATGTTTATGACTTACTTTTAAAAACCATTAATGATAAAATTGCAAAGCTCTTAATCAAGATTTTTGTAGATTTGGGGCTGGAGTAATAGTGGGTAGGGCGTTTGCCTTGCACGTGGCCGACCTGGGTTTGATTCCCAGCATCCCATATGGTCCCTTGAGCACGGCCAGGGGTAATTCCTGAGTGCAGAGCCAGGAGCGACCCTTGAGCATCACTGGGTGTGACCCAAAAAATTAAAAAAAGAAGATTTTTGTAGATTTATTTTAATAGCTAAAAGTAGGAATTTTTTCTTAAGCCATATATTTTACCTATTAATTGGGTGGTTCTGAGCACTGTTTAGGACACTAATATTAGCAAATTTTAGTCAACTAGGCTCAGGGCAAAGAATTCAGCATTTTTAAGGTCCTGCAGTGCATAGGGGTTACCCTGGCATCTGACAGTACCTGGGGCCTCTGGGACACGTCCAGCAGTAGTTGTGTAGAAGACCATGGCGCAAGGATCTAACTGGGTCTAACCACATGCAAAACATATGACTTAATCTTTGTATTATCCTTCCAATGTCTCAGTGAAAAATTTTAAAATGATTATTTCTGGATGAGTTCCAGTTTCATTACCTCTGAATTTTTTTCCATTTCTAAAACAACCTTAATAAATTATTATATGCCGTTGTTTAAGATTGAGAAATTCTCCATCTTACAATTCTCAGGTGAAACTCTTAAATTTAGGTATTATGCTTCCGATAAAATCTACAGAAGATTCCTTTCTAACCTCTGCTTATTTTATGATGGTTTGTCATTAATCTTTGAAGTTCCTTTATATAGATCTAAGTAATATCATAATTTCAATTTCTATATTGACAGCTACATGAGCTATGTGTTTCTCTGTGTTTTCATATAATCTGCAATCTTCTAAAGACATTGGTCATATTGTCTTATGCATATTCTGCCATGCTATTACTTCATCTTGCTTATATTTGCAATAATGTTATTTTCTAATAAATCATATTCAATAGGTTGAGTTCATTTTTACAAAAAAATCTGAGTGAACAAAATTTAACCTATATCAAATAGTAACATCATTATTTTATTCACATTCTTCTTTACTTATGATGAATATCATAGCAATTATATGTATCAATATATGATTCAGAAATATTTCTTGGAGTAAAATAAAAATGATGTGCATGCCAAACACTTTGAGATATCACTGGAAATGAAAAGTAACGTATACTCATTTTTATTTAGGATTTATGTTTAAATCCTTTCTTCTCTCAGCCTAGCTAAATTATTATAGAATTATTTGACAATATGTTCATTTAGTTGTGAACATAAGATTAAATAAAATAATCTAAATTATACATTAATTAATAAAGAGGTATTAGCTTTAGAAATATCTAATGGAAATGAAATCATCTTATAACCTCTGCATGACATACTGTGACAATACAAGGTGAAATTATATCTCTATTTATGAGTTATAAAAGATTTCTAAAGTAGAAGTTATGGTGATACAAAAACATTGAACTAATATGATGATTAAATTATAATAACATTATTCATTTTCAATGACAAATTGAGGGTCTTTTTCAAATGAAATAATGATTAAGAATTTTATCAGATTTTTTTCCTACATCATAAATGAGATTATGAACAAAGTTCCAAGAGGGATCTTAGAAAGAAAATTTCTTGTCACAGTGATTTGTTACCATATTAGTTTTCTTAAGAGTAACAGTGCATATATATATATATACATATATATATATATAATTGACTACTGGTGTTCATTTACTGTTAAAAAAAATGTCCACCATGTGCAAGGCAAGCACTTTAATTGATGAACTATATCTCCAGAGAACAGAGTTTTTGAAGTATATGGTAGATAAAGCATATCTTTATGGGCATATCTTTAAAAGCATATTCATGAAAAGTAGGTAAATTTCCCATAACAGAATTTGATAGAAAGACATTGAAGCTTATGATGATAAAGATGAGGAGTCATAAGAAAAGAGAATTGAAAACAAATCCTTTATCATAAGAATGCCTATGTCATCATTCACAGAGTACTTGCAGAAGTCTAACTGGAAAGAAACCTTCCTTAAGGTGCATATAATATGAAAGTGTAGAACACAGAGGAAACCTATAGAAAGATACTTGGTGTTATATTGCAGAGAACATGGTCTGATTATGCTGATCTGCACCTCTGCCTCCCCTCATACACACAGAAAGTAGAACATAAATGATGAACGTAAATATTCAGCTCAGATTTTGAAGCAAAGTAGTGAAGGCATGGCTTAATTTTTCTTTGCTAGAAATACTAAGATGTGAGAGAAAATAAATCAGTTAAATATCAATTATTAAGTTAAAGAAACAAAATTAAATTTTGGAAATTGTATCATCATCATTACTATTATCATTCTAATTGAGAAAGTGTGTTGTGGAGAAAACCAAGATATTGAACTGATTTACACGGTAAATAAATTAGATGTGCTTCATGGATTCAATAAATCAATTGCCATGACAGAATCAAGGAAAGGGATGCATTGCACAAAATATCTATGCACAACTGGCATATGATTTAAAAAAGGTTTTTTGAAATTTTTACAATAGCATACACTCTGCCAACTTGACCTGAAAGCAACAGAGACACAATGTAATGAAGGACAAATTTCAGATTTCCAAGATACTACAGGTTGCAATGACAGAAATCTCAAACCAATGTTCAGTTACCTTCAAAGAAAGGAGAGTCTAACAATATCGGCATTTTGGAATTTAGTAAAGCTATCATTGTCTATGATAATGTGCCCCTATCAAGAGAACAAGGATAATTCTTGAAACTTTATTTCTACTGTAATTATCTTTGCTAAGTTTTCCACTTGCTTGGGGGTCCATGACTCTGTTTTCTTTTCCAAGTTCTTTTAAGGAATGGAAATATTTCTTCTATGCCTATATTATTCCCCCATTGGAATAAAGAAAAATAATTATTTGATACTTTTCACTAGTGCTATTCATCTTGCTTTTTGTTAAATTCCCGTAGTCACAAGTACATGTCTAGCATTATTTTACAAAACTCATTTCTTGATATCTCTTCTCTTTCATTATTTGTACACAAGAAAGTCATGGACTTTTGGGTATTGTTCTTGAGGCCTGCTACTCTACTAAAATCTATTGTTTATAGGAGACGTTTGGTAGAATTTTTAGGATTCTCTAAGGCAAGTATCATGTCATGTCAAATAGTGAGAGCTGGACTTCTTCCCTTCCTATCAGGATGCCATATATATATACATATATATATGTATATATATATATATTTTACCTAACTGCTATGGCAGTACTATATTGAATAGAAGTGGTGAGAGTGGGCAAAATTATCTTGTTCCTGATATTAATGGGAAGGTTCTTAGTTGATCCTCATTGAGGATTGTGTTTGCTGTTGGGCTTGTGGCAGATAGCATTGAATATATTGAGAAAATTTCCTTCAACTCCTGTTTTGTTGAGTTTTTTTTTTAATAATGAATAGGTGCTGGATATTGCCAAAATATTTCTCTCCATCTATTGACATGATCATATGGTTTTCTTTTGTTTTTCATTGATATTATGAATTCATTGTATTATGTTAACTGACTTGAGAATGTCAAACCATCCTTTCCTTGGTTAATCAAAATGAATTCTACTTGGTCATGGTGTATGGTCCTTTTGATGAGTCAGTTGATTCTGTTTGATAGTATTTTGTTGAAGACCAGGAATATCGGCTTGTAATTCTTTGTGTGTATGTGTGTGTGTGGGTCTCGATCTGATTATGGCAACAGGGTGACATTTGCCTTATAGATGCAGGAAGTGTTTCTGTTTCCTCAATTTTTCTGGAAAAGTCTGAAGAGGATTGACCGTAGGATATGCTGAGTGAAATAAATCAGAAGGAGGGAAACAGATGTAGAATTATTGCGTTCATTTGTGATGCAGTATCACAATTGAATCACAGCATAAGACTAATATCTAAGACCAGGGAGAGGCCAGGAGGACTGGAAAGTGGTTTGAAGCTGACATAAGAGTGTCAGGGGCAAATTGTAGTTTGGATAGAGAAGAGATAAGTATAAAATAATCCTTTTTGACTAGAACTAAGTGTGGAAATAGGTAAAGGGATATACCTGATACTTTTTGGCATATGTATTGCAAAACATAAGACCCATAAGGGAAAAAGGAGAAAGAGAAAGAAAGAGAGAAAAAGAGAGAGAGCCTGCCAAAAAGATAGAGAAATGTGGAGGGTGAAGGGAGGAAGGAAAACTGGTGATACTGGTGGTGGCAAATGTACATTGGTGAAGGGACAGGTGTTGGAGCATTATATGACTGAAACCCAATAATGAATAACTTTCTAACTGTGTATCTCACTGTGATTCAATTAAAAATACTAAATAAAAAAATTCTTACTATTATCCTATTTAATCTCATGATACATTACAAATAAATGAAAATAGAAAAGAGATGTTGGATCTGTAGATAGTACAGGCTTAGGGCTCATATCTTACAGACACCTAACCTGGTTTCTATCCCTGCTACCATGTGGTCTTCAGCATATTTTGAGGTATTGTCCTGGAGATTTCAGACCATGGCTGGTTTCCCAGTGCCTCTGTTGATTCTCTCCACTTCAGTACCAGAGCAGGACCTAATTACCACTGACCCCTTCCAAGATGGTTTTATTTCACATGGTGAGCCCCTGGATGCTTTAACACTGCGTGTGAGATCCCTACATTCCTTTCCCTACAAAACAATTTTATCTAAAATAATATTGAGTAGATTTTATTTTAATTAAAAAAATCATATCAAAACATTTCAGATAAATAATTAAATTTTCAAGTCATTATTTCCAAAGTTTTCAACTAACAGATAATTTTGTAACTTTATTTACATTATCTTACTGCTTTGGGTCATGGATGCTATTTCTATAGTGGGAGGGGGTTAGGTTGGGCAAACATCTATTTGCCTTTATTTTTATTTTATTTGTTTAATTATTTACAGGGAATATCACAAGTGGTACTCAGGGGTCCAAGGATCTCTCATAGTTAGATTCTGTCAGCTTGGTCTGTAGTTTATTGCAGGGCCTAAAGATGTGGTGCTACTGAGGCATGGCAGCTCCAGGGACCATCAGGGCTGCACCACTAGTGCTTAAAGGTCAGGCGACATGAGCTTTAACTATTTCTCTGTACTTCTTACCTCTTACACTTACTTATGTGTAAATTTGACTTTATTTTATCATATACCATAACTGCAGTCTCAATATACTTATTATTAAAAATGAAAATAAGCAAATATGAAACAATAAAATGTCAAGGAAAAAATTTTAAGTGTTCCCAATATAATTATATTTCTTTGTAGTACATCAACTGAAAGTCACCTAATGGTTTATGCTACTTGCTCATAACCGGAGTTAATTTTTTTGTAATCACAATTTTTTTCTTGATCATGCTGAAATTTCATTAGCGTACCACTTTGTATAACCATACACATTTCTTTATATAGTATTTAACTTTAAAAAAAATATCACTGGATAGTTTGAGTATTTTGCATATATTGACTCATCAAAGGTTAGTATAGTTTATTGTAGGGACAATACAATAGAGATTTTAATATCTCTAGATTACAAAATTTAATCACCGATGTAATTTATTGAATAACAAATGGAGAGAAAATATTGCTTTCAGAATTAGTGACTAATTAGAAGCATCTTTAATCACTTTATTTGCTTATAGATAAATTTATCGCAAGATATAAGGAAAACAAAAGTATGCTTATGCATAATGTATAATTATTAAGTTGAGTTAAATTCTCATATGATATAAAGTTTAGTAAATAGTCACAATTTCGAGCTTTTGTAGAGTATGCACTTGATAGCATTATGATTACAATTGAAGGATAATCATACAATGTTTATAACCATGTAGTCTGGTTCTTTCCTGTACATCAGTCATCTAAAGATTTTAATCTGGATAAGCTTCCATTTGCACATATATATTGTAATACATACCTTCTCTCTTTTGTCTTTCTTTTTCTCATACGACAACATTGCAAAAAATTGCTTAGATAATCTATCTTCTCAGTAATTCTCTGCCTGTCTATGCTATCATTGTTCTGTGTAGTAAAATAATACCACTTTAAGATACACAGTAATAAAACAATGCAAATCATAAATAAATTTACATATTGCTTTCATACTCTTGCAAATGTTTTTCAAAGGCCTCAAAGATTTTAAGACAACATTTTAAACATTTTCAAGAATCTTTAAGATAAATTATAATGAAATCTTGGTACTACATTATATTTTTCTTAATTGGTATCCAGTTTTAAAGCCTTAGAAAACATTAAAACATTATTAACCATCAAAATATTTAACCTGAGCATTAAAAAACACGTTTTCCCAAGAATATATTTTGAGCATTCCTCAAAAACTTTATTTTTATTGTTTTAGAATTATTATAACTGAAGATTCAATGTCATAATATATTTTTCTCTAATTAATTCCATTGTGTCATTTGGATTTAAAGAATCCTAACATACCCATCTGACATAAAAATGAATTGAAATCTTTTGAAATGCATGAATATTATTCGAATGTTCATTTTAAGTTATCAAGTTAGATTTGCACACTTAACTATCAAATTAGAAAGTTGTGATAAGAAAATAAAAAACATAAGGTCAATGTCTATACATATACTAAAATTAATTATTGAACTTCAGTGACTAATTTTTTCAACAATATTTAAAGTTAAGTATAAACGCCATAACTGTCTTCACCAACCACCACCTCATACAATTTCCTAATTAAGCAATAAATAAAATGTCAAAATTCATTCACATGAAATATCTTAAGAAGTTTCTAGTTTTAATTAACCATTAAATAAATGTTGATAATTTTGTAATTTTGTTTTCTTGAAAGAATATGTAGGAAAACTGTTTAGTTTTTGATTGCAAAGATGATGAGAATGAGAATAAATTTAGATAAATTTAACCTGACAAGAGTTATGAGTGCTATGGAATTTTAAACTCACTTTTTGGTTTTGTGAATCACTATTCTTACATATATATATATATATATATGTTTATATAGAAAACAAAAATGCTTCTCTGAGAAGTGGGAAAACACAACAAAAATGCAATGCTTACAAAATATGTCAATGGTAAGATAATAAAATATTCAGAACAGTGAAGGCAGTTCCCTGCTATTGGTAAAGAATGGAGGAAGGAAATCAATATTTACTTTTTGAGAGTATCAAACTGAGCATGTGCTATTGATATCTTCAATGCGATGGAAAGCTTTTCCCAGAAAGCCCATGCTTTAAATTATTTTTTTAACCAAAAAAAGTAATCTTGGTTAATTGTTATTTTCTGCTAAGAGATATTTTGTGTGTAACAAATTTTCTCTCACTTGCTGTTAAATATCTAAAGTCTAAGTGTTATTATAATTGGTTGTATTTTGAAATGTATATTTTGAGCAGTTTCAAATACACATTTTATTTGTAATGAACAAAAAAAGAATTTTATCCTCAACAATCAGGACAAGATATCTGCATATCACAACCTTTGTTGCTAGCACATTTAATAAATCACTATGGACTTCTTTTGTCCTGCTGTCCTTGAGGCAAATGTATAGATTGAACAGACACCACAGTAGGTGACTTTTCGTTGTTATTTAACTTTGATGCATCCGAGACCTCTTAACTAATGTTAGCTTGCTGACCTTTGGCATCAAGAGGAATAGATTCATTTGAAAATAAAATCTGTCGTGGAATATTCCCTAGTGTTAGAAAATTGATCTAAAAATGAATTGTTATTTGCTCTCAGTTGACCCCAGTTTATAGTGTATTCAGTAACTTAACAGAATTTAGAGGGTTGTCAATTCCTCATAAGGTAAAGTGAGTAAAAATGAACAGATGCATATTTTTCTTTTTTTTTTTTTGCTTTTTGGGGTCACATCTGGCGATGCACAGGGGTTACTCCTGGCTCTTTACTCAGGAATTACCCCCTGGCGGTGCTCAGGGGACCATATGGGATGCTGGGATTCGAACCTGGTTGGCCGCGTGCAAGGCAAACGCCCTAGCCGCTGTGCTATCGCTCCAGCCCCCGATGCATATTTTTCTTTTAAAATTATATTTGGAATGGTTCTTATGCTTCTGTAGTTGGCTTCAATATGTGTGTTCATATTTTTCTTAAATCTTTAACCATTTTAATCTAATAACAAGAATAAATTAAAATAATAACATGGTTGATGGGGCTGTACACATAGTACAGTGGGTAAGGTGCTTGTCTCGCATGTGGATGATGCAGGTTTCATCCACAGCACCCCAGATAGTCCCCCGAACATCACCAGAAGTGGTTCTTGAGCATATAGCCAAGAGTTACCTCTGAGCATAACCACATTAACTCCAAATCAAAACAAAACAAAACAAAAAGAAATCACGAATGACGAAATCCCCTTAATCACGGATTTCTCGGGTGGGCTCAGTAACCTCTCATTTCGTCCTTTCCCTGAGATCTTAGAAGTCTATATCGACTCGTCTCTCCCAAGGATATCGCACTGGGGGCTCTTTCAGGGTCAGGGGAATGAGATCCAGCTTGTTACTAGATTTAGCATATGAATACACCATGGGAAGCTTGCAAGGCTGTCCCATGTGGGCAGGAACCTCTCAGAAGCTTGCCAGTTTCTCCAGCTTGCCTTTAAGTCTCTCTCTGGTTGTTGGCCATTGATGGGATTACCACACCTTGGTTCCTCTACCGGTACCTTCATGCATGAGGCCTGTCCGAACGTGTGGAGAGGGAACTCGAGCATGGCTGTGCCTAGGTTCTGGTGGTCTTTGGCTGCCGAGAGCTCTGCTTGGGGTAGGGAGGGAAGCTGGAGCCCATCCCCTCCGAGGGGCCCCGGGAAAGACAGCCAGGCGTGCAGGCAAGAGACTATCTGCATAATATCTTCCTAAATTTTATTTTTATTTTATTTATATGACATAGATTCAGAATTAAGAAATGGTTCAAGGAAAGAAACATGTGTAAAGTAAACAAAAGCACAATCATTAATACACATATATAAAAATATACACATATATAAGTGCTGGAGCGATAGCACAATGGCAGGGCGTTTGCCTTGCATGCAGTCGAGCCGGGTTCGATTCCTCCGCCCTTCTCAGAGAGCCCAGCAAGCTACCGAGAATATCTCACCCGCATGGCAGAGTCTGGCAAGCTACCTGTTGCATATTTGATATGCCAAAAACAGTAACAAGTCTCATGATGGAGATGTTTCTGGTGCCCACTCGAGCAAATCGATGACAGTGACAATAGATCGTCATGTGAACTCCCCATGCATAGCGTGATTTTTTTTGGCTTCCTTTTGCTATGCTTACTAATACAATTTTGATTATTCATTCAATCTGAATAAAAAACTCAAAGGCAGAGGGATTTTTTCCTGTGACCCAATAAAAAGAAAAAGAAGCAGATGAATAAAAACTATAGAATTATGTTTCATCACACATATAACAGTTAAACAATTATCAATCAATTGTCTACAGCTAATAAATATTTTTTGAAGTAAAACAGATTTTATTTGAAGGATTTTTGGAAGTATGGAGGGGGAGAGAGTGAGAGAGAGAGAGAGAGAGAGAGAGAGAGAGAGAGAGAGAGAGAGAGTAACACACTCAAGAGCGAACACGGGCTTCTCCAAGGGTGAAGAGAGCCCCTACACATATCCCAGCTTTAGATAGGAAAGCAAGAAAGTACGTATCTCAAGAGAGGAGATGTGCTCAGGCACCACGTGTGCTAGGCCACCTGGGCACAAGCAGCACAGGGGCTCAGGCAGCATATGCACCTAATAAATATGTCTTAAGAAAAATGGTAAATAGATTTTGTGTAATAAATTGCATTTTTTGAGGAGAAAATCACAAACTGTCACTTAAATATAATGGAGTATGTTAACTATTCTGCAATTCTGTATACTTAAAAATCTAAATTATTTCCAAGACTATCACATAAACATGTTTAAATCCATCAATCTGCTTGTAAATCAGAAAATTGGATTTTTTAGCCACTCTGTGTACCTACAACCTCCAAAATCAGATAATCTTGGGTTTTAACATAGGTCACACCATGATCTTGACTTTATGATAATACAAGCCCAAATGAACTAGACCTTGTTTTTCAAATGACCTCTTTTGCATCCTAATATAATCTAGTTTAAATAAATTCCACTTTGGCAAAAGTATATGATACCTATTAAGCTATAAAGTGCTACATGTAAATGTATGGATATATTTAATATATTTGAGCATCCTAAGCCAGATATCAGTTAATTCAATCCTTGTCCTGCAAGCAACAAATATATAATCATTGACTGAATACAATTAGTATCCAGTCTCACACATACTATACATATATATATGGATATATATGGATAATATAATATATATTATACTTAGAAGGCAGTTCTAGACTACTGAAAAATAGAGGAACTACAGATATTGTCTTGTTGTGAAGCCCTGATTTAATTCTCTCACAGCAGCACAGAAATACCTCCTTTACTCAAACAGTAGATGCAGTTCATACATTGTCACCCTTCCACATACCAGTTTTCTTTGTGACTCCTTCACCGAACAATAATCTCATCTTAAATATGTTTTTCTGTAACAAACTTCAACTTTTACTCACTTTCAGGACATAGTTTATATTTCTGTATACCCTGAACTGAGACCTGTGACCTTTCTCAAATAAACATATATTGTCATTGAATATTTACAACTGAAAGCACATATATTTAAAAGTTTAAATTTGCTTAAATCAATGTAATGGTCAACTTGACATTTATATTTTTTAGATGTTACTTTTAAAATTCTGCAAATTGTGACAAATTAATTCATGATAATGATATATACAATACCACAATGAACCTACCATTCAAATCCTTCTTACAGTTTCTCTGATTATCTGTAGCACTATCCTAAACTTTGCTGTTGGGCAGGAGTATTCCAGCATTGTCGCTTTTTAAAATTTCTTTTAACACATCCACCTTAAATCTAAGCCTCAGCATAGTACATGGGATGATCTTCTTAAAAATGCCTAACGCACTATATGAACATCCAAATAGGAAAACTTCAATGCCTCCCTGTCCCTATTTGGAATAATGTTACCTGGAAAAAATAATGTACAAATTCTAATAGATCTGTTTTTGGTCTTATCTCTGTGACCATACATTACATACATTTTACCCTCCACTTAGCAAAATGCTACTTTGTGTTATTCACAAAGTTGTTTCTTTGAAAGGATATGCATTTTATGTATTTTCTGGGATATTCTTCTGCTGAATAACTGCATAACTTAGCTTTCACTTTTTTTATTACTATCACTGTTATATTTGGGAAGGACATCTAAGAAGTACTCAGGGGACCTGAGGAACACTTCAAGTAATAAATGATCCTGCATGAGCACCTGATAATACAGTGCTTGAGTGTACACTGGCTAAGAATGCTGCTTAGGCATTAGGTTTATGTAGGCGGTGGTGGAAGGGGATAGTGCATGTGGTCCTGAAATTAAACATAAATCTTGCCCATGCAACACATGAGTTCAAACTTTTGAGGTACATCTCCAGCCCCAAGTCTCTATATTAAAGACTGACGCATTAGTGATACTTTTATTTATCTCCTTAATTAAAAGTATGTGCATATTATTCTAGTATTGTCTGGCCCACTTCAAAGTTATTGATTCATCTTTGGTTTATATTCTCCAAATAAGGATTCTCAATGAAAGTATTCAAGCTTAGTAACTGCTATTCTTTTAACAATTTTTGCCAGTGTACAACATCATGCTGCAAGGTTGTAATACATGTACACATACAATAATTATAATGGAATAACAGATGGAAAGGGGACAGTGATGTTACAGGTTAGAATGTGTAGTACAAATGACACATTCAGTGGGGCAGGGTTATGGCCCAGTGCTAAAGTATGTGCCTTGACCCCCGGTAATGGAAAACAAAATTAAATTAAAAAGTCAACTCTGTAGTACACATACAACCATCTGAACATAATATATATATATATATATATATATATATATCTGAAATACAAACTGAATTAGATAAAAGTGTGATCCCTGGAAGTTTCAACTTTTTCTGAATTGTATTAAAATTTATACAAATTCTACAAAAAATTAGTGAATTTAAGAGTGTATCAAGTATGAAAATTGATTGAACAATCACCATCACCGTATCAGCGTCATCCCGTTGTTCACCAATTTTTTCAAGCAGGCACCAATAATGTCTCCATTTGTCCCAGCCCTGAGATTTTTAGCAGCCTCTCCTTACTCATCTTTCCCAATGATTGGAGGCTCTTTAAGGGTCAGGGGAATAAGACCTGCTATTGTTACTGTTTTGGGCATATAGAATACACCACAGGGAGTTTGCCAGGCTCTGTGGTGTGGGTGGGATACTCTCAGTAGCTCGCTGGGCTCTCGAGAGGCACATATATATAAATATATATACATATGTCATAGAGGGGATATATATATACATATGTATATATATATATCCCTTCTATGATTTTATGGAAAACGGGTAGGGAATATCTTGTGATGTGTTGTGTGTCTGAAAAGTGGCTACACAGTCCAGGAATATGTTCACTCATGAGTATATGGAAAGCAGTCTGGAGCTTGGCAGTGATTGAGTAGTGGAGGTCGGCAGCCAGGACTGGGTCCCTTGGGGCTGGGAGGGCTCTCACCTGCCCCTTTCTGGGGTGCCCCGAGGGGAGACAGATTTCATTTTGCATAATTCAAAAGTTCCATTTTATTGCCAGTGGCAACATATCTTTTTTTTTTGAAAAGCAGATTAACGTAAAAGCTGGATTGTTTAATCACTTAGACACCTGAAACTGTCTCCCTGAATAGTATTCCATCGTATAAAATCACATCTTTTTTTATATAATCATAGATGGCCACCAGAGTCGTTCCATATCTTTGCTATTGCACTTCACACTGCCTTAGACTATATCATTTGTGTATAGTCTAATAAAAGTATAGTAAAAAAAAAAGATTGAACAATATGAAGGTCAATTCGGTTAACTTTTACATGTTTAAACTGTTGCTATTGTGATTTTATTCTAGTACAAGTAAAATATATGAAAGATTCTATGGACAGTGATGGATATTGACACTTTGGATGTGTTTTGTGTGAAAATATTGTGCTAAAGATATTACAAACATGCATAATGTTGTGAAACAATGTTACCTCAAAAAAGAAACATTAAATATTTAACACAGTGTTGGATATCATTGGTTTGTCCTTTCCCCCTTGCCACTAGGAGCTTAGGTTTATCAGTCACACCCATCAAAGTGCTCCCGAGTCACTCCCATTCTTTTGTTTATCTGTAACCAATTCTACCAGTTTATCTGCTCTTCCCTTAATCAAACTCTGTTAATTGGTAAGGTCAGAACTTCCTAGGACACTGAATATTATAACATTGCCTTTCTCTCCTCTTTATGCCTTTTGAATAATTTACTTTAAAGCTATGTCTTTTTTGTATAGACACAAGAAGACAATATTATGTTTTTATAACTTCAGACTTAATTGGCCTCGATATTCCCTCCTGGGCATCTGCTTTCTCCACTTAAGCCTCAGTTGCCCTCAGTTCCTAGCACCCCAAAGTAGGGTCCCCGACGTGGGACGGGAAGGATCCAGGGCAAGCGGTGAGTTATGTGCTACCCTGGCATCGAGATGGGCCTGGCCAAAGTGCCTAATTCTTAACTATAAGTTAAGAGCTTGATCATAGACAAATGCTGTCATGATCCAATAGTAATTATGAGACTGGGACCCTGCCAGGGATAGGAAAGACTGATCTGGCCTGAGCACTGTAGTCTGAGATTGAGATGGCCCCAGGAGAGCAATTCTATAAGCTTTAATGCATCTCTTATTGTGTCCATACAAAATAATTAATATTATGAATTCTTATATGTTTGCTGGCTGAGGAGAAGAGAAACACATTCATGGGACTCTGCCCTTGGGTGGATCCTCCTGCTGATAGAGAATTAAGTCCTAGGAGAAGCATCCCCTGAGGGAAAAGAACCTTACCCTATTGTTGACCACACCTAGGTGTATGCCCCAACCCCCTCATGCTGTGGAGATTTAACTAGGCTGTAAGAGTGGGTTGGGGGCCAGATCGATGGGAGCCAAATCCACGGGCCAGATCCACGGGGCCAGATCCATGGGGGCCAGATCCACAGATCGAGAGAGAGACCGAGAGCCGGAAGAGAGGCAGAGAGAGAGAGAATGAAGTAGGATGGGGGAGAAAGAAGCAGGAGGAGAATCAGAGGAGAATGGAGATGGACATGAAATAAACCGATCGAGCAACCAGTTTGGCCTTCTTCCTTCCTTCGCCTGCCTCGCCCGCCCGAGCGCCCTTTCTTTTTCTTTTTATTTTTACACAACTGGCGTCCCTGTGCGTGCACGAACCTCCAACCAGTGTGCAACTAAAGGTAAGAATAGCGTTCGGTAGAACTCCACTCTAGAAAAGTTTGGTGGGAGAACAGAATTTTGTGGTACAGTGAATTAAATTACTAGACTTACTGCCCCAGTAAGATGGGACAAAAACAGTGCCGCGAGAAGTCCGCTCAAAATTTTTCGCGCCAAACTGAACGTGGCAAGTTTTTTATTGAATTAATTAAGCATTTTGCAAAGAGAACTGGGCATCGTGTTTCTCGGGACCAACTCCGGTCCTGCTTAAAAATTGTCTATAAGTTTCATCCCTGGTTTTCAGATAAGGGTACTTTAGAGCCTAAGGTTTGGGAAAAAATTAAGGATAATGTCTTTAAGGAATTTAAAGGAGGGGCTAAAATCCCCAAACAATTCTGGGTAACTTGGGAAATCATTAATTCCATTCTCAAAGCTTTGGAAGATACCTCCGAGGAGGAGGAAGTTAGATATGCTATGGGAGGCTTTCCTCAGGAGTTAAACAGAGAGGATTTTAAATTTGAGGATGAAGTAAAGAAAGTTTCTACTATGGAGAGAGCCTTACCCTCAGCTCCTCCCATACCCAAGCCTAGAAAGAAGCCTGCTGCTCAATGCGTGGCTGCTCCCGTACCCAAACCCCGAAAGCAGCTCAAGGCGTTTCCAGTGCAGACACGTTCTCAGAGCAAAAATCACTCTGCCACTGATGAATTAACGTTCTCTACTGATGTTAGACCAGAGAGACCACCACCTCCCTTGTATGACTCCACTTCTAGTGAATCAGAGGAAAGTGATGGGTATGATGAGCCAGCTACCACTTCCTCAGATTCTGAGTCTGAGAGCAGCTTGGTAGAGGAGGCTTCTCACAGGAGCCGCCGCCGTTCAACCAAGCGGCCTCCAGGTCGCTCGGGACACGCTCCCGATAGAAGCTTACAGCTGAGACCTCTCGACCGTAAATGGTCAATTCCACCCAGACCCCATGAGCTCCGTCTCTTTTTTCCCATCCAGCTAGAGGAAAATCAGTCTCCATCTTATGAAGGGTTAGGAATGGGTTCACTCAGTAATTTCAAAAAGGCCTGTGCCTTGTACGGACCTACATCTCCGTACTGTAAGGAGTATCTTACAGGCTGGAGCAAAAAGGCTCATTGGGTACCTCAAGATTTTCACGTGGTTGCTAAGACGTGCTTAAGCCCTTCTCAGTATATGCAGTGGAGGATGTGGTTCAGTGATGAGGCCAAGGCGAAACTACAGAGTCTAGGCCACGCTGGACGAAAATTTTCAGGGATTAAATTGACTTATGAGATGTTAATAGGTGAAGGGAAATGGCACGACCCTAAAAAGCAAGTCACCTTGCCTCGTGCTGTGTTTTCTCACATCCGTGATGCCGCCTTGTGGGCCTGGGAGAGGATTGATGCAGACGCTGAATTCAAGGGAAGCTATACAAAGATTATTCAGGGAGTCTCAGAACCTTATGCAGACTTCATAGGGAGACTGATGGAAGCCATAGAAAAGCAGGTGAAGGGAAAGGAAACTCAGGAGCTTTTGTCCAAACAATTGGCCTTTGAAAATGCTAATGAGGATTGCCAGGCCATTTTGCTCCCCATTAAGGGGAAGGAAGATATTATGGGGTACTTGAAGGCATGTAGGAATGTTGGTTCTATCAAACATCAAGCACGTATTAATGCTGTTGAGGCCTATGCCATACAGAGGCAAGATAAGGGTAAATGTTTTAATTGTGGGAGATCAGGCCATTTCCGTAAGGACTGTAGGGCACCTCCAAACCGTGCCACTGTGAGAGCGCCACCTGGACCTTGTCCACGATGCCGTAAGGGAAACCATTGGACAAGAGATTGTCCCTCCAATCTTGGCGTGGCTGCTGACCCCAATTCGGGAAACTTGCAGTGGGGCCAGCCCCAGGCCCCGCAAAACCAGGGGATGTTCCCAGCTGCAGCCCTTCTCCCCAGTGTGGAGCTTCAGAGCTCCAGTCAATAGATTCACTACAACCAGCCACTGCAGGTTGTAGTGAATCTGTGCTGGATATTCCCTGTCCTGATACAGTTACCATTTGCCCCACTCAGAGTCCCGACATAATAAATTTTGGTGTAAAGGGACAAGATTTGAGCCCCCAGGTAGAAAGGGAGCTTGCTCAAGTGAACCTTGCAAGCAGCACATCAGGTTTTCATGGTTGTCTGGAGGATTTCCTGACAGTGAAGGTAAAGGCGTCGCCAATCTCTGACTCCACTCATGGAGTGCATCTAGAATCTCAGCAACAAGCGGCTGAGTTCAGGGAACAGGAAGCTATCCCGCATATGGGATATGCGGAGCTGAGTTCTGTACCTAATGGGCATCAGGTTTTGAGCCAGGATAAAAGTAAGGAAATTTGGAATCAAAGAGTTGTGTCTATTGGTGAATTTGCGCTGGCAAACCAAGCAGAACTTTGTATAAAAGGGCTCAGCTACCCTGAGAGGCCTCAGTCAGGTCAGAGGTGGAGAAAGCCTTGTCTAGTTTCTAGTCTTAATTCCAAAGACCATCAGTCAGGAACTCAGTCTGGACAACTGAATCTCAAGTTTTTTATCAGAACCTGTGGTGATATGCTATTTCCAAAGAAGATTATTCAAAAATTCAGGCTGGTACAGTTTTATTTTTGGGGAAGTGAACTTCTACTTCTAGTTCATGAGATGCCACCTCTGGGAAAACGGCTTCAGGGCCAGTGGGTACGTGGTTATTCTCCCACTCAGCAATTGCTTATTGACCCAGGAGGCACAGAGATGCCTCATTCCTGGGTGCTCACCCACTCAGCCACTAAAGATGCTGAGTCTGGTGAGGGACAGAAGGCGTTGTCACTAGGATACTTCTGCTTGTGTGTGTGCATGGTTATGAAGCAGGTTATTTTGGATACCAGAAAAGAGCTTCCAATGAAGGCTGTAACTTGCCACATTGGTTTTTTCATTGCCCATGTGCCAGGGCTGGCTAATATCATCTCAAACTCAATTTATGCTGTTGGTTTCTTCCCTGGTATTATGACTATGTCTCTAAATGCATCAAACACTATAGTTCAAAAAATTGCTTCAGCAGCTACAAGCTGTTTTACAAAAGTGCTCTGAATTTTTTTTTTCTCTTTTCCTTTATTACTCTTATCTGATCTCATTCTGGTCTGACTGGATCTATGACTTGAGCACAGTTAAAAAAAAAAAAAAGGAGGTATGCCTGGTTTGACTCCTTGTCCTTGTCATTGTTATCTTTAAAATTTTTTTTAATTTACCTCAAAGAGAGCAATATACAGCAGCTGAAAGGCATTTTCAGAAAAATGCACAGACTCAGGAAACTACTAATTCTCCTATGTGGATTAAAATTGACAAATTGGATAGCAGGGAGACTCCTCACTCGAGGAAAAGGCTATGTTTTTTTTTTTTTTCAACAGACAACCCCACCAAGAAACTTTGGGTCCCGTTTTGCATTCCATCAGGAGCCGAATTCATCTGCCTGCTTTAACTTTCAGAACTTTGCAGTTTTACAACACTCCAAATTCCAGCCACAAGCCATCACCAAGCTGATTTCAGCTGGAAGCCACAAGGAAACCAGAGGAGGAGCTTGCATCAGAGGGCCTGCAGCAAAGGCCTCTAGCTCCTCTATCATATCACAAGGCCACATTAAGAGCATTCCTTGTATCCTTCTTTTACAGGTTGTAGAATGGAAAACGCCAGGACCCCATATTTTGGATTAATAATTCTTTACTTTTACCCTTTCCTTGGAATTCACAGGTGCCTCAGTTTCCAAAGGAGGAAGGAATGACTTTTAACAGGAACACCTTCTCATTTCTCTCTAGGATATCCATTTGTATTGGAGCTTTTCCTCTGTCTCTTTATCCACAGGTGTGGAGATGTACCAAACCCCAATGGTCGAAGCCTCTAATAACTTTAAAAAGTATTTTTTTCCAAACATAAGCTAGGTTGCACAGATATGACTGCCAGTGAACCTGACCAGAGAATGGCTGCATCCCTCTGCTGAAGGACTCCTGACAGAAGTTGTGATGCTCCTGTTCCAGTGCTCCCTGCCTGATCCAGTACTTCATGAAATTCATCAGACTCCTATAGCTGCTCTTCTAGGACTCATTGCTGTGACCACTATTGCTGCTGCTGCAGAAACAACTCTTCAATTTTGATCCAGACACTTCATTTCTTCAGAATGGGTCTAACTGACTCTCATCATTGGTGACTTGCCTCACCCTTGGACAGTGCAGGACAATTGGACGCTTTATTACTACAAGCACTGCTCTGGCCAAGGGTCGGACTGAAATTTTACTACAATTTATAAGACTGTATTGTATTTGGAATTGTTCCTCTTTCTATTTCAAATTTTTGCAATTTTGTAAACAGAAAAGGGGGAGATGTTGGATATCATTGGTTTGTCCTTTCCCCCTTGCCACTAGGAGCTTAGGTTTATCAGTCACACCCATCAAAGTGCTCCCGAGTCACTCCCATTCTTTTGTTTATCTGTAACCAATTCTACCAGTTTATCTGCTCTTCCCTTAATCAAACTCTGTTAATTGGTAAGGTCAGAACTTCCTAGGACACTGAATATTATAACATTGCCTTTCTCTCCTCTTTATGCCTTTTGAATAATTTACTTTAAAGCTATGTCTTTTTTGTATAGACACAAGAAGACAATATTATGTTTTTATAACTTCAGACTTAATTGGCCTCGATATTCCCTCCTGGGCATCTGCTTTCTCCACTTAAGCCTCAGTTGCCCTCAGTTCCTAGCACCCCAAAGTAGGGTCCCCGACGTGGGACGGGAAGGATCCAGGGCAAGCGGTGAGTTATGTGCTACCCTGGCATCGAGATGGGCCTGGCCAAAGTGCCTAATTCTTAACTATAAGTTAAGAGCTTGATCATAGACAAATGCTGTCATGATCCAATAGTAATTATGAGACTGGGACCCTGCCAGGGATAGGAAAGACTGATCTGGCCTGAGCACTGTAGTCTGAGATTGAGATGGCCCCAGGAGAGCAATTCTATAAGCTTTAATGCATCTCTTATTGTGTCCATACAAAATAATTAATATTATGAATTCTTATATGTTTGCTGGCTGAGGAGAAGAGAAACACATTCATGGGACTCTGCCCTTGGGTGGATCCTCCTGCTGATAGAGAATTAAGTCCTAGGAGAAGCATCCCCTGAGGGAAAAGAACCTTACCCTATTGTTGACCACACCTAGGTGTATGCCCCAACCCCCTCATGCTGTGGAGATTTAACTAGGCTGTAAGAGTGGGTTGGGGGCCAGATCGATGGGAGCCAAATCCACGGGCCAGATCCACGGGGCCAGATCCATGGGGGCCAGATCCACAGATCGAGAGAGAGACCGAGAGCCGGAAGAGAGGCAGAGAGAGAGAGAATGAAGTAGGATGGGGGAGAAAGAAGCAGGAGGAGAATCAGAGGAGAATGGAGATGGACATGAAATAAACCGATCGAGCAACCAGTTTGGCCTTCTTCCTTCCTTCGCCTGCCTCGCCGCCTGCGCGCCCCTTCTCTTTCTTTTTATTTTTACACAACACAGAAAATATTACATTCTTTAAAAATATTTTAAATGCTTATATCTTTAAGTTTTCTCAAAATACCCTACGATGCTATTAAATAAAAAATATTTGAAGGAATTTTAGACTGTGTTGGACACCACAATAAATACTAGAATTGTTTTGTGTAAATAATAGTGATTTAGTGTCCATCTTTAAATGATAAAATTGATTCTTGAAATATACAAAAGAATGTTAACATAAATGTAATTAATCTAGTTAGTGCATTTTAAACTTACTGTAGTAAAATATTAGCTTACCAATATTACTAATTTTTAAAATTTTAGAATTTTGGTGGAATTTATTTAAACCATGTGTTTTTTTGAGATAATATGAACATTAAATTTGTACAAATAGCTCTAATCCTAGGTTATTTTGTCTATTATATCTCATGTTTCTAATGCACACTCAAATTATGAGTGCTTAAACATATATAATAAATAAAAAGTCACAGATTATAATTTTATACATTTCACATCTTTTAGTGAACTTCTTGTTTGACCATTTTTCCAAAATACAATCAACATACACTTGACTTTTCAAAGACTGCATGTAGAGTTATATTGACATATGATCGTCAAAAGTCAAGTGTCCTTGAATTCCATTTCAGTTAATTGCTAGTCATAAAGTAAAATTAGCTAATATTGTAGAAAAAGTGTATTTATAGCCTCATGTTGCCTACATTGCCTTAGGTTTCTTGTTTAGTAATTTTTTTCTCATAAATTAATGGTGACCTGCATTTTGGCAATGATAACAACTCCAAGTGATTGCGTTTTTAATATTTAACTTTGTTCTCCTTATGTAAATTTAATAGCATTAATAGTTCTTTATTATTGGGTGTTTTTTTAAATAAATGTACTATTTATGTATTTCTAGAACTCTAAAATTTGTAGAATTGGAAGATTGTAACTCATGTCTGCAGAATAAATATTAAACTATTCATGAAATGTTTATTTCTTAAGTTCTGGTATTCTGGACCCTCAATTTTATTTCCTTCATGTTTCCAATATTTTTAATGTTTTGAATTATCTGTTTTCAGAATAACTAATTTCTCCTATATTTTTATATAGGAGAAAATTATATAAATTTATTTATATAATTTCTCCTATATTTTTATATAGGAGAAAATTATAACACCCCTACTGCCTTAAGCTATTTTTTAACTTCCTTTTTCTATGTTCTTTTTACTATATCACTCTAGTATAGAAATGCAAGATCAGTTATTGGTATTGTCAAGGTTTTCACAAGTCAGAAGAAATTATATATTGTTTTTACCACTTGACATAGTAACAAAAGCTATATCTGAATAAATCTAAATGAAATAGAAAAGTTTCTCTTCTATCAGTCATATTCATATATGAAGTTTTTTTGAAAATTATACTATATCTTCAAGATGTTTCCAGTCTATTAGGAGCTTCTAAAATTTTCAGAAATAATATTTGATTATGAAGCAGGATAAATTTATTTAGAAAATCATGTTTGAAAGAGTGATAGCAGAATAGAAAGGTAGCTAGAGCCAATTTTTGTATGATTCCAGATGAAGTCTATACTGTTCATATATTTTCATTAGACGATGACAAAGTCACTGAAGAGTTTACCTGTTGCATATAGATCTATTTATATTCAAATTGGGGTATTGTATAAATTGACATATTTAGTAGTTTGTTTTATAGGAAATCAAACTTACGTGGTTATTGGAAAATTCATCAGTATATCTCATAACTCTAGTGCATTTCTCCGAGTATAACATCTATTATCAATTTTGAAACAACTCTATCTTTTCTAATTGAATCAACCATTTCCTATTTAATATGGGACTTATTCCATTTGCAGCTATACTAAAACATTTGATCCAAGGCAAGAAAATGAGAACAATTCATCACAATGCGTAGAATGACCAGATTTATAGTATAATAAGAGCAAATCTATTAATGAAAATCTGTTATTAAAAAGGATGGAAAAGACAAAGGAGGGAGAGAAAAGAAAGAGAAACAAAATGTATGAGACATTGTTTTCAGTTTTTTTAACACTACTCTGAAAATTAAAATTATAGACACCCCCCACATCCACCCCCCCCACATATGTATAGCCATGTATATATAAACAGAGTGATATTAAAACTGACAAATATAAAAAGTTAAATAATTTTTGATTATCAAAAAGAATTAGAAGTCGAGCAAAATAGATAATGTGTGTGTATTTTACAATCCCCTTTATTTCTAAAAATCCCTTAGACATTTAATACTAAGATTTTAGAATGTAGTATAAAGATAGCAGTAACAACTAAATGGATTAGAATGCCATTGTTGATAAAAATGCAAATTTTAAGTTGGCAAGCTAGTCTGACCAGCTTTTACAATATAGGAAGTGTCAGAAAGGGCAAATAGAGTATATTTTATGTTAAATAGTTAAGATTACATAATAATGTATATAAACCAATTTTCCATGGGGAAAAAAAAACAAAACATTAGTAGTTATAAAGGAGAATGTTAGGCATAAACAATTGAGGAATGTATAGTGAACATTGATTAACATAATTCTTACTTATGAAAAATGCCCATAGAGATGTTGGGGAGCACTTTTGCACGAACTGAAAATATAGATCAAGAATAGTTTTTCTGACCACTCCTTACTGACCAGTTCTGTTCAGTGAGAGATAAAGGGTATTTGATAAAGTTTGCTACTTTTTATATAAAGTTGCCTTCTGGTTTAACAAACCTTATATAATAAATCACATAGGTACAACAAAATGAATTAAATTTTAATAAAATTACTCATCTTAAAAAAAACTTTCAGAACGACATGACATTGGGACTGAGGAGACAGTAGAACAGTTAGGGCACTTTCCTTGCATATAGATAACCAGACTTGATCCCCAGTCACTGTATATTGCCCCACAAGCTGTACAAGAGTTATCCCTGAGCATATAGTCAGGAGTAAGCCATGAGCGGATGTGTGGATGAGTGGATGTGCTCTCACCCCTCAAAATGAATAAATTAATAACCATGGCATGGTTTAATTTTATGCCATAAAAATCATCATCATCATCATCATCATCATCATCATCATCATCATCATCATCCAGTTGATCGTCAAATTTCTGAAGTGGTCTCAATAACATCTCCATCCATCCTAGCCCTGAGATTTTAGAAACCTCTCCTTACTCTTCCTTCCCAACGATGCCAATTTTGAGACTCTTTCAGGATCAGGGGAATGAGACCAGCATTGTTATTGGTTTTGGCATATAAGTACACCATGGGGAGTTTGCGAGGCTCTCCCATGTGGGTAGGAAACTCTCGGAAGCTTGCCAGGTTCTCCCAGACAGGAAATAGGCTATAAGATGTCTCACGGCTGCTTCTGAGTTCTGGGAGCTTTCTTTTAAGTCTCAGAATGTTAGCCCTTGATGGGATTACAGAGCTCCAGGATGCAGTCCCTGAGTGTGACCGACTAGCTACTGGAAAATGGAAAATCTGGGCAGAAGCGGCCCAGTCCCGATCCGAGCAGGAATTGGAGGTCTCAGCCCCGGGTCCCACACACCTGGCTTCCTCTGCTGGTACCTTCATGCATGAGTCTCATCATCCGAATTTGTGGAGAGGGACCTTGAGCATGGCCGTGGCTAGGCTCTGGAGGTCTTTGGCCGAGAGAGCTCTGCTTGGGGCGGGGAGGGAAGCTGGAGCCCATCACTTACAAGGGGTCCCAGGGAAGACAGCCAGGCACGCAGGACAGAGACTCTCTGCGTTGCTCTCTTCTGGGAGCTTTCTTTGAAGTCTCTGGATGTTGGCCATTGATGGAATTATATAAATTTCAATATATTTCATAAGGTTGTTATAAAGCAGAACAAGTTCTTTAATCACTACAAAGCTAAATTAGAAATTATATACAAGTATATAAAAAATCCTGCAGACATTTGGAAAGTAACCAGGATTTTTGAATCCAAAGAAAAGAAAATCATATGGAACCAAGAGTTATTGAACAGCAGGTAAGGTGCCCGGACTGAACCTAGCACCCCATACATACATGGAGCACTGACAGGGCATGAGCACCATGGTGGGGCCCAGAAATTAACCCCCTTTCCCAAAAAAATCAGAAAAAATGTTAGAGAATATTTCTTCCGTTGGTTTAGTTGTATCAGAAATTTGATATGTTGTGTGGAAGTCGATGTGGAGGTCTCCTTCTGTTCAGCAGGGAGAACCCTTCATGGGGCTGAGAAGCCTACGCAGCCGAATGAACAGACGCAGAGCATGGAGGAGGGAGAAATGGCATTTATTCTATGGCATTTATTCTTCCCTGCTGGAAGGAGGTGGTATAGTCTGCATGCCGGGACCCCCAATAGAAATGCAGGGTGCGGCATGGGCATTAGCTAGTGATAAACAAATGCTGATAGGATAAAATCAGTAAGATTAGGAGTGGCAACCTTTGCTAGGTGTGGCATGGGGTTAGCTAGTGATAAACAAATAGTGACAGGATAAGATCAGTAAGGTAAAATGGCTCCCTACAATGTTGTATTTCAATGCATATTTAAATTGAATTGTTTTTCTTTTTCACTTTTATTATATATTGTTTTGAAAATTCATTTTGTTGTTATTTACTTTATGGTTTAAAACCAAGAAATCATTCCAAATGTTTGCTTTTTTCCCCTTTGTATTCCCTTCTTTGGCTTTATAAAGCCTTTATTTTAAAAAGTTTGTTTTGGCTTTTATTTTTTAAGTCACACCTGACGATGTTCAGGACTTACTCCTAGTTCTGCACTCAGGAGTTACTCCTGGCAGTGCTTCATCTCCAGGTGTGACCTAAAAAGCAAAATAAATAAATAAATAAATAAATAAATAAATAAATAAATAAATACATGAGAAGGAGAGACATAGAAAGATTGCACTCATCTGTGGAATATAAAGTAACAGAATGGGAGACTAACACCCAAGAATAGTAGAGATAAGGACCAGGAGATTTACTCCATGCCTTGGACACCACCGGCCTCAAATGCTGGTGGAAAAGGCAGCTCAGATAGAGAAGGGAACACCAAGTAAAGGGTATTTAGAGAACCAACTTGGTTTGGGAGATGTGAATCGAATGTAGACTATAGATTGCACATAATGCCCATTCAATGCCTCTAGTGCAAACTACAACATCCAAAAGGAAAGGGAGAACAAACTGGAATGCCCTGCCACAGAGACAAGGTGGGGTGGGGGGAAAGGGGATGGGGGTGGTGGGACGGATACTGGGATCATTGGTGGTGTCTCAAGAATGGGCACTGGTAGAGGGATGGGTACTTCATCATTGTATGACTGAAACGCAAGCACGAAAATTTATAAATCTGTAACTGTACCCCACAGTGATTAACTAATAAAATTCTTAAAAAAAAAAACCTATATGTGATGGTAGGAATTGAACCAGATCAGTCGTGTGGAAAGCAAATGCCCTACCCACTGTACTATTGCCCTGGCACCTTTATACATCCTTTAGATCAATAATGTTGCATAATTTTCAGCGTCTTATCAGAACTTTTGTTAACAGAAAACAAACATATGAAGGAAATTTTCATGAGTGAATCACAACAGAGATTATAAAATATTCCAATTTTAATTAATTAATTTATTTACTTATGAATTGCTTTTTGAGTCACACCCACCGATGCACAGGGGTTACTCCTGGCCCATGCACTCGGGAATTACTACTGGCGGTGCTCAAGGGACCTTATGGGATGCTGGGAATCAAATTGTGTCGGCCGCATACAAGGCAAATGATTTACCCACTGTGCTATTGCTCCAGCACCAAAATATTCCAGTTTCTGCCCTTGTTTCCAGGAGCTATGAATCCTGTCAGAGCAATGAATAACATACTATGCTGGTTTCTGATAGAGAGAATATAATGCACTCCAGATGGTCTCCAATTTCTTCGTGTATGTTTCTGCCTACCTAGGATCATTGCTAAGTTTTCTAAAAGATAAAAAAAAGTGTTTTGGGACCCTCTGCGCCTAAAGACTTTGATTCTAGAGACCTAACACATTTGGGCATCCAGAGCAGCTTCTAATAGCAATGCACTGGGACTGTGAACTGGGCTGCAACTCTGTGCTGTCTGGGGTGGATTTTTTCTCCCCACCCTGTATTCCTGCACGGAAAATGGCGGCAGCAGCAGCGGCACCCATATGGCAGGCACCATTTTCTAAGAGTCCTAACCCAGAGGTATTCAATTTTTACACTTGGGGCTCCTAGGGACTCATGGGAAGCGGGTGTAACCGGCACGCCCTCTGCCCAGATAAATTCGGAGATGCTGAGAGTGAAGTGGACCCTCTGCACCTAAAGACTTTTATTCCAGAGACTTCTTACAGCAATGCACTAGGACTGTGAGCTGCGCTATGAAATTTCTGGCAGAATTTTCCCTGGACTTTATACAGAAATCTGAAACTATGCATCCGCGCGACTTGACATATATAATTGTCAGCAATGTGAAACAGTTCCTTTTGAACAGGTCTGACTTGGGGGGAAAACTCCAAATAATAACAGTGAGTTTTTGTTGAAATATTGAAGGTTATTAGTGTAGCAGCCACCTCTCTGGACTGTGAACTAAGCAAAAGCCCCACGCCGGCAGAGAAGAGGAAATATCCCTCTTTCCAGGTTGTTTCCCATTTTCAGGGAGAAATGCAGTGTGGTGTACACCATACTATGAGGCGCGGGAAGGGGGATGAGGGGGCGAAAAAAGGAAAAGGAAAAAGGAAAAAAAAAAGAGTTATGTACTTGGAGCAGTGGGGCTACATATCTCTTCATTCCCAGCAATGGAAAACTATTATCAAATGCTTCCTTGGTAGTAGGGCTGTCTTTCTTGGGGGGAAACTCCAACAACAATAGTGAGTTTTGTGTTGAAATATGGAACGTGATCAAGGTAAAGAGAAAATGAAATGAAATTCATTAGTTATACAGTAGGGGATGGGGGGTGGGGGCGGGGGTTATACTGGGGTTTTTGGTGGTGGAATATGGGCATTGGTGAAGGGATGGGTGTTTGAATATTGTATAACTGAGACATAAACCTGAGAACTTTGTAACTTTCCACGTGGTGGTTTAATAAAAAGTTTTAAAATAAAGTGTTTTAAGAATCATTTATTATAATATATATACATACATATATATTTAAAGATCACTACCGTATAATGTTCACAAAGATGGCTCCCAATGAATTTAGTGTTCTGTTATACAAGCTAGTGTTGATCTTTGTGAATACAATTCTGCATGAGTGATGGTGTATGTCCTCCTCCAATGCTATCTCATAAAAATATATAGTATCTAATTCGTCTGTTAATTGACCTGAAATTCCCATGAGAACCCTCAGCCAGAATCAGAGCAATAAAAGCTACTTCTCAGTTTCTGACTTTTGTAATATGTAGAGTGTAATAAGTTTTGTTGTTTTAAGTTTGAGTTTGGATTAATGTATTATATATTAATACATAATTAATGCAACTAGTAATAAAAACAATTATACATCTTTTATTGAAATTCTGTTGTTTGGTCAGGAGCTAGCTATAAGAACAGTGGGGTGGTAAAGACACCATTCATTAAGACTATAGAAGTTCATATTGCTATAGGCCCTGAGGTAAGAGAAGACAAATTCATATGAAGGTTATCTTTATACTACCTTCTATAAGGTATACTAGTATATACTAGTAAGAATAAATTCTTCCCTTCATGGTTAAAATATTTCTATGAAGGAACCATGTGTTTTTTTCCAAAATTAAACACTGTGTGATATTTTATAAAATTCAGAAAGGTAATTGGTCTTAAGTTTGCAATCCAACATTATTTATACTTTAAGATTTTCCTTAAAACAATCTGACATATGGGGATGTCTTTACTATATAATTTTAAGACATGACCACTTGCAAATTACAAAAGTGAAATTTATATTTGCTTAGAATACAAAGAAATAAATTCTAGAAGAGGAAGAAATCACTGCTCCAGAATAACCTCCTCTAGTCAAAATTTCAAATTTTAAAGGAAATAAAGTTAGTAGAAAATAAACTGTTTTTTGATGTTGTAGTATATAATGCTTCTCTTTTTAGATTCATAATTTGTGATGGACCTTTTATTCCAAGTATTGATTAATTTATTCAACCTCCAAAACTTCTATACATCAGGTGTTCTTCAAAGTTCTGTATTTAACTCTCTCAGTGGGTTTATTTCCTTTATAAATTATCTTCATATGCTCGTTAATTCTATCACTCCCAGAAAACTTTTATTTTCTCAAATCACAAAATGAACATGGACTTAAACAATGTTTCATTTGTCTCTAGTTACAGCTTCTAGTTCATGAGATACTGTCGATTCAGTTTTTGATATGGAGTAGGTATATTTAGAACATGAAACCAGGTAACACATATTGTACTACAGGTATTATAGAGATTTATTTTACGAAAAATAATTGAATTATTATCTAGCAAACATTGTGATATAAACCATTACATTATCTTACAACATATTCACCGTATCACTGTCAACCCATTGATCATCAATTGCTCAAGTGAATGCCAGTAACATCTCCATTCGTCCTAGCCCTGAGATTTTAGCAGCCTCTCTTTATTCATTCTTCCCAGCAGAGCCACACTGGAGGCTTTTTAGGCTAAGGGGAATGAAACCCATCATTGTTACTGTATTTGACATATCAAATATGACACAGAGAACTTGCCAGGCTCTGCCATGTGGGCAGGAACGTACATTGCCAGGTTCTCCCTCTCGGAGAACTAGGCTATAAGAGCTCGCTTTGTTCTATATTCTCTGGACCTTGGTCGTTGATGGGATCACAAGGCACGGGGAAGGGAAGAAGCAGCTGGTGGATGTGACTGCCAAGCTACTGGAAAATGGGGGGCTTGGGTAGAGGAGGCCCAATCCCAATCTGAGTGGGTTTTGAGATCTCAGCCCCAGGTCCCACACACCTGGGTTCCTCTGCTGGTTCCTTCATGGGTCAGGCTCATCTGAATGTGTGAAGAATGGCCTTGAGCATGGCTGTGGCTCATTTCTGGAGGTCTTCAACATATTATTTACTCAATTTTACTCATATAAGTCGACTACATTGACAAT
This sequence comes from Sorex araneus, assembly GCF_027595985.1. Lineage (NCBI taxonomy): Eukaryota > Metazoa > Chordata > Mammalia > Eulipotyphla > Soricidae > Sorex > Sorex araneus. The sequence continues at coordinate 226,385,042 of NC_073313.1, read as the reverse complement.
AAATTGTATCATTATTTATTTAATTATTAACTTTTGTTTTAGGGCCAAACTTGCTGATATTTAGGACTTATTCATTGTTCTGTGCTAAGGGAACACTCCTAGTGTGCTTAAAGCACCATATGTGGTGCCAGGAATTAAACCTGTATTGGCTGTGTGCGAGACAAGTATTCTACCTCCTATACTATATCTCAAGTACCTAAAATAATGTTTTTAAAAGTTGCAGAGTTTTTGTCCTATAGTCACTTGTATCACTTTCATACTGTTGATCCTCAATTTGTTCGAGTAGGCACCAGTAATGTCTCCATTTGTCCCTGCCAAGTGCTAGTGTAGCCCAAAGATATCTGCTCGCTCCAGGAACACAAAGAGCCTCAAATCATTCATTAAGGGTTTTGACGAAGAAGTCTGACCATGTCATTGGTGAGCGGCCACATATCTTTTAATGTCCCATCGAATCCAGACAGTAACAGCTCTAGTACAGTGCTCGTTTCGGAATCGCATTACGTGTCCGGTCCATCTGATTCTCAACACCTTGACAAAAGAGACAGGGTTCCTGATTCTTGACCGTTGACAGAGGTTAGAACTCCGAGTTCCTTCTCCCACTTGAGTGAAATGTGATATTCCTAGCATGGCTCTATCGATTCCTCTTTGGGATACCCAAATAGCGTTCTCATCCTGTTTTTGCAGGACACAGGTCTCTGAGGCATATGTTAGTGAAGGAAGAACGATGGAGTCGAAAAGATGTATCTGGAGCCAGAGTTTCTTCATCCACTTCACAATTATTTTGATGCACTTGAAGGTGTTCCATGCTGCTCTCTTCCTCCTATGCAGTTCTGGTGCCGAGTCGTTCCTCATGTTGAGTTCTCGACCCAGGTACACATAGCTGCTGCATTCTGAGATGTTCCTTCCACTGAGAGCAAATGAAACGTCAGAGACTAGTTTATTTTTCATGAACATAGTTTGGGTGAGATTCAGCTGCAGTCCGACCTTTCCACACTCGCGGCTGAAGTCGGCCAGCATTTGTGCAACTTGGCTAATGTTTGGCGTTATCTGAACGATGTCATGAGCAAAGCGGAGGTGGTGTAGTTGCCGACTGTCTATTTTCACTCCCATTCCTTCCCATGCCAGTCATTACATGTGTATTAGAGTGTAGCACTAAAGAGTTTCAGTGAAATGGTGTCACCCTGCCGAACACCTCTCTTTAAGTCAATGATCACTTCCTTGTAGAATGGTGAGATCCGAGTGGTGAATCTGTAACACAGCTTGAGGAGGATCTTGATGTACTGAATTTGAACACCCTGTTTGGCTGGTCTGTGATGACCACTTCAGTCTCTACAGAATTGAAAGCTTTCTTTAAATCAATGAACATTGGACAGAGCGGCATCTTGAACTCTCACGACATTTCAATGAGTATGGTCATTTTGTGGATATGTTTGATCATGTTGAATCATTTTCGGATCCTGGCTTGCTTGCATGATTGTCCTTAATCTAGAGTTATGCTTATTCTATACAGGATGACTTGAGTGAACAACTTGTAGATGACAGATAACAGGCAGATTGGGGGATAGTTGTCGACATCTTGGATGTCTCTCTTTTTGTACAATAATAAATGCAGAGAAAGCATTTGACAAGATCCAGCATGAATTCATGATAAAAACTCTCAACAAAATCGGAGTTGATCATCAAGTCCCATACACCATGACCAACTGGGATTCATCCCGGGGATGCAAGGGTGGATGAACATCCGGAAATCAATCACATAATTTATCATATCAACAAAAGAAAAGATAAAAATCATATAATCATATCAATAGATGCAGATAACGCATTTGACAATATCCAGCACCCATTTATGATGAAAACTCTCGCCAAAATGGGTATAGAAGGGATCTTCCTCAATATAGTCAAAGCCATCTACCACAAGCGTACGGCAAGCATCATCCTCAATGGGGAAAAACTAAGACCCTTCCCTCTGAGAACAGGGATGAGACAAGGATGCCCACTCTCTCTACTTCTTTTCAATATAGTACTGGAAGTACTTGCAATAGTGATTAGGCAAGAAAAAGATATTAACGACATTCAGGTAGGAAAGGAAGAAATCAAGCTCTCACTATTCGCTGATGATATGATATTATACTTAGAGAACCCTAACACCTCTACCAAGAAACTCCTAGAAACAATAGATTTATATAGTAAAGTTGCAGGCTATAAAATCAATACCCAAAAGTCTATGGCTTTCCTATATGCAAATAATGAGAGAGAAAAAAGCGACATGATAAAAGCAATTCCCTTCACAAATTTTGCCTCAAAAGATCAAGTACCTCAGAATCAGCTTAACTAAGGAGGTAAAAGACATGTATAATGAAAACTACAAAACGCTACTTCAGGAAATAAAACAGGGCACGAGGAAATGGAAAGATATCCCCTGCTCATGAACTGGAAGAATTAATATAGACAAAGTGGCAATACTCCCCAAAGCATTATACAAATTCAATGCGATCCCTATAAGGATACCCTTGACATTCTTCAAAGAAATGGAGCAAGCACTACTGAAATTCATATGGAACAATAAGCCCCCATGAATAGTTAAAGCAAGTTTTGGAAAAAAAGAAAATGGGAGGAATCAACCTCCCTAACTTCAAACTCTACTACAAAGCAGTAGTAATTAAAACAGCATGGTACTGGAACAAAGACAGAGCTGCAGACCAATGGAATAGGGTTGAATACTCTGACACACCCCCCAAATATATGATCATCTAATCTTTTATAAGGGAGCAAGAAATGTGAAGTGGAGCAAGGAAAGCATGTTTAACAAATTTTCCTGGCAAAACTGGACAGCTACATGCAAAATAATGGGCTTAGACCTATATCGCCATGTACAAAAATCAGATCAAAATGGATTAAAGACCTCAACATCAGACCAGAATCCCTAAGGTACATTGAAGATAAGGTCGGCAAAACCCTCCACGACATTGAAACCAACGGTGTCTTCAAAGATGGTACAACACTGGCCAAGCAAGTGAAAACAGAGATAAATGAGTGGGACTATCTTAAACTAACAAGCTTCTGCACCTCAAAAGAAACAGTGACCAAAATACAAAGACAGTCTACAGAATGGGAAAGGATATTTACCCAGTACCCATCTGGTAAAGGGTTGATGTCAAGGATATACAATGTACTGGTTGAACTACACAAGAAGAATACTGCAGATCCAATCAAAAAATGGGGTGATGAAATGAACAGTGTTTTTCCCAAAGAAGAAGTCCGAATGGCTGAGAGGCACATGAGAAAATGCTCGACATCAGTAATCATAGGGAAATGCAGATCACGACAACAATGAGATATTATTTCACACCACAGAGACTGGCCCACATCCAAAAAACAAAAGGAACAGCTGTTGGCGTGGATGTGGGGAGAAAAGGACTTTCCTTCACTGCTAGTGGGAATGCTGACTGGCTTAGGCCTTTTGGAAAACAATATGGATGATTCTCAAAAAATGAGAAATTGAACTTCCATTTTACCCAGCAATACAACTCCTAGGAATATATCCTGGAGAGGCAAAAAGGTGTAGTAGAAATGACATCTGCATTTCTATGTTCATTGCAGCACTGTTAACAATAGCCACATTCTGGAAAAAAACAGAGTGCCCAAAAACAGATGACTGGTTAAAGAAACTTTGGTACTTCTACACAATGGAATACTATGCAGCTGTTAGAAAAGATGAAGTCATAAAATTTGCATATAAGTGGATCAACATGGAAAGTAACATGTTGAGTGAAATGAGTCAGAAAGAAAGAGACATACATAGAAGGATTGCACTCATATGTAGAATATAAAGTAGCAGAGAGGTATGAGCTTGCAATTATGCAACTTCTGGCAGTAATTTTTTGGACATACTTACTAAAATACTAAAATACAGAAATCCAAAACCGCGTGGTCGCTCTTGTGGCCGCACGACCTCATATCTCTTCATTCTAAGCAATGGAAAACAAATTATCAAATGCTTCCTTTCAGGAGGTCCGACTTTGGGGGAGGTGGGGAACTCCAAACAATAATAGTGAGTTTTTTGTTTAAATATTGAATGTAATCTAAGTAAAGAGAAAGTAAAATGAAATTTATTAGCTACACAGGTGGGGGGGTGGACTAGGGGTGTGGGGGGCGGGGGGTATACTGTGATTCGTGGTGGTGGAATATGTGCACTGGTTAAGGGATGGTTGTTTGAGCATTGTATAACTGAGACTTAAGCCTGAAAGCTTTGTAACTTTCCACATGGTGATTCAATAAAAACATTTTTTTTTAAAAAATGGAAGTTGAAGGAATTTCCTCAATATAGGCAAGCCCACAGCAAATATTTTTCTCAATAGGGAAAAGTTAAAAGCCTTCCCTCTAAGATCGGGCACTAACAAGGGTGTCAAACTCACCATTCTTATTTAATGTTGTATTGGACATACTTTCCATAGTATCACCATATCACTGTATCACTATCATCGCGTTGATAATCGATTTGCTTGAGCTGGCCCAGTCTCCATTCGTCCTAGCCCTAAGATTTTAGCAGCCTCTCTTTACTCATCCTTTCCAATGGTGCCACATTAGAGACTCTTTCAGGGTCAGGGGAATGAGACCCCTCATTTTTACCTTTTTGGCATATGAATCTGCTACGGGGAGTTTGCCAGGTTCTCCCATGCAGTCAGAAAACTCATGGTAGCTTGCCAGGTTCTCAAATTCTTAATAGTTAAGCAGCCTTTTTAGGCAAAGTCTCTTACCCCCGCACCTAGCTGTCTTCACCAGAGTCCCTAGGAATGGGGCGGGTTGAGTTTCCCTCCACGCCCTGAGCAGAGTCCCAGCAGCCGAAGACCTCCAGAACTTAGCCACAGCCATGCTCAAGGCACCTCTCCACACATTCAGACAAGTCTTACACATGAAGGAACTGGCAGAGGAACCCAGGTGTGCAGTACCTGGGACTGAGATCTCCAAGCCTGCTCAGATCAAGAGTGGCCTCCTCCACCCAAATCCCCCATTTTCCAGTAGTTTCCATAGTAGTCAGCCAAAATAATATATATCAAGGACATAGAAATAGGAATGGTAGAAGCCAAGCTTTCACTATTCACAAGTGACATGACTTAGAAAATCCTAAAGACTCTCAAAAAATGTCTAGAAGAATAGGTTTGTATACTAAAGTGGCAGGCACTATCTTTGGCATCCCATATGTTTCCCTGTACACCTCCAGGAGTGATTTCTGTATTCAGGGTCAGGAATAACCACTGAACATCATTGGGCATGACCCCCCCTTTCTAAGTAGTCGATATTGTTAAATTTAGTGCTGAGAGCTATTTCCCTGACTTGCAAATAGCTGTCATTTTGTTTGTAAGTAAATGATTTTTCATAGGTGAACATGTAAACTGAATTTGTCATCTTTCTCTTCTTATCAGACCACCAACTCTATAAAATAGGATCCCATGTTTATGATTATATTTAGCTATTGACACTTAAAAGTTATGTACCTATAATTAGTCACAGTGGAGATTTCTCAATACAAAAATTTCAAGAGGTGTAGGTTCAGCACAAGATTTTCTCCTCAGCTTACCTTTCAGTGCTTAGGTTCAGATGATTGCTCTCTCCTGACTGATAATAATGGCGATTTGGATCATACATTTTAATTGGGATGGTAGACACTTTGCCTTTTACCTTCACAGCACAGTATCTCAGTATAAATGCATTTATTTCCTGTAGATCTTGTTCTATTTCAAGTAATTTTGATCCTCAACCTTCTGAAACATCTGACTCTATAAAATAGTAGAACCCTATTAAATACACCTGGTCTCAATTTTTGAGCTAGCTAAATTTGTTTTGAGAGATAAAATCATATTTTTTATAGGTAAAGTAAAGTAGCATGTTATTGATGGGCTCCTAAAGGCAAGAGACATACCATAAAAATTGTTGAATTATTATAAACAAGGGCATTTTAAAACAAAGTCCCTCTGAGGAAACTCAGCAATATAAATTCATTGACTTTCTCTCTGGAGTCTTTAGAAATAAAACTCAGATCAACTGACATTTCACTTCTGTGTTTACTATGAAAAATTAAATCACTTCTAATTGACCCATTTGGATAAAATACTCAACTGTCATATACATGGTGGGATAATGTAAAACAAACAGCAGTTATCAACTGGAAAGCCAGTTTAAGAGTTATCTATATTGATTTGAAAAACTCTATGAAGATAAAAGAAATATGACAAATATGAATAAAATATTTAGAAAATAGGGCTTTTCTTAAGTATGAAGGAAAAAACTCAATGAATAAATATCCAAAGTAGTATGCCTTTACAGTTCCTATTTAATACACAGTCATTATTGCCAGAGAATATTATCAATGAAAAACAAAGAGTAAAACAGTAAAATACAGTGTAACTTACTTTTATGAGTAAATACAACAAAATTACTCACTTTGTTTCTATACTCTGGTAAGTTTTTGTTTCCAAACAAATTATCATTTTTAATGTTTATTTTTTATTATATTCAAATTTTATGCATCCATATTCACAATCATGCTGTAATACACCAAAATATAATCCCAAAGGCTCAGTGTCTTAAAACTGGTAAGTTAAATTCTAGTGTATTTTTGGTACTGTCTGTATTACTGTCACCCCATTGTTCATCGATTTGCTTGAGGGGGCACCAGTAACGTCTCCATTTGTCCTAGTCCTGAGATTTTAGCAGCCTCTCTTTACTTGTCCTTCCCAAGAGTCTCCTGCCCTTGCATCTGTCTGTCTTCACCTCGGAGGAAGACGGCTTGAGTTTCTCTCCCTGCCCTGAGCAGATCTCTGGCAGCCAAAGACCTCCAGAACCCAGTCAGAGCCATGCTCAAGGCCACTCTCCACATGCTCGGACGTGCCTTATGCATGAAGGAACCAGCAGAGGAAACCACGTTTTGGGACCTGGGGTTGAGATATCCAAGTAGCTAAGAAGTCACACCCATAAACTGCCTTCAGCACTGTGTAATCTCATCAACAGCCAAGGTCCAGAGATTATAAAACAAAGTTGCTGGAATTGAATTTGACTAGTTCTCCCACTCAGAGAACCCAGCAAGTTACCGAGAGTATTCTGCCCACATGACAGAGTCTGGGAAGCTCCCCATGGCATATTCCATATGCCAATATCAGTAACAATGATGGGTCTTATTTCCCTGACCCTGAGAGAGCCTCCAATGCAACATATAGTATGTGATGGATATCACTAAATAGCACATGTCCATGGTATCTTAGGATGTTCATCATCATCATCATCATCCCGTTGATCGTCAACTTTATCCAGCAGTCTCAGTAACATCTCTATTCATCCTAGCCCTGAGATTTTAGAAGACTCTCTTTACTCATCCTTCTCAATGGTGCTGCATTGGAGCCTCTTCAGGGCTTGGGAAATGAGACCCATCATTGTTACTGGTTTTGAATAACCCACGGGTAGCTTACCAGGCTCTCCCATAAGGGCAGGAAACTCGGTATCTTGCAAGGTTCTCCAAGAGTGTAGTGTTTTAAATTCTTCATGTTCTTAAAAATTTACCTTTTCTACAATTTATCTAATTCAATTGTACATTTTTTGCTGTGTATCATTCATTTGTATCACTTGTCATCCCGTTGATCTTCCATTTGCTCAAGTGGGAGCCAGTAACTTCTCCATTCGTCCCTGTCACATGCTAGTGTAGTCTCATGGTATCTGCTCGCTCCAGGAACCAGGAAGAGTCTCAAACTGTTCACTCAGGGTCTTGACAAAGAAGTCTTATCATCTCGTAGGTGGGCAGCCATGCCATCTTTTGACGTCCCGTGGAATCCAGTCGATAACAGCTCTAGTCCAGTGGTCATCTCTGAATCACATTACGTGTCCGGCACATCTGATTTTTGATGCCTTGGCAAACCAGACAACGTCCTTGATTCTTGATCTTCGATGGAGGTTGGAACTCCTGATTCCTTCTCTCATTTGAGTTAAACATGATACTCCAAGCATAGCTCTTTCGATTTCTCTTTGGGAGACCCAAATAAAATTCTCATCTTATTTTCATAGGGCCCATGTCTCTGAGGCGTATGTTAGTGCAAGAAGAACGGTGGAGTTGAAAAGATGTGCCTGGAGCTAGAGGTTCTTTGTCCTCTTTACCACTTCTTCCATGCTCTTGAAGGCGTTCCATGCTGCTCTCTTCTCCTGCGCAGTTCTGGCACCATGTCATTCGTCATATGAGTTCTCAACACAGGTACACATAGCTGCTGCATTCAGAGATGTTCGTTCCATTGAGAACAAATGGAACTATCCCATTTTTCATGAACATTGTATTGGTGAGATTCAGCTGCAGTCCGACCTTTCCACACTCGCAATCAAAGTGGGCCATTTTTGCTGCACTGGTTTTGTTACTATGCAGAGTGCCGTGCATCATTAATTCAATTTATTTTTTTAAAGAAAATATTTTTTAATTTATTTTTCCTTAGTTTCTATAGTTCCCATAGTAACCTTAGTTTAATAAGTTTCGGATTACCAATCGAGAAAACTAGAAATTATTAAAATATCTCTTCTATAAGAAAGAGGCTAAAATATCCTATAATATGTCCTATAATATTACATTATTTTACTTATTAACATTTTACTAGCAAAGAGCATAAAATATTCATTCCAGTTTTCATATATTTACTATTTATTGTTCCATTGTTGTCTTTTTGCTCCAAGAAATATCTTAATATTTGAGGAACTTGACTTATTATTTCTTAGGTAAGCTTATCTTTGTACAATTTCAAGATATATATTATCTACATACATTTCTATTTATCTGATACTCTCATGAAAAATTATCCTGTTTCAGAGACAAATAGTTTTTCCTCAAATGAAAGTATTAAATTTTTAACTTAAATTTAATGACATTTTAATAGTATGTCATTTGCACTCCAAAAAGATATTATAGGGGTTAAGACTAAGACACTATCCTTATATGAGGCAAACCACTATTCAAGCCTCAACATTACAGGTGGCTTCCAAGAATTGCCAGAAAAAAAATTCCTGAGGACAGTTGCAGCAGTACTCTCTTGCAGGTGTGGTCCAAACTTCTCCTCCATAATAGCAAATTAAACAAAATATCTAATTTTATTAGATTCCTCCTTTTGCTTTGAATGAAACTCAAACTCAAGTATAGCTAACTATTAGCTCATTAATTATAAAAATCAAACTTAAAAAAAATTGAAAAACGCAATACTCATTAAATTATTCTTCTTTCATGAAATTATTTCACCCAATTCTTGGGGAAATACATAAATTTTTTGTTTTCAAATAATTTCTTTTCTCTTCTCCCTATGAAGGTATAATTAATTTGAACAAGGTTTGGAAATTCAGAAGTTCCTTTTGCAAAGATTAACAAATTTTGATCTTCAATTTTTCCTTGTTCTTTTTGATTGTGCCAAATCGAAATATATTTTTATGAGAAAAAGAAATTCTCAGCAGCACTTTACAAATGGATTCTGCGAACTGTGATTCATAAGAAATGACATGTCCTATAATTGCATCTGAGTATTCTCTTATGTGTTTTATGCCAAGAATATATTAAATCACACTTATAGTCCCAAACCAGTCTTTAGTGTTTTCGTTCTGGCTAAGATCCTAACATAGAAACCCAATAAATTTTTCTTTATATATGAAACTGTCTTTATTATCTTTACTGTTACTGTGTACGTTGGTCTTTTAATAGTTCAGTGGATCCCTTTGGTGTCATTGTTATTACATCTCACAAACAGGTAAAAGACAAGATTAAATAGTCCTCTACAGCTTGTGGTAAAATATATGGTTCCTTTACTTTTGTTCCAAAACTCAACTGTGTTACTAATTCTATTTATTTTTGACAAGAAAGCTTAGGTTTTTAGAATCTTATTGGAACATTATCTGGAAAAGTCAACTTTTGGGTAGGTTTGAAAAGTGAAAATGACTGACAAAGTATCTAATTGAAATTGAACTTTTTATAGTTGGCACTAATCAGACTTTTTTACCAAGTAAGTTTGGTTCTCCGTTAAGCCTAGAAAATGTGATGTTATATATATATGTGTGTGTGTGGTGTATGTATGTGTAAAAGAAGATAATTCTGGGGTTCATTAGCTATATAATTTCAATGACTATTCTTAAGTTACTCTTCAAATCAATTAAATGATCTATGTTGTTGCAAAAATAACTCCATATATGATAGATCAGGTTATTTAGGACTGAACAGTTCAGGTAGTTGCAAATTATTCTTACACATATTATTATGAAATTAAAATTCATAAGTATTTAGGATTAGAATTTGTGGGGTTGAAGTCATAGTACAGTGGGGAGGGCATTTGTCTTACATGCAGTCAACCCGGGTTCAATTCCCTACATCCCATATGGTCCCCTGAGCATGGCCAGGAGTAATTCCTGAGTGAAGAGCAAAGAATAAACCCTGAGTATCACTGAGTTTAACCGAAAAAGAAAAAAAGGAAAATTAGAATTTGAAAGTATAGATATATACGTTTCCTTTTCAGTTTGTTTTTGAATCCCTCCCACAGGCGCTCCTGGCTGGGGCAGAACTCATGCCCCAGCAGTGCTTAGAGGACCACCTGATTCCAGTAATCAAACCTGGGCCTCCGGCATTCATTACGTCTAGGGCAACACTTTGAGCTATACCCCAGATACGCATTATATTTTTAGTGGTTGAAGTAATAGATGTTTTTTCAACTCCAAGGACTATCCTTCCTTCAAGAACTAACTGATGTCATATTTTCCAGAAAATCAATAACTTTTATTTAACCATGGAAAATCTTTTTTTTACCTGGTAAAATAATATCTTCAAGTCATCATATACTCTAAGAAAATATTTAAGTAAATTGCTTCCAAATTTTATAAGTCAAGAAAAGGAATAGAAAAAAATAGAATGTGAATTTTCATTAAGATGACTTTTCCCAGGTAGGAAACATAATGCAGTGGATAGGGTGCTGGCCTTTTGCACAGCTTAGTTTCATTTCTGGCAACCCCATATGGCTCCCTTGGTTACATAAAAGGGATCCCTGAAGACAAAGAACCAAGAGTAAGAACAAAGAACCAAGAATAAGTCCTGAGTACCATCATGTGTAGTGGTGTAGCCCTTCCTCACCGTATTCCCGTAAGACACAAACATTGCATTTATATTCCCCCTTTTGAGTGTATATGTTAAATATTTGAGAAAGTCATGAATAATTATAAACCTTTATGATTGTGCAGTATGTATAAATTGAAAAAGGTTTTATCATTTTTATTCTTTAGAAGATGAACTGGTGCTGGCAGGAAGTGGCTTATGTGTGTAACCCCTGGGACACCTGAGACTGGGGGAAGCATGCAGAGGACCTCTGCTCCCTGTTCCCACTGAGCCCAGAGTCTAGGTCACAAAGTTCTGCATTACCTGGGTTCCGTGGGACTTCGCTCATGTGTGAGGCTCAGGCCAAGCGTTTGGAAAGCAACCTGGAGTGTGGCGGTGGTTGGGTAGAGGAGGTCAGCTGCTAGGGCTGGGTACTTTGGGGAGGGGAAGGCTCGAACAAACAGTAGGTTGAGGCATTATGATAGAATCACATGGATTTAGAATTATGTGGAATAAAGTAAATAAATAAATAGTGGTTATCTGATGTTTTCTTTTGAACTATCTATGAGGGAAAATATCCTTAATGAAAATAAAAATTAGGAATCCCACGGCTGCTTCTCCCAAAAGGGAGCATAAAATGAGACCCTCCAGAACCATGCCACCAAACTCTGCGCCAAGCTGTTTTCACCCAGGGTTCCCCAGAGGTGGGTGGGTGAGAGCGCTCCCCACCCAAAGGGACCCAGCCCCAGCAGCCAACCCCCCACAACCCAACCATTGCCATATTTCTGGACACATCATAAGACACTCCCTGCTCATTTTTCATAATTACCACATCATATTGGATGAGGTTCAGATAGTAGGCAACAAATCATAGGGGGAAATATTATATATATAATATGTATATACGTATATATACCTGACTGGGAATACCTATAATGGTTATTAGAGGCTGCCCCAAAAGCCTCCATCCCTCTCAGAAAGCCCAGCAAGCTACTGAGAGTATCCCACCTGCACGACAGAGCCTGGCAAGCTACCCGTGGCGTACTTGATATGTCAAAAATAGTAACAATGATGGTCCTCATTCCCCTGACCATAAAAGATCTCCCAGTATGCCATTGGGCTACACTAGCATGTGACAGGAACTAATGGAGATGATACTGGCACTTGCTAGAGTAAATCAATGAACAACAGGATGACAGTGATAAAATGATTCTTTAGAAAGTAGACAATAAAATTTTTATTAGCACATCAATAACTTGAATATTATTATTTTATATAGCATTGTATTAAAAATCAGTATATATATGTTCTCAATATTATTCCCAAGTTTAGTTATTTAAAAATATGTCATAGAAAAGAGAAACAAACTTTTTGCACCTGTTTGAGAATGGTCCTTCAGTCATGTTAAGATCAGTAAGAGTAGTTAAAGGAAGAAACAAATTATTATCTCAAGGAATCTACGTGTGGATTCAAAAGTGAGGGACACACAATGTGGGCATGTACTTTTCAGTTAAGAAATAATACTGGGAATCTGGATTGATAGTTCAGTGGGTAGGACATTTGCCTTGCACAATGCTGACCCGGTTTGATCCAGGGAATCTTACATGGTCCCCTGAACACCACCAGGAGTAATTCCTGAGTGCAGATCAAGGAGTAATTCCTGAGCATTGCTGGGTGTGACCTCCAAAGCCAAAAATAAATATAAAAATAAATAAATCTGGTTTTAGGTCTTTGAGGAGAGAGAAACAAAGTTCATATCCTGAGATGATGTATGTATTATATGTCAGGTAGGGCATACACATATATATGTGCACACATATTCTAAATTATAGAGATATGTAAAAATGTAAATATATTTATTACTCAGTTAATGCATATGTTAAAAGAAGAATTTTGAGGGTTATCCAAATATTTTTTTTTCTTTTTTTGGCTTTTAGGAAACACCCACCTATACTCAAGGCTTACTCCTGACTATGCTCAAAAATCAGACATAGAATTATTGCACTCATTTGTGGAATATAAAAAAACATATTATGGCTAATAACAGGAACAATAGAAACAAAGGCCAGGAGGATTGGTCCATTGTTGGAAGCCTGTTTCAAGTGCAGGTGGAGAAACCAGTTGGGATAGAGAAGGGATCACTATGACAAAGATAGTTGGAAATGATCACTCTGAATAAAAACTGCATGTTGAAAGTAGGTAAAGGAACAAACATGATAGCCTCACAGTACCCATATCACAAACTATAATTCCCCAAAGGAGAGTGAGAGAAAGAAGAAAAGTGCCTGCCATAGGAGCAGTGTGGGGAGTAGGGGTGGGGTGGAGAATGGCAGGAGGGAAACTGGGGACATTAGAATAGGGAAATATAGATTGATAGAGGGATGGGTGTTGGAACATTGTATGACTTTTCAGTCATAAACAGCTTTGTAACTGTATCTCATGCTGATTCAATAAAAATCAATTTAAAAAAAAGTCTTGGGTCATGGTGGGTGGTCCTCAGGCACATTTATATGGCAAGTATCTGAACCATCTGAGTTGCTTCTGGGGAGTATCCAAATGAGTCTGTTTTGATTTCTCTTTCAAGGCTCTTATGTAATATGGAATTATTCCACCATGTAAGAAAAAATGATAACTTCATTATATTACAAGCAAATAACTCATGATATATGAAAGAAAATCTATTGCCACTGAAACTCATTTGTATAGATATAACTCTTATTCAAATGCCCTGACATGAAAGGCATGTAATGAAATATATAATTTCTTTAAACAAAAAAGAAGCAAATATTTTAAATACGGGATATTCATTTATATATCTATTATTATATTAATACATCATTATATCAATATTAAATGAATATATGTAATATAATACTTAATGTATTATTAATATTATATAACATGCACAGATATTTGTACTTTAAATGATGATAGTAATAGAAAAACTTTAATTGCCATTCTATGATAATTTTATATTCTAATATGGGATTGCACATTTTCTAATTCATTTGTGTAACATTATGACCCAGATTATGTCAGTGACTGTCTATAATTCTGTAAACTATTGTAGAGCAGGTTTCAGTTATATGTAAGTGTTTCTAAGTAATATCAAGTATCTAAGTATCCAGCTGAGGTAGCCAAATATGTAAGCACCCAGATGCTTACCGTTTGTCAATTACCCCCTCAGTGCACTTGGCAACACTTCAATGTGGTAATACATATTATTCTGATTCCTATTCTTTCATGATATTAGGTATTATAAAATAACAACTTTGGCAAGGTTGATCATAATTATGATCACCACTAAATAATGGAAGCACAAGTTATTATGAAGAACCACAAGAAATTTATTAGGACCTTTGGAAATTAAGATTAAATTGACAATGAGGATAAAGATTTAATGTTTTGTGCAGGCAGTATATTCACTTTTATTTCTTGGTAAACTTAATAAATCATTTAAATTATGTACTTTTGCAATGAAAATTTAAGATATTTGCATTCTATGATTTATTTTGTTTTAAATAATTCAATAATACAATGAAACATTTAAAATATATTACCCTAATTTTTGAAAAATATGTAGTGGCCTATAAAAATATCTTGAACTGCTTTTGACAAATATAGATATTTGTTTATCTATATCAATATGTATATTTCCATATATACAGACAAAATGTTTCTTTCCCTAATCAAAAGGTGATTTTACAGAGAATGATTGCTTTATTTATTATATTTGCCATAGTAGTATATTATTTTTAACATCTACATGTCAAATAAAATTTCAACTAATAATCTATAATTAACAGCAATAAACACATATGATAATATCAAAATATGCCCACACAATCATAAAAATAAATATAATGCTAATTTATATAGAAAATAATAAATGTAAAATATTATGTATTTACTTTTTAATTTTTCTTTTATGTTAGTGTATCACTGTGAGATACAGTTGCAGACTTATATATTTCCATGATTTTGTTTCAATCAAACAATGTTCGAGGACCCATATCTCCACTAGTGCCCTTTCTCAACCACCAATTTTCCCAGTGTCCCTCCTGCCATTCTCACATCTTCCATCCCCCTGCCTCTGTGACAGACACATTCCCTCCTTCTCTCTCTCTCTCCTTTTGGGTATTATGGTTTGCAATATAGGCACTAAGCAGCCATCATGTTTGGTCCATAGTCTACTTTTAGCATGCATCTACCATCATGAGCGATCCCTCCAGCCATCATTCACATAGTGGTCTCTTCTCCTTCCCACCTGCCTTTTCCCCCCAGTACATGAGATTGGCTTCCAAGCTGTGGAGCTATCCTCCTGACTCTTATCTCCACTCTCCTTAGGTGTTATTCTCCTATTATGTTACATTATATTCCACAAATGGGTGCAGTCATTCTGAATCTGTCCCACTATTTTTGACTCATTCTCTTAGCATAATACTCTCCATGTTGATCCACTTATACATAAATTTCATGGTTTCATCTTTTCTAACAGCTGCATAGTATTCCATTGTGTAAATATACCAAAGTTTCTTTAACCAGTCATCTGTTCTTGGGCACTCGGATATATTCCAGATTCTGGCTATGATAAATAGTGCTGCGATAAACATACAAGTGCAGATGTCATTTCTACTGTACTGTTTTGCATCTCCAGGATACATTCCCAGAAGTGGTATTGCTGAGTCAAATGGAGCTAAATTTCTAGTTTTTTGAGAAACGTACATATTGTTTTCCAAAAGGTGGACCAGTCGACATTCCCATCAGCAGTGTAGGAAAGTCCCTTTCTTCCCACAGTCTCTGTCTTGTGAGGTGATATCTTATTGTTGTTTTGATATGCATCTCTGATTGTTAGTGATGAAGAGCATTTTTTCATGTGCCTTTTTGGTCATTCAGATTTCTTCTTTGGGGAAGTTTCTGTTCATTTTATCGCCCCATTGGATGTTTTTTATTTTTCTTGTAGAGTTCAACCAGTGCCTTGTATGTCCTTGATATTTACCTCTTGTCAGAGGGGTATTGGTTGAGTATCCTCTCACATTCTGTAGACTGTCATTGTATTTTGGTTACTGTTTCCCTTGAGATGCAGAAGCTTCTTAGATTAAGATAGCCCATTAGTTTATCTCAGTTTCCACTGGCATGGTCAATGGTGTTTTGTTCTTGAAGATACCTTTAGCTTCAGTATCATAGAGTGTTTTGCTGACCTTGTCTTCAATGTACCTTATGGATTCTGGTCTGATGAGGTCTTAAATCCACTTTGATCTGACTTTTGTGCATGGTGTGAGCTAGAGGTCTGAGCCCATTTTTTTGACATGTAGTTGTCCAGTTTTGCCAGCACCATTTGTTAAAGAGGCCTCCTTGCTCCATTTCACTTTTCTTGCTTCCTTATCAAAGATTATACGTTCATATAATTGAGGGTGTGTGTAAGGATATTCAACCCTATTCCACCGGTCTGTGGATCTGCTTTTGTTCCAATACCATGCTGTTCTAAGGACTACTGCTTTGTAGTACAGTTTGAAGTTAGGGAAGGTGATGCCCCCCATTTTTCTTTCCCCAAGAATTTCTTTATCTATTCATGGGGGCTTGTTGTTCCATATGAATTTCAGGAGTGTTTGATCCATTTCTTTGAAGAATTTCATGGGTATCCTTATAGGGATCATATTGAATCTGTATAATGCTTTGGGGAATATTGCATTTAATTGTTAATTGGCACTAACATTTTGACAACATTAATTCTCCCAATCCATGAGCATGGGATATGTTTCCATTTCCTTGTATCCTCATTTATTTCGTGAAGTAGTGTTTTGTAGTTTTCTTTGCACAGGTGCTTTTCCTATTTGTTAAGTTGATTCCAAATTTTTTTTTGAGGTATGATTGTGAACAGGATTGCTTTTCTTTCTATCAATTTCTTTTCTCTCATTATTTGCGTATAGAAAAGCCATGGATTTTTGGGGTATTGATTTTATAGCCTGAAACTTTACAAATCTGTTGTTTCTAGGAGCTTCTTGGTAGAGGCTTTAGGCTTCTTTAAATACAGCATCATGTCATATGCAAATAGTGAGAGTTTGATTTCTTCCTTTCCTATTTGGATGCCTTGATGCCTTTTCCTTGCCTAACTGCTATGGCAAGTTTTTCCAGTACTCTATTGAATAGTAATGGTAAAAGTGGGTATTCTTCTCTTGTCCGTGATCTTAGACAGAAGGCCCTTGGTACTTGACATATCTTGTGGTAGATGGCTTCATCTATACTGAGGAAAGTTCCATCAATTGAGAATCAGGGACGCTCTCTTGTTTAAAAAAAATCAATATCCAGCCCATTGAAAATCAGATGGGCTGGACACATAATGCCCTTTGGAGACGACTGTTGGACTAGAACTGTTACCCACTGGATTCCACGGGATGTCAAAAGAACACCTGGCCGCCCACCTACAAGATGGTCAGACTTCTTTGTCAAGACACTGAATGAACGGGTTGGGTTGAGGTTCTTCGTGTTCTTGGAGTGAGCAGATGTCATTGGGCTACACTAGCAAGTGACAGGGATGAATGGAGACATTACTGGTGCCCGCTCGAGCAAATCAATGTGCAATAGGATGACAAGTGATACAAGTGAATATTTTGTTGAGGATCTTCGCATCCATGTTCTTCAGGGATATTGGCCAGTAACTTTCTTTTTCTGTAGTGTCTCTGTTTGTTTTTGGTACTGTGATGATATTTTCCTCATAGAAACTTGGGAGAGTGTCTGTTTCTTCATTTTCCTGGAAAAGTTTGAAAAGGACTGGCAATCAGTCCTCTTTAAATGTTTGGAAGAATTCATTAGTGAGTCGATCTGGACCTGGTCTTTTGTGTTTATAAAGACTTTTGGTGACTGTTTCAATTTCCATGATGGTGATAGGTCTATTCAGGTACTCCAAATCTTCTTGGTTCAGCCTTGGGAGGCTATAAGAATCCAGGAATTTATCCATTTCTTTCAGGTTCACTTGTTTTGTGGCATACAGCCTTTCAAGTAATCCCTGATGATCTTTTAAATTTCTTTGGTTTCTGTTGTGATGTCGCCTTTTTAATTTCTGATTTGGTTTATTAGGGTTCTCTCTCTTTCTTTGCGAGTCTTGCTATTGCTTTATCAATCTTGTTTATTTTCTCAAAGAATCAGCTCTTGGATTCATAAATATTTTGGATTGTTTTTTGGGTTTCCATGTCATTAATTTTTGCTCTAAATGTTATTATTTCCTTCCTCCAGCCTGGTTTGGGCTCCTTTTGTTGGTCCTTTTCTAAGACCTTGAGCTGTGAAGTCAGGTTATTTATGTGGGTTCTTTCTTCCTGAGAAATGTTTCCTCTTTCGTTTGTCCTGAGGAATACTTGCAGAGCTATAATTTTTCCTCTCATCACTTCTTTAGCTACTTACCACAAGTTCTGGTAGCTTGTGTCTTCATTCTTGTTTGTTTCCCGGTATCTTTTGATTTCTTCCTTGATATCCTTCCTAACCCTCCCACCGCTTAGATGCGTACTGGGGATCCTTCTGATGTTCCTGAGGGTTGTGTGGCCCCCTTTTGGCCAGGCACTCTGAGGGAGCCTAGGCCAGGAGGGGGCTGCAGGGTCCGGGGGTCTGGGAGCTAAATAATTTTTATTTTGAAATCACTAACCCTCCAAGTGTACATAAGCTTATAGTCTCAATAGCACTGTAGCGCTGTCATCCTGTTGTTCATCGATTTGCTTGAGCGGGCACCAGTAACGTCTCCATTGTGAGACTTGTTACGTTTTTTGGCATATCAAATATTCCATGGGTAGCTTGCCAGGCTCTGCCGTGTGGGCAGATACTCTAGGTAGCATGCCAGGCTCTATGAGAGGGACTGAGGAATTGAACCCTGGGTCGGCCGCGTGCAAGGCAAACACCTTACCCACTGTGCTATTGCTCCAGTCCAATATAGTCTCAATATTTATTTTAAATTTTAGTCAATTTAAAATAGCATGACAATTTTGAGATTTAGCACAAAATAGTTTGCATTAATGAAATAAATGAGTTAGGGAATGGAAAGGTAGCATAGCATATAGGGCACTTGCCCTGAACACAGCTGATCCGGGGTCCAAAACAAAGCAAAGCAAACAAAAACTGAGATTAGTTTGAAACTTTGGAGTACTTGTTTTATTATTATTTGTTGGTTATACTAGGACTCTGCTTAGAGCTTACTCTTTGCTCTATGCTCAAGGCTCTGTGCTTAGGGAAACAAAAGAATGTATAACTGGAGTTAAACTAGGTACATGCAAGACAAGCAATTTATCTATAGTAATTTTTCTCTTAAACCAACATATGCTTTATTTAAGATAATTTCTATTCTTAAATAAAAATGAACAACAATGAAGTGCAGTTAATCCCATTGTTCAAAATCTCCACACTACATAAAAAAATAAAAAATTTCAGGCTATGATTTTTTTCTTCATTAACTCTTATCAAATGGATAGTGTATTAATGTTTCATACCTTGCAAAATATTTATTGCATATGTGTTAAATTAATTCCTTCCAACTCAGAAAGTCTAAATGAAAATGGGTAGTTTTGACTTATGCTACACAAAACAGTGGTATGATCTATAGTTCCATGCAAAGAGCAAGCTCTGAGTAAGGACCTGAAGCCAAGCTTTAAACTGATAGCTTAAATGAAACAGAATGTCTAGGAAAAAGCATTATGTTAGTTTCAGAATCATATTATAAATATTGGCCAATAGCATGTAAGAAGCAGTTTTCACAAAGATAGAGATAAATGAAGGATAATATGATTTAACCACATATCAGAAGATTTTGTTTTGGTCATAGATGCTAAATTAAAAGCAGCACTCAAATCAAGAACAAAACTTATCTATAATATAAACCATATATTGAAGTTCATCAGTACTTTGGCTGGGATCATTGCATTGTTTTTAAAAAAAATATCCCCTGCCCCTCTCAGAGAGCCCAGCAAACTATCAAGAGTATCTTGCCAGCATGGCAGATCCTGGCAAGCTACCTGTCGCATACTCAATATACCAAAAACAGTAACAACAAATCTCACAATAGAGTCGCTACTGGTGCCCACTCGAGCAAATCGATGAGCATCGGGATGACAATGATACAGTGAATATGACATACTGTCTTGAAAGGGCTTTTCTCAAACCCTGAAATATTCAAAAACAGTCCTATTTATATTTAACATGGAATGTGCACTGTATGTATATGTCCAGACAGTTTTTATAAAATAGAAGTAAATTTTTTCATTGAATAACAGTTCTTTTTAATACCACAAGATGTAGATTGCTTTTCTCAGAGAAGCATAAATTACGTTTTATTTTGATTTAATTATAGATTAATGTTATCAGCTAACTTTTGCTATTTATGGTCAGGTAAAGGAACTAATAAAGCCTAGTCAAAAGATTTAGATTCAAAACTTCATTCTATTCCTTTCTTTCTTCCTTTTCAATTTCTGTTTTCCTCATCCTTCCTCCCTCCCTCCCTCTCTCCCTCCCTCCCTCTCTTCCTTCCTTCCTTCCTTTCTTCCTTCCTTCCTTCCTTCCTTCCTTCCTTCCTTCCTTCCTTCCTTCCTTCCTTCCTTCCTCCCTTCCCTCCTTCCTTCCTTCCTTCCTTCCTTCCTTCCTTCCTTCCTTCCTTCCTTCCTTCCTTCCTTCCTTCCTTCCTTCCTTCCTTCCTCCCTTCCTCCCTCCCCCCTTTCCTCCTTCCTTCCTTCCTTCCTTCCTTCCTTCCTTCCTTCCTTCCTTCCTTCCTTCCTTCCTTCCTTCCTTCCTCCCTTCTTTCCTTCCTTCCTTCCTCCCTTCCTCCCTCCCCCCTTTCCTCCTCCCTCCCTCCCTCCCTCCCTCCCTTCTTTCCTTCCTTCCTTCCTCCCTTCCTCCCTCCCCCCTTTCCTCCTCCCTCCCTCCCTCCCTCCCTCCCTCCCTCCCTTCTTTCCTTCCTTCCTTCCTCCCTTCCTCCCTCCCCCTTTCCTCCTCCCTCCCTCCCTCCCTCCCTCCCTCCCTCCCTCCCTCCCTCCCTCCCTTCTTTCCTTCCTTCCTTCCTTCCTCCCTTCCTTCCTCCCTCCCTCCCTCCCTCCCTTCTTTCCTTCCTTCCTTCCTCCCTTCCTCCCTCCCCCTTTCCTCCTCCCTCCCTCCCTCCCTCCCTCCCTCCCTTCTTTCCTTCCTTCCTTCCTTCCTCCCTTCCTTCCTCCCTCCCTCCCTCCCTCCCTTCTTTCCTTCCTTCTTTCCTCCCTCCCTCCCTCCCTCCCCTCCTCCCTCCCTCCCTCCCTCCCTCCCTACCTCCCTTCCCTCCTTCCTTCCTTCCTTCCTTCCTTCCTTCCTTCCTTCCTTCCTTCCTTCCTTCCTTCCTTCCTTCCTTCCTTCCTTCCTTCCTTCCTTCCTTCCTTCCTTCCTTCCTTCCTTCCTCTCTTTTGCTTCTTGTTTATGTGGGGGATGCATACCCATCCAGACTCAATGTCTACTCTTCTCTCAAAGCTCAGAGGTTGTTTCTTGTGATTCTCAGGCAAATATGAGTATCTGAGAATTGAACTAAAATTTTTGACATGCAAAACATGTCTGATCTGGTAAGTTCAGTCTTTTCATTGACTCTATAAATTTCATTTATGTGATATCTATATATAAGATTAGTATACATTTTTTAAAATTGACTATGGAGTTTTGGTAGCACTGTAGCACTGTTGTCCCACTGTTCATCGATTTGCTCGAGCAGGCACCAGTAACGTCTCCATTGTGAGACTTGTTATTGTTCTTGGCATATCGAATATGCCATGAGTAGCTTGTCAGGCTCTGCCTTGCGGGCGAGATATTCTTGGTAGTTTTCTGGGCTCTCCAATAGGGATGGAGGAATTGAACCCAGTCAGCCACGTGTGAGGTAAATGCCCTACCTGCTGTTCTAGTATACTAAAATTTGTACTTCAGAGTAACTATTTTTAACCATTGAACCCCTTTCATTTGTCATCTATGTGTTCTTGTTGAATAAATTTTCAGTAAAGCATACAACAATACTTAAAACATTGGAAAAGGACGGTTGTAATGGGTCCCTAAAACATTGCTGAAGGGCAGTAGATGCCTTGGTAGAGGATGTGGTGTTGAAATATATCATCAATTGTACTATTAAACACTATATTTTTAATATATTTTTAAAGATAAAGGGAAGCTTTGGATTCAATATTAGTAGTTTGGAATTCAGTGGAACAAAGAGCATAGAGTCTTTTTTGTTTGGATATATTTAAAATATAAACAATAAATAAAAGTTTTATAATGGGAAATACTATAATTTTCTATACAGGACTATATAACATCTAACACTAAAAAAAACTTTAAGATATTATCATAGAAATTATATCAAATTATTTTTCAACTCTAAACATAAATAAAAAATACAAACATATTTTAATTTATTAAGAATAAATAAAAGAAAACGCACCTATTTCATGTTTTTTCAATATTTAATTTTAAGTATATTATACTGAATTAAATTGAATGAGAATATCTCTTCAAATTTAAGTATTTATTGCCATAACCCATAACAAAAAGAAAATTCACAAAATAATACATAGGACTCCATTCACAGCTTTGTAAATTATACAGAGATAAATACATATGTATTAATTGCATTAAAATCAATATGTATTATCACTGTCATCCCGTTGCTCATCGATTTGTTTGAGCGGGCACCAGTAACATCTCTCATTGAGAGACTTATGTTTTATAAAACAATTAAATTCATTTAACTTAATGGAATAGTTTAAATGTCAGAGGAATTCAGTAGTCATATTCTTTTTTGATAAACTGTTTTTGAACTATTTTAACAAGTAAAATGATAACATTTGGTATAATTAGGTTCAGAACCTCTTCCAAAAAACATTTGTTTAACAGTTTTTATTTAACAGACTATCACAGTGTTAAAAAATAACTCTATAGTAAACAGTAAAAGCAAATGTCATCTCTTATTAAACCTCTTTATTTAGGAGAGAAAACATGAATAGAATTTCAGATACATTAGGACAGTATGATAATGTCATCACATTAATAATGCAGATGGCACAAGAAGGTTAATTACATCTAAAGTGAACAGGGTTTATTCATAATGTCCTTTTTTTTAGATACTAACCATTCCACCTTAAAAAGCAAATTTATTTACTTTCTCACCTTGTAGTTTTTGCAAAATATTCCACATGTAGATATACAGGAAGTAAAATTTAAGATGATTAACTAAATCACTCATTTCACACTTGTTATCACATTTAAAATAATTTTACATTTAAATAAATACTTAGAACATCGTAAAACATTTGTTGTAACAGTGATTTCTCTGCAAATATATTGGAACAAATCCATACATATGAAATTCTGTCAGGTTGCAAAATAATGATAAATTAAAAGTTTGCTTAATACTCTGAAAATTGCTATATAAAATATATTTAGTTTAATCACTGCATCATTACGTGATGCATGCATTATATATAATATTACTCTATTAGTTCTATTATCACTCAACCAATAATATTATAAGCTTAACAAAAATCATAAGCACAGATAAATTCTTTTTATGCTTCACAGTGATTGCATTTGATGGAGAAAGATTATTTGCCAGTAGTCAAATAATCACACAAATAAACATGTAAGCACAATTAAATGATAAAATGAATATCAGGAAGGAAGGAAGCATGTGATACTGCATCTTAGCTTCAAAATTAAGTATTTTTAAGAGATTTTTGTAAGTGCTAGCATGAGGAAAAAGCTGCTCATATACCCTTGACTAAGTCATCACATATTATTGAGAAAACTCATTCTCTTCCACTTAATAGGAAGCTTCTGGAAAGATAAACATGTGGTTGTGATAAAGGGGATAACTGTCTTTTCAGTTTAATCAGCCAAAATCAACCCTAGAAACTAATAGGGTGACAGACCTCATAGATTGTCTTCATAGATGACTGATTAATAAAAAAGAATAGTCTGTATAACCCACAGAATACTACTGTTTTATCAAAGGAGATTTTAGTGTCCCTTTTGTGGGAAATGGATGAGATTTGCATGATTTTGCTAAGTAAAACTTGGGAAAAGTAAACTACAATTACTAGTTGGTATCAGTATTTTGTGGAACTTAAATTACTTTAGCAAACAAACTGCCAACAGACAAAAATCACTCATAAACCCACTGAAAATAATTTGATTACCAGAGCAAAAAGGGAATTGTACAGTGAGAATCCAGAGAATAGGGTTTTTTTTTTGGCTTTTGGGGTCACACCCAGTAATGTTCAGGGGTTATTCCTGACTCTGCACTCAGGAATCACTCCTGGTGGTGCTCAAGGGACCATATGGATGCCAGAGATTGAACCCGGGTTGGCCAGGTGAAGGGCAAACACCCTACTCTCTGTGCTATCGTTCAGGCCCCAGAGAAGTGTTTTTCAGAAAGATATACCACTAGAAGTTCGGTGGATGAAGTGATGACTATTAAACACATAGCTATAAGAAGTTATACCCTTGGAATTCCATAATATTGGTAACTTATTAGCTTGGAAATGCAATATTTTTTTATTAGTGTTTATTTTGTGTGTGTGTTAAATGAGTGTTTAAGAGAGAACACAGACTTCTCCAGAGCGAAAAACAGCAAAGAAACATAGCGGCCAATAGTGAAAACCATGTTCAAGGGAAAACACAGCTTTGAAGAGTAAGCTTATTTATTAGTTTTCAGTTGATAAAAATGAAAAGAGAAAACTAAGAAGAAAACTATTGGCATAACTGTCATCCCGTTGCTGATCAATTTTCTCAAGCAGGCACCAGTAACGTCTCCAGTGTGAGACTTGTTGTTACTGTTTTTGGCATATCGAATACGCCATGGGTAGCTTGCCAGGATCTACTGTGCAGGTGGGATACTCTCGGTAGCTTGCCGGGATCTCTGAGAGGGATGGAGGAATTGAACCCGGGTCTGCCGTGTGCAAGGCAAACGCCTATCCACTGTGCTATCGCTCCAGTCCATTGGCATATCTGGTTCATATATTTCAAGGTAGGCATTTTGGAAGATGCCCTGAAAGAGCTCTAGAATGCCCAGTTTAAATGCTGAGGTTATAGAATGCTTTGGATTTCATACTGAGGAATTCAATTCAAATATGTAGTTCATGGGAAAAGTCTGCATAGAGTGAGTACTGAGCTCAGAGCAAGTGGCGAGCCCTGAGCACTGCAGGGTATACTTCACTCCCAGAGAAAAAGAATATGTACAAAAGAAAACAAGAAAGAAAGTAATTTAAAAATATGTAGTTAAGATACTTTATAATATTTTCTTCATATCTAAATAAATAAATATTTTTCAATTCCATAAAATAACAATTATCTTTATTTTTCAAATATCATGAAAGTGTTAACTCAACATTAAAATGAATTTTGTCTGCCATGAAAGCAGGGGAAGGTGGGGAAGAGGGGTATACCCAGGATATCGGTGGTGGGGAATGTGCACTGGTGAAGGGATGGGTGTTTGATCATTGTGAGATTGTAACCCAAACATTAAAACTTGTAACTATCTCACAGTGATTCAATAAAGTTTAAAAAAAAAGAAAATCATAATGTTTCAACTTTTTATAATTTCAAAGAAATATCATTAAAGCACCTATTAACATCTAATTTGCCTTTTATATAAAGTACAATTACTTGATACTTGCATGTCTATGAGAGTCGGAGGAAATATATTATTAGGGCTAAGAGCAATCTAATCACAGTAAATCTGTCTTTGTTTTGTAATCTTAATAAGAAAAAACAATTATTAATAGAAAAGGATTTACTGAAGTTTTTTGTTTGGTTTTTGTTTTTGGATCACATGAGGTGGTGCTCAGGTAGTGTTCCTGGCTCAGCACTCAAGGATCATTTTTAATGTGGAACCAGGGTAAGCAACATGCAAGGTAAGTGTTCAACCAATTGTACTACCTTCCTGGTCCCAGATGGTACTGAATCTAACAAAAAGTTTTATGATTTTCTAACACTTAAAAATGCCCTACTTTTTGATAATAACTTTTAAAATACTTCCTTCCAGAAATATAATATTTAAGAATTATTTTCATAGTATATCTAATATATAAGATGGGGAACAACCGTTTTTCAGATGTATTTTTCAAGTATTTTATTTTATTTTATTTGAATCTTACCACTTGATCTTTATGTTCATCAGTTAGTACATAGTTAATCTTTATATCACTTTATAATGCTTGGGAAAAATCATGCAGACCGGGAATTCCTTTGTCAAAGAAACAGAGTTTTGCTTTCACATAGAGCAGTATGGCTGTCACTGTACAATTGTAGCATTGCTTTGAACAAGTTCTTACAGAAAGCCTCATTTGTAGTTATGGTCTTGACTTTTCTGAAATGCTCACATGAAAGTCTAACTCAGAAAATGTAATTACTCTTTCATTTTTCTAACAAACATTGTTTCTGTCAGCTATTCAATTCATTTTCTGATAATTTTGTTGATTTGTTTTAATGAGATATTTGATAAGTGACAATACAATTATAGTGTGCTAAATCTCTTTTTCAAACTTTACTAATTAGTTTCAATTGTAGGCTTTAATGTTTGCTCCTGACAGTGGAAAAATCTTTCAATGCCTTTATTCTCTAATATTTTTCACTGTATTAGAAATGATACATACCAACTCATTTCCACAATTCTGGCAAATAAAGCAACTCAATGAATGATAATTGCAGTTATTAGCAATCATTTTAACTAATACATAACTTAATTTGTAGAGCTTGCCATTCATTTATTCAATTTCATTAGAAAAAAATCTATGTCAAAAATGTCAGTATTATCAAGTACAATTCAAATCATTTTGTACCTGTGTCATAAGAATAATAAATATGAATAAAATTTCATTTATAATGATCATTCCTATAATAATTTATTCAGTCATTTTATTGCATAATATGCCCTCATAATTGGCAAGAAAAATCAACTACTTTGTGAATGTGGCAAAGACCAAGGAACAAAATGTCATGAGCTTAAAAGTCTGAATCTGAATAAATCATAAAAGGAGTTTAAAATAAATTCTAGGTTGGCATTTTCAGTAAATATAAACCATATATTGTACAACTAATTTATTTTTAGTTTTACAATAGGTATACAACTGTATTATTAATAGCTAATTATGAAAATCATAATTTTTTATAAGTTTGAATATTGAGTGAGCTTTCATTGTATTTAAATAAATGAATGAGTTGAATACAAATGGTATTTAGTAGGCATTCTGCTTAGCCTATATTCTGCATTTCTTTGAAGAATTATCTTGTCAGAAACAAGATTCGAGTCTTCTCCTCTGGTTGCTTTATCATGATTCTAACAAGTATTTTTTTTTTTTGGTTTGGTGGCCACAACCACAACAATGTTCAAGGGTTATGCCTGTCTGTGCACTTGAATTACTCCTTACAAGCTTAGGGTGCCATGCTGGGCACCATATCAAGAAATCAAAGGCCAGTAGGCTATGTGCAAGACAAATACCTTATGATTAGCACTGTCTCTTCAGTCTCTCTAAAAACAATATATTGTGCACTTAATATTTACCCTATACTATTCTTCATTTGCTAGTAATAAAATCAAATAGCCCTTACTAATGTGAAACGTACATCTTTGAGAATCAAGAAATATCAATATGAGAGTCATAAATTGGGTGGTATGATGTAAAATGCAAGAACAATAGACGAGATCAGGCGCATTCAGGGTGGTATGGCCATAGACAACAAGAACAATAGAAAGATTAAAGTAAGCAGAATTACATGTGCAGTAGGGAAAGTAAAGAAAAAGCTTGCAGTTTTGTATTGAGTTCTTGGGTAGATCTCATGCAGGATGTGAGATATCAGATCAGATATCTGATAAAAAAAATCTCTCAGTTGATGAAACAGTTTAGTTCATAATGGCTATAAAATGTATTTGTCAGGACAGTTGGGGAACAGGGCCAGGGAGTAAGCGGAAAGCAAACTTTTCTTGCAGTAGAGGCTCATAGATTAAAAATAAATGGTTCTGATTCTTAAGGAAGAGATTATCTCTAAATTATAAAACAAAAACCAAAAAGAGAACAAAAGCATCTGAGTGATACATAACTAAAAGAACTTCTGAGAGAAAAACAGTAGAAAGGCTGATCTCAGTTCGAAGAGTAACTGAGAAGTTAACTGTGTCAGGACTGGAAGGAGACAGTAGGAGACCAGTTCTTTTAATGAAAGTAATATGTAATAACATATAGCATTCTATATTTAAATTATATAATCCGTTGATTTTATGCATTCTATATTGCAATATAGAACTACTATAGTATAAAAAATAACTGTCATGTAATGTGTTAGCATTTATCATTTTTAAGAGTTAGTACAAGTAATATCATTTCTCTTTGCAGCTTTAAATTTCATGATAAAAGTATTTTTGTCTAAAATTGTTATGACGTGCATTAGATAAATTCTTAGATTTAGTAGAGGCTGTATATCTCCTGTGCTCTAATGCATGATATACTTTGGCTTTAGGTAGAAAGCCCTATCACATTAAAGGGTCTTTCCTGAGGACATGCCCTTCCATCCTATACCCATAAGCTTTCTGTAATACAGTAAAATGAAAAATAAAATTAACAACAAACTTAAAAGATCAAAGTTTACTAGAAATTCCAAGCACATTATTGGATGGTAATTGACAAGTTATTGCTGATGAAGAGCAATAATTTACAATAAAACCATAAGTGTTAGCACTATCATCAACATGTTTCTATGCTAATAAAAAAAAGATCAAAATTTTCTGCACTGACTGAGAAAATCTTAACATTTTCCTCAATGTAATATATTTTGTAATATATTAATATGTAATGTATTAATATATTATGTAATAGATTGTGTAATATATTAATATGTAATATAGCTTTCTTCCTGATTCCAGGCATTAAACTTCTGTTTCCACAGACCATTTGTAAGGGCTCAATACTGAGCGCTTTGTAAGATAACTTATTTGAAGTGTGTCTTCTTAGTTTTGCAATCCAGCAATATATTTCTAGGGAAATGGGGAACAAGCATCTTTTAGAACTGTAAACATTAAGGGGATAAGCACCTTATCTCCCTATTTCCTTGGGAAGTTAGGAATCTACACTCTGAAGGGCCCTTGCTCCAAAATGTATAAATCTATCTCCTGTCAAAAAGACAGGAAAGAAAGTTTACATTCTTTTTGAGCAAAGCAGATTGTCAAACACAGATGGCCAATATTATATCCCTCATTCCAATGCATTAATCTAATATGTACTTTTAGGCACCTCCCTAAAGAAACACAGTTTTCCTTATATTTTATAGAAAGGAATAGGAAAGGTGTATCTGCTTATAGCTTCTGGGTTAACTAAGGTCTTAAATAGGATAGAACTGATGAAACTCAAGTAGGAAAACTTTTGTGAGATTTCCATGGATTATGACAAATAGTTTTACTTATACATAATTAACTTATGCATTCTTCTCATTTTAGTGGGATGAGTGATACACAGTGGGTAAGGAGTTTGCCTTGCATGTGGCCAACCTGGGTTTAATTTTTCTGTCTCTTTTGGAGAGCCAGGCAAGCTACTGAGAGTATCCCGCTTGCACAGCAGAGCCTGGAAAGCTACCCATGAAATATTCGATATGCCAAAAACAGTAACAAGAAGTCTCACAATGAAGATGTTACTGGTGCCCACTCAAGCAAATTGATGAAGAGCAGGACGACAGTGCTATAGTGCAGTGCTACAGTTATATAATGAATAAAGCTATCTGCTTAATTTTAAAAGATCACTTTTGATTTAGGGAATGATTTTAGGAAAGCATTCCTTAATAAAAGCTGGTAGCAGTGAGGTTCAATCAACTGTCAACTTCATGTCCAATAAGTTCAAGGGATAAAAATGTTCTGAGTTAGCATTTATGTATAATATTTGCTGAAATCAGAATAAATACATTACAAATTTTAGAAATGCGACTTTATGCTGAAAGACATCACAAACTGCAATGTCTAAGTATAAAAGTATTCATAGTTGGAAAATCTCAAAACTATATGTAGTTTTAACATTATAAGGATGTTTTCCCTCTAACTTATTCAAAATTCAGAAGTATTCCCATATTTGGAGTGAGATATATGGAAATATTTCTAAAGATGTGTACATTGAATATTCCTTGTTACGAATACGATTTGAAATTAATAAATTAGTATGTGAAAAGATGTACAGTCTAGATTAGTATGACATGCATCAAAAAAGAGATGGATACTAAGAAATTACTATAGCCTGAGATAAAGCTTTACTTTCAAAAGAAGATTCAAAAATGTTTTTAAAAAGGAGCAAAATTTCAGTCAACCCACAACCCACTGTTGCTATGTTCTTATGTAGTTATCAACATTTCTTACATCTTCTATAGACTTCTTGCTCCCTTCTTCTACTCATATGCAGAAAGGTCTCCTTCAAGAGACCTCTACATTAAAATTATATGACAATAGTAATAACATATTTTTGGAAGACTCATTCAGGCACCTATAACAACAGATTTTCTATGTTGTATTTATTCATTTCTATAAAACCACATCATCATATTATTCGTATTGAAATAAAAAGTTTTGTTATTAGTCACATTAAAGAAAATAGGATTATTTCAATGAAGCATTGATCCTAGAGCTAGTACCGTTATGTTCATATATGTCTATGCGATTGGACAAGTTGTTGGCATTCTGTGTCCCACTTTCTTTATGTTTAAAGAAAAAAATAACTGAACTGTGGATATAGTACTATGGGTAAGGTGCTTGCCTTACATATGGCTCACTGGGTTTAATACATGCACCACACGTGGTCACCAACACACCTGCTGGAGTACAGGTGCAGTGTCAGAAGTAAAACTTCAACACAATGTGTTGTGGCCCCCAAATTAAGAAAAAGATTCATGAAAATGACTCTTCTAAAGTGCATTTCAATTTTCTTGTATTAAGAATGTAGCTCAGTGGTAGCTGAGTGTAGCATTTGACTTTTGATGTGTGGGACCCTGGATTCAACCTCTAGTACTACAAATAAAATAAAAACAAAACCAACAATGATATATTTCTAAAAGCAAAATAAAATGTAATTTTAAGCAAACTCACACAGTAGCATAGTCATATCATTCACCCACATGTTACGGATAAAAAGACTACATGCATGCTCCCATTCGGAATTTTACAGAAAATAGAAATATATTCCTTAAAATGAAAAAAAAACCATTTTCTGAGAATTATAGGGTTGTTATACACCAAAAGTTTCACCCCAACTCAATAGTAACAAGAAGCTATCTACCAACTTTGTGGTCCACATAATCCAAATAGAACATTTGGATTTAAATTTAAGTTGACACTCTTCCCGCTGCCGTCTGCGTCTCCCGAGTTTCTGATGTCACTCCCTGCTCGCCCGGCGCACCCCGTCTCCCCAACCGGCTTGTAACTGCGCACGTCCATCAGGTACGAGGACCATCCCTCGGCCACGCCCTCCCGTCCCCCCCATCAACAGGAAGACACTGGGGGTGTGGCCTGTGTCTTAGTGGGCGTGGTCTAAAAGTGGGCGTGGCCTCCTATCAGAGCGGCCAACGCTAACGCGGCCGCAGTTATTCTTTGCTACCTCAGCTCAATCCGTACTGTGTATTCCTTTGAAAACTCACTTTTGCGATCTCAAACATTTACGCAAAATAGCCATTAGCTTAGGCTGACAGTATAAAAGCTATCAGTGAATAAGGGAAGTTTAGCACAATCGGAGCCCCTTCTTCCCACAAAAAGGAAGAGGAATAAATAACTACAAGGTTCCAACTCTGCACTTCCGTGACAATATGAAGAAGCAGCGAAAATCCCCTCCACGAAGAGAGGGAGAAGAAAAGATACTAGAAACCTCAAAAGAGTCTCCCAACATCTACGACCTCTCAGATAAACAATTCAGAGAGGAAATATGGAGGAGAGTCGACCTACTCCAAGCAACTATGGAACAGACTTCCAACAAATTAAGGGAGGAGATGAATGAAGCGCTGGAACGGTCTACCAAGAAAATACAGGAAGAAATGAGAGCAGAAATGAGAGCAGAAATTTCAAACCTTCGAACGGAAGTCTCACAAATAAAGGAATCGGTAGATGAAATAAAAATCTCACTAGATGCCCTCAACAGCAGAATGACTACAGCCGAAGACAGAATCAGCGAGCTTGAGGATGAGCTGCAGAAAGCTTACAGACAGCAACAAATAATGGCCAAAGACCTCAAAATGGCTATAGAGCGAATCAGAGCCCTGGGGGATGACTTCAAGAGGAACAACATAAGAATCATTGGAGTACCAGAACCACAGGGAAGTAACCCCAATGAAAAAAACATAGTCAAAGACATCATCGCTAAGAAATTCCCAGAGCTGGAGAAGGCAGGCATCCAGATACAAGAAGTCCGAAGAGTGCCAGCAAAAAGAGACCCAAATAAAAAGACTCCAAGGCATATCATAGTCAGAATGGCGGATGCTGTAGATAGAGACACAATTCTACAAGTAGCAAGGTCAAAGAGGGAAATCACATACAAAGGAGCACCCCTCAGATTTACGGCCGATCTGTCAGAAGAAACCCTCCGAGCCCGAAGACAATGGTGGGACATAGTGAAAAAACTCAACGAAATGAATGCCTCACCAAGAATACTTTATCCAGCTAAACTCTCACTCAAACTCGAAGGAACCATACACTATTTCTCGGATAAACAACAGCTCAGGAACTTCATAGACTCAAAACCAATCTTGAAAGAAGGTCTAAAGGGGCTACTGTAAGACAAGGAGGAGCCCCATAAGAACAACAAATCCCACAGAAAGATGACACAAAACCACATCACAATAATCTCTCTCAATGTCAATGGCCTAAATGCACCTATCAAGAGACACAGAGTGGCTAAATGGATCCGGAAATTAAACCCAACATTCTGTTGCCTGCAAGAAACACACCTGAACAAACAGAGTAAACATAGACTCAAAGTCAAAGGATGGAAAACAATCCTCCAAGCAAACAACCCCCTTAAAAAAGCTGGAGTGGCCATCCTGGTATCCGACAACATAGATTTCAGGATGAAAAAGATCAAAAGGGACAGCGAAGGTCATTTTCTGTTTATCAAGGGATATGTACAACAGGAAGAAATCACACTCTTAAACGTATATGCTCCTAACAAACGACCGGCTAAATATTTAAAACGACTCCTAACAGACTTCAAAGAGGACATCACTAACAGCACAATTGTAGTCGGAGACTTCAATACGGCCTTATCGCCTCTAGATAGATCCACAAGAACAAAACTCAACAAGGAAACACTGACTCTGAATGAAGAAATTGAAGAGAGAGGCCTAATAGACCTATACAGGGCCTTACACCCCAAAAAGAAAGAATACACATTCTTTTCCAGTGCACATGGAACACTTTCAAAAATAGACCATGTACTGGGCCCCAGAACATACCTCAATAGAATCGGAAAAATAGAAATTGTATCAACCATCTTTTCAGACCATGATGCGCTGAAGATAGAAGCTAACCACCCACAAATACGGAAAATCAAATCAAACACCTGGAAATTAAACAATTCCATGTTGAACAATGAGTGGGTCAAGAAGGAAATCAAGGAAGAAATCAAAAGATACTTAGAAACAAATGAGAATGAAGACACGAGCTACCAAAACCTATGGGACGCAGCTAAAGCCGTGTTAAGGGGAAAATTTATAGCTCTCCAAGCATTCCTCAGGAAGGAAGAAAGGACCCACATAGATAGCTTGACTTCACGACTCAAGACCCTAGAAAAGGACCAGAAAAAGGACCCCAAACCACACCGAAGGAAAGAAATAATAAAAATTAGAGCAGAAATTAATGACATCGAAACCAAAAAAACAATCCGAAAGATCAATGAAACAAAGAGTTGGTTCTTTGAGAAAATAAATAAGATTGATAAACCGCTAGCAAGTCTCACAAAGAAAGAAAGAGAGAAAACTCTAATAAATCGAATCAGAAATGAAAAGGGGGACATCATAACAGAAACCAGTGAGATTCAAAAGATCATTAGAGACTACTTTGAAGGTCTTTACGCCACAAAAAAGGAGAACGTAAAAGAAATGGATGGATTCCTTGATTCCTACAATCTCCCAACACTGAAGAAAGAAGACCTGGAATACCTGAATAGACCCATCAATGTTAAGGAAATTGAAACAGTAATCAAAAACCTCCCCAAAAACAAAAGCCCAGGCCCAGATGGTTTCACTGGCGAATTCTTCCAAACATTTAAAGAAGACCTGCTGCCTGTTTTCCTCAAACTTTTCCAGGAAATTGAAAAAACAGGAACTCTCCCAAACAGTTTCTATGAAGCACATATCTCCCTAATACCAAAAGCAAACAAAGACACCACTAAGAAAGAAAATTACAGACCAATTTCCCTGATGAACACCGATGAGAAGATCCTCAACAAAATACTAGCAAATAGGATCCAACAACTCATCAAAAAGATCATACATCACGACCAAGTGGGATTCATCCCAGGGATGCAAGGATGGTTTAACATTCGGAAATCAATCAACATAATCCAGCATATCAACAAAAGTAAAGATAAAAACCATATGATCATATCAATAGATGCAGAGAAAGCATTTGACAAGATCCAACATCCTTTCATGATGAAAACCCTCGCCAAAATGGGGTTTGGAGGAACTTTCCTCAAGATAGTCGAAGCCATCTATCACAAGCCTACGGCAAGCATTATCCTCAACGGGGAAAAACTAAGGGCCTTTCCTCTGAGATCAGGCACAAGACAAGGATGCCCACTCTCACCACTCCTCTTCAATATAGTACTGGAAGTACTTGCGATAGCTATTAGACAAGAAAAAGAGATTAAGGGCATCCAGATAGGAAGGGAAGAAATCAAACTCTCACTATTTGCAGACGACATGATACTATATGTAGAGAAGCCTAAAACCTCTACTAAGAAACTCTTAGAAACAATAGACTTATACAGTAAAGTTGCAGGCTACAAAATCAATACCCAAAAATCCATGGCGTTCATATATGCAAACAATGAGGCAGAGGAAAGGGACATGAAAAAAGCAATCCCATTCACAATCGTGCCCCAGAAAATCAAGTACCTCGGAATCAGCTTAACCAAGGAAGTAAAAGACCTTTACAAAGAAAACTACATAACGCTACTCCATGAAATCAAAGAGGACATGAGGAAATGGAAACATATACCCTGCTCGTGGATAGGGAGAATCAATGTTGTCAAAATGGCAATACTCCCTAAAGCATTATACAGATTCAATGCGATCCCTATAAATATACCCATGACATTCTTCAAAGAAATGGATCAAGCAATCCTAAAATTCATATGGAATAACAAATGTCCAAGGATAGCTAAAACAATTCTTGGGAAAAAGATGATGGGAGGCATCACCATCCCCAACCTCAAACTTTACTACAAAGCAGTAACAATTAAAACAGCATGGTACAGGAACAAAGGAAGAGCCGTAGACCAATGGAACAGGGTGGAATATCCCTATACACAACCCCAAATGTATGACCATCTAATCTTTGATAAGGGAGCAAGAGATGTGAAGTGGAGCAAGGAAAGCCTCTTTAACAAATGGTGCTGGCACAACTGGACAACCACATGCAAAAAAATGGGTTTAGACCTTGACCTGACACCATGCACAAAAGTCAGATCAAAATGGATTAAAGACCTCAACATTAGACCACAAACCATAAGGTACATTGAAGACAAGGTCGGCAAAACCCTCCACGATATTGAAGATAAAGTTATCTTCAAAGGTGACACGGAACTAAGCAATCTAGTAAAAAAAGAGATCAACAAATGGGACTACATTAAACTAAAAAGCTTCTGCACCGCAAGAGATACAGTGACCAGAATCCAAAGACTATCCACAGAATGGGAAAGGATATTTACACAATACCCATCAGATAAGGGGTTGATATCAATGGTATATAAAGCACTGGTTGAACTCTACAAGAAGAAAACATCCAACCCCATCAAAAAATGGGGCGAAGAAATGAACAGAAACTTTACCAAGGAAGAAATACGAATGGCCAAAAGGCACATGAAAAAGTGCTCTGCATCACTAAGCATCAGAGAGATGCAGATCAAAACAACCATGAGATACCACCTCACACCACAGAGACTAGCACACATCCAAAAGAACAAAAGCAACCGCTGTTGGAGAGGATGTGGGAAGAAAGGGACCCTTCTTCACTGCTGGTGGGAATGCCGACTGGTTCAGCCCTTCTGGAAAACAATTTGGACGACTCTCAAAAAATTAGATATTGAATTCCCATTTGACCCAGCAATACCACTGCTGGGAATATATCCCAGAGAGGCAAAAAAGTACAATCGAAACAACATCTGCACATGTATGTTCATCGCAACACTGTTTACAATAGCCAGAATCTGGAAAAAACCCGAATGCCCCAGAACGGATGACTGGTTGAGGAAACTTTGGTACATCTATACAATGGAATACTATGCAGCTGTTAGAAAAAAGGAGGTCAAGAATTTTGTAGTTAAGTGGATGGGCATGAAAAGTTTCATGCTGAGTGAAATGAGTCAGAAAGAGAGAGACAGACATAGAAAGATTGCATTCATCTATGGTATATAGAATAACAGAGTGGGAGACTAACACCCAAGAACTGTAGAAATACGTACCAGGAGGTTGACTCCATGGCTTCGAGGCTGGCCTCACGTTCCGGGGAAAGGTCAGCTCAGAGAAGCGATCACCAACTACATTGTAGTCGAAGGCCATGTGGGGGAAGGGAGTTGCGGGCTGAATGAGGGCTAGAGACTGAGCACAGCGGCCACTCAACACCTTTATTGCAAACCACAACAGCTAATTAGAGAGAGAAAACAGAAGGGAATGCCTTGCCACAGTGGCAGGGTGGGGTGGGGGGGAGATGGGATTGGGGAGGGTGGGAGGGACACTGGGTTTACGGGTGGTGGAGAATGGGCACTGGTGAAGGGATGGGTTCCCGAACTTTGTATGAGGGAAGTATAAGCACAAAAGTGTATAAATCTGTAACTGTACCCTCACGGTGATTCTCTAATTAAAAATAAATAAATTTAAAAAAAATAAATAAATAAATTTAAGTTGACAATGAAATACCAAGGCCTGTTATAAAAATACACTCTTTTAAAAGTCTGAAAAAATTAAATAAGATCCAAGTCTCAATATAAAGTCCTCATTATAATGAATTAGAAAGATATCACAATATCAGTAAGAGATACCAACACCATAATCAAAGTTATACATTACAGTTAATCCCAAATGGACAACGTATAGCAGGTTTATCTCATAGGACTCGGTACAGATGCCAGCTAATGATTTACACATCCTGCTTAGGGCCGGGTTATCAGTAGGGGTAGGTGGTCATGGTCACATCCCTCATCCTCAGCCAGAGTGCCTATGTGTGGGGAGTGCTGGAGTGAGCCCCAGGGCCTTTGTAAACAGGGCCTGCACTTACTTCCAGGGACAGGGGATTTGGTCAAAGTCTCAGGCTATTTGCTGAGACCTCAACATAAAATATCACTGTCACTGTCACTGTCATCCTGGTGCTCATTGATTTGTTCGAGCAGGCAACAGTAACTTCTCTCATTGAGAAACTTATTGTTACTGTTTTTGGCATATCCAATACGCACAGGTAGCTTGCCAGGCTCTGCCTCGCAGGCTCGATACTCTGAGTACTTGCTGGGCTCTCAGAGAGGGGCGGAGGAATCTAACTCAGGTTGGCTGCGTGAAAGGCAAACGTCCAACCCCTGTGCTATCGCTCCAGCCCAACATGAAAAATATACACTTTTATAAACAAATTTGTGCAAATAAAAAATGTAGTTAATGAATAAAACATTTGTCACACTGCCTGACATAGAATAAATATAACAAATGCCACTTAAAATGAAAAAAATCATAAAACTACCATACAACAACTGTACTACTGGTAGTTTCAGCTAGAGAAAAATTCACACACAAATATGCATGCAAATGTTTTAATAGACTAAAATTGAAAACAGTTCAGTTGTTCCTGAGTGAATTGATAAAAAAACAATGGCATTGCCACATCATGGAAATCTATAGAGTATTAGTAGTAAAAAAAAAAACCTTTATGAACATTTATTGAAAGACACAAGGTAAAAAAAAGTTAATTATAAACTTTGCGTATTATTAACCCATATATGTAACCATTTTAGACTACAAAAGACCTTATAAACCCAGAAAATATACCGGAAGTTGCCATCTATTAATAAATGGGAGCTGAGTAATTTTTTAAAGACAACATGAGTGATATTTGTGATAGATAAACCTGCCTTGGCTGCTTTAATAGCAATATCTTGGAGTGATTTTTAAAAATTTCAAAAATAACTGGCCTGGATATGTAGTTGAATAATTGCGTCTATATATTACATTTACATGTATGATTCAATAGCAACCACACCAAAATAATTGAAAATAAAAGAAAGATAAAATCAGATGGAAATTGCGGGCCATAGCAGCTAAATAGAGAGAGATAACAGAAGGGAATGCCCTGCCACAGTGGCAGGGTGGGGTGGGAGGGAGATGGGATTGGGGAGGGTTGGAGGGATGCTGGGTTTACTGGTGGTAGAGAATGGGTACTGGTGAAGGGATGGGTTCCCGAACTTTGTATGAGGGAAGTATAAGCACAAACGTGTATAAATCTGTAACTGTACCCTCACGGTGATTCACTAATTAAAAATAAATAAATTAAAAAATATATATATATATCACTCAAATTTTTTCACAAAGATTTAATATACACATAAAATTGTATACTTATAGTTAATGTTTCCTAGTATTAACAAGAAAATGACTTAAACTTTGTTTTATATCAGTGTAAAATGTAAAAATAGTCAAGGTTTTTTTAAAGCTGTATATCAAACTCTCTCTTCATGCTTTATGTATTAATATATATTTAACTGTAATATAATCTTATGAAGCAGATGTCTTATTATCCCAATTTTATAAAGCATAGAAATGTAAGCAACTTTCCTAGAAAAATTAATATAATACATCTTGGATTTGTGTGTTTATTTATCTACTTAATCGTGTTTCTCATTCTCCTGGTGAATTTGCCCCTTTGAATCTTTTTCCTTTCTGTGGCCCTGGTACTACTGTTTGGTTTCCTAATCTCATGCTGTAAACCCCATTTGTGTAATTTACACCTAAGGCCCCTTTGAACGTCTTGGGCCCACAGTTATATGAATCCTGGTTGAGAAATGTTGAAATATAATAAGTTATTTTTCTACAAAGTGAAACTCCTAAGGCATTATATACCTAAAATGGATAATAGGTCAATGATAGCAATTACCACTATTGTAAAAAAGAATTTCAGGTTGAGAATAAGAGGCACTCAAAAGGTTTGTTAAATATATGTATAAGTACATTCTTCTGAAATTGTTCAATTAATGAATATAAACCTTATAAAATATGATATGCAAAAATTCTTATCTCTGTCTTTTATATGGCTTGTCCTAGGTCCATTTTTATAGAATGATTTATTTTATATTATCAATGTTTAATTATTTAATATCCAATATGAAGACTTCAGAAGTATCTTTAAATTACTATTATAGAACCCATTATTTTAAACCAAATGGGATAAAATTTACACATTTTCAAACAAAATGACTATTTCCAATAAGTTACCAATATTTATTTTTCTATAAACATCTCCCAAAGCAAAAGAAAAACATTCTCAAAAAATTGAGAATCTTTAGATACCACCTAGTGTAATTCAATATTTTGGATTAATTAAATATATAAAACTTATTTTTGAAATTCTATAAAAATCCCCTACCTTTTGAAAGTATGCAAAAGTAAAGTGCCAAAAAAATTCAACTTAATACATAGCTTTGATTTAGAATCAAGAAGAGACATATAAGTAAAACAAGCACACAGATATTTCTCAATGGAGGAAATGAAGAACAAATTGAAAAGACAAATAAGGGGCATAACTACAAGTAAAGAAAATCTTCTATGAGCTTAAAAAAATTGTTCCTAATTGTATTCCAGGTTTCTAAACTTTTAATAAAATCTTTGCTAAAGAAGAGAGATAAAATACTGTGTTTGGAAGTATTTTCTAACATGTGTTGTAATATCTAACCCCTTCTAACTAATACTGCCTTCTAGAAGGGCAGAAACTGGGAGAGGGCTAAGATGTAAGTGGAAATACAGCATAGGGGACCTTTAATGCCCTTATTTGATATACAGTGTTTTCCTTTCACCTGAACTGCATTATTCCTCACCTCTGGTCTTATTCAGCATTTCCAAGGGCTAGTAAAACTTTTTAACCTACTAATGAAAAAAAGTCAATAGAACTGGAACATTTGATAATAAAGAAAGCCCGTTCTATTAATCCACAAAGTGAATTGCTGAGGATAACTTACACACCTGCTTCCACCTATCCTGTAGTCTTTTCATTATAGGACTTTGGAAAGAAATAACACCCTATCAAGGCTTCTTCCCTTTTTCTTCCTTTCCATTGTTTTTCTCTTTTCTTCTTCTTTTTTGTTTTCTTAGTGATATTGTGGGGGTCATTCGCAGCAATGTTGGGGACCATCTGGGTCATATACAGTATTAAACTTCAATTTCTTTACTGTTTGATCTAGCTATCACTTTCATAGTAAAGCAGGTTTTCGCATATTTGTTTTACAAGTTTTCTTGTAACCTCTGTGATATAAGATGTCTCTCAAGATATTGAAGAATAGGCGGGAAATTTTTACACAAAAATGGAACAGAAGAAAGAAATTTTGTTTTAAAAGACTGCCACTTACGTAGGAAAACATAGATTCCACTCAAGGCGCAACGCAACTTATATGTATAAAAGATCAGGTCTAAACTAGCAGAAAATGTTAATGAGAATATAAAGATAAAAATTTTCTAAAACTCAATAGGTTGAGGGACTTTTTGGGATTAGGAAGCAAAAAAAGAGCTTGAAATTTTTAATTTGACATTTTTTTATGATTTCCTTCAGAGATCAACCACTTGGCATTAATTGGAGCAAGAAAAAAACCTTAGAAATATCTTTGTATTGATAAGTGCTCTAGATTGCACAATGGGGTCGTCTTTCATTTACAGCCACCTTTTCTTTCATTACTATACACAAAAAATAGACGTATGAAATTTATTTTCCATTTTCTGTACATGTACACGCTTATTGCATTTTCCTCAGTTGTGCATGTTCAACTCCCCATGCTTTATAAATATGTGCAACAATCCCTGAAAACCTGAAATGATATTGAATTCTTTTTCTAACACCATAATAAAACTGAATTCCTATTTCTCCATTTTGGGAGGTTTATTTACTTTTGAGCTATACCTGGCAGTGTTCAGGGGCTTATTTCTGGCTTCTAACTCAGGAGTTACTCCTAGTGATGCTCAGAAGACCCTATGTAATGTTGGGATTGAACCAGGGCTGACTGCATGAAGTCCAGGCATGTTAATTCCTGTGCTATTCTCTGGGCCATCTACCTCCTCATTTGGAAATTATTTCTTTATTTTGGATTGAATAGACAAGCTTCTCAAGTTGTTTTATCACAATTCTATGTTTTTAAGTCACTTACCAGCTCTTTCTCTCCTTTTATAAAAAAAAAATAAAATGATATACAGTACAACACATGAGTGTTATAAAAGTCCTGGCAGCATAGCTGAAATTTCAGATACAGGGTTAAAAACATAAATCTTAATTCAACAAGGATCATCAAGGTTGGTTGGCAAATAGATTAATATAAGATGAATAAGTAATTACAAAAATAACAATATGATCATCTCCTATGTACCAGTAAAGAACCAGTAAAATGAAATAACTTCTAGAGACAGATTGTCACTTTCTTTAAAAGATTATTACTAAAACAGAATGGACATTGTTAGTAGAAACAGTAGGTCAATTATAAAGAGTAATTAAGAGAGGCAAGCTAAATATGAGAAACAAAGGCAAAACAAAGGTCTCTGGAAATATTGGATATGTAATGTAAATTTTTGTGTATTATATTATTATTAAGAATGAATTTTATTTTTAAAATATTACTAAGGGAAAAGTTGTCTTGAGGCCTCATCTCGCAATTCTCAGGGGTTACTTCTGGCTCTGCAATCAGGAATCACTCTTGGAAGTGCTCAGGGAACCATATGAATGCCAAGGATTAAAATTGGTGTTGACCTGCATGCAAGACAAGTGTCATGTGTATTTTCACTCTGGCTCCGAAAATTTAATTTTTTTTTAAAAAAAGGGTGACCAATGCAAGTACCAAAGGCAAGAACCCCAAAACTTCTCACACAAAAAATATTAAGAGAATTCATTAATAAAGGATAAAAATTAAAAATCAGTTTGTTAGTAAATATAGAATTTATATAAATTATTCATATACCAGGAAGCATACTATCAAGCAAGTCTAAAGGTTAACAAAACAGCTGTGTAAAATGACAGGTGTTTTTAGGTTAGGAGATTTAAACAACTCCTTTATCCATAGTTTTTCCAGTGTGAGATAAA
The DNA here is from genome assembly GCF_027595985.1 of Sorex araneus. NCBI lineage: Eukaryota > Metazoa > Chordata > Mammalia > Eulipotyphla > Soricidae > Sorex > Sorex araneus. The sequence continues at coordinate 226,342,440 of NC_073313.1, read as the reverse complement.
GAGATTAGATCATTTTGGTCAAGAAGATTCTTTGCCTGCTTTCTGTCCAGATGAGACCCTGAGCGGCTGTTGGATATCACTGGTTCATCCTTGCTCCCCTTGCCCAAGGAGCTTAGGTTTATCAATCACACCCATCAAAGTGCTCCCGAGTCACTCCCATTCCTTTGTTTATCTGTAACCACTTCTACCAGTTTATCTGCTCTTCCTCTAATCAAATTCTGTTAATTGGTAAGGTCAGAACTTCCTAGGACACTGAATATTATAACATTGCCTTTCTCTCCTCTTTATGCCTTTTGAATAATTTACTTTAAAGCTATGTCTTTTTTGTATAGACACAAGAAGACAATACAAAATGATTAATATTATGAATTCTTATATGTTTGCTGGCTGAGGAGAAGAGAAACACATTCATGGGACTCCGCCTTTGGGTGGATCCTCCTGCTGAAAGAGAATTAAGTCCTAGGAGAAGCATCCCCTGAGGGAAAGAAACCTTACCCTATTGCTGACCACACCTATGTGTATGCCCCAACCCCCTCATGCTGTGGAGATTTAACTAGGCTGTAAGAGTGGGTTAGGGGGCCAGATCCACGGGGGCTAGATCCACAGATCGAGAGAGAGAGAGAATGAACTAGGATGGGGGAGAAAGAAGCAGGAGGAGAATCGGAGGAGAATGGAGATGGACATGAAATAAACCGATCAAGCAACAAGTTTGGCCTTCTTCCTTCCTTCACCTGCCTCGTCGCCCGCGCTCCTTTTCTTTTTATTTTTACACAAGCGGCCACACATGAATGTCTCCTATGTTCCTGAGCGACCATGATCCCGAAGATGCACTAACTACTTTCAGCACTCTGTGGCTTCTTGCAGCAATGCCTCTAGACTGTGAACTAAGCTACGGCCCCATGTCACCCCAGTAGGGGAAAGGTTTTTCCTCTCTCGGCCTTTCCTTTCGGTTGTGGCATGGTGACTGCCATTTTATAAGGCCCACTAAACAGAGGTATGACTTTCAGTAATGCAACTTCCAGCAGAAATTTCTCTGGACTTGATTACTAAATACTAGAAATCCAAAACCTCATATGCTCTTCATTCTCAGCAATGGAAAACACATCATCAAATGATGCCTTTTAGGCAGGTCTGATTGTTGAGGGAAAATTCCAAATAATAATATCAAGTTTTCTTTTGAAATATTGAATGTAATCAAAGTAAAGAGAGATTAAAGTGAAAATCATCAGCCACACAGGCAGGGGGTGGGGTAGGATGGGAGGTATACTGGGGTTCTTGGTGGTGGAACATGTACACTGGTGAAGGGATGGATGTTTGATCATTGTATGACTGACACTTAAACCTGGAAGCTTTGTAACTTTTCTCATGGTGATTCTATTAAAAAAATAATAAATTTAAAAATATAGAAGATTCTTTACATAAGGAGATTTTCTTTACACATAAAAATGTCTCATAGAAAAGGGGAACATCTATCATGCTTTCAGAGGCTCTGTAAAACAGCCCTATGTCATAAACATGTATATATGTACATATGTAATGCATGTGTAGAACATATATATGCATAAAATAACATAGTTTATATGCTACTTATATAATATACATTTATAGCATGTAGGTATACACACACACACATATATATATATATATACACACACATATATATATATAACTTGGGGCTCTTGCAATAGCACAGTGGGTAGAATGTTTGCCTTGCACGCAGCTGACCTGAGTTTGATTCCTCCACCTCCTCTTGGAGAGCCCGGCAAGCTACCAAGAATATCTCGCCCACATGGCAAAGCCTGACAAGCTCCCCATGGCGTATTCGCTATGCCAAAAACAGTAACAACAAGTCTCACAATTGAAACGTTACTGGTGCCTGCTCGAGCAAATCGATGGACAACGATATGACAGTTATATTTGAAAAAGAAATAGCAACCAAATTAACTGTGATAAATAGATAACTTGAAATATATAATTCTGTTACTGGACAATAGTCTAGAGCAGTCCTTAGTTATACGGGAGGCCCAGAGGAGCTCCTGCTTATCCCTGAAACTTAAGGAAAATAACGAAGAACATCTTGAGCACTGCTTTTAGTATAACAGTCACCTACGAGTACTTATCTCCTGTTGCACTGAAACTCAGGAGACTAACAGCACCCAAGCTAAGACATGATTTAACACTTTCAGGTATAGAACATGATGTGACAATTGTTTGAACTACCCGCTCCAAAGCCCACCTCCTCCAAGAAAAGGTTTTATTTACTGATTATATATCTGTATATATAATTAATATATGTAGTTATATGATATATAATCTCTTTTCATTTTTTTTTTGTTTTTTACAGTCACACCTGGAAATTCTCAGGGGTTAGTCCTGGGCCTAGACTTAGAAATTACCACTGGAAACATTGGAATTTCTCTGGGACCATAGAGTATGCTGGGAATTTAATCACACGCAAGATCGACCACATGCAAGACAAATGCCCTACCCACTGTACTATTTCTCCATCCCTGAGGAAAGATTTCAAGGACAAGATACATTGAAAAGTAAAAATTGATCAAGGAGTTAGTATTCACTCAAGGTGTGTGTGTGTATGTGTGTGTGTGTGTGTGTGTGTGTGTGTGTGTGTGTGAAGATAGAGTTTTACATAAAGGCTTTAGACAAAGAATTTTAGGTATTGAATTAACTAAGTATCAGCAATATACATAATGGATTGAGATCAGCATTGATTGCAGGAGTATCTAGATTATGAGGTACTAATTTTTATGAACATATAGAACTATATGCTTACCCTTATGTCACACATATTACTGGCATCAAGTTAGCAGCTGAACAACATATAAGTTAATATGTATTTTGATCTGAAGGAAAAATTAATAAATAGGGCTATTTTCTCTAAGCGTATTCCAGTAACTGGCAAGAACTGGTTTACCAAATCTTTCTTTTGATCTCAAGAAGCTGGCTCCTAGGATTTTATTATTTTCTTCTCTGGCAGAACCATGATGGTATAATTATCTACAAATAAGGGATAGCATCAGCACAACATGAATAAAGCAGAAATAATTCAGTTTTTTTAGACTCAAAAGATAGATAAGCCTTGTATTTGTATGAAGACATATTTTTGTCTTAAATATTAGTATACTTGATCTACATTTAAAAATTTTTTAAATATGTTTTTTAATTGAATCAGTGTGAGACACAGAGTTGCAAAGATATTTATGGTTGAGTTTCAGGTATACATTGTACCGACACCAGTCTCTTCACCCTTCACCAGTGTCCACTACTCCATGTCAATGTCCGGGTTTCCCTCTGGCCGCAGCTTGTCTTTGTGGCGTGCACTTTTTTCCTCCCTCATTGTCCTTGTGTTATTTTCCTCAGTTTATCTCCCTGCCCAAGTGCTAAGCTTTTGACTGAAGAACAGTTCTCTTGCTCTTGATTTCAATTGCCATTGGGTATTTGATATCTTTGAGATTCAGCTCAACATGGATATTTTCTGACACATCCAATGATTCCTATAACTTTTTTCTTAGCTTTGCTCTCATGGATTAATCCAGGGGGTCCAGGAGACCATTTGTGGTGCTGAGGGTAAAACCTGGGTAAGACGTGTGCAATGCAAGCTCAATACCTGCTCTAAGATTTCTTCAACCTTACAGCCTAAAAATATTTAAGGAAACTTTATTAGCTAGGATTTTAAATGCTTTGTAAGTTAATTGAGTATCAGTCACAGAGTAAAAGAAATTGAGTACTATCAATTTGGAAACATGGGGGATTGTAAAAAAAGTCCATTAGTTTGTAGTATATACTTAATTTTACAATAGGAAATCAGTTATACATTTAAATCACTGATATTGAATAATCACGTGTATCATTTGTAGTCCCGTTGATCTTTGATTTGCTTGAGTGGGCGCCAGTAACGTTTCCACTTGACCCTGTTGTGAGCTAATGCAGCCCAATGATATCTGCTTGCTCCAGGAACAGGAAGAGCCTCAAATCATTCACTCAGGGATTTGATGAAGAAATCTGACCATCTAGTTGGTGGGCGGCCACGAGGTCTTCTGATGTCCCGTGGAATCCAGTCGGTAACAGCTCTTGTCCAGCGGTCATCTTTGAATCACATTATGTGACCGGCCCATCTGATCTTTGATGCCTTGGCAAATGAGACAGCATCCCTGATTTTTGACCGTCGACGGAGGTCAGAATTCCGGATTCCTTCTCTCACTTGAGTGAGACATGATATTCCCAGCATAGCTCTTTCGATTCCTCTTTGTGATACCCTAATAGGATTCTCATCCTGTTTGCTTAGGGCCCAGGTCTCTGAGGCAAATGTTAGTGCAGGAAGAACAGTGGAATCGAAAAGATGTGCCTGGAGTCGGAAGTTCTTTGTTTTCTTAACCACCTCTTTGACACTCTTGAATGCATTCCACTCTGCTCTCTTCTTCCTGGACAGTTCTGGCACCAAGTTGTTCCTCATGTTGATTTCTCGACCCAGGTACACATAGTTGCTGCATTCGGAGATGTTCGTTCCATTGAGAGCAAATGGAGCTTCAGGGACCAGTTTGTTTTTCATGAACGTCGTCTTGTTGAGAAGCAGCTGCAATCTGACCTTTCCACACTGGTGGTCAAAGTCGGCCAGCATTTGTACCACTTGGCTAATGTTTGGTGTTATGAGAACGATGTCATCAGCAAAGCAGAGGTGGTGTAATTGCCGACCATCTATCTTCACTCCCATTCCTTCCCATTCCAGTCATCGCATGATGTTCTCAATATTAAATAATATTCACAAAAACTCCCTTAGCTATATTACTCAAATGACTAGAATATAATGCATCTGTATAACTGTTTTGATATTAATAATTCTAAATCCTTTTAAATTTAAAATTATATAATTAAAAATGTCAAATTATGGTAAAATTTAATCAAAGTTTAGAATTTCTATAAGTTTTGTTACTACTTGCTTATTTTTTTTAAATAGATGCTGTCCTGATGAAGTTAAATAGACATTAAGTTGATAACACAAACTATCATACTATAACCTCTATTTTTAAAAAAATAAAATAAAAAGTACAGTTTCAAAACAAAGGTGCTTTGTGCAAAATCAGCCAAAACTCAATATCTAACCTGTCCTTTTAAACTCCCTTGGGAACGTAGTTCCAACAGATCTGTGCAGAATTTTCTGTTCAGTATCACAAAGGTAATCTTTTACATTTCCCAAAGGAAAGCAAAAGAGTTTGTCGCACATTCTCTTTCCATTCCCCACAGAGGTTATCTCAGACTGAAATTCCCTCTACTCTTGTCTTGTTTACTTTCTTCCTGTGAACACCTGCTACTTTAAACAGCTGTTTTGTTAACTTTCAACTTCCTAGATGGCATGCTTTCTGATTTATGAATAATTTATAAAAATATATGTTTAACTACTAACAAGCTACTTTTTCCACTTTTAATCATTTATTAATGAATTCTCTTCATTTTTTTTGTGTGTGCTTGTGTGTGTGAGAGATGTTTTGCGAATCTGGTTTCAGAACCTGCACCAATTTCTGTTTTTTTCAAAAACTAATTCTTTTCCATAATAAAATTTAATAATGAAATTCATTCATAACAACACTAAAATAAATTACATTTTTATGTTAAATTAGCTAATACTTCTTAGGTTTTTCTTGCCTTTTGCTTCTCACATTTTATTTTACCCTACAGATTTATTTGTGTATTTTGCAACTTTATTGAACATATCCAATGTTTATTTATCTAAAATTAATAGATTTCGCTGTTGATATAGTTTATTAGTTTTCAAAAAATTAAATTAATTTCCATGGCATTTTTTACCAATATAAATATTTTTTCCTTACTACACAGATGATTTTGAGTTAAAGGTAGCCTTCATTAATGTGATTGTAAGATCATAAATAAGCTTCAGAACTGCTTTGTATATATATATATATCCTTTTAGAGTTGGCTTGGAAATGGCTGTGAGTTATCGTTATCTCTCTTGTGAACAACTATACTGGTTTTTGCAAGAGTGGATATTTATCTTGTTACTTGTCACAAATTGTCATTAAAAAGTGTTCAGCAATTATAATTTTGATATTTGTTTTGATATTTGTTGTCTTCTTTTCTCTCAGGATTAACTATTTCATAATATTTGATTTGTATCATATTTTTTTAGTAGTTGCACACTTATTTTACTTTCAGGATATTGAGTTTTTGTATGTTAATGGTATTTTATAATACTATATTTAAATTATGACTTTGATTTTATTCATATGTGAGGTCATAGTCACCTTTGTGATTTTTTTTGGCTTTGAAAGTGTAAAGTTTTTAAATTGTCTTCATTATCTTGTAATTTTTTATTGTCATGTATTTTATACAAATACACACAATTTTCATTCTACAACTGTGCTCTAGAAGTTCATGCGTTTTTCTGTTCTTTAGTTTTCTATATTATAATTGTTCTTTATAATACATGATTTGCTTCATCTTGAATCAGTTAAATGCTTATTTGGTCTAACTGGTCAAAAAATACCACTACTATTACAGAAAAAATATCTTTAAATTTTAATTAATTAAATATGTATAAACTAATATATCCTCTGTATTTATTCTGAATTAGCTATAAGATAATGGAAATAATGTGGTTTGCTAATGCAGCAGTTATATATCTTTTTTGAATTTTGTGAATTTGTTCATAGATTTATAACTTAATGCTCATTTCTTTTGCTCTTTGTTTATTTTTGTCAGTCCAGTAAGTGCTCAGAGCTTACTCCTATCTCTGTGCTCAAAGATTATATTCTACAGGACTTGGTGATCCATATATGATTCTGGGAATTGGACCTATGTTGGCTGCATGCAAAAAAAATGCCCAATATGCTATATTACCTCCCTGGCTTCATATTTTGTATGCTAAGCTACCTTAAGTATTCTACTGAAATGTAAATGGAAATGGAATACATAAATATAGGATATTCATTTTCAAATTTTTCTGATTTATAAAATAATTTAAATTATAAAATATTATGAATAGTTATATAAAATATTTTATATAATTAATCAATGGTTATATAATGAAAATATAACATATTTGATTTCATACTATTTCTCAGAATCCCAGTTTCTGAGCAAGTGTTCAAAGATTTTTAGAAAAAATTATTTTATGTTAATTAGTAATTATTGTTCTCAAGACCTTTCATACATCCTTCACAAATTATTGTTCTCTGTATGAGAATTTGATCCTTACTGAAAATATTTAACGCAGTAATGGAAAGAAAAGGAAACTTTATAGTATCATATTATGAAAAATGATTCAATACTCCTGATATCCTGAGTCTAGAAAAAATATTCAAGAACAATGTTTAACAATTATTCTGAATTTTTTTTTTTTTTTTTGCTTTTTGGGTCACACCTGGCGATGCACAGGGGTTACTCCTGACTCTTCACTCAGGAATTACTCCTGGCGGTGCTCAGGGGACCATATTGTATGCTGGGAATCGAACCTGGGTCAGCCGCATGCAAGGCAAAGGCCCTACCTGCTGTGCCATCACTCCAGCCCCTATTATGAATTCCTTATCTACTTTATCAAACTTTTGTTGGTAAGTATTGACTTGAAAATTAATTCTATATAAGTGAATTATAGAAGATAATGCAATTTTTTACTGGAGACTAATCAGCATTTCTTATCATTTCTATCTTAAAATAACTAATCAAAGTTTTAGATATAAAAATCTTAATAGCTAAGAAAACAATGTTGCTTTTGGTAGAATTCTAAGCATAAGTATAATTTACTAGTTATAATAAATTCAATATAAGCTGTACACTTATCATCTTACCTAATTTTAAAACACACAAGCACAAATATCTTGCCCCATAGTATATATTAAGTTTATTTGTGATTGATAAATCATGAAATAATTTCCATATGTTACTTGAATGTAGCTGATAAATCACAATTTTCTAAATGTTAGCACAGAGTAAGAACTAAATGCAAAAGTAGTAATAAACTGAAAATCAGAAAGGAGCTGAGACTTGGAATACCACCCATAGTGCCATACATCAATGCTCTTCCTATTGTCTGCCTGTCATGTAACTCATGATTTTTATCTATTATATAATATCCTCATTCTTTCTGATATTATCTTCTATCATTCTAACATTGCCTGTTTATTCATAAAGATTACATCATGTGTTTATTGTAATGTTAAATTGGTAGCAATTTTAAACATTTGACTGTGCCTGATAAAATACACTTATCTGTATTTCTCCTATCATCATTGTCAATGCAAGAACTTACAGAATGCATATATCATCAAAAAGCATATCTAATTCCCTAAATTTGGTATTGAAGATAATCCCTATGTGTCTGTGATATTTAGAAGTTACATCTATCACTATTACCATTACTATTAAAGCTGTGCCTGAATATTGCTCACATCAACTAGATATTTTTTTTTTATACAGGAAGAATTAAACCCTTGTGAGAGAAGTATTGTTTCTCTTACATGAAATTAAGGTTTTAGTTTGATCATATAACTCACTTTATATATCAGTTGATTTTCCTACATTTCTAGTAACTTCTAGTGCTAACTGGCATTAGCACAAGATCTCAGAGTTGTACTAAGTTGTACAAGATGCAATCCATAATCCATTCTCATTTAAGATGCCAATCACAGGTCCCAAGTTCTATTCTGATCCATGCTGTGTGTAACTTGGAGTTCTATGCCATCTTCAAATTATAAATTTTCTAGAATAATTCAAAGAACTAAAAAAAATTCTTTCTCATGCTTATTGTTTTGTCATGTTATAAGGGATATGATAAGGATACATGCATTAGATGAAGAGGTTTGGAAAAATGTTCAGGAAAGAAGCTTCTGTCTTGGTGAAGTTGCGTATCTACATGGCAAACACTACCAGTTTGCCATGGAGATACGTATCATTCCAGAAGTTGGACCTTAAATTGAGACTTTATCACATTGCATGAGGACATGATAATTTTTTTTAACTACCTCTTGCCTGTCTCTTCTCCCTGGGATAGAATACATGCCGGATCTTCAAACTCTCAATTTCTATTTTTGATTGTCTTTCTAGTAATGATGTCACTTCCTGGTGCTATCTAGTACCTCACCAAGCGTCACTGCATTAGAACAAAGCATGATTTAATTGACAGGGAATTACAGATTTGAGAACTCTACATCAGGAACTGGATCATAGACCAAGCATTAGAGCAAATATGTTCTTACCACATTTGAGAAAAAAATTAAAATTGTTTAAGGAAATCTGACCAGAAGTTGGGATGGTGATAAACATGCGTATTTATTAGAGCAAGATATCACAGAATTAGAAAAGAAAATAATTTACTGAAGGAACACATATAGTTCATGTACTACTATAGTATTTTGATATACCAGAAGTCACACTGTGCTCGTCAAAATCTTTATGTTGTTTTTAGTATCATAAATTTACCCCATCACAATATAATTGTATGTTGTGAATTAAAATAGTTTTTTATTGCAAAAATAAAATGATTTGAACTTATTTTCCATTTAAACTTCAGGGTTTTCAAAATATCCTGTGTACTGAAAAAACTTTTATTTTCCTCAGACAAATTCTACTTGTACAGTCCATTTTTGTTTTGTTTTGTTCTGAATCTGCTCATTTTGTCCTTAGGAATGGGACGTTTACATAATTTTCTATTGACATGACATAACTAATTAACATAATAAAAGAGATAAGTTGAACTATGTTTATGTTGAGAGAAAATATATTGAAATTTCACTTGGGAAAGGATTCATGTCATTTAAAAGGAATCTAGAACTGTTAAGTGTGCCTGATACTAAATAGTCTCATTTTCTGAGGATAAACTAATTCTGAATTGAATTTAGAATATTTGAATTAACATTAGGTAAAGCTCCTTTAACACCAAATATATGAACATGATAGTGATGAACATAGTAGATTCAGACAGTTAACCCAAGCAGTCACAGAAATTAACTGTGATCATTGTAGAGCAGCACTACTGTGGAAATAGATGTGCTTCCAAAAACATCTTTACAGACTTCAAGATACTACTAGAGAAATTATAGATATTTAAAACATATATTTACTATAGGATAACATGGGGTTTGTTCTTTTAGCCTTGGAGCATAGAACTTAGTTTACCTTAAAGCAATGCCATTTCTGTATGAAAACAGGAAGACAGTAATAATGTGCTTTGTAACTTGGGAGCTGATTGACTCCAATAATATTTACTCCTGGGCATCTTCTTTCTCCACTCAATTGCCCTTAGTTCCTAACCCCAAAAGCAGGGTCCCAACAAGAGACGGAATGGACCCAGGGCGAGCTGCGAGCTACCCTGGCATTTAAATGGGCCAGGCCAAAAGTGCCACAATACTCAACTCTAAGTTGAGAGCATGGTCATAGACAAATAATGCCATGATCCAAAAGTAATGACGAGACTAGGACCCTGCTGGGGTTAAGAAGACTAACCTGGCCTGAGGACTGTGGTCTGGAATATATAGTGAATGTCCTCAGGAAAATCCAAACTTTAAGTCTGATATGTCTCTTACTGTGCTCATACAGAATGACATTGCTAGAAATATTAGAAGTAAATTTACTGTAACTATTTAAGCAGATTACTAGCTGAGGAAGGAAGAAAGGGATATACCCTGACACACCCTTGTTTGGAGCCCACCCTTGAACGGATCTCCTAGTAATCAATCGCCTTAGATGAGATTTTTATTAATCTCCTCGAGAAATGGTCTTACCCTACTTTGTTGATTTGTTAATGTTCAACCCACCTTTGTGTTACCGCCCTATGTAATTTGCTATATAAACTATATAGACTGTGGGGGAAGACAGAAGAGAGACAGAAGAATAAGACATGGGAGACAGAGAAAGAAGATGGGGGAGGCAAGAAGAAGACAGAGGAGACAGAAGAAAACAGAAGATACAGAGAAGGAGACACACGAGAGGACATGGGAGAAGAACAGAGAAGACACAAAAGCAGAGACAGAGAGATGTGGGAAGAGACCAGAGGAAAGACTACAGAGATAGAGAGACAGACAGAAGAGAGCACAGTGGCACACACAGAAGCAGAGCACAAGGAGGAGCCGTCCCAATCTGGTCCATACACAGCGGCACAAGAACACTGAACTCGAGTGGCACGTGCGAGAGAGAACTGCCCCGAGTGCCTGCATACAACAGAACAACACGACACGTAATGTGTTCTACACTGTTCTCTGGTGAAAAATTGTTCCCTAATTTTAAGAAAATGACAGAAATAAAGTTAACAAAACATTAACTCTAGCCTGGAAAAATCAAGATATTGTTTTTTCAAAAACCTGCCATTACAAAAAAGAAATGTTTTAGGAAATAAAACTAGTTCTACACTGTATCATGACAGCATTTTATACATGCAGTGAAGTATATAAAATATACAAAGAATAAGAAAAATGTGTTCTAGGGAGACTAGGTAATATTAGTCACTGTTATTTGTTCACATTTTATATAAATATGTAAGTGACATTAGCAGAGGTAGAAAAAAATAAAACGTAGATTTGCAAATTCAGTAACTCTATCTTTAAAATAAAAGTAATTCAACTAAATGGTCTCTAATATTGCTTCTAAGAATACTCTTAGAATTTTTAAGCATGTGGAATTAGTATGTGAAATCAATGAAGTATGTGGGGACAAAAAGTATGTGGAATCAATAAAGACGGTTTCAGTAGTCTTTCCTGGCCATATACACTCATTGATATTAAACAAGGTGAGATGTAGGAATGTGTATGAGTGTTTGATGGGTTAACAAATGAAAAAAAAATAACTTTATCTTTTGTAGGATTTATAAAATACAAATAGGTGATAATTAACTACCTAATTAATCACCTATTTAGAATAGCAAAATTTGTTTATAAATAGCAATCTTACAAATTTATGACCTTATAAATTGGAGTTCAATTTTAAGCACATAACATTAATAGTCAGACAATTTTAATGATACTTAGAGATAATACTAACAACTTATGTTAATTATACTTTTGGAGAAGCATATACAACATATATGTGTATACATGTATATATGTATACACACACATATATATATATGTCTATATATATATGGGACTCCGCATCAGGCTGTTTTCACTCTGGGCACCCCCAGAGTTGGGGAGGGTTCTCACCAGCCCCCAACCCAAGGGACCCAGCCCTGGCAGTCGACCTCCACTGTCCAAACGCTGACACACTCCAGGCAGCTTTCTGGATGCTCTGGCTGAACCTCACGCATAAATGAAGTCCCACGGAACCCAGATAATGTAAAACTTTGTGATCTTGGACTCTGGATTCAATGGGACCCAGAAGCAGAGATCCTCTGCCTGCTATCCCCCAAATCTCCAGTGACCCAGGGATTACATCCATAAGCCACAACCTGCTACACCCTGCCTCCTCATTGGCCACCCTCCAGATCTCAACAGCTACTCCTCCCAGATGGGAGTATAAAATGTGACCCCCATGGCCATGGTGCCAGACTCCACGCCAGGCTGTTTTCTCAGAGCGCCCCAGAGGAAGGAACGTGAGAGCCCTCCCCACCCCACGGGACCCAACCCCAGCAGCTGAACTCCGCTACCCAACTGCCGCCATGCTCCAGGCAGCTTTTGGGCTGCACAGAAAGAGTTTTATACATGCATATATATGTACATATATATAGAGAGAGGGTATACATATAAACATATACATATATATGCACACACACATACCTCTCGGAGAGCCTGGAAAACTACTGAGAATATCTGCCTACATAGACAGAGCCTGGCAAGCTATCCGTGGTGTATTTGATATGCCAAAAACAGTAATGATAGATCTCATTCCCCTGACCCTGAAAGAGCCTACGATCATCGGGAAAGACAAGTAAGCAGAGGGTGCTAAAATCTCAGGGCTGGGAGGAATAGAGATGTTACTGGTGCCCGCTTGAGTAAATTGATGAACAATGGGATGACAGTGATACAGTGATTTATATATATATATATATTATTTTTCTCAATCATTAAAATATTTCAAAATATGTTGGCTTTTAATTGCAATTTTTAAAAGATCTGGGAAATAAAGAACTTATCACTGTCACTGTCACTGTCATCCCGTTGCTCATCGATTTGTTCAAGCGGGCACCAGTACCATCTCTCATTGAGAGTCTTAATGTTACTGTTTTTGGCATATCCCATACACCACGGGTAGCTTGCCAGGCTCTTCCCTGTGGGCTCAGTACTCTCGGCAGCTTGCCAGGCTCTCCGAGAGGGTCAGAGGAATCGAACACAGGTCCGCCATGTGAAAGGCGAATGCCCTACTGCTGTGCTATCGCTCCAGTCCAAAATAAAACTAAAAAATAAAAGATCAAATAACTTAAAGAAAAAGTGATAAGGAGGTGGGCAAAGTTGTTGGAGAAGGTTTATTACACAAGATTGAACTTGCAAAAAACTGAAATAAGCCCAAATATTCTGAGAGTGGTCCCATGAGAAGAAGGTTGTAATAGCTGCTTTACTGGTCTGACAAAGAGAGATAGTAAAGCTAGTTAGACAAAGACAAATGCCATATACTTCACCCATATAATAAGGCCTAATGAGCATGGGATAGGTGATAAGAAAAGTAAACAAGCAAAGTAAAATAAAGAGTAGAAAATTCAAAGAAAACAGCAGAGGATAAAGGAGTTAGAGTTACTGAAATAAACAAAACAGAACGAATTGTTGGTCCAGAAAAATAAGATAGTGGGTAGGCACTTGATTTGCATAAGATCAACTTTGGGTACAATTCCTAGTACCACAAATGGATATTCTACATTTATGTATCCATTTCTAATTCAATAGAACACTTTATACGTCTTAACCCACAAAATATGAAGTCAGAGACATAGAGAGAGAATATAGCAGGTTAGGCATTTTCCTTGCATGCAGCCAACAAGGGTTCAATTCCCAGAATCATATATGATTCTTGCTGGGAGTGGTCCTAGACAAAGGAGCCAGGAATAAGCATATGCACTGCTGCATGTGGGCCCCATTTTGTTTTTTATAAATTAAGGCTAAAGATTTTGGTGTTGACCATAATGTAGTACATGTAGATGTCAAAATACAAACTTGCAGATCTCAAACTTCTATGATGTTATAGACAAATATTGCTGCAATCAAATGTTTAGGAAATGAAATGTATTTATTATTAAAACTATAAAATAAGTTCAGAATTGAGTGAGGTATAGCAGACATGCATGTATATTTAACAATGATTTAATGATATAACTATAAATTTAGAATCTTTTTCCTAAAGATTTCCTAATTATCTACAATTCAGAATATTATTAGTAAATTAGAAGCATTTTTAAAAGATCCTGGTTAATAAACAATTCATTTGAAATTGAGACATAATGCAGCAAGAATAGAATAATCCTTCTACTTAATTAGTCAATTTAGCTTTTAATATTGGGTTGCTCAAGTGTTGCTTCGGTTCTGCACTTAAAAATAACTTCCTGGTGGGGTTAGCGAAATATGCAGTATTCCACAGTCATATAAAAACAGTTGTGTACAAGGCCAGAGTTCTACTCACTGTAATAACTCTCCAGCTCTATTTTCTAATTTTTATAATTTCTTTGGTTTGAAAGAGTCAAACTTGGATTTACTCAGGGATCTCTCCTGGAAGTCACAGGAACCGTATGTGGTGCAGGGAACTGAACCACACTTAGACACTGCAAAGTAATTTTCTTATCCTCTGTATTATCTCTCTAGCCCTAGTAACTCCTTTTTAATATAAATTCATAACCTATGTGAGTTTACAAATTAAAATTTAGTTAAATTGAGTTTTCCTAAAGATTTGTAAGAACTACCTTTTCAAAAAACTTTGTTTCTAGCAATTTCTGTTTACAGCAACACATTTTGGTATACAATGAGGAATTATAATTTTAACATATATGTACAATAATGTTTTGAAAATTACTTATGTTTAATATTTAGCGATATGAGTGATTTATTGATAAACATAGGCAATTGATAGTTACTTATAAACTATCTCCTCAATAAATAAATCTCCTCATAAAAAATTCTCCTCAGTTATTTCAATCAGCAAGAACAGATTAAATAAAAAA
The DNA here is from genome assembly GCF_027595985.1 of Sorex araneus. Lineage (NCBI taxonomy): Eukaryota > Metazoa > Chordata > Mammalia > Eulipotyphla > Soricidae > Sorex > Sorex araneus. Next base: position 226,327,340 of record NC_073313.1, on the reverse strand, counting down.
GATAACTGAACATTATATGCCTAAAATGCAATTATATATAACTATATAAGTCACAATTCTTTAATAAAAAATGACTAACTAGGCAGGGAATTTTATGCTAGATTTTTCAATGATTATTTTAAGTACTGTAACACTCTCGTCCCATTGTTCATCTATTTACTCAAGCGGGCAACAGTAATGTCTCTATTATGAGACTTGTTGTTACTGTTCTTGGCATATCTATACACCAGGGTAGCTTGCTAGGCTCTGCCAGGAGGGCAGGATACTCTTGACAGCTTGCCGGGCTCTCTGAGAGGGACGGAGAAATTAAACCTGGGTCAGTCGAGTACAAGGCAAATGCCCTACTCGCTGTGCTATCACTCTAGTTCATTTTAAGTACACAGTAGGAAATTCTTTATTTACAAATACTGTAATGCTAACAGGATGTCTATTTATATTCGTAGTTATACTTTTTTCTTTTGGATGTTATGGAAAGCAAATAATTTGGCCACCACAGTAATTTGGGGGATTATTTACTGAGATTAACTGGTAAGAAAAATGGATATTTTTTTCAGTATTAATAAAAATGTTTAAATATTTGAAAACAGTAGTTATATCTAAAACTTTTCTTTGAAAGTTACCATTGATCTCTTGTTGCTTTAAATTCATTTTCTCATTGTTATGAACTTGTTACCCTAACCCAGCTGTACTGACAGATGGTTGGTGACTTCCTTACCTTGAGTTACTGCCAAGTATAACACCAAGGGATTGGGTATTCATAAATACCACTGTGATATACTAACAATAATGTAGCATTAGCAAGGTTTTTGTGCCCTAAGTGCATGGTATATTGAGCTTAATATCCTTATAAATGTACTTGGAAAATCTAGTTTAAATTATATAGCTATTATGTCAGCAGGCAACTGACTAAACTGTAATCAGAAAGCAATAAACAGGGGTCAATCTGGAGCCAAGGGATATAACAACTGCTGTCCTACAGGATTATTCTTAAATTTAGGATTTTATGACTTTATCACTGTCCAGAATAACAGACTAGAATGCATAATACTTCTGCTAGTAGGTCATGCTACATTAGAGACACTAAGTTTCAACTTTGACAATATTATTGTTACTTGAGATTTTTTTTGTAACAGGCAAAAGAAGGTAAGGTTAACATGTTGAAGGCCAAAAGAGAAACTCTGGTGAATAAGAATCATTCTATTAATTTCAAGAAGGTTAATTACTAGTTCAATGATTTTATAAAATTAGTATATCATGATTTAGGTGAAAATTCTATCATAGTTATTAATGATAAAATTTGACCAAAGTTGTAGTATAATTCAAAGAAAATTAATTTTATTACATTATTGATTCTATTATTTTTATATGTCTTCTTTTTACTATAAAATAGAGTAAAATAATATTTAGATGATTGAAATTTAGGACATCTCCTTAAAATATACAATGGAATGAGAGAACTTAATACATCGATACAGGAGTGAACTATATACATCATACAATTCATACCAGTTAATCATCTGTTGACTTATTAGTCTATATATTTGCATTTTAAAGAGTAAGTGACTGTAAGTCAATGATGGTGACTAAATAAGGAGCATGAGGTCAGAACTTCTGTTGCTGCCTAGAACAAATCAGTCTATGGTGGTAACATATTATTCAAGACTCCAGTAGGGACTCTGAGGATGAAAGGGCTCAATCAAACACCTGAGGTCTAGATGGTATGATTAGTCGGACCACTGACAATTTGGGTAGAGATGACAAAACAAACAGAGTCCCCTCATTCTCAGCAACAAGAAATTCTGGCTACCTTTATTTTTCAGGATTGTTTGGCCCATACGAGGGAAATTCCAGGTATGTGGGTTGTCTTCCAAGTTCCTGGACTATGAGGATATGCATGTTCCTAGGAAACTAATAAGCTCCATAACGTTGGAGATGAATCAGTAGAAAGGTCTAAGGTGGAGAAATGCTGTTTAAAATTCCCATAAATTGTATATGAAACTCCAGTGTTCAAATCATATGACCCCAGATGGAGTATGTCCCATAGTTTGAAGCTAAGAGCCAAAAACAAATACATAGAGTAAAAGAAATTAGAAGAAAACTATGAAAGAATTATGAATCAATATAAAATAAAACAATCTCATAAAAAGAAGCACCAAAAGTTTATTTAAAAAAATCTGGGGCCAGAGATTGAGTACATTGGGTGGAGCACTTGTTTTGCATGAGGCAGACTTTGCTTACCTCCCTGGCACTGCATATGTTACCCTGAGTTCTACCAATGTTGATTTCTGTGCAGAGTCCTTAAATAAGCTCTGAACACAGTTGAGTGTGGTATAAAATGTATATATGTATAACTTACAATAAGTAAGTAAAGCAAAATATATAGCAAAACACACAAAAATGTGCTTTTTCCCCAAGCACAGAGCTGAGAATAGTTCCTGAATACCACTAATATAACCCAGGTACCCCCCAAAAAAAATAATTCCTAGACTCAAAGGTAGTTACCAGCAGGAAGAGATTGGGGGTGAGTGGGAGGGTATAGAATGAGTAGTGCAGATATTATGATGGCTCTGGTTATTGAGTGCTGAGTGTGATGAGACTCATAAAAGTTTGAATTCCCCAAACCTCACAATATTGATAAAAAGCATGAATAAAGTACTAAAATTGGACTGAAAGTAAAGATATTAAATGAAGGTTTAAAAGAAGGCTAAGTAAAATAGAGATGTACACTGAATACAAACAATCATTACCTTTTCCATTGTAAGGATATAAAACTGCAGTCATTCTGCTTGGATTAGAAGCTATAGTTAGTATATTGAAGAGGGTAATCTAAAGCGAGTATATATTTAAGAAATCAGAGCCTGAAGTATGTTTGATCAGACTTAAGTTTTATTTCAAGGCATAATTTTACAGTCACTGAGGAAGTTACTAAATTGCCACAGTGGTCTTCATGATAATTTGTAGACACTGTGCTTTTGCTTATAATTTTGCTCATTTTCACTAATCCTATCTCTTTACTTGGGTGACTTAACGTGAGCAGACTTCAACAGATAAGATCATGAATATGACAGATGAATCAACAAGTACCAATAGCTGAGATATGAGATGGGAAAAATGAGCAGCTATAGGAAACTAAGGTACACAATAAAGATAATGCCCAGAGAAGAAAAATCAGGGGCATAAAAATCTTATTTTTTATCTGATTAATTAGATTATTAGGTTCTGCATTCCTCGTATTTTTACTAAAATTATTAGAGTTAAATTTTCTGTGTTCTTGATCAGTTGAAATGATGCTGCATAAGGGAAACTATTCTCACCACTCTATGATAAGCCATCATCACTGTATCACTGTCATCCCATTGCTCATCAATTTGCTTGAGCAGGCACCAGTAACGACTCTATTGTGAGACTTGTTGTTACTGTTTTTGGCACATAGAATACGCCACAGTAGCTTGCCAGGCTTTGCCGTGAGGGCGAGATACTCTCGGTAGCTTGCTGAGCTCTCCGACAGAGGCGGAGGAATCAAACCTGGGTCGATCGCGTGCAAGGCAAAGATGGCAAAGATAAGCCATCGTATCCTGTAAAATTATTAATATTTTTAAATTTCATTATAGGATTTATCAGTAGCTAAAATATTCAAGTTTTTTATGTTATACTTTTTAAAAAAATATTGGGGAAATAATACAAATGGTAGTGAGAGGTGCTTCTGTAAACTTTACTAATTACAAAAGAAAGACAATAAAACCATAAATAATTGTCCACATTTAGAAGCTAAATTATAAATATTATAATTTAAAAAATCCAAGCAAAGAATATATATGCATTTATAGTACATTATTATTTTATATCATCCCAGAAAAAATTATAGTAAATTAAAATTCCTTTGTTTTAACTTATTACATGCCTTATCACAAGTTATAGCTGTCTACTATGTTGTTTTATGTCCTAACTTCCTTAAAATTCTGCTTAGTCTCCTTTTTCTAGACCTAGAAGCCCTAGATATTCATTTTTCTGCTACTTTTTTCATTATTATGTGTAACAATTTATACTCCAATTTATATTCCAAGGCATTATATTAATATTATGAAATTCTAATTTAATCTGTGCAGTTTGCATAATGATTATATATACATAAAGTTCATACCCAATACTTCAACCCTATAAAATAAAATACTAAAAGCGATTGACAAAAACATTAAAACATCAATTATCCTAAACTCTTGAATGGAAGAACTGTATATGTTTAGTTGCCCCTTCAAACGCTTTTGTAAACCTTCTAAAAATAAAACTATTCTTTGTACAAGATGGTTTTAGTATGTTACGTTATGCATGTACATACCATAAACTACATACACACACATGAACATACACATATACCTGCAATAAGATGAGCAAAATGCAAGATATATTTGAGTAAGAGTAATTTAAAATAGAAAAAATAAAAGGACTCAATATAATCTGGAGATGAGATAGTTCACAATCCATAGACTGAAATTTTACCACAATCTTTCAAAATCTCAGGTTTCTCTTTGCAAAGCTACAGTAATAATGGCTGACCTCTAAAATAATTTAGCATAATGCCTAGAGCAGAGAAGTTTGTGAAATGTAGCTTTCTATTGCAACTGTCTAGAATTGAAAGAAACCTTAAATCTCCAATGTATAAACCATCATCCTTTAATCACTGTATCACTGTATCACTGTCATCCCATTGATCATGATTTGCTCAAGCTGGTGCCAGTAACATTTCTATTCATCCTAGCCCTAAGATTTTAGCAGACTCTCTTTACTCGTTCTTCCCTCATTGTCCTTTAATAAGTATAAAAATGCAAAACAAGGAGATTGTATTCATTTGATCAAAACATTACAAAAGGAATAATGAGAAAGCATGGGACAGAGCATAGCGTACTTGAGTAAAATGCGTGCAGTTGAGATGGCTGTATTGTGACATTATTGCAAATATCGCTTTCCAGGCAAATATCAAATGTTCCACCAGAATAACATAACTTGAGGACTGCATATTACCTGATTTAGTTTAAACACTTTATTCATTATACCTCCTTTTAAACAAACATATCAGTGTCTGGTGGGTGAAATTAAAGTTTAATGGCTTTTGAAAATAAAGAGTTAAGGACAGCTTTCACTAAACTTCTGTATAGTTTACTTTTTCTGAAGGGAAAGTAAGAAAATAATAATCAGAAGAGCCAAAGACTAAGTATTTTGTTTTCCATTGTTTTGTCCACTGTTAATACCTAGGGTTTGAATTTGGCTCAACAGTGTTTATAGTGCAGTAAATTGATTTCTTTTCAACAAAATCTCAGTTGATTGGAAGCAGTCTTTAAACTTTTTAACGTGTTTGTTCATCTGGAATCTCTAACATATTTTCTAAAGAACCTGTTGTGTATCTTACATTTGATGGCTCTTGAAATTTTATAGTAGACATTCAAGAGTCAACTTAAAATCAATACAAGAAACTAAAGAATAACACAAAACTACATGAAATCATGTAGTTTATTGATTGGTAAAGTTTCAAAATCTATAGGCATCCAGAACAGGGAGTTTATAGTGACAGTTTCAAGTACTACTAGCAGGTGAAAACAAAGTTAAATGAAACAGGATTTCAATTGATATATAGTAAGGGATAGGGCTTTTTAGGAATATAGGACTACAATGTCAATAGAGACAATGAATGGGTATAATCTGTGTTAATTATGCAATAACTTTTAAAATATTTCATTTATTTGTTATAGTTTTGAAAGTAACAAAACCGATGAATCATACACTATTGGTACACAAAGTTACTACACTGCAAACCTGTTCAGGACTCTTTACTACTGGCCCTATGTTAATTTTTCTGCCCCCTTCTCTCTCCAGTATTTGGTAATTGCTTTTGTGCCCCCTGTTCATAATTTATTATTGAATATATTTTAGTTAAAACCACAACATTGAAATGTCATCTCACTGAGTGAGAGTTATATATGTAAAACATATGGAAACAGCCAGTAATGGAGGAGATAACAGTGAGAAAGAAACCTTGTCATTGTTGGTGGGAATATGCCCCGGTTCAGCTTTCTTAAAAAGCAGTATAGATATTTCTCAAGAAAAAAAAAAGAAAAAAAAGAAATTGATAGAACTCTCATATGATCGAGCCACCCCACTCTTTTTGGATCTACTTCTAACAATTATTCTTCAATTAACTGTGTTTTCATCTATTTTTCTGAACTTTACTTTTTATTTATTTTATTTTCTATTGTTTGGGGGCTAGGCATGGTAGTGCTCATGGTGAACTTGGGAACCAACAGGACTGCAGAGGATCAAACTTAGTCTGCCATACTCAATGCAAGAGCCTACACACTAAATATAGCTGAGACCCTTATCTTCACTTTTAAATCACAATATGTTATTTTCTGTTATTTCAGTTTTTCTGGTTAATGACAGATAATAGCTTAAATTTTCTGCAAAGTAGCTCATTGTGTTATAAAAATAGCCTTTACATATAAGTGTGGGTTTTTGTGTTGCGGGAGAGCGAATCACTCTTGCTAACTGCAGGGGTTTGGGACTTATGGGTTGTCCTAGAGGTCCTGAAGATACCAAGCAGTTGCCAGGATTGAACCAGACCTAGTCAGGACACAAGTCTTAACAGGAATTTTGCATAAGCCATCTTCTATGTTTTTACTTTTGTTTTGATTATTTATGCAAGCATTTAGTTACTTTGGCTTTGAAGGATACATCTGGTTGCACTCAGGGCTTATTTCTGACTCAGGGATCACTCAGTGATCAGTAATGGGAGTACTGGCTCTGCACCATGCAAGGCAATTGCTTTTCTACTTTTAACTTTACATATTTCTTGGTAAATTGAAGTAAAACAATTCATTTTCAACAAATAAATGACACAAACCCATTCTCTCAAAACTTCTTACATTTTACACAATTTCAGGTCCCAGATGTGGCTAAATTATAGAGCACAGGCCTTACATTCATTAGACATGAGTTCAATTCTGTATACCACAACAATAATAATTTAAAAGATCATATCTATATTCAAGCTTTGCAAAAACTAGCTATGTTTTATATGACTCTCAATATTATTGATGAGAAATAAACCCAGGTAGGTTGTTCAAGGGCCTTGAGTTTATGCTTTTCACGAGGAAATTCTGGGGTTCGTGATAACACATGGGTCTCCAGGATCAGTCTCCAAGCACTACCAGATAAGCCTCCAAAAACTAAACCCAAATTTAAAGTTATCATAAAATAAATGTAAATGACTGAATTTAAAATTTAGTTTTTTATCTCTCTAGATGAATTTAAGACTTAGATTTTAATCTCTTTAGATGTTCATTTGCTCCTTTAATAAATAGTACAAGAATATTTTTTTACATTTTTATATTTTACATTTTGAATACTTTAAACTTTTAATAATTTGGAGTCTAGAAATTAATTTAACTTAAATTTATAAAGTGTATGGAAACTGTTTCAATTATTTATTTATGAAATACAATTGAATCTTTGTTTTTCCCATAAATTTAATGGCACTACTTGACATAATTTTAAATTTATGGAGTTTATTTTAGTACTTTGTAAAATATAAAATATAATTTCCTTTTTTTCCCCAAAAAAAAGTTGGGGACATGAACAATGGTACTCAGGGAGTACTCTTGACTTTCAGGGATCACTTCTGGAGGGCTTGGAGGAAAACGTGAGATTCCAGGGAGCAAACACAAATAGGAAGAGTGCAAGACAAGTGCCCTACTCTCTACTGAAACGTCTGTCCTTAACTACTTAATCTGTTGAATTTTGACGAGAAAACATTTTATATTTGCTTTTATACCAGTGTTCCTTTTCTTAATTTTCAGTTCAAGATACTCAAATTCATTTTGAATTTTGTTGTTGTTGATATTGATTCTTTTGCTTTTGAATGCCCTCTTAAGTTCACTGGTCTTTTTTCTGTGGTTGTTGATGCCTGTCACACGAGTAGTATATTTGTACAACAATAACAAGAACACAGATAGTTTTTATTAGACAATTAATAATTGTTTTCAAGAAACTTCTGCTCTTAAAGTTATCATAATAGTTGAATGAGTTAATCTAAGAATTTATAATGGTAATAACTAAATTTGGAATCTCAGGCTCAGATCATAAGCAAAAGTCCCTTACTTTAAAGGAGACAAAAAATAAAAAATTTTTATTAAAACTGACATTTTATAAATTTGATATTTAACAGTTAAAGTTAAAAACTTCTTTTAATCTTTTTTTATTGAATCACCATGAGATATACAGTTTCAAAGTTGTTTAGGATTGAAGTTCAGCCATACAATTTTTCAATATCCATCCCTTCACCATGCACAGTTCCTACAACCAATTTTCCCAACTTCACTCCCACTCACCTCTCCCCCCTACCCCTCCCCACCCCCACAGCTTGTCTATATGCAAACACCTTTCTTTTGTCTCTGGCTCTGTCTGCTGTTGTTGTTTTATATTCCAGGAATGAGTTCAATCATTCTATGTTTGTCCCTCTCCCCTGACTAATTTCACTCAGCATGACACTTTCCATGTCCATCTACAAATAAGCAAACTTCATGGTTTCCTAACAGCTACATAGTGTTCCATTGTGTAGATGTACCATGGTTTCTTTTTCTAATCATGTACTCTTTGTCACTTGAGTTGTTTCCAGATTCTTTTTTATTTATTTATTTATTTATTTATTTATTTAATTTTATTTATTTTTAATTAGTGAATCACCGTGAGGGTACAGTTACAGATTTATACACTTTTGTGCTTATGCTTCCCTCATACAAAGTTCGGGAACCCATCCCTTCACCAGTGCCCATTCTCCACCACCAGTAAACCAGCATCCCTCCCACCCTCCCCAATCCCATCTCCCACACCCCACCCTGCCACTGTGGCAGGGCATTCCCTTCTGTTCTCTCTCTCTAATTAGCTGTTGTGGTTTGCATTAAAGGTGTTGAGTGGCCACTGTGCTCAGTCTCTAGCCCTCATTCAGCCCGCAACTCCCTTCCCCCACTTGGCCTTCGACTACATTATAGTTGGTGATCCCTTCTCTGAGTTGCCCTTTCCCCAGAATGTGAGGTCAGCCTCCAAGCCATGGAGTCAACCTCCTGGTACTTATTTCTACCATTCTTGGGTGTTAGTCTTCCACTCTGTTATTCTATATACCATAGATGAGTGCAATCTTTCTATGTCTCTCTTTCTGACTCATTTCACTTAGCATGAAACTTTTCATGCCGATCCACTTAAATACAAAATTCATGACCTCCTTTTTTCTAACAGCTGCATAGTATTCCATTGTATTGATGTACCAAAGTTTCCTCAACCAGTCATCCGTTCTAGGGCATTCGGGTTTTTTCCAGTTTCTGGCTATTGTAAACAGTGCTGCGATGAACATACATGTGCAGATATTGTTTTGATTATACTTTTTTGCCTCTCTGGGATATATTCCCAGCAGTGGTATTGCTGGGTCAAATGGGAGCTCAATATCTAATTTTTTGGGAATCGTCCATATTGTTTTCTGGAAGGGCTGAACCAGTCGGCATTCCCACCAGCAGTGTAGAAGGGTCCCTTTCTCCCCACATCCTCTCCAACAGCAGTTGCTTTTGTTCTTTTGGATGTGTGCTAGTCTCTGTGGTGTGAGGTGGTATCTCGTGGTTGTTTTGATCTGCATCTCTCTGATGATTTCCAGATTCTTGATATGAATAATGCTGCAGTGAACATAGGAGTGCCGATGGCTTTTCTGCAATGTGTTTCTGTGAATATACCACTAGGGTATATTCCCATGAGTGTTTTTGCTTAGTCATATGGAAGCTCAATTTCTATTTTTTGAGAAATATCCATATTGTTTTTTAAAAAAGCTGGACCAATTTGCATTTCCACCAGCAGTAAATGAGTCTCTTTCTCTTCACATCCAGGCCAGCCCTAGTAGTTTTACGATGTGTGCCTAGGAACATCTTCTGTATCTGTATTCATCATCATTTAAATTGCATATTTCATTACAATTTTTTTTTGTATTTCCATAATCTTGGTTAATGGTAATTAATGTTGCTACTTAAGCATTAATCATGTCTGTATATTTATATTTTAATAGGAAAAACAATGCATAATAATATAGTAATTTTACCCTAGCATACTATTTTGAATGGAGTCATCTGACAAACTGAAAACAATTAGTCTGGTCAACATTGAAATAAGAATATGATTAATAAGGTGTAGAAATATAGGGGAATCCACTCCAACTATATTGGTTGATCTGACAATGGATAAGTAAATAAATTATTAGGCAGAGTAGTATTGTAGTAGTGAAAAGAGCCACATTTATTATTTAAGTGAAAATTCTACATTTCCCAAATAAATAGGACAAAGCAAGTATAATTTGGTTAAAATATCCAAGACAATTCATTTGTGAGATATATAAAACAAAAGAGTAGTATGACACTAATACCCAAAGACAGTGGAAACAAAGGGGCCAGGACAAATGGTCTAGGGTTGAAAGCTTTCCACAGTGGTGGTAGAGATAGGATAGAGAAAGGACCACTATGCCCAAGATAGCTGGAAATGATCAGTCTGGAAAAGAACTGAGTGTGGAAATTAGGTAAAATGACAAACATGATAACTTCCCAGTACCTGCACTGCAAATCCAAAAGAAGAGGGAGAGAGACAGAGAGACAGAGACAGAGACAGAGAGACAGAGAGAGACTGCCATAGAGGTAAGCTGCAGGGAATGGGGCAAGAGGGAAACTGGGGACATTGGTGGTGGCAAGTGTTCACTGATGAAGGGATGGGTGATAGAACATTGTATGAGTGAAACCCAATCATGAACAAATTTATAACTGTGTATCATATCAATTTAAAGCAAAAATGGAAAGAAGAGAAAAGAACCTGGAGATATCAAAAAGAAAGAACAAGGAGAATTCACCTGACAAGAAAGTGGTGGCCTTCCATTTATTCTAATCAAGAAAAGACTTAAGAATAGCTGTAGAGAATTTACAAATAATGTTTCAAGACAGCAGGCATAACAAATACGTCATACTAAACTTAGGTACTCAAGTAAAATGGCAATGATGCAATTTTTTAACCAATGTTTCATATGCTTATACGTTAGAATTTAATAGACTTGAACTAGTCTGTCTTAACAATGCTAAAATTTCTCAATTTTATGTTTTGCTTTGTCCTTGTTATTTGGAACCACACCCGGTGTTTCTCGTGTTTCTCATCGCTGACATCAGGCTCTGTGTTCAGCGATCAAGCCAGCAGTGCTCAGGGGACCATATGTTGTGTTGAGAGCAAATCATGTTCAGTTGCATGCAAGGCAAGTATTTATCTCTGTGCCATCTCACCAGCTTCGGTTATTTTAAAAAAACTTTTATATTAAATAATCTGTTTTGTTTTATTTGTTATGTGATTTGTCAAAACAAACTTAAAGTATGGACTACATAAAATGATACTAAAGACATAAAATACTTGAATAATAATTAACTGATCTAATTTTAGGTAATAATGTATATTGAAGATATCTCAGAAGACATATCTTCCAATATGCTTCCAAGGAATAAATATCCAGTTATTTTTACCGTTAGTATAATTATCTTTGATGCAGAAATCAGCATAAAATGTAATTAAAGTTAGCTAAAAAGTACAATTATATTTCATAGAAGGATAAATAAATTGAACTAAGGAAAATTAATATTTTACAAAAATTGTGTAACATAAAATAATAATAATTGATAATAATAAAACAACTCTGAATAATTTGAAACAAATTAATGTTCTAATCATATCCCAGCTATGAATAGTCATATCCATAGCTATGAATGCTATGTATTAGCATGCATAATTTTGTCAAAATATTGTTGTGCAAATTTTATTATGAATAACTTGATATAGAAAATAAGCTAATGAATCATAATAATTTTAATAATTAGAAAGTACTTTATTACATATAAAATTTTTTAAAACTTAGTTTACTGGAAATTCAGTAAAAGATATAGTACTAATATTCAAGAATGATGAATCGTCTTCATATTTACATCCATATGCAAAAATTAAAGATTTATATAAAGTCCAATTCTGTACTCATTTTTCTAGTATGTATTATTCAGGCACTTAATAAATTCCCTCAGGACATCTATTTTTCTTTCTTTTAATACACTTTGCTTAAATAAATATGTTAGAAGTCAAGTATATCTCATTATAGAATTATACAAATCAATTACATATAGTTTTCTTCAAAGAAAACAAAAAAAATGTGGCATAAAGAAAATATTGGCTAGAGGAGAGAGAAATGCAGAATGTCTAAGAACATTGGAATATTCCATTGTCACCAGCTTGTTAGACTAGAAAGAAAATAAGACTCTCTGAATTCTGTAAAGATTTAGTTTTAAAATGATTTTTAAGGCCCAGAGACCACTGGGACACTCTCCTAACGGCTCCCGGGCAACGGGGGCTCCTCTGAAACCCCCAACCCCCTGCAACGCGTGGACACACCTCTCTGCTCCTCTGTAACGCCCAAACTGCCCATCAGGTACTCTCCAACGATCGTGACCCGGCCCACTGCTCTGTGCCCTAAGAGATTACCGGGGGCATGGCCTGTATTTCAGGGGGCGTGGCCTCAAAATGGGCGTGGCCACAGTTGTAATTTTCCATTCATTTCACTGCCTATAACCTATTTCTTCAAAAATCACCCTGGCCATCTCAATCATTCTTTGCCAAATAGTCCTTTAGCGGACTTGAACTTCACAAAAGCTGGCACTGAACAATAGAATCTGCAGAAACTCCTCGTCCAAACAGCATAGTCTTAAGTCATCACTAGAGCCCCACATAAACCAAGAGGAGCGCCTGAGAGTAAGGAAGTATTCTAGAATTGGAACAAGGCTACCATCATCAACTTAGCACAAACAGAATCCCCCCTGCAGAAAGAGGGAACAGGGATAGACAACTAGAAGGTTCCAACTTTAGACTTCCATAACAATATGAAGAAACAACGAAAATGCCCTCCACGAAGAGAAGATGAAGAAAAGATTCCAGAAATTTCCACAGGGTCTACCCACATACAGGACCTCTCAGAAAAATAATTCAGAGAGGAAATCTTGAAGAAGGTCGATGTACTCAAAGCAACCATGGAGCAGACATCCAATAAATTAAGGGAGGAGATGAATGATGTTTTGGAACGGTCAATCAGGAAAATGCAGGAAGAAATGAGATCAGAAATTTCAAAGCTACGAACAGATGTCACAAAGCTACAAACAGAAGTCACACAAATAAAGGATTCGGTAGATGAATTAAAAATCACAGTAGGTGTCCTAACAGTAGTATGAGTACAGCCGAGGACAGAATGAGTGAGCTTGAAGATGAGCTGCAGAAAGCTTACAGACAACAACAAGTACTGGCAAAAGACCTCAAAATGGCTATAGAGCGAATCAGAGTCCTCGGGGATGACTTCAAGAAGAACAGCATAAGAATCATTGGAGTACCAGAAGCACAGGAAAGTAACCCCAGTGAGAAAAACACAGTCAAAGACATCATTGCTAAGAAATTCCCAGAGCTGGAGAAGGCTGGCATTCAGATCCAAGGAGTTCGAAGAGTGCCATCAAAAAGAGACCCGAATAAAAAGACTCCAAAGGTATCTTCAAAGATGAAATGCAACTGGCCAACCAAGTGGAAACAGAGATCAACAAATGGGACTACATTAAACTAAAAAGCTTCTGCACCGCAAAAGATACAGTGACCAGAATACAGACAATCGAGAGAATGGGAAAGGATATTCAACCAATACCCATCTGATAAGGGGTTGATATCAAGGGTATATAAGGCACAGGCTGAACTCTACAAGAAGAAAACATCCAACCCCATCAGAAAATGGACTGAAGAAATGAACAGAAACTTTCCCAAGGAAGAGATATGAATGGCCAAAAGGCACATGAAAAAGTGCTCTACATCACTAATCATCAGGGAGATGCAGATCAAAAAAAACCATGAGATACCACCTCACACCGCAAAGAATGGCACACATCCAAAAGAACAAAAGCAAACGCTGTTGGAGAGGATGTGGGGAGAAAGGGACCCTTCTATACTGCTGGTGGGAATGCCGACTGGTTCAGCACTTTTGGAAAACAATATAGACAATTTTCAAAAAATTAGAAGTTGAGGTCCCATTTGACCCTGGGAATATATCCCAGAGAAGAAAAAAAGTATAGTCAAAATGATATCTGCACTTATATGTTCATCACAACATTGTTTACAATAGTCAGAATCTGGAAAAAACCCGAGTGCCCTAGAACAGATGACTGGTTAAAGAAATTTTGGTACATCTATACAATGAAATACTATGCAGCTGTTAGAAAGGATGAATTCATGAATTTTGCATATAAGTGGATCAACATGGAAAGTATCATGTTAAGTGAAATGAGTCAGAAAGAGAGAGACAGACATAGAAAGATTGCACTGATCTGTGAAATATAAAATAATAGAGTAGGAGACAAACATCGAGAATAGTAGAAATAAGTACCAGACCGTTGACTCCATGGCTTGGAAGCTGGCCTCACATTCTGGGGAAAAGCAGCTCAGATAGAGAAGGGAATACAAGTAAAGTGTGGTTGGAGGCCACTTGGGAGAAGGGTGATGCGTGCTGAAAATAGACTGGAGACTTAACACAATGGCCACTCAACACCCATATTGCAAACCACAAAACCCAATTGGAGAGAGAGAACGAAAGGGAATACCCTGCCACAGAGGCAGGGTGGGGTGGGGGGAGATGGGATTGGTGGGTGGGAGGATGCTGGGTTTATTTGTGGTGGAGAATGGTCACTGGTGAAGGGATGGGTTCTCGAACATTGTATGAGGGAAACACGAGCATGAAAATGTATAAATCTGTAACTGTACCCTCACGGTGATTCACTAATTAAAAAATAAATAAATGAAATAAAAAAATAATAAAAAACAATCACAATGTTAAAAAATGATTTTTTAGTAATAAATTATTTGAATATAATTTTTTTCTTTTTGGGTCACACCTGGCAATGCTTAGGGGTTACTCCTGGCTCTGCACTCAGGAATTACTCCTGACAGTGCTCGGGGGACCGTATGGGATTCTGGGAATCAAACCCGGGTCGGCCGTGTGCAAGGCAAACACCCTACTGCTGTGCTATCGCTGTGTAATCACTTAAATGTATCGCTTAAATGTAGTTTTTAACAGTTCCATTCATCCTTATGATCACAATACATTTATAAATAATACATTATAGCATTTATGTAGTAAATAAACTTGCTCAAGCAGGCACCAGTATCGTCTCCATTATGAGACTTGTTGTTCCTGTTTTTGGCATACAGAATACTCTACGGGTAACTTGACAGGCTCTGCCACGTGGGCATGATACCCTGGGTAATTTGCCGGGCTCTCCAAGAGGGATAGAGGAATTAAAACCAAGTCAGCCGAGTGCAAGGCAAACGCCCTACCCACTGTACAATCTCTCCAGCTCTATATTCACAGAAAAAGGCCTGATAATTTAAGATAAGTAAATATAAATATGTATGTGTTCATAGCAATAAAATACAAATTATCTTATATTTTAACAAAATCCATAGCAAATTCTTATTCATAATATACATGCATGCTTAAGAAAATATTTATATATTTAACTATCTCTAAAATACCAAGCAACTTAAGGTCTTAATGCAATATAACAGCACAAATACTTCACAAAAACAACTGCCCAGAAACCGAACTCAATGACATGGAAGATTATTTCTCTCTGGGATAGTATACTGACACAAATAAATAAATTAGATTAACAAAATTATTTTCCTAAGATTAGGAAGTTCAAAAGTTGGTCACTCAACACTGCTTTATGTAATTTGTCACTGTCACTGTCATCCTGTTGCTCATCGATTTACTGGAGCGGGCACCAGAAACTTCTCCATCGTGAGACTTTGTAAATAAAAAAAATTAAAATTTTAAAATCTGTAAAGATACTATAAAACTGTAAATTGAAATTTAAAATGTCACTAGAGATCGCTAATTAGCTACACTTACCTACATTCAATATTTAATGGCTATCATCCATCCCTTGTCTTATTTTTACATCACAAAAGATCTTATAAATCATCTCAGTTGACTTCTATTTCTTCTTGTCTTCACTGCTGGTTCCTTGTATATTGAAATTGTCAATGTTGAAAAATCCAACAACTCAGTACTTCACTAAATTTTCCTGACAATTACACTTATTCCACTGGTGAAAATTCAAATATCAGCTAGTACCTAATAATTCACAAATAACAGATAAGCACAAAATTTTACATCAAAATTTATTCCGACTGCTTTGTTGATTTTAAGTCTGACATGGTGTTAGCAGCATTGATTATTTCTAGAAATTTTTTAGGCAACTCCACTTCACAGCTTTCTCCTAAAACCTGTTTGATTGTCTGTAATCTATGGTGCTCTTGGATTGTTGGTACATTACTTCAATTGCTATTACATTGTTATCATGATTGCTTCCCTATGTGTCTCTGTATTTTTCTGTGTCTTATAAAAAACATTCATCTTTAGAATTAGGGCTCACCATAACCCAGTATCATTTCATTTCAGTCTTTTCTTAAAAGTATGTTCTAGTCTTGTTTTCAAATGGGTCATATTATGAGACTTTGATTGGACACAAATAATGAATGAACACTACTCAATGCACATACTTTATTAAATTATATTTTAGAAATTCTGGTTCAAGATACAAAAATGAGGCAGATAGTTTGCTCACACTTTTTATTTTTAAATATAAATTTGATTCTTGAAGCACTTAGGTTTTTTTTTGTTGATTTTTTTAATTGATTTTTTTAATTAGTGAGTCACAGTGAGGGTACAGTTACAGATTCACACATTTTTGTTCTTGTTATTCCCTCATACAATGTTTGAGAGCCCATCCCTCCACCAGTATCCATTCTCCACCACCAATGAACCCAGTATCCCTCCACCCGCCCAGTCCCATGCCCCCACCCCACCCTGCCTCTGTGGCGGGGCATTTCAATTTGATATCTCTCTTTCCTTTTGGGTGTTGTGGTTTGAGATAGGGGTATTGAGTGGTCATCCTGTTCAGTCTCTAGTCTACTTTCAGCATGCATCTCCCTTCCCGCGCAGGATCTCCAATCACATATTACTTGGTGTTCCCCTCTCTATCTGGAATGACTTTCCCCCACTGTGTGAGGCCAGCTTCCAAGCTATGGAGCCAACCTCCAGGTGTTGTATACTACCATTCTTAGGTATTAGTCTCGTACTCCGAACAGAAGTCACACAATTAAAAGAAGCACTTAGTTTTTAACCTTCAAATGCCTCCACTACATAACGGTCATCACTTAATACCCTGGTACAAAGCACGATTGTTTCAACTGTGATTTATACAAAAATTCTCCAAAATAAACATATTGTCCTCTTTGTGCCTGTTTTCTATGCTGCACACACTCAGTAAAACTGTCTGGAGTGATTATAGCATTACTATAGTGTCATTACTGTTTACCACACACTTGTTCTTTTTTGGCTCAGTTTAATGTGGTCACAACCCTCTTCTCTCAATCCTTTCTTTATTAATTTTTACTGAACACCTACATTGTTATTTGTTCAAATAGTTGTTCTATTTTAATTATCATTTTATTGAGGGAACATTGATTGATAAGGTGTGACACTTTTTTGTTATGTTCAGGGGTATAGTGTTATCACACAATGAACACCAGCAAAGTGCCGGTGTCCTTCCAGCACATTTCATTTGACACTGTTCCAACAATCAATCCCCTGGGGAAATCTCAGCTCTGTGGTAGGATCATTCATGCCACTTTCTCTATTACCTTGTTTGTGTTTTTATATACTGTCTATTGGTACCATCTTTAGGAATTTGGCTTCCTTTGATTTGTTAGGTTTAACATAACTACTGCCAGTTCTGTAGATATTGTTTCAAAAGGTACCAAATGGATCCAGCAATTCTACTCAAAGATGTCTATCCAAAGAACACAGAAAATTTATTTTGAAAAATATATGGACCCAAATCTTAGTTATATTAATTACTTAATTTTAGGTCACACCCAGTACACAAAAAACCTTTTCCAAGTTTTTTGGATTAAGTCTGGGTACTCAATATAAAAAGTATGTGCTCACCATACTGGGTATTTTTTTCCAACCCTTGGCATAATATTTAGTATATGCGTACATATTTATACATATTTACATATATATAACATGCATACATATATGTGTATATAATATATAATATGTATGATGTATGCTATTATATAGTCACACCAAGTAGTGCTCAAGGCACTACTCAGTGTTCATGGCTCTGAACTCAGGGATTAGTCCTAGTGGTGATCCTTAGCAAAATTCCTTAAAAAAGTTTTTACTGAGACACCATGATTTACAAAGTTTCAGGAATGTAATGTTTCAGTCTCAAATCCTGTCACCATTGTGAGCTTCCCCCATCAGTGTACCCAGGTTCCCTCCTACTCTAATGCTTGCCTTCTTTCTAGACACTTTCTTCATTTAGTTGTTTGATTCTTCTCCTTTCAGTACCGTTAGCTCTATGGGTTAGATATATAGTCACACCACACCTCTACCCCTGTATGTGCTAAAGGCACATAATAATGATGTGCTGAAGGATTCTGACCCCTGCTTCTTAACAGGATACTTCTTACCCCTTCCCTTGTTTCCCCACTTGATTTACTTCCTCCCCTATCCTTCTACGTCCTATATCTTAGGGTCAAGGAAAATCTAGGTATCCCGCGTTAATACCTTGTATCCCTTTATCCTGTTCTGTATATAATAGATAAATGAGATCATCCTGTGTTTGTTCAACTGATTTACCTCACTTAGCATGATACTTTGTTTCCTCTAAGTTGCAGCAAGCTACTTGATTTCACTGTTTCATGAAAATGTTTAATATCCCATTATGTGTGGTTAATATATGTGTGTATGCACACACATATATATACATATATGAATGTTATATGTAACATTATGATATATATGTACATACAAATATAAGCACCTTTATAATTCATTCATTCTGTCCTACGCTACTTCCTAAGCAAACAAGTTTTTGGTAAAGTTTCACAGTAGCACATATCTTGCACAGCTGGGAGAGCATGGCACTTTTAAAAAAGATTTATATAATAGTTTCATGCTATTATTTGCAAGAAAAATATGGTACAAAATATTTGCAACAATTATGTTAGGAAAAAACTGGGAATTATGCAACACAGTATACATATTAAAGGAACACTACTCAGATATACCATGGAAAATTACATTTTTTAACTGATTTTTGCCCAGTACATTTTAAAAGCATCTTGAAATTGATATTTTTCAATTCTAGATCCATTATCTGTCACATGGTAGATAACAAAGCATTTGTTGTATTGCTGAGTGAATTACTGCATCTTAAATGCTGTATTTGTAATACAATATCAAACTCCATTCCCAGAAATATAAAATGAATCTTTCTTGTAGCAACCTCTTTACCATGCTCACTAATCTTAACATGTAAAAATAATGTTTAATGCAAACTTTAACTTATTTTTTATGTTAGGAAAATAAAATATAATTTTCAATTGATGCTACAGAAAGATATAATTTTTACTCATATTTATTAATTTAAAATGAACTTAGGATATTCATTATTTCTTTTCATAGACCTTGTCATTGAAACAAACATCTTAATTCATACCATATATATTTTATAGCTATATCACCTTAATGAAATGAAAGTAACTTCATGATTGCAATAAGTGGGAAATAAGTTGTTTTCAATTAGAGAGCAAATGTCAAGGTGTTTTATGTGATGTCAAAGGCAGTTTAAATATATAATTCTTCCCATCTGTTCTTCACTACACATAGCCACCTGTAGAGGTTTAAAGAAAATAATAATAATAATTAGAGGAAAAGATTGATAATTTCTGATTGGTTTGATTAGCACAAACTTGCTTTCTCACCAAGAAACTCTTCCCAATACATCAAAATATCCTGGAAGTTGAAATTTACTTTTATTTTCTTATGATACTTTATTATTTGTCACTTGTCATCCCCGTGATCTTCGATTTGCTCTAGCAGGCACCAGTAACGTCTCCATTCGTCCTTGTTGCATGCTAGTGTAGCCCAATGGTATCTGCTCGCTTTAGGAACAGGAAGAGCCTCAAAACATTCATCCAGGGTTTTGACGCAGAAGTCTGACCATCTCATAGGTGGGTTGCCATGTGCTCTTTTGATGTTCTTTCAGTTGAGAGCAAATGGAAAGTCAGGACTTGTTTGCTTTTCATGAACATTGTTTTGCTGAGATTCAGCTGCAGTCTGACATTTCCCCACTCTCGGTTGGAATTGGACAGCATTTGTGCCACTTGGCTAATGTTTGGTGTTGTTAGAACGATGTAATTAGTGAAGCAGAGGTGGTGTAGTTGCCGACCATCTATATTTACTCCCATTCCTTCCCATTCCAGTCATCGAATGACATTCTCAAGGGTGGCACTGAAGAGTAAATGGTATCGCCCTGATGAACCCCTCTCTTTACGTCAATGATCACTTCCTTGTTGAATGGTGAGATTCTGGTGGTGAATCTGGAACACAGCTCATGGAACATCTTGATGGACTGAGTTTGAACACCCTGTTTGGCTAGGGTTTCCATGACCGCTTTAGTCAAAGGCCTTTAAATCGATGAACTTTAGACAGAGCAGCATCTTGAACTCTCGTGAAACTTCAATGAGCTTCGTCACTATATGGATACAGTCAATCGTGCTGAATCCTTTTTGGAACCCGGCTTGCTCACATGGTTGTCCTTTGTCTAGTGTTCTGCCAATTCTATCCAGGATAAGTCGAGTGAACAAATTGTAGATGATGAATATCAGGCAGATTGGGCAATAGTCACCGTGGATTTCTCCCTTCTTGTACAACAGAATGGTCCTGCTGGTTTTCCAGTGAAATGGAACCTTGCATAAGGACAGGTAGCATGTAAAGAGTTGAGCCAGTGTATTGACGAGTACTGGTGGCATATTTGTCAGGTGTTCAGGTGCCCTTCTAGAAGATGTGATAGATCCATCCCATTAGGATGTCAGAGGGCAGTCATCTTGGTCTTGTAGTTGGCGAAGGACAGGTGAGTGTTGCAAATTATTTTTCCCAGCTTCTGCCACATCAGCCAACACTGCTGCTCTTCTCTCTGAGGTCTTCCTTTATCTCTTCTCTGCACAGCTTTGCGAGCTTGGACATTAGCGCGTGGTTGCCTAAGGCTGGTGCCAAGTCACGTTGGAAAATGACGTAGAGAGTTTCCGAAGACAGGAGATTTTTTGTGAGTTTTCCACTCTCTGCATTCTTCACGCAGTCATGGAGGTGCTGAACCAGTCAATCATATTCCTCGTTGATGTCAACAATGGCATCTTCCCATGTTGCCGCAATAGTGCGAAAGAGCTCCCAGTTGGTGATCATTCTGGGAGTTCTCTTCTTAAACTTAAGCTTTGCAGTCCTTTCTCCCCGCTCTGTGAAGTTGAATTTTGCACAAAGTATATGGTGATCCGATCTCCTTTAGAATTTTGGGACAACAGCGACATCAGTCAGGCAAAATCATCAAGTGAATATGATGTGTCAATTCTATTGTGGAACTGTTCACCGGGAGACTCCTATGTCCAGCGTTTAAGATTTGGCCTTCTGGAACTGAGTTACCATAGATGGTATTGGTCTACATGATGAACTCAGACAGTCTCTCACCCTGTTCGTTCCATTCTAGGCCATGGATCCCGATGTGGAATTCTTTGGCCGATCTTCTCGATCCTATCTTGGCATTGAAATCACCAACAATTATTTCGTAGAAGGTGTGGTCTTCTTTACAGAACTTTTCCAGTTCAATGTAGAACTTCTCATTGTTTTTCTTCATCATAGTTGAATGTTGATATATAGAGGATGATGATACTAGAAACTGTGGGCAGTGAGCCACATCTATTCAAGTGTAATCATCTGATTTGGGTTGTTAGGCATTTGAATGAATCAATGCTCTTGGCCAAGTTCGTGTTGACAAGGACACCGATGTTTCAGTCAGACCAATGATGTACTTGATCTTCTGCACTTGCACCATCAGGTCCTCAATGGATACTTCCAATGCCAGTGTACGTGCTTTGAAAGTACAGACAGTCATTTTATTCTTTCTTTGTTTTGGCAGTCTAGTTTGTCCCTGAGATTTTATCAGTTTCTCCTTGCTTATCCTTCTTTACAGTGCCATATTAGGGGCTCTTTTGGTGTCAGGTGAATGAGGCCCATTGTTGTTATTGTTTTTGGCATATTGAATATGCTATGGGTAGCTTGACATGCTCTGCTGTGCAGGCAGGGTACTCTCAGTAGCTTACCTGGCTCTTCAAGAGGGAAGGAGGCTTTTAGCGTGGTCTCTAATTGCCCTTACAGGTGTTCCCGTGGTTCACACTATGTTTGAACCCCATCAAATAATGGTGCGGAAACTATAGAAAATGGGTACTAAGTGTCTTATGGTTTGTCTTACAGAAAGCAACCTGGTGTGTGGCGGTGGCTGGATAGTGGAGGTATTGGAAGTCAGATGGTGAGGTATTTATCTGGCTCCAGTAGGGTGGAATGTCTGGGTTTGATTCCTAGAGCACTGGAGATTGGAGGAGGCCGACAGAAGATCTTGTTTCTGGGTCTCGTTGAACCTGAAGTCCAAGGTCGCAAAGTTCTGGTTTACCTGGTTCTGTGGGACTTCACTCATGCATGAGGCTTGGCCCGAGTGTCTGGAAAGCAGCCTAGAGCATGGCGGTGGCTGGGTAGTGGAGGTAGTGGAGGTTGGCCGGTGAGGTATTTATATGGCTCCAGTAGGGTGGGGTGTCTGGGTTTGATCTTTAGAGTGCCAGAGATTGGAGGAGGCAGACAGAATATCTTGTTTCTGGGTCTCGTTGAGCCCGGAGTCCAAGGTCTCAAAGATCTGCTTTGCCTGGTTCTGTGAGGCTTCCCTCATGCGTGAGGTTTGGCCCAAGGGCCGGCCTGGAGCGTGGCAGTGGCTTAGTAGTGGAGGTACTTTATTACTAAGAAATAAAAATTGCAAATATTTTTTCCAGATGCCATGTTTGATCTGAGCAGCATGTTCTATGAGATGCCAAGTGGTGCATATTGCCACAGTTTATTAGAGGGAGGCACACCTTAAATATAAAGATATCATTTATCCCAAATTTCAAGCTGTATTGAAGTTAAATTCCAGGGAGAGCAGATACAGGGGATTTGAGCCAGAACTCTTTCCCAGTAGCAATATCAAAGAGAAATGAAGAATAATTCTCCTAATTTGAAATATGTGGGGAATATAAGGTAGGGAGATTTAATTAATAGATTTGGAGTAAATCCAGAACTGCAGGGTTTAATACCTCTGTTATTTCAAAGAGTGCCATGGGATCTTGAATGCCTGAGTGGTCAGTCAGCAGGACTGCAGTTTTTACTCTGGATTAATTTTAATGCAGTTTTAAAAATGGATTTGGGATCAGTGTTTTGTGAAAATTGTTCTATGAGAGATTTTGATTTTTGTTTATTTTTTCCATTGAAAATGGTTCCTTTCCAGTAACATGGTAATTTTGAGAAACAGTGTTTTAAGATAAATTTCTCGTGGCCAATGAGTCCATTTCAAAATATTGTTTACTGTCAGCCTTTATTTTATTTTATTTATTGAATCACCATGAAATACAGTTAAAAAGCTTTCATGTTTGAGTTTCCATCATACAATGATTGAATACTTATCCCTGCACCAGTGCACATTCTCCACCAATGTCTCCAGTATGCCCATTTCCAACCCTCCCCCTGCCTCCATGAAAGACAATTTTCCCCATTCTGTCTCTCTACTTTTGGGTATTATAGTTTGCCAGACAGATACTTAGAGGTTATCATGTTTGGTCTTTTATCTTTCATTAAAATCTCCCACCCCAGACGATTCCTCCGACCATCATTGATTTAGTGATGCCTTCTTTATTCCAGCTGCCTTCTCCCACAGCCTGTCTCCCTTGAGACAAGCTTCCAACGATGGGGCAATATTCCTTGTCCTTTTGTCTACTGTCCTTGGGTGTTAGTTTTAAATTACATTATTTTATATTCCACAAATAAGTACAGTCTTTCTATGTCTATACCTCTTTTTCTGACTCATTTCACTTCTCATGAAGCTCTTCTTGTTCATCCACCTATAAGAAAATTTCATGACTTCATCTCTTCTAACAACTGCATAGTATTCCATTGTGTAGATGTACCAAAGTTTCTTTTACCAGATGTCTGTTCTCAAACATTCAGATTGTTTCCAGTTTCTGGCTATTGAGAAGAAGTGTTGCAATGAACATATAGGTGTAGATGTCATTTCTACCGTGCATTTTTGCACACTCAGGGTATTTTCCTAGAACTGGACAGCTACTGGCAAAAAAAAATGTATAATGCCAGTCAAAAAAGTCAGATCAAAGTGGATTAAAGACCTCAATATCCGACCTGAATCCATAAGATACATGGAGAAAATGTAGGCAGAACCCTCCATGACATTGAAGCTAAAAGTATCTTTAAGGATGAAATTTAGCAAGTTATCACTGGCCAAGCAAGCAGAAACAAACATAAACAAGTGGGACTACATTAAACTAAGAAGCTTCTGCACCTCAAAAGAAACAGTGAACAAAATACAGAGAAAGCCCATGGAATTGGAATGAATAGTTACCAAAAACCCATCTTATAAGGGATTAATATCCCGGATATTCAAGACACTAGTAGAATTGTACAAGAAAAAAACTTCTAAACCCATCAAAAAATGAGAAGAAATGACCAGAAGCTTACTGTCAGCATTTATAAAGTTTAATCAATAAAATCATTTAATATAACATTTTTAAAATTTCATTTGTTTTAATACTTGTTATTTTTAACATATCAATAAATGCATAATAACTCTTTCAAATTTAAAATGAGGATCTCAAAACTAATTTATTGAAGGACTATAATAATCAGTAGTACGATATACCAAAAAGTATGGTTCATCTTTTGTTCTAGAAGGAAAACTCCTGGAATGGTACTCTTAGATAATCTGACAGTTGTTATGGCAAATTCTTGCTTAAAAAAAAATTGATC
This sequence comes from Sorex araneus, assembly GCF_027595985.1. Taxonomy (NCBI): domain Eukaryota; kingdom Metazoa; phylum Chordata; class Mammalia; order Eulipotyphla; family Soricidae; genus Sorex; species Sorex araneus. The sequence goes on along the minus strand of NC_073313.1, from coordinate 226,302,247 downwards.
ATTTTCCTCTGGGTCCCTAGCAGAGCCCCAGCATCTAAAAACCTCCAGAACCCAGACACAGCCATGCTCAAGGCCACTCTCCACATGCTCTGACTAGCCTCATGCATTTAGGAACTGACAGTTGAACCCAGGTATTTGGGACCCCTGGCTGAGATCTCCAAGCCTGCTCAGATAAGGACTGGGCCTCCTCCACCCAGATCCCAGTTTTCCAGTAGCTTGATAATCACACCCACAAACTCCCCCTGGTGCCATGTAATCGCCTCAACAGCCAAGAACCCAAGATTGAAAAACAAATGTCCTGGAAGAGAGTGCTGTAATTGTTGCTAGATCGCGTGGCCATGACCTCTTTATGTCTATCTATCTATCTATCTATCTATCTATCTATCTATCTATCTATCTATCTATCTATCTGTTTGTTTGCTTGTTTATTTATTTTCCCACATGTCAGAACTCTGCAAGCTACCCATGAAGTATTTGATATGAACAAAACAGTAACAGCAATGTGCTCGTTGTGTTTCTGGAGCAAGCAGATGCCATTGAGCTACACTAGCATGCTACAGGGACAAATGAAGACATTATTGGTGTCTGCTGGAGTAAATCAATGAACAATGGGATGACAATGATACACTGACAGTGTCAATGTCAAAGTCTGATCCAAGATATAATTTTTCATACAGTATAGAAATCCTTGAGACACAAGAGTTGTAAATAAGTTGTAAATGTGTTGTAAACACATTTATATATTATAATCATAGGTATTTCACAAACTATTAAATTTTGTACTTCAAAACATACAGCTCTTTTTTTACTGATTGGAATATTATTATTTGCTAATAAAAATATTTATGATTTATATGGAAAAATTTAATTGAACACATCATTTCTATTGATATGACATGCGTTAAAAACACAGATTAGGTAATTTAAATAGAAATCTATATTGTTCAATTCTGGAAACCAAGTCCAAGATGAAGTTTTCAACATAGGTTCTGTCAATACATCTCTTATTGGATCAAAAGTTATGTCTTCTTATCTTTCTCTCAGGCATTTCCAGAGAAGAATAAGAGTTCTTCTGTCTTATCTTCCTATAAATACAAATGCCCTATTAAATAAGTCTCACTCTTGTGGCATCTTTTACCCTAACTATCTTCTTAATAATATGAATTACAAATGTTAGCAATAAGGGATTCAACAAAACACATTTGGGGGTACACAATTAGACTATATAGAATGATAATTTTTAACATTTTTATAATGACGTTATACACATTTATTTGCATATAGATTGATATCATACTTCCTTAAAACAATTTAAAATACACTTTACAACTAGGTGGCAAAAAAAAAACAGATAATAAAGTAAGGTGTAACTTTGTCACCGTCACTGTCACTGTCATCCTGTGACATTGATTTCCTCGAGTGGGCAGCAGTAACGTCTCCATTCTGAGACTTGTTGTTACTGTTTTTGCATATGGAATACGCCACAGGTGGTTTGCCAGGCTCTGCCATGTAGGAGAGATACTCACAGTAGCTTGCCAGGTTCTCCAAGAGGGGCAGAGGAATCAAACCCAGGCAGCCGTGTGCAAGGCGAACGAACGTCCTGCCCACTGCGCTATCACTCCAATCCGAGGTGTAACTTTATGTAAAAAAAATTAGAACAAGATGCTCTATGGATAAACTTCCATATTGTTAAAATCCCTAACGTTTTTTCCCTAGTACATTAAGAAATATGTTCTTCAAATCTGCCACGTAGTTTCATCTCTTAATATATGATTTTAATAGAAGAAAACCATAATGGACAAGCATCTATTATTTGATCAAATCTTTAATATCCTATTTTGTCACCATATCTAACTACTTAAATACACATTGATTTATCCCTGTGTGCTACCCTGACTTCTATTTTGAGTGTAGTCAGTAAGAGTCCCCATGCTATGATGAAAAAGACTACAGGAAATGGTGATCATATGGATAAAGATTATAAAGTGTATAGAAAGAAAGAAACTAGTCTAAATATGACTTCTGCAGCTAACCTTTGTTTAACAAAAGAAAATATTTTCCAATTTTACTCTGAATCAGTGTCACTCTCATCTCGTTGCTCATCGATTTGCTCGAGCAGGCACCAGTAACGTCTCCATTGTGAGTCTTGTTGTTACTGTTTTTGGCATATTGAATACGCCACAGGTAGCTTGCCAGGCTCTGCCATGCAGGCGAGATACTTTATGTAGCTTGTCAGGCTCTCTGAGAGGACTTTAGAACAAATTTTAAAAATATATGGGAAAGATAGGGAAGACATCTGTATCTTTCTGTTGCATCATCACTTCAAATACAATTTCTACTGAATGTTTCTTTTGAATACACATAATTAGTATATTATTCTTTTTAATTTATAGTTTGCCTGGATAAACGAATATGATATATATCATTTAAAAGATTAGACTTTGTTTCCCCTCACCTTTTCTAGTCAATACATCCTTGTTCTAATTTGTAGAACAACTAGTATGTATTCTTAATTTTATCTATGAGTACCAATCTTTAATTGATTCTCGTGGTTAGAGAGGGCCAGGGGTTAATCAGGCACACACTGTTTGTCACAAGCCCATTTTGATACCTAGTTCCCTGGGCTCTTAAGCCTCATCTGGTGTAGCTCTAGGAGTTCACAAGGTCCTTGGAGAATGACCGTGAGGAATGCTCATGGAGTCCCTAAGAAATGACTGGTTGGCTGGGGTATTCACCTGCACAGCATCCTCCAACCTTCATGTTCACCACTGTTTTGTTGTTGTTGTTGTTGTTGTTGTTGTTGCTTTTTGGGTAATACCCAGCAATGCACAGGGATTACTCCTGGCTATACACAGGAATTACTACTGTCAGTACTCAGGGATCCATATGGGATGCTGGGAATTGAACATGAGTGAGCTGCATGCAAGACAAATGCCCTTCCTGCTGTGCTATCACTCCAGCCCCCCACCACTGTTAGTTTTTTTTTCATTGAGAATTTTCACAAGGGGCCCTAGAGCCTCCTGAACAACAGCCGAGAGAACATCACAAAGAAAATTCACATTTTGTCAAAGAGGAATCAGGGAGAATTAACTTAAAAGACAAAACAGTAAACAAATTTTCGAAACATCTACCATTGGAGGAAGAAGGCTATTTTTTAAAATAAATATGCAAATTAAAAGATTGCTTTATCACTGTTAATTTTATTATCACTTAGACGTGAATTCTAAGCTCTTTTCAAAGTGCAATATGAATAACAGTCTTTTTATAATTTTGATCAACATACCATACACACACAGGTGTGTGTATGTACATATATATTCACATATATAATATATGCGTATATAGTATATAGTGACATCAACAGACTAAGATTTTTTGGTATCTAGAATTTGAGTATTTGATAACCAGAAAATTTCAACTAATATTACCACCACGTAAATATACATGCATATATATAACTTATTTAACCAGAAAATTTAAATTATAGAAATATATAACTTTTCATATTTGTGGACTTAACACTAGCTATGATGAAATAGGATATTCATAAGTTAAACTCTATACATAAATAAGAATTACATGAAACAACCTTTTTCTGGCTTCAAAAATAAATTTAATTTCATAATAGCTCATTTCAAACCTTTTTTGAAACAACCAGCTTTGGACAAGAAAAAAAACACTGGTTCGTGATCCTTAGTAAAAGGAAATTGAGGGAACAAGCCCACTAATCACTCTGGCTTTATGCCTGAAAGCAATTTCAGAAATTCAAGGACAAGGAGCAAGTATTCAAAAAGAGCTTGCAGTCTCACGAAGTTAAAAGAGATAATTGGCATACAGGTCTGTAGACATTCATTGGCTGAGGCAGCTGGAAACTACAGTACTGAATTCCGGCAAGGAAATACATGAAAAAAGAAAAAGCCTCAGAGATATACAAGAGTTGTTGCTATAGAGTGCATGTAGAAAGTGAAATTGCACTATTTAACAACTCTCACCACACACACACACACACACACACACAAAATGTAAATTTTAAATCTCACACTTGAAGAGGTTTTCAAGTTCTGACAAACAAGGATGAAGAGAGAAATTTCAAACATACAAATACAAATTGTATTGTTGCATTAACACACCTCAGTTATATTGTCAGAAAAGATCTACAGTCAACTAAATATATGTTTTTAGAGTAAAAATGAAAATGATATAATGAACTTATATGTTATTGTAACATTCTTTGTTTTATTTGTAGTACTGGTAGCATGCACATATGCTTTAAACCGAAAGTCACTTAGTGTTATCCTATTTTTGAGGACCCTGGCATTGAACTCTTGCACAGTTGGCAGAGGGAGGACACTCTGTCCCCCATATCCCAAATAAGATGTTTTGCTACTTAAACTTAACATCATGATTATTTATTTATTTAAAATATAAATTATGACTTTTATAAATCAATTTTTCCCATTTGTTTTATTGGCTCTTGGAGATCGATGGAGAGGTATAAGGCAGAAAGAGAAAGAAACAAAGAGACAATTGGACCTATAGTTTTTGGAACTCTTTTACTATACAAGCTCAAAAGGTATATATTCTAATATATTTTGAAAAAATACTTTATTTGATAAAATAGAATAAAGTTTAATGGTTAGATATATGACAACTAAAGTGGTGAAGCAAGCCAATTTTTAATTGAGACTTACTTAGAAAAATATGAAGGGTGAAAAAGAAAAAAATATGTGTTAAAGAGTGAACACGAGATTTTCCAGAGTGAAGTAGGCAAAAAACATACAGACAAACAAGAGAGATATGTGTTTAAGGGAGAACATCAGATTGAAGAGCAAGCCTCATCAAATACTTTTTAAGGTGATTATTAAGGTTTCTTTTTTAGACCTACTAAGTTCAATGTGTCCAAAAAATGATTTAAGAAGAAGAATAATATTTGAACACATTGATACTTTTCACATATGCACACATTGTGGATAATTCCTGTTTGATAATATTAAAATTTAAGCAATGGAAATGTTTGTTATATTTATTTCAATTAAAAAGTAAGAATAACAAATTTCATTATTGTCATAAATTTGATAAAATGTTTTTATAAAGGTAAGCTATAGGAACTTAATTATTTAGCATAAAGGGTTAATAAAGACTCAGAATAAAGCCTAGATATTTGTAGACATTTAATAATTATGTACTAGCCAAATATCTGTGTTGGCATCTTCCAAATAATAGATACATCAAAATATTTAATCATTTCATCTGGCTAGTCAATGTAAATTCACCCTTTCCAATGATCGGTTGCAGTATGTTATTCTAAAACTAAGTAGGGAAAAAGCAGTGACAACCTAAATATGAGACTGAAAAATCTCCATTTGAGTGGGGTCAATGGAGATTTTTTACTTCTCTTTACATGGTATATATTGGCGTGGCAGGAAGGTTGGAAGCTAAAGTCATCTCAGGCTGTTCTTGTTCAGATGTGCCACTGATACATCATCTCAGATTAAGATCTTAACTGAAGTTTAATTAATTTATTTTGGGGGTGGGTGGTAATCCCAGATGTGCTCAGGGCTCATTTCTGGCTATGTACACATGGATCACTCCTGAGACTCAGGGAACAAATTGGGCAATGACAGAGATCTATTATCGATAGTTCTAAAGCATCTTCCTTATATCTTGTTCATCTCCAGTCTCTAAACTTGCTTCCTATGAAAGGGATTTGGTCTACATCTATTGGTACTCAGTAACTGTTTCTAGCTCTGTGCTCAGGGATCACTCTGGACAGTGCTAGGGCATTGTGTGTGGTACAGAGTACTTATTTGGTGTCACAGGACGAACCCTTCACTTCCTATTTTATCTCTATAACCTTAAATATTAATTTCTTAACTTTCATAGAATATACTGGCTAGGTTACAGTGTAAAATTCAAGATGAAAAAAAGGACAGTAATATATAGATATGCTAAGAATAAGCTAAATAGGCAAAATTACACTTTGAAAAATGTTTGACATAATTTAATAATCAGGAAGATCTATCTAAATATATATAGAGAGAGAAATTCTACTAATATATATTTCTAATATAGAAAATAGAAATTATTTATATAGATATAAGTCCAATTTAGGTAATATATTTATATAAAAATACATGCTCATGAGCCTGAGGGATTGTATAGCAACTAAGGTGCTTTCCTTGCATTTCACTGACCTGGGATTGATCCCTGACGTCTGCAATCAGCTTTTGAGCACCACTAGAAGTGATTCCTGAGTGCGAATCCAAGAGAAACCCTAGTATTGCTGTGTGTGATCCCCAACTAAACAAATAAAATGCATGTTTAAGAACTTTAACAGCAGCATTATGTCAAATAAGGAAAAATAAACAACGGAAATAGCATACCTTTATAAATAATTGGCACTTATCTTGCATGTGACAGACCCAAGTTTGTTCTTTACCGTCCTTATGGTCCCCCAAATCCCACTACAAGTGATCCCTGAGCACAAGAGTAAACCCTAAGCACCACTGATGTGGCCAGAAAAACATAAGTACATAGGAAATGATTAAATTAATAAAGCTTAAAATTTATAATATGCATGAAGATAGGATTTATAATAAATATTTTCTTGTTAAAAGTTTATCAACTTCTTGCGGAGCTCAGGCTCCGGCCGAGATTCGACCCGGGTGCCCATGCCTCTGCACAGCCGCGGGAATGCCGAACGAGCAGGAACCAAGGCAGCTATAAGACTTGGGGGAGACGGGTCTGGGGAGGGGGGGAGGGATGTTGGGTTTACGGGTGGTGGAGAATGGGCACTGGTGAAGGGATGGGTTATTGAACTTTGTATGGGGGAAGCATGAGCACAAAGATGTATGGATCTGTAACTGTACCCTCACGATGACTCTCTAATTAAAAATAAACTAATAAAAAAATAAAAAATAAATAAAAAAAAAGACTTGGGGTTCCAGAGAGTGCTTGCAACCATGTATCCAGACTGTGAACTAAGCTTTTGCTCCATGCTGCTCCAGGAAGGGAAATGATTCAATTTCCAACTTTAATCTCCCTGGATTCAATTACTAAAATGCAGAAATTGTAAACCGCGCGGCCGATACCACGGCCTAGCGACTTTTTATCTCTTCATTCTCATCAGTGGAAAACTCAATATCAAATATCTCCTTGTCAATAGGGCTGTATTCTTGGGGGATAAATTCCAACAAAAATAGTGAGTCTGTGTTGAAACTCCGACAACAATAGTGAGTTTTGTGTTGAAATATGGAATGTAATTAAGGTAAAGAGAAGAGTGAAATTTATCAGTTACCCAGGCAGGGGTGGGGTGGGGTGGGAGAAATACTGGGGTTTTTGGTGGTGGAATATGGGCACTGGTGAAGGGATGAGTGTTTGAACATTGTATAACTGAGACATAAGCCTGAGAACTTTGTAACTTTTCACATGGTGATTCAATAAAATAAATTAAAAAAAAAGTTTAGCAACTTGAAGGATGCTAAGCAAGATATGATTCAATTTCTTCCTTGGATGCTAGTTAAATTGGCGATTGTAGATAACAGAAATGTGTTGAACTGTGAATTAAAAATGGAAACACTTTTTTATAAGAATAATATTCTATTATGTATTGCTTATGTAAGTACATTAACTTCACACTATATGTATGTTTTGCAAATATACTCTGCTTTGGGATTATTTTAAATGTATAACAATATGCTATTGAAATATACCTATATAGTTTTTTATATTTAAAAACAAGACACTTATATTAGGACTTTTAAATTCTCAATTTTTACTTAGGAGCTGCTCTGTAAAAGTCAGAAAAATGATTGCCTATTAACAAAGTGACAGCTCAAGAGGAGCATACACTTAATTCTCATATGAATAAGATTTATAACCAATTTAAAGAACATATGGGTAGACATAATCTAATCGCATTAAATTTTCTATTTTGATGACATTTCCTTTTAAAACTCATACCTAGAGAAAATGGGAATGACAAAAAAACCTGTCACCTTAGTGACATTAATATCATTGTCTTTTATTGTAAAAATATTTCTACCTAATTTAAACTATTCAAATTACTTGCTTAACTTGGTCTGCGGTAAGTTTAAACTGATATTGAAAATAAAAATAACAATTGGGCAATGTTTATTCATACACTATCTTTTAGCTTCTTAAAGTTACTGTAAATAGTTTAATTTAGAAACTTTCTCCTGAAGTCAAACTAAATAAAGAAAGATACTGACAAAATTACCTTCTAAAACTCATATGTTGAAGACCAAGCTAACAATAATGCAGAACATAGCCATATTTGAAAATGTGGTATTTAAATATACATTTAAATTAAAATGGGAAAATTATGATAGCGCTCTACACAGACATTAAATTTATTAGGGTGTATAGAGTATATTTTAATATAGATATATACAAACAACCACTAGCATTTGTTGGTTATTATTATTATTATTATTATTATTATTATTATTATTATTATTATTATTATTGCTTTTTGGGTCAGATCCTGCAATGCTCAGGTTCTGCACTCAGGAATTACTCTTGGCAGTGCTCAGGTGACCATATGGGATTCTGGGGATCAAACTCCCATAGGCCACATGCAAGGCAAATGCGAAGGGAGAAAAAACAGTGACAGAATACTGGAAAGCAGTTGTCGTCAAGACTCCAGAAGGCTCAGTGGAAACCAAACATGATTGAGAACATATCTTGGAGTTCTAGTATCTGGGATAGTGAGAAAAATCTCTGTTGCTTAAACAGTCTGTGGTGTTTTATTATATCCCTCCTAGCAAACTTATATGTTAGGTCATATTTTAAGAAAGTACATATACATATAAATATAAATATAAGACTGACATTTTCAACATAATGCAAAATTTATAAAATAATATTTATGCGAGGCAATAGTGAAGCTATTTTGAATATAGACAAAATATTCAGGCATTTTTAAAATTAAACAGCTACTCCAGCCTCCCCTTGCCTCAAGACAGCACTGAAGGTCTCTGCCTCATTAGAACAAATGTTACCCTGAAGATAATGCTAAGATGTGTGGTCTGGTGAAAAACTCTTGTGCAAGTTTCTCTGCTCTGTGTAAAAGAGATAAGACTTGGAATGTGGGAATGTATCTCTACAGCTGCTGTGCCCCTGATAAGACTAAAATATAGCTGGCATGTGTAAGGGCAAGATGTGTCCTGCTTTGAGTTGATGTAATGTATCCTGTTGAGTAGCCTGAGAAAGAGTACATATTGTTTGCCATGCCAATGCTCTGGGTTCCAAACCCACAGCACCGTGCCTTGTGTGAGTGTGAATAAACTTTGCTTCTGTATGTGGTCTCGTTCTGTGTCTCTGTCGTCAGCAGGTCAGGCGAGAGCCTGCCCTAAAACTTATTCAATGATGATTTTTTATGGTAAGAAATTAATAATTATTTTAAGCCAAAGAATAGTCTGAATTCGATGGGGTAAAATGCATGTGAAGCAAGATAAATAGGGAAAATATTGGTAAGTTATAAAATCAGTAGGTGAGAAAAGTAAAGCAAAAGAGGACCTTACTACAGTATAAATTGTATTAGTGAGTGTGACAAAGTGGTCATAACGATTAATCTTCTGCTATCAATATTTTATTGTCTCAATTACTATATGGCTGGAGTGATAGCACAGGGGGTAGGGTGTTTACCTTGCACAAGGCTGACCCGGGTTCAATTCCTCTGTCCCTCTCGAAGAGCCCGGCAAGCTACCTAGAGTCTCCTGCCTGCACAGCAGAGCCTAGCAAGCTACCCGTGTCGTATTCGACATGCCAAAATTAGTAACAACAAGTCTCACCACGGAGACGTTACTGGTGCCTGCTCAAACAAATTGATGAACAACAGTGCTACAGTGCATAAATATAATTATATAATCAATTATTAAATTTAATAGTGTATAGAATGTATATCTTAATATAGATACATAAACCACCAGTATTTATTGGTCATTATTTTTTGCTTTTTAGGTCACACTTTGCAATGCTCAGGCGTTGCTCCTGTTACTGTACTCAGGAATTGCTTCTGACTGTGGCAGTGCTCAGGGGAGCATATGGAATGCCGGGGATGAAACTCTGGTCAGCCATAAGCAAGGCAAATGCCAAAACTGCTGTGATATACCTCTGACCCATCAAACACACTTTTATTTATTTATTTATTTATTTATTTATTTATTTATTTACTTATTTTTGCCACAACCATTAGTTCTCAAGGCTTATTCCCGCATCTGCATTAAGGGATCATTCCTGGAGGGGTTAGATGACCATCGATGGTACTAGAAATTAAATTTGTATCAGCCAGGTGCAAGGCAAGCACCCTGTCCATCTGTAATCCCTGATTTCAAACCACTCTATATTTATCACTACCCTATAGTTATCAAAACTTTATGGCATTGGGATGAGGTAAGATGCAATGGATTAGGCCTAAACCTGGACTATGTTGCTAACCAATATATAATTTGAAAGATAAGAATGCAAGAGAGTAAACAAAATTTCCTCAAGATATGTATTGAGAAAACATGGTATCCATTTACAAAATAATTAACCTTGAATATTGCATCATCAATCCAAAAAGCATTAGTGACTTTTGATTTTTCTTTTCATTTTTGGCCACATCCAATGATGTTCATGTCTACGTACACAGAAACCACTCCTGAGAGTGATCAAGGGTCCTTAAACTATTAATTCCTAGAATCAAACTGGCATCGCCCATTTGCAAGACAAACACCTTATTCCCTGTACTATCTCTCCAGCTCTGGCTTGAAGATTTAAATTAAAGCCCTGAAAGAATAAAATTAATGAATAAATGGGAAAAATTGACACTGATCTTGGTAATGATATTATAAATTAGTCACAAAAGGCAAACTGAGTTTTCTCTTCTTTTTATATTTTACTGATTAATAAAAACTGAATATTTAATTGAGCTAATTTTATTTGATTTATTTGCCAAGGTTATAACAAAGAAAATATGAGATTATTAGTTTTCATCATTTTATAATACACTTTGGTTCACTTTACTTTTAATTATTTTCTGTTTGACAATATAGAAGCCATAAGTTCATAAGGGAAAAACCCTAGTGAAATTTTGGCACATCAAAAAAAATAGTCATCAACTATCTGGAGCGATTGCACAGTGAGTAGGGCATTTGCCTTGCATGAAGTTGACCTGGGTTCAATTCCCAGCATTCCATATGGTACCCCGAGCACCGCCAGGAGTAATTCCTGAGGCAGGAGTAACACCTGTGCAATGCTGGGTGTGAAAGCCCCCAAAAAATAAGTCATCAAGATCCCACAATGTACAGAGAAGTACTTTAAAATTTAATTAGTGACTATTGCAAATTCCTTATTTATGTATAAATATTATTGAAATTTATTTTTGTCATCTCTTCAATGCAAAAACAACACTTAAAAACTGTTTTAGAAATGTTTATGGGTAGGGGTAATTGGGACCATACCCAGAGGTGCTCAGGCCTTACTCCAGGCTCTGCACTCAGGGATCATTCCTGCTGAAACACAGGAGATGTTGTGGAGTGCAGGAATCAAACCCTGGTTGGCTTCGTGCAAGGCAAGTGCATTTCTCAACGTACTAGCTCTCTGGTTCTTGTATGTTCATTTAATAGGGAATCAGAACTGTCAGTTGTCACTACCAGTGGACTCAGGGTTTACTTCTGGCTCTGTATTCAGAGATCATTCCTGGTGTTGCTCACGGCACATGTGTGGTGTTAAGTATTTGACTGAGGTTATTCATATGCATTATACATATGCTACACATAAGAAATAACTCATGTGACTTATTGACACTACCTTTTGGGGAAGAATTTCTGTAGTAAGAAGCACTACCCAGAAAAGCAGAAATTTGAATGGATAGATGAACCATCTTGACCAGCAGATGTTCTCTCTGGGGGATTTTGTTTGCTGATTAAGAACATAGTCAGTCCCTAACAGTATTAAACTTGAGAGAAAATGCGATCATGAGTTTTATTGAAATAGACAAATCCTGATGAGATTATGGAGAAGAGAAATCCAGTTTGCTGAGAGAATGATGCAGATTAGAGGAGACACTTCCAGAGAATGCCTGAGAAATTTAATGTCAGATCCCAGGGGCTTATTACCTGTCATGTCCCAGGTGAATCCACTGCATTTCCCATCTATTTAGGCTTAGTTTCTGTGACTAGAAATAGATTTTTTACATATTTTCTGCATTTTTCCAGCTTTATGTGTAGGTACTCTAGTGTAAGTGTACATGTATGAATGTTTACGCATCTTATTTTGTTTCCCTTTAGGGTAGCTTGGATTGATTTATATTTCTTAAATCAAAAATGTTCTTGCTGAGACAAACAAAATACTTCTAAAAGAGCCAAAAACAAAATAAACATTTAAGAAATAAATCAATACTTCGAGTTTACCTTTAAATAAACTTTTGGTTTATTTTTGTGGTTTATAGTTTTGAAATTGTCTAAATGTTGGAGGTTGTTTTTAAGATAAGAGTTTGCACCAATGTGATTTCCAGGTATGTAACAAAGAAAGAAATTGCTCCCTTGAACACTTTGAGATTTTAAAATAAAATAACATTAATTTGCAAGTATAGAATTTAGGTGCATTCAGATGTCCTTAGTGCCCAAATTAAATAGACGATTTGGTCACATAACTGTTAAATATCACATTAAAAGGTAGGGAAATTGAAAGTAAAAAATTTCGATTCTCTTAAAATTTCCCCTGAATCCATACCATATACTGTTTTCATATGTGTGCATATTGTGTATATACTTTGGAACTTAAGTCACTCTGTGTTATGTATTGAAAATATTGAACTAAATTTATATTTCAGAAACCATCAACACAGTTTAAATTTATGGAAATATATGTTCTCATTTATTCTTGCAGGTTGCCAAATTTCATTCATTAGAATGTCTTATTTAAGAGCTACTAAAAATAACAATTTAGAGTGCAATTTGCCAGAGAGAAAAGTAGTCATTGGAAATGATTCAATAAGACAGTTTATTAAAAACTTTAATTATTTAGTTCATTAGGATTTCTTCTTATTTTACAAAAAAATAATGCCTCCTTTTCTTCTTAAAATGCAGTTAATTAACTTAATATAATGTCCAATGCAATTAAAGGATTTTCTGTTTATAACATTCACATCATCATATGAGAATTTATTCATATGATATAAAATGTATCATATCACAGAATCTATAATGGCAGAAGTTTAAATACTGCCAGAGAGGTATTAGTAAAGTTAAGGTACTATGGCCACCCCAAGTTTCATCCACAGAACCACATATGATTTCTTAAATGCTACAAAGAGTGATGCCTGAATATAGAGCTTTGGGTAAGCCCTGAGGTCCGCTGGGCATGATCCAAATGTCTGCACACACACAAAATTTTTGAATGCTTCATGTTTGAGAGAGAGTGAAAGTCAGGAAATAACAGAATGGTAGTTTATGACATGGATATATATCAAAAAGTTGTTGTAGTTTTGAATTTTAATTCTGCCATTTACTACTTAAATGTCATGTGCGACTTTCACCTCTCTGTATATGTTTTTCCTTTAAAATTAGACTTGATAACAAGTCTATAGCTGATCTAGTTTTTCTAAGTGTTAAATGTAATACTTTAAACTTTTTTCAAGCAGAATTTGATTCAATTGGCATAAAGAATTTGCTATCAGTGCATCTATCTGTGCCTCTATGATTTTGTAGATATGAAGAAAACTATAAAAGTATAGCTCTGACTTTAAAAATTAAGTAGTTATGAGAAAGTAATAAGAATAAAGAATTATAGAATGGAAATTAAGTAAACACAAGAATATAATGACAAAATACCATCTCAAAATATTGATATGATCCTTTGTAGCTTTTATGAAAATGAAATAAAATTACATATGCGTTTTGAGGTACTATTTTAATCAAGGCAGTGGCTCCCTATTTCCCCCAACTTGTAAATACTTTCATGATTATTTTTTCTGTTTTGGTTCTAGAGCTCAAATATGCAATTATGATACAATTTTGTAGAAGAAATAAGACATAGATATAATTTCATTTAATTTATTAAATTACTAAATTTTTCTACATGCAAATAGCTATTTACTTTTGCGTATTACCTTTTCAAAGTATTTTATAGAACATTCTCTAATAAGTTAAAACCTAATTACATATTGTGTTAATATGTAGTCATTTTTTCAACTAGAGTTATGATTTGTTATTAACATAATTTCTAGAGTGTCATGAGGAAGAAAACAAAGTAGAATCACTAAAACTTAGAAGGAAAACTATGGGTCCCCTCCCCGCCCCCTGCCCGCCGCGGCTCGGGGCTTCTCCTGAAGCCCCTGCCTGGCACCTGTCCGCCGCCGCCGTCGGATCCTGACCAATCTCCATCCTGCAGGTAAACAGGCAATCCCTTGGAGAGCCTGCCTCAGCGCGGAGAAGTCCCCTCCCCGCCCCCTGCCCGCCGCGGCTCGGGGCTTCTCCTGAAGCCCCTGCCTGGCACCTGTCCGCCGCCGCCGTCGGATCCTGACCAATCTCCATCCTGCAGGTAAACAGGCAATCCCTTGGAGAGCCTGCCTCAGCGCGGAGAAGTCCCCTCCCCGCCCCCTGCCCGCCGCGGCTCGGGGCTTCTCCTGAAGCCCCTGCCTGGCACCTGTCCGCCGCCGCCGTCGGATCCTGACCAATCTCCATCCTGCAGGTAAACAGGCAATCCCTTGGAGAGCCTGCCTCAGCGCGGAGAAGCCCCCTCCCCGCCCCCTGCCCGCCGCGGCTCGGGGCTTCTCCTGAAGCCCCTGCCTGGCACCTGTCCGCCGCCGCCGTCGGATCCTGACCAATCTCCACCCTGCAGGTAAACAGGCAATCCCTTGGAGAGCCTGCCTCAGCGCGGAGAAGTCCCCTCCCCGCCCCCTGCCCGCCGCGGCTCGGGGCTTCTCCTGAAGCCCCTGCCTGGCACCTGTCCGCTGCCGCCGTCGGATCCTGACCAATCTCCATCCTGCAGGTAAACAGGCAATCCCTTGGAGAGCCTGCCTCAGCGCGGAGAAGTCCCCTCCCCGCCCCCTGCCCGCCGCGGCTCGGGGCTTCTCCTGAAGCCCCTGCCTGGCACCTGTCCGCTGCCGCCGTCGGATCCTGACCAATCTCCATCCTGCAGGTAAACAGGCAATCCCTTGGAGAGCCTGCCTCAGCGCGGAGAAGTCCCCTCCCCGACCCCTGCCCGCCGCGGCTCGGGGCTTCTCCTGAAGCCCCTGCCTGGCACCTGTCCACCGCCGCCGTGGGATCCTGACCAATCCCCACTCTGCTGCTTAGGGGCGTGTCCTCATCTCAGGGGGCGTGGCCTAAAAGTGGGCGTGGCTTCTTTCCGGAGCACAGGCCGCTAACGCGGCCGCAGTTATTCATTGCTACCTCAGCTCAATCCGTACTGTGTATTCCTTTGAAAACTCACTTTTGCGATCTCAAACATTTACGCAAAATAGCCATTAGCTTAGGCTGACACTATAAAAGCTATCAGTGAATAAGGGAAGTTTAGCACAATCGGAGCCCCTTCTTCCCACAAAAAGGAAGAGGAATAAAGAACTACAAGGTTCCAACTCTGCACTTCCGTGACAATATGAAGAAACAGCGAAAATCCCCTCCACCAAGAGAGGGAGAACAAAAGATACTAGAAACCTCAAAAGAGTCTCCCAACATCTACGACCTCTCAGATAAAAAATTCAGAGAGGAAATATGGAGGAGAGTCGACCTACTCCAAGCAAATATGGAACAGACATCCAATAAATTAAGGGAGGAGATGAATCAAGCGCTGGAACGGTCTACCAAGAAAATACAGGAAGAAATGAGAGCAGAAATGAGAGCAGAAATTTCAAACCTTCGAACCGAAGTCTCACAAATAAAGCAATCGGTAGATGAAATAAAAATCTCACTAGATGCCCTCAACAGCAGAATGACTACAGCCGAAGACAGAATCAGCGAGCTTGAGGATGAGCTGCAGAAAGCTTACAGACAGCAACAAATCATGGCCAAAGACCTCAAAATGGCTATAGAGCGAATCAGAGCCCTGGGGGATGACTTCAAGAGGAACAACATAAGAATCATTGGAGTACCAGAACCACAGGGAAGTAACCCCAATGAAAAAAACATAGTCAAAGACATCATCGCTAAGAAATTCCCAGAGCTGGAGAAGGCAGGCGTCCAGATACAAGAAGTCCGAAGAGTGCCAGCAAAAAGAGACCCAAATAAAAAGACTCCAAGGCATATCATAGTCAGAATGGCGGATGCTGTAGATAGAGACACAATTCTACAAGTAGCAAGGTCAAAGAGGGAAATCACATACAAAGGAGCACCCCTCAGATTTACGGCCGATCTGTCAGAAGAAACCCTCCGAGCCCGAAGACAATGGTGGGACATAGTGAAAAAACTCAACGAAATGAATGCCTCACCAAGAATACTTTATCCGGCTAAACTCTCACTCAAACTCGAAGGAACCATACACTACTTCTCGGATAAACAACAGCTCAGGTCCTTCATAGACTCAAAACCAATCTTGAAAGAAGGTCTAAAGGGGCTACTGTAAGGCAAGGAGGAGCCCCATAAGAACAACAAATCCCACAGAAAGATGACACAAAACCACATCACAATAATCTCTCTCAATGTCAATGGCCTAAATGCACCTATTAAGAGACACAGAGTAGCTAAATGGATCCGGAAATTAAACCCAACATTCTGTTGCCTGCAAGAAACACACCTGAACAAACAGAGTAAACATAGACTCAAAGTCAAAGGATGGAAAACAATCCTCCAAGCAAACAACCCCCTTAAAAAAGCTGGAGTGGCCATCCTGGTATCCGACAACATAGATTTCAGGATGAAAAAGATCAAAAGGGACAGCGAAGGTCATTTTCTGTTTATCAAGGGATATGTACAACAGGAAGAAATCACACTCTTAAACGTATATGCTCCTAACGAACGACCGGCTAAATATTTAAAACGACTCCTAACAGACTTCAAAGAGGACATCACTAACAGCACAATTGTAGTCGGAGACTTCAATACGGCCTTATCACCTCTAGATAGATCCACAAGAACAAAACTCAACAAGGAAACACTGACCCTGAATGAAGAAATTGAAGAGAGAGGCCTAATAGACCTATACAGGGCCTTACACCCCAAAAAGAAAGAATACACATTCTTTTCCAGTGCACATGGAACATTTTCAAAAATAGACCATGTACTGGGCCCCAGAACATACCTCAATCGAATCGGAAAAATAGAAATTGTATCAACCATCTTTTCAGACCACGATGCGCTGAAGATAGAAGCTAACCACCCACAAATACGGAAAATCATATCAAACACCTGGAAATTAAACAATTCCATGTTGAACAATGAGTGGGTCAAGAAGGAAATCAAGGAAGAAATCAAAAGATACTTAGAAACAAATGAGAATGAAGACACGAGCTACCAAAACCTATGGGACGCAGCTAAAGCCGTGTTAAGGGGAAAATTTATAGCTCTCCAAGCATTCCTCAGGAAGGAAGAAAGGACCCACATAGATAGCTTGACTTTACGACTCAAGACCCTAGAAAAGGACCAGAAAAAGGACCCCAAACCAGACCGAAGGAAAGAAATAATAAAAATTAGAGCAGAAATTAATGACATCGAAACCAAAAAAACAATCCGAAAGATCAATGAAACAAAGAGTTGGTTCTTTGAGAAAATAAATAAGATTGATAAACCGCTAGCAAGACTCACAAAGAAAGAAAGAGAGAAAACTCTAATAAATCAAATCAGAAATGAAAAGGGGGACATCATAACAGAAACCAGTGAGATTCAAAAGATCATTAGAGACTACTTTGAAAGTCTTTACGCCACAAAAAAGGAGAACCTAAAAGAAATGGATGGATTCCTTGATTCCTACAATCTCCCAACACTGAAGAAAGAAGACCTGGAATACCTGAATAGACCCATCAATGTTAAGGAAATTGAAACGGTAATCAAAAACCTCCCCAAAAACAAAAGCCCAGGCCCAGATGGTTTCACTGGCGAATTCTTCCAAACATTTAAAGAAGACCTATTGCCTGTTTTCCTCAAACTTTTCCAGGAAATTGAAAAAACAGGAACTCTCCCAAACAGTTTCTATGAAGCACATATCTCCCTAATACCAAAAGCAAACAAAGACACCACTAAGAAAGAAAATTACAGACCAATTTCCCTGATGAACACCGATGCGAAGATCCTCAACAAAATACTAGCAAATAGGATCCAACAACTCATCAAAAAGATCATACACCACGACCAAGTGGGATTCATCCCAGGGATGCAAGGATGGTTTAACATTCGGAAATCAATCAACATAATCCAGCATATCAACAAAAGGAAAGATAAAAACCATATGATCATATCAATAGATGCAGAGAAAGCATTTGACAAGATCCAACATCCTTTCATGATGAAAACCCTCGCCAAAATGGGGTTTGGAGGAACTTTCCTCAAGATAGTCGAAGCCATCTATCACAAGCCTACGGCAAGCATTATCCTCAACGGGGAAAAACTAAGGGCCTTTCCTCTGAGATCAGGCACAAGACAAGGATGCCCACTCTCACCACTCCTCTTCAATATAGTACTGGAAGTACTGGCGATAGCTATTAGACAAGAAAAAGAGATTAAGGGCATCCAGATAGGAAGGGAAGAAATCAAACTCTCACTATTTGCAGACGACATGATACTATATCTAGAGAAGCCTAAAACCTCTACTAAGAAACTCTTAGAAACAATAGACTTATACAGTAAAGTTGCAGGCTACAAAATCAATACCCAAAAATCCATGGCCTTCATATATGCAAACAATGAGGCAGAGGAAAGGGACATGAAAAAAGCAATCCCATTCACAATCGTGCCCCAGAAAATCAGGTACCTCGGAATCAGCTTAACCAAGGAAGTAAAAGACCTTTACAAAGAAAACTACATAACGCTACTCCATGAAATCAAAGAGGACATGAGGAAATGGAAACATATACCCTGCTCGTGGATAGGGAGAATCAATGTTGTCAAAATGGCAATACTCCCTAAAGCATTATACAGATTCAATGCGATCCCTATAAATATACCCATGACATTCTTCAAAGAAATGGATCAAGCAATCCTAAAATTCATATGGAATAACAAACGTCCAAGGATAGCTAAAACAATTCTTGGGAAAAAGATGATGGGAGGCATCACCATCCCCAACCTCAAACTTTACTACAAAGCAGTAACAATTAAAACAGCATGGTACTGGAACAAAGGCAGAGCCGTAGACCAATGGAACAGGGTGGAATATCCCTACACACAACCCCAAATGTATGACCATCTAATCTTTGATAAGGGAGCAAGAGAAGTGAAGTGGAGCAAGGAAAGCCTCTTTAACAAATGGTGCTGGCACAACTGGACAACCACATGCAAAAAAATGGGTTTAGACCTTGACCTGACACCATGCACAAAAGTCAGATCAAAATGGATTAAAGACCTCAACATTAGACCACAAACCATAAGGTACATTGAAGACAAGGTCGGCGAAACCCTCCACGATATTGAAGATAAGGGTATCTTCAAAGGTGACACGGAACTAAGCAATCTAGTAAAAACAGAGATCAACAAATGGGACTACATTAAACTAAAAAGCTTCTGCACCGCAAGAGATACAGTGACCAGAATACAAAGACTATCCACAGAATGGGAAAGGATATTTACACAATACCCATCAGATAAGGGGTTGATATCAATGGTATATAAAGCACTGGTTGAGCTCTACAAGAAGAAAACATCCAACCCCATCAAAAAATGGGGCAAAGAAATGAACAGAAACTTTACCAAGGAAGAAATACGAATGGCCAAAAGGCACATGAAAAAGTGCTCTACATCACTAATCATCAGAGAGATGCAGATCAAAACAACTTTGAGATACCACCTCACACCACAGAGACTAGCACACATCCAAAAGAACAAAAGCAACCGCTGTTGGAGAGGATGTGGGGAGAAAGGGACCCTTCTTCACTGCTGGTGGGAATGCCGACTGGTTCAGCCCTTCTGGAAAACAATTTGGACGACTCTCAAAAAATTAGATATTGAATTCCCATTTGACCCAGCAATACCACTGCTGGGAATATATCCCAGAGAATCAAAAAAGTACAATCGAAACAACATCTGCACATGTATGTTCATCGCAGCACTGTTTACAATAGCCAGAATCTGGAAAAAACCCGAATGCCCCAGAACGGATGACTGGTTGAGGAAACTTTGGTACATCTATACAATGGAATACTATGCAGCTGTTAGAAAAAAGGAGGTCAAGAATTTTGTAGTTAAGTGGATGGGCATGAAAAGTTTCATGCTGAGTGAAATGAGTCAGAAAGAGAGAGACAGACATAGAAAGATTGCACTCATCTATGGTATATAGAATAACAGAGTGGGAGACTAACACCCAAGAACTGTAGAAATAAGTACCAGGAGGTTGACTCCATGGCTTCGAGGCTGGCCTCACGTTCCGGGGAAAGGTCAACTCAGAGAAGCGATCACCAACTACATTGCAGTCGAAGGCCATGTGGGGGAAGGGAGTTGCGGGCTGAATGAGGGCTAGAGACTGAGCACAGCGGCCACTCAACACCTTTGTTGCAAACCACAACAGCTAATTAGAGAGAGAAAGCAGAAGGGAATGCCTTGCCACAGTGGCAGGGTGGGGTGGGGGGGAGATGGGATTGGGGAGGGTGGGAGGGACACTGGGTTTACGGGTGGTGGAGAATGGGCACTGGTGAAGGGATGGGTTCCCAAACTTTGTATGAGGGAAGTGTGAGCACAGAAGTGTATAAATCTGTAACTGTACCCTCACGGTGATTCTCTAATTAAAAATAAATAAATTAAAAAAAAAAAAAAAAAAAAAAAAGAAGGAAAACTATGGAAGTTCATGAAACTTAACATCTGTCTTATAGTTTCAATTTTCTAAATTAGGAAGCAATGTTGTCTGTTCAAATGAAAGCAGAGCAAATTAGAGGTAGGTTAATAAGGTGTCAAACCCTTTCAAATAAGAATAACATTGTGGAGCAGCACTATTTTCGGAGGTATACATCTAGTTATGAAATTACTCATTTCCTCTTGCTTGTCAATTGAGTTGTCATAAAGTTAATGAAAGCTTTTAACATATCCTTTGCTTGTAATTATGCTTCATAATTATTTCTAAATTTGTCCACTTTATTCAGTCTTAATTTTTAAAATTAGATATTTATTTTCTTAGTTTTATAGATCTTACATTTGCCTTTATTTTCTGTCATTCTTGTTTCTTTTCTGCTACATTAATTTTTATTTTTGCCTTCTGAATACTGTCAACATAAAAAACCTTATTGAATGTTGCACTATATATTTGACTCTTTTTCCTTTATTTAAGATTACTAATTTACATGCTACTCTCTGTAACTCTACAATTGTTATCCCTTCCCCTTGTTCTTTTATCTTTTATCTTTTTCTTGCTTTCACCCTTTATTTAATATCAGTTTCAATTTTGCCTGGTTCCTATATATCAGAGTGTATGCTCTACCACTGAATATATCCCTTGCCATTCCTTCAGAAATTTTAATTGTTTATGTGCTTAAAAAAATTGTCTTGTACAAACTTATTTAACTCTTTACAATACTGGGTTACTTTCTACGTTTAATGCCCTAGAGCTTTCTGTGGATCTCAAGCCATAAGCACTTTCTGCTTGAATTCTTGTACTGAACTATTTGTTAAGAAAAAGTATTTTGTTAATTTTAAAGACTCAAAATGTATCTTGTGTAGAATGTACCTTTTAAAAAAAAAACAAACATTTTACTTAAAAGAGAAAAAACTGAGTTAAGTACTTGTTCTTGAAGATTGTAGGTATATTTGCAGTATGTTAGTATACTGGTGGAAGTAATATGTAGTAAACAATTTGGAATGAATTTGGAAATTGTTTATCTTTGGTGAACCTGAAGATTGATCTCTTTATACCTTACATAATAATGAAGTGTAGTTAGTTGGCCAGAGGAATTGTATTGATTTTCATTCCATGATTCCTTGTGTGGTCCTCACCAGAGTATCTCCGGCAGTTCTGCCTACTGTACTTAAAGCTTACAGAGCTTTATAGATACGCTCGTCTGATAAACAAAAAAGATTTATCGTACATTCTGATTAACTCCAGCCTTAGATAAGCATTGGAAATCCTGATCCTGGGCATGTGACTATCTCTCTCCTCCCACTATAGAGGTGAACTTAACATATTTCTGCTAAACTTCTAAGGGAAAATTTAAGAACAATTTGAATTATTGCTATTACATATTAAAATTCTATTTATATAAAAATAAATGAACTTAAAAATAAATAAAGAATTTGCACTAGAATGTTCAAAATATCAGCCTCGTAAATATGATTGTAATAGTGTTCCTTTGGTTCTTTACAAACAACTTCTTAAAAAAATCATGTGCAATTTTCTCATCTGTGGAATATAGAATAATAGACTATAAGACGAACACCCAAGAATAGTAGAAATAAGCACCAGGAGGTTGTCACCATGGCTTGGAGGCTGTTCTCTCACTCTGGGCAACTCAGAGAAGGGAACAGCAAGTAAAATGTGGTTGTTGGTCATGTGGGGGAAAGATGATGCGGGCCAAATATAGACTAGAGACTGAACGCAATGGCCACTCAACACCTTTATTGCAAACCACAACACCTAACCAGAGAGAGAGAACAAAAGGGAATTCCCTGCCATAGTGGCAGGGTGGGGTGGGGGGAGACGGGACTGGGAAGGGGGGGTGGGATGTTGGGTTTACTGGTGGTGGAGAATGGGCACTGGTGAAGGGATGGGTTATCAAACTCTGTAAGGGAGAAACATGAGCACAAAAATGTATAAATCTGTAACTGTACCCTCACGTTGACTCACTAATTAAAAATAAACTATAAAAAAAAAAAAAAAAAAAAATCATGTGCAATTTTGTAGAGACCTGTAAATTTGGAGATCATTCATTTTTAGCTGACTTTTCAAGCTTAGATGAATGTCTAACTATTTTATATAGAGTAAGAAAGAGCATAGATCTTTTTCTGGAACAATGAGTGACAGCCTAATACATATTGAAAAAAATTATAATTTTTCTTGAAGTACTTTTATGAACTGCTCACAAAGCATTTAAATAGTCAAGGAAAGTTATATATATTTCCAGGATGAAAAATATTGTGACATTACACATAAAAATGATTGGCCATTTAAAAACTCGTAACGTAGATGGATGTCTTTAAAATATAAAATGAGAATATGCTAAGTCTCTGATGCTTTTTATTACTTCACTACCAGAGCACTAAAACCTGTTCTTTTCCAGCATTTGCATTTTATTAACTATGATGAGTATATTGAATTTCTAAGTCATTTTGTTTTTGGAAAAACTACAAAAGAAGCATTCATGAATATGTATATTAGGTTGAAAAATAAAGTTGAAAAATATTACTGCTCATAATTATGAACTTTAGGCAAAATATAACAAAATCATAAATCTTCAAGCATCTGTATGTGTTTTACTACAATTAAAAATTCATCATTTATGATGCAGTCTTACCATTTCATTGTAAGACTAGCATTTGCTAATGCTTTTATTCTTATTTTGTACTCCTGCAGAGGACCATTAGGAAAAATAAATTCTTATTATTGTACCAATAGAAAAATTCAAATTTCTTTTATCTTTTATAAAGTTCCTAGCAAGATAATTCCTAATTTTCTCAAAATTAGCTAAATTTCTGTTTGGCTCAGGAGCAATGAGACATCTCAGAATTCCCAGTTCAATTTTGGCAAAATAATTATCGAATCTTTTATTTTTTTATTTTTGTATTTACATACTTATTTTAATCAAATTTATTTAGGCACTGTTCAATGTGATGCTGTTAACTATAATAAGTAATCATGAAATTTCAAGCATACAATATTCTAACACATCCTCCAGCAAAGGTTCAAAGTCCCCTCCCAAACCTCTGCGCCTCTTGGCAAACTCAGTTTTATAGTCTAACTCTCAGTATCTATTTCCATTGGTCATTTAGTATTTTATTATGTTTATATTTTAATTTAATATTATTCATTATATTAATAATAGTGTATAGATCCAAGAAGGTGCCGACTCCACCCAAGCCCATCTTGCTCTCCCGAACCCGGCTCACCTTCTTCCCTAGACAGCACATGGCACAGCACACGGCTCAGCACACCAGGCAGGGAACTCTGCATGTAACCCCTACTGGACATCACTGGCTGTTTTGTAAGATTCGTATGGAGCGACATCGATGGGGCTCGGAGGGACCGCGGCCAGTTTGAGTTGCAGTGCCATTGGTCCTGGAGCCACAGTGGCAGTGTGCGCAGAGACTCATCCACTACAGGATGCTGCCTCCCGCCCACCGGGTGACCTGGGTCTCGGTGTGGGCGTTCGACCTGACACAGACCCTTCGTGAAGGGGTCCTGCTCTGACAGCTGCTCAAAAACCTCCGGGCACATTCCATCAATCTCCAGCAGATAAACCTGAGGTTATAGTTGTCCCAGATGCTGCCCAGAGATGCAGGCAGTGCATGTTTGTCAGCATGTGGATCACTACAACATGTCAGCCGACCAAAAGCTTGCTTTCAGTAGACTGGGAATACCCGTAAGGACGATTAGAGGTCGACCCAAAGCCTCCATCCCTCTAGGAGAGCCTGGCAAGCTACTGAGGATATTCCGCCCATATGGTAGAGTCTGGCAAGCTACCCGTGACCTCTTTGATATGTCAAAAACAGTAACAGTAACAACAATAGCGTACTCTTCATGTTCCTGGAGCAAGCAGACTCTGTTGGGCTGCACTGACACGTGACAGGGATGGATGAAGACGTTACTGGTGCCCGCTCAAACAATGATGAGCAACGAGATGGTAGTGAGAGTGGCATTATTTTTTAGGAAGTTACAATAGTGTTAAAATTTATGGTATTGATATATAGATTTACTATCCAACACACACCCATACCCACAACTTTCTCCCCACTCCCAAACTTTGGAGCCCCAAACTCTCCACCACTGTTTATTTCCCTTCTAGTTTGGTCATCTTTCTCTTTTATCCCTTCCATTCTGTTTGTAATTGACCATGGTTCAACATGTGTTCAAGTGCATTCCTTTGTAAACTGACACCATTAAATGATATGTTAAAAAAGATTTCAAGGTCAAAGAAAATCTTAGAAAATTTATGAAAGTTCATAGAAAGTATTATTTATTTTAAGTATGTTTATAATATGTATTCGTAATCCATAATTCAACTGATACCATGATTTGTCTTGTAATAAATACAACTTTGGTATTTCAAAAATTACCCTCTTCATGGCCAGATCAGTAGCACAGTGGATAAGATAATTTCTTGCATATGACTGACCCAGTTTTGATCCAGGCACCCCATATGGTCCTCTGTGTTTGCAGGAGTGATCCCTAAGTAAACCTTAGGAATTGTAGGGCATAGGCCCCAAACAAACAAAAAACTTCTTCATAGTTCTTTGATCAAGAAAATCTTTAAAAATTTTAATAGATAACGTAATATTCAATGGGGTTTGGAAACTTGCATTCTGGAAAATCAATTTAATAATGTTAACCTACTATAAAAGAATCCTCTGGGTTCTTCCTTATTTTGAAATTAAGTGACCCTAGGTTCTAAAATCATCCCTTTTCTCTCTCTCTTTGTCCCTCATCCTTCTCTTTCCTCTTACTTCCCCCTTCTGTCTTTCGTCTCTTCTGCCTCTTCTTGCCCACTCCCACCCCACACACAAACAATTAGAATCAAATTTGTCTTCTTTATGTGTTCAATTTAAATGACTCATTCTTCCTCCATTAAGACTCACTGGATAATAAAAGAAAAATTGTTATTTAAAGAAACAAAAAAGCAAACAAGGTAAGACATAAGCAGAAATCAATATGGATTTACACATATGTATAGAGAATCAGTTCATAGAAACATTTTCATATGCTGAAGTAGAAATACCTAGAGTCAAAAAATTAATTGGGGTGTTAATTGTAAGTTTATCTTATATGTTTTGTCTAAAATATATGAATTCATGAGTCTGGAGTCCAAGTTCAGAAAGTTCTGCTTTACCTGTTTCTGTGGGGCTTCACTCATGTGTGAGACTTGGCCCGAGTGTTTGGAAAGTGGCCTGGAGTGTGGTGGTTTCTGGGTAGTGGAGGTAGTGGAGGTCTTACAATGAAGCATTTATCTAGCACCAGTTGGATGGGTCATCTGGGTGTTTTCTCTGGGGGCTTGGACATTGGAGGAAGCACGCAGAGGATCTCTGTTTCTGGGTCTCGTTGAGCCTTGAGTCCAAGGTCACAAAGTTCTGCTTTATAGAACTAAACAGAGATCCTCCACTCTCTATGCCACTTTATGGACACATCATGAGACACTTAATACCCATTTTCCATAATTAGCGCACAATATTTGATGGAGTTCAAATATGGTGTGAACCATGGGATCACATGTAAGGACGATTAGAGGCCTACCTAATAGCCTCCATCCCTTTCGGAGAGCCAAACAAGCTACCGAGCGTATCCTGCCTGCATGGCAGAGCCTGGCAAGCTACCTGTGGTGTATTCAATATGCAAAAACAGTAACAACAATGAGCCTCATTCCCCTAACACTGAAAGGGCCCCTAATACACAGTGTTAAGAAGAAAGAAAAAGGAGAGGCTAATAAAATCTCAAGGACGAACTAGACTGCAAAAATGAAGAAGGACTAAAATGACTGTCTGTACTTTCAACCCATGTACGCTGGCATCGGAAATATCCATCGAAGACCTGATGGTGCAAGCACACAAGATCAAGTATGACATCATTGGTCAGACCGAGACAAGAAGGCATCCATCACATCAGACCATTTTCGACACTGGAGAGGAACTGTACCTCGGAACATGCAACAATAGATGTGTCGGTGGTGTTGGTGTCCTTGTCAACACAATCTTGGCCATGAGCATTAATTCCTTCGAATGCCTAACAACCCGAATCAGATGATTGCACTTGAATAGATGTGGCTCCTGACAGCAGTTTCTGTCATTGTCTTCTATGCACCAACATTCAACTACAATGAAGAAGAAATTGAGAAGTTGTACATGGAGCTGGAGAAGTTCTATAAAGAAGCTTACACCTTCTATGAGATTATTTTGAGTAATTTAATGCCAAGATAGGACCCAAAAGGTTGCCCAAAGAGTTCCACATTGGGACCCGTGGCCTAGAATGGAACGAATAGGGTGAGAGACTGTCTGAGTTCATCCTGTCGACCAAGACCATCCATGGCAACTCACAATTCCAGAAGGATAAATCTAAACGTTGGACATGGGAGTCTCCCGGTGGACAGTTCCACAATGAAATTGACCACATGATATTGAATCGATGGTTTTGCCTGATCAATGTTGCTGTTGTCCCAAAATTCCAAATGGGATCTGACCACCATCTCCTTCATGCAAAATTCTACTTCACAGAGTGGGGAGAAAGGACTGCAAAGTTTAATTTTAAGAAGAGAACACCCAGAATGACCACCAACTGGGAACTCTTTAGCACCACTGTAGCAACGTAAAAAGATGCTATCATTGACAACATTGACAAGGAATATGATTGACTGGTTCAGCACCTCCATGACTGCAGGAAGAGCAGCGAGAGTGGGAAAGCCGTAAACAGAAGCCTGTCTTTGGAAACTCTCAAGCTATTCACCAACTTGGATTGGCACTAGCCTCAGGAAATCACGAGCTAATATCAAAGCTAGAGAAGCTGTGCATAGAAGCGATAAAGGAAGACTTCAAAGACAGAAAAGCAGCAGTGTTGGCCAATGCAGCAGAAGCTGGTAAAAGTATTCACAACGCTCACCTGTCCTTAGCCAACTACAAGACCAAGATGACTGCCCTCCGACGTCCTGATGGGATGGATCTATCACATCTTCCAGCAGTGCATAGAGAGGATTATTCATGGCTTCTACTTGGATCTCTTCCATAGACATGTCCATCTGCCCACGTACCAATTGATTTAAAGAAGGCCTTTGATTCTGTTGAGACTGAATCAGTGGAAGCCATATCCAAAAAGGCTGTTCAAACTCAATACATCAGGATCCTCTGTGAGCTGTATTGCAGATTCATGACTAGGATCTCACCATTCTACAAGGACTTGATCATCGATATAAATGAGGAGTTCTGCAGGGTAATACCATTTCACTGAAACTCTTCAATGCCATCCTCGAGAATGTCATGTGACTACTGGAATGGGAAGGAATGGGAGTGAAGTTTGATGACTGGCAACTACACCACCTCCGTTTTGCTGATGACATCGTTCTAATAACACCAAACATTAGCCAAGTGGTACAAATGCTGGCCAACTGCGACTGTGAATGTGGAAAGGTAAGACTGCAGCTGAATCTCACCAAGACAATGTTCATGAAAAACAAACTAGTCCCTGATGTTCCATTTGCTCTCAACAGAATGAACATCTCTGAATGCAGCAGTTATGGGTCGAGATCTCAACATGAGGAACTACTTGACACCAGAGCTGCACAGGAGGAAGAGACCAGAATGGAATGCTATCATGAGCATTGAAGAAGTTTTTAAGAGCACAAAAAGCTCTGGTTCTGGATACATCTTTTTGATTCAACCATTCTTCCTGCACTAACATACGCCTCAGAGACCTGGGCCTTATGAAAACAGGACAAGAATGTTATTTGCGTATCCCAAAGAGGAATCAATAGAACCATGTTTGGAATATCAACTTTCACTTAAGTGAGAGAAGTAATCCAGAGTTCCAACCTCCATCGACGATCAAGAATCAGGGACACTGACTTGTTTGACAAGGTGTTAAAAATCAGATGGACGAATATGTAATGTGATTTAGAGATAACCATTGGACTAGAGCTGTTACTGACTGGATTCCACGGAACGTCAAAATACGCATATCCACCCATGTACGAGATGGTCAGACTTCTTAGTCAAAACGCTGTTTGGATGGTTTGAGGCACTTTGTTTTCCTGGAGCGAGCAGATACCATTGGGCTACACTAGCATGAGACAGGGACAAATGGAGACATTGCTGGTGCCCGCTCGTGTAAATCAAAGATCAACGGGATGACAAGTTATACAAGTGATATGAATTCATATTGCTAATAATTGTTTTGAAATTAGTACCATAATATTTAGATGTATAATAGTAATACCCCAGGGGTAATTATGGAAGTTTAGTGGTAAAATCTGTTTCTTACCAAATGATACTTTATACCAGCTGACTGATATCTCTATAACTTTTTGACTTCTAATACAAGTCAGGCCTTATCATTGAACCTCTGGCCTGTTTATTTGAAAATTATCTTGGGGAATGGTCCCTGCTTTAATGAAAATTACTTGTGACCCTTTTCTCACCTCAATAATCAAATGAATCCTTAATTAATATTTTTTTTGTTTTTTCACTATTAGTTTCACTAACAATTTTAGCTTAAGGTCACATTTCTAAAAATTTTAATTGCCCAATTGTCACTAATTCAATGTAGAAAGAAAAACAAACAAGACAAGTAATGCAAGATCTCAAAAATAAAAATCAATAAGAATTTTCTATCGATCATCAAAGACTAGAATTTTGCATCTTTTTTTACATTTTCCAGTCAAGGGGTTATTCTGTTCTTTATAGATAAAAATATATATTGTTCACTGTAGATTAATACTTAAAAGTATATCCCTCTTTATACTAGGTAGAGAGCAATTTTTTTTTATTTTAAAAAAATTTATTAGTGAAACAGCATGTGGTACAGTTGTAGACTTACAAACTTTCGTGCTTGCATTTCAGTTATACAACGATCGAGTATCCATCCCTCCACCAGTGCCCATTCTCCACCACTAATGATCCCAGTATTCTTCCCACCACCCCCACCCCATTTACCCCACAACCCCACATCTGTGACAGGGCATGCCCTTTGAGAGCAATTTTCTTAAATGCTATTTTCAGTAGTAAAGACTGCAAATCCCATTGTCAAAAGTTTTTTTGAGCTTTCCTATCCCTTATCATCCTTATGAAATCTTAGGAAGAGATCCTTCTTGACCCCAGATTAGGAGAATGGGGAGACATAGGTGAAATACTTTCTCACTGCCTAGTCTTCTTTCTAGTCATCCTTTTTTTTTGATATCAGGAGGATTTTTGCTGCTTCTTTGACTCAGTCCACCACTTTCTCAAAGCTATAATCATTCATCTATAGCTGCTTGTTTATTGTTTTCTGGGGGTTATGCGTTTTTTGTTGTTATTGTTTTTCTTGTTATTTGTTTGTTTTGTGGAGAGACATTACCTTTGGGATTTTCTGGTCCTCTTGCTTATCAGCATCATATGTAAACTAAGGTTTATTATGAGATTCATTGAGTCAAATATATTTATGCATGGACAATGAGCATATGATCTCATTTGTTAGTTGGTTTATAAAACATTGCTTGAATGAGGGAAAAACAGCAACTTACTAAGGAAAAATGCAAAATATAGTGATTTATGAGTTAGTAACTGATTTAAACCCTTGCAAAATTACGTACATATGTCTAGCCTAGGAAACTATTTAATTTTCTAAACTTTGTTTAATTTAGTTCTATAAATCTGTCAGTTGTTGAAAGAAATAAATCATCTATTACAAGAAAATTTCTGCTTGAATGAGACCCCAATAGAAAACCAAATGTGCTTTTAAAAAGCAAGTATTAACTTTTCTGATTCTGAAAATTATTTTACATTGTGATAGCATTCTTCTTTATTGATTTGAATGCATTGTTTCTTCAAAAGGAGCCTAGCTGTCAGTTCTCTGTGCTCAGGGATCACAAATGGCAATTTTTGAGGGGGGAACATATATGGTGCTGGGGATTAAAGAAGGATCAGCTGCATTAAAGGCAAAATGCTCTGTTCCCTGTAGTAGCTCCCTGTACCTTGGCCAAAATATTTTATAAGGAAGTACCCAAATAACCTATGTGAATACAGTTTATAATCCTAAAAGTATTGTGACATTATTAGATATTAAATTTAAAGAATGAGGGCCAGAAAGATAGTACAGAGGGTAAGATGTTTGCTATTATTAATTTCTGAGTGTAGAGCCTGGGGTAACTCCATAGCACTACCAGGGATGCCCACCCCCCAGAAAAACTGGTCTTATGATTCACCAGAAACAGCTCTTCTAGGATGAGGCAAAACAAAGAACTTTATCAGAAAATGAGCCCAGACGTTCTCTCTATACTAATGATGGTTGAAGTATGATTGGAGATAGATAAATCCACAGTATTAGTAATTTTTGTTTATAAAAAACTGACCCTTTACAAAACTAGTACCTTTTCTAATAAACTTTCTTAAAATAATTTGTCCGAGAAAGAAGGTTTTTTTAAAAACACTGGAATAAAGTTATTCTGGATGACACTAATACGAACTATAATGACAACAACTCAGAACTTCATCACCAAAACAGATGCAATATAAAGGAATGCAAATGACTGCTTTTTACAGAGATCAAATTATTTTTCTTTTTTCTTTTCTTTTCTTTTTATAAAGTTGTTTAAAATATTTCATTACAGATAATATTCAAACACCAATCCTACCACCATACATCTTCCCACCACCATAAGAGGAAAGTGTGTACAGATTGTTGTATTTCTTATACAAGGGCCTTTCATCATTTAGGCCCTTGTATAAGAAACTACAAGCATGTATATTAAACCCAAATTAATGTGTACTACTTTTGGTACATCAGTGTGTTAGAGTATAAGAGGTCACAGGGTCACATTAGTGGCTGCACTCACCAGGATGTTCTGTGTCACTCTCTTATAGGAGCTTTATTTCATAGTCTCTGAATCTTGGCCACTGATGAGATTATATGACACCGGGGAGCAGTTTGTGGGTATGACTATCAAGCAACTGAAAAACTGTGCAGCTGGGGTTGGAGGCCCAGTCCCGTTCCTAGCTAGCTTGGAGATCTCAGTCATTGGTCCCACAGAACTGGATTTTTCTGACAGGTTCCCTCATAGGTTAGGCTCATCCGAGCCTGTGGAAAGCAGCCTTGAGCATAGTTGAGTTCTAGAGGTTGCGGCTGCTGGGCTACAGAGATCAAATTTATCCTTTTTCCCAAACATATAAACTAGTAAGGCATTTTGGCAATTTAGACAACTTAGTAATTTATTTAAACTGGATTTGAATAAATCTAAACTTTGTGACTCTTAAATGTTATCTTGAATCAGTAATTATAATATAACCTAAATTACATACATTATCTTAAACATTATACACTCATTTTAATAAATTAAATATGGTATAAGGTAAATGTAGAAATTTCGCTATTTTTAATTTTCAAAAATTTATTGAAGATAAAAATTAAATGTAAGATTTTTCTTATACAAAGCTATCAAGAAAATATGGGGCTGGAAGAATAGTACAGTGGGTAGGGCATTTGCCTTCAATGTGACCGACCTAGGTTTGATCCCTGGTATTCTTTATGGTGCCCGAAAAATGACTAGGGGTAAGTCTTGAGTGCATAGCCAAGAGTAACCCCTGAGGGACTGGAGTGATAGCACAGTGGGTAGGGCATTTGCCTTGCACACGACCAACCTCGGTTCGATTCCCAGCATCCCGTATAGTCTCTTGACTCTGCACTCAGGAGTAATTCCTGAGTGCAGAGTCAAGAGTAACCCCTGTGAATCACCAGGTGTGACCCAAAAAGAGAAAAAAAGGAGTAACCCTTTAGCATTGTCATGTGTGTCCTGCAAACAAAAATAAAACAAACAAAGCAAAGTCTCAAGAATGCATATTTTAATGATATTATTATATATTTATGCCTCATTTTCCTTTTATAAGTAAATACAACCAATTACCAACTTTGAGTCATGGGATAATGCAAAAGCATTAATAAATTAATAAATATTTTAAATTCACACCTAGATGTCAGTTGGATATTTAAAGAATTCTATTAGGTTAGACATAAGCTATATCATAAACACATTTGCAGTATTTTAATTAGAATGTCACTTCCTGAAAATATGTATTTTTGCATCTGCTATTAAGATAATCCATAGCTTAAAGTTAAAAAGATGTTTTAAACATTTTAAAAATATTTCAATGAACTGTTGCTTATCTTATCTTTTTATGATGAGAGGAAATATTTCCTAAATTATCTTTAACCAGAATGTAGAACAAATCTCTAAACTTTGTGAATCAGGAGATCACACTGAACATCCTTTTAGTTGAACACTATCAGTTTGGGTCTGATCAGGATTAAAAAAAAAAACACAGAGTAGGTAAATTAAAAAAGGATGATTTAATATAAAGCAATGTTAACTGTTTAAGAACAACAGTTTCAAATATCAGAAGATACTCAATAGTACTCTAAGGTTGAGCGAAAGTAACTAAAACACAGTTTTGCAAGAATTTGGATGTCATGTCATCTCTCATGTCAGCTCACTGGAATGTAGTGAAGTTTGGTGCTTAGTCTTGACAGAAGTTAACAGGAGTTAGGTTGCCATCAAAAGTCACCCTTCAGGGTGCAAATGACAGAGCAGTGACAAGCAAATGGCTAATTGGATGTACAGTGTCACAAGAAATAAGGGACAAGTAGCATTGAATCAGAGTAACTACAACAGAATTGAGAACCTAGAAAACCAAGCTTTTGGGGAAACAACTGAAACTAAACAGATCTGGCACTTCCTGGAATAGTCAACAATAGACCTTGCAGGAGTGAAAGTTAGTCATCCATTACTTCGGTAACTTTTCACTAATTTGATATTACCTCACAATCCTTTTCTCCTGATTTGGCAAATGTTCCAGAATGAGAACTGTGGATATAAGTTCTATTCAGTCTTGGCAAACCCAGAACATCAATCAAAGACTGCTATAATCTGTTCCTCCTAGGGTCTGTCCTGATTGATGAGCTGTCTTCCGCAGTATGGCTAAAGCTCTCCATAGAGGCCTCTCTCCATGTTTGAGCAGTTTTATGTTTATCAGTTATCAAATGGATTCTAAGAAATGGTATGAAGTCTTTCATTTCATAAATGTTGGAGTCATAGTTTCCAAGTGGACACTAATATCCACGTGAAAAGATCTCTAGACAGGATATAGCCAACCTGAGAAGACAAAATTGCAAATTGACCATGTTCTGAACCAGTGCCTGGGTTCCATCCGCTGTCCTCCAATTCACATTCCTGTTAGCTCCGAGTCACACCTGATGCTTCTTTCTCCTGAAGTGTACCTGCAGCACCCTCTACTGAGAAAAACGATCACGCTCACTACAAATGAGAGATTTGTAAAGAAATGGTCATCATACAGTATACATTGAAAAGTGCACTTGGAATCAATAAACAAGAAACTAATTTCTTGTCACAAGTAATTTTTTTAAATAGTTTTATTTATTTTCAGCTATGTTAGGAAGAGGATATCATCTGTGGAATCTATAGAAATGGAAAGGTCAAATAATGAAAGTGGTACTCTCAGACTGAGGGAAAGTAACTAAAGAACATTTTCACAAATGCATTGATATTAGGAGCCTGTATCTGTACTTTCCATCCAATAATAATAGTTTAAGCTTCTAATTTGCATAATAGAAACTCATCATAAGACTAAAATGATATTTTTAAATTATTATACAAATTAACATAGGGATATTAGATCAGGTAGTTTTGTTCTATATCAGAGTTTAGAAATTCACTAAGTTTTCCTGAAAACACTGTGTTAACATAATGGTAAAATTAGTGATGATAGAAGAAATGGGGTTCTGAGGATTTTTAAGTATCTTTTGTTTTGTTTTATTTTCCTTTTGTTTGCTATTTAGCTACTTTTAATTCAGTATATCTTGATGTGGTTTCATATTCACATTTGTGTGAGTTCATTGCTACAGCAAAATTTTCTGACTTGATCTTGATTCATATTTATTGGAATTATTTGAACAGTTTTCTTTAAAATACTGGTTCCAATCTTTCATATTGTATTTAATACTATAGTATTAATATAGTATTAATATAGTATTAATATAGTATTAATATACTTAATACTATAGTGATTAAGTGTACTAAGAGAGGGATTTGTAATTCCATTCAGCTTGACTCTCCTAAATGCCTAATTAGAGACATGAATTGTTGGCTACTCTAACTGGGCTAGCCTTCAGGCCCAAATTCTTTCAGTATTCTCTTCAAGAAGAAAGATCCAGAAATAGTAAATAAACACAATGGAATAAATGGGTGGTGAAACAGCAACACAGAAATATAGATTTGTCTTAAAATCAGAGGAGTGTATAGAGCAGCTACCAGAAATATTTTAGAAGACCATGACATTCACTCATTGCACTTGATGTGTTTCGGAGACAAGCTTTAGAGTTTCCAGACATAATTTTATCTCTTTTTTGTTCATTCTATTATTATTTGAACATAGCAAAATTGTTTATTAAATAAAATGTAGGTAGATATGAGCGGAAAGAATGAGAGTAATTCGTGTTCAAGACAGGACATGGGCTTCAAACAAACAAAAAATGCAGAGGTGAGAAGGAGAGAAATAAGTGTTCAAATATGGGTTTTGAAAAAAAGCCTTAAATGACTTTTGAGAGTTTATATATAGTTCTCTAAATAGTCCCTACCTGGAGCTCTCTGCCTATATGAAAGTTAATGGGGTATTGTCACAGGAATAACCTTGCACTTGGTGGTCCTTTCATATTCTTATCCTTCACGGTTTCCTAGGGAACCACCTTTCTTTTAGTGAGGCCTCAATTTCTGCATTTGGGTGGTACCACTTTTTTCTGTATTTAAAACATACCTTTATCTTTAAGCATGTTCAAGCAGTTTTATAGTGGAAATACCCCCTGTCTTAAAGAAAACAAACATAAATTTCAAGTATTTGGCCAAACAGGGTATGAAAGTAATAAGTTAATACTTTTCACCCTGTAGAATATCTAGTTGGTACCTTCTTCTTTTGATTATTGTCCAATGTTTCTGCTATGTTTTCATTCTTTATCTTTATTTAAGTAAAACACCTACTTACACAAATCTTTCTTTAAGAAAGTTACTTTTTTAAGTGTCAGTTATTGTTTTTTTAATGTATTCTTTTGAGATTAGTTTCTTTTCTAATTTCTTCATTGTAGACATAATTTTCCTTAAAAAATAGCTTCATGTTTTTATTGCAGTGCTACTATAGTAAAAAAATATAAATAGAACTCTGGTTTCTGTCTCCCTCACCCTTATTAATTCATTTCTAATGAATGAAGAGTATGCAGAAATACTAAATGATATATCAGAGTTTTAAAAAGTCCTTACTTTCGGTATGAAAAAATAACTCCAAATTGGAGCCTATTATATGTAGTTCATTTATTTACAGGTCTAGAAAAAAAATGACCTCATTATAGTTCAGTTTTATCAATTCCATATAGAAAATCATTCCTCATTATGATGTAGCAGTATCTTGAATAAAAACAATGAAATTATTCTTTTAACAGATTGTCTTCCTTCCTACTTATTAAATTTGTTAAAAGTACATTTATCAGAGAAAATGTCAATGTCTGATTGGATTTTCAACACAATACATTGAACTAGCAACACAATAAATTAACTGAGGTTTCCTAGTTATCTTTTTCTCAAGACGCTTTTTTCTTTTCAGGTTTAGAAAAATACTAAAAATTGTCATTCTGTTTGTATTTTATAAACTTTACCTTATAAGTCCTACAAAAACTTAATTAACTCAGTAAATATGATCCTCAGATTACTTGTTTTGTCTTTTATATTTAAAATTATTTTGCAAATAAACAAGGATGATGTTTCAAAATAAAAGTGCATTACAACATAAATTATATATACAACACAGGTAGATAAGTAACCATCATATGTTGTTTTTCTATGAAGCACTGTAGAAGCACTGCTGTCCCGTTGTTCATCGATTGCTTGAGCGGGCACCAGTAACGTCTCCATTGTGAGACTTGTTGTTGCTATTTTTGGCATACCAAATACACCATGGGTAGCTTGCCAGGCTCTGCCATGTGGGTGGGATACTCTCAGTAGCTTGCCAGGCTCCCTGAGAGGGACAGAGGAATTAAACCCAGGTCAGCCGCATGCAAGTCAAACGACCTACCTACTGTGCTATAGCTTCAAGATCTAAGTAGTATTTATTTGATATGAATTGTTTTATCTCAGTGATGTTGTATGAAACCACTGTATTTCTATGCAGTATACAATTTATATATTTATACTGTATTTTAAATTATATCTACACATTCTTCTAAATCCATAAAAATTAAGATAACATATATAGTTTTTAAAAATATTTGAAATTTCTTTCAAATTATAAGCA
This sequence comes from Sorex araneus, assembly GCF_027595985.1. Classification (NCBI taxonomy): domain Eukaryota; kingdom Metazoa; phylum Chordata; class Mammalia; order Eulipotyphla; family Soricidae; genus Sorex; species Sorex araneus. The sequence continues at coordinate 226,264,940 of NC_073313.1, read as the reverse complement.
TTTTGTCTTTCTCTTTATTCCATTTTTTATCAAATACTAAATTTTATATAATAAATTGTAAATTCAGTGCACTTATAACTGTCCTCAGGCAATACCTAGTTTCTTGACTCATGCATTCCCTTTTAATGTTCAAAAAAAATAACTAAATTCTGGGTGAAGATCTGGGACTAAATCATAGTCAGTAAATGATCAAATTTAGAGAAAAAGTATAGCATCTAGCTACTTTTGATGGATTGCCTTTGAAGCCTTTTGTTTATTCCTTTTCCAGTGTTATGGAATTAAACTTTGGTTCCCCCCAGTGGTAACTAGGTCATAATGCTGATTCTAGGTCATAATGCTGATTCTACCATTGTCCTCCCTTCCCAGACACTCCCTTCCCATGTATGGTACTTGTACTATAATCACTGTCTTATGATCTGCTTTGGAGAATCCAAAGAAAGACATTATTTGATTTTTCTATAACTACTGTCCTATACACATTGACCTATGTATACTCATTTTAATATAATCATTGACTTATGATCAGCTTTGGAACATGCAAAGAAAGACTTCTTAGATTCTCTCACTTTCAACTTTTGTTATATTTCTAATTCATTTAATGTGATTTTGTAGAAAACTTCTAACTTTGGAATGGCTGAGTTTGATGGTTCATTAGAATTTCTGTTTAAAATATATTTTCAACTTTAAATACATTTTAAAACTTTTCCTTTTTAGAACTTTGAAACACAGGAACATATAATACAATACATGATAAGAGTTTCAAGTATACAAAGTTTAAACCTTTCCAATGCCACACCCTACATCATAACTCACTTCCTTCTGCTCTGTCTCAAGGTTTCTTCCCACCACCAGCATCCTCCATCCCCATTTGTGAACTCAGTTCCATAAGCCAGTTTTCAGGTAGAATGCTTTACATATTTCCTATTTCGTTTATTTAGGTACCATGTGGTCATATTGCTCTGGTTTTGCCAAATCGATCAGGGGATCCATGGTGTCAGCTTGAATCTTAAATTTACTTAATAAACTTGGCTTTCATTGATGACTGACCACTGCCTCTATCCATCATTTTATTAGAATTTTAGGGTGGCAGTAATGATCTAAATGAACCACTAGTTATATTTAACACTGATTTTCTTATTATTCGAGATCTCTATTATTACAAAGAGAAAAGGGTATGTTTCAATTGTGTCTGTTTCCAATTATCCTAATAAATATCTATTGCTTAGCAACCCCAAAGTTATAAGTGATATCAATATATATATATATATAGAATTTTCTTCATTTTTAACAATGTGGTACTATTATTTGTAATATTTTTTTCACGTTAGAATAATGAAAGTTTCATTCAAATTTTCTCCTTTTCCTTTTACTTGTGCTTGGAGCTTTAGTAATTTTCTAGTTTTGTTTTTATATCAACTGCTCCATATTTATTTATTTATTTATTTGTTTGTTTGTTTGTTTATTTATTTATTTTGCTTTTTGGGTCAGAAACAGTGATGCATAGGGGTTAATCCTGGCTCCGCACTCAGGAATTACCCCTGGCAGTGCTTCAGTCTTCTTGATCTTTGGTTTTGTCCTTATAAGTTCAAAGTAAAATTAAACACTGCAACATATTAGGTATCTAAAACTCTATAGTCTAGAGACCGTACTTATTAATGAATTGACAACCTGTATAGATCTGTAGATAAAATAATTTTATTAATGACAATGTAGTTAATATTAATAAGAATTATTGAGATTGTCACTGAAGTTATATGCATTTTGCAGTGGACATTTATACACAGATAAATAGAATAGAGTATATTAGCCAAAATTGCAAAACTCATAAGTGACCAAAATGACCAAAGCATATGCAGTATAATTTATAAGTATATTATATGAAGTATACAATAACACCAGAAGGATTTGAGGAAATTGTTTTATGTTATCATGTGAATTGGCATTTGCTGTCAATTGATAATAGAATAATTCCTTACTGTAAGTACATTAAGAGACTTCTTCCTATATAGCCTCTTAAATGTTTGTTTAATAACTTTATCTACTTGATCTTTCTAAAGCTCATGGAGAATGCTGCTGAGTGTTTTCATTAAGTTTGATTTATATTTTGTTTCTTTAGGTAATACTTGTTAGTGCTGGACATTTACAATTCTTTTCAATGACATTATCTACTTCGATACCAGCAGCTCCTCTTTTTCATATATTAATGTTCACAATTATTTAGACTATTTTAAAGAAAAAGAAGCATTTATGAGTAAGAAGTACAAATCACACACAAAATGCAGATAACTGACTTCAGCAAAAAGGTTTGAAATTAAGCTCTCCCCTTATATGCAAAGTATACTGGTAGTAAGTAATTTCTTTGTTATTCAATTTTGAATCAAAATAAATTCTTCTAACTATAATAAGCATACAAATAGAAAAAAACGAAAATTAAGGTTTTTAAAAGGAATGCACACATATATGTCTGAAATTGTTGATTAAGTTTTTAGTGACACCTTAGAAATAAGAATACCTTTCCCCATACTACAAATGCATTACATACAAGTGGCATTGATAGATTTAGGGGAAAACATAATTTTAATTGCTTCTTTATTCATTCTTAAAGTGGATACTACAATGAATAATTTAATATCAAATATATTTTCACTTAAGATGATATATTAGTGTCAATAAAATGAAATAAAATTGTAGAAAATACAGTACTGAAGAATTTCCAGACATTACTGGCTAATTAAAATAGGAATAATTAGATCTTAATTTGACACACATGCAATTTTTGTCTCTGCACTTTATTATCACAATATTTTATTATATATTTCAACATATAATCACTGGCATTTGAAATGTGACCCATAGAATCATATAATTTAAAAATATGAAGTAGTAAGTCAGATTGTTAATACTATGCACTGTAGCACTGTCAGACTTTCATTCTGTTGTTTATCAATTTACTCGAGTGGGCAACAGTGATGTCTCAATTGTGAGAATTGTTGTTACTGTTTTTGACATGTCGAATTCACCATGGGTAGCTTGCCAGGTTCTGCCGTGTGGGCGGGCTACTCTCGGTAACTTGCTAGGCTCTCTAAGAGGGATGGAGAAATCAAACCTGAGTCAGCAACGTGCAAGGCAAATGGCCTACCCGCTGTAATAATATAAAAATAATATAAAAATTTAACATGAATTTGGTAACTTTATTTTGTATTATTTAAATCATTATTTAAACAAATATTAAAAACTCTCCTAACTAAAATTAATGTGTAGTTTCAATAATTATGTTAGTCTTTTAAATGTGAGACCTAGAACATTTAAAATCAGTGTTTATTTAAAATGTTAAGTAAAATTAAAAGACTTTTCAATTCATTTTATAAATAGATTGAAAAACAAAGAAATTAGCAAAATATCAAGAAAAATAGGGATGAGTAAGATATAAAGAAAAAGGAAAAATATAAATAAAATTTTCTTAGTTTGTAATGCCTTTGAAATCATTTTTGCAACACTTTAAATTGATTTCTTTACATATATTTTCAAGACTGTGTTTCAAATTTGACGTGTAGTTTGGAAATTAAGTACCTGCTTTTTGCCTTCATTATTTTGCAATAAAAATAACAATTCCCTGAATTTCATTTGGTGCTTCTTTAAAACTACATGAGATGTAATTGCCATAGCTGATAGCAGAGAAATGCATGTTTATTATGGTCCTAATTTGGTGATTTCCAAAATAAATTTTGCAAAGTTTTAAATTTTTTTAAGTGGTTTAAAAATATCTTTATTTTCCTTCAACGTGGTTTGTGTTATTTGATAGGGATTAGGATATTGTTGATGTGAGTTGTCCTCGAATAACACTTTCATACATCAAATAGTCTTTTATTATGTCTATGTTCAAACGTGGAGGGACAAAACCAATTCAAATATGCAAGTCAATTTTTGATTGTGGAAAGTAAGATTTTTTACTTGCTTTGTCACTTGCAAATGGTTCTTTTATTATCTTTTAGTCAGAGATACAGTGCATTACGTAGCAAATAGCATATGAAAAATGAATTCTTATCTGTAATATTCTTGAGTTTTAATATTTCCATTTGGGTGAACTTTCATTCACTGTAAATAAATTATAGCATATATTCATAAAATTATATATAAAATATTATGCATCATATGTACACGTAATAAATATATTTGTGTATACACACAGAGATACTAAGGAAATATGTATAACACTGGAATACACATGCTTAATATTTGCTATTTGAATTTGTGACTGATTTGCTATTATTATGTGCTTTTATTTTTTTTTAATTTTTGTGATATTGAGAGAAAGAAAAGAAACAATTTAAGCTTCTAAGAAAAAGTCTCAAAGAAAACTCCTAAATATCATGTGTGATTTAAAAGAAGCTTCCTTCTTCTTCTTTGTTAATCAATATCCTCACTTGAAACTTTGTATTAGCGCTAATTCCTTGTGACAGATAGCTAGCATCTTTACTACCTTGAATGGAGCATTTCTTTCTATATTAAAATTCTCAGGGGCCGGAACGATAGCACAGCGGGTAGGGCGTTTGCCTTGCACGCGGTCGACCCGGGTTCAATCCCCGGCATCCCATATGGTCCCCCAAGCACCGCCAGGAGTAGTTCCTGAGTGCAAAGCCAGGAGTAACCCCTGAGCATCGCTGGGTGTGACCCAAAAAGAAAAAAAAAATTCTCAGGCATATACTGGAAAATCTACAAATAGACATGATATTGTTTGATTTAAATTTACTGTATTAATAATTATTGCTATATTTTAAACTATTTTCCCTTGAATTTGTGTCAGTGTGACTGAAATAGTCATGAAAATAAACTCAAGGATCTTGGGGGACCAAAATGATAATACAATGGGTGGGGGTCTTTCCTAGCATGTGGTAGACCTGGGTTTGATCCCTATCATTCCATCTGGTCCTCAGAGCACAACTGTGAGTGGTCCATGAGCACAAAGCCAAAAGTAAGCCCTGAGCATGCAGGTGTGCACCCCAATCCCCCCACAAAACAATCTGTATAGAATTGTTGTTTTTTTTCTAGAGCAAATTAGTAGCTAATACATTTGTATATGCTCTTTTTTATGACAGTAACTTCCAAAACCAGTTTCTGTGAATATAAATATAGCTTTAATTTTTAGTCTTAACTTACAATATACTTTTCAATCATTAAAATCTAGCAATATCAAAAAATTCAATCAGAAAACCACAAGTTCATTCAACCTCAACATTGTACTTTTCTTTTCCTTTTCCCAGTACTCTGTTACAGTCAGATCAGTTATGAAGTCCTGAAATACACTTTTCCTGTGGGATCAGATGTCTTAGCAAGTATGTCCAATCTGTCAGCAACTTGAACCTGTTGATATTAAAATCTATATTCCCCAGTCTATTGGTACTTCTTCAAGCATCCCGTTATATGTAACCTTGCCCTGACATGTGTTATGTCAGAAATTCTAGACTCTCTTAAAATAATCTTGAGGGAAACGTATTTAAGTGTGGGAATAACTGTAGAAGAGAAAACGATCAAGATCATGTGTAACATTCTCTCTCCCAGCACATTTATCGATTTACATATGATGTTTAAATTTTCTCCTTAGATAATTTATTTTTTTCCAGGGGGAAATAATGGTTATTTATTTCAGTCTCCATTCTAAAATGTTTAGTTTATCATTTTGTTCCAAACAAAAGGGAACAGTGCTCACAATCTTACCATGGGCTGCACCTGGTATTCATTCTTTAACTCCCAACAGGCTAACAAGATAGAGAAGCTACAAGCAATAGATTCATGCTCATTTTCCATAGATCAAGTTACTCCCTAAAGTGCCATATTATTCCTGAGAAGAAGCTGAAGATAGCATATGCAGGTAGATTTTCAGAAAATAGCACCAAGTAGGTAATTTATATTAACCCTCAAGAAGATAAGTTTAAGTGAGGGAAGAGTGAAAATTGTGTTCAATATTATGTGCAGTTGAATAATTGACAAGGGATGGTTTTTTTAAAATAGTTTGATTTACAAAACACTGCCCATTTTCTCAAAATATTAATTACTTTTGTTTCTGTTCTATATTCTTTTCTTACAGATCCTTCAAAAAGTCACATTGAAAAGCTCTTACCATACAGACAATAGTAACAGCATTGTCTAATTTCTATATTCTTCCTTATACGAGGAATAAGAATTACCTTCTGTTCAGGGAATCTGAGCCCTATTAAAAAGAAGTATTGCAAAGGTCTAAATTTCTGGCATATCCATACCCTAGAAGTTTATTTCTTTTAATTCCCTTATGCAAAATTCCCATAAAACAAAACCAAACCAGCTGTTTTGTTCTAATCATTGGCTTTGAGTGCCAAACATTTTAGGTAAATTAAAGCAAAAACAACAATGCTTTTCATACCACTTAAATCTATGTGATTTTCCATCTTAACTCTTTTTAATTAACATTGTCCATATTTGTGGAAGTCGATGTGGAGGTCTCGTTCTGTTCAGCAGGGCGAACCCTTCGTAGGGCGCAGCCGAAAGAACAGATGCAGAGCCCGGAGGAGAGAGAAAAGGCCTTTATTCTATGGCAGTTACAGTATTTATACCTCCCTGTTGGGAGGAGATGGTGCCAGGACCCCCAACAGAAATGCAGGGTGTGGCACGGGATTTAGCTAGTAATAAACAAATGTTGATAGGATAAGATCAGTAAGATTAGGAGTGACAACCTTTGCTAGGTGTGGCATGGGGTTAGCTAGTGATTAAACAAATAGTGACAGGATAAGATCAGTAAGGTAAAATGGCTCCCTACACATATTAACAAACATTGACTATATTCACTAGATGTAAGGTTTTTGCTATTCTAAAGATTTAAACTTATCTTAATCAGATAACTGAATAAAATAATAATTTAGAAAAATTATTCTCATAATTTCAACTAAAATGATATTAGGCTTCTGCAATTAAAGTATATTGATAATAATATAGATTATACAGATGTGAAATCATATTAATATTAGGTTTTATCATAAATAATACAAGGCTCAATTCAACGTAAAAATATTAAAATGTTGCCTAGCAATAATCTATCACTCTGGGACTATGAAAGATCATATTGACTTTAATAATAATTCCACATAAAACTCCAAAAATTCTGCTTATGATGTGAGAGTCACAAAATTTAATGTTTATATTTATTGCACAATAATTTCATTCATCATAAAAATAGATCATTCTACCTCATCAATTTCATTTAAAAAGTAAGTAAAGATATCCAAATGACATGGTTTCTCAATATGACTTTATTTATACAATAAAGTTTTTAGAGGTAATATAGTTGAAATAGAATTGTAGGGTGGTCTCTAATAACTATGACTGGTGTCTTTAATTAGGGATAAATGTACAAATAGAAATTAGAGAGATAATATAAATAGACACAAAACAAAGATGACCAAAATACAAAGCCAAAGAATCGTAACTAGAATATATCAAAACTTTATTATTCTGTAGTAATTCAGAAAATTTCAAAGTTCTTAGATGGTTATTCAAAACTTGCCCAAGAACTAGAACAAGAGCATATTTTAGTTATTGAGCAGAAAGTAATATAAAAGTTGGATAAAGAGATAGTACAGATGGTAGGGTGCTTGACTTTGCATGTGGACTACCAGTGTTCTATCCTGGTACATCATCTGATCCCCTGAGACCTGCCATGATTAGTAGCTCAGTGCAGAGCCAGAAGTAAGCCCTGAGAACTGCTGTGTATGGCTTCCAAAAAAATGAAAAGAAAAAAAAAGAGAGTAATTTGAAGCCCAACGGGGAAGAAAATCCAGTGATTTTCTTACAGAAGACTTTCTTAAAGAAGCCCATATTAAAATATAGAAATGATGAACTGTAACCAAATAATTATAATACATCTAAAAAGTTCTTGAGAAAATATAATTGCAACAAAAATCTTATTAATGTTTAATCATCATCATCATCATCATCATTGATTTTCTCGAGCAGTTTCAGTAACATCTCCATTCATCCTAGTCCTGAGATTTTCGAAGCTTCTCTTTACTCATCCTTTCCAATGTTGCCACATTGGAGGCTCTTTCAGGGTTAGGGGAATAAGACCCCTCATTGTTTCTGGTTTTGGCATAAGAATATGCCACCGGGGAGCTTGCTAGGCTCCACCATGAGGTCAGGAAACTCTTGGTAGCTTGCTAGTTTCTCCGAGAGGGAGAACTAGGCTATAAGCTTCTGGGAGCTTGGTTTTATAGTCTCAGAATGTTGGCCGTTGGTGGAATTACACAGCACCAGGGGCAGTTTCTGGGTGTGACCGCCTAGATTCTAGAAAATGAGGGATCTGGGTGGAAGAAGCCAGGTCCCCAATCCGAACAGGCTTGGAGATCTCAGCCCCTGGTCCCGCACACCTGGGTTCCTCTGCTGGTTCCTTCAGACGTCAGGCTCATCTGAATGTGTGGAGAGGGGCTTTGAGCATGACTCTGGCTGGGTTCTGAGGTCCTTGGCTGCGGGGACTCTGCTGGGAGAGAGGAGGGAAACTCAACCCACCCCCTCCAAGGGGCCCCGGTGAAGACAGCCAGGGGAGGGGTGAAGAGACTGCTTAATAAGAAAGTTAAATATGTAACCGTATATGGGGAAATAATGACAATATTTTGATATTTCCTCCTTCCCAGGATTTGCAGCCTTCAACAAGGGAGATATACAGGTCCAAGTTCTACACATGACAAGGGAGGCATCTGCCAAAGTTTTGCCAGTTTCTCACGGCAAAATGGGTGTCTGCACTCCTTTCCCAGAGAAATTCTTGGCATGTTAGATGGTCTCTCTCTCTCTCTCTCTCTCTCTCTCTCTCTCTCTCTCTCTCTCTCTCTCTCCCACTCCCTCTCTCTTTTTTTTGCTCTCTCTCCATATATACAAAAGAGGCAATAGGAAAAAAATTCAAAACAAAAAGAATCTCTGTTTAGAAAATTCCAGAGGGATATTACTGGTGCTCTTGATTACATGATGACCCAAGAAATTAGAAACCTGAGTTAGAATTTCTCAGTAAGAACAAGTGATCAGAGGTGCCATGGAAATTAATTCAGAAAGCATCTTAAAAGGTAACAATGACCATTTCTGTCTTCCACAAAAATATTACACCCTGTAAAACCCATGAAGGTTTTGCTCCCTTAGTTGGTGGAAAATTATGTTACAAGACAGTACTTTAATTTTGTTATTTTATTTATATTTTGTTGTTTGATGGATACTAGGATTATTAGGCTCCACTATTGGAACACAAGATAGCTGTAGGAGTTTGAAGAGTTTATAGAAGAGAGTTGCAACTGACCAGCCAGGGCCATACCTGAAAGACAAAAGTCAAGGGTATGACCCCCTTTGACCAGATAACAAGGTTTAAGAAACATGTGACTATGGACTACTGCTGTCTGGTACTTTCCCACTGTGTTCTCATTGGTTAGTGCCCTTTGGCTGACCACTTGGGACATTCCTGAAGCCCACTGAATGATTGACTGACCACCAGGCACTTTCTTGATGCCCACTGATTGGTCATTACCATTAGGCCGACCACCAGGGACTTTCACAATGCCCACCGATTGGGTGGCTGACCACCCAGTACTTTCCTGATGCCCACTGATTGGCTATTGCCATTAAGTATTGTTCTCTTTTTGCCCTTCTTCCAGAATTGGTTCAAGGTTCATGTGCAGTTCAGCCATCAGTTACACAAAAAAGAATGAAAAATAAGATCTTATGTAGGTAGTATAGCTTCTTTGCATGGCTAGCTTCTATAATGGCTACACTTAGGTTTTTATTTGAAAAAGCCCTTTCTTGATTGCAACAGGGGTTTCCAGATTTTGCTCTGACTCTAGACTCAGAGATTATTCCTGGAGAAAGTCAGGAGGCCATATGTGGTGCTGGGCTTAGAAACCGTCTTGGGTGAGGACTAAACAGCACTCCTATCCCTGTTCCAATATTTTTAAAGCTTTAAGTATAATTTTCAAATATTATTTAGGGGAGGAGAAGCAATACAGCTGTTAGTGCACTTGCCTTACATGCAACTGACTACAATTCCATCCCCTATCTATACCCATTATGCTCCTCCACTCCCAGCAAAGCGAGTAGTGAGTCCTGAGTACAATTGGACCCGGCCCAAAAATAAAAACACAGGAAAATGTTTTTAAATAAACAAAACTTTTTATTTATTAATTTAATTAACAAAGAAGATAGCAGGTTAAAATAAGGCAAGCAGAATAGTAAAATAAAATGATACCAAAAATACTGTTATATAAACGCAATAAGAGGAAAAGCTATCTAAGTTTTAGTGCCATAATAGCCTTACATTGTTTGGAACATCATAGAAATATTTATTCAATTAATACTTTGTAAGGAAGATGACCATATGAAAAACATAAATTGTCACTGAAAGAGTAGGTTGTAAACCATCTAAGCTATTAAAAGAAGGAAAAGAAAACAAAGCTAGTTAATACAATAAAATGGAAGAAAACAAATATTTAAGGCTTTGCAAACAGAGATTTGTATGATTTTAGAAATATCAGAATAAAATTTCTTCTAGGTAAGAAATGATAAATTCACATATTATGTAGCTTCGTATATAGTACATACAGTGGGGAATAATTTTGAGAGGCAACACTGAAGCCTGGTTTTTATTTATATTTTTTAACTTGATAACCTGATTTTCAGCATTTTCTATATTATTGATTTATATTTGCAATGTTACTTCACCAATCCCACGACCATTGTGATTAACCCACCATGATTATCACCCCTCAGTTGTTGTTTTTCTGTCACAGATTAGAGTTCTTTGGATACAGTCACAGATACTGCTTTCAGTGAGAATTGTCTACTTCCTTAATTTATTCTGTTATAGTCCACATATGAACAAGATTATTTGGTGGTTATATTTTTCCTTCTATTTACTTCACTTGGTTTGATATTCTTCAGTTATGTCCAGGTTGCACCAAATTGCATGGTTTGTCATTTCTTGGAGCTGCATACATTTCATTGTTTATAAATACCACCATTTCATATTCTACTCATCTGTTGTTAGGCATGCGGTTGTTTATAGACTTTGGTTATTGTGAATAACATCATTCTGAATGTGTGTTTATATATACTTGTAGATTAATATTTAGAGTTATTGGGGTAGATACAGAGGAGGGGAATTGCTGGGTCATATGGATTTCTAGTCTTTTCCGAGCAATCTACACACTGGTTTTTGCAATAGATGGACAAGGTAACATTGTCACCACCATAAAATAGGGTCCCTTTTCACCACATCCCTGCTAGTATGGTTGTTTACAATATTTTTGATGTGGGCCATCTATCTGGTACGAAAAGTTAGTTTGTTGCTATTTTGATTTGTGCTTACACTGATAATCTGTGAAAATGAATGCTTATTCTGAGAATTTATTTTTAACTCAACACTAACAAAAATTATGTTTATTAAAATGAATATATACACACTTATTATGTGTTTTATATATTTATTTTATAATTCATTTATCACATCTGAAATACTTTAATTACACTAATTCCAAAGTCAACTAAATTAATTACCAGGAAACAAATTTCATATCATCATTTCTAATTAATATGGGTGCATATCTAATTTATACTAGCAAAGACAAACAAGAAATTAACATAAAATATATATTATACATTTTAGATGTATATATATTTATATATATTATACATTAAAGACTATAAGGAACTTAGATATAAAAAGTATAGTGAACCCATTAATAAAATAAGACATATTTTATTATCTTAATACATGCAGAAATAGAATTTGATAAAAGTCAACACTTTAAATTGTTTATTATTTACTTATATAAGGTATTCTACCAATAACTATGCTACCTCCACCACTTGCCTCAACATTGTTCCTTTCTTGTGTTTTTTGGGCCACATCTAGCTGTGTTCAGAGCTTCCCCTCACTCTGTGTGCAGGTGTACCTCCTGATGGTGCTCAGGGGATCAATTATGGTACCAGGGATCAAACCAGGTCAGCCACACAAAAGACAAGCACCGCATGCCTTATACTATCTCTATGGTTCTATCAGCATTATTTTTAAGCATAAAATAATCTCAAAATTTTACTATCAGAACTAAGTGATTCCACTATCATTTATTCTCTTTCTTGTTTCACTATATAATGAAGATTGAGACCATGTAGTATCTATGTTTAACCACCATACTTACCTCACTTAGCATAATATTCTCCATTTCCTTATTATATAAAATGAGACATAATTGAACTTACCAACGTAGGGTGTGTGCGTGTGCTTGGGAGGGATGGGTGTATTAGTTGACTGAGTAATCCATTGGAGGGGAGGAATATTGGTGCTTTAGTGAAGAATATAGTGTAAAAAAATTTTACATCCCCAAACATACAAATACGTTGTATTTTAAACTAATGAGAACTAAAAAAGCAAGCTAATATAAATAATAAAAATGTACTATACTATTAAGACGGACATATTCAATACTTTGACAGCTTTGCTTCAAAACAATGAAAGGAAACACTGAAAAAATAAGAAATGGAATTATATAAATAGAAAAGGCTGCTTCACTGAAAAAGTTATTATCAAAAACGAAGACATTGAGCTAAAAAGATTTAACTTTCCTCCGGGTCCAACACTGCACTCCCCGATACCAGCCGCCAGAACCAACACGGGTGGGGGGAAGTGGGGCGCCTGCGCAACTCCCCACTGCTCTTCTCAACAGGTCTGTGGACCCAGGCATTAGCATCTGGACTGGCTGGGGGTGTGACTTCCACTGTAGGGGTGTGGCCTTCTCAAAAGTGGGTGTGGCCTTCTGTGTGGCCACAGTTATATTTCTCATTTCCAGCACTCTCGACTCACATCCCAACCTTTATTATCTAATTCTGTGGAAAACGTTCCTGGCCACGTCAAATACAATACGACATTTATCCACTAGCCTACTCCAATTCCACCAAAAGACCAGTGTACACAAGAAGTTGCACAAAGCCCAATATAAAAGAACATCTCCTCTAATGCTTCACTAGATGCTTATCATAAGTCACAGAATAATGTCTGAGAGGAAGGATGTACTCTAGAAGGGGAGAAGTTTGACCACCTTTGATTGAGCATATTCAGAATTCTTTCCTGCAATAAGAGGGAACAGTGCTAGTGAACTTGAAGATTTTACCTCTATACAACCACAACAGTGCATATCTCCACTATGAGTAGACAACGAAGAAAAGGGTCCCGAATCCTCAACAGGGGGTACGATCTCTCTGACTAAGAATTCCGAGATGAAATGCTGAGGATGTTCAAGGAACTTAAAGAATCAATAGAACAGACATACAGAAAATTAAAGGAAGACATGAAAGAAATGGTGGAACGGATAGCTGAGAACATACAAGAGGAAATGAGAGCAGAAATAAGAAAGCTATAAAAAAATGTCACAAATAAAGGATTCGGTAGATGAAATTAAAAACTCAGTAGGTGCCTTCAACAGTAGAATGTAGACAGCTGAAGACAGAATCAATGAACTTGAAGATGAGCAACAGAAATCGTACAAGCAACAACAAACAACAGGGGCGGGCGGACCCAAAATAGCTCTAAGACGAATCAGAGACCTAGGAGATGACTCCAAGAAGAACAACATTAGAATCATTGGAGTACCAGAAGGACAGGGAGGCAACCCCAATGAAAAAAAACACAGTTAAAGAAATCATCACTGAAAAGTTCCCAGAGTTAGAGAATACAAGTGAATACAAGTATCCAGATCCGAGGACCCAGAAGTGTGCCAGCTAAAAGAAACCCTAAAAAAATAAAACACTCCAAGGCATATCATAGTCAGAATGATGGATGCTGTGGATAGAGACACAATACTGCAAGCAGCAAGGTCAAAGAAGGAAATCACATACAAAGGAGCACCCTTTGATTTACAGCAGACCTATCAAAGGAAACATTCCAAGCCCAAAGACAATGATGGGATATAGTGAAAATGATCAATGAAATGAATACCTCACCAAGAATACTTTATCCAGCTAAACTCTCACTCAAACTTGATGGAACAATACACCATTTTATAGATAAACAACAGCTTAGGAACTTCATAGACTCAAAACCAAACTTAAGAGAAGAACTAAAGAAGGACTAAAAGGGCTCCTGTAAGATAAGAAGGAAAACACCCATAAGTACAACAAACCCTTACAGAAAGATGGCACAAAACCCCCATGACAATAATCTCTCTCAATGTCAGTAGTCTAAAAGACCCTATCAAGAAACACAGAATGACAAAATGGATCCAGAAACTGTAGCCAACATCCTGCTGCCTACAAGAAACACATCTTAACAATCAGAACAAACACAGACTAAGGGGTAAAGGATAGAATCTTGCAAGCAAACAATTCCCTCCAAAAAGCTGGAGTGGCCATACTAGTATCCCACAACATAGATTTCAGATTAAAAAAGATTAGGAAGGACAATGAAGGCCATTTTCTATTTATCGAGGGTTATGTACAACAGGAAGAAATCACACTCTTAGATGTATATGCACCTAATGAGGGACCAGGTAGATGCTTAAAACAACTGCTAACATATTTTAAGGTCATTTCTAGCAATACAGTAGTAGTCAGAGACTTCAACACCACCTTGTAACCTCTGGAAAGATCAGTAAGAGCAAAACTCAGCAAGGAAACACTGACTATGAAGGAAGAAATAGAAGAGAGAGGGCTAACAGACCTATAAAAGGCTGTACACCACAAAAAGAAAGAATACACATTCTTTTCCAGTGCACACGGAACATCTTATAAAATAGACCACGTGCTGGGTCACAAAATATACCTCAATAGAATCAAGAAGATAGAAATTCTATCAACTATTTTTTTCAGACCACGATGCACAGAACACAGAAGTTAATCACACAGAGACACGGAGAACCAAAACAAGTATCTGGAAATTAAACAACTCAGTGTTAAACAGTGATTGGTCAGGAAGGAAGTCAAGGAAGAAATCAAAAGATACCTGGAAACAAATGCAAATGAAGACACGAGCTACCAAAATCTATGAGACGCAGCTAAAGCTGTGTTAAGAGGAAAATTTATACCTTTGCAAGCATTTCTCAGGAAGAAAGAAAGGGCTTACATACATAACTTGACTTGACAGCTCAAGACCTTATAAAAAGATGAACAAAGGGAACCCCAACCCGGCCGAAGGAAAGAAATACTAAACCTAAGAGCAGAAATAAATGACATGGAAACCCAAAAAAGCAATCCGAAAGGTCAATGAAAGTAAGAGCTGGTTCTGTGAGAAAATAAACAAGATTGATAAACCACTAGCAAGACTCACAAAGAAAGAGAAAGAGAGAACCCTAATAAAACAAATCAGAAATGAAAAAGGGGTCATCACAACAAAAACTATTGAAATTCAAAAGATCATCAGAGACTACTTTGAGAGTCTGTATGCATGAAACAAAAGAACCTAGAAGAAATGGATAAATTCCTGGATTCCTATCACCTCCCAAGACTGAACCAAGAAGTCTTGGAATACCTGAATAGACCCATTAATATCAAGGAAATTGAAACTGTGATCAAAAGTTTCTCCAAAAGTAAAAGCCCAGGCCCAGATGGATTCACTAGTGAATTCTTCCAAACATTTAAGAAGGACCTGTTACCAGTTCTCCTCAAGCATTTTAAGGAAATTGAAGAAACAGGAACTCTCTCAAACAGTTTATATGAGGCATATATTTCCCTAATATCAAAAGCAAACAAAGACACCACTAACAAGGAAAGCTACAGACCAATGTCCCTAATGAACACGGATGCGAAGATCCTCAACAAAATATTAGCATATAGAATTCAACAACTCATCAAAAAGATCATATACCTGGACCAAGTGGGATTCATCCCGGGGATGCAAGGATAATTTAATATTCACAAACCCATGGCTATCAGTATCCTCAATGGAGAAAAACTAAGGGTCTTCCCTCTAAGATCAGGGACAAGACAAGTATGTCTACTCTCACCACTTCTGTTTAATATAGTACTGGAAGTACTTGCAATAGCAGTTAGACAAGAAAAAGACATTAAGGGCATCTAGAGAGGAAAGGAAGAAATCAAACTCTCACTATTCACAGATGATATGATACTATACCTAGAGAATCCTAAAACCTCTACTAAGAAACTCTTAGAAAAAATAGACTTGTACAGTAAAGTCACAAGCTATAAAATCAATACCCCAAAATCCATGGCCTTCCTATATGCAAATAGCTAGGCAGAGGCAAATGACATGAAAAAAAACAAAACAAAAAACAATTCTATTCACAATCATGCCCCAGAAAATCAAGTAGCTCAGAATCAGTCTAACTAAGTAGGTAAAGGATTTCTATAAAGAAAACTACAAAACGCTACTTCATGAAATAAAAGAGGACACGAGAAAATGGAAACATATTCCCTGCTCATGAATAGGAAGACTAAACATTGTCAAAATGACAATATTCCCCAAAGCACTATACAGATTCAATGCGATCCCTATAAGGGTACCCATGAAATTCTTCAAAGAATGGATCAAGCACTCCTGAAATTCATATGGAACAATAAACACCCACGAATAAAGCAATTCTTTGGAAAAAGATGATGGGAGGCATCACCCTACCGAACCTCAAACTCTACTATGTAAAAAATCACAAAGGTGCACACGCATGGAAGTGGGAGATGCAATGATGTGTCCTTTTGTTCTGTTGTCCCCAGGCTCTCAGGGCATCTCTCTCTCTCACACATGCCACTCACGTTGGGTGTTCTCGAGACGCTGTGTATGGACCGGATCAGGATATCTCCTCCTTGTGCTCTGCTTCTATGTGTTCCGCTGTGCTCTCTTCTGTCTGCCTCTCTGTCTCTGTATCTGTAGTCTCTCTTCTGGTCTCTTCTGACCTTTCTCTGTCTCTGCTTCTGTGTCTTCTTCTTTCTGTGTAGTTCCTTCATTTATGTGTCTTCCCGTGTGTCTTCTGTGTCATCTCCCTGTGTCTTCTGTCTTCTACCCTGCTTCTGTGTCTTCTCTGTTCTTCTCCTGTGTCCTCTTGTGTATCTTCCCCCCTTGTCTGTTACAGTCTAAGTTTATATAGCAATTACATAGAGCGATAATACAAAGGTTGGTTGAACATTAACAAATCAACAAGGAAGGGTAAGACCATTTCTCGAGGAGATTAACAAAATCTCATCTAAGGAGATTACTAGGAGATCCCTTCAAGGGTGAAGTCCAAGCAAGGGTTTGTTAGGACCCTTTCTTCCTTCCTTCCTTTAAATAGTTATAGTAAATTTACTTCTAATATTTCTAGCAATGTTATTCTGTATGAGCACAGTAAGAGATATATCAGACTTAAAGTTTGGTTCTTCCTGAGGACATTCACTATATATTCCAGAACACAGTCCGCAGGCCAGGTTAGTCTTCCTAACCCCAGCAGGTCCTAGTCTTGCCGTTACTTTTGGATCATGACATTATTTGTCTATGACCATGTTCTCAACTTATAGTTGAGTGTCGTGTCACTTTGGCCTGGCCCATTTCATTTTTTTTTAATTTAAAAAATGTATTTGAACACTTTGGTTCACAAAGTTGTCATAATACAGTTGTTTTAGGAATTCAATGTTCCAACACCAATCCCACCACCAGTGTGACCTCTCCCCCCAAGCCTGCCCCCTTGGTAACCACAAAATCATTTATTTTATATTGCTTGTTACAACTAAATGATCAGTGGAATTATCAAAACATAGTTCAATAAAAGAATGCTTGTTAAAATTGTTCTATTTAATGTTAGGGTGGAATGGGAGGGCTCCTCCCGGCTCATTGCTGCAAGTTGCTCCCAGTGGTGCAGGAAATGTTTGTGGTGGGACTGAACCTAGGGTGCTTATGGCTACTGGAGTGAACTTCCCTCTCCCCACCTCTTTATTTTGTTGTTTGGGTTTGGGGTTTTAGGTTACAACCAGAGGTTTTCAGGACTTAATTTTTTTGTCACTTAGAAACTTTATGTTATTATTTGACTCGATCAATTTTAGGTTTAATTCAAAAGACTGGCCGGTAAAAGGGTGGGTCTTAGGGCGTGTCACTGGGTGAGTCAGAGGGCGTGTAATAGGGCGTGTCAAAGGGTGGGTCAGAGGGCTGTCCAGTGGGCGTTTCATAGGGTGGTTCAAAGGGAGGGTCAGAGGGAAGTTCTGAGGGCGTGTTAAAGGGCGGGTTAGATGGCAAGACAGGAGGTTCTGAGGGCCAGTCAAAGGGTGGGTCAGTCAGCGTGTCAGAGGGCGGGTCTTAGGGCATGTCAAGGTGTGTCAGAGGGCAGGTCTGAAGGCGTGTCATAGGGTGAGTCTTAGGGCGGGTCTTAGGGCATGTGTTTGAGAGTTGTTCAAAGGGCGGGTGAAAGATCAGAGAGTGGGTCAAAGGGTGGGTCAGTGGGCGGTTCACAGGGTGGGTCAGAGGGTGGTTAAAAGAGCGGGTCAGAGGGTGGGTCTGAGGGTGTGTCACAGGGCGGGTTTAGGGCATATCACAGGTGGGTCTGAGGGCTGGTCTTAGGGCATGTGTCTGAGAGTGGTTCAAAGGGAGGGTGAAAGATCAGAGGGTGGGTCAAAGGGCGGGTCAATGGGCGGTTCACAGGGTGGGTCAGAGGGTGGCTCAAAGGCACATGCTCTAAGACCCACCCTCAGACCCACCTTATGACACGCCCTCAGACTCACCCTCAGAACCACCCTGTGACACGCCCTAAGACCCGCCCTCTCTCAAGCCTTGACACGCCCTCTGACACGCCCTCTGACCCACCCTGTGACACTCCCTAAGACCCTCCCTCACACCCGCCCTCTGACATGCCCTAAGACCCACCCTGTGAACTGCCCACTGACCCGCCCTTTGACCCACCCTCTGATCTTTCACCCTCCATTTGAACCAGTCTCAGACACTTGCCTTAGACCCACCCTCAGAACCACCCTGTGACACGCCCTAATACCCATCCTCTCTCATGCCCTCAGACCGCCCTCAGAACCACCCTGTGACACGCCTTAAGACCCGTCATCTCTCACGCCTTGACACGCCCTCTGACCCTCCCTGCAACACACCCTAAGACCCGCCCTCTGACGCGCCCTAAGACCCACCCTGTGAACTGCCCACTTACCCACACTTTGACCCACCCTCTGATCTTTCACCCGCCCTTTGAACCACTCTCAGACACGTGCCCTAAGACCTGCCCTCTGCTCTCAGAACCACCCTGAGACATGCCCTAAGACCCACCCTGTTACACGCCCTCTGACCTGCCCTCTGACCTGCCCTGTGACATACCCTAAGACCCATCCTCTCTCAAGCCTTGACACGCCCTCTGACACGCCTTCTGACCCTCCCTGTGACACGCTTAAAACCTGCCCTCTGACACGCCCTTAGATACACCCTCTCACCCACCTGTGAACTGCCCACTTACCCGCCCTTTGATCCACCCTCTAATCTTTCATCGGCCTTTGAACCACTCTCAGGTGCCCTAAGACCTGCTGACACGCCCGCTGACCCACCATGCAACACACCCTAAGACCCACCCTCTGACCTGCCATAAGACCCACCCTCAGAACCACCCTGTGACACACCCTAAGACCCATCCTCTTTCACGCCTTGACACGCCCTCTGACCCTCCCTGTAACTGGCACTCAGACCCACCCTGTTACACTCCCTCTGACCTGCCCTCTGAACCGCCCTCTGACTCGCCCTGGCCTGGCCCATTTCAATGCCAGGGTAGCTCAAAGCTTGCCCTGGGTCCATTCCATTCCTCGTTGGGACCCTGCTTTTGGGGGACTAGGAACTAAGGGCAACTAAGTCGAGAAAGCAGATGCCTGGGAGTAAATATTATTGGAGTCAATCGACTCCCAAGTTACAAAGCATATTATTAACTGTCTTCCTGTGTCCATACAGAAAGGACATTGCTTTAAGGTAAACAAAGGTCCCTGGGGCAAGGCTAAAAGAACAAACCCATGCACAAAAATCAGATCAAAATGGATTAAAGACGTCATCATCAGACCAGAATCCATAAGGTACATTGTAGACAAGGTTGGCAAAACCCTTTATGACATTGAAGCTAATGGTATCTCCAAAGATGTCATGCCATTGACCAACCAAGTGTAAACAGAAATAAACTAATGGACTATATTAAAGTAAGAAGTTTCTGCACTGCAAAAGATAGTGACCAAAATACAAAGACAATCTATGTAATATTCACCAAATACCCATCTGATAAGGAGTTGATATATAAGAGATATACAAGGCACTGGTTGGAATCTGCAAGACGAAAACATCCAACTCCACCAAAAAATTGGGGCAATGAAATGAACAGAAACTTTCTCAATGAAGAAATATGAATGGCAAAAGGACACATGAAAAACTGCTCTTCATCACTAATCATCAGAGAGATGCAGATCAAAAGAACTTTTGAGATACCACCTCACATCACAGAGACTGGCACACATTGAAAAGAACAAAAGCAACCAATGTTGAACTGACATCTGCACTTGAATGTTCATCACAGCACTGTTTACAATAGCCAGAATTTGGAAAAAATCTGAGTGCCTGAGAACAGATAACTGGTTAAAGAAACCTTGGTACATCTACACAATTGAATACTATGTTGCTGTTAGAAAAGATTAAGTCATGACCTTTGCAAATAAGTGGATCTAAATGGAAAGTATTATGCTAAGTGAAATGAGTCAAAAAGTAAGAGACAGACATTGCACTCATCTATGGAATATAAAGTAACAGAATGGGAGACTAGCACCCAAGATTAGTAAAGATAAGTACCACAAGGTTGGCTCCACAGCTTGGAAGCTGGCCTCACATGCTGGAGGAAAAGGCAGCTCAGATAGAGAAAGGAACACCAGGTAAAGTGTGGTTCGAGGACCTGCTGGGGATGGGAGATGCATGCTGAAAGTAGATTATAAATCAAACATGATGGCCACTCAATACCTCTATTGCAAACCACAAAAAGAAAGAGAGAGAACAAAAGGGGAATGTCCTGCCACAGAGGCGAGGTGGGTGGGGGCTATGGGATGGGGAATGGGGAGAGGGGGTAAAAAAAGAACTAACTTGCACAAGTTCCACAAAGTATTAATGTATAAACTATACAAAGGACTCACAAAATAAACAACAAAAACATGATTTTAAAAGTGAGCAAAATATCTGAAAATGTTTTCAATGGAGATATGCAGATAATATCATGAGAATTTTTTTATCATAAAATGCTTCCAAA
Organism: Sorex araneus; assembly: GCF_027595985.1. Classification (NCBI taxonomy): domain Eukaryota; kingdom Metazoa; phylum Chordata; class Mammalia; order Eulipotyphla; family Soricidae; genus Sorex; species Sorex araneus. The sequence continues at coordinate 226,243,713 of NC_073313.1, read as the reverse complement.
AATAACTTGAGATGTTTAGTATGTTTATATAAAAATTTGAAAATCAAAATTAAATATCACCTTATGCTGTCAGAATAGATACTATACAACAGAGATATTAATATATTAGAGCTATATTAAAATGAAAGGATAATCTTGGAGATGTAAATTGTTGTAGACATTATATACAGCAGTCTAGATATTTCTTAAGATTTTTCATGTGTTATAAATTATCACACTTATGAATATTTATTTAAAAAACAGAAAAAACAAAATTAATTTAAGTATACATGCACCATCTTGTCGCTTGTAGCTTTATTTCTAATGGGCAAGAGCCCCATATCCTGTGTGCAATGACATATCTTTGAAAAAGAACAAATATGATATACATATATGATATAACACTACTCAGTAATCTCAATGTTTTAGCAAATGTTTAACTTTTTCTAATAATCAAAGAGTATACCGCATTTATGCCACATTTTTTTATATCAACTCACCTGAATACTTGGGACTATTTTTAGATTTTGATTATTATAAATAGTGCTATAATAATTATGTGCTTGTTTTTCATGTTTTTTTTTATTATTTTTAACCTAGGTGTGAAATTCTCAAATACATGTTAGATGTATATATACATATATATTTTAAGTAATCATTATTTTGTTTTCCATATGGACTGGACTAATTTACATTCTCCCTAGAAGTGTACATGAATGTCTTTTAATCAACACTTATTTTTGGTATTTTTTAAACAGGCATTTCCCAGAGTATATTGTGATGCCTTTTTGCTGTTTTAATTTCTATTATTTGATGTTAAGTAATAATATTTTTAAAGAAAATACTGAAATTAACATGAGTTATCCTAATTTTTCTATGAAAAGCATTGAACTTGTATAATCTATTTCATTGCTAGAATCCAGGGAGCTAACAAATTCACTAAAAAATTAGGGAAAACTTTGTGCTTCTACATATCTTAATAAAACTAAGCAAATAATAATATGCAGTGGATAATTAGCAATTGCATGATGTGTATTATATTTATATTTAATTCATTATGGATTGATTCTGCAAAGATTATCTTAGTTAAAATATCTTAGTTAAAAAATAGTTAAAAAATATCTTAACTATCTTAGTTAAAAAATAGTTAAAAAGTGGTCATAAAATCTGGAAAAAAAAGAGTGCCCAAAAACAGATGACTGGTTAAAGAAACTTTAGTACATCTACACAATGGAATACTATGCAGCTGTTAGAAAAAATGAAGTCATGAAATTTGCATATAAGTGAATCAACATGTAAAGTATCATGGTTAGTGAAATGAGTCAGAAAGAGAGAGACAGACATAGACAGATCACACTCATCTGTGGAATATAAAATAACAGAGTGGGAGACTAACAGCCAAGAGTAGTGGAGATAAGGACCAGGAGGTCTGCCTCACAGCTTGAAAACTGGCCTCACATGCTGGGGGAAAAGGCAGCTCAGATAGAGAAGGAAACACCTAGTAGAGGATGTTGGGAGGACCCATTCGGGTTGAAAGATGCGAACTGAAAGTAGTCTATAGACCGAACATGAAGGCCACTCAATACCTCTATTGCAAGCTACAACACCCAAAAAGAGCGAGAGCAAAAGGGAACATCCTGCTGCAGAGGCAGGGTGGGGTGATAGATGATGGGGTGGTGGTGGTGAGAGGGATATTGGGATCATTAGTGGAGGAGAATGGGCACTGGTGGAAGGATGGGTAAATGATCACTGTATGAGTGAAATGCAAACACAAAAGTTCATATGTTTGTAACTGTACATCACAGTGATTCCCTAATAAAAAATTTTTTTAAATACATGTTTTGGTCACACCCAGCAGTAGTTAGGGCTTACTTCTGGCTTTATAAACTCAAGGATCACTGAAGGTAGGATTCGGGGGACACTATGGGGTGCCAGATACTGAACCTGGGTCAACCATGTGCAAGGCAAGCACTATTCTCTCTCCAACTCTACATTGATCACCTTTAAATGGGAAATAAACAGAAAAACCAACTGAATAATATTTTTGAGAGACAATTACATATATAGAAGTACTGAGTTTGCATTTAAGGAATAAATATGTGCTTATTTTACTAGTTGTACTTGTTGAGATGGTTGTTTCTTTGGTCAAGTATAAATGGCATATCTCCAGATAAGTTTTATTTAAAGATTTTTAGTTTCATTATCTTATTTCAACAATCACTATGTTTTATGACTAATAAGTTATCCAGTAAATTTTATGAAGTTCTAAATCATGATATCTAAGAGCCTTTTCTTTTAAAAAATTGCATGAATTACATTGAAAAATCTCTTCATAATGATTTCATTGTAATTAAACTAAGACTTTATTGTTTCAAACTCGAACTAATATAATATATAGCCTTGCACTGCTAATTATGCGCACTTTATCATTGAATTGCATGCAAATAAAATTAATTATTCAGAGTAAAAGTAATGAGAAACATCTTCACCTTCAGTCAAATTATGAACAAAGTAGTAGCTTTTATTTATTTATTTTATTTTTTTTTTGCTTTTTGGGTCACACCTGGCGATGCACAGGGGTTATTTCTGGCTCTACACTCAGGAATTACCTCTTGTCAGTGTTCAGTGGGCCGTAAGGGATGCTGGGAATCAAATTTGTGTTGGCCACATGCAAGGCAAAAGCCCTACCCGCTGAGCTATTTCTCCAGTGCCCAAAATTGTAGCTTTTAAAAGTATTAGAGGTGAACAGAATGTTTATATTTATGTTTGAATGTATTTTATAAAAGTTTATAAATTAAACCAGTACTATAAAATTTTAATATACTTACTTAAATATATGTTAATACTAACTTTATTTTCATGACATAGATAATGACAATGTATTTTTCACGTATTTTTAATTTGCTAATTCACTTCACTGTTCAAACCCCCAGCCTATCCATGTCTATTATCTAACTATAATTTATTTGTGTTAGCTGTTTTGAACACCTACTTGACATTAAAATAGTGTATGACTATCAAAAAATATAAGGTAAAACAATGTGTCATTGACAGGAATCACATACTGTATATAGTACATTTTAATTTTTTTAAAGAAATTATTAAAGAACCATTTTACAAATTTGCTGATAGTTGCACTTTATGCATACAATGATTCAACACCAATTCCCCCTGACAGTGTCAACTTCCTTGCACCAGTGTGCCTATATGATTTGTTTCATGATTTTGACTTCCCAGAATATAATAGTTTTCATGCTGACTCAGGGAGAGTCTTGCCATCATCTCCTTCTGGGAATAAGTTTTAGAGAGGCATATTTTTTTTCCTCCATAATTGTCTCTTTCCTTAAGATGGAGTAGACAATCTTATGTTATCTCTAACATCACAGTATTTTACTTGGAGTTACTTTTGTAGAGGATGGACATCCATTAAGAGTAACAATTATCTAGTAGAGTATAGTAGAAATGTAAAATAATTATATATATGTTGTATATAAAATGTTAATGTTGAACATTAAATCATGCCAGTTACTATTTTTAGCAATTTGTATGGATTACATTCTTCTTATTTATTTAATTTTGTCATAAATTTCAAATATAAAAATTTTTAAAATTCCAAATGGAGAGACTATTGAATATAATCTCTTTATTTTGTTACTCTCATTTAATGCTACATTCCAATTTACATCAAAATCCTGAAAATTTTGAAACTATACAAATGCTGAAATTTAATATTATATGCTCCTTTATCTAGTTGGTATTTCCCACTGTTCTTCTTTCTCACTTTGTTGTTCTTGAGGTAAATTTGTAAGAATATTTAGCTTCTAATTATGCCTTTGTTTCTAAGTACCCAAGATTCCACCTTCTAACCTTTTAGCAGCTGTTCTAAAAGACCGTACTTTCTTTGTTTTGTTTCAGTCCCTGTCAAATACCAACTCCAAATAAATTTGATCATTCAAGCACTGGGAAAGTATTATAGCTATTAACTGGAAAATGATAAATACATCACATCATATTTACTTATTTCGTTTGATTTTTATTGAATCACTATGAATTGTAAAGCTATTCATGACTGAGTTTCAGTATACAGTATTCTTACACAAATCCCTTCAATTTTCTCCACTTTCCTTCACCAATATACTGAGATTTCCTCCCCCATAATCCTGAATTTGTGATAGGAAATCGTTTTGTTTTTCGTTTATGCACTGTGGGTTACAATACCATTACTGATAGGGTATCGTGTATATAATTTTACCAACTTTCAGGACTTTCTTCTCTCCCAGAAGAAAGTTGCTCCACCGTTGTTCACTTCTTGTTCTAACCACCTTCTCCACCCCAAGTGACATCATTTTCTATTGAAGACATCACAGTATTTAGACTATATTTTATTTATTTATTTTCTTTTTGGGGTCACACTCAACAATGTTCAGGTGTTCCTCCTGGCTCTGCGCTCAGAAGTTACTCCTGGTGGTGCTTGGTGGAGGGGCTTATGGGATGTCAGGGATTGAACCCAGGTTGCCATATGCAAGGCAAATACCTACCTATTATATCACTCCAGGCCCTAGGCTGTATTTTAAAATCATCATTTATCTGTTATTTTTATCTATTTATCTTTTATTATCTTTTTTATTTTTTATTTTTGTAAAAATGTTCACAATAATTTATTGCATTCAATATTTATTTATTACTTACTTATTACATATTTATTTATTGCATATTTATTTATTACATATTTATTACATTCAATAACACCAAACATTAGCCAAGTGGCACAAATGCTGGCCAACTTCAACCACAAGTGTGGAAATGTTGGACTGCAGCTGAATCTCACCAAAACAGTGTTCATTAAAAATGAACTAGTCCCTAACGTTCCATTTGCTCTCAATGGAACGAACATCTCTGAATGCAGCAGCTATATATACCTGGGTCGAGAAATCAACATGAGGTATGACTTGGCACCAGAACTGTGCAGGAGGAATAGAAAAGTGTGGAACACCCTCAAGAGCGTCGAAGAAGTGGTTAAGAGGACAAAGAACCTCCAGCTCCGGGCAAATCTTTATGACTCCACTGTTCTTCCTGCACTAACATACGCCTCAGAGACCTGGGCCCTATGAAAACAGGACGAGAACACTATTTGGGTATCCCAAAGAAGAATCAAAGGAGCTATGCTTGGAGTATCACGTTTCACTCAAGTGAGAGAAGGAATCCGGAGTTCGACCTCCGTCAATGATCAAGAATCAGGGACACTGTCTCATTTGCCAAGGCGTCAAAAATCAGATGGGCAGACACATAATGCGATTCATAGACAACCAATGGACTAGAACTGTTACCGACTGGATTCCATGGGACGTCAAAAGACCACATGGCCGCCCACCTATGAGATGATCAGACTTCTTCGTCAAAACCCTGAACAAACAATTTGAGTCTCTTCCTGTTCCTAGAGTGAGCATATACCATTGGGCTACACTAGCACCTGACAGAAACAAATGGAGACGTTACTGGCACCCGCTCAAGCAAATCAAAGATCAATGGGATGACAAGTGATACAAGTGACTCAATATTTCAATACCAATTCCACCACTATTACATCTTCCCACCAGCATTCTTATGTATTTTCCCACCACCACCCCAGCCTGTCCCCAATGCTAGGCGAAAATAATTTATTTTGATTTGCTTGTTATAAATACTCTGTTAAAAAGTATCCAGAACATTTTCCTCAGAGGAAAGTGTGTGAAGATTATTGCTGTATCTTATCTTGGAGTCATTAAGCACTGTTATGAGATTACTAACCGATCATTACAAGTTGAGCCTTGTGCGCTAATATGGATAGATACATAGATAAATAGATGTATAGATAGATATCAACTTCTTTCTACTATAACCTCATCAAATGTGATATGCTATTCTTGATGTATCAGTGGCGATTCACAGCCACATGCTCCAGGAATTCTAAAATTTTAAGAGGGTCATACAACTGGAGCGCAATTTTTAACTGGATGGTTACTTTTGGGTCCAGAGGCATCTCTGCAGCTTGTTGCTCTTTCAAGCTTTATTTGAGTCTCTGGATCAGGCTGTTAATGAATTTATATGGAGTCAGAGGCAGTTTGTGGGCATGACTGCCAGGCTCCTGAAAAAGCAGGAAGATGGGGAGGTCTCCCATTCCCTACTCTACGAGATGCTGGAAATTTCTGTCACAAAACCAGCATACCTGTGCTTTTCAGTAAATTCATTCTCATGGATGAGGCTCATACCTAGCCTGTAGAAATCAGTCATGAACTTGTCAGGATTGATTTCTGGAGGTGTTTGGCTGCCAGGACTGTTTGGGCAGGTGTTGAGGCTCACCCCTCCCCAGAACCCGCGAGGATGCCTCTAATGAGACTCAGCCTGGTGGGGTCTGGAGGCACTGCTGCAGCTTATGGCTCTCTCCTGAGATTTCTGAGTGTCTCTATGAATCTTTCTACTGCTTTTGTAATGTCACCATTGCCTTTAAGGTCTAATTCTTTAGTTGTTGCCTTTTGCAACCTCCTTCCTTCCTTCCTTCCTTCCTTCCTTCCTTCCTTCCTTCCTTCCTTCCTTCCTTCCTTCCTTCCTTCCTTCCTTCCTTCCTTCCTTCCTTCCTTCCTTCCTTCCTTCCTTCCTTCCTTCCTTCCTTCCTTCCTTCCTTCCTTCCTTCCTTCCTTCCTCTCTCAAATGCTTTTTTGCCACAGTATCAACAAAGCAAACTCAAATTGTTTTAGAGCACCCAAAGAACTGTCCAGAGCAATGTTATGTCTTCTCTATAAATTGCAACTTTATCATAGTTTAGCTTCAAATTAGCTAAGGAGATCTCTCCCAATTTATAATTCTCTCTCTTTTTTTTTTTTGCTTTTTGGGTCACACCCGGTGATGCACAGAGGTCACTCCTGGCTCTGCACTCAGGAATTACCCCTGGCGGTGCTCAGGCAACCATATGGGATGCTGGGAATCGAACCCGGGTTGGCCGCGTGCAAGGCAAGCGCCCTACCTGCTGTGCTATCACTCCAGCCCCTATAATTCTCATTTGACTTTGGCTACTCAGGGTATTTTACTGTTTCATATGAACTTTATTATAATATATTTTAATTCCTTGAAGAATATCATCAGAATTTAGGATCTAGATTATTAAAAAAATATAAGGACAGGAAAAGAAAGAAATAAAAGTGGTGGGTAAGAAAGGTAGATGAGAGGTAATAAGGGCAGGGCTCCATGTTTTGAGGAAGACAGGTGATATAGAAATATGATATATGTATATATTTAAGCCACAGAGCCAAAAACACTGTAAGTAAGAGACCCAAACTTACAAATGTATCTCCCTTGGAGGCACACTAGTGGTTTGGGGGGAGCCTGCAGACATTTGGGAGGTAAGTTGACAATGGTGGTTGGATTGGTGTTGAAACTCTATGCCTGAAACACTACTCAGTTGTTTCTATTAAAAATGGATATAACATCAGGACTTTATTGTTCTTTGCAATTTTTGAATTTCTACTGTATGCTCATTATATTAATTTATTATAGCTATTATAACAAATTCATTGGTACATAAAAACCTGGATTTTCTATGTCCGAAATTCATTTTCAGTAGCCTCACTTAAGATAACTTCAAAAATATTCTACACTTTCCCCATTTAAGCTTCTCGTATCTTTCAATATTTTTGTGAATGTTATTGATTAGTTGCCACATATCTCCAATCACTAGTGTCTCTATCTTGTGTATGAATATGTTTGAGAGTACACATGAACAGGTATATGTAAGCAGATGCATACACATACAGACAAACAATCACGCCCGTGCTCATAATGATCAGTTTGCAGCAATTGTGACCCAGATTGTTTTATAATCCTCTCCAAGTATTTGAATATGAATTTTAAATTCATATTGTTTTATTTCAGTCCAACTAGCTAATTGGCTAAAAATATAATATTTGTGTCTGACACAACCTATCAAGGAACCCTATGTGTTTTTAAAGAGAAAATATCCTTGTACTTTTATTTGCTTTAGACCTGCCTCTGTAAAAACAAAAAAAGCAAAAATGTTCCTAATATCCACTTGACTGAATCATTAGAGTTAGCAGCCAGGGAAAGTTCACAGAGCAAATGGACATTTTGTTCTTCTCTGCAGGATCTTTGATAATACACATAATACCAGATTCTCTGGTATCCTGAGCCAATGCCCTCATTTTTATGGTAGAAATAATGATATCATTTATAAGTGTAGCCTTGTTAAGTATTAGAAGGAGAAGGAATATTGCTGATGCACTTTTAAAATCACAGACCAAGTCACTTAAATATATACTCAATTTATTTCTTTTTATTATTGTAGATGAAAAATTAGAGTTATCTATCCTGATACAGGTAAAAGCAAAATGACACAGTTGACCTATCTCAAATAGAAATCCTTTATTCCCTGAGGTCTGTGCTAGTGACTTCTCTAACACGTGTTTCAGGACATTTATCACCATAGTTCAGACAAAAAAGTCAGATATAAGTGTCACAGGAGCATATTTGGAGACACATTTGAAATTCCTTCTGAAGAAATGTTCCTGAGTTTCCTCTAGCTTCAGGTCTTACCCATCCTTCTATTATACATTTGAAATGATTTGTGATTCTATGGGTCAATGTCATCATCTATGGAAGTGCCAATAGATGTACACGGTCCCAAATAACTACTTAGGGGAGTGGTATGCAGTCCAAAGAGCATAGTATTTATTAAGAGGGTTGAGTGTGTGGAGGGTCAGTTACTGTGATTCACAAGTTCTACACTTGGTTTTCATTTGGAAAATGATGGTGACAGCATCTCTGCTCTCCTAAGAACACCACTGTTAGGAGGTACGGGGCGAGGTGCCCAGGTGACCACTGAACAGTATGATATTGCTCTGTGCAATATCGTATATATATATATATAGCCAGATTATTCTCAGTAAAGTAGCCCTCTTTCTCTGTATGTTTTCTCATTCCTTTATTCAACTAAATCCCTGTATATGCAACTCTCAGAATAATAAAACTAATGTGAAAAAACTGCAACATCATGTAGATTTTGATATATATGTGTGCAATCATTGAAGGAGTTAGGGTTAGGTACATATAACAGCTGTCTCACAGCAGTTAAATTAAAAAAAGTTGAAATAAATAAAATAGTTTTGGCTCTCCCCCAAAAAGCTTTATTTCTCCAGTGCTAATAAGATATCTCAATCATTACATTCCAAAACATGCATTAATAATTTGATTGATATTAGGAAATTATAGGTTATTATTATATTGATTATATAGCTTAATTATTATATTGATTATTAGGAAAATATTTTCAGATCTTACAGAAATAAAAATAACAAGAAATTATATTTTTTCTACATCAAAACCTAAATTTTTTCTTGCCTTCTTCTATGTACTTCAAGATTTATAGCTGCTGACATGTTACTCACAATGTCTATTATATCCTGCCAATGAGCACTTAATTGATAATGATGAAAGTCATCTCTGTATCTATAACATATGTTGAACATCTGTTTTAGGGTATAAATTTTGATTTATGTCTTGTGTTTAAAATTGAAACACTGAGAAAAGATTTTCTTTTCTATTAAAAAAATTGTCTGACCAATGAAAAGTGAAATTAGAATAGAATCTTTTACTTTGAAAATGTGCATTAGTTGAGTATATACAAGTCAAAACCCCCCAAAAATTATAAGGAATTGTTCTATAAAATACTTGTTTCAATTGTTGGAATATGCATGAATATTTACCCTTGCAATTGTCTTGGCATTCACATGCATTTTTGTAACTTTTAAATACCTGTGTCAGAGTGTACTATAAAGTAAAATGTTAAAGTGATGTTTAAGTGGTAACCTTTTTTCATAAAGATTACAGAAAGAAAGAGAAATTGAATTTAGAAAACTTTGTTTGCAGATTTATTCTTTTCCCATTATTAATGTACTTGTTATTCCTGAAATCATAAGACCTATAATTATGGATATCTTACCTTATATGATATCTATAATTTTTCATTCTGTGGAAGATTTTGTTCTTAGAGATTTATTCCTCTTTTTACTATTCTTATCTGATATGAGGTGGGCAGGTGACCCAAGTTAAGCTTTAGCTCCTTTAAATTGAACATTGAGAGTGGTGTCACATTCAGATAAGGTTTAATTCAATATTCACTATGTAGACTAATTTTTTAAACTTAAAATTTCTGTCTCTTTAAAAACTTTTTATATTTCTACTCATTCTTCTTTGTTTTAGTATAACTATCTATGATTTCAACTCCCCTTTTGTGAATTTAGTTAGCCAGTGGAGACTTCTTCTTTAAGAAAAAATTATGTATAATATAGTGAATCATAGAATTATTGTGAAATTAAAACTAATTGAAATAAGATATGAATCTGTCAGTTTTGTACATACTTGATTCTAAATTAATAGATACTGCATTAGAAGCAAAATATTTTTAATGTCTTTGCCACAATGCTTTGTCCCACATATCCTATAAATTACTTTCATGACTGGTCTAAGTACTTAATGAATTTTTGTTTTAGTATTTGGTAATCAAGAAATCTATCTGCAAGTCTTGCCTGGAGTGAATAAGGGTTTGTCAAACCAGACCTCTCATTGAAATGAACTCTCAGTGTAAAATTTAAAGACAAACTTTTTATTTTATCATATTGTCCATGACCATAATTTGTCCATGGGCCAATCTTAAAAATAAAATAAAAAGGAAAATGGATGTATAATTCCTTTCTTTAACTTCATGGTACACTCTACTCTGCAGAGTAGTTCATGTTCTCTCTTCAATGAATTTTCTTTTCACAAATTTCTGCACTTTTTTTTCTGTTTGGCTTTTTAGAGCCACACTGGTGGATCTCAGGGATTACTCTTGACTCTGCTCCTGACCATGCTTGGTTCACCATATGGGATGCCAGGGATTGAACTTAAGTTGGCTATGTGCAAGGCAAACACACTACCTGCTATTCAATCATCCCAGTTCCCTAATTTCTGCTCTTTGAACAACTTTCTTAACTTCACTGAAAAAAAGAGAAAGAAAGATAACATCTGATGAATTATTAAGCTCATGATTTTCCTGGAGGTATTTTGTGTATTTGACTATGGTCTGTAATAGACTCACTTAAAAAGTATATATCAAACCATAGGTGAGAGATAGATCAATATTAAAATACAAATCATTTTAAATTATGTATTGATATCAATGATATTTATTAGTGTGATAAATAATGAAATATCTATTTATAATACCTCCAGGGACAAAGATGTTCTATTTACTAATTTATAGTTTTAAATCATAGTTTATTCTGCATGTTGGTATACCTTAACTTAAATATAAATAGCATCATTATAATGAGATTATGTCAAATATGTTAAAAGTATTGTTTTAAAGTCACTGTATCACTGTCATCCCATTGTTCATCGATTTCCTCAAGTGGGCACCAGTAATGTCTCCATTGTGAGACTTGTTGCTACTGTATTTCGACATATCAAATATGTCATGGATAGCTTGCCAGGCTCTGCCATGTAGGCGGGATACTCTTGGTAGCTTGCCAGACTCTTCGAGAGGGAGGAAGTAACTAATTAATAAAACAAACAATTTTACAAGGCTGGAGAGATAGTAGATTGAAAGTTAAGATATAGAGAGATATCTTTTTTTTAAATTTTTGTTTTGGGGTCACACCCAGCAGTGCACAGGGGTTACTCCTGGCTCTGCACTCAGGAATTACTCCTGGTGGTGCTGGGGGACTATATGGGATGCTGGGAATTGAACCTGGGTTGACTGTGTGCAAGGCAAACGCCCTACCTGCTGTGCTATCACTCCAGCTCCCAGAGAGATATCTTATACCTTATATGGACTAGCCTTGTAAACCTGGGTTTGAAATCTTGTACTGCATATAGTGCCCTGAGGTCACCAAACTTTCACATGTAATGTAAGAATAGTAAAGGATAATAGCCTTACCATTCAATCATGTACATTATCTATAAATAATAAAGTATCTGGTGCTGGTAGGGTGAGTCAACTAGGTGTGATCCCTGGGGCGCCGGAGATTTGGGGAATTAGGCAGAGAATCTCTTCTCCCCTTGAGCCTGGAGTTCAAGGTCACAAAGTTCTGCTTTACCTGGTTCTGTGGGGCTTCACTCATGCCTGAGGCTAGGCCCAAGTGTACAAAAAGTGGCCTCGGTAGTTTGCCAGGCTCTCTGAGAGGTATAGAAGCTTTTAGGCAGCATTCTAATCGCCCTTGCAGGTGTTCCCACGGTTCAAACCATATTTAAACCCTATCAAATATGGTGCGGTAATTATGGAAAATGGGTAGTATCTTATGATGTGTCCACGTGGCTATATGGTCTGGAAAGTGGCCTGGAGCATGGCGGTGGCCCACTGCCCAGCCACTGCAACACAAAGTGGCCTGGAGCATGGCGGTGGCCCACTGCCCAGCCACTGCAACGCTCCAGCCCACTTTCTGGAAACATGGGAGTAGCCTGCCTCCCCCAATGTCTGGCACCCCAGGGATCATACCCAGATGACCCATCTTACCGGTGCCAGATAAATACCTCATTGACCAACCTCCACTTCTCTAAAAGAAGTTCTACATGGAGCTGAGAAGTTCTATAAAAAATACCACACCTTCTACAAGATCATTGTCTGTGATTTTAATGTCAAGAAAGGGCGGAGACGTTGTGTGAAGAACTCCACATCGGGACCCACAACCTAGAATGGAATGAACAGGGTGAGAGACTGAGTTCATCATGTCAACCAAGACCATACATGGTAACTCACAGCTCCAGAAGGCCGAATCTAAACATTGGACATGGGAGTGTCCCGGTGGACAGTTCCACAATGAAATTGACCACACCATATTCAATCGACAGTTTTTCCTGAGCAATGTCGCTGTTGTCGCAAAATTCCAAATGGGATGAGACCACCGTCTCCTTCATGCAAAATTGTACCTCACAGAGCAGGGAGAAAGGACTGCAAAGATTAAGTTTAAGAAGAAAACTCCCAGAATGACCACCAACTGGGAGCTCATTGGCACTATTGCGGCAACGTGGGAAAATGCGATTGTTGACAACATCGACTAAGAACACGACCAACTGCACCTCCATGACTTCTACAGGAATGCCAAGAGTGGGAAAGCCACAAACAGTCGCCTGTCTTCGGAAACTCTTGAGCTCATTCGCCAGTGTGGTTTGGCATGAGCCTCAGGCAATCACAAGCTAGCTTCCAAGCTTGCAAAACTGTGCAGAGAAGCAATAAAGGAAGACCTCAAAGAGAAGAGCAGTAGTGTTGGCCGATGTGTCAGATGCTGGGAAAAATATACACAAACCTCCTGTCCTTCACCAAATACAAGACCAAGATGACTGCCCTCAGATATACTGATGGATCTATCACATCTTCCAGAAGGGCATTGGAGAAGATTATTCAAGACTTCTAAATGGGTCTCTTCGATAGCCATGTCCACCTGCCCACATACCAAATTTCACAGGATGGAAATTTCGTTCCCAACAGTATCCCTTCTGAAATCCAACATGCCATTTCGTCAGTAAAGATGGGTACAGCACCCAGTCCAGACAAGCTCAGACCCAATACCTGAAGAATCTGCCGCCAGTATTCGTCAATACACTGGCTCAGCTCTTCACACGCTACCTGTCCGAATGCAAGTTTCTGTCCCAATGAAAATCCAGCAGGATCATTCTGTTGTACAAGAAAGGAGAGATCCACAATATCGGCAACTATCACCCAATCTGCCTATTGTTCGTCATCTACAAGTTGTTCACTCAAGTTATCCTAAATAGAATAGGCAGAACACTAATAAAGGACAACCATGAGAGCAAGCTGGATTCTGAAAAAGATTCAGCACAATTGACCATATACATATACTGACCAAGCTCATTGAAGTTTCATGAGAGCTCAACATGCCGCTCTGTCTAATGTTCATTGATTTAAAGAAGGCCTTTGATTCTGTTGAGACTGAAGCGTTCATCGAAGCTCTAGCCAAACAGGGCGTTCAAACTCAGTATATCAGGATTCTCCACAAACTGTATTATGGATTCACCACCAGTATCTCACCATTCTACAAGGAAGTGATCATTGATGTAAAGAGAGGAGTTTTGGCAGGGTGATACCATTTCACCAAAACTCTTCAGTGCCACCCTTAAGAACATCATGCAACAATTGGAATGGGAAGGAATGGGAGTGAAGATAGATAGTTGGCAACTACACCACCTCTGCTTCACTGATAATATTGTTCTAATAACAGCAAACATTAGCCAAGTGGCACAAATGCTGGCCGACTTCAACTGCACATGTGGAAAGGTTGGACTGCAGCTAAATCTCACCAAGACAATGTTCATGAAAAACAAACTAGTCCCTGATGTTCCATTTGCTCTCAATGGAACAAACATCTCTGAATGCAGCAGCTATGTGTACCTGGGCTGAGAACTCAACATGAGGAACGACTTAGCACCAGAACTGCAGAGAAGGAAGAGGGCAGCGTGGAACACCTTCAAGAGCATTGAAGAAGTGATTAAGAGGACAAAAAAACTCTAGCTCTGGACACATCTTTTTGATTCCACCATTCTTCCTGCACTAACATACGCTTCAGAGACCTGGGCCTTATGCAAACAAGATGAGAATGTTATTCAGGTATCCCAAGGAGGAATCACTAACACCCACGTGATAAGAACCAGGAGGTCTGACCCACAGCTTGGAAACTGGCCTCACATGCTGGTGGGAAAAGGCAGCAGAGACAGAGAAGGGAACACCTAGTAGAGAATGTTGAGAGGACCCACTCGGTTTGAAAGCTGCGTATCAAAGGTAAACCATAGACCGAACATAATGGCCACTCAATACCTATATTGCAAACTACAACATCCAACAGGAGAGAGAACAAAAGAGAATGCCCTGCTGCAGAGGCAGGATGGGTGGTGGGGGTTGGAGTGGGGGTTGTGGGAGGGATACTGGGACCATTGGTCGAGGAGAATGGGCACTGGTGGAGCGATGTAAACTAAATACAAACATGAAAGTTCGTAAGTTTGTAACTGTACCCCACGGTGATTCACAAATAAAAAATTAAAAAAAGAGAGAGAAACCGAAAGAGCTATGCTTGCAATATCACATTTCACTCAAGTGAGAGAGGGAATCCGGAGTTCCGACCTCCGTTGACGATCAAGAATCAGGAACACAGCCATAGCACAGTGGGTAGGGCGTTTGCCTTGCACGCGGCCGACCTGGGTTCGATCCCTAGCATCCCATATGGTCCCCTGAGCACCGCCAGGAGTAATCCAGGAGTAATTCCTGAGTGCAGAGCCAGGAGTAACCCCTGTGCATCGCCAGGTGTGACCCAAAAGCAAAAAAAAAAAAAGAAGAAGAAGAATCAGGGACGCTGTCTCATTTGTCAAGGCATTGAAAATCAGATGGGTTGGACACATAATGTCATTTAGAGACAACCTCTGGACGAGAGCTATTACCAACTGGATTCCATGGGACATCAAAGACCTTGTGGCCGCCCACCTATGAGATGGTCAGACTCTTTCATCAAAACCCTGAATGAATCGTTTGTAGCTCTTCATGTTCCTGGAGTGAGCAGATACCATTGGGCTATACTCGCACCTGGCAAGGAGGAATGGAGACTCACTGGTGCCCTCTTGAGCAAATTAAAGATCAACGGATGACAAGTGATATAAGTGAATAAAGTATAGTGGGTGCTTTTTTAAAAATATTTATCATGAGGGCTGGAGCAATAGGACAGAGTGTAAGGGTGTTTGCCTTGCAAATGGCCAACCCGGGTTCGATTCCCAGCATCCCATATGGTCCCCTGAGCACCGCCAGGGGTAATTCCTGAATGTAGTGCCAGGAGTAACCCCTGTGCATTGCCGGGTGTGACCCAAAAAGCAATAAATAAATATTTATAATGAAATATTGTTAATATGCCAATATAATAGTTTTACATAGAAACAAACTAAGGAAGAATAATTAACATTTAAGATAGAAATAGAAGCTGAGTTTATTATTTCATTTCCTCTAGTATGAGTATTTGTCATTAATGAGTACCTGTCTACATTATGGGATGTAACTGCTAAAACTGTGCAGAAACAAAAATTCTATAAAAAGCTTAGTAAAACTATACCACAGTAATGCAGTCTTAGCATTTGTTTTATGTGTCCCAGTAGTCCACAAGGAACTCATACTCAGAGTGGCATGCCAGGTTACGACCAGCATTGCAGTTCACAATCACAAAAAATTTTGTTCAGATCTGACATTTTCAGCATCCCCTGGGGTTAGCATGAAAGTGGATTTTCCTGCACTGGTGGAAAAAAGAATTGTATTTAAGATTTTCATACAAAACTTGGAAGGTTAAGAAGTTAAGAGTTTTAGTACCGGTGAAATAGAAAGGTTAAGAAGTTAGTTTATTGTGTGGGTAAAGTAGATGCTTCCAGGTGTCTCCCCCGATGTCCAGGCCTCTCCTTTACCCATGTACCATGCCACTTGTTCTCTCCCTGGACTTTGCCCTCTCCCTCGGATGACCTCTTAGTCTTGTCCCATGCTGTCTACTCCCCTCCTTTGATTGATAGCCAGGTCCAGCCACTGTGTAACTCTCAGTGAGAGAGAGAAAAAAAAGACAAAGGGAGAGGGAAGGTGGGATGGAGGGATGGAGAAAGAAAGGCAAAGATTGTGGGCCTCATTTTATCTGATGCCATATCCTATCGCCAGAATTTCCATTATGTATTTTGATTGACTACCTGTCTGCTGGCCTACCTGTTGTCTGGGCAATGTTTAAAGTAATCGACTAAATTCACCTGGAACTCTACCCTTCCCCTCCTGCTGAATCATGATCAACAAGCTTCTCTTTTCAGGACATTTTATTTGCTGAATCCTGAGTTCGATGTCACTGTCACTGTCACTGTCACTGTCATCCCGTTGCTCATTGATGATATGTTTGATTGGGCACCAGTAATGTTTCCATTGTGAGACCTATTGTTACTGTTTTTGGCATATGCAATACGCCACGGGTAGCTTGCCAGGCTCTACTGTGCGGGCGAGATACTCTAGGTAGCTTGCCAGGCTCTCCGAGAGGGGCAGAGGAATCAAACATGGGTCGGCCGTGTGATAGGCGAATGCCCTACCGCTGTGCTATTGCTCCAGCCCAAGTTCGATGTCAGTGGAACTTACCAAAAGTTAGTTATAAAATTTTAATTACAAGTTTGGCCTCAACCTGTGAATCCTAACGCAGATGAGGGCTAAACACAGATCTTTTTATTTCATTTTTAATTGAATCACCATGAGATATACAGTAACGAAATTGTTTGTTATTGGGTTTATATCACACAATGTTCCCACACCTATCCCCTCACCAGAGTACATTTACACAGAAATCTTTAAAGAGGCATTTCCCTCAGATTCAACTACTCTCTGTCTATACTCTACATAGACCTTGCTGGGTGAATCCCCACCCCCACCCCAACATTAACCATCATTTCCCACACCTCCCTATGGTTCTTTCACTGTCCCTCTGAGGAATACATGTCTTCTGTTCAAGTCTCTTATTGAACTGTCTAGCACCCTGGTCATCACTTAATGCTAGTTTAACAGAGTAAAAAACAAATATCAACCCAGTCATTGAAACATTAATCTGTGGATATTTAGAGTAATTCAATAAGGAAATTGAGATAGTTGCAAAAATATTAATTTATATATCTATGAATATGAATTTTTAAATAATAAAGTGTCTCGAAATTGCACATTTAAAAAGTTAGGACATCTTTCTCTTCCATCAATTTCTTTCTATACTTTTCTTAATTTTCAACCCTTTTCTTGAGATTTTTATTCACAGATCAGGTAAAGTATCAAACTTAGGAGAGATACTGGCAACTTAAAAATTAAGATAACTTTCTTACTCCTACCTATTGCTTAAAGTTTTTTTTAAATAAAAATAATTTATTTGGGAACTAAAGACAGAAAATAAATATTTTCATGTACAGGAGAGGATGTGAGCTTAAGTGAGTTATTTTATCAGTATATATCAGAATATATTTTATTTGGTATTCAGCACAGAGCACCAAAAAGATAAATAATAGTAAGATATTAAGTAAAAAAGAGAGTTGTTATATAAAACTCATTTGGTGACTCCATTTTGTCTTCACTATTCTTCTATTAAGCATTCCATTTGTACTCTAGTGCAGCAGAAAGTAAAGCAAGTATTTGACAAATACAGTATGTAGCCTTCCACTAAGAAATATTTTTGTTTGTCTTTATATAATTTATTTGCATGATTTTTTATTGATATATTTGTGATTAATCATTCCCTGCATAGCCACATATAAGCTATTTTTTTTATCATCCTGTTCTACTTCATCTCCCACACTTGCTTTATTCCTTTATCATAAAGGGAGGAGAGATACTCATACTCTTTAAAGATCTGTTCAAAAATACAAACATGGGGTCTGGATTGATAGTACAGTGGTAGAGTGTTTGCCTTGTGACCGGTCAAACTGGGTTCAATTCCTAGCACCCAATCTGGTCCCTTAAGCCCACTAGGAGTAGTTCTTGAGAGCAGAGCTTGGTATAAATCCTAAGCCCAGTGGGGACTGGCCCCCAAACCAAGCATGTAATATGTGTACAGCAACTATAATATATAAATATATAATATATAAATATATATAACATATAAATATAATATATAAGCATATAAATAATATATATACAGCAACTAGGATTGAGCCAGAGATAACAAGATAACTTGTAATATAATATAATTTGTTTATCATAATCCACAGGTATAATGTGTATGTTAAATTAATAATAATCAACTTTTAACTAGCATAATTCTTCTATAAATAGATTAGTAATATACCAGTATAATTTCATCCTGCTACATCTCTTATAAATTTAATAGTACATTATTGAATTATTATTTTGTTCTGAGAGTTTAACATTAAAATAATTAAAATGAGGAAAATTAATTATATTTACTAAGAAATTACCATTTATAGTTTCTGTATTTTAGTGTAAAGCCAGAAACCACTTATTACTTGTCTATTTGTTATTATGCTTTTGGCCTTTAGAACTTCATTCCTTGTTTTTTATAGTGTAGTTCTTTTGTGAGTAAACATTTTAATATTTTCATTGAATTAAAAATTTAGACTAGTTTGTTAAAAACACTATAATATAGTATATAATTTTAGGCTATTTGCTTATTTCTTTTACTTTCTTTTACTTGTTGTTACTTTAAAAAAAATCAGAATGCAACCCTATTGAACTTTTCTTCTTCACTAAGTCATTGGTCAGATTACTAGGTTTTAGTATACTAATAGGTCAAGGTGAGACTTTTTTTTTCTTATGTTTGTTTTGGAGCCACACCTGAAGATATATGAACTTACTTCTGGTGCTTCAATCAGGACTTAGTCATGGCTGGTTTAGGGGACCAAATGGGATACTGGAGATCAAACCTGGTTGGCTGAGTTCAAGGCAAGCACCTTGCCTGCTGTAATACTCTCCTGCCCCAAGGGGTGAGTTATTTTTATATGCAGAGATCCTCTGCTTACTAAACTTTGCCTAGGATAGTGATTATTAACCATTAGATTTTTATTGTATTTTTCCATTTCTCCGATGATGCCCACATTAGATATCAGTCTTAAAATTATTACTATCGGCATAACTCTTAAAGATATGGTGTGCCACACCTCTGAATAAACTAACCTCCATTATATTCTCATTTCAGTTTATTCCCTTATCACTAGTAAACTTCATTTTTCACTTAACAATAACTTTTCTATATAATCTCAGACACTACCCATATTCACCATGTTACTCTTGATAATCTCCCACTGGTTGTGGGTGGTCAAATGCAAAATCACGTATCACCAACTTTCTTAAAAATCCATATGATGAGGTGTAACACGAGTTCTTGTATTAGATTAAGATTTAAATGAAGGAAGATTTAGAATTAAACCTTCGGTATAACAAAACAGCCCAGATTAGAAAGATTTGTTGTTCTGTGGTTTAATTACTGTGATGACTCTACCCAGGCCAGTATAGATAGGATGATGACACTAGAGCATGCTGGGAATTGCCCTGTGGAGAGTGGAGAAAAAATTGTATTTCTTGGTTAACTGCATGTAAATGTGTGTGAAGCAGCTGCTATCAGATGATAATTGAAATTGATCAATTGATCAAATTATCAGTTCTTGATATCTCCTCATTGGTATATCAGTGGAGGATTAAGATAGTTCACCATTCACAGCAGGCAGTGTAGGGGTAAAGGTTATCTAAGAACTCAACGACAAATATCTCCTGTAATGAACTATGAAGAAGAGGAGTACCTTTGAGTTTAAAAAAATTAGGTTGAAAACCTATCCACGAAGAAATAAATTTATTTTGAAAATATATAGCACATGTTTTTGAAGACATGAAAAAAAGTATATAAATTCAACAAAATATAAACATAGGATTAGAAAATATCAGAGTTCAGTTATTTTGTAAACTATATTAGGACACAGTCTGTTACAAACAATACTTTCATGATTTTGATATATAAATATAGAATTATTATTGTTACTATTTTTAATATAGCTAAACTTGAGTTTCCAGAAGAACAAGTCTATTCAGTTGGAGAGCTTAACAAATACTGAATAATTTGGTAGAGGTTGATGAAATTCTTTACATATTAAATTTTACAGTTACAATATCTTTATTTTTAATCACATTCCATATTCCACAATAGAACATATATATACACATGTGTATATATGTATATATATACATATATATATACTGGTGCCCACTCGAGCAAACATATATGTATATGTTTGCTCGAGTGGGCACCAGTAACATCTCCATTGTGAGACTTGTTGTTATTATTTTTGGCATATCGAATACGGCACGATCTCGCTGGATTGCCGGCCTCTCTGAGAGGGGTGGAGGAATTGAACCTGGGTCCTCCATGTGCAAGGCAAATGCCCTACCTGCTGTGCTATCAGTCCACCTCACATATATATATGTTCAGGGCTTACTCCTGGCTCTGCACTCAGGAATTACTGCTGGTGGTATTTTGGGGACCATATCGGATGCTGGGGATTGAACCTGGGTTGCTGGGTTGGCCATATGCAAGGCAAATGCTTTATCAGATGAACTATCGCTCCAGCTCCAGAACACAGAACATGTGTATTCTTATAAGCAACAACAAAAGTGATTTTTAAAATGTTGTTAGCTATGAATTATAAAAACGTTTAAAATATCAACTATTGTGGAGGATAATGAAACAAATATGATATCAAGTCTGAATTAATCCCTATCACTGTCACTGTCATCCTGTTGCTCATCGATTTGCTCAAGCGAACACCAGTAATGTCTCCATCGTGATACTTATTACTGTTTTTGCCATATCGAATATGCCACGGGTAGCTTGCCAGGCTCTGCCTTGCAGTAGCTTGCTGAGCTCTCCGAGAGGGGCAGAGAAACAGAACCGAGGTCAGCCGCGTTCAAGGCAAACGCCCTACCCCTACCACTCCAGCCATAAATTAATCCCTAAATTTGCTAAATCTTTATGCTGAATAGTTTATAGCAAAGTCACAAAATCATAGTATCTTTACTTTAGAACAATATTCTTACCTATGATATAAATTCATCATGAAATAACTTCTCAACATAATTTCCCTTCTCAAATACTACAAATATGAT
Source organism: Sorex araneus (assembly GCF_027595985.1). Classification (NCBI taxonomy): domain Eukaryota; kingdom Metazoa; phylum Chordata; class Mammalia; order Eulipotyphla; family Soricidae; genus Sorex; species Sorex araneus. Next base: position 226,222,052 of record NC_073313.1, on the reverse strand, counting down.
ATTACTCCTCAGCTATATGATGTGGATCATAGTTTACATTTTTATCACATCAATGAATATAAAGAAGACTATTTTATAAACCAGATATGTATGGTAATATACAAACTAAGAAAAATAATGAATCAAAAAATTAATTGCAGAAAAAGTAAGCAATTAATATATTATTATTAGTTGAGTAAAGAAACAATATGGACTATGTCCATATTTCTATAAGTAGCAAAATAAATTTTAAACAAACACAATATACAGAAATTTGACACAATATTTGTTGGAAAGGCTCAAATATCCTCCATATCATCTGTAGCAAATGAAAATGAGTAAAATTAATAAGTGTTACCTCTCTGTGATAAGATATCTTTAGTCATTTACCAAATAACACTCTTCATTTCCACAGTAAGTGACTTTCGATGGTCAAAAGAGTTGAGTAAGACTTGAGTGAAATAAAAGCATCTAACTGTGGGAAAGAAGTAAAATCTATCATTAACACTGACATACTCTATAGTGAAACATTGATATCATCTATATAGAGAACATATATTTTCCTGTCAGTATCTTTTGACACTTTAGACATAGTTAACAGGTTATAGTGACTGTGTTGCCACCAAGTAAATTATGGGATCAAGCAGTTAAGAATGGTTAGCATCATTCACTTTTCCCTTATAATTTCAGAATTTTTATTGTGTCAGTTATAGTGCAAATATATATATATATTTCAACTCTAACCTTCTGGATGTCAATTAAAATAAATGTAGATTTCAGAAAATGACAGGCAATAATTCACTGACAAAAACAGTTTTTCAATTTTAATGATTTTAAGCCGTTTCTCTCAACATTTGCAAATGAAAAAAGACATCTACTTCTCTTTAAATTATGGATATCTACTTTTTAATTGTCCCTTTAAAACATCATCAAGTACAGCCTGGAGTGATAGTACAGCAAATTGGGCACTTGCCTTGCATGAAGCCTATTCAGGTTTGATCCCAGTACCTCACCAGCTCCCCTGAACCCACTAGGAATGAAATGATCCCCGAGTTCAAAGCCAATAGTAAGTCCTGATCAATTCTAGGTGAGCAGGCCCCCAAAATCATAAAGCATACATCAAAATCTTTGATTTTCACTTATAGTTGAGTGTTTCATTGTCTTGAGGACATTATATTGTAGAATACAGTATTACTTGTTTACTTTAGTCACCGTATGCACAGGTTCTCAAAGTATAAATTATGAAATGCACAGCCCATGGAACCCATTCAAGATTACAAAGATAAAACTATTTTCAAAGTAGTCATATCCTTTAACTTTTTTCGTTAATTGACTTTTGAATGGGTGAAAACCACTGTGATAAAGCTGCCATAGTGTGTAAGTAGGGAGTTACTCCAAACTCTCCAAGTAGTCAATTGATTTTTTACTGTCATAGATATTTAAAACAAGAATATGTTACAATTAAAAATAGTTCAAAATAATAAATATTTATTGCATTAATTATAAAATTGGATTAAAACCTTAACTGTCTGAGTGGGAAACTAAAAATTTATTTTAAAAATAAAACTGCTATGTTTTGTTGAAGTAAAAAATGCTTGAAGAAAGGTAGAAGCAGAGCTAACCATTGTTTGTCATTGAATAGTGGTTTTACCAAAAGTTACAAAGTGATTGTTTAAACTTGAGTATAAGGTTTCGCTGTCATTGTCACTGTCATCCTGTTGCTCATCTATTTGTTTGAGTGGGCACCAGTAACGTCTCCATTGTGAGACCTTTTTGGCCTATCGAATACACCACGAGTAGCTTGCCAGGCTCTGCCATGTTTTCGGGATACTTTCAGTAGCTTGCTGGGCTTTATGAGAAGAACAGAGGAATTGAAACTGGGTAGGCCACATGCAGGGCAAATGCCCTACCTATTGTGCTATTGCTCCAGCATAAGGCATATATAATTTTAAAATATTTATAGCTTAATCTGATTAAATTAACTTCTGTATATTGTTTGTTTTCAGGGAACCAGAGAGATAATGCATCAGTTAAGGTGCCTGGTTTCCAAATATCCTGGCTAAAGTAGATCTCCACACAGTTGATCCAAACACTGCCTTCCCCCACACCCTCATTTCCCACAACCAATTATTTTGTTCTTTTGTGAGCCAGAAAGTATAGGAATTAAGGCCCTTTCTTTGTATGTGCTACAGGCTGGTTCAATTTTCACAACCACATACGGTTTATTAAACACCACCAGGAGTCATCTCTGAGCATACAGCCAGGAGTAAACCCTGAACACCACAACGTGGACCCTCAAACAAACAACAAAAGTGATTTTGGTTTTAATTTTCCTCTTATTAGTCAAATGTTTTTGTGGTACTTCTTTTCAGTTTTCCTATTTGTAATTTAATTTGCACTACCCTCTCAACCATTCTCTCTTGTCTCTATTTGTTTGTGAATGTATGTGTGTGTATGTGCATCTGTGCGCATGAGTGCCACTCATGTATCCATATGTACGTATATATGGATATATGGTTGTGTATACATATATATGTACACATGTATGTTTACATACACATAGATTTATATGTGGGTTTTGTGTATGCACACATACATCAGTTTTTCATTGTTTTTAATTTTAGGTGTTGTATTTTGCAGTAGCTTATATAAGGTGTACTTTTCATAATCTTGAGTTCAATACAGATATTTTTCATTCTTTAATTATAAGAGACTTTCTATTTTAGCCTGTGAGCCTAGAGTCAGTGAGTACTTTGACATCTTTCTTGACTAGGAACATTATACAATATTGCTCTATTTTTTTTTTCTTTAACATTTTTTTTCATTTACTTATTCTGTAACCTTTACATTATATGAATATGTTTTAATGTCTAAATTCTGTTACATTGATTTCAGCAGTATTATTAAAAATGGATGTCAATATACATTTTTCCTGGTTGAAATTAAATTCTTAATATTGCTTTTGCCTGCAGTATGTGGCAAGAAAATTACTCAATGAATTTAACAAATTCTAGGGGAGTTGGAATATATATTGAATGTATATAGCTGTGAAAACAACTAGAAATTTGAATGAAGTTTACATACAAAATATAAATACCGGAGAGAGAGATAACACAATTGGTAAGGCATTTGACTTCCACTTGCTGGTATCACATATAGTTCCCAAGCAAAGCCAGGAGTAATCCTGGCCAAGGCTGGCTGGGACCCCCAAACAAAACAAAACAAAGTGAAACAAAACAAAAATACTAAATGTATGGAGATATGGTGCAGCCAGCAGGCTAACCTGCACCTGAAGGGTGGGTGAATAAGCAGCCTGATAGTGTCTTCAGACTTCCTGGTATCCCAAAATTGCTACTGTGCCTTTAGTTGGACCCAACAATTTTGGGCCAAGTTAACCAAGAATTTAAACACCAAAAGTTAGGTATGTGGGAACCACACCCACAAACCACCTCTGGCTCACTTATACTTACTTATACTTAAACTCACTTATACTTAAACTCATTTATTGGCCTTATTTCAAAGACCCAAAAATCTCGAAAGAGCTCAACAGCCACGGTTAATTTTGGACCCACGCATTGCTGAAGAAGCCAGGGTAAATTTCAGGGGACCAGGTTAGTCCGCTACTGCACAAGCAGAGCTCCTGGCAGCAGCTTGCTTCCACAATCCCAAATCGCCACCATACTCCACTGTCTTAGGACAGATCTCACCAAGACATAATCTGCTGAAAATTCAGCATGCGGGTTTTGTGACTGACATCTCCAGATTTTCTCAGAGCTGGGATGGGCTACCCCTGCCCCCACTTCCCAATACTCCTGGAAGCACTGGCAGTCACCCCCATGAATCAACTCCATCACCACCATGTAAGCACTATTACTGGTCTTGTTTCAGAGACCCATAAATAAATCTAAAAAAAGATCAAAAACCACAGTTAATCTTGGACCCATGCATGGCTGAAGAGACAGGGTAAATCAGAGGGGGGCTGGTTGGGTTGGCTACGGCCCGCCAATCAGATCCCCCATGCAGGCTTTTGTTTCCACAATCCAAAATTGCTACCATACCCCCAACCTAACTCCACCATCTCAGGGCGGACCTCACCAAGTTATATTCTGCTCAAAATTCTGGTATGTGGGTTTTGTGACTGAAATCTCCAGGCTTTCTTTTTTTTTTTTTTTTGCTTTTTTGGGTCACACCCGGCAATGCACAGGGATCATTCCTGGACTCCTGCACTCAGGAATTACCCTTGGCGGTGCTCAGGGGACTATATGGGATGCTGGGATTCGAACCCTGGTCGGCCGCGAGCAAGGCAAACGCCCTACCTGCTGTGCTATCACTCCAGCCACTCCAGGCTTTCTTGAGGTCAGAATGGGCTACCTCCTGCTACCTCTTTGTACTTTTGGAAGCCTTTATACTTTAGGAAGTCTCATCCACACCACAAAGTGGCAATCGAACTGAAAAGTTACTCCAGCCTTATCGTCCCGAGAACCATGAGCAAACACTATGACCTCTTGACACCTGTATTGCAAACCATAATGAACAAAAATGAAAAGGAGAGAGAAAGAGAGAGTGACAGAGAGAGACAAAAAGAGAAGAAACAGAGAGATAGAGAGAGAGAACAAGAAGGAAAGGGTCTCCCAAAGAGAGAGGCTGGGGGCTGGAGGGCTGGAGATTGGGGTTTGGGGTCTTGGGGAATGATGGTAGGAAACAGGGGACATTGGTGGTAGGAAATGTACACTGGTGGAAGGATGGGTGCTAAATCATTGTATAACTGAAACCCAATTACGAACAGCTTTGTAATAGTCTATGTCATGGATATTCAATTAAAAAAATTTTAAAAAACTAATGTAGAGTACATGCCCAATTCAATCAGCTTAATCAATGGCTTGAATAGGAATACTACACAATACAATACAAATACTAATACAATCAGCTTAATACAATGGCTTGAAAAAAATACTAATCCTTGAAATAGGAATACTATTTAGCACTATTCATACGTTCATACATTAAAAATAAAATACTAAATGTACAATATAATCATTTTTATTCCAGAACACCTATTAGTATCTGGCTTTTGTGATTGTTCAAACATAGAATAAATTGTAACAAAATCCGTATACTATAGATTTGAGAAACATCTTAAATATAGAAAAATTCTCTAGTGCCATTCTGACACTTATTTTGAAATTCAACCAAAGGAAATGTAGAAAATCTTATATCAACATTTTTCTCTCACTAAAGTGTAATATTGGCAGTATTCTTTGAAACAATCATTTTAAATGGTCATGTAACTAGTAAAATAAAAAATTATTATCTTTTTTCATAAATTAGTAGTTAAAACTTGTAAAAGTTAGCACTGGTTTGCAATATTTATGAAGAAGTTAATAAATATCAAATACAAGTCAAAGGTCAAAGGGAACAGAAATAATTGTAAGTCACAAAGATGTCACTTGTAAATTTTGAAAATGGTTGTGTGTCATAAATTGATATTCACTTTATCCTTATTACTCCTTCTTACTTTAAAGTAATTCTTTAAAACTAATAAAACATTATAGAATTACTATTGTAGTGGCATAACTTTGAAAATGTTAGCTCATTTTTTAAAAAAACAATTATTTTTAGTTTTAGAACCAGAGCCAGTAATTCTTACAGGTAACTACTAGGTGTGTGCTTGGGGACCTGGAGCAGCATTTGGGGGAGCAGGATGTGGTTTGGATTGACCCTGGACCTCCTCCATGCAAACCCTCCGCACTAATCTTATGCATCATCTCTCTGTCCCCAAATCAATTTGTTTTAAATTTATTTTATAATTGCAGTTTATGAAATAAAGCTCTATAACATAAAATGCAAACATGTGAAGTAATATGAATATTTGAAAGAAAAACCTGTGGGAAAGGTTTTCATTGAAAAAATTAGTTCATCAACAATGACAGAATTTTACTGTTTAATATTCCTAAATTCATTTTTAATGGCAAAAATGAATAAAGAAGTAATATTTTAAGTTTAAGTGTCAAACTTCGCATATAACATTAATTTTACTGCAAAAATAAATTCATATTTTGTTATGTATATGCAGAGAGAAAATATAAAAGTTATGAATATTTCCTAAGATTTGAGGTGTTGAAATCAGTGCATACATTTTTCTGACTTCTTAGACATTAATCTCCAAACATTTAACTCTATGTCCATATTAGACAAATGATTTAAACTATTGGACTCATTAAATAGGCAATTAAAAGTAATTACTTAGCTGATTTTTCACCAAATTCACTCTAATAGGGAAAATTCTTCAGTGAAGATTATGTTTAGTATAATTTACATAATGAGTGCAGATTTTGTGTGTCAGAGCCTGTTGACAAAAACGCTGATGTAAATAACTAGAAATTTAGGATATGCTATTATCATCTTAAACAAAAGTTCTGAAGTTTAGGTCATAATAGTATGCATTTATTATTTTTAGAAAACAATATAAACACAATACAAGTAAAATTATAGTGGCTATATTTTATTATGTCTCTTTGATTATGATCAAATTACTGTGTGATACTACGCTGATAAAAATTTCCTAATTATGGTGGCACAACAATAGCCTTAATTATTACAGCACACATTTTATGATGGTACAACAATAGCCTTAATTACTAAAAACATACATTTTAATAAAATCATATAAATTAATATTTTATTATTCTTCTTTGTTCTCAATATTGTCTTTTAGTTCTTAGTCGTTACATTATATTATACTCTGTGTGTGTGTGTGTCTGTTTTGATTTGTTGCTGTTTTTTTGTTTTGCTTTTTGATTTTCATGCCACCACAAGCTGTGCTGAGGGTTTGATCTTGGCTCTGCATTCATGGATCACCACTGTCAACACCCTGAACCCTTGGAATCAAATATAATCTGGTCTCACAAACACCTTTCTGCTATACTATCTCTATGTCCAAGATAAATTTTCTATCATCACTTATAATCAATAACTTCTCCTTTCTTCCTCCAACTTTTTGTTTTTTCTGTTTTATTTTGAGACACACTCATAGGTGCTCCAGAGGTCCCTGAATTTGTGTTCAGGGATCACTCCTAACAGTACTAGAGGAACATATTGGGTGCTGTGGATCGAACCTGGATCATCCACATGTGAGAAATGAGCCCCTGCCTGCTTTATTTTCTCCTTTGGCCCTGTTTCTCCAAATTTCTTAATGAAAAAAAAAGTCCTAACACTGGTAAGCAAAATATCTTGAGCACCTGAATTTTTCCCTGAAACTTGTAGCACAGCTTCTTTCACCATGAGCACTTAGAGCTATCCTACACTGATCAATTATTCTTATCTGGAACTCCTTCACATAATGTTTATTTTATGCATGTGCCAAATAGCTTGAATGAGAATCTAAATTTTTGCTCTCTATAATAAATTCTGAACACAAAATACTACAGATGGTTCTACTTTTACTTAGGAACTGTTTAAAACTAAATTTAAGAGAAAATTATCAAAAATTAAAATCTTTTAACTGGGGAAAATTTATGTTAGAAGTCTAATTCTGAAATTATATTTGATGATTTAAACTGTTGAGCATATAAAACCATTTCTAAATTGTCAACAATTTAATGTTTCATCAGCAATGCACATCTATCTTATTTTCTTAACAATCATTTATAATTATGTCTAATAATATTCATATTCTATAAGGGAAAAGGCAGATGACAGGCCATGTATTTTTTTCAGATAGGTTGTATATATATACACTACAGAGTTTTTAATATTCTAATTTTTGCATAAACAACTAGATGTGTTCCATAAATTCAAGTGAAATATTTTTTCTCTCAAATGTCTTCAAGTGATTATGAACACTAGATAATTTTTCTGCTTACATATTCATATTTTGCTTAGTCTATAATAAAAGAATGAATGTTGTGATGCTTGACTTACTCAAAGTATTTCACATAATATCACTGGTTATATCAGAACATAGTAGAGATCATAATAATTGTATAAAACTCTAAAACAGCTAAACTTAATAACAGTTTTTACCTAGCTTAAACAGACTATTTTCATACCCTCTTTGAACATTGCGTTTCCAAATATCAGTTCAAAAAGCTTTTAGAAAAAAATTTTACAGCAATTTCAGTGAAAGCATCGTTTAGAGAATCTTCATATTAATATTTGTTTTCCAAGGTGAAACCTGCAACTTGACAAATTGCCTTAAAGTCTTTATAGTTTTTCTTTTGAACAATGTAGGATAATATATGTGTGTTTAGCAATTTTTTTAAATGTTTTATTTTCTGGGCCACACCCAGCTAACTCCTGGCTCTGTGTTTTGAGATCACTCTTGAAGTATCTCTGGGAGCTAATTTGTGGTGCCTCTTGGACTAGGAAAAAAAAAATCCAAAATCATGTCTATTCAACTTAACTTTCAAATTCTACATATGCCTACCAGACTTTTTAGAAACTGAAAAACCAACTTGAAAATGTGTATGGAAATTTTAAGTTAAAATCGTTGAAAAAATGAATTAATTTGGAAAATTGTGTGTCCTGACTTGAATACTTACAAAGTTACATCAAATAAGATAATATATGAGCTTACGTGCTGAACAAGTTAATTGGTCAGAAAAGAACATAGAAAGAAAAGATGCTTAGGGCCAATTTTCTTTTTAGCAAAAATGTAATGTCAATTTAGTGAATAAATTATGTTTAATAAGTGCTTCTAATCCAAACAGGTATGTATGCATCAATGCAAAAATCAACTTTAGTTCATAATCACTGTAGAAATAATAACAAGAGGTTCATTGACTTAGATGTTTTCATCTAATTCTAAATACAAGACATCTAGAATTAAACATTAGAAAGCTGTCTTTGATTTTTGGGTGATGAAAATATGTCTTAGATATAACTTTGAAGCATGAATATAAAATATAAAATTTACATTATTCAAATTAAAATATCTTCCTGTGAAAGGCATAGTTAAATGAATAAAAAGATAAGCCAGAAATTGAGATATTAATAGTTTATATATTTTTCATACAGGAATTATATTTAAACTATGAAACAACAAAAAAATAGCAACAAATCCCCTTAAATGTATCTAAAAGTTAGTAAACATAGGTAATACTCTAAGTACACTCTTTGCTAAAACAGATGCAATTAAGAACATTAAAAAGTTATTTCAACCGCATTAAACATTTATGCTTATGGTTTATAATAAGGTTGTGAAACACATAATATAATGTCTAAAACTATAAAGAATACAAAATGCAGCATCATTAAACTAAATATTAAATAACTTGAATTATCATATATTGTTAGAAATAAATACATACAAAATCCTGTTAAAGATTTAAACTTTTTCAAAATTTAAAAATAAGACATAACATTTTAGATAATTAAAAACAAAAAATAAAATAAAAAACAAAAGTGAGGACTTGGGGTCCAGAGAAATAGTATCACTGTATCACTGTCATCCTGTTGTTCGTCGATTTACTCCAGCTGGCACTAGTAATGTCTCCATTCCTCCCAGCCTTGAGATTTTAGCAGCCTCTCCTTTCTCATCTTTACCAATGATTGAAGGCTCATTCAGGGTCAGGGGAGTGAGACCTATCATTACTGTTTTTGGCATATCAAATATTGAATATGCCACGGGTAGCTTGCCAGGCTCTGCTCGTGTGGGTAGGATATTCTCAGTAGCTTGCTGGGCTCTCCGAGAGATATGTATGTGTGTGTGTGTGTGTGTGTGTGTGTATACATATATATATGCATGAAAAATGGGTTGGAAGTGTCTTATTATGTGTCTTATAAAGTGTTCAGTGTTCAGAAAGCTGCCTGGAGTGTGGTAGCAGTTGGGTAGTGGAGGTTGGCTGCCAGGGCTGGGTCCCTTGGGGCAGGGAGGGTTCTCACTTGCTCCACTCTGGGGAGCCCCAAGTGAAAACAGCCTGGTGCGGAGTCCAAGAGTTCAGAGAAATAGTACTCTCAATTTTTGTCCTGCATTCGCTGAGCGGGTTGGATCTTGGCATCCTTTATGATTCCCATCCCTGACAGGATTAATCCCTTTGGTTCAATAATATTTTTCAGGTATCTTGGCTTGCTTTTCTTATATTAAGAGTATAAGATCACATGTAAGTTCTTTATCATGTTTGTAATATATAGTCTAAAAGAATTCAGTCATTTTAGGTTCCAGAGATATGATTTTTTAGGCATGAATTATGATCAAATCAATGCTGAATTATTTATTTTCTTTCTTTGTCTATGAAGTACAATATAATAATTGATATTGGGAGGGTAGATTGGTAAAGCTTACAACTGAATTTTGAATCAAAAATACAATGTAACATATAATAATATAGGTGGTAGTTATAACTGGAAATTTAATCTAAGTAAATTTACAGTTAAAATGATAACAAAAGAAAACAATAATAAAAATGAAAGTGCATTCTTTGTTATTTCTATTATTTCTATTTATATTATATTTCTGTTATTTCTATTATTCAATTGTTTATAATTTTAATAATGCATTACTGATATTTTTAGTGACAGAAGGTGTCTCTAAATTATATTGTGAAAAAAATAAGAAGCATTTGCAATAGTGAAAAGGCAACAGATTTCCTAAGCTTCTAGGACAGCTTGTATTTTGACAAGATCTAAAATTTTGAAGTTACTGGACATAAAATATTAGTACATTATTTTTGTTTATGTTCGGTTATTCTAGTCTGAACCTCTGTTTTATATATGTATATATATAATTACTAAATTTGACATTGATATCTTGCTATGTATAATAAAACATTTAAATCTAAATATAGTTTATAAGTAAATATATTTAGGCTTTATACTTCTACTTTAATTTGGTTTCTCTAAAAGTCCCTTTTGATCAGAGATTTTGTTTTTCTATCCAAAACCATATAGAATAGCAGGGCAAATACAGCTTCAAAATTATTAGTCTCTTGTCTGTAGTAAACATTTTATTCATATTTGTGAAATTTCTATCTTCAGAGATAGCATAGTAAGGTTCATAAAATATTATTTGAAATCTATTGAGATCATAAGTGGACAAATTTATAAACTTTGAAGGTATAAATTACACCATAAATAAAATATACTGGAGTTTCATATACTAGCAATTAATCCTATAAAGCACTATTTGCTAAAGCGTGAAAAAACTGAATCATCTAGGTAAAAAAAACTATAATATAAAAATAATATAATATATAAATAATATAAAAATATAAAAATAATATAAAAAAACTAAAAATATAAACTGCTGGTTAAGAAAAATTACATAAAAGCGGATTGCTAGATATTGGAATACTCAGAATGAATATGCATTTTTCTGACCCTAAGATAAAACACAGAGTGTAATGCACTTACACTTTGATCCTAGTTCAACCCCTGGCACTATATATAGTTCCCTGAAAACTGCCAGAAATGATCCTTGAGCACAGAGCAAGGAGAAAGTCCTGACACCTGTGTCTGAGACCCAATAATGCCACAGATCACCCACCTACCAAAGAATGGGAAAGAGGGTTTTATCAATTAAAGTTAAAATTTTCCATAGCATAGCGGGTAGGTCATTTGCTTTGCACATGGCTAACCCGGATTTAATTCCTCCACCCCTCTAGGAGAGCCCAGCAAGCTACTGAGAGTATCTCATCCTCACGGCAGAGCCTGGCAAGCTACCTGTGGTATATTCGATATACCAAAAGCAGCAACAAGAAGTCTCACAATGGAGACCTTACTAGTGCCTGCTTGAACAAATCAATGAGCAATAGGATGACAATGATGCAGTGATAGAGTGATTATCAAATTATATAATTGAAATCTTTATAACCATACTAACTTAATTTGAATGGGATACACAATTATGTGTACTTTGTAAATATTAAATCTTACTAATTACAAAACATATTTTGTACTTGTCATTGCATTTTCAACAAATGCTTAACAAAGTATAAGATTAGATCAGCTTTTCTAGTTTATTTATGCATTCAATGGCTATCTCCTACACAGATTATAATTTAAAAGATGCAGCGCATTTTTGAACTTTTTCAGAAAAGTCTCCAATAAAAGTATCTAATTTTTCACTTAATATTTTTTCAGAGGCCTTATTTACAATCAATAACCAGCTATATAATAGAAGAGGTTTGTTTCTCAGTATCAGTTATATATATTTTGCCAATAAAAAATAACTCAATATGATATTGCATGAAGACTAAGCTGTTCTTGTGTTAATTCACTGTGATATGCTATGATTTATGAATCAGACCTGTCCTCTCATTATTATAAAATTTATTCCAATCATTGTCTTAATATATGAAAGAAGTGAAAATGCCTTGCCTGCCCCAGAAATGTACAAAATTCACACTTTAATAGTCATCTTTTAAAATAACAAAAGAAAACAATAATAAAAGTTAATGTGTATCTTAAAAATGCATATTTTTCATAATCAATTTGGATGTAGGATATACATATATAAAATATGTTATATTTTATAATATCAAAATATCTCCTCTCAGAGAGCCCGGCAAGCTACCGAGAGTATCGAGCCCGTGCGGCAGAGCCTGGCAAGCTACCCGTACATATTGGATATTGGATATGTCAAAAATAGTAACAATAAGTATCTCAATGAGGATGTTACTGGTGCCTGCTCGAACAAAAATCAAAATATGATTTTAGTATGAGAATGTAGCACTGTAGCACTGTTGTCCCATTGTTCATCGATTTGCTTGAGCAGGCACCAGTAAAGTCTTCATTGTGAAACTTGTGACTGTTTTTGGCATATCGAATACGGGAGAGGGACCTTGCCAGACTCTGCCATGTGGAGGAGATATTCTTGGTAGCTTGCCAGGCTTTCTGAGAGGGATGAGAAAAATTGAATCCATCTGGGTCGGCCATGTGCAAGGCAAACGCCTTACCTGCCGTGCTATCACTCCACTATGAGAATATAATTTAGGAAATGTAACTTAAATTACAGAATAATCATAAACTAGAATGCTTTCTTTCCTTATTTTCTCTTAATTTGGATTACTTTAGGACAACTGTAACTAACAAATTGTTATTGAATGCACCAATTAAAGAATTGAGACAAGCCATAGATTAGTTTAAAAGATGAAAAGAAAAGCTTAACATTGATTTTACAGCATGTATTATGTATTGATAAAAGTGTTGGGAAAATTAAAAGCTATTTATTTTTGCAGTGCTTCATATAAGTGTTTAGATGATAAATTATGTAAAGATAATGTTATTTCTGACTTAAAGACAATGTATATGTCTGCTATATTTTAGCTGTAGGGTGCCTGATGATTGCCTTGTGTCTCTTTTTGGTAAATTGTTTCTACATCTTCATCACCTTTTGGGGTTGTTTATCTTTCTATTGTTGAGTTATTTGAATATTTTATGTATTTTGAATATTAAACACTCAAAAAGTCCATTGTATACAAATACAATTCCCAGCTATTTAGGATGACTTTACATTCTTATGATATTGGACTGTGGAGGTCGATGTGGAGGTCTCATTCTGTTCAGCAGGGAGAACCCTTCCTGGGGCTGAGAAGGGGACGCAGCCGAATGAACAGACGCAGAGTCCGGAGAAGGGAGAAAAGGTGTTTATTCTAAGGTAGTTACACTATTTATACCTCCCTACTGGGAGGAGGTGGTATAGTATGCATGCCGGAACCCCCAATAGAAATGAAGGGTGTGGCATGGGCATTAGCTAGTGATAAGCAAATGGTGATAGGATAAGATCAGTAAGGTAAAATGGATCCCTACATCTCCCCCTGTTTTGTTTTAAATTAAATGTGGTCAGGGGAGGCATTGTCCGGTATCCCTTGTGACATAAAGACTCCATTTTTGCAGGGAGAGGAAGGAAAGGATGATCATGTCTATGCAGGGGGCTCCTCATAGATCCCATCAATCCTTGGTTTTGGAGTAACTTCTAAGCTATACCAGAATACCTCTCAGGGAGCCGGGCCTGGGTATCAGCCCTTCCTTGCAGTGCTATGCCTGGCAACCTGATCCACAAGAATAAATCCTTGGGAGCCCGGCATCCTCAAGGTAAAGAACTGGGGGAAGATGAGGTCCTACAAATCAAGCCAACAATCCTTAAACACTCAAGCAATCTCATTTGTTACTCTAATATATTAACCTGGCCCCGGACCCAAAGTAACACTTGCTGTAGAGTGTCCAATTCGTTGCTCAGCATCATGGTTGACAGTAGCCTGCATTGTCCAAAGGTGGTAAGAGTCATTTTGCCATGTTTTGACAAAGTTGTGTTTCTGGACCGAGGTTTGAAGAGCTATTCCTGCAACAGCAGCAGTGGTGGTTACAGCAATGAGTCCCAGGATAGCTGCGATCAGGGGCCCAAGGAATTGTCAGGAGTGCCGGAGCAGTCATGTTAGGTCTTCAGTCAGGAGCCCTTCATCAGGGGAGCGTTGCCATTCTCTGGTCAGGTTCACTGGTAACTATATGTGATCTGGCTCTTAATAAAATTATACTGTGGGGAGAATCTTGGATTGAGAGGGAAAAATTGAGACAGGTAAATAATGCACAATCACCAGAAAAGAAAAATCTTTTTGTGAGTGATCAGAGGTAGTAAGAATTTGGGACTTGGTATGAATACAAGTCTGAAGGTGAAGAGGGAAACAGGGAGGCACTCCAATGCGGACAGGATCAAGTGCGTATCCTAGAGAAAAAATTAAAAGGTGTTTCTTCTTTATTCGGCAGCTGAGGCATCTGTGAATCCCATGGAGGGGGTAAAAGAAAGGTATTGTTAGTCCAGATACAAAGTCCTGGTACGGTTCAATCTACAACCTGTAAAATGGAGGGTGAGGAATGTAAGTCCAATAGATATGTTTAGCTTACTGGAATTCAAGAGAATTTCAACTGTTAATAACTATTAATGTTTCTTCCAATATGAAATCTAGATTGAAAATTTCAATTTTTTTGTAGGCGCCACATTCTGATTAGAAATCTTTGTTTAGACCTGATCTAACAAGCTCCAAAGATACCTAGATCTTTTAAATTGCTGGGCTCCATATCACTCTGACCTCCCTTGATTTTGTTTGCCCAGGTCTAAGAATTACTGACTAAACTAGCTCTAATACTCGAGTGTTCCACAGACAGAGAGACAGTCAAACAATAAACATCACACATGTGCACAAATATATACTTGATCGATCAATCTGACCCCTCAAGAATGGTAGGAAAAAACTAATAGACTGAGAAAGGAAAGAGCAGTCCCCAGGGCAAAGTGAGCCCTGTCGGCTGATTGGGAACATTGCTCCCCGTTTCTCTGCCTGAGCAGCCAGTTTCCTGCTTGTTAAAAAACGGGTCAAGAAAGCGCTTTTGTTGATATAAGCCAGCAAAACCTTCTCAAAAGTTGTTGAAACCTAAGCAGAACTAAGAGAAAGATAATGAGACAATTACACACACACTAGGGGCACACGCACAAATCTTACTCCTGCACACGCTCGAACTGGTCCGTTCTTTCACTCGGGTGTGCACCCCACTCACCACGTTCAAAGGATACATGTCTTATATATTTGGAATAATAGTTTTAAATGAATAATTATAGTTTATCAATATTTAAAGGACAAATTATTATATGATATTTAAATAATTTTGTAGTTTTATATGTAGAAATAATGTAGACAAGTCATTTTATTCCTTCTCTTAATATGCATTAGATTTATAGTATATCTATTTTAAATATGTTCAAGTAAATACATTTTTATGTTTGAAACAATAATGCAAGGTCAATCTTTTTATATGAAAAAGTATTTTTTCCTTCTCATATTGCCAATGAATGCATATTTCCACTGAAAATAAATACTTTACAATACTAAAGGCCCATTAAGTTATAAAATTCAGTGAAATGTAAGCCTCATAAAAATATCCTTAGTCATATTACTATGGAATTTTTCTCACATAGTAATTTACATCCCATTCCATATTTTTATACATTCAAAAAGAATTCTATTTATAAATATGCCAATTGTCCATTTTTCTTCTTACCTCTCATTTGACCTATTCATTGTTTTTTTTTTTTTGTACGTCAAATGTAGCCCTGTTAAATATATATGAGTTGGGGAGTTCTGGATCCACACCAGCAGTGCTCAGGACTTACTCCTGGATCTGTGTTCAGGAATCACTCCTGGTCGTGTTAATGGGACCACAGCAGTGACAGAATTGAACCAGAGTTGATTCCATTCCAGACAAGCTTTTTAATTAACCCCTGTAATAGCTCTTTCGGCCTTGAAATGATATTTTAATGTTTATATTTCCTTAATATTTTTATTCTCTATATTGTGTTTAGAAATGTTTTACAAAGATAACTGGACTGGAAGTATTAAAATCCAAATAAATGCCAGAGAAAATAAATAGTATTACCCTTTGTTCAGAGCAAATAGAAAATCAATTTATACGAGAGTCTTTAACATCCTACTAATAATTTTAAGATAAAATATCTACTTTCTTCTACTATATATCATCTGCTAAAATAATATACCGGCACAATTGCTTAATTATATTTTTTGAAAAAGCATAGTGAAAAGATGTTTTTCAGTTTTCAAATATAAAACAGCTCAAAAACTCCAAAGCTAATATAAAAATTTCTGTTAATAATATTTTATAAGTTTAATAATTTGATATAATCAGGAGTTGAATATAAATCAAATATTAAAGAAACGAGAGAATCATTTATACTGGCACTAAGAATTAGAAAACATAGTACTTTATTCTGGTATAAGTAACTGTTTTTAAATTTTATTCTACATCAGGGGCTGGAGTGATAGCACAGGGGGTAGGGCGTTTGCCTTTCACATGGCTACCCGGGTTTAATTCCCAGCATCCCATAGAGTCTCCCAAGCACCACCAGGAGTAATTCCTGAGTGCATGAGCCAGGAGTAATCCCTGTGCATTGTCGGGTGTGACAAAAAAAGCAATAATAATAATAATAATAATAATAATAATAATAATAACAACAACAACAATAATAATTTATTCTACATCAGCTGTTTTGTTGTAGATGTTTGTTTTAGGTCCATTGACAGCTCTTCTCAGGGCTTATTCCTAGCTTAATACTAAAAGGTCATTCCTAGTTATCCTCAGGGAACCAGAGATCAAGTAGGGCAGGTGTGTGCAAGCAAAAGCCCTATTTTCTACTGTAAGCCTACTTCCTACTCTCTGACTCATCCACTTGAACATTTGATTTTCCTTTATTATTTAAGAATTCTGGGTACATACCAGCAGTGCTCAGGGTTTGCTCCTGGACCTGTGTATGTGATCAGGTATCATTCCTGGTGATTTTTCAGAGGCCCATATGCAGTTCTGGGGATCAAAATGGGGTTGGCCACATGCAAGACAAGCTATACTCTCTAGCCCAATTATATTGCATTTCAAATTCTAACCATCCAATAGTAAAACTACTCACCAATAACTCAATCACTATATGCATCAACCTCAGTAAAAATTCATACATTAGCACTGATGTATAATGCAAACCAGAGGAATATATTTTTTTATTTTCAATTTTAACAAAGTCTCCTACAAAATAAAAGGGTTTTTTTGTCTAGTTTTAAAAAATGGCTGACAATGAACTGAAACTTCCAAAAGTTTAATGAATGGTTTTCCACAGCAATAAAAAATAAAAATTATCAATTTGTAATATTTGTGATTTTCTGTATTGTATCATATATCACAAAACTTGGGAATGAAAAGACATAAATAATAAGATGTGTGTTTATTTTAACTTACTTTACAAATAGACTATATATCTAGATATTCATTTATTTTAATTTTTAATTTTACCTAATTTGACTAAGTAGTATGCTGCAGATTCAATACTCACTGACTATATAAATGACATGCGTTTTCAGTAAATAAGATAATTGCCAAGGCCCTTTTTACAATTGTATTTACATAGTTAATGAGATTTTAAATGAGTTTCAGTGCCAATAATCTCTAGAGAAACAATACATTTAATGTGTCATGTTGAATAAAGCTTTTTTTTCAGAAACAGTTATATACTGCATTCTCTAGTAATTATGTTTTAAAATTAATATTAATACTTAATTATATTTTTAATTATAGCAGCAAACACATGCTACAAGGCATGAGAGATTAGTGATTAGATGATTGATTACCTTGATTTCATTAGAGACCTGTGGTTTATTTTTTTTAATCTATTTTAATATTATTGGTTACTCCATCCTAGGTTGTCACAGAATAGGTGCAGTGTCCCCATAAAGTCCCTTAAAATATCTGCATAACTTCAGATACTCAAATCAGAAAAGCAGCTTTAGCTTCTGAATGTTAAAATCCCACTTCCAGCCCACTTTGCCGCGCCCGCCGCTCCAGTATGACTGAGGAGGACAAGGGAGCTGCTTTGGACACCAGCAACCCACTGAACAACCTGCAGTATGTGATTTGAGCGTTTCTGCCAGGTCGCCCGTGCGGGGGCCCGGCGTTTCTCTTTTTTTTAATACCTCTCTCTCTCTCTCAACCTCTCCTGGGCACAGCACAGCCTCCACCCCACTTCTCTGAGCACAAAATGGAGACACGCACCCAAATGCGCGACGCTGCTGGCGGGAGATCGAGGGAGGGGAAGTACCGGTCTCCGCCCACCTCGGACACTTTCCCACTTCCGCCCGTGCGGGGGCCCGGTATTTCTCTAGGTTTTCCCATCTTATGAGCACAATAAAAGGGTAAAAGATTGTAGCGATAGAATTTCAGGCAGAATTTTCCCTGGACTTTATACAGAAACCCAAAACCGCGCGGCCGCTCCTGCGGCCGCGCAACCTAATGTCATCTAATCATCAGCAATATGAAATGGTTCCTTTTTAAAGGGTCGGACTTTGGTGGGAAACCCTAACAAGAATAGTAAGATTTTTGTTGAAATATTGAAGGCAACCAAAATGGTAGCCATCTCTCTAGATTGAACTAAGCCATATCCCCACGCCAGCTGAGAAGAAATGTCCTTCTTTCTTGGGAAGAAACGCGGTGTGGCGTTAACCATAGTATGATGTCCATTAAGTTGACATGGACCTGGTGGCATGGGAATGGGATACAAGGGAATAAAGTATTATGTACATGGAACAGCGGGACGCTATCGAGTCGGGGCTGATACCAGCACACTTCTTTTGGTTCCAGAAACTGCAGACTTTCTACCAGACTATCAACTAAGCCAGAGCCCCACGCCGGCTGATGACAGGAAATAACCATCTTTTCCGTTTTTTTTTTTCCTTTGTCAGGCAGCGTGGTGAATACTAAACAGGTGTGAACTCGGTGGCGCGGGACAAGGGGGGAAAAAATAGAAAAGTTATGTAACAAACAACGGGACTTAATATCTTTACATTCTCAGCAATGGAGAACTATCAAATGATTCCTGGACATTAGGACTGTCTTTTTCCTTTTGGCGGGAAACCCCAGCAACAAAAGCGAGTTATGTGTTGAAACATAGAATGTAACCAAGATAAAGCGTAAACGAAATGAAACTTATCAATTACAAGGGCGGGGAGGGGGCGTGAGGTATACTGGGGTGGTTGGTGATGGAATAGGGGCACTGGTGAAGGGAAGGGTGTTTGAGTATTGTATAATTGACATAATCCTGAGAACTATGTAACCCTCCACATGGTGATTCAATAAAAAAATAAGTAAATAATAAAATCCCACTTCCAGTAGCAAGGGAGATAGTTCTAAAAACTGGGCATAATCTTTCCCCAATTGAACTTTGAAAACTAGATTTCTGGAAAAAATTCCTTCATAGAATCCAGTAGCCCTATAGCAATGATAGGTATAGCACAAATACCAAAATAAATAAATAAAAATTAATCAGTAAAAATATAAAAATTATGGATTTTCAGAAATACAGAAGCTTCTCCAAGAGCTCAAGATAACAGGGCTTTAACCTGTGAAATATTAGCTCTATAAGATGGGTCCTGGAGAGAAAAGAGTAGACAAGAAGTAGGTAGTCAGTTGGCTGATTTTGATGGGTTTATCTGGACATGCAGTGTATATTTACTAAAAGTAAAATACGAAGGGGCCATGTGGCAGTTCTCTCTTTCTCCTTGCCTGAATTCGATAGTCTCAGGCTGCTTCCCCCACCCCTGGGAGATTGATGGTGACGGGTGGACAAATGAGGAAATGAGGGTCAGTCTGGTTGGTGTCAGTTGCAGTTTATTCCATTCCCATATCCTTTCTCCTCTGATTCTCCTCCTGCTTCCTCCTCCCCCATGCTACTTCATTCTCCTTCTCACTCTGGAACCCCAGCCCCCTCTTACAGCCTAGTTAAATCCCAAGGCATGAGGCATTGGGGTAATAATTACAGGTAGGTGTGGTCATATAATCAACAGAGCCAAAGTCTTTCCCTCAGGGGATGCTTCTTCTAGGAGAGATTATCATTCAGCAGAAGGACCCGACCAAGAGTCAAATCCCGTGGGTGTGTTTTTCCTCTCCTTTTCCAACAAACATATAAACATTCATAGTATTAATCATTTTGTATGGACACAGTAGCACCATAGCACTATTTTTCATCGATATATAATTGTTCATCGATTTGCTTAAGCGGGCACCAGTAACCTCTCCCTTGTGAGACTTGTTGTTACTGTTTTTGGCATATCAAATACACCATGGGTAGCTTGCCAGGTCTGCCATGTGGTCGGGATACTCTCGGTAGCTTGCCAGGCTCTCTGAGAGGGATGGCGGAATCGAACCCAGGTTGGCCGAGTGCAAGACAAACACCCTACCCGCTGTGCTATACATTAAGCTTATATGTATGTTATAAGATTGCTCTCCTAGGACCATCTCAATCTCAGACTACAGTGCTCAGGCCAGAATAATCTTTTCTATCCCTAGCAGGGTCCTAATGTCATCATTACTTTTGGGTCTTGACAGCATTTGTCCATGACCATGCTCTCAACTTATAGTTGAGTATTGTAGCAGTTTGACCTGGCCCATTTAGATGTCAGGGTGGCTCACAGTTTGCCCTGGATTCATTCAGTCCCTCATCAGGATCCTGCTTTGGGAGTGCTAGGAACTAAGGGCAACTGAGGCTTAAGTCAAGGAAGCAGATGACCTGGAGTGCATATTGCTTAGAGATAATTTACTCCCAAGTTACAAAAGCATAATATTAACTGTCTTCCTGTGTCTATACAAAAAAGGATATTGCTTTAAAGTAAACTATTCAAAAGACATAAGGAAAGGAAAAAGGCAATATTTCACTCATACATGTAAAATCATAGATTCCTGAAGAATCTGACCTTATAACTTAACAGAATCTGATTAGGGGGAAAGCTGATTAACTGGTTAGGGAAGAAATCATAGAGAAGTTACGGTTAAGCACAGAGGAATGGGAGTGACTCGGGAGCACTATGATGGGTGTAACCCAATAAACCTAAGCTCCCTGTGGCAAGGGAGAAAGGACAAACCAATGTTATCCTACAATGAAGAATCTATTAAAAATATCCATGAATTCTTTTGAGACTCTCTTATCATATTTCCCTTATTAAAACTATTATACTTTTTTAAAAAAGGATTTTTTTGAGCACAGCCTAAAATTTAACTTTGAGTACTGACATGTGTGCACCAAGTCAAAAACAAACAGACAGATAAAACAAGTCCACAAACAGAACTTTATACTCAGTGGAGAATGTTAGCCCTGTTGGTCACTTGTTCTCTCTCTTGTCAGGACATTATCTCCCTAATGGCTCTAGATTTCATCATGCACTGGCAGCACAATGGCCCTTTTTCAGTAATTATCTTGTCTTTTCTAACTCATTCTTGGTTTTATGGCTTCCTGAAATTTAACCCCAAGGGGTCCACTAACTGCCCATCTCAATTCTACTTGGCAGGGGTTGCCAGATACCACTAAAGTGCTGCCTTGGAGGAAATGTACATCTCTCTTCTCACTCTGTGGAAGCAGAGATATGTGCCCGTGAATGACTCAGACAGGAGAGTCTGATTGGAAAAAACGTCTTAGTTAATCTGGAAACTGTAAAAGTGTAGAAACAGGAGCATTGTATCTGAATAGATTATCTTTTTTCTCATTTAATTCGATGGAAACCTCATAATAAGGATTACCTACTGGAACCTGAAGGTCTATTGAATCCCTTAGGAGAAACTGCAGCCATTATTTAGGAAAACAGATTTTTTAAGGTAAGAACAGCAAAGGTCCTGAAAGCCTTTCTCAGTCTTCTACTCTTCTCCTAATTGAAGAAATAATTATTTTTTCCCATTTTAGGATCTTAAAAATGTTTCTGATTTTGGTGTATTATCAAGGTGTAAGCTTATAAATAACAGTGTCTGTCTAAAATAACTCTTCTTTATACTCCTAGAGTAAATATTAAGTAGATTAAGTCACATTATCCTGGTATGTCCGGGTTGGAGTGGTAGCACAGTAGTAGGATGTTCGCCTTTCACACGGCCGACCCTTGTTCGATTCTCCCACCCCTCTCGGATAGCCCGGCAAGCTACCAAGAGTATTGCGCCCACATTTCAGAGCCTGGCAAGGTACCCATGGCATATTGATATGCCAAACACAGTAACAATAAGTCTCACAATGAGAGACGTTACTGGTGCCCGCTCGAACAAATCAATGAGCAATGGGATGACAGTGACAGTGATCTAAAATGTCCAGTCTCTTTCCATGAAACCACAGATCATTTAACAATGCATGTCCAAGTTCTGCCAAATTTTCCTTTAAAATAAAATTGACCAACATGTAAATTTTCCATAGCGTTGTTAGTAAGTTAATTTTTTCCTTCTTCAGTAACCTGTCTACTACCTTTATTATTTCCTGGCCAAGTAATGGAGAGTAGAGGGACATTTTCCCTGGTGCTCCAACACTTTTTTTTTTTGGATGGTGAAACCAGAATGCTGGAACAGATTTAAGAAAAGCCATATGACGTGCAGTGACTCACACCCACTACTGTGAGTCACCCCCACTGAGACAGATGCAAAATGGAGGAAAAATATTGTGTTAGATACTGGCCACTGTTGTCTCTTAAATGTGCTAGTCAATTTAGAGAGTATTTCAGAGAACCATAGAGATATAATTTATCTTTCCCCTAGTCCATTTCCAGGAGAAATGCTGATATTTACCAGGAGAAATAAAATAAATAAAAAGATGAATGACTGGAAGTACTGATTTGACATTTTAAAGTGTGCAGAGGGCTACAGGTTGTCATCAGCTTTTCAGAGGTGTGATAAAATACAAACATTAGAGTTATTAAAAGTTTCAACATATTGACTTAAAAATCTCAGGAGCTGAAAAAGCAACTAATATTAAATTATTCAGGAATTTCAATAATATGTTAAGTACTAAACTAGCATAAAATGGCATTTTCTTATATTAATCATATTTGGTTAAATAGGTTAAATTATTGTAAATATTAGGCCCAAAATTCTTTTGGAAGTCAAATCTATCTTGCAAAATTATTATCCCTAAGAATTTCTTTTTCATTTCTTAAAGACTATTTTCCATAAATCCTCTTTGCTTGTGATCCGGATTTAAAGTTTTGTTCATTCTGCTTCTTGTATGTGTTCCTAAAGACATTTTCTAACTCCAGAAGTGGAAATATATTCTATTCTTACTTCAGGTGCAAATCCTTATAGATTTCTATTATAAGTTTTGGGATTCTTACTGTACATCTCAGTCCTTTCTAGCTCACCTTATCATGTGAGCATATTGGTTCTATGTTTCTATCCAATATGTAATTACTCTGGCAGATGATTTCTATGTTCTCATCCTTCAACACTTAGTTTATAATCGTTTTATGAGCAAACAGTAATGTATAAATATATTATATGCCAATTGAAGCCAAGTCATTTACTAAATTTTTCAAGCAAAGTTTTTTGGAAGTTCTTACAATCTTTCTTTCTCTTTCTGTTTTATTTTTTATTTTTTTTGCTTTTTGAGTCACACCTGGTGATGCACAGGGGCTACTCCTGGCTCTGCACTCAGGAATTACTCCTGGCGATGCTCAGGGGACCATATGGGATGCTGGGAATCAAACCCAGGTCGGCCGCGTGCAAGGCAAATGACCTACCCGCTGTGCTATCGCTCCAGCCCCTCTTTCTCTTTCTGAAGAAGGTAAATTTTTATCTCTGAGGCCTCACTAATGTTTCTGAGGGACGTTCCTTTTTGGAGAGAGGTGTGTAGTGGTTGGGTCATACTTACAGTCATAAGGTCTTACTAGTGGGTCTATGTTCAGACATCGCTCCTGGCAGTGCTCACATTTGTTGTTCTGCACAGAACCATAGTAAGTGCATGCAAGATTGAGACTTAATGCTGTAGTATCGTTCTATCTCTGGGGTCGTACCCTGTCATTCTTGGGGCTTAGTCCTGGCTCTGTATTCAGGGATCACTCCAGTCAAAACTCAGGGTACCAGATAGGGTGTCAGAGACCAAACTGAAAGGTATTATTAAAATAAATTGTTAAGTTTCTCAAAGCATCTGATTTTGTATCAAGAAACATAATTTTAGAATTTCAAAGCACTGTTAAATAATTTTCAAAATAGAATAATTCCTGACTATTCCTGAGTATAAGTTATTGACATAATATTGTAAAAAAAAACTATATTGACTTATAAGCTAATCATACTTTCTATCTGGAAAGTATGCTAAAGACATTGTCTCTAAAATATATAGGAAGGTTTCTGATTTGGTTTATAAGGGCTTTCTCTGTCCCTTTCTTTGTGAGTCTTGTTAGAGATTTATAGATCTTGTTTAGTTTCCCAAGAACCAGCTCTTAATTTCAGTGATCTTTCAGATTGTTTTTTTGGGTTTCCATCTTATTAATTTCTGCTCTAAGTTTTATTATTTCCTTCCTCCTGCCTGGGTTACCGATGGTCCAAGCCTTTCTGGAAAACCATATGGACATTCCTTCAAAAACTAGAAATTGAGCTTCCATATGACTCTGCAATACCACCTCTGGGAATATTTCCAGACTGTGCAAAAAAGCACAAAAGAAATGACATCTGAACCTGTATGTTCATTGCAGCACTGTTCACAATAGCCATAATCTGGAAACAACCCAAGTGTCTGAGAACAGACAATTGGTTGAAGAAACGTTGGTACATCTATACAATGAAATACTAAGCAACTAATACTAAGCTGTTAGAAGAGATGAAGTCATGAATTTTCTCATAAGTGGATGGGAATGGAGAGTAACATGCTAAGGAAATGAATCAGAAAGAGTGGGACAGACATTGAAGGACTGCACTCATTTGTGGAACATAAAATAACATAACATGAGACTGACACCCAAGGATACTAGACACAAGATCCAGTAAGATTGCTCCATAGTTGAAAGCCTGCTTCATGAACTGGGGGAGAAAGCAGTTGGAGTAGAGAAGGGATAACTAAGATCGGAATGGGAGATACGTGTGGAAAGTAGATAAAGGACCAAACTTGATAGCCTCCAGTATCTGTATTGCAAACCATAATGCTTAAAAGTTGAGAAAGAGTATGGGGGAAATTGCTTGCCATGGAGGCATTGGGAGGGTGGGAAAAGGGGAATTTACTGGGAGATTGATCATGGGGAATGTGCACTGGTAGAGGGATGGGTGTTTGATCATTGTATGATTGTAACTCAAACATAAAAGCTTGGAACTATCTCATGGTGATTCAATTAACAAATAATAAATAAATAAAATTTATAGGAAGGTTTTTAAATCTGCATTATATAATGTTTTTACAAAATAGCTTATTCACATAGCTACTCATCTTAAATGTACCTTTTTCATTCCATTTTGCTTATTGTCTAATACTTATAATAATTCTAATACTTCCTTCTCTAATACTTATTGTCCTTTAATTCGGTATCATATCTAAGACCTTCCACCTGTGGATTAATCTTCAAGTATAAATGTTTTAAGTATGACCTTCTGTGTTACTCATCTGAACACAGAATATAACCCTAAATGTAATATGGGGATTTCAGATTAATACACACACAAACACACAAATAAAAACTCTGGATTTCTTTGTATACTATATACTAAATATCTGTGTTAAAGATTAAACAGTATAGCTCATTATTCAACATTAGGTTTTCAGTCACATATGTAGACTATATTTACATATATTTTATTTATTTTGTCACCTGAATGGCATGCATAACAAGAGCAACAATGGGATAGAAAAGTTACCACTGAGCATATTTTCAAAAGGCATTAAAGGTTTCAACCAAAACAGAATTTTAGATGCCCAAAATTAAAGGCATCTCAAGTTCTACCTAACACTTAGAAACACCTCAATGATAACTTTTCATTCTTTTTCAATGTAGCACTCCTCAATGAAATTTTGATCCAACATTTTCTGTAGGAACCGTTTTTACTATTTCCCCAACATTTTTAATTTACAACAATATTTAGTATTCCTGCTAAGTTGTGATGTGCAGTCTTATTCCTTCCCAATACGATTTGACAAATAAAACAAAACAAACAAAACCTCATGATCTCTGTGCTTCTCAAGCGAAGCATCTTTCTAGGTGCTTTCTCCCTTTTATTTTTACTCATTACCCTTACATCTTTTCACTTTGCTGGTTCTTCACTTTTAAACTCCTCTTAGAAGTATGCTGAGGCAGATAATACCAGTTATCATTTTCAACTGGTCTATAGATACCTGGTACTTAGACTTTTATCTTACAATGAAGGATCAGTCAGCTTAGTTCCATACTCACCCACTTATCCAATTATAAACTTGATGATCCTCTGTTATCAGTTTAGACAAAGTTTCACCATAACCAGGAAAGATTTTTAAAGTTTTTACTAGTTACCTGGTCTTTAATAAAATAAATATAATTTATAAATATATATAAATAAATATATTCTTTAATAAAAAATAAATAAATTTATATATGATAGCCAACATTTAGTTACAAAAAGTGATGATTTTTCACTATAAAAAGAGGAAAAAACATCAGAGTTTTTGTCTGCTTCCACATATGTATAGACACAGTAAGTCTTCAAGCCAGTAAGAGATTTCTCACCTGGAACTGAATCAAAAAGAATCTGGATGTTAGATTTCTCAGCTTTCAGAACTGTGAAAAAATAAATTTCTGTTATTTAAACCATCAAATGTGTTGTATTTTTGCTATGACAGCCTGAACAGATGAACACATAGGTAATGCATGCAATTCTCTGATATAGAATACTCCAAAAATAGAATTAGCCAGATCTTGAGAAGATAGTTGATTTAACTTGTAAATCGACTTCAAAATCTAAACTACCTCATTTGAGTATGTGCTTGCTTACTTTAGATAAACTGTCATGCTTTATTTCATAGTTAGGATGGCATTTAATCAGTTATATATTATGAATGTATATATGCATATATGTAATGTATTTGCTATACTGACATAATTATCTGAACTTTTTATTTGAATATATAGCTAAAAACATATGAAGTTGTTAAAGACATTTATGCAATCTCTAGAATATGTATCAAGATCTACTCACATGCATAGAATGCTGGCTGGTTTCCCTCTATAATAAAGAGGTAGTAACTGACAGAAAATAGAGAATGCTGACACTATATACTATAAATTAAGTATGTTTTATATTTATTGATATTTAAGCAATCTGAATATTACTAAAAAGGTGGGTTTATCTTTATTCAATATTTTATCTATTTGTTGCTAAAGCACTTAAGTCCTATATATTTGTTAATATGGAAATATCTTTTGTACCTATCAGTAAAAAATAAGCAAAATTTAGCCTGGGGGCTGGAGCAATAGCACAGTGGGTAGGGTATTTGCCTTGCACGAGGCCAACCCAGATTGGATTCCCAGCATCCCATATGGTTCCCTGAGCACCGACAGGAGTAATTCCTGAGTGCAGAGCCAGGAGTAACCCCTGAGCATCACCAGGTGTGACCCAAAAAGCAAAAAACAAAATATGAACTCAAAGATAATCAGTGTGATGGATAATATCTAAATTCGAATTAACATATGCAAGCAATTGATGAGAATGTCTTTGAAAGCATGTATGATGTAACATCACCAAACTTAAATGATATAACATATATTAGTAACCAGGGTGGAAAATTGGTAGTGGTAAAATAAAGTTGATATAAAATGAATGACTCTTGGACCCAATGATAGGTGATTAATGTTTTATATAGGAGAAGAATAAAGAAAGCAATGTTTGATCAGATAAATGAACATAGTAAAATACATAAAATATAAGAATTACTCAGAAATATAACCTATCTTAAAGGGAACAATTGATGACAAGGTAACTTTAGGAGGAGAGTAAAGAGCCTACCAAATTGGAGTACAGGAGTTCTGGGTGACATTTCTCATCATCATCATCATCATCATCATCATCATCATCATCATCATCATCCCGTTGATTGTCAAATTTCTCCAGTGTTCTCAGTAATGTCTCCGTTTGTCCTAGCCCTGAAATTTTAGAAGCCTCTCCTAAACTTCTGGTGATTTTAAATAAATTAGGCCTGTAATGTAAAGATCCTCGTTCAGAAGGCTATTTTAGAACTTCTGGGATAGGACTTGAGGGTCTGTGTAGTACATGGGAAGGAACAGGGAATGGTTACATACCAGATATATGCCTTAACCTCTGTCCCATCTCTCTGGCCCTGATCATACCAAATTATAAGGGGAGGGTGGACCGCACATTTTGAAGACAGGGTGAATTGCGTCTACTCCCAATTTTATAATGTTGAAACATTCAGTATAGTGAGATGTTTTCTTTTATGATGTTTTACTCAAAAATTATTATCTTTTATTTCCTGTGGCAGAATAATGTTCTCTCCACCAAAACATCCTTAGAATTTGGGTGATTACCAATAATCTGTTCCTAAAGATATGTGTATTCTCTGGCCGGGTTTTCGGCCCCGGCGCCCATGTCCCTGCAGAG
This sequence comes from Sorex araneus, assembly GCF_027595985.1. NCBI lineage: Eukaryota > Metazoa > Chordata > Mammalia > Eulipotyphla > Soricidae > Sorex > Sorex araneus. The sequence goes on along the minus strand of NC_073313.1, from coordinate 226,193,219 downwards.
CCGGTGGATATGGAACAAGCGGGAACCAGAGACAGCTTTAGGAATCGGGGTTCCAGCAAGTGCTTGCACCCATGTATGGAGACTGTGAACTAAGCTTTTGCCCCACGCCGGCTAACGGAGGAAATAACCTTCCTTCTTGGTCTCTCTACCCTCCGGGAGAAGGCGTGGTGTCCGACATTTTGTGGGTCTGTTGAGAAGGTATGAACTTTGGCTCGGAAAAAAAAAAATGTGTGCTTTGAACTTGAAACAGCTGCGGGATACAGGGCCAGCCCCAGTCGGGGCCCGTGCTCGGCTCCAGCCGGCCGGGTTTTCGGCCCCGGCGCCCATGCCCCTGCAGAGCCGGTGGATGTGGAACAAGCGGGAACCAGAGACAGCTTTAGGAATCGGGGTTCCAGCAAGTGCTTGCACCCAGGTATGGAAACTGTGAACTAACTTTGGCTACTGCTGTTCCAGGAAGAGAAATGATTCATTTTCAAACTTAAATCTTCGAGGACTTAATTACTATAATACAGAAATTGTAAACCGCGCGGCCGCTACTGCGGCCGCGCGACATTTTATCTCTTCATTCTCATCAATGGAAAACTTATTATCAAATATTTCCCTATTAATAGAGCTGTATTCTTAGGGGATAAATTCCAACAAAAATAGTGAGTCTGTTTTGAAACTCTAACAACAATAGTGAGTTATGTGTTGAAATCTGGAATATAATCAAGGTAAAGAGAAAAGGAAGTGAAATTATCACTCACCTACGGGGTGGGTTGGGGGGTGAGGGGTGGGATGTAATCTGTAATCTGTTTTTTTCTTTTGTTTGTTTGTCTGTTTTGTTTTTATTGGTAGTGGAATATGGGCACTGGTGAAGGGATGGGTGTTTGAACATTGTGTAACTGAGATATAAGCCTGAGAACTTTGTAACTTTCCACTTGGTTATTCAATAAAATAAATTAAAAAAAAAAGATATGTGTATTCTCTCATGCGATTTAGATATCCTCTGCTAATTTCCTCAAATTTTTCAGAGCACCAACAATATAGTTTTTTAAGAATCACATGTCTACAATCTGTTCAGGACAATGTACATTTTTATTTTCTTTCATATTTTTCAAAATTCTTTCACCTTCTTATTGTCTCACTTCAAAACTATAACTATATATACAAATATATTTTTGGTTTTAATTATGTCAGCATTCCACTCCTGCAATGGATATTGATGTTTCCCTTTGCAAAGTGACAAACTATGACACTTGTAATGACTTAAACAACATAATATTAGTACATCATATAGCATAGAAATCCTGAAGTGGATCTCAAATTAATATTAATAAGCCTTCAGCATGACTATTTTAGGTGATTATCTGCAACTCTATTACAGCTCCTTTAAAAAACCTACATATCTTGGATTATTATGTATCTTACTTTGGAGCTTCAGTCAACTGCACACCATATTTATTCCTAATAATTTTTGTTTTCTGCATCAGTTCATAATACAGTTCTATGAAACTTCTGTTACTAGAAAGGTATGAGAACATCTCCTTTCTTCCAGTTTGTTGTGTTCAATTTGGTGAATCTATATTTAATCCCTGGACTGGAGCAAAAGCACAGCGGGTAGGGCATTTGCCTTGCATGCCGCCGACCCAGGTTCGATTCCTCCATCCTTCTTGGAGAGTCTAGCAAACTACTGAGAGTATCCCCCCTGCAAGGCAGAGTCTGGCACGCTACTCGTGGTGTATTCGATATGCCAAAAACAGCAACAACAAGTCTCACAATGGAGACATTACTGGTGCTTACTCAAGCAAATCAATGAACAACGGGACTATTGTGCTACAGTGTTACAGTGCTAAATTTAATCCCTATTATGGTTCCAACTACCACTTACATATTAGAAATGAGTGTTCCTTTCTAACTAAATTCTTGGCACTAGCCTTTTATTACAAAGGATCTACTGGTATCTTTATTTCAATTTCTTAATTAAGCACAAAAAAGAACATATTTAATTCACCTCCTATCAAACTATAAAATTAGTATTCAATAAAATATTACTTAAGCTCCAACATCCCAGTAGATGTCATATGCCTTCTATTTCTCTTCATCTTTTTTCATAAGCTGAACTCTTTATTATTCTGTTTTTATTTTTTTTAACCAAAACTTTTCATGTAAAAAGATATCCATATTGACTTGAGAAGCTTACTACTGGGCCTGGAGGGATATTGAACCGTGAAATGTGCTTGCCTTACATGCAGCTGACTCGGGTTTTATACTGACACCACTTATGGTTCCCCAAATACCACCAGGAGTGATCACTTGTAGGATAGCATGGGGTTTGTCCTTTTAGCCTTGCCAAAGGAAACTTAGTTTACCTTAGAGCAATGGCCTTTCTATTAACTGGAAGACAGTTAATATTATGCTTTGTAACTTGGGAGCTGATTGGCTCCAATAATATTTACTCTCAGGCATCTGCTTTCTCAACTCAGTTGCCCTTCATTCCTAACACCCCAAAAGCAGGGTCCCGACGAGGGACGGAATGGACCCAGGGTTAGCTGTGAGCTACCCTGGCATCGAAATGGGCCAGGCCAAAGTGCGACGATACTCAACTATAAGTTGAGAACATGGTCATAGACAAATGCTGTCATGTTCCAAAAGTAACAACGAGACTAAGACCCTGCTGGAGTTGGGAAGACTAACCTGACCTGAGGACTGTGGTCTAGAAAACATAGTGAGATGTCCTCAGAAAGAACCAAACTTCGAGTTTGATACATCTCTTACTGGGCTCATACAGAATGACATTGCTAGAAATATTTGAGGTAGATTTACTACAACTATTTGAGTGTATTACTAGCTGAGGAAGAAAGAAAGGGACACACCCTGACACACCCTTGTTTGGATCCCACCCTTGAGCAAATCTATTAGTAATATCCTTAGATAAGGTTTTGTTAATCTCCTCCATAAATGCTCTTACCCTTCTTTGTTGATTTGTTAATGGTCAACCCAACTTTGTGTTACCATCCTATGTGATTGCTATATAAACTAAGACTGTAATAGAAGAGAGAGAAAACACAAAAGTGAGGGCAGAAGACATAGAAGCGAAGGAGACAGCAGAGACAGAAGAGGCAGCAGGACACAGACAGAGGCAGCAGGACACAGACAGAAGAAGACACAGCAAGGAGAGAAGACAGCCAGGAGAGAAGACACAGGAGAAGACACAGAAGCAAGAGAGAAGACACAGGAGCAGAGACAGAGACAGAGCGGTTGGAAGAGACCAGAGGAGAGACTACAGAGACAGAAATGGAGATAGAGAGACAGACAGAAGAGAGCACAGCGGCACACACAGAAGCAGAGCACAAGGAGGAGCCATCCCAATCCAGTCCATACACACTGGCTCAAGAGCACCAAACTCGAGCGGCACGTGCAAGAGAGAGCCGCCTCAAAAGCCCTCGAACAACACAACAGAGCAGGTTAAACACATCATCTCCCCCTCCGATGAGTGCACACGCTTTTGTAATTTTTTACAATCACTGATTGCAAATTCAATAGTAAACTTTGAGCAAAGCTGGATATGTAGCTCACACACACACACACACACACAATAAAGAAACAAAGACTATACTTTGTAATGTAAAGCTATGATTAAGAATTGATTACCCCAGTATATTAAAAGTAAATGAGATTTGCAATATTCTATTTTGGACATAATTATCAAACTTGATTCCCAACCATTTCTCCACAATCTTTCTTTACTGATATTTTGCCTCACCATAGTTGTACAAATGTCTATAATGAATCTTTACCTTTGCTTTTCCTGTACTCATCTTTATTTTTCTTCATTTTTCAATTTAAATATGGACTTCATGTCTTGCTTGCCCCCTTTCTATTTTTCAGGGAAAAGCAATATAATAATTTTGACCATTTATTTTCATAAAGACTTCAAAGCATAGCTGTATTACTCCACAACCTATCAAAGCTGGCATTTTGTCCAATGATCTCATCTCTTTCTGATACTGTGATATGTAATATGTAATAAAGATGTTTATTTCCAAAGAAATCCTGGAAGAGAATCAATGATCAGATGATAACTATGATTAACACTATCTGTACCCTAATAGTAATTTTTCCCTCAGAGTCTTTAATTACTGTGAACAAAGATTATCAATTAAAGCTGAAGACTAAGATCAATTAGTTCTTATTTGAATGTATAGTCAATATTTTCATTACTTTCACCACAAAAAATTTGACAAATTGCCTACCAGTGAATTAAATATCTTTTTTATTTTTAATTTGAATTTAAGAGTCTTATTTTTAAATACATTTTGTATTAATAACTTCTCTTATCAGATACTTAATAAAATAATTTAACATAATTTTCCACAAAACAAATCTCCTGTATCACCTATCATCTCGTTGCTTATCGATTTACACACGCAGGCGCCAGTAACTTCTCCATCATTTCTGTCACGTGCTAGTGTAGCCCAATGACATCTGCTAAAATGGTTTGATGCTCTTCATGTTCCTGGAGTAAACAGACAACACAAAAGTAATATTAATTATAAATCAATTAGGCTGCTAACACTTTTGTCCACACTTCCCTTTATCCCAGCCTCTGTTCTCACACTCCAAGAACTGAACATTTGTCTTTCAGCTCAAATCTGGACTAGTTCTTTATAAAGTGGCTCTTTTTACATGAATTTCTTTCCTATATATTTTAAACAAAGAATGCAAAGCATTGAGGTATCTTAAGTCCCAATCAATGCAGATTTAGTTTCTCTATTTCCTTTTAAAGATTAATAATATTCCACATATTTAAATATGTAAATGAAGACGGCATCATAGATCCTGCATTACAAAGAATCACTTATAGTTAAACTTCTAAGCATCATAATTTTAGTGTTATGATCTGAAGTTACTGTTTATAAATAGGCAAAGTAAAATGCATCCCTATATAAGATTCATCTCATGAATTTGGTATTAGACTCATAGGTGTTGAGAAAATATGGCTTACAAACAAAAATACAGGAAAATAATCTTTAGCTCTTTCAAGTCCAAACTAGATGGACTACATAGGTTTACATAGCAAACCTTATGTAAGCTTAAAATAAACATTACTCTAAGTCTTTAATAAATGGATAAAGAGAATCGTTTGATTATTGAAATCCTAAGGTACTTAATTAGTTAATGAAATACGAGAAACACAAAATGGTAATACATAACAGGAATCTATGGATGGGTGGTGTTTCCTCTGGCTCCAGTGATTTGGTATAAAAAGCATGGTGGCCCCTGTATCAAGGATAAATAGGTTCAGGAAATAATATCAATTTATAAGACATACCATAATTATTATAATTATTATGCTATTACAATGCATATATGCATATACATATATAAGTACCTTAACTTTTATTTAACATTTGTATTATAATTAGCTTTATTTTTAACAATTCATGAAATTACAGCAATTGTTTTTTTTTTTAATTTACCAGTTAAAAAAGTCTATCAGCATTTTATTGTTTTCTTCACTTAAACTGATTCCTTTCTAAAAAGTATCTACAAATAATTTTCTTAGAAGTGGAAACTATGCTGTCAAATTATCTGAATCCTTGAAATTCTGAAGTGACAGCATGCTGATAAACAATTTAAAAATAACTTGTTATGGAATTCTGTTTTCAAATAGTCTGTTCACACAGACATGAAAAATATTGGTTCATTTTACAGTTATGCCATATTAAATAGGTAAAGTGAAATGCATTCTTGTATAAGATCAATATTATGAGTTTTATATTAGACTCTTACATGTAGAAAAATATGGCCTTCAAGGAAACATACAGAGAAATAGACCAGCTCTTTAAGATATAAACTGAAACTTAAAAAACAAATTAATATTCCATCTGAATGATATCATTTATCAAAAAAAATCTCTGTGACATTATATTTTGATGTTCTGAAATGTCACTCTCCCATACCGATTGAGGATTTTTTTCATTTTATTTGAAAATAAGCTTTTTTATTAAGACTAAAGAGTTTTTATCTTCTCACATCAATTTTATTTTCCCTATTTCTTCATGTTTTTGTTATTGTTGCTGTCAGTACTTGTTTGCTTCTGAAACTGCATTTCATAAAATCTAGATTTCTAAATTATGAGCTAAAGCAGCTCAAACTTTTAGTTTCTCCAGTTTATATATTTTTTCTTTCTATATTTTGTTATAACTTGTAGGAAATTAATTTAATTGATAATTCATCATACCTCCAAATTTATTTCTCTCTCTGCCCCCTCTCTCCTTTCTCTCTCTCTCTCTTCTCTCTCTCTCTCTCTCTCTCAGGCTTCTCTCTAATATCCATCCTACATCATCTTTATACACTTAATTAGAAAGACTGAAATACTTAGCTGGGATACTTTTACCAGTTTACCTCTAATATCATTGGATTTTCGCCCCTCACCTAGTTTACTGCTTAACAGGTTTGTTTGCAGGACGGTGCATTCTACTTTTGTTTTGGTTGAATGGTTTAGTTTAGTAGTACGACCTGCTGTGCTCAGGACGTACTCCTGGATCTGGGCTCAGAGATTGCTCCTGCCCTGGCCCTGGTCCTGCTCTGGGATAAGGCAAGGATCTTACATACTCTGTCCTCTTCATCTCTAAGACATCTTAATTTAGAGATAGTAGGTTCACGTTTGCATTAGTCCATGGTATCTCCAAATTAAAGAACAAGTAGATTTATATTAAAAAGCATCAATATCGGGAGCTGAGACAATAGCACTGCAAGTTGGGCATTTGCCTTGCACCTGCAAGCCCAGGTTCAATGCCCAGCACCCCTTATGATCCTCTGAGCACTGACTGGAGTAATTCCTGAGTGCAAAGCAGGGGTAACCTCTGAGCATCACCGGGTGTGGGTTTTTCCCCACCCCAAATAAAAAGTATCAATATCAACTCAGATGCCTCTATTTCCCAAACATTTCTTTCACAGAATTCTTTCAATTTCTTCTTTAACATTGGGTTATATACTGGTAGTAGGATTTTTCTTTTTGAAAAGTTGTTGAGTCCAACTTCTCAAAGAAGTGAATCCAATCTGGCACTTATAATAATGCATTAATATTTATTTCTGTTGCAACAACTATTCCTGACTACAAAAGCCAGAGAATTGTAAGAGATTACAGATCTTCCTTCATTCACATTTTTTAAATGTTATAATCTACACGTAATATAAAATTTACCAAGGTAATTTTTTGTTTTGTTTATGTTTGCATGTCATACACGTGTCAGGGATTACTCCTGCCTTTGTGCTCAGCAGTCACTCTTAGAAGGCTCAGAAGACCATAGGGAGTATGGGGAACCAAACTTGGATCAGCCACATTGAATGCAATCACTTTACCTGCTGTGCTCTCACTCTAGTACTTACCATAACTTTTTCAGTCATAAAATCACTGGCCGTAATTAAATAATAGCTATCACTAGAACCTGACTGATTTATGTTCATATGCTACATGCAGCTTATATATGATTTTTATTCACTCAGAAAAATACTGTTTTTAAATGGAAGTATTTATGGTGTTTATATGTTTATATATTTATAGGATGAGTAAAGAGAGGCTTCTAAAATCTCAGGGTTACGACAAATGGAGACCTTACTGAGACTGCTCGAGAAAATTGATGATCAACAGGGTGATGATGATGATGATATGTAAAGACATTTTTAAATTATATTAAATCTCATAATTAAGCATTAGCTGTAGCTTCATTTTTTGGTAGCTAATTACAATATAAAGGCTATAACTATTTTTTTTTGCTTTTTTGGGGTCACACCCGGCAATGCACAGGGGTCATTCCTGGCTCATGCACTCAGGAATTACCCTTGGCGGTGCTCAGGGGACTGACTATATGGGATGCTGGGATTCGAACCCGGGTCAGCCGCGTGCAAGGCAAACGCCCTACCCGCTGTGCTATCACTCCAGCCCCAAAAGGCTATAACTATTACATTGTGTTATCAAATGATATTATCTTGCTTTACAAATAATAGAGAACTTTAAAACTCCCATCATTTTTCTCTAAAACGATCCATTCTCTAAGATACATCTTATATATTTTCAGAATTTTACATGTGCAAACTAATGTTATTACTAGTAAAGATAATTAAAGAAAACCAAATCTTAAAAAGAGTTTAGGGTGAGAGTGATAGCACAGCAAATAAGGTATTAGCCTTATATGCAGTTGACCTGGGATAGATCCCTGGCACTATGTATGGTTACCCCAGGCAATACCAGAAATTATGTCTGAGCTCAGAGACACAATGATCCCTGATAACTATAAGCAATGTTAGTTGTATAGTATGTGTGTGTTACACATGAGAGAAAGAAATAATTCTACAACCTTAACTCCTGATTCGGTAAAAATATCTTAAATGCATCACAAAATCAAATTAAAAAAAAAGAAACTTAACTTCTGGTCTTCATCATAATTGTTATAAGTCTGATGTTTGAAAGACAAAACATATGCTGAGATATTGATATTTTTAGAAAACATATAACTGATAATTGCCTAAACCTAGAATATATGGCTTTCAATATTCAGTACTAACACTTTAAGGAGTAAGCAATTATACCAAACATAAAAATGAACTTTCAAATAACAAATTATATGTACATGGTCAAGATACAAGGAAAACTAATTAGTATAATTGGCTATTATACAAATTAAAATTTAAACCCACAAATGATGCAAGTATAGCTTTGTTGTTATATCTAAAATTAAAAGTTCTGCATATTCTGCATTCTGTCAGGATGAAGGAAAATAAATTTTCATCCAGAGTCAGTCATAATTCAAATGCTACAAACATTGAAAATAATTTAGTGGATTTTTAGAAGAGCCTCTACATGTCTATCATATGTTTTAGCTATTCACCTTTTAGCTATTCATACACAAGAAAATAGAAAGCTTATGAGTACAAGAAGACTTGTACACAATATTTATAAAATTTTTATTTCTAAGATACAAAAGAAGAAAACAAAATATTAATAAGCAGATAAGTATTAAGTAAAATCTTTAATATTTATACAATAGAACACTACTTATCATTAACAATGTAGAAAATATGCGAAGATATTCTGCTAATGAAGGAAGATATATCACTGTCACTGTCATCCCGTTGCTCATCAATTTGTTTGAGCGGGAACCAGTAATGTCTCTCATTGTTAGACTTATTGTTACTGTTTTTGGCATATTGAATATGCCACGGGTAGCTTGCCAGGCTCTGCCGTGCGGGCATGATACTCTTGGTAACTTGCTGGGCTCTCCGAGAGGGGTGGAGGAATGTAACACGGGTGGGCCGTGTAAAAGGCCAATGCCCTACCGCTGTGCCATCGCTCCAGCCCAAGGAAGATATATCTCTCAAAAATGTACTCATATTGGGGCTGGAGTGATAGCACAGCAGGTAGGGCGTTTGTCTTGCATGTGGCCAACCTGGGTTCGATTCCCAGTGTCCCATGTGATCCCCTGAGCACCACCAGGAGTAATTCCTGAGTGCATAAGCCAGGAGTAATCCCTGAGCATCGCCGGGTGTGACCCAAAAAAAAGCAAAAAAAAAAATGTACTCATATTATGAAATGTCATTTTTATATAATTTTGATGAATACAAATTAATGTATAGTGGCAGATGACAGAAGAGTCATTCTAGTGGGAAGGGGAATAAGAAATGGTGAGTGGAAGGTATTACAAATTAATTTGGAAACACTTTATAGAATGATTGCAATACTCATTCTCTGTGGAAATAACTTTCTGTACATATATGCATCCCCCTTGATGGTTCACTGCCTCAGCATGGAGAGGGAGTGGCAATGGTACCAACTGGTGAAGAGCAAACCAACATACCACCCACTTAGCAGAGGCTGCAAGCTACTCGTGGTATGTTTGATATGCCAATAACAGTAACAAACTGTGCCTCATTCTCCTGACCCTGGACGAGGCCCCAATATAGCAGATCTGAGAAGGACGAGCAAGGAGAGGCTGCTAAAATCTCAGGGCCAAACTAGGCTGCCAAAGCAAAGAAGGACTGAAATGACTGTATGCACTTTTAACGCACATACCATGGCATCAGAAGCATTTATTGAGGACCTGATGGTGCAAGAACAGAAGATCAACTATGATGTCATTGGATTGACTGAGACAACAAAGCATCTATCATATCACACCATTTTCAACTCTGGAGAACAGTCCCTTGGAACATGTGTTAGTAGAGATGTCGGTGGTGTCGGTGTTATCATCAATATGAGCTTGGCCATGAGCAATGATTCGTTTGAATGCCTAATAACCCAAATTGGATGCTTACAGTTTGAATATATGTGGCTCAATGATGGCAGTTTCTATCTTTGTCGTCTACACACCAAAATCCAACTATGACAAAGAAATAATTGAGAAGTTCAAAATGGAGCTGGAGTAGTTCTATAAAGACCACACCTTCTACAAGGATATTGTCGGTGATTTTAATGCCAAGATAGGACCAGGAAGATTGCCAGAAGAATTCCAAATCAGGACCCATGGCCTAGAATGGAACAAACAGGGTGAGAGACTGTCTGAGTTCATCATGTTGACCAAGACCATTCATGACAACTCGCAGTTCGAGAAGGCCAAATCTAAACATTGGACATGGGAGTCTTCTGGTGGACAGTTCCACAAAGAAATTGACCACGTCATACTCAATTGACACTTTTGCCTGACCGATGTCGCTCTTGTCCCAAAATTCCAAACGGTATCAGACCTGCATCATGTTTATGAGAAATTCTACTTCACAGAGTGGGAATAAAGGGCTGCAAAGTTTAAGAAGAGAACTCACAGAATGACAACCAACTGGGAGCACTTTGGCACCATCACAGCAATATGAGAGATGCCATCATTGACAACATCGATGAGGAATATGATAGACTGGTTCAGCACCTTCATGATTGTGTGAGGAATGCCAAGAGAGAGAAAGCCAGAAAACGATGCCTGTCTTTGAAAACTCTCAAGCTCATTCACCAATGTAGTTCTGCATGAGCCTCAGGCAATCACAAGCTAACATCCGAGCTTGCAAAGCTATGCAGAGAAGCGACAAAGGAAGACCTCAAAGAGAGAAGAGCAGCAGTGTTGGCCAATGTGGCAGAAGCTGGGTAAAGTATTTGCAATGCCTGCCTGTCCTTTGCCAACTATAAGACCAAGATGACCACCCTCGATGTCCTGATGAATCTATCACATCTTCCAGAAGGCAATGGAAATGGTTATCCACAACTTCTACTCGGGTCTCTTCAATAGCCCTGCCCACCTTCCAACATACCAAATTATGTCATTCCTGGCATTCTCTCTTCTGAAATCTGACATGCCATTTAGTCAGTAAAGACGCGTACAGTACCCAGTCCAGACAAGATCAGACACGAACACCTGAAGAATCTGCCGAAGTACTCATCAATACACTGGTTCGGCTCTTCACACGCTACCTGTCTGAATGTAGGGTTCCATTTCAATGGAAAATTAGCAGGACTGTCCTGTTGTACAAGAAGGGAGATATCCATGACATTGGCAACTATCTCCAGATTTTCCCATTGTCCATCGTCTACAAGTTGTGCACTGGAGTTATCCTGAATAAGATTGGCAGAACACTAGACAAAAGACAACCATGCGAGCAAGCTGGGTTCCAGAAAAGATTCAGCACAATCGACCATATTCACATGGTAATCAAGCACATTGAAGTTTCTTGAGAGTTCAAGATGCCGCTCTGCCAAATGTTCATTGATTTAAAGAAGGCTTTTGATTCTGTTGAGACTGAAGTGGTCATCGAAGCCCTAGCTAAACAGTGCATTCAAACTCAGTAAATCAGGATCCTCTGTGAGCTGTATTGTGGATTCACCACCAGGAACTCACCATTCTACAAAGAAGTGATCATCAATGTTAAGAGAGGAGTTTGGCAGGGCAATACCATTTCACTGAAACTCTTCAGTGCCACCCTCAAGAACGTCATGCGATGACTGGAATGGGAAGGAATGGGAGTGAAGATAGACAGTTGGCAACTACACTACCTCATTAGCTGATGACGTAGTTCTAATAACACCAAGCATTAGCTAAGGGGCACAAGTTCTGTCCGGCTTTGACTGTGAGTGTGGAAATTTCAGACTGCAGCTGAATCTCATGAAGACAATGTCCATGAGTAATGGACTAGTTCCTGATGTTCCATTTGCTCTCAACAGAATGAACATCTCTGAAAGCATCAGTTATGTGTACCTACGTCGAGAACTCAACATGACAAAGGACCTGCCACCTGAGCTGCACAGGAGGAAGAGAGCAGCATGGAATGCCTTCAAGAGCATTGAAGATATTGTTAAGAGTATGAGAAACCTCTGGCTCTGGGCACATATTTTCAATTCAACTGTTCTTCCTGCACTAACATATGCCTCAGAGACCTGGGCCCTACAAAACAGGATAAGAATGCTATTTATGTCTTCCAAAGTGGAATCGAAAGAGCTATGCTTGGAATGTCATATTTCATTTCACTAAAGTGAGAGAAGGAATCCAGAGTTTCAGCCTCCATTGATGATCGAGAATCAGGGATGCTGACTCATTTGCCAAAGCATTGAAAATCAGATGGACCAGACACATATGTGATTTGGAGATGACTGCTGGAGTAGAACTGTTACTGACTGGATTCCATGGGACGTCAAAGAATGCCTTGCTGCCCACCTATGAGATGATCAGACTTCTTCATCAAGACCCCTGAATGAACGGTTTGAGGCTCTTCATGTTCCTGGACTGAGCTACCCTAGCACACGACAGGGACAGATGGAGATGTTACTGGTGCCTGCTCGAGCAAATCGATGAGCAAGGGGATGACAAGTGACAAGTGATACAAGTGATATATATATGTGCATATATTTATATAATGTGTATATATAATTGGCTCAGATTGTATGTTTTTATTATATAATAGTGTACATATAGTCTCACTGATAAAGCTGAAAGGTGTGGATGGTTTATCTGGTGCCTGCTTGTTTAGGATGCTGAAATTAATAGACTCTTTGGCAATTCGTGGTGGCTTTCCAGTCTTCAGTCTTCCCACCATAAATCCCAGCCAAGCAGAGTTCCATTTGTCACTGTGCCCAGATAATGCTGACAGCAGGCTCACATTCTGAGGGTATGAGGAAGCTGGCTGTGTGTTACAACAACTGTACGAATGGGCTTCTTGGATGAGGTCTTTTTTCCTCTTTTTAGAGGAAGACATTTCTTTACTAAAATCCATTGAGTTTCATCAAATACCAAATGGAAAAGCCTCATCCGTGAGGCTCCTATAAGTATTGGTAAAAATCTGCCTCTTAGGTAGGCATTTAAATGTGTCCTACTTTTCACAGAAAAATTAGGTCATTCCAGACGTATTGCCTGTAGACTCACTACTACACAGGAATCTTTGGGGGAGCCTCACTGGCAGTCCCGAGGATGGTACTACTGCTGATGTTACTCTGGGGACCACATGGTGCCAGGGATTAAACTCTGACCTCTTGGATGCAAGAAGAATCAGCCCTCTGGGCTATCTGTCTGAGCCCCTTACTATACCTTTTCAATGAGAAATTTCTTAGTTCCACTCAGAATCCTTTAAATGTAACATCTTTTTATTCATATTAAAAATATATATGATTCTAGTGGGTTGGAGCAATAGCACAGTGGGTAGGGCATTTGCCTTGCACACTGCCGACGACCCAACTTCGATTCCTCTGCCCCTTGTGGAGAGACTGGCAAGCTACCGAGAGTATCTAGCCCGCTCGGCAAAGCCTGGCAAACTACCCATAGTATGTTCAATATGCCAAAAACAGTAACAAGAAGTCTCACAATGGAGACATTACTGGTGCCCGCTTGAGCAAATCAATGAGCAATGGGATAACAGTGATACAGTGAATAGTGTACATGAAAACAGTGTACATTGATATTTCTGAAAACAACTTATATCAATCATATCAAACAGTATTTTTCAATAAAATTTATTAAGAAATAAACTTAATAGCTTTAAAAATTGTTTTCTGAAATTATTATCCCATTTTACTTGCACAAAATTATTCCCCTTACAAATATAGGATAGTAAGTATTAGTTACTTTTAGGTCTTATTAAAAAGTGAACTTATTATGCTAAATGTTATGGAAAATTTTCATTTTGGAAAATTTTCTAACATTCTAGAATCAAGTTTCAAATATTAGAAATAATTATTAATATTAATAATTATTAATTTCATTTGAGGAATATGAAAAATTAATATGAAGATTAATCCAATTATACAAGCAAAATAAGAAATGTATGCAATTTTCAATTTGTAAATTTTCCATGCTCACAATGTAAAAAAATGCGTGGCAAGCTGGAGATATGATCTAAATTGATTTGGCATATAAATTTAATATCTGAGACCCTGGATAATTTTCCAGTGCTTCACGGCTTCAGCACCAGAAGTATGATCATACTGTCCCAAGAAAACTGCCTGGAATGACCTTCATAATTAACAAAAACATTGATTAACATTAGTATTCAATTTTTCAACTATATCAAAAAATTAATAACATTAATGCTAATATAATTTTGATGAGATATAATAATTAGATACCAACACATTTTATTACAGGCAAAAATCAAGCATAATATCAGGGGCGAATCTTGCAAATATTTTATTTGAATTTTTTTATTTTTAAAATTGTATTTTATTTTAAACACCATGGTTTCCAATGCTGTTAAGGTAGGGCTTCTTAGGTGAAACATTGCAGCATCACATCCTCCACCAGAGTATCTGTTTCCCTTGTCCATGCTCCAGTGCTTCCCAATCTTGCTCCCTCCCCTTTCCCTTCCCATCTGCCACCCCAACCCCCAACTCCCCACAGCCCCCCCTCTGCCCACCATGATAAGCTTCTTTAGGAAGTTCTTAGTTTCTTTAGGTAGTTATTGTTTTCCCTTATTCACTGTCATCTCCTTGCTCATCGATTTGTTCGAGCAGGCACCAGTAACGTCTCTCATTGAGAGACTTATTGTTACTGTTTTTGGCATATCCAATACGCATAGGTAGATTGCCAGACTCTGCTCGATACTCTCGGTAGATTGCCAGGCTCTCCGAGAGAGGCTGAGGAATCAAACTTGGGTCGGCTGTGTGAAATTCAAACTCCCAACCGCTGTGCTATTGCTCCAGCCATGTTAGAACCTCCAAACAAGCTCTTCCCTTATTATGTTTGTTAATATTCAATGCATGAATGAGATCATTCTTTGTCTCTCTCCTACTGAATAATTCCACTCAGCATAATACTCTCCAAACCTTTCCGGGGAGCAGAAAATTGCATAATTTTATATTTTCTTATAGCCAGGTAATATTTTAACAATATTGTATGATGAAATTTTTAAATAAACATTGAGAGATATGATGAAAACAAGCCCTGTCCTGAAGAGGTCAATCAGAATAATTTTGCATACCCAAATAGGTTTGTTTATAATGATAATAGATGACTAAGAAATATTCTTATTGAATTATGTCCTCAAGAGTTTTAATTGCATTTATTTTGATAGATTTTGGGAATAACTGTTATAAAATGAGTTATACTTTTTAAATTATCTTAATGTTTTAATACTATTATTACAATGTCTGAAAACTCAATAAAATAATCATGTTGCTATTATAGATGCTATTCACAAAGATTTAACAAAAGAAGTTTAATTAAATTTTATGTGAAGCAGGTTTATTTCAACATAAAAAACTATGATTTTTTAATTTTCATTGAAATAATTTTGAGTTTTGAGTAGCAATTAATAAAACATGTCAGGATTCAATAACTTGTTCTGATATAAGTGAAAAGCATCCAAAACATCATATTAAAAAAATCCTTTTCTCCTTTGGTAAAGTATGTATTCTGACTGGAATATGTGATTCTTTCTCTCACACTAATCTAAGTCAACTTCTTTTAATAAAAACTAAAATAATAATGATAATAATAATAATACAGTCTAGTGTTAATGCCTCAGATGTCTTCTGCTCAGCATTTGTTGCATGATAAGTAGAAATAAATAAAATAAGGTTGGAGAAAAATTAAAGATTTTGAGTGCTTGTCTTGTAAATGGCCATCTCAGACCATCCCTGGCACTAGATATGGTTCCTCAAGCCCATCAGGATTGACCCCTGAGTGCAGAGCCAATAGTATGCCCTGAGCATGATTGTGCTTAGTCATACTTTTTAATGAGTAAAGTAATAAAGTTATATACACAATGGAAGGAAATCTTATTAATTACACATAAAAGTTTTTTCAAATTGACTCATATTGTTTTGTTTGCTTGTTTGTTTAGGGCCACCCCCTGGCTCTGCTCTCAGGGATAACACTTAGAAGTACTTGAAAGACCTTACAGAGTGCTGGGGATGAAACCTTGGCCAGGTGCATGCAAGGCAAGTTCCCACTACCTGTTTTACTTCCTCTGCTCCCTGAATTCATCCATATGTTAAAGTTACTTAATGTCTTTGCATCTCATAAGGTTTTAAAACTATTTGCATTCAAATATCAGAAATTCACAGTTAACCAAAACAAACAAAAGTCAGAAATTATTTCTGAGCACTGCTGAGTTTGTCCCAAATGAAAATAAATTACACTAAATGATTTATATTGATACAATAGCATGTCTCAATCTAAGTTGCATTGCATGCTACACATAAGTTACACCAAGAGAATATATACACAAAGAGAATATAATAATATGGTGACTCACCAATTGTAAATATTTCCAAATATGTAAATAATGCAAAACCCTCCTAGAAAAGACAGAAATGATGAACCATTTCCATACCATATAGGTAATGAGAAGCTACCAATAAAAATAGTACACAATCTCTTATTATTTTAGTTACCATAAAATTATTTTTTATTTGATAAAATGATAAAATGACATGTTCTCATATCAAAAGTGTGAGTAGTCAATTTACTTCTAAATTTCATACAACACTGACATCAACACTACATGACTTTACATTTAGTGTAAGAGAAAGAGACACATGTTCCAGTCAGAACACACTTTACTTGATGGAATAAAAGCCCTACATTTTAAAGTATGCATGCCCATATGTTCACTGGAGTGCCTGCTATGATATCCATGATATGGAATTAAACCAAATGTCCAGTTATGGGTAAATAGATGAAGAAGATGTTTATATATATATATGTATATATATATATATATCACATATATGTGTTTGTGTCTATGTGTGTGTATGTGTCTGTATGAATGTATGAAGACTATGCAGCTCTAAGGGAAAAAATCATGCAAACTATGTAAATCAGTACAGGGACATAAAGATGTAAAGTAAGAGAACAAGAAATGACCAAGGTAACATAATGTGGGTGATGGGGTGATAAAAGTGAGGGATCTTGGCAATCTTAATAGAGGGCAGTGGGTGCATTAATGATGGGTGTGGTATTGAAAATATGTACAGGTGAAAAAATAATCAACAGTTTTATAAATCAGTCCCTCGAGCATTGAAGATTTAATTTTTTTTTTTACAAAGAGACATATAAAGCAACTTGGGGCAGGGGTCAATCAGATTCAGGTACATCTGTGGTGTAAAAAGACTGGCAGAGCTTAATATCCAAACCAGAAAATTAGCAACACAGAAAACAAGTGATCTAAACTTTAACTATCAAACATTAAAAGGTGCTTATTAAAATAGCAGACTATAGGTAGGGTGTAGGGACTGAGGTGAAGGGTGGGGTGAGTGGGAGAGACCCCAGAAATGCAGATGGAGGAGGTAAGTTGACACTGGTGGTGGGATTGGTAATGGAAAATTAAAAATTGTATGTCTAAAACTCAATTATGAATTACTTTGTAAATACTGGTACTTTACAGGACCTGTACTGAAAACCAGTGAAAGAGAGACAGACAAAGATAGAGTGGGTAGCAGGGACTGTCTGCCATACAGGAAAGTGGGGTGAAGGGTGGGGATGAGGGAAGGGAAATTAAGGACATTAGTATTGGGGAATATACACTGGTGATGGATGTGTGTTGGAACATTGTATGACTAAAATTTAATCATGACAACTTTGTAACTGTCTATCTCAGTGATTTAATTAATAAAAAGAAAAAAGTTCTTTTTTTTTAACCTTTGGTTAAAAAAAGTTTTTCTTAAATAAATGTTTACTTTCTCAAGAAAATGCTTATACTTATGTGTCATATGAGAAAAGATAAAAGAGGTAATAGAATTTTGTTTAAAAAGTTACATTTCAAGTCAAACCTTGAAGCAATATGGGAGTTTTTTTAATGAAGACTATCATGCTCAATTTGAATATGTGTGCCATTGTTTGTATTTCTTTTACATATCCTGCAATAACTGTTTCAAAAGGAAATGACTTAATAAGTACAAGCTTATCAGATATTAAGAAGAAATAAAATTTTAATGACTAAAATATGATTGACTGATAGAAATGTTGATATCCTTGATGGATTTATGACTTCTTATAACTTTATATTTATCTGCTTTAGTATGGAGAATATTTATTCAGACAGTCTTGTGTTAGAAATGAGAGATGGAATAAAAAGGAAACTGGAATTGGAAAGCTTTACCTGATTCTATAAACCATGTATTTGTCAGCAATCCAAATTTATTTCAAAATGGTATTTTAAGTACTCAAAAAGAAAGGCAGAATTCAGTGCATGGTAATTTTAGCTTTCAAGGAAACACCAAATTCTGGGACTATGAGAGTACTTTGGGAAAAATGTAATTGCACAAGTAAACATAGTTTGTTAGTGGCTTTCATTTGATTCTAAAATATTTTAAAGTATAATTTTTCAAATTTATGTTTGTTCATAGAAAACACAATGTACACAGTGATAAGATATAAAACTCACATTTATAAATATCCAGAGTATGAGGAGAGTTAGAAACCATTGTGTTGACTTAATATTTCTCAAGGCAAATCAAATGAAAAATTAGCATTTCACTTGTATCATTTGTCATCCCTTTGATCTTCAATTTGCTCGAGTGAGCACCAGTAGTGACTTCATTTGTCCCTGTCATGTGCTAGTGTAGGCCAACGGCATCTGCTCGCTCCAGGAACAAAATGAGCCTCAAACCATTCATTTCGGGTCTTGACATAGGAGTGGGACCATCACGTAGGTGGCCAGCCACGCGGTCTTTTGCCTTCCCATGGAATTCACTTGGTAACAGCTCTAGTCCAGTGGTCGTCTCTAAATTTCATTACATGTCTGGATCATCCTATTTTCAAGGCCTTGGCAAACCAGACAGTGTTCCTGATTCTTGATTGTTGACAGAGGTCAGAACTCCGGATTCCTTCCCTCACTTGAGTGAAACGTGATATTCCATGCATAGCACTTTTGATTCCTCTTTGGGATACACAAATAGCATTCTCATCCTGTTTTTGTAGGGCCCAGGTCTCTGAGACATATGTTAGTGCAGAAAGAACAGTGGAGTCAAAGAGATGTGCCTGGAGCTGGAAGTTCTTCATCCTTTTAACCTCTTCTTCAATGTCCTTGAAGACGTTCCACACCACTCTCTTCCTCCTGTGCAGTTCAGGTACCAGGTCATTTGTCATGTTGAGTGCTCTACCCAAGTACACATAGCTGCTGTATTCGGAGATGTTCATTCCATTGAGGGCAAATGGAAGATCAGGAACTAGTCCATTTTTCATGAACATTGTCTTGAGATTCAGCTGCAGTCTGATCTTTCTACACTCATGGTCAAAGTTAGCCAGCATTCATGCGCTTGTCTGATATTTGGTGTTCTGAGAATGATGTCAGCAAAGCAGAGGTGATGTAGTTGTCGACCATTTATCTTCACTCTCATTCCTTCCCATTCCAGTTGTCTCATGATGTTCTCAAGGGTGGCACTGAAGAGTTTCGGTGAAATGGTGTCATCCTGCCGAACCTCTCTCTTTATGTCAATGATCACTTCTGTGTAGAATTGTGAGATCCTGGTGGTGAATCCATAATACAGCTCACGGAGGATCCTGATGTATTGAGTTTGAACACCTTGTTTGGCTAGGGTTGCAATGACCGCTTTAGTCTCAACAGAATCAAAAACCTTCTTTAAATCAATGAGCATGAAACAGAGTGGCATCTTGAACTCTCATGAAACCTCAATGAGCTTGGTCACCATGTGGATATTGTCGATCATGCTGAATCCTTTTCGAAACCCAGCTTGCTCTCATGGTTGTCCTTTGTCTAGTGTTGTGCCAATCTTATTCAGGATGACACGAGTGAACAACTTGTAGACGACGGACAACAGGCAGATTGGGTGATAGTTGCCAATGTCGTGAATGTCTCCATTCTTATACAACAGGACAGTCCTGCTGGTTTTCTATTGGGACGGAACCTTGCATTTGGACAGGTAGCATGTGAAGAGCCACGCCAGTATATTGCTGAGTACTGGCGGAATATTCTTTAGGTGTTCAGATCTGACTTTGTCTAGACCTGGTGCTGTACAGGTCTTAACCGAAGAAATGGTGAGTTGTATTTTGGAAGGGAGAATGCTGGGAATGACATATCTATCTTGTGGAATTTGGTATGTGGGCAGGTGGATGTGGCTATCAAAGAGATCTGAGTAGAAGTCGTAGATAACCTTTTCCATTGCCTTTCTGGAAGATGTGATAGATCCATCAGGACATCGGAGGGCAGTCATCTTGGTCTTATAGTTGGCGAAGGACAGGCGGGCATTATAAATACTTTTCCCAGCTTCTGACACATCAGCCAACAGTATTGCTCTTCTCTCTTTGAGCTCTTCCTTTATTGCTTCTCTTTGCAGCTTTGTGACCTTGGACATTAGCTTGTGATGCCTGAGGCTCACACCAGACCACATTGGTGAATGAGCTAGAGAGTTTTTGAAGACAGGCGACATTTTGTGGCTTTCTTTCTCTCAGCATTCCTTGCACAATCATGGAGTTGCTGAACCAGTCAATAATATTCCTCATCAATGTCAACAATGGCATCTTCCCATATTGCTGCAGTAGAGCCAAAGAGCTCCCAGTTGGTGGGTGTTCTGGGAGTTCTCTTCTTAAACTTTGCAGCCCCTTTTCCCATCTTTATGAAGTAGAATTTCACACAAAGGAGAAGGAGGTCTGATTCTGTTTGGAAATTTGGGATGACAGCGACATGGGTCAGGCAAAACCTTCAATAGAATAGGATGTGGTCAATTTCATTGTGGAACTGTCCACTGGGGAACTCCCATGTCCAGGGTTTACATTCGGCCTTCTGGAACTGCGAGTTACCATGGATGGTCTTGGTTAACATGATGAACTCAGACAGTCTCTCACCCTGTTTGTTCCATTCTAGGCCATGGGTCCCAATGTGGAGTTCTTCGGGTGACCTTTTTGTTCCTATCTTGACATTAAATCACCAACAATGACCTTATATAATGCGTGGTCTTCTTTTTAAAACTTCTCAAGCTCCATGTAGAACTTCTCAAGTTCTTCTTTGTTGTAGTTGGATTTTGGTGTGTAGACAATGAAGATAGAAACTGCTGGCAATGAGCCACATCTATTCAAGCATAATCGTCCGATTCAGGTTGTTAGGCATTCGAAAAAATCAATGCTCATGGACAAGTTCGTGTTGACAAGGACGCCAACACCACCGACACCTCTACTGTCACTTTTTCGGAGGATCAGTTCTTTTCCAGTGCCGAAAATAGCATAATGTGTTTGATGCTTTCTCATTTAGGTCAATCCAATGACGTCATACTTGATCTTCTGTGCTTGCACTATCAGGTCCTCTATGGATGCTTCAAATGCCAGCGTACATAGTTAAAAGTGTAAAAACTCATTTTAGTCCTTCATTTTGGCAAGCTACTTCGGTCTTGATATTTTTTCAGCCTCTCCTTGTTCATCCTTCTTAATGCTGCAGTATTGGGGGATCTTCCAGGGTCAGGGGGAAGAGGCCCATTGTTGTTACTGGTTTTGGCATATTTAATATGCCACAGGTAGCTTGCCAGGCTCTACTGTGTGGGTGGAATACTCCTGTTAGCTTACTGGGCGCTCCCAGAGGGATGGAGGCTTTCAGGGTGGCCTCTAATTGCCATTATAGGTGTTCTGATTGTTCACACCATATTTGAATATGGCGCGGTAATGGTTGAGTATGTGTAGGAAGTGTTTAGGATGTACAGAAAAACGGCTTGGAGCATGATGGCAGTTGTGTAGTGGAGGTCAGCCCCCGAGAAATTTATCTGGCACCAGCCGAGTGGGTCGTATGTCTGTGACCCTTGTGTCAGTGGAAATTGGTGGAAGCAGGCAAAGGATCTCTGTTTCTGGGTCCCGTTTGAGCCTAGAGTCCAAGGTCACAAAGTTCTGTATTACCTAGTTCTGCTGAACTTCACTCATGCATGAGGCTCGGCTCAAGCATCTGGCCTGAGCATTTTCTTAAGAAAAAAAGAATACAATATAAAAATATAAGTTGAATTAATAGAAATCAATATATTTAATATTAAATATATTAAAGAAATCAATAGAAATTCCTGCCCATGGACTATAATCACATAAAATCATCATATTAGTAGTGGCTTCCTTACTCTATTTACAGTATTCACAAAGAATTATCTATTACTAGAAAATGTTTCTAAATAGGAGTACAAGAAAGAAATTGATAAGTTTAAGTACTAGGTGTTATGAACTGGATAATATTGAATATTTTGTTTATTTTTGATTTTCTGAGTCACACCAATTCAAGTATTGTGAGTTGTAATTGAATAGCAGTAGTAATACTTTGGCGAGCATACTACTTTTACTAAAGTCCATAGAAACCTAGAAGCTGTTACTCTATCCACAGTAACAAAATCATGAACCTGTTATATGACTGTATGACTATATAGGTTTTTAAGCAATAGTATGATAAACATCATTATTCTTGCTTTACTCTCAACCACTACAACTTTTACAACATTTATGATTCCAGATATGTGAGAGGTTTTACCCTAGTAAGCAATTTTGTGACATCAGGCGGGTAATGTAAGTCTTAAGTCAATTCTGACATTACCTGCCTGGACATAGCAATAAATTCCACTGGTTAAAGACTGTTTTCCATAGGACTATGAAGTCCAGATTGTTAATAAACTTTGGTAGATAAACTATAAATACATGTTTACAGGTGCCCATGACCTCTTTCCTTGTTTTGAATAGTTGACTGGAATGGCTAACAGAATTCAGGGGAAAAAAAAATCAAAGTTTGCTTGCTGTTTGCCAGTTCATTATAAAAATACAATAAATTATACATATAAACATCCAATTGCAAGAGATGCATAAACAAGATAGATGGAAATGGCAGGAACTTCCATATTTCTGAGTCATTTTCCCAGAATCATTATATTTCAGAAACCTAGAAGTTCTCTGAACACTATGTTCTGTCAATTTTTTCTAGGTTTGATACTTAGGCATGATTGATTGCTTAGGCTTCATTTCTGGCCTTTGTTCATTCTCTGAACAATGAGAGAAGGGGATGAAAAATCCAAGGCATTAATTATAGTTTAGTTTTCTTCATAATCATCCTCCCTTAAAGTTACAACTAAAAGGCCACATTATAGCTATGACACTGCTATCTCCCAGAAAATTCCCAAGAAGTTTAGGAATTCTGTGCCCACAAATGTCATAGAAAAAATATTAAAACAAATAATATTGCTAGCACTATACTTGTCTTGGAGAAGAAATTTTCATTAAAAATTAATTTATGCAAACTTCAAGTATTTGGAAGCATATAGCAATGTGTAACTTTTTTCTCAAAGACTTTCTACTTTTTATTTTTTCAGCATGTTGGTATATTGGATACATCTTTGCTCTATTAGATTATATATATTTTAGTATATTATGGACAAAATATGTATATAATTTTATATTTAGGCACCATTATTAATAAGATTGTTCATAGAAGGTTTCAGATGTAGCCTCTACCAGAGCTTCTTCACTTCTTCAATTCTTCAACCTCTGTCTCCTATACAGTAAGTTTATTTGAGAGATATAAAGAAAAATAGAAAGAAGATAACAAATGGCCAAAGGCAGTGGGAACTGGGAATTTATTCAAATAAATGAACTTGCCAACTATCACATTTTGAATGCAACACTAATGTTCCAGTCCTTCCCATTTCCACTTTATTCTCCTATTTTCAAGTATCAGAAATGTATCTGAAGCTTTTTGTTGACAATTTCCATAACAGCAGTGAAAAGACCCTAAAGTCTGTGCTGATCCACCTCATTATCGGCATTCTATTTCACAGAAATGGGAGGGCTGGTCATGAAACTATATTATTGGTTTAGTCTTATTTATGTTATCTTAATTATATGACTAGAAACTGAAAATAATCATACCTGGAAGGATGGGACAGTGACCAGAGAGATTCAGGAAATGTGGATCTGGGCTCATTGAAATGGAGGAAGTTAGGTTTGGACACTACAGAGGTCTAGCCAGAGGAAAAAACTTAGTAGTTGTCAGCTGAGAGAGTTTAAAAAAAATTACTGTTGACAGCACCAACTGTTTTTGACTTTCAGTTTACTTAGGTTCTCATTAGGCTTAAACTGTTAATTGCCATAATTCAGTTTATAGTAGTGGAATAGCCTGGGAATTGATAATAATAAAGACTATTTGGCAAAAAAAAAGTCTATTACTAAAAGTATAATGTCAGGTGCTGGAGAGATAGTACAATGGGTAAGGCGTTTGCTTTGCATGACACTAAATAGGTTCCATCCCCATTACCTTATCTGGTTCCCTGAACCTGTCAGGATTGACCTATAATAGAGAGCACAGAGTAAGTCCTGACTACAGCCAGTTTTGGTCCAAAATCCTGTTATAATAATCACGATCACGATCACAAAATCCCATTAATCATCGATTTCTGGAGCGGGCCCAGTAACCTCTCATTTCGTCTTTTCCCTGAGATCTTAGAAGTCTCTCTCAACTTGGCCCTCCCAACGATGTTAAACTAGGGGCTCTTTCAGAGTCAGTGGAATGAGATCCAGCTTGTTACTGAATTTTGCATATGAATACACCATGGGAAGCTTGAAAGGCTGTCTCATGTAAGCAGGAAGCTCTCAGAAGCTTGCCAATTTCTCCCAGAGGGAGAAGTAGGCTACAAGAAACCTCGCCCGCGTGCTTCTGAGAGCTTGCTTTTAAGTCTCTCTCTGGATGTTGGCCGTTGATGGGATTACACACACTTGGGTTCCTCTGCCAGTACCTTCATGCATGAGGCCTGTCCAAACGTGTGGAGAGGGGCCTCGAGCATGGCTCTAGCTAGATTCCCGTGGTCTTCGGCCACTGGGAGCTCTGATTGGGATGGGAAGGGAAGCTGGATCCCATCCCCTCCGAGGGGCCCTGGGGAAGACAGTCAGGCATGTGGGCAAGAGACTCTCTTGCCTTGCCTATTATAATAATAATAATTGCCTATAATAATAATAATAATAATAATAATAATAATAATGTAAAAGTATAAGTATCAGATTGGACTTTAATCATTAAAAATAATCTAGAGAAAATTCTATCCTTTAGATCACAAATCTAAAATCTCATAATATTTGAATAGCTAGTACTTTTTAATCTGAAGGTATAACAATTTATTCATCCTATAGCATAATATACTTAGTAACAAGTTAAAAATAAGTATTCTAATGAAGTCATTATTTTACTACAGAATAGTAATATGATTTTATATCTGTCATCTGTACATGCTAATTGGAGGGGGGCTATTAAGATAATTCAATGAATAAAGTTAGGATAACTATCAGATAATAAGCTACTGTTACATTACACATTTCTTAATTTAAATTCCCTAAAAGGAACTGCATACCATCTAGTGATTAGAGGCAAAATTACAACCTTTATTTCAGTATTTTTTATGCTATCATTAGCAGATGATGATAAATAAAATAACCGCTACCCCTAAACTATTACTAGAATTATCATTTTGGTAAAAATTTATTTGGTATTTATTTTTTCAAATACTCAATAATTTCTGTGGCTGTGGAGGTTGCTCAAAGTTGAAGCAAATTTTTTATATGCAGAAACCTAGGTTCAATCCCTGGCAAACATGGTGGTCTTAGCACAACATCCAGATTGTACAACTCTTGACACAATTTTGGAATGTAACTTTCACGTCCATATTTTGATGTTCTCATCAATCTGACATTTTAATTTGTGTCTAATTTCTGAAAATATGTGGTAAGAAACTAAATTTTAAAATAAAACATGGTTCACTTCTACAAAAAGACAAAATTTATTAGAGAAACTGAAAAAAAGCAAGAAATAGTATCCCCATAACTTTTTCCATTTGTAACTTTAAAACTGGCATATTTAGATCATGAGAAGAGTAAACACAAATTATTTTGAAATTCTTCATGTATTATTATATTCACTTTCTCTTTTCCTTTTATCCAAAGGAAAGAAATATAGTACATGTCAATATGGTATATATTGACAAAAAAAGAATTTGTATCAGAGGAAACCTATTAAATCATAACTGATGTATCTTTCTATTTATACTGTTGTTATATTTTACTTTAAGTAACATGTAATTATATAAAATAGTATCTACCATGAGGAAATTCTTGGTATTTCTACCAAAAGAACTGTTTTATTAAAAGGTTACTAATTTACACAGGTGCATTTAATATACAAAGCATTGTATGGGGTCTAATCAAGTCATTTTTGCTATAATCAAATTCATTCCTAAAATAACTTAAGAAGCTATTCACATAAATAAAATTACTATTCTTTAAGATAATATATTTTTAGTATTTATAATCTTGAATGATGAACAGAAGTATAATGATATTTGAGAAAAGGAAAAGTAGTTCATGTGAATAGGGAGGTAATTAATTTTAGTAATCAAATGTATAAATTTTTCCTCAGGAAGTGAAACTTTAACAGAGATATAATAGATAGATATAATTATATATATATTCATGTATATATGTACATATATATACATATATATATACACACATACATACCTTTTGGAGAGCCCAGCAAGCTACCGAGAGTATCCTGCCTGCACAGGCAGTGCCTGGCAAGGTACCTGTGGCATACTCGATAAGCCAAAGGCAGTATTGATAGGTCTCATTCCCCTGACCCTGAAAGAGCCTCCAATCGTTTGGAAAGAAGAGTAAGGAGAGGCTGCTAAAATCTCAGGGCATAGAATAGAGACGTTAATGGTGTCTGCTCGAGTAAACCGATGAATGGGATGACAGTGATAAAGTGACAGTGATAATAGATAGGTACGTTTCACAGAATATAATTATTCCCATGACTATGAAAATTTAGCCAAATTTCTAAATTTCTTAATTTGATAATTGAGCATTGTATTATAGTCTGATGGCAGAATCTCCTGCCCCCGCACCAGGCTGTCTTACTGGGGCCCCCTCAAAGGGGAACATGTTGAATTTCCCTCCCTGCCCCGAGCAAAATGCCAGCAGCCAAAAACCTCCAGAACCTAGCCACAGCCATGCTCAAAGCCACTCTCTACAGGCTCAGAAGAGCCTCACACATGAAGGAACCGACAGAGGAACCCAGGTATGCGGGACCCCCCCATGGGTGAGATCTCCAAGCCTGCTCGGATCAGGACTGGGCCTCCTCCACCCAGATCCCCAGTTTTCCAGTAGCTTGGCAATCACACCCACAAACTCCTCCAGTGCTATGTAATCTCATCAATGGCCAAGATCCAGAGACTATAAAACAAAGCTCCTGGAAGAGAGCGATGCAGACTCTCCTGCCCCCATACCAGGCTGTCTTCACTGAGTTTCGCTTAGAGTAGAGCAAAATTTATTTGCTTGCATGAGGTACACTGGGAGCACCTGTAAAGGCACCCTCAAAGCCTCCATCTCTCTCAGAGAGCCTGGCAAGCTACTGAGGGTATCTCACCCACACAGCAGAGTCTGGAAAGCACATGTTGAATATCATGTGCATATTCAACATGCCTCAAACAGTAACAATAATGGGCCTCATTTCCCTGACCCTGAAAGAGCCCTATGCAGCAGCATTGGGAAGGACAAGTAAGAAGAGCCTGTGATGCTCTTTATGTTCCTGGAGCAAGCAGACGCCATTGGGCTACACTAGCATGATGGGGATGGATGAAGTCATTACTGACGCTCGCTTGAGCAAATCAATGAGCAACAGGATGACAAGTGATACAAGTGATTTTAGGCTCACAGGTAGGGACAAAGCTGATAAAATTAATTTTGGGGAATAGTAAAAGTTAGAAGAGTTTCCCCAGACCTGAAGTTTCCCAAAGGTATGGATACTGATTCATTATGTAATATAAATCATGAGATTTTTACGAGGAGAAACTGAGGCACCACCCATATGCAGAAACCCAAACCCCCACCCAGAGAAGAATGGGGCCCTAAGAGAAGGAGAAGCTACAGAAGAATCTGAAATTGTGAAAGACCAATCAAGAGTGGAAGGGATGAGATAATGAAAAGACAATTAACACTGAAAGACTTTCTTTGACAATACCCAAATTAACTTTTTTGTATACAAAATTACAGTGGAAAAAATATGTTTTGGAAAAATTGTATTAAACCTCTTCCCAAAAGCTATTTTATGCTTGCTCTTCAACCCATGTTCTCCCTGGACATGTAGCTTGTTTGCTTACCTTTGTTTCTTTGCTTGTTTCCACACTGGAGAAACCTGTGTTTTCTCTCCAACATTTCTCTCTTCTTCTCCTCTCACATCTTCCTAAACAAATTTCAATGACAAATTATCTTGCCTCACCATTTTTTCCCTCTTAAATTTCCCTCTTCAATTATTCAATGCAAGGCAAAGGTAATAGATCCATAAGGCCTGTGCCAAGGTTAGAACTGACCTGGTCTAACCTGATCTTTTCCCTGAGTGCTGGTGGTGAGGTACATGAAACAGAGCCATAGAGATAGTCGTATCTCCACTTATCCCAGTGTCTTGACTGAACCACCAGTAACAATTTTATGATACTTTTGAACCACCAGTAACAATTTTATGATAACTTTAAAGCTATAATACATAGAATTTTCATAAAAATATTTTATTTCTCTAATAAAAAGATGTGAAACATTTTGAAAAGGTAAATAATTTTTATCCCCTATAAAACTACTGAAAATAATAATTTATCAAAACAAGCATAGAAAAAAAATTAAAGCCAACAATTGTGATGCCTAGTCCTAGTCCAATTCATTGTATCACTGGTTTGATGATTATATTTTATAATACTGTAATGTCTATAATTTTGTTTTAAATTCCTTTAGTAGATGTAGACCATTTTAGTACTGATTGTATGTGCCAAAATCTCCCAAAATATGTTAGCAATCAATACTGGAAATGTGAGTACTGTATTCAGAATTTAGGAAATATTTTAAAAGTATTTTTTGACTGGGTGGCAGGAGAGAGTATAGCAGTTAAGAGGCTTGCTTTGTAGGAAGCTGACCCAGTTTGATCTCTGGAACCACATATGGTCCCATGAGCTCCTAGAAGAACCATCCCTGAATACCAAACCAGAGTACCAGACCCTGAGCACAGACCCAGGTGACCTGAGAGTGTAAACTGCTGTAGTCTAGATCTTATATCTATTTATTGATAGGCACATTTTATACTAGAATACTGAGAACATTATGAAGCATTGTCTTAGTAAGAAATAAGTAATACCATTTTGTTGCAGTCAGAAAGTTGGGAGGCCTGGCTGGCTGATGCAGTTTGGCAAATCACTGTCATTGTCACTCGCACTGTCACTGTCATCCCATTGCTCATCGATTTGCTCCAGTAGGCACAGTAATGTCTCCCTGTGAAACTTTTTGTCACTGTTTTTGGCATATCGGATAGGCTGCCGGTAACTTGCCAGGCTCTGCTGTGTGGGCTAGATACTCTCAATAGCTTGCCGGGCTCTCTGAGAGGGGTGGAGGAATCAAACCTGGGTTGACCGCATGTAAGGCAAATGCCCTAGATAATGCTCCAGCCCCTTTGGCAAATAACACACCTAAAAAAAAAAAAAAATTGCCCAGCCTGATGTAGCCTGAAGCCATTAAGAACACATTCAGTTGTGATGCAAAGCCTGAGCTCTTTAGTAATGGAGAAGGTGAGGCATCACCCAGATGCAGAAACCTCCACCCCTCCCTTGGAAAAGGGTAGCTACAGAAGAATGTCACAGGACCACAGCATTATCCTGTGATAAAACTTGGTTAACTTTCATGTATGCGGAGAACTACAGGCCAAACAACAATTTGGAAAATCATGTATAATTTTCTAAAAGCCGTTCTCTGCCTTTTTCAGTATGAAGAAGATTGTGCTTTTTTTCTGAACATGTAATCCTCTCTCTAAGTAAATTTTCTTCAATAAAAACTATTTTGCTTCTTTATTTAACCTCTTCCAGAAATGCTTCTCTGTGATGAAATCTGACAAAGTTGGAATGCCTGTGTGCACTTTCCTTGTGAGAAACAACTCCTGGCTTCAGCCTGAGTCCACAGCTCCTTGAGAAAACAAGTGGCAGAGATCATTATCTGCAGAGCCAGGCAGAACAAGTGGACTTCAGGCACAGCTTGATGCTGTCATGGACTGATGGGACCTGAACTTCAGTACTATGTAGTTACTCATGACCCACACTGGGCATTTCTCTGGAATGCCAAGGTGGGTGGAACAGAAAGGTAGAAACACTTTTTTTTCTATGTCATGTCCCTCACGACCTACTTTTGTAAGCCACTTGAAAGCCACCTGCAACAATTTCACACACACACACACATTTCCAATAGAGTAAAAGAATAAAATTCTGATTATTTTAAAACAAAAATTCCACTTTATCCAAATTTTATCAAAAAAATCTGTTTTATTTATCCAAGAGTTCTGCCAAATGTAAAACTCCAAGTATATACCATTAGATAGAATACTGGACTATTTAGAAAACATCTGCACAGAATAATTCTACAACAGTCTTTTTAAAAATTTTAAATCAAGCAATTTGTTGCAAAGTGGATGGATTTGTGAAGTATGGGACTGAGCAAAGTCCATCAAGGAAGGGACAGACACAAATAAGTCTTTCATATGCAGAATATAATGAAATAGTAGTGGAATAACAAATGCTCAAAGGCAGCTGAACCTCTAGAAGACAAATTCATTACCTCAAGGGTGGTTTTGGAGTGGGGGGACAATGATGGGGAAGTTGACTCTGGGGTAATAATTAATGTTTTTTTAAATCTTGGTGCTTAAAAAAGATTTTCAATGATAATAGGGTGACAGTTACAGTTCAGCTGATAG
This sequence comes from Sorex araneus, assembly GCF_027595985.1. Classification (NCBI taxonomy): domain Eukaryota; kingdom Metazoa; phylum Chordata; class Mammalia; order Eulipotyphla; family Soricidae; genus Sorex; species Sorex araneus. Next base: position 226,162,034 of record NC_073313.1, on the reverse strand, counting down.
GGAGAATGTCTTTCTCAGAGTCCTTCATGATTTATCTCCTTAACTCCAGCAGGCATGATCTTATAGTATAGAGACAGGAGTAAGTCTTGGGAACCACCACGTGTGGCCTCCAAATAGTAAATAAATAACTTTACTACTTAAATATTCCAAACTGCCTCCAATGCCCTTAAAGCAATGCATATTTTTATTATCCTTTGGTAAAAGAATTTAATTTTTATTCAGAGAATAATTCACTGCTTTTTATTTTATTAAATTCATAGTTAATTAAGAAATATTCTTACTTCACAATTGACATGTTCAGGAAACACATTCAAGTTTGGCTAGAGCAATACTGCAGCTTATAATGCACTTGCCTTGCTGAAGCTAACAAGATTTCTGTTTGTTCCCTGGTGTATAAAAATAAAAAGAAAAGACGCGGTCGAGGGAAGGGACGCCTCACCGCACGGAGCCAGGCACAGGGCCTAGGGCAGCAGCGCTGTCTCTCCCACCACCCGAGTTCGGTAGTCTCCGGCCGCTTCCTCCACCCTGGGGAGGTTGATGGCGATGATGTGGCAGGCGAAGGAGGGAACGGAGCCAAGATGGTTGGTCTCACTTGCAGTTTATTCCAATCTTCCCTCTATACACTCTCCCTCGCCCACCTTCTCTCTGAACCCCTTTTATTGATCATGGCCCTTCCAAAGGGCGCAATACATTGACGCCACCAAAGGAAAGGCACCAAAAGATCTTATAGGAAGAACATTAAGGCAACATAATTCACTTGTATGTGCAGGCCGTTAATCTGTTAATCTTGCCCCCTGCCCCCCCCAAAGAAGATACAAAACCAAAACTGAAGCCTTCCTTGGGCTGAAAGCACTGGGATTTACATCCCAAAGACTAGGCTAGGCCAGAGCCTGGAATCTACAATGTCAAGTCAGGCCTGGCTAGCACCTAAAATCTGCATGTCAAAGATCAGCCAGGCTTCTGTGACAAAAGGGAAACTGCCTCTGAAATTAACTCCAGAAGGCAGCTGGAAAAGGGGAAATATTCCAACACCCTGGTACTACATTTATTCTTTCAAGCACCACCGGGTATTTTCTCTGAGCACAGAACCAAGAGTAAACCCTAAGCATCGCTGGTGTTAATGCAGATGAGGCAGAGATAGTGTGACAAGTCTCTGTGTTCATTTTCGATTTGTAGGTTCTTTAATATTTTCAAAATGAAAATATTGGATAATAAAGATGCTCAGGCTGAGAGTTGGAAAGTAGAAAAGTTTATTGAAAGTCAAAGAGAAAAGAAGAGAAGCTTTCCAAGTTGGGAGGACCTTAGTATAGGACCAAGTTAAAAGGGAGATTTATGTCTGCTCTAATTTTAAAGGCTCCTTGCATTCCTTATCAGTTGACAAAGATTTACCAAAGATGTAGAAAAATCACAGAGATGTCTTGCTGGTCTAAATCTTTGCAGGTATAATTGCTCATTATCAAAGTGTCCTGTCAGCTTAGGCTCCAGGGCAGAGTTTTATGTTCCTGAGAACCCATAGGAATCCTGAGATAGAACCCTGTGTGTGGGATGTGTGTCAAATTGATGGGGTGGGGGGAAGAAGTAACAGAATATCTGGAAAGAAGAATTGTGGCTTCCTCTCTCACTGGCAAACAGAAACTGAGGCTTGTTCTTTCAGAATGACCCACAAACAATAATTTGCTAGTATTTGCTTGCTATTCTATGATTGATACATAAAAAAGTCCTATATGAATTAAACAAAATTAGTGTTTAGCAATAAATAGATACATGTGAAATTCCTCATAACTCTTATTCAATAATAGTAGACAATATTTTCTCATTAGAAACTATTTTAGCTTATCCCATATGAATTTTTAGCAGAATAGAAATGTGTATTATACCCCAAATGTAAATACAATTTAAAGAATCTTCAATAAAGCCATTTACATGGTGTAGATTAATAAATTACTCTCAATAGTTCTCATACACATTATAAAATCTCTTGGGAACACCAAATGCCAGAAAGGAAAAAGATAAGTAAAACTGCATCTATTTCTTAAAGTGCTGCAAGTGCCAATTTCTATTCTTATATAATCTAGTACATTTTAGATTTTCTTTGGTGCTTTAGAGGTTTTTGGATTTTCTTTGGTGCTTTAGAGGTTTAGCAAATCATTACACTCAATAACGTAAATTTAATCTTTTTTTTCACACAGCTGAAAGAAAAAGGTGGGTGTTTTTTCCCCAGTCAATGTCTTAAGTCAGTATATAGCTTGATTAGTAGCATTAAGTGTCTATAACAAGATTAAGATAACTATACTTGCTTTTTCCTCAACCTAATGTTTATACAGGTATTATTTATGGAAAGCAAAGTGAACTACCAGGTAGTGGAGAGAGAAGAAAGTTCATAGAAATTCTTGATTTGGTCTTTAGAAATGATTGATCAATTTTTAGGTACATTTAATCATGCCTATTCTGTAAATTCCAGAAATTGAGGAATAGATACATAAGCAGATCTCAAAATGAGAATTATTTAATGTACCTATAAGAAACAACCTGGGGCTGGAGTGATAGCACAGCGGGTAGGGCGTTTGCCTTGCACGCGGCCGACCCGAGTTCGAATCCCAGCATCCCATATGGTCCCCTGAGCACCGCCAGGGATAATTCCTGAGTGCATGAGCCAGGAATGGCCCCTGTGCATTGCCGGGTGTGACCCCCCCCCAAAAAAAAAAAGAAACAACCTATGGTTTTCACCTAAAGGATAATTTGTTAATTGCTTCTAATAACTACCTAGAGAATATCTGTAGTTGCTTAAGTTTTGCTAATGAAAAAAGCATGAATTATCTCAGTATTACGATCCTTGTATCCTGTGAACTTATTTTTCTCATCACCTATTTCATTTTCACATCCTGGCTCACAATGATTTATTTGAGATTTGTCCTGCAGTCACTTATCCTCATCAATATATCCCAGGTTTTAAAACAGTTTATGGTATGTAGTGTTTTTGACAAAGGAATCACTGTTTAGTGATTAATTTTATCCAATCCATACTAGAATTGATTGGAGATAGCATGCTTTACATTGTAAAATTATTTTACTTCTCTTTCCATAACTTATGTTTTGATCATTTTCTTGTATCATATCTTAGATGGCATGAGAAAATGATATAAAATCGCATTACATATACACAATTATGTTTCATACTTTGTTATATGCTTAATCTTGAGAGAATTAATTTAATCATCTGGATCTCTAAATATGTATTTTAAATATGACAATAAGAATATAGTATTGATTGTGCAGTTTAGGGACACACCCATCTGTAATAATTGCTTATTCCTGACTCTGTACTCGGGGATCATGTCTGGCAGTGATCACGGGTGCATATATGATTCTGGGGTTCATACTGGTGTCCTCTATTTGCAAGACAAGAGCCTAAACTACTGTATTATGTCTCTGGCCCCATGAACGGCTCATATAAGGTTTTATAAAGCACTGTCACTGTAGTACTGTCATCCCATTGTTCATCAATTTGCTCAAGCAGGCACCAGTAATGTCTCCATTGTGAGACTTGTTGTTACTGTTTTTTGGCATATTGAATACACTACAGATAACTTGCCAGGCTCTGCTGTGCAGGCGGGATACTCCCAGTAGTTTCCTAGGCTCTACGAGAGGAACCGAGGAATCAAACCCAGGTAGGCTGCGTGTAAGTCAAACGCCCTACCTGCTGTGCTGTCACTCCAGTCCTAAGATTTTATATAAAATTTATTTAAAATAATGATAAAAATTTTTAAATCTCATTAAATAATAGCCAGTTGCATAGTAATCTCAATTTGATTTTAGTACATAACTATCTTCTCAATATTTTCTTTAAGGAAATATTAATATATTTATGCAAATTAACCAACTTTAACTACAAGTTCTATATAGAAAATGAAAGAACAGTGGCCAGAGCAATAGAACAGTGGGTAGGGCCTTTTCCTTGCACACGGCTGACCTGGGTTCTATCCCCAGCATCCCATATGGTATCCCAAGCATCGTCAGGAGTGATTTTGAATACAGAGCAGGAGTAACGCCTAAATATCTCTGGTGTGACTCAGAAAGCACAAAAAAATAAAAGAAAGAGAGAGAGAGAAAGAAAGAAAGGAAGGAAGGAAGACAGAAAGAGAGAGAGAAAGATAGAGAAAGAAAGAGAAAGAGAGAGAAAGAGAGAAAGAAAGAAAGAAAGAAAGAAAGAAAGAAAGAAAGAAAGAAAGAAAGAAAGAAAGAAAGAAAGAAAGAAAGAAAGAAAGAAAGAAAGAAAGAAAGAGAGAAAGAAAGAAAGAGAGAGAAAGAGACAAAGAAAGAAAGAAAGAGAGAAACAAAGAAAGAAAGAAAGAGAGAAACAAAGAAAGAATGAAAGAAAGAAAGAAAGAAAGAAAGAAAGAAAGAAAGAAAGAAAGAAAGAAAGAAAGAAAGAAAGAGGAAAAAAGAAAATTAAAGAACTAATTCTCCAGTTTATCTCCAAATCTAATTATTTACATTTAACAAATAACCTCAACTTTCAAGTTTATCCTTATGCTATTAGATGAATAAGAATTGCATCTTGTATGATCTCTTATCAGTCAAAAATTCTGTGGCTCAAAGGAGCCACAAATGACTAGATAGTCTCTCAGGTTAAAGTGTCTTTTTCTGAAATAACTTGAATATTAGATAGTGCTATATTGGGATGTCAAAAGACCGAGTGGCGGCCCACTACAGAGATGGTTAGACTTCTTCATCAAAAGCCTGAATGAATGGTTTGAGGCTCTTCCTGTTCCTGGAGTGAGCAGATATTATTAGGCTGCTCTAGCACGAGACAGGGACAAATAGAGACATTACTGGCACATGCTCGAGCAAACTGAAGATCAACAGGATGACAAGTGATGATGACAAGTGATCTTTTACTAAGAGAATGCAGGTATTCAAGAGTGGAGTGAGTCTCTGTTTTAGGGGTAAATGTCACCATGCCAAGCCCCTCACCAAAGCACCCCTAGCCGGAGCCCGAGCCTGCTGGGTCCTCTCAGCCCAATCCTCCCCACCCCACCCCCACCCCTTTAGCCTCAATTTGTGTTCATGTCTTTAAAAAATTTTTTTTTAACTTTATTTAAACCGCAGACTGAAACTATAGCGCAGAAGGTCAGGCATTTGCCTTGCACACAGCCGACATGGGTTCGACTCCTCGCCCCTCTCAGAGAGCCTGGATAGCTACCAAGAGTATCTCGCCTGCATGGCAGAACCTGGCAAGCTACCCGTGGCATATTCGATATGCCAAAAACAGTAACAAGTCTCACAATGGAGACGTTACTGGTGTCCGCTCAAGCAAATCGATGAGCAACGGGATAATAATGATACAGTGATATGTTATACTGATTTTTAAAATATATTTATGACTTGAACATAATGCAGATATCAGTTCTAAAACATAGAGATATTCATCATTTTATTGCATATTATCACATTAAAATAAACTTTAAAAACTCATTTACTACTATAGACAAGATATTTTTGGAATTCAATTTCTACATAATATAAAATACAAAAATTGGTCATCTGATTTTATTGAGAGTGTTTTCCTTTTGGAAATTTCATAAGATATAACAGGTAAAAAGAGAGGCTGTCTAAATAGCAGGTGCTGATAAAAGCATATGATACTCTCTATATGTGTAATTACTCCAAAAGCAATCCCAAAGAATACTTAGTGAAAGAGGAAAAATTTACAATTGAAAGATGACACTGACTCATCTATAACAATATGCTATGTTAAAACATGAAGTACACTATTAATCCCCAAATGTCTGAATGAGAGAACAAGGAGCATAACAATGCGATAAACACATGAAAGTGTGATGAAAAATTAGTTTCACACTGACTTTTTGGTAAGACATTTTTACATCAAAAAAATAAAATTGCAGGGCTTGAAGATAGGTCAGTCAGCAGGTAGGGCTGCTTTGTATGCGACTGTTTTGCGGGTGATTGGCACGAGATTGTTTCCCCAGCACCTCAGAAGAGCTCCAGAGCCTCAGCAGGAGTGATAACTGAGTACAGTCAGGAGTATGACCTAATCATACCAGGTGTAGTCCAATCAAAAATAAATAAAATCACATGATATATGTTACCATATTCTTGAATCATGGCTATAGCTATATGATGTTATGTATCTTACACCTATGACATCTATCTTTGTCATGTACCCTTGTCTCTCTCCATTGCTGTATCTGTCTGGCTATTTGTCTATGTAATATTGGAAATGTTTTTCTCATATTAGTAGTAACATTTTTGGAGAAAAAATTCTTTCATGCATTCTATCTAGCTTATTGTATACATTGCTGTTCATACGATTTGTAACTGGAATCTAAAATTCAAGAAGAAATTTATATAACACTTTTTTTTAAAAGTTTGCATTTCCAACAAACAATCTTGAGTAATAAGTCTGCAAAGAGAAAAAAGTCTAGGCCTGATTACCAAGTGGTGGGTATACAAAACTCATTATTCTTCAGCTACAACACAAATCCCATCTGTTTCTTGGGCATGTGTTGCTTCATCCTTTGGGACTTTGGGACAGGTGAACTGAAATAAATATGCAAATTTATCTGTTACTTTCTGTTGTGTTATAAGAATTAAAAACATTATTTTTAATCTCTGAACCACGGGGTATTTTATTCTTCTACCAGCATCCTTAATGTTCTAATAGACTAGACAGCTATGGTGATGTGATTCAGTGTTAAAGCAGTTGACTCGTCTGTCTGAGGCCCAAGGTTTAACTCCGTGATTCTATGTTGATTAAATTTATCACTCTATCTTATTAAATTTATTTGAATTTACATACCAAATAATCACTGTAGCATTTTAATTTACACTATCATTCTAAAGGATGATCTTTTAAAATTTATTTTAGCTAACTATATTTCTTTGATTAATTTTTGGGGACTGATCAGAGAAGAGCAAACTATTTTTAATATAAGCATATTCTTATGATGTTTTAATGTAGATATAATTATTGATTTATTTGTAGGTTTTGCCTTAGGCTTTGTCTTTATGATAACAGGTAATCTAATCTATTTAATAAAATAAATTTAACACGTAGTACCTTGTTTTATTAACCTTGCACTGAAAGCTTTAAAACTGCATGGGGGATAATAAAACTTGATTCAAGATGAGTACAATAAATATTAGAATATAAAAATGCAAATGTATATCTAGGGTAGGAAATTTTGCACTTTTCAGGCTAATTTAAAACATTAAATCATCTTTAGATATTTTGCTTTGAAAGTATACCAAGAATCACTGCTATCAAATTTAAAATTTCTTAAAATTTAAGGATGAAAAACTCACTTATAAATAATCAAATAGTAGGATTAATATTTTTTCAGAAGACTAATATGTAACTAAGTGGTAAAACATATGTCCATCTAACAAAATGGATTCTGTTAAGGAAAATTTTATTTTTAAAACTACGTTCATATGGTTGATTGCTTCTTTTTCTTTTTTTTTTTTGGCTTTTTTGGGTCACACCCGGCGATGCACAGGGGTCACTCCTGGCTCTGCACCCAGGAATTACCCCTGGCAGTGCTCAGGGGACCATATGGGATGCTGGGAATCGAACCTGAGTCAGCTGTGTGCAAGACAAACTCCCTACCAGTTGTGCTATTACTCCAGTCCCATGCTTCTTTTTTCTTAAGGGAAGGAAAGAATAATCTTGATAACAATTATGAATGCAATCATCACAGTTAGAGCTGCTATTGATTTCTTCAGAAAAATTATTTTAAGTCCACTTTTGAGCAACCCATTGTCTCCTTCCAATAATATATTTTACTATAATCTCTTATACGAATTACTCTGCTTTGCAGAATTTCCTGTTATGACCCTTTCCACCTTTCCAATCATAAAAATATTTATTGGCAACGTTCAAAAGCTTATTAAGGGACTCATCAATCTTAGTATTGAATAATAATAGGTGCATATTATTTCCCTGCAAAGTGCCATTTTTGAGGACAGCTTCATTAAAGTTATTACTTTAATTTTCATTCTGAAGATGATATATCAAACCATTTTCACTATAAAGAGCACTTAAGAAAACTAAACAAGCACAAAATTCCACAGACTGCTGAAGCTACATAGATATCATATCATTAAAATAATAGATAAAGCATCTCTATATGACAGGAATTAGAAGATATTGAGAGTTGATTCCTACTAACTTAAGAAACAAATGATTAACAATTACATTATTTAGACACTTTTTATCTTTCAGACATGAAAAGATAGTCATTTTTAAATAAAATGTTGATGGCTTATAATAATGTGATATTGGCTAATGAATTTATTTGATTTTCTTTCCAAACTGTACTTATTCACTTCCACATTCACAATTATTTTGTTAAAAATAACATTACAAAGGAAAGAGCCTTAAATTTTTAGGAGAATATAGGATAATTTTATATATGATGTGAAGTTTTCTGCTTAGTATTTATTCACTATTTCTATATCATCAGTACCTAAAATTTTCTTCAAGAGCTCGTTAGTCCTATATTTTCAGAAATGTAATTGGAATATGACACACTACAAGTCAAATCCACAAATTACATAATTGTAATGTTGCCCATGGCATATTTCTCTGCTACTTTTGCTATGTGTATAGCATTCTTACTATCTGTATGTAATGCTAGAGAACATTAAGGACATATTTAAATTTTTATGTTACAAAGTTTAAAACTCATAGTTTCATTACCAGCCAATTACATTCTCAGCAGATTTTATTTTCTGAATAGAAAAACAGATTGATTTCTTTGTAAAAAGAAAAAATAAACTAGATTAAATAAAACAAAAGTAGAAGACAGCACTTCTTGAATACAATGCATAAAACAAAGCTAGGGTTACCAGTACTATGGAGTATCTACTGTTGAATGAATAGACATGGCATATGTGTTGCAAATATAGGTAATCATATATACATATATAGTTTATTTATTTGCTACAGACAAGTCAAACAACTAGGGAAAAATCCATTTCAATGATGTTATGAAATAAGACATCATATCCAGCTAATGAACTTTAAACTTTTACTTGCTGCCACATGAAAAAGTACTAAAAGTGGATCAAAGACTAAATATGAAGCTTTATATACATTGATCAGATTCATTTTTACCTGATATTCTGTTAGAAAAAAATTTGCATAGTAAAAATTAAAATCAATAAAATATTTGTCATTTGGGTTTCATTCAAATTAATATTCTAATTAAATTACATGAATAAATTATGGGAAAGGCATATACAAAATGATTTTATATCCTAAGTTGAGTACCTATATACAAAATGTATAAAAGTGCAAAGTATATAAATACAAAATCTTGAAATTCAGGAATATATTCAAATGCCAGATGATTATTAGAGATACTTGATTGAAGAACATATATAAGGAGAAAAGTCCATGCAAAATTTTATTGTCACTCTTTGCTAGAGAAATTAAAATCATAGTGAGATATTATGATATCACCAGTAAAGTAATTGGAAATTGGAAAAAATAATTTTGCAGAACAGTATTCATTCTCATATATTGATCAATATTGATTTATTTATTTTAGTCATTTTCATGAAGTATAGAAGCTTTGAAATTTGGTATATTCCCATTTGTTTATTACTCCTTTTCCTGCTTTGCCAATGGAGATGAATCATTGAGTACACCTCTGAAATCAATTACCATAGAGAGTTCTTCCCCCATGTTTGTATCCCTCGCCAAACGTGTTTGTGACTATGATTTAAACCATACCGGAAATGGTTTTGCACTTTACCCCTGAAGTCTGTGTAGTTTAAAAACAGTAATAAAAATGTGCAAAATGAAAGAGGAGGTGGTGAAGCAAGGAATGAGTGCAGTTGTAAAAATGCACGGAAGAAGGGAAGGAAAGAGGAATGTGAGGGAGAAGAAGATACACAAATGAAAGAACAAATAAAGGAAGGAGAAAGCAAAATACTGTGCTTCTAAGTAGGACAGCCACCAGATTGAACTTTTCCTAACGTAGACTGTTAACTTTTTTATAGTAAATGATAATGTAATCAATACATTAAAAAAAACTTTTTAATGATGGTTTTTCCACAATACTGAAATTTATTTTAACAAAAGGAACATTTTAGGGGCTGGAGCGCTAGTACCGCAGGTAGGGCATTTGCCTTGCACGTGGCGCACCCAGGTTCGATACTCAGCATGCCACATGGTCCCTCAGCACTGCCAGGAGTAATTCTTGAGTTCAAAGCCAGGAGTAACCCCTGAGCATGGCGGGATGTGACCCAAAAAAGCAAAAAAAAAAGAAACATTTTATCAGAAACTATGAAATGGCTCTGGGGCTACACCAACAACCTGAATAGCAAAAGACCTTTAGTTTAATTCGTGATGCTACCATCACAGAGCAGCCATGATTGTGACACGTCTTCTATTTGTTCCTGGTAGCCCTGCTGACTGACATGCAGTGGATCAGAAGGATTTCTCACCCCACCACAGCCAGATGTGTTCACGTACCACAAAATCATAGGTAAATTCTCACTTCTCTTAGAATTGGGATACCGTTCCTCATTCCCCTGCAGAATAAAATTCATTGACTTGAAATTCAGTATGGATATCTTAAATTGCCTCCTTTCTATATCCTATATTTCTGTACTTCTTGCAATGATTAAATATAGCATTTCATTGAAAGTCTTATCTTAGTGCTTTCTTTCTGTAAAAGATATGGAAGTAACTTCTTCCCATGAATTCAGGAAAATGTAGAGGGGAAGCAAAAGCCCTAGATGATCTTCCCCAAGAAATTTTGATATTTATGACACAATTTAATATGTGATATAATCTTTATTTTGTGCAGAGGAAAACACAAATTCATATTATATTATACAATTGGAAACTCAAAATTCACCATTTTTTGAGATTAAAATTCACTTAGAAAAATCACAGTTTAGGGAAATAAAACATTTTTTTTAGAAACTATCCTGTAGCTCTAATTCATTAAATTCATTAGCACTATAGCACTGTCATCCCATTGTTCATTGATTTGCTCTAGCGGGCACCAAGTAACGTCTCTATTGTCAGACTTGTTACTCTTTTTGGAATATTGAATATATTGAATATGCCACGGAAAGCTTGCCAGGCTCTGCCATATTTACAGGTTAACTGAAAATCACTTGAAGAGTATCTTTCAGATAGTCAAGTAGTTTTCTGCTTTGCAATTACAGGATAGTTAATTTTAGATTAAATTTGGATTAAATTTGGGCAGAAATCACCTTGCAAGCAATGTCTATCAAAGAATTTTATCAATCATTGTGATAATAGGTTCTGATGGATAATTTAAAGAAGAAAGACTTAATTCTGTTTTTGCTCTATTGAAGAAATACTTACAAATAAAACTGTAGGTTGTATTTTTTCTGAGGAAATAGGAAAAAATATCTAGAAAACTAGAGGATGAAGTTGCAGAGCTTGCATTCCCAATGGAGCAAAAGATTTGAATTAAACTAAACCCAAACTTTTTATAATAAATCACATGAATCACTTATTTAACCAATGATCTTTGATTTGCTCGAGTGGGCACCAGTAATGACTCCATTTGACCCTGTCGCGTGCTAGTGTAGCCCAATGATATCTGCTTGGTCCAGAAAAAAAAAGAGCCTCAAACCATTCGTTCAGGATTTTGACGAAGTCTGACCATTTAGTAGGTGGGCAGCCACATGGTCTTTTGATGTCTCGTGGAATCCAGTCGGTAATAGCTTTAGTCCAGCAGTTGTCTGTGAATCGCATTACATGTCCGGCCCAACTGATTTTCACTTCATTGGCAAACAAGAAACTGTCCCTGATTCTTGATCATCCATGGAGGTCAGAACACCAGATTCCTTCTCTCAGTTGAATAAAACGTGATACAATAAGCATAGCTCTTTCGATTTCTGTTTGAGATACCCGAATAGTGTTATCATCCTGTTTTAGTAGGGCCCAGGCGTGTGAGGTGTATGTGAGTGCAGGTAAAACTGTGGAGTCGAAAAGATGTGCCCGGAGCTACTTTGTCCTCTTAAAAACTTCTTTGATGCTCTTGAAGGCGTTCCATGCTGCTCTTTTCCTCCTGCACAGTTCTGGTGCCAAGTCGTTCCCCATGTTGACTTCTTGACCGAGGTACATATAGCTGCTGCATTTGGAGATGTTCATTCCATTGAGAGCAAATGGAACATCAGAACAGCAAATGGAACATTTTTCATGAACATTGTCTTGGTGAGATTCAGCTGAAGTCTGACCTTTCTACACTCACAGTTGAAGTTGGCCAGCATTTGTGCTACTTGGCTAATGTTTGGTGTTATGAGAATGATGTCATCAGTTAAGCAGAGGTGGTGTAGTTGCCAACAGTCTATCTCACTCCCATTCCTTCCCAATCTAGTCGTCACATGATGTTCTTGAGGGTAGCATTGAAGAGTTTCGGTGACATGGTATCACCCTGATGAACCCCTCTCTTTACGTCAATGATCATTTCCTTGTAGAATGGTGAGATTCTGTGGTGAATCCATAATACAGCTCACAGATGATCTTTATGTACTAAGTTTAAACACCCTCTTTGGCTAGGGCTTCAATGATCACTTCAGTCTCAACAGAATCAAAGTCCTTCTTTAAATCAATGAATGTTAGGAAGAGTGGCATCTTGAACTCTCACGAAACTGCAATGAGCTTGGTCACTGTGTGGATATGGTAGATCATGGTGAATACATTTTGGAACCCGGCTTACTCACATGGTTTTCCTTCATCTAGAGTTCTGCCTATTCTATTCATGATAAATCAAGTGGACAACTTGTAGACGATGGACAACAGACAGATTGGGCAATAGTTGTTGATGAAGTGGATGTCTCACTTCTTGTACAACAGAATGGCCCTTCTGGTTTTCCATTGGGACAGAACCTTACATTCGGACAGGTAGCAGGTAAGAGCTGAGCCAGTGTATTGATGAGTACTGGTGGCAGATTCTTCAGGTGTTCAGGTCTGACCTTTTCGAAACCAGGTGTTGTACATGTCTTCAACGACAAAATGGCTTGTTAGATTTTGGAAAGGGAGGACGTTGGGAACGACATATCCATCCTGTGGAATTTGGTATGTGGTCAGGTGGACATGGCTGTCAAAGAGATCCAAGTAGAAGTCGTGAATAATCCTCTCCATTGCCCTTCTGGAAGATGTGATAGATCTATCAGGGCGTTGTAGGGCAGTCACCTTGGTCTTGTTTTTGGCGAAGCACAGGCAAGCATTGTGAATGCTTTTCCCGGCTTCTGCTGCATTGGCCAACACTGCTGCTCTTCTCTCTTTGAGGTCTTCCTTTATTGCTTCTCTGCACAGCTTTGAGAGCTTGGACATTAGCTTCTGATTGCTTGAGGCTCATGCCAAACCACATTGTTGAATGAGCTCGAGAGTTTCTGAAGACAGGATTCTGTTTGTGGCTTCTCCACTCTCAGCATTCCTCATGCAGTCCTAGAGGTGCTTAACCAATCGATCATATTCCTCATCAATGTTGTCAACAATAGCGTCTTCCTACGTTGCCACAATAGTGCCAAAGAGCTTCCAGCTGGTGGTCATTCTAGGGGTCCTTTTCTTAAACTTAAACTTTGCAGTCCTTTTTCCCTGCTCTGTGAAATAGAATTTTGCACTAAGGAGACAGTAGCCTGATCCCGTTTGGAATTTTGGGACAATAGTGACATCGGTCAGGCAAAAGCGTCAAATGAATATGATGCGGTCAATTTCGTTGTGGAACTGTATACTGGGAGACACCCATGTTGAATGTTTAGATTCGGCCTTCTGGATTTGGGAGTTATCATGGATGGTCTTGTTCGATATGATGAACTCAGGCAGTCTCATACCCTGTTTGTTCCAGTCCTGGGTCCCTACGTGGAGTTCTTCTGGTGATCTCGGTCCTATCTTGGCATTAAACTCACTGACAATGACCTTGTAGAAGGTGTGGTTTTATTTATAGAATGGCCGGCATCCAGAGACTTAAAGCAAGCTCCCGGAATGGCGAGGCTGCAAAGTGGCTGTGAGATATCTCCAGTTCCATGTACAATTTCTCGATTTCTTCTTCATCCTAGTTGGATGTAGGTGCATAGAGAACAGAGATAGAAACTGCTGGCAGTGAGCCACATCTACTCAAGCATAGTTATCCGATGGGGTTGTTAGGCATTCAAATGAATCAATGTTCATGGCCAAGTTCATGTTGGCAAGGACACTGACACAACCAATGCCTCTATTGTCACATGTTCTGATGAACAGTTCTTCTCCAGCATTGAAAACGGTGTGATGTTATCATTGCCTTCTCGTCTCGGTCAGACCAAATGATGTCGTACTAGATCTTCTGCATTTCCACCATCAGGTACTCAATGGATGCTTCCGATGCCAACATACATGCATTAAATGTACTAGACAATCATTTTAGTCCTTCTTCGTTTTGACAGTCTACCTCCACTACCTATCCACTGCCATGCTCCAGGATGCTTTCTAGACACTTGGGCAGAACCTCACGCATAAGTGAAGTCCCACAGAACTAGGTAAAGCAGAACTTTGTGACCTTGGACTCCAGGCTCAATGAGACCCGGAAACAGAGATTCTCTGTCTGCCTCCTCCAATCTCCAGGGCCCAACCCAGATGACACACCCTACCCAAGCCAGATAAATACCTCATTGGCCAACTTCCAATATCTCCACCACTGAGCCACTGCCACGCTCCAGGCCGCTTTCCGGACCGCTCATAAGACACTTGATACTCATTTGCCATAATTAATGTACCATATTTGATGGGGTTCAAATATGGTGTGAACCATGGGAACACCTCTAAGAGGCTGCCCTAAAAGCCTACATCCCTCTTGGAGAGCCCAGCAAGCTACCGAGAGTCTCCCGCCCACACGGCAGAGCCTGCCAAGCTACCCATGGTGTATTTGATATGCCAAAAACAGTAACAAAAATAGCTCTCATTCGCCTGACACTGAAAGAGTCCCCAATATGGCAGCGTTAAGAAGAATGATTAAGGAGTTTATAATAAATTCATATGAAAAATGTATATCAATTTCATGTTTTTTAACATCATGTTTCTAAGAATTTGATGCCAGAAATAATAGACTGTACAAAGAATTAAAAGTGCACACCTAAAGTTGTATCAGCAAAGAAGTTATGTCTCCAATAAACCATGAAATGGTCAGTGTCATGTTATTAGTTATATGAAAGTTAATGAATTAATGTGACACTACTAAGTACATAGTATAGTATCAGTAAATCAACAACTGACTGAACAAGTGCCATAGATTATGGTCAACCTGATCTCTCATGGTCATTGTGGGGTTATTCAATGAAACGGGCACTTTAGGAGATTTTTTGGAGTTTCTCATTAACATAAACCTAGGTAACATATGACTCCTCAGTTGTGTTCCAGATGAATATGGTAAAAAATATAGACACATATATAACAATGTAGAATGACTGTATACACACAGTAGAATAAGCAAAAATTCTTGGGTCAAGGAGATAACAGGAGTAACAACAAAAGTGCTCAGCATGTGTGAAGAATTGAGTTTCATTCCTGCACTATAGCACTGTAGCACTGCCATCCCATTGTTCATCAATTTGCTTGAGTGGGCACCAGTAACGTCTCCATTGTGAGACTTGTTGCTACTGCTTTTGGCATATTGAATACGCCACAGGTCGCTTGCCAGGCTCTGCCCTGAAGGCAGGATACTCTTGGTAGCTTGCCATGGTCTCCAAGAGGGGAAGAGGATTCGAACCCAGGTCAGCCACATGCAAGGCAAACACCCTACCCACTGTGCTATCACTCCAGCCCAATGTCCCTGTAGACTCAGAGTTTCATTCCTAATAAAGAAAACTCCCAAATAATTTGTTTAACTCAAATTAAAAACAAACAAAAAACAAAAATGAGGAATTTAACTCCACAAATGAAGCTAAAAGAATTGGCATATATACATATTTATACCCAGAGACATTCACTCATCACTTCCCCAATCCCTTGAACATATGGAATTAATTCATCCATTTCTTTAGACTGAGTGTTTTTAAAATTGTGTCCCCAAAGTTTTATTCATTGTTTTGTTTGTTTTTTGTTTGGGGACCATACTAAGCAGTAATCAGGGTTTTCTCCTACTTCTGTTCTAAGGAATCACATCTGATGTTGCTCAGAGTTTCATATCTTTCTGAACCTTCATCTGTTTTATAGACTTTGAACTCTTATCAACATTATCGGTATATATTACAAACATTTATACACAGAATTTTATGGAAATGTGTTTCAAAGGTGGCTTTAAAATTATTTTTTTTCACTTAAAAGGAAAACTATTTTAAGCACTAACCTAGGTACTTTTTAGACACCTTACACTACTGATTTTCCCTAAATCAGTAGTATTTTCTTTAAATTGCTATATTTAGATTGTTTCTGTGGATTTCTTAACAGAATCACTCATAAATTGTTTTATGCTGAATTCATACACTTCTGTTAGAGCAAGTATTCTCTGCAGTGGAATTGAAGTGTTACATTGTGCACTGATCTTCTCTACCTGACATACATACCTAATTGTATACATTGTATTTCGTGCCACTGCTTAAAAATGCTTCATTCCTGAATATTGTTGCTAATGAGAACATCAGCAGTCTAGAGACAATGTAAAAGTTAAATATGTTGAGAGGAATTCACCCTGTTAAAATATATATGATAGAATACTATCTGATATGTGCCAAACTAGAAACTGTATTCAGAGAGGTCATAACATAAAAGCACAGTTTAAAAACAAATTCCTTCAATAATCTTGAAAACTATGAGGGACAATAATAGAAAATAATATGTTAACTTCTCCTATGGACTCTTTTCATGCAGACACTGTATTGTCATTTAAATACACAATTAGTGAACTTTAATGAGCTTCATAGGCACTTAGGCATGGAACTTGGTATTCACTTAGTTAAATGTAAATAAGGGACATCAAATATGCATTTTAGGTGCTAGGTTTTGAAGTTTTCAGCCTAAATGTTGCCAAATTGAGAAATTTTTCCAGATATAAAATGCCATTATTTCATCAGATCAGAAATATCTTGATTGTTCTGAAAATCTTTTTAAACAATATCTAATATACCAACAAACAGGAAAAACATAAATACAAAATTTAAGCACTCATTTCAGTGGTGAAAAATCTATTTGAAGAATAAATTTATAACTTGACACACTAAATTGATTATAAATTACTGCACATTGTGCCACTTTATTCTCCCATAATTTTCCATTGTATAATTCAGGTCTCTTTATAGATTCATATTTCAAGATAATAAACATCAGAGCAATTTCCAACCTTTCATTTACTAACTAAATAATTGTACAGAAATTTTCTAAGAGCTTACTCCAAATACATGTTAAAATTCTTGAGGGATGTTTCAATAGTCTTTTGTGAGACAGAGGATTAAAATATAACAAAAATAAGAAAATATACTAGACTAATCATGTGTTTATATGCTGCTAGAAGTCTTATAATACTGTATTTGAATGATGGTGTTTATTTTTCCATTCAAATTTTAAGTTCCTTGGAGTATTGAAAATAGAACATATTTGGGAATCCTACACACTTGCTACAGTCTCTAAGGATGTAAATTTACATTGATCAAACTATGCTTTGATCAGATCTGCATA
Organism: Sorex araneus; assembly: GCF_027595985.1. NCBI lineage: Eukaryota > Metazoa > Chordata > Mammalia > Eulipotyphla > Soricidae > Sorex > Sorex araneus. The sequence goes on along the minus strand of NC_073313.1, from coordinate 226,144,372 downwards.
GGAGCTAATTTTTTTATTGAAAGAATGACTTTTAGTACAAAAAGATAAATTGTAAAATATCTATATATTTTAATTAAATTTAATTTTTATAAAGTTGTTCACAATAATTTATTACACTCAATATTCCAACACCAGTCCTACCACCATTTACACCTTCCCACCACCATTATTTTGAATTTTCCCAACCACTACCCAAGCCTGCCCCAATACCAGGCCCTATATTATTTTGTATAGCTTGTTATGAATTCTCTAAAAATGATCAAAAAGTTATCCTTAGAAAAAAAGTGTGTGAAGATTGTGTATCTCACTCTGGAGTCAATAAGCCTTTGTATAAGACATTTATAACATGTTGTTACAGGTTGAGCCTTGTGTGCTAATATTTTTTAATTGAGATCGGTTGCCTTCTACCTTACATCCTATCCAATGTATGCTACGCCTGTATGTCAGCGTATAGTGGATGAGATGTTGCGCTCCAAGGAATTCTAAAATTTTAAATAAGGTGATATAATTTGAGTGAAATTTTTAACTGGATGGTGACTATGTGGTCTGAGGCATCTCTGAAGCGTATTGACCTCTTTTGAGATTTATTTGTGAATGTTTGGATCATAGCTGGTTAATAAACGTATATGGCAACACAGGCAGTTCATGAGCGAGACTGCCAGGCTCCTGGAAGCACTGGGGGTTGGGGATAATTCACCCATCCCCAACTTCATATGATCCATGAAATATATTTTAAATCTTTGCCTTTTATTAACACAAAACTATCTATCTATCTATCTATCTATCTATCTATCTATCTATCTATCTATCATCTATCTATCTTTCTATCTTTCTATCTATCTTACATTTGCCCCAAATTCTTCACTTTCAATGAATATATTCCAGCAGTTAAATGTTTAGTTTAATTGGATCTAAGATCAAATAGGAAGCTATTATCAACAAATTTTTGCAACATAATGTCTTTGGAACATAAGAAGCAGAAACATAAGAACATAAGAAATTTTCTATTTCCAGTGATAGTCAAGAAACCAACCATTTTTCTACTTATGATTGGTAGAGAAATGGAAAGTTTTCTATTTCTTAATGTTAGCTGAAGGAAGAAGAAATTTTACTGATCTTGACATAGAATTACTGTAGTTATTGATAGAAAGATAAATTCAGTGGAATTCATTCAATTATTTTTTATCTGAGGTAGGTGTTTTTGCAAATTAGTCAAATTATTTTAATCAGAACATTAATTTAGTAATTTAATTCTCTCTAGTTCTATAGATAAACCTTGAAAATGAGAAACATTGTTGAAACAAAATTTATTTATGAAAATATTACTTAAGTTTGTGAAATATGCTTATTTGAATAATTAATTGCAAGTTTAAAACATATTTTAGCAATGATGATCAAAGAGAAAAGATTTTCTCAGAATAGCATGCATTTGCAAATGGCAAATAAATTTTAAAATGCAGCATTCTTCAACAATTTTTTTCTTTTAAATTTTCTGTTGGGGAAATAGTATATCAGATTGAGCACTTGCTTTGCATGTGGATAAACTCTATTCAATTCCCAAGAATCCATATCATTCTCCAGTTCTTATCAGGAGTGATTCCTCAGCAAAGATCCAGGAGTAATCTCTGAGCACAACTGGGCATTGTCCAAAAAAAGAAACAAAGAAATATTTGCATTTTTCAGACTTCCAAACACTGTCACACTGATGATAACTAAATCATTAGATTTCTGAATGTCAGAATTTACCTGAAATATATGTTTACATGTTTTCAGCTAAATATAGATTAGTAGATTATACTTTGGATAATATCTAACATTTTCATTTTAAGATATCCTATTGTTAAAATTATTTAGAATTTTTCTTATTTTCATATATATATGTGTGTGTATATGTGTTTGTACTATATAGCACTGTAGCACTGTTGTCCCGTTTTTCTTCTATTTGCTTGATTAGGCACCAGTAATGTCTCCATTGTGAGACTTGCTACTGTTTTTGGCATACTGAATATGCCACAGGTAGCTTTCCAGGCTCTGCCATGCGGGTTGTACTGTATATGCATACCAATGCATATTTTTGTATATGTGTGTTAGAAACTAAAAATTTGGAACATTTAAGTGCAACTGTCTCTAAAAATAAACAAAATTATAATAAAAAAGTCATAAGTTCCTGGGATCTATGAATGGAACCCCAAGTAACAGTTTTTGCCTCTAAGGATATATCTCACAGGGATTATGTTTCTTTCCAAAACATATGGAAAACAATAAAATGGATAAATGGAATTGTTTATATGTGTATTACATTTTACAGCAGGTTTGCCTTGCATGAGGCCACCCAGGTTCGATTCCTCCGCCCCTCACAGAGAGCCCAGCAAGCTACTGAGAGTATCCCGCCCACATGGCAGAGCCTGGCAAGCTACCTGTGGCATATTCAATATGCCAAAAACAGTAACAACAAGTGACACAATGGAGATGTTCCTGTTGTTTCCTTGAGCAAATCAATGAACAATGGAATGACAGGGCTACATTTAAGTCATCAAGTTTGCTTTTTTCCGTCTTCTCCTCCCCACTTCTTCTCCTCTTCTTCCTTCTCCTCTTCCTTCTCTTCCTTCTCCATCTCCTACATCTTCTCCTTCTCCTCTTCCTCCTCCTTCTTATTCTCCTTATTCTTTGTCCAGTGTTATGCCAGAGACAAAGACCACATCCAAAACTGCTCCAAAGGTCATGCAGTGATTGAACTTGGGGCCTATCATGCTCCAGCTCTTTGACCTATCTCTGTGGCCACAACTTGCAAAGGGAAAATAAGTATTGTAACTTTAAAAGTGCATTCCAATTTATTTACTTTTTTTAAAAGTTAAATACATTTCAAAACCAGAGGTATACTTAAATATTTAGGTGATTAAATGCATATTTCTTAAATAATTATACATTATATTCTTAAGAATAAAAATACATTCTCATATAAAAATGTCAGTTGCTTACTTGATTTTCTATAAAAATACAGAGAATTACCTGTGAATTTAACTAAGTCAGAAGTCTTTCCTTGAATGTATAACAAAATGGGCTCATTTAGCTGAAATTGAAAAAAATTGAAAGGAAAAGTATTACAGAAAGCTAAATGGGTAATGTCCCCCACAGCTCGAATTGTTTCCCTCCCCCATTGTCTCCACGTCCTGTTTTTACTCCCTACACCTCATGTCTCATGCTGTGGTGAGTTATGTTCTATAGACCAGTTCTTAGGTTCTATTATATTTGGTCATTTGTTATTTCAACTGTGCTTCTTTAGGTCCCACATATGAGAGAGATCATTCTGTATGCCTCTTTCTCCTAGCTGAATTCACTTAGCATGACACTCCCCAGTTCCATCTATGTACCTATAAGTTTGATGATGGCTTTGTTTTTCCTCATAGCTGAGTAATATTTCATTGTGTATATATACATTTTTTAAAAATCCTGTCACCTGTTCTTGGGAACTTGGGTTGTTCTGAGATGTGGGCTATTGTGAATTATGCTGCAATGAATATAAGATTGCAAATATCTTTTCTGAATAGAATGTTTGGACCATTGAGATAGCTCATCCCACCTTTCCTAAAAAAGACATTTTGAAAACAAAAGCAAATGAAAATGAGTCCTTTCACAGCACACCCTCAAAATCCTTATTACTTTTGTGTTGACTTTAAGTGAACTGACTAAGTTGGCAGTACTCCAGTTTTCCTAGAGAAAAAGATGAACAATGCAAGTCAGTAAAATACCACGGTTCTTATTGGGTTTTATTGAATGATAAATACATGGATATAAATTGCTTCATGTGTTTTGAACTATTTTTCAAATACTAGTAGCAAAAGAAGACATTTGGTTAGAAGCAAAATATCTGTAAAGAAAACAATAAGTATAAACTATAATCTAATTTACCTAGGATGCTTTGTAATAGTAAAAAAAAGCATTTGACAGATTATACACTCTTTCTATTTTTGATTATTATGTATTATAAATTAAGCTTTTTCTACAATTAAGCATTGGATTTGATTCCCTGCTAATGATACCAATTAAAGTAAATGAAGGCTGAAGCTGGTATCCTTTTTAATTGCACAATGCAGACTTACTTTGTATCAATTGCTTTTCTCCCCTGACTTGCTCATTTCTCTGCTGTGAATAAAAATACACATACAATGAAATAAAATAGAGACAAATGCAACCAATATGATTAATTATCCTAAATAGCTAATATGAAGAAAAAATTTAACACCAGACTAGAGTGGCAAAGAATTAATAACTAATTACTTACATATTTTATACATAATTAAACGGTAGAACAGATTAGTAGCATATTATTTAAGATTCATGGAAAGATAGGCTCTCATTAAGGTTAATTTTATTCTTCCTGCTCCTGAGGATCCTTGCTCACATTAATCTTTTCTCTAGAACTTTTGATCTAGCCCTACACTCTACTATTTCTTCTGTTTCTTTTGTTATTTCTTTTTATTTTCTTCAAGATATTGGGATCAAGCTCCAATGTATCAAACATGAAAACATAATTTACCTCCTGAGATATATTAATCCCCACATTTATATTTAAAGTTATTCTAAAATTCTATTTATTTATTTATTTATTTATTTATTTATTTATTTTGCTTTTTGGGTCACACCCGGCGATACACAGGGGTTACTCCTGGCTCATGCACTCAGGAATTACTCCTGGCGGTGCGCGGGGGACCATATGGGATGCTGGGAATCAAACCCGGGTCGGCCGCGTGCAAGGCAAACGCCCTACCCGCTGTGCTATTGCTCCAGCCCCCTATTCATTTATTTTTGTTGTTGTTATTGTTAATAGCAACTAGGGGCCGGAGTAATAGTACAGTGAAAGGCTTCTTTACTTGCAATTGACTCATCCAATTTGAGCCCTGGCACATCGTATGGTTTCCAGAGCTCCACTCGGACTGAACCCTGAACGAAGAACCAGCAGTAAGCCCCAAGTATGTTTTGGTGTGGCCTTGAAAGCCTCTCCTCTAAATTAGATAATATTCATTCATTGTATTTATATGTCTATTTTCAAAAAAAACCATTTTGGGACAAATAGAAAACACCCTTTGCCTTTTATATATTATTTTTATTGATTATTTTTTGATGAATCACCGTGAGATAGTTACAGATTTACAAACTTTCGTGCTTATGTCTCAGCCATACAAAGCAAAGATTGAGCTCCCATCCCTCCACCAGTGCCCATTCTCCCACCACCAATGGTCCCAGTATCCCTCCCACCACCCCACCCCCACCCCCACCTCTGTGGCAGGCGCATTTCCCTTTACTCTCTCTCTCCCTTTGGGTGTTGTGGTTTGCAATACAGGCATTAAGTGGCCATTATGTTTGGTCTTTAGTCTACTTTCAGTATGTATCTCCCATCCTGAGTGGGCCCTCCAAGTATCCTTTACTTAGTAGTCCCTTCTCTATCTGAGCTGCCTTCTCCACCCCCACCCCCCCGCCACCCCCCTTCCCGCCTGGCCCCACTTATAAGGCCAGCTTCTAAGTTGGTTTTTGCCTTTTAAATAGCTGTAAATCTAAATTTTTGTTAACCTATAGTTAAACTTATTTTATGTCTACCCAATCACAAATTTTTATTTTAGGCTTCTACTTTTCAGTCATATCCTTTGCACTCAGAAAAAGAGATAGATAGATAGATAGATAGATAGATAGATAGATAGATAGATAGATAGATAGATAGATAGATAGATAAAGAGAAAGAGACAGAGAGACAGAGAGAGACAGAGAGACAGAGAGAGGGTACAGTGAATTTGGCCCCTACCTTGCATGCATCTGGCCCAAGTTTGATCTCTTGCACCACATACTGTACCTGGAGCCAACCAGGAGTGATCTTTGAGCCCACAGCTATGAGTAAGCACTGAGCATTGCTGGGTGTTGCCCATAAATAAAACAAAATTGAATTTTGTATTACTAACATAAACACTGTTATTTTAAAATATGTTTAAGAAATATTGCCTTGTAACATTTATAAAGTTTTCAGTTGTACACGTGAGTAAAATACTTCAAAGTGAGTAACTTTTGTGTGTACATATTGAGTATTCCATGAATACTTATTATTTTTAATATTAAAAAGGAAATATTCATCATAGAAGCTTTAACAGCAGTATCCTAATACCTCTTGAAAGGTCCTAAAAATGTGTAGCTTTGATTTATTACATGTATAAATTCTCATCTAAACACATCAGTTTGCCTATAACTAAAATAGCACATGTAAGATCATCAATGAATTATCCAAAATTCATAAGTATCCAAAATTAAGTATATCTATTGGAATTTTGACGTAATGATACTCAGAAGGAAATAAATCTTCCTGAAATTATTTTCTAAACTAAAGAAAGGATATCAAATTAGGTTGATTAACGACAAAGGATGCAGTCTGTATAAATACTAGAAATTAAAATGAGTCTCTGTGAATCAGTGATTTCTTAATCAATTCATATTGAATACTGGACTATTTTACTATACTTTTAATTAGTGGTATTAAATCACTATTTTGGTACAAAGTAAAAAACTAAAGCAATAAAATGCATTTTTTCAATAGAGATAACATTTCTTATAGAAATACATACAATTGAGTAATTTTTACATGTGTTTAGTTAGATACGTATTACTTAAAAATGCTGTAGAACTGTAGCACTGTCCTCCCATTGCTCATTGATTTGCTTGAGCGGGTACCAGTAAGGTCTCCATTGTGAGACTTGTTGTTACTGTTTTTGGCATATTGACTACAGCACAGGTAGCTAGATAGTAGAAACTACTATACATATTTTTGTGTTTAGATACATCCCATTGATTTTAATATAAAATAAATATAAAGTTAATTGTTGAAGGGGAAAAGTAGATTATTCATATTTTAAGTAAATATTATTATCAAATATAGAAATCAAAAAAATTCAAAGAAAAATATTTTCTTAGAATTATATATATCATATTAAAGTAGAAAACATAAACAAAAACAAACAAAAATGCAGGGTCAGAGAATAAGCTTAAATATATGAAATAAGAATTTAAGAAAGTTGAATCTTAGTGTTCATTCTGGATGCATGGATAAAAACGAATAACATATTACAATTGCTTTAAGACCTTAATTATGATAAAGACTTTACACATATTTAAGCAATCTTTAAACGTGGATGAAATGGGGTTTATCAAAAGCACAGAATATGGAAGATTTTATCAAAAGTCATCCTAATTAAAGGAAATACTAAATAATGTTTTTTTCAGAAAGAGTCAATTAACTCAAAATACATTTCTCTGAAATGAAAAGAAATTGTGAGAATAAAAATGCTAACTCATATGCTTAGATATAAATAAAATATAGATTATGTGCAATAGTTATATATAATGTGAAAGATGAAAAATATTGATTGTTACATGAGCTTATATAGCACCAAAGACAGTTCCTGGGCATGATTGCCAGGCTACTGGAAACACAGGGAGATGATAGAAGGTCGCCCCTTCCCACCTTCCTGCACACCTGATGATGTCAGTCACAAGTCCAGCATACCTGGGTTTTTCAGCAGATTCACTCATGGATAAGGCTCATCTAACTCTGTGGAGTCTCCATGCTCACAAAGAGTTGGGAATGGATGACCTCCCCCCATCTCCCTGTGTTTCAGGTATTCTGGCAGTCACTCATGTCCAGGAACTGCACTTGGTGCATATAGAATTCCTTGATACCCATGATCCAGAAACTCACAAATAAATCTCTCAGAAGCAACACAGAACAATATGCCATAAAGATGCCTCTGGAACCCAAAGTCACCATCTGGTCAAAAGCAAATTAAATTAACTTCAGCTATGTAACAGTATTTAAAATTTTAGAATTCCTGGAGTGACATGTAATATTCTACACTACTCCACACACTGATGTACCAAGAATAGAATCAAGAATAGTATACTACATTTGATGGGATGTAAAGTAGAAGGCAACCCATCTCGAGGAGAAAAAGATATATATATATATGTATGTATATATATATATGCATACAAATTTCAAACTTTAACAATATGTTAGCAATCTCTTATCAAGGGCTTCATGACTCCTGGGTGAAATACAGCAATCATCACACATTTTTTCCCTAAGGAAATTTTTGGGGTCATTTTTAGTTCATTATTCACAATAGGCAATACAAAACAAATTATTTAGATCCTGCTTTGGCGGCAGGCTTTGGGGGTTTGGGTGGAAACATTTGAAATCTGGTGGTGGGTAGGTATAATGGTGGTGGGATTAGTATTGGAATATTAAATATAATAAATTATTATTATATTTATAAAATAAAAATAAAATAAATTTTAAATAAATAAAAGACTGTTACACAAAATAAGATGCAAGTTAGAACAGTGTGGATGTACAGTACTTAGAACAAATTTATTGATAACAGAGACAGAAAGATATCTCAATGCACTGAATACTTACTGCGCCTGACTCAGGCCTGGATTTGATTTTTGACACTAAACCATCCTCCTGGGCTGGAGCAATAGCACAGCGGTAGGGCATTCGCCTTTAATGCAGCCAACCTGTGCTCAATTCCTCCGCCTCTTTCAGAGAGCCCGGCAAGCTACCAAGAGTGTCGAGCCGGTACCATGGCAGAGCCTGGCAAGCTAGCCATGGCATATTCGATATGCCAAAAACAGTAACAATAAATCTCACAATGAGAAACATTATTGGTGCCCGCTTGAACAAATCAATGAGCAACTGGATGACAGTGACAGTGACACCATCCTCTCAGCACTGCTGAGAGCATCCCCCAAGCTCATAGTGGGAGTAGTCCCAAGTCAACACCTGGTGTAGCTCCCCCAGAACAATATAAATAATAAATAAATGCTTTTAACTCTCTATTGTTGTAAGTACAAAGTCACAAATTTAAGTATATGTTAGTAATCCCATTGCATATAAATAAAAACAGATGATGAAAAGGAATAATAATCATAGGCAATTATTTATGTTAAATTGCTTAAATAACAAGAAGCTACAAAACTGATAAGACAAAAAGTGACACCATGGGGCTGGAGCGATAGCACAGCGGGTAGGGCATTTGCCTTGCATGCGGCTGACCCGGGTTCGAATCCCAGCATCCCATATGGTCCCCTGAACAACGCCAGGAGTAATTCCTGAGTGTAGAACCAGGAGTAACCCCTGTGCATCGCCGGGTGTGACCCAAAAAGCAAAAAAAAAAAAAAAAAGTGACACCAAAGAATCTTGGCTTAATAGTTCTTTGTTAGGGATATTAAACTTTTAAATTCGTGCAAAGAGCCCAAATTTGTAATTTCAAAGAAAATGCTATATGGTGTCTGTTCTATTCTAAGTAATTAGGAGCAACATAAAATGGGTAGAAAGTTAGAAAGAAAAACTTATTTTAAAAACATTTTAAAGGGGTCTGAGCAACAGTGCAGCAGTCAGGGCTTTTGCCTTTTACGTGGCCCATTGGAGTTCAATCCAGGTCACCCCATGTGGTCCCCTGAGCTCCACCAGAGTAATTCCTGAGTGCAGAATCAGAAGTAATCCATGAACATTGAAGGTGAAGGTGTGACCCTCGTTAAAAGTATTAAAGAGCAAACGATGCAGCTGTTAGAAAAGATGAAGTCATGAAATTTGCATATAAGTGGATCAACATGGAAAGTACCATGTTGAGTGAAATGAGTCAGAAAGAAAGAGACAGAAAAATTGCACTCATATGTGGAATATAAAGTAGCAGAATGGGACACTTACACCCAAGAGTAGTAGAGATAAGAACCAGGAGGTCTGCCCTATAGCTTGGAAACTGGCCTCACATGCTGGGGGAAAAGGCAGCAGAGATAGAGAAGGGAACACCTAGTAGAGAATGTTGGGAGGACCCACTTGGGTTGAAAGCTGCGTACCAAAAGTAGACTATTGACCGAACATGATAGCCACTCAATACCTCTATTGCAAACTACAGCACCCAACAGGAGAGAGAACAAAAGGCAATGCCCTGCAACAGAGGCAGGGTGGAGTGGTGGGGGTTGGGATGGGGTGGTAGGAGGATTCTGGGAACATTGGTGGAAGAGAATGGGCACTGGTAGAGGGATGTAAACCAAATGCAAATATGAAAGTTCATAAGTTTTTAACTGTACCTCACGGTGATTCACTAATAAAAATTATTTTTAAAAAAGTATTTTTTAAAGAGAAAAAATTGACTTGCTCTTCAAGTCATGTTCTCCCTTGAACATATAACCTTCTGTCTGTTTTATGTCTCTTTGCTCTTCCACTATGGAGAAGTTGTTCTATATTGAACACGTACTTACTTTCTTCCATTCCATTCACATCTAAGTATGTTTCAATAAAACATCTTCCTTAAAGAATTGAAAAGAAAGAAAAACATAATATAAAATGCCAAAGAAAAATTTAGACTCGGTGGAATTCAAAATGAATGGCAGAGTTTCAAATCCTCCTTCACACCCTGAAGACAATTTCCTATATGGCAAATGTAAATGTTGGTTTTGATAGTTTGTTGAATGAAAGCAAGAGAAACAAAGCTCCATATGTGTCCGACTTGTATAATCTACTCTGGGATTCTTTTCACAAAAATTATACCTTCAAAGGTAGACATTTACAATGAGGAGGATATATAGGTAAATAAATACTTTACTCCATGATATTGTTATAACATTTAATCTTTATGAGCATGGAAAATGATGGTTCTTGGGCAAATTTCAATCCAGATTTGTCTCAACTGAGAGAACTTAATAACATCAAGTGAATAATTTACTTTAAATTGTTCCAGACCTGGCAGTGTTCCCAGGCATTTAAGAGAAACTTATGCAAATCTTCCCATCCCTGGTTGAGAGAACATTATTCAAGATCTCAAATAATTCACATAGACAGATTTTTAAGGTTAGACAGAAACAATTCAAAGACAGTCAATTATATAAGGTAACAAGATCCCAAAGTGATTTATCAAAAATAACATATTCAAAACGACATGCAAAAGTAAATTTACAGTGATTTGGTTCAAATACAAAGTGTAGACAATTCTGATGTGCAATAATAGAAATTATAAATGCAGTATAACATCAAAATGAAATGGATCCACAAAAAAGGCAGATTACAGACAATATGGCATGAGTCCATTTATTAAAATCACTATATACACACATATATATGCATAAATATATATTTTATTCTGAAATAGATGTTTGTTGAAATATTTTGATGAAACTCATGTGAATTTTTTAAGTGGGATCAAAAAATCAATAACACAAGATAATTGTAACTGAGCATGGAATCTGTGAAGTTCTCTCACACTGCCTGACAGTAATGAGTAATATGAATGTCTATTGCATTATTCATTACAATATTATATATTTTTAAATGTGAAAGAGAAACCCATGAATGAATAATTCTATGAAATTCACATGGTATCTGTAATTTTTGAATATCAATTGTGTTGACAGAGACAAAAGTTGAAAGTAATTTATGATTTTGCTACATATTTTATCTTTATTTATTGTTTATTTTAACCATATCCAGCAATACTTACAACTTAGGCTTGGATGAGAATTGTTACCAACATGCATTTTTTCCAGTAGCACACTGTATCTAAGCCATATTAAAATACAAACCAAATAAGTGGAAATGGAGACCACCCCTTTCTTCCTCCAGCTCTGAGTCTTTTCGTACTCAATGGCAGTGACCTGTGATTCTTGAACTATGGACAAGGAAACAGAACAACATATGATCACTCCTGACATGATACCACAGTTTCATGAAAGCAGATCTTTTGATCATGTCTAATTACTGCTGAAATCCTCTGTCACCTACCCTTGAGAAGATTAATACCAGGACTGCTTTTCCATTTCTCTAATTCAAAACAAGGTACTGAGAATTGTGAACTGGCTTGCATATGAAATCCTACTGTATCTCCTGTGAATTGTTGCTAGCAAATACATCTTTTCCTTTCACTCTGAAAACATGTGTTTGGTGAATGACATATCATACACGATGCTAGAGGTTCAGCATCAATGTTTCAATCATATATCAGTGTCCTGTTTAGCACTGTAGCACTGTAGCACTGTCTTCCCATGGTTCATTGGTTTGCTTGAGCGGGCATCTGTAACGTCTCCATTGTGAGACTTGCTGTTACTGTTTTTGGCGTATCGAATACGCCATGGGGAGCATGGCAGCCAGGCTCTGCCATGCAGGCAAGATACTCTTGGTAGCTTGCCAGGCTCTCTGAGAGGGATGGAAGAATCGAACCTGGGTTGGCCGTGTGTAAGGCAAAAGTCCTACCTGCTGTGCTATTGTTCCATCAATGTCCTATTTAAAAATATTAAATCAAATTTACATTCTATCTGTTACAAATTAAAATTTATTGTTATAGTAGAACAAGAAAGTCATTTAAGAGAGATGACAGTTTTTGATTTGTCCTTTGGGCCACACCTGACAGTGCTTAGAGCTTTCTCCTGGTTTTGCCCACAGGGATCAATTCTGGTGGGTCTCTAAGGATCAGCTAACTCTTGCACCTTGCAAGCCAAATGCATTTCCCACTGTGCTATATACCCAATCTGAACACTGATATTCATCTCTGTTATACATAGCTCCATATTGGTAAAACAATATCTAAGACAAAACTGTATAGCATAAAAGGTTGCAAATATTATTGCACATATAATTTTTGTATGAAATCCGAGCCTCAAGCATAAAGGAAACTGCAGAGGAACCCAGGTGTGTGGGACCTGGGGCTGAAATCTCAAAGTCTGCTTGGATGGGGACTGGGCCTCCTCTGCCCAGATCCCCCTTTTTCTAGTAGGCCACACCCAGGGACTGCCTCCGGTGCCGTGTAATTCCACCAACAACCAACATTCTGGAGACTATAAAACCAAGCTACCGGAAGCAACATCTTATAGTCTAGTTCTCCCTCTCAGAGAACCTGGCAAGATATCAAGTTTCCTGCCCTCATGGGAGAGCTTGACAAACTCCTCATGGTGTATTCATATGCCAAAATCAGTAACAATGATGTGTCCCATTCCCCTTACCCTGAAAGAGCCTCCAATGTGGCACATTAGAAAGGACAAGAGAGGCTTCTAAAATCTCAGGGCTAGGATGAATGGAGACATTACTGAGACAGTTCGAGAAATTTGACTATCAATGGGATGATGATGATGATGAAATCCTAAATTTAAATAATTGTATGAGATTTTCTAATGTTTTAACTAAAATTATGCTGTAGAATATTGCAGATGAAGAGAAAATACATTGTTGGTTTTTTTTATCTTTACGAAAAAAAATGAAAGATTCCATGATTTGCAAAGTCATGAATAGTTGAGTTTAATTAAAATATACAAAGATCCCTAAACTATTATTGATTTTATGCTTGCCATTCAAACTATCCTATAATTTACTAAAGGACAATACTGACCCCAAACAATATTTTAGTAGGAAGGGTCAATTCAACTTTCTTGCCTAACCAACTTTTATCATTTCTAATCTTGATTCCCAAGCTTTTTTGAAAATCACATTCCACTTTTTAGGAGTAAAAATGGTTTTATTTCAAAAAATGTGAGCAAGTGAGAAGAGAGACTTATGTATTTAAAAGAGTATGGGTTTATCCAAAGAGAGAAATCCAAGAGAGTGCATGTCACAGGTTGAGGTGAATGCAAATCTCAAACATGAATGGTGCACTCCACTTATCTTTACAAAGTTGATTTTGTAGTACAGCTTTTCCAAAATTGCTGCTACCTGGGAATTTCCAGATAGGTAAGTGTCTGTTGCTAAGGCATTATTGAGGGAAGTTATCTTAGATTTATGGTCTTATTTTATATTTTTATCAATTTAAAGTTTCTCTTGGAGTTTGTCCTTTTCTGAAATAGCACACCCTTCTCTGTATATACTTCAATTTATGATTCTGAGTCATGCCAAGTATGCGCATCTTGTCAAAAAGGGATGTTATATTCATGTCTTTGGGCATCATAGGAGCTGCTGAATTATTTTGTGACATTTTTGTTTTATTCCTTCCCAAAAACCTTATCACCAGGACTATTCTTCTTTCTCTCTATTCCTATAACATACTATCCCTTTAGATTTTATCCCCTTATATTTTTAAGGGTTACATAGTAGAGCTCTTATTGCTAATTTCTGCTGGCAAATGGGTATATAGTTATCTATGTAGGGAGTAAAATCTCATGCTGACTTAGTGTTAAAAGAGCCCAGGCATGGTTTTTGACACATTGGCAAACGAGAAAGTGTCACGGATTCTTGACCGTCAATGGAGGTCAGAACTCCGGATTCTTTCTCTCACTTGGGTGAAACGTGATAATCCAAGCATTCCTCTTTGGGATACGTGAATAGCGTTCTCATCCTGTTTGTGTAGGACCCAGGTCTCTAAGGAGTACGTTAGTGCAGGAAGAACAATGGACTCAAAAAGATGTGCCTGGAGCCTAGGTCATAATAATTTATAAACTAAATTTATAATAATAAAACTTCTCAGAAAGAATATGAGAAAATTACTAGGTACCTGGTTATACCAGTCTTTATAAAGAAAACAGGAAAATTAAATTTTATGAAAAGAAGATAAACATTTTTTAATTTACTGTTTGTTACAATAATGTGTTAATTGTCACTAATAGAAATTTTAAAAATAAATAAATAAGAAGAGAATTCTTGAAACTAACATAGTCCATAGAGATTCCAATCTTGAGATTCAATGAGCACAGAACTAAACAATAAAATGACTAAGAACCCAAATGTATTATGAAGAAAGGTTTAAATAGATATCTAACTTAAATAGATTTAAATAGATTTCTAATAAATATAGAAAAAAATGTTAAATTTTTAGTTATTTAAAAACACAAATTCACAATAAATTTGCTACCCATATATCAAAATAAGTATTTAATGCAATAAATCTGTAGATAATAAAGGATATTGCAAAGAAATGGAAAAATCAGCATTTTACGTTGCATGTGATAATACTAATAGTAGGGTTAGTTTATAGTTAATAATATTTTAGTGTTGATAAAATTATATTATCTAATATGCATATTTTAAATATATTCAAAATATCAAGAATGCATTTTTGCATGGTAGCAACATTATTCATAATATACCCCTAACAGAAATAATCCAGATATCTTTTCAGTCTTGATACATATGTAGGGTTATTGGATTATGTAGAATTTCAATACTTATAAGTGAAATAATGAAGTGGTGGGAAAATTGAATTGTTATTAAATTGAACTTTAAATAGTGGATATAATGGAACTAATATATAGAAATTAATTTATAAAAATACACAACTTAAACAGTTAATATAATCCCATGTTACTTCATAGGAATGTTCTTTAAAAAATTAAATAAAATCCACCTGTTACTGGCAGATGTGATTGTGTTTTGCTTGCCTTGGTCCTTGTTTCCTTAGAGAGAAGAATTCAATCCATCAGACACCCAAGGTAGGATATGATAGATTTATTTTGAAAAATAAAATAAAAAGAAAGTAAAATAGAATACTCAGGAGATGTTTAGTGCAAACTGGTATTCTCATGTTTTTTCCCCTTTGTTCCCAGTGTCTAGCATTTCCATTTCTTTTTCCTCTGCTGCTTGTCCTGGGTGGAAGTCTTGACTCTCCTTGTTCTTATATCCTTAGATTGAGGGACACAGAGACACATAGCACCATCCTGCCTCCAGAAAGCACTGTGTGAGAAACTTGTTTTTTGTCATTCTTGACATTGAGATTCCACATTACAGAGTGCTTTGGACGTAGGCAGTTTTTCCTCTCTGAATCAGCATTCTGGAGGCCCAAGGTGATTCACTCTGATTTCATAAATGTCCCCTTTACCCATGGCTCTTTAATAACCCAAACTAGCACAAATATGTTGCAAAAATCGAAAACTATGAATGAGTCTCTAAGATGCTTCTCATAAAGAAGTTAATAATAATGGATGTATATTATATAGTCCATATCAAATAAATATAGAAATGCAAATTCAAATAAACAATATTGTTGGAATATTCCCCCTTTTCCAGCTGCCTTCTGGAGTTCTGTCACAGAAACCTTTTGTCACAGAAACCTAGCTGATCTTTGACCCGCAGATCTCAGGTGCTAGCCAGGTTTGACTTGACAGTGTAGATTCCAGGCTCTGGCCCAGCCTAGTCTTTGGGATGTAAATTTCAGGTGCTGTCTAGTTTGTAATTGACATGTAGATTTCTTGCTGCAGCCCAGCCCCGTCTTTGGGATGTAAATCGGAGTGCTTTCAGCCCAATGAAGGCTTCAGTTTTGGTTTTGTATCTTCTTTCTGGGGGCCTAGACTAACGGCCTGCAGATACTAGAGAATTATGTTGCCTCAATGTTCTTCCTGTAAGATCTTTTGGTGCCTTTGGTGACGTCAATGTATTGCGCCCTTTGGAAGGGCCATGATCAATAAAAGGGGTTCGGAGAGAAGGTGAGGGGGGCGGAAAGTGTATAGGAGGGAGAGTGTGTAAAGGGAAGATTGGAATAAACTGCAAGTGAGACCAACCATCATGGCTCCGTTCCTTCCTTCGCCTGCCACATCTTCGCCATCAATCTCCCCGGGGTGGGGGAAGCGGCCAGAGGCTACTGAACTCGGGTGGCGGGTGGCGGGAGAGACAGCTGCTGCCCTAGGCCCTGTGCCTGGCTCGGTGCGGTGAGGCATCCCTTCCCTCGCCCGCACCCTTTCTTTTTATTTTTATACACAATATGATTACTTAGAGATGAGAAGAGATATAGGACATAGATATATAAACAGATATAGAGAAATACTTTGATGCAAATTTTAGTACAAGTGGAGTATATGAAAGTCACACCTTCTTAAAATTATAGCACTGTAGCACTGTCCCACTGTAGCACTGTCATCCTGTTGTTCATCAATTTGCTTGAGTGGGCACCAGTAACATCTCCATTGTGAGACTTGTTATTGTTTTGGCATATCAAATATAGTTTATTCATTACATCACTTTATATATGTAAAAGAATGAATTTCATAGTGTGTTAATTATTTTTAAACATAGACTTTAAAATATATCAAATAATATAATATAAGAAGGGAAATGTTTAAAAATACTTGAGAGATCTACATATGAAGAATCTAAAGTTGGTTAAGAAACTTAAAGAGGCCATATTAATAAATAGTGTCATACTTGTGTTCTCATGGTTGTATTAAAACCAACATTTTAAAAAATATTTCCAATTTTAAAAATAAATTAAACTATTTAAAAATTGTGGTTTACAAAGTTTTTCATAACATAGTCAGTGCAGGTGTTCAACATTCCAACACCAATCCCACGCCCAATGTGACCTTCCTTCCACCAATGTTCCCATTTTCCCACCCAGTCCTGAAGTCGGCTCCAAAGCAGGTAAAAAATAATTCACTTTATATTACTTGTTAGAAATAGTTCTCATGATGGTGTTCGTAAAGTCATTGTCTGAGGATTTACTAAGCTGTTAGGAACTAGTCGAGCCTTGATGCTACTATTTTGTTCTTTAATTTAGTGGAATTTCATGCAATGTTCTAGCTAATTTTCTGTGTGATTACTGGGCAGTCAGTACTGTGAAATCTGAAGAGATCACTCCAGGAGCTGTGGTACTAGGATGATTTCAGCAGCATGGTTTCTGTTAGGTCTTTTGTATGACAGCAAATTCTGGACCTTTCAACAGGTGAGTCTCAGACAGCCCATTCCCCACAGGATCCCAAGATGTGGCCCTGGAGACTCAAGAAAGACTTTACCTTATTGAAGAAAAGTCTCTCTGACATCTCTCTGACATGGGCCAATCCATTGTTAAAATTTTCAAAATTTTAACAAATTGAATCACAAATGTATAAAATCTATATCACATTAAAAAAGTTTTTTAAAAGATAAGATTAATTTATTACAAGTTATATGAGAAGACATAAGGCATAAACCAGTAAGGAGAAGACATGTTAAAATTTAAGAAATCTGTAAGACTCAGGTACTTACCTTTGTAAGTATAATATTATTTAAGAGTTTTATGGTGTAAATAGATATATACATCTCCATAATCTAATATATACATTTTACCATAAATCACAGTATATTAATAAACTTACTTGAAAAAAATTCTATCATATTGATGCTTCAAATTGAATTTCAGTGAAAGATCCACAATAACAAGGTGAAAAAATATATAATTTCCAAATATAGAGAAATATAAACTAGGCCTTTGTAAGAGATTAATGTTTTCAAATATTTTTCACACATATACAAAAATAATAGCTTCAAATAGTTAAACAAAAGTCAAATTTCCTAATTTCCATACAGATAATGGCACAAAAATTAAGTGACATTGGACAAGAGAAATTTTTTTAACTTAATACAGAAAGATTGATTTATAAATTCATCCTCAAAAGTAATTTTACAAAATGTTTTATTGTACAATGGCATATGTATCAGCCATAAAACAGATAAAGTGTTTTTCTATTTATCTATATTTCTATCTAGTATAATATTTTAATATTAATCATCATCATCCCATTGATAGTCAAATTTTTCGAACGGTCTCAGTAACGTCTCATTCGTCAAAGCCCTGAGATTTTAGAAGCCTCTCTCTACTTGTCCTTCCAACAATGCCATCCTGGAGGCTCTTTCAGGGTCAAGGGAATGAGACCCAACTTGTTACTGGTTTTGGGGACATTGTGAGGCTCTCCCATGTGGGCAGGAAATCTCCCAGTAGTTTGCCAGGTTCTCCGAGAGGGAGAACTAGGCTATACAGCTTCTGGGAGCTTATTTTTAAGTCTCTGGATGCTGGCCTTAGACAGGATTACACAACACCGGGGCAATCACTGGGTGTGACCGCCTAGCTACTTTGAAATGGGAAATCTGGGCGGAGGAGGCCCCATCCCTATCCAAGCAGACTTGGACGTCTCAGCCCCAGGCCCCACACATCTGGGTTCCTCTACGGGTTCCTTCATGCATGAGGCTTGTCTGAATGTGTGGAGAGGGGCCTTGAGCATGGCTCCAGAGGTCTTTGGTCGCTGAGAGCTCTGCTTGGGGTTGGGAGGGAAGCTGGAGCCCATACCCTCCGAGGAGGCCCCAGGGAAGACAGCCAGGCGCTTGGGCAAGAGACTCTCTTGGAAAGCGTCATGGTTCCGTTGGTGTCTGGTGAGCTCTCGCTGGCCCTTGAAAATCGGGGGGAGAGGGTGTATTTTAATATCAAATATAATATGCAATATCCTAAGATGCTCAAGCTGGCACCAGTAGCATCTCCATTGTGAGACTTGTTGTTACTGTTTTTTGGCATATCGAGTACACCACGGGTAGCTTGCCAGGCTCTGCAGTGCAGGCACGACTCTCGGTAGCTTCCGGGGCTCTCCAAGATGGACAGAGGAATTGAACCTGGGTCACCCGCATGTAAGGGAAATGCCCTACCCACTGTGCTATTGAGCAAATCAATGAACAACGGGATGACAGTGCTACCGTGGTATCCTAAGATGCTAATAATTTTTATTTAGTTATAACTGGCTTATAACATTGTCTAAGCTTTAGGTATAATTTTATATTTCTACACACACACATATATATATTATGACCAGTACTAAAGTACAATTTCCTCTAAATACAGTACATTTATTATTAAATTGACTGACCTCTCTGCCCTTTTTCTTCTGGTGACCACTGCTCTGTGTTCATAATTTAAAAGTTTGTTTGCTTTACTTTATATGTTCTTTATCTTTGTTTCCTTATATTTCATGTACAATTGAAATTGTATCACATAATTTTCTAAATACAACTATTGAGAACTTAGAACGATAAATAGCTACTACTTCAAACTTCCACAAAAATGACACAAAATATCAGTGTCACACAAATTTAATTCTAAGTTTACTATGAAAGCATAAAATTATGTTCCAGCCTGACTAAGGAAGTAAACTTCACAGAAGTGCATTAAATGAGCGTGGGAGGTAAAATTTACTTTCAAATTTAACATTGAACGTACTAAAAGTGTGGTCTCGCAGAGGCTTAAAATAAGTGCATTTAGGACAAAGTATAATAAAACTCATCATCATCATCATCATCATCATCATCATCATCATCATCATCATCATCATCATCCCATTGATTGTTGAATTTCTCAAGCAGTCTCAGTAATGTATCCATTTGTCCTAGCCTTGAGATCTTAGAAGCCTGTCTTTACACGTCCTTTCCAATGGTTCCGCATTGGAGGCTATTTCAGGGTTGCAAATGCCATGAGGGGTTTATGAGGCTAAAAGATATTGCAAGGCTGCTTTGCGGCTGTGCGCTTCGGGGAGCTTGGTGTTATAGTCTCTGGATGTTGCCCGTTGGTGGGATTACACAGCACTGGGGGTTGTCCCTGGTTGTGACCACCTAGCTACTGGAAAATGGCGAATCTGGGCAGAAGAGGTTCAGTCCCAGTCCAAGCAGGCTTGGAGATCTCAGCCCTGAGTCCCACACACTTGGGTTCTTCTGTCGGTTCCTTCGTGCGTGAGGCTCATCCGAATGTGTGGAGAGGGGCCTTGAGCATGGCTGTGGCTAGGCTCTGGAGGTCTTCAGCCGCTGGAGCTCTGTTTGGGGTGGGGAGGGAAACTGAGGCCCACCCCCTCTGAGGGGCCTCAGGGAAGACAGTCAGGGGTGGGGGCAAGAGACTCTCTTGCTCCCGTAAGAGAAAATAAAAAATAAAACATCAAAAATATATATTAACTAAAGGAATGAAACTTATTTAAGATGAATAAGTATTATACAAGGAAAGAGTCTGGAGCCCAGAGAAACAGTACAGGGATTAAGACACTTACCTGGTTGAGAGATTAATGAATTTACTTTGCATTGAGTTCACCTCTGTTCAATCTGAAGGTACTTGAACACTTGTAGGATTTCTATGAGCAGCAGTCAGCACTGTAAAATTCTGGGTTTTAGACTCACAGACAAAAAAAAAGGGATCAGAAAACTAGTACAATGGATTATGCTCTTGTTTTGCATACAAATAGGACTCAGGACTAAAATTCCATTCCCAGTGCCTCATATTGTCCCCTGAACCCTGTCAGAAGTGATCTTTGAGCTCAGAGCAGGAAGAAGCCCTAAACACAGTTGAGTGTGACCCAACAACAGAAAAAAAAAAAAAACATTAGGAGCTTAAATACATTTTGTATTATTGTTTATGCATAAGTACTGTAGATGTCAATTGTCTGCCAGCTTAAAAAGTAACCTTTACAACTGAGAATGACTAGAGTTGATTCATTACTGACATACACAAATGTTTTGGATACAATTTTAAAAGAAAAACAGTATCTTCTGTAAAGGAAAATGAACATTTTAAATTGTAGAAAAAAAAGACAGGAAATCAGGATATTTATAGTTCTAAGATCAACTATGTTAAATATATGTGGTCACAGATTTATAGTTGCAGAAATTCTGTAGTATAGTTTCTTGTGAATTATGTAATTGCCATATTTTTGGAATTTGCTTTCTATACTTAATTTCAATTTTTTTCTATCACTAGAACTTCTTTAGGCATCCTGCTAGAAGATATATTCTGGGCTTTTTAAATGACATCATTTATATCTGAATGCAAAACAAAACTGATTAAATTCTTGATTTGGCTGATTTTGTGTGTGTGTGTGTGTGTGTGTGTGTGTTTGTGTTACTAAATAACTCTCAGTATTCCTGGCTCTATTCTCAGAAGTGTAACATGTCAGTGCTTGGGGGACCATCTAGGTGCTGGGCATCAAACATGCTTGCTCCATGCAAGGCAAAACCTTAACCCCTGTACTCTCTTGCTAGATCCTAAGTAAACTCTTCTATTTTAAAATTGGTGAGATGTTCTTTTTAAAGGAATAGATGTGACTCAACCCTGGCGGTCAAAAATCTCTAGAAGTCAACCACTGCTATGCTCAGGGCCCCTCTCCACATGCTAGGGACGAGACTCACCTACGAGTCAACCTTTTTCTGGACACACGACACTTCATAGGACACACCCTACCCATATTTCAAGAGTACCACACCACACTTAATGGAATTCAAGGTTAGAGGCAAACAACCTTATTGGGAAATATTATGTTATTTCAATTTTGCTTTGGGGTAGGGACTCAGATTCAGAATGGACACACCCGAAATATGGTGGTGGGAAGGTGTTAAAGTGGTGGGATTGGTGTTGAATATTAAAGGTAATCAAATACTGTGAACTAATTTATAAAATAAAAAATAGAAAAGGAAATTATATGGAATTAAACTAATTCCCATATTAATATGTGACTCTCATCCATGGAAATTAATAAGACTTAGTATAAATTAGTCGTCTTAAGAATGAGTATTGGATGGATCAGAATAATGATACAGCAAGTAGGCCATTTGCCTTGCACATGGATAACTCAGGTTTGATCCCTGGGAACAATATGGTTCCCTAACCCACTAGGAGTTATCACTAAGTGCAGATCCATAAGTAAATCCTGAGCAATGCCAAGTGTGCCCTTAACCCCTACAAAGAAAAGATTGTCAGAGTAATGCTTATTGACATAGCTTAAATAATTGTCTTAAATGCCTCAATTTGTAATTTTAGGCCTGACTGATTATTAGAAAAACAATTTTCTTTCATATAAGATAAGAAAAATTGAGTCATATACCTCAACTAGTAGAAGGTTTATTAGTGTCCCTTGCAGCAGAATTTCATCCTCAACTATTTGAATTAATCTAGTAACTAGACATAAACACTAAGTACTGCCATTAAGTCTTCCTACATGAGTGATTTTCAATGATTATTTTTAATTTCTTCGGCAAATGTTTTCTGAAACCTATGACTTTTGAAAACCCGATTTCAAAAATAAAAAAGAAACAGAAAAATTCAATATTTTTTAAAGAGGATGATAAAGACTTTTAGTGCAATGTAAGGTACCAATAATATGAAATAAGTGTTTTAAAATAAATTCACACTTTCGTTTTTAAGGTCATTATGTCTGAAGACTGGTAATTTAATGTAATCCACTAACAGCATAATGAGATTTTAGGTTTGATAGAATAAGAAAATTCATTTCCACCATATGTGAAAACACAGGGCTTTCTTCTTTGAAAAATTATTCTCATCTCAGAGCAGAGAGATGGCACAATGGGAAAGGTGCTTGCCTTGCATACAGCCAACCCAGCTTCAATCCTCAAACCACGTTCAATCCTCAGTCCCCTGAGCACATCCAGGAATAAATCTTGAAGTCTGAGACAGAATTAAACTCTGAGCACATGAAGATGTGTCCAGACCGAAAATAATAATATCATCATCATAAAACTTTACATAAACTTAGTTCAGTGTTAGATATGTATTATATGAAGTACCACATTTCAAAAAGTTATTCATGATGGAGCTACAGGCATAAAGTGTCTTAATATTAATCCCTTCATCAGTGTCTGTGGGAGAGTGAGACCCTGGGAAAAGGAGAACTTAGCCATTTGCCCAGACAGGGAGTGCCCACCAAGATATTGTAAGCAGTTAAACTGTTTCTGATATTCTGAAACAGACATCCTGTACCAAGGGCGAAACTCACAAAGGTGACAGGCATATCATGTTCCAGCCTGCTGATCCTCCTTACGCAAATGCCCTGCAAATGCCCAGAGTGATCCACCCTGGCCCCCTTGAATGCAAGCCTTGCACTTCAGCCTATATATTTCGTATACTCGCCTTCAATAAACGAGACCTTGACAACAGTTCCTTGCTTAGTCTCCCTCTTCTTTCTGGCCCTTGCTATTTCAGGTAGCGCCTCTTCAGACCCTGAATAACTTTGTCCCGAGGGACGGGACAAGTGTCTACTTTGTCCACCAAAGTCCCCAGTTTTTTAAAACTCCTCATCCTGCCTCTATAGCAGGCACCTTTATCTATTTATTTATTTTCAAGATTGTGGATTACAATATTGTTATTGATAAGGTTTCATGTATAATCCTTTACCCCCTTCCATGCCCTCTCTCTCATGTATCACATTTTAAATTAACAACTTGAAGTAATAATTCTAATTTATGAAATCTGATGTCTAATCAAAGAAAATCTTGTATAGAATTTTTATGAAATAAAGCATCCCAGGATATTAATGGCAAGTAATAGCAAATGAATAGTTTTCTATTTACAGGTAGGTAATATGTCATGAACATCAATTTGATAAATTCAAAAACGACCTCCCAACTGTTGTTCTTTTTTGCTCCTTTGTAAATTTTAACGCATGATTCTCTGACATAGACTAAAATATGAAAATATGAAGAAGTTGAGTCACAAATATTATAGTTTTGAAGATGGACCCTTGGGAAGTAATTAGGCCATGAGGGTGAAGCTCTTATTATGCAATAATGTGGAAACTGTCATTTTATTAGGGTGCATAGATTAAGAAAAGAATATTTTCATTTTGCATGATAGAAATAGTACAGCAGGTAAGTTGCTTATTTTGGATGCAGTTAGCCCAGGTTTGATCACCGTAATTACATATGGTCCCCAGAAGCCTACCAGGAATGATCCCTGATTACAGATAGAACCGAGCCAGGAGTGAACTGAGCACCACTTGATATGGTCCACCAAACTATATATCTATTGTTTATTTGTGTAAATATATGTATATATATACAATAACACATAATTATATATGCACATTTTGCAAAACAATAGAAACTATGCAAGATTTTGAAACTTTCCTTGGTAAATACTTATTCCATTTAGATGAATGAAAAAATACATGCTAAAATTATGAATAATTTATTTCTATTAATTATTTAACAGACTATAATTTTTAAAAATATACAGTAGTTAAAATACTTTGAAGCTTCCTAACCAAGATTTCAAGCAAATTTCTCAGTAACTGAAATAGATCAATATTAAGGCACTATCTGTTTTTCATTTTTTATACTGATCAGTGTTTTCTAAAACTTCAATCATTTGGAGAGAATCACACTTCACTGTATTTTTATATTCATTAAAATTTTCATGCCTTTTTCTTATGTCTTTTTTTGTGTGTTCTTTGTAATTTTTCTATCAACTAATTTTTTAGCTATTTTCAGATTTTTATATGTGCTTTTGCAATCATTCCGTGAAATGTCAACTCTTTTAAGTTTCCATTTGCAGATTCTATTCTGGTGAATGTGACCAAGATATTTATGTGCTAAAATTATTTCATGAAGGCAGGTTTCCACTCTTCTAAACTTCGGGTGTTAATGTTGCATATATTTATATACTAACTTACTTGTCACCTGAAAAGGGATCATATACTCTATAAAAAAAAGTTAATATACATTGCACTGGGAAATGGAAAATTTGATACTGGAGATATTAACAATAAAAGTATGTGCAAAATGCCATATATGAAATGTTTTTGAACTGATTATATAGAGTCCTTCAGTGCTTGTGATTCCTGTAGAATAACATTTTTCATCAAGAACTACCACAAAAAAAAAGGGGGGCGCATAGAAGGGAGTTCTAGTAAATACCATAGAGCATCACATGAAACTTACAACATTTAAATTCCATAGTTTATCAATAAGAATAATTGGAAAAAGTGCTTTGGCCTTTTTAATTTTTTCACTTAAAAAATTACTACAGCACTTAGTTTGACAATATGTAATTCAAAATGATATTTTATTTGTTCAATCCATACATTCAATGTTGTCATCGATATTGAGCAGTTATAGAGACTGCAAAATTACTGTCTTTTACTGCAGGAAAATGGCATTTTTAAAATCTGCATCAATTATATCAAATAAGTGCATTAAAATGGTAAGGTCCTAATGAGATATATTTAAAATTGATACATCATCCACAGAATACTCAAAATCTGTGTTTGTATTTAAATATTTACATATGTTATAGCTTTTTATCGCAAAGGCATTCCATATACTCATTCATTCAGTTTGATTATTTAAAAGAAATGAAACAACTATTGTAATCTTACAAAATATGTGATAATAAATCATGTGTGTTATATAAAATATTGAATATTTACATATATAGTAAATAATACATTTTGATTAACTTGATATTCCAGATTTTTCATCCAAAGGCAAGAGAACAAACAAGAGACAGGTGATTTTATTTTAATTTACAAATATATATCTGGTGACATGTAAAATACTTAACTTTCAATCATTTTGTTCATATATAAACAAATATTCTTTGTATTAATATTGTTTTATAAAGCAAGCTAATTTTTTATTTCAATGATACTTTTATATTCTAAGAAATCTTAATATTTATTGTTTCTTTAGTCTTACTTACCAAGGTTTTGGTATTTTCTACTTTCTTTAAATTAATACACCATGATTTATAAAATTGTTAATAACAGAGTTTCACACATACAATGCTCCAACATTGATCCAATCCCTAGTGTGAACCTTCTCTCCACCAACGTCCCTAGGTTCCTTCTTACGTCCAAGTCTGACTCCTTGTCATTCCTGAGTGCATGAGCCAGGAGAAACCCCTGTGCATTGCCAGGTGTGACCCAAAAAGCAAAAAAATAGAAGTCTGACTCCTAGACAAATGCATTTTTTCTTTTGATTCCTGAAGTTTGGATCTTAAGTTTTTATTGTTGTTGGCTCCGTATATACCTCATCTCTCCACCATTAACTTTCCTGGGGTCTCTGACTCCTGAACCTCTTATCTCCCATTCACCTTTCTTGCACCCTCCATCCCCCATTTCTTTTCTTTGAGGTTCTCATTTCTATACACTAGGGCCAAGGATAATTTATATACTCCTCTTTAAGACCTAGAATAGAATAACAAGGAAATGTAAGACAGCTTTCTCTACTACACAGACAACACACAGATCTCTAAGGTTTGCAGTTCTTTGACCAGGATTACTAGGAACTTTGATGTGGTTCAAGTGATAGAGTACATGTCTTGCATTTGTAAAGTTCTAAATTTAATTCCTGCTTGTTGAATGAATATTTTTTCTCTCTGAGGCACTGAGATAAAACAGGTGAGAGGAGCGTAAAGAGCACGAAGGGCCAAGGCTTGTTCTCGCTCGAGGCAAAGAGCAACTGCCAGAGGCCTCCTTTTATTCTATTTTTTATCAGTTACATCCTAATGACTTCATCACAGAGAAAGAATCACTAGCAAGAGTACAGTTATAGGATGAGCATTCATCAAAAGAACATCAGGGTATACATTGTCTTGTCAAAGCTATGCTGTCAAAGCTAGGTTGTTATCATTAAAAAAGTCAGAGGAAGATACAGAACTGGACATGTAGGTTCTACAGATTATTCCCCCCACATTCTTGTGGTTGGTTGCAGGTAGGGCCAAGAGAAGGCTCATACTGATACTTGAAGGTCAACCCAGATTAAGGTCTTCAGACTCACAGGTTTTTAGCTTGACCACTTAGTGAGAAGCAGGGCCTTGGTTCTGCTTCCTGCTTGCAGGGCAGCATCCAGAGGCTCATCCTAAGGCCCTGGCTTAGCACCAAAACCTGGTAGCACCAGAGCAGCACTAAATATGGCCTTGTCAGCCTCTCACAACTGCTAACCATGAATCTCCAAACATTAAAAATTGTCAAATCGTATCTTTGCTACAAATAATTATGTATATAAAATTTTAAAATGATAGTTTAACTTTCCATTAGTTAACCTGAAATATAACTACCAAATATTAACTGTAAAAAACTATCTGTTGGGGGCAACTAGGGGAGAGCCCTAGCGGCTCTCCCCGTCGACTGCCCCCCTGGGTTCGGGGGATCTGTCCCGGGCCACTTGCCCAGCCAGGGCTGCCCAGGCCATGGGGCAGATGGAGCAGGAAATGAGGGCCAAGCCGGTTGATTGATCAGATGTCATTTATTCTATTCTCTCCATGCACCTGTTCCAGGTTCCTCTTTGAGCCTCCCATTTGTCCTCTCTCCTCTCTCTCCAGCACTCTTTCTTCCTAACTCCTCTCTCCTCCATCCAGCTCTCTGGATTCTCCTCCACTGGGTTCTCCTTCTCTTTACTAGTTTCTCCCCCTACTTGCCTCTCTCCACCTTGCCCTCTGGGCTACACACAGTCTGGTAGCAAAATCAACATAAGAAAGCCCTTCCTGAGGGCCCACCAGGTTCAAAGGAAACACCACCTAGGGGCCTTCCAAACTTTCCTGACTGCCAGCAGGCAAAATACCTCTTAAGGTGTTTTTCTCTTTAACTCAGTCCAAAAACTCCATCATCTTAATACTAGCTATTTTTATATGGACACAGTAAGAGATACATTGAGGGTTGCAGGGCAGCTCTCCTGGGAACATCTTGCAGACTCAGACTATAGCACTCAGGCCAGATTAATCATTCCTAACCCTAGCAGTTTTCAAATCTAGTTATTACTTTTTGGATCATGACAGCATTTGTCCATGAGCAAGCTCTTAACTTACAGTTAAGCATTAGGCGCTTTGGCCAGGCCCATCTTGATGCCAGGGTAGCGCATAACTCACCGCTTGCGTTGGGTCCATCCCATCCCTCATCAGGACCCTGCTTATTGGGGTGCTAGGTAGTAAGGGCAGCTGAGGCTTAGGTTGAGAGTAAACAGATGCCCAGGAGAAAAATAGCATGTAGAGTCAAATGACTACAAAAGCATAGCATTTGCTACAGTCTTCCTATGTCCATACACAAGGACATGGCTCTGAATAAACTATGCAAAGGACTCAAGGAGAAGAGAAAAGCAATATTAACAAGTCAACAGAACACTAAGAAAGAAGTTACAAATAAACAGAGAGGAAAGTTCCCAATAAACCTAAACTACCTGAGGCTATGTTATCCAACAATTAACTATATTATTTTTTGAGAGTGGTCAGGGTTTACACCTTGCAGTGCTTGGGTGAAATGGGGTCTCAGGGAAAGGATGCGGCTTTGTCTGGGTACTAAAGTTAAGTGTCTTAACTCTGTATCACTGCTTGGCCCCCCAAACAACTTACTCAACAGTCAAAGATATATTACTTAAAATATACTTAAAATATACATATTTTCTGAAAGTAGACTATAAACAAACGTGATCACCACTTATTGCAAACCACAACACCCAAAAGGAGAGAGATAACAAAAGGGAATGCCCTGTCACAGAAGCGGGGTGGGGTAGAGGGGATGGGTTGGGGGTGGTGGGAGGGATGCTGGGACCATTGGTGGTGGAAAATGGGCACTGATGGAGGGATGGGTACTCAATTAATCTGTGATTGAAATGTAAGCATGAAAGTTTGTAAGTCTGTAACTATACCTCACAGTGATTCACTAATAAAAAAATTAAAAATAAAATAAAATATTTATCTTGCAAAAATAGATAAACAGGTAAATTTATATTATAGCCACTTATTTATTAAATATACATATTTACTGTTAAAATAAGATCAATATCTCCACCATTTTTCAAATTATTTTGGATTTATATTTGCTGTGCAAAAATTTTGTTATTTAATGTAAAATGTTAACTTTTGATTTATATAATCTTAAATGATTAAGCATCATGAATAAATAAGCAGAGACTGAATATGTATTATGTGTCCACTACTTTTTGAGTGTCAGTTTAGAAGATTTTAGTACATTTCCTACTTAAATATGAAGACATGTAATTGTATCAGAGTTATTCATTACATTTTAAAGGCAAAATTGAGGTGAGTTATATATATATGCATATATATCTTGCAAAATAAGTATATATATACTCATATTTTATATCATGAAAGTGCAACTATGAAAACAATACTTTGTTGGTTTCATTGTGTAATGGTTAGCACTCTGGACTCTGAAAACAATACTTTGTTACTGAAACTACTTGGGTACATAAGAGAAATTTGGAATGAGAAAAGCATCTGAGTTAAAACGTGCATGATTGCAAGAATTGCAATGTATTTGGACTAGTGCCCATTTGATTTGGAAAATATGTTTCTTTGGAAAACATACTTATGTGAAAAAGTCTATCTCATACTGTTATTAGCATAAACGCTTTCTCTTAAAAGTATTTTGAAACTTTGGAAGGAAAGAATGGTTCTCTCAAAGTGAACTTCAAATCTAAACTGACAGAAAAAAGAATCTATTTTACTTTTCTGTAAATATAGCATTATGTACCTTATACATTGAACATAAACACCCAGTATTGTCAGTCTCACTTTAGATTCATTGTGAGTGAGAACTATCATATTTGATTACAGCAATTATTGAAAATCTCATTTTGTGGAACATTTAAATGAGCATTGCTTTGAATATTTTGCTACTAATGTAACTTTGTTTTGAGTTGCTTTTCCCATAGTAGATAGCGCTTCATCAAAAACTGTACTGTTTTAAATCTATTCTTTGAGGCTAACCATTAAGTTGAATTAGAAATGCTCCAGGCAAGTATATGTTCCCTCTAATTCCAGTGGATTCTTTGGGGAAAAAATGTTCTGTTTTAGCTTCAATCAGATCATGTGCCGAATAACCATGTCTATCTTACATAGAACAGTAGTTTTAGGAAACTGATTGGAAATAAATTCTGTAGAATATTAGGTGAATTCAAAAAAGATGTATATAACAAAATTCTTATTATGGTGTTAAAATACCATTATACATTTTCTAATTAAAAACCAAATTGCAAGTGTGTTGGTACTGGAAAGTTGGAATGGGGGTGGTGCAAAGGGCGGGAGAATACTTAGTTTTATTGTAGGCACTGAAATTTAACAGGGAGGAGCCTGTCACTGCCATTAGCACTAGTGAGAGTGAAAGGAAATAGACCCTGAAGAAATTATGCATTTCTTCTTTATGTTCCTCAACTAAAACAGAGAATAAAGTTTAATTCTGGTACCAATTAACCAGATTGGGAAGAAAAACTCGTCAGGAAGTGTAGTAAGTTGTTTCATTTGTTTTCATTCTGTAAACACATTAGTTATTCTAAAACCATGTTCTTATCTCTCTCTCTCTCCTCACTCTCTCTTAAACTCTCTCTCTGTCTCTCATCTCCCTCTTTCTCTCAGTCTGTTTCTCTCTCTCTCACACACACACACATTCCTCTAAATTTCTTTCAATAAAAAATTTTTGCTTCACTAATAAACACAATTAAACCTTAACAAAACTTACCATAATATCATGTATTTTTCTGTCATATTTTTGTTTACTATATTGCTTTGAATATTTATTATAACTATATGATGTTTATTGTGGCAGTGGTGAGATTGAAATAGAGATTCAATCTCAGAGCCTCGGATTGAAACAATTCAAATAGCCAGACTCAGACTGTTTAAGTCACACATTATTGCTCTCTTAACACTAATTTTCCACAGAACCTGTGAAGATGAAAGGAAGAAATCTTTATTTATTTTCTTTTTGGGTCACACCCAGTGATGCACAGGGGTTATTCCTGGCTTTGCACTCAGGAATTACTCCTGGAAGTGCTTGGGGGATCATATGGGATGCTGGAAATCAAACCTGGGTCCACCTCCTGCAAGGCAAACACCCTACCTGCTGTACTATTGCTCCAGCCTCGAAAAGAAGAAAACTTTATTACACTTTATCTGTGAAGTTTAGATTTAATCTAACATATAAATCCTTGTTATAATGCATGTATACAGCATATACAAAGAAAAACAAAAAATATTTCATCATTTTTAATGCTGATAGATCATGTATGCTTACGATTTGACTCATAATTGAATTTAAGCAAAATTACTTGTAATTATATGTATTCAAAAAGTTGTCTAATCACATCACTACAAAATATTGGTGCTTAACACAAGTTAAACAACTGTTCATTGAAGTTAATACCTATATTAACATTTTATGATGGTCCCTTAAATTGTGTACACAAGGCGCTGGAACAATAGTATAGCGGGTAGGGCGTTTGCCTTGCCACTGCCTATCCAGGTTAAATTCCCACATCCCATATGGTTCTTGAAGCACTGCCAGGAGTAATTCCTGAGTACAGAGCCAGGAGTAACCCCTGAAAATTGATGGGTGTGACCCCCAAAAACAAATAAATAAGTGAAAATTTAAAAATAAATAAATAAAAATTGTGTACACAAACTCATTAAATAGACCATATTAAGGAACCCCCTAAACGTTGATAGTCAATTTGTTGTAAAGATTCACAAATTGTAGGATAACGTTGGTTTGCCCTTGCTCCTAGCCGATGGGAGCTTGTGTTGGTTGATTGCTCCTTCAACCTGTCAATCACCTTAGTCTTCTGATCAGACTCTGACTTGTAAATTTTGTCTTTCTCTTCTCCTTAATGTCCTTTGCATGGTTAGTTATTTCAGAGGAATTGCTTTTTAGTATAAATACAGGAAGACAGTGAAAAAGTCAAGACTTTGTCTTTTGGCTTGGGAGTTGATTGACTCCAGATAATATTACCTCCTGGACATCTGCTCTCTCAACTTAAGCCTCAGTAACCCTTACTTCCTAGATCCCCCAAAGCAGGGTCCTGATGAGGGACTGGATGGACCCAGAACAAGCAGTGAGCTACCCACCCTGCCATCAAAATGGGCCTGGCAAAAGTGCCCTAATGCTTAACTATAAGGTAAGAGCTTGGTCATGGACAAATTCTGTCATGATCCAAAAGTAATAACTAGATTTGGACCCTGCTGGAATTAGGAATGATTGATCCGGCCTGAGCACTGTTGGAGCTGAGAGTAAGAGTGGCTGGGGACATTGGAGAGGAGTCATAGAGAGCATTGTAGACTGAATTAGAGAGAGGGTTGGAGAGAGCTGGGAGAGAGGAGAGATTGAATAAACGGCAACGAATCATCAACCAGCTTGGCCCTTGTTCTTCCTTTGTCTGTCCAAGGTAAGAGCCATCCCGGGTGGAGAAGCAGCTTGAGAGCAACAAACGTGGGCGTTGAGAGAGAGCCACCTGGAGAGCCCATGAACATCTGTTAATGTGTGGTCCCCACACGCTAGAGAGGTTTTTACAGCCCGAGAGTGAAGAAATTTTCACAATTAATACCTTTGTGTCACTTTTTTACCATCAGAGTTTAACAATTAGAGAATAATCTAAAGAGACATTGGAAACATAAAGGCCTCAGCTGTGGTTAATAAAAATATGAATAAAATTCAAATTACAGATATTTTTATCTATTTTATTGCAATGTGAGACCCAAGGCTGAGATCTCCAAGCCTGCTCGGACTGGGACTGTGCCTCTTCTGCCCAGATCCCCCATTTTCAGGTAGCTAGACAGTCACACCCAGAAACTACCCCCGGCCCTGTGTTATCCTATCAACAGCCAACACCGAGAGACTATAAAACCAAGCTTCTGACAGTGACATCTTAGAGCCTAGTTCTCCCTCTCGGAGTACCTGGCAAGCTACCGAGAGTTTTCTGCCCGCATGGGAGAGCCTCACAAACTTCCCGTGGCATAGTCATATGCCAGTAACAATGATGGAACTCTTTCCCCTGTCCCTGAAAGAGCCTCCAATGTGGCACTGTTGGGAAGGATGAGTAAAGAGAGGCTTCTGAAATCTCAGAGCTAGGACGAATGAAAATGTTACTGAGACTGTGCAAGAAAATCGAGGATCAACAGGATGATGATGATGATTACGATTGCAATGTAAAAGATAGCATATTTGTCCTAAGTAATTGTAAGGTATTATTTTCAAGGTAGTTTATAGAAGAAGAAAATATGGAAGGAATATTTTCAATTGTAATATGTTTTAATAAAAAATTCTCAAAGTGAAGTAAAACTATTAAAATTCTATATTTCAATCTTATTAATGTAATGAAAATGTCTATTCAACTAATTATCATTTTGCTTTATAAAGTCTTTTATATAGTTAAATCTTATCTAAGGTATATGTCAACAAATGTTTGTGCAAAAATATTTAGAACATCTTTACAGAAATATTTAAATCATGTTATTAGAATTTAAATAGGGAGTTATATTAGAAACATTGTTTCTTTGGGGTTAAATGCTGCATTCATACTTGTGCATGCTGCTTTATCAGAATGCAAATCATTTTCTTCTTAACTTGGAGGAAGACCAGATTCTCTGAATTTTGGAATCATTAGCAATTGATCACTTTGAGTGAGAACACTGCTGTTATGACTAATGAATGAATTGTTAATGCTTGTAATAAATGATATTTTTGAACTGATGGGGATATGACTATGTATTTATCATCTGGTTCTCAACAGGATACTGCAAAAAGAAAGATGATTATATCTTAGTTTCATGTTTCCTTTTTGCATATTTTAATAGTTTCAAGTGTAATGGCATTTAGTTGTTCCTTAAAGTTAAGTTAGGAAGATATCTAGATATTTGTAATTTTAATTTTTAGTACAAATTAATTTCTCTGTAAGAATCCAATTTATAAACATTTCTAGAAAACAGTGTTGTGAAATTATTAGGCAATTAGTGAATATTAGAGAATATTAGAGAATAGCTCACTCAATTTTATAAGAACTTCCCTTAGTGCTTTGTGTACAGTGAACATCTGGTGAATCTGTAACCACACAAGCTCTTTATCTTCTTGCATAAGGATGAAATTATAACCATAAACAATACACATAAACTTAAAAGTGTATGTGTGAAGCATTAATATTGTTGTCTTCTAATATTTTTTTCAATTTTTTTTTTTTGCTTTTTGGGTCACACCCGGCCATGCACAGGGGTTACTCCTGGCTCTGCACTCAGGAATCACTCCTGGCGGTGCTCAGGGGACCATATGGGATGCTGGGATTCGAACCCGGGTCAGCGCATGCAAGGCAAACGCCCTACCCGCTGTGCTATCACTCCAGCCCCTTTTTTTCAATTTTTACAATAAATACCCTTGAACATTGTTGCTACTGTGGGAGCCCTTTAAATTAGACCCGAAAATGTTTCTCCAAAAATACGGTCTTGGTTTTTCCACTGTACTCATTCAGCAAAAAAATATCATTCATGTTTAAATATTTTGCCCTGTTTCCTTTCTCTGTTTTTGAGTTATTTTTGCTTATATCAATTTAATATCATAAATATCATACCAAAAATAACTCCACATAATAATTGCATTTATCTATACTACTTTATTATTTATAAGTACTTATAAATAAAATTATTTTCATTAATCTAAAGGGAGAAATTATATGTACCCTAGACTGTAATGTTGGATGTCCTGCTTTAATGTTTGACCAAAGCAGTTCATTTTATTTTGAAATTAAAAAATTACTAGTTGACTTAAATATTGACTTACAGTCTTTAGTTTGATGAATTCCAAGTATTTCTAGATTTTTATTTTCTCATATTTATGGGAAAAAATAAAACTTAAAACTTTCCTTAATAATGATTGTTATCAAAAATTCAATACAGAAATATTACATATTTATAGAAGAATTGGAATAAAGGAAAACTAATTAAAAACTAAGTTTTATGTTTATTTTAAATTTTTAAAAAAAATTTAGTTTTTTAATATTTTTTCATTAAAGATTCTTTTGGGATTTTTGGGGGGAGTTGGGTCATACTCAGTTTTTCTCTGGTAACATAATACAGGGAAGGTAGTCTGATAATTTAAAGAAAGGTACTGACAGTAATGTTTCAATAAAACCGAGATATATTTCTGTACTGGTCACTGTGGTCACTGTCATCCCGTTGCTCATCACTTTGTTCGAGTGGGCACCAGTAACGTCTCTCATTGAGAGACTTATTGTTACTGCTTTTGGCATATCCAATATGCACGAGTAGTTTGCCAGATTCTGCCTCCCGGACTCGATACTCTCAGTAGCTTGCCCGGCTCTCCGAGAGGGGCTGAGGAATCGAACTTGGGTCGGCCGTGTGAAAGGCGAAAGCCCAACTGCTGTGCTATCGCTCCAGCCTGCTACTTTATCATAGAATATATTGAAATATTCTGAACTATTCTAGTTTCTTAATATCTTTTGTTGTTGTTGTCGTTTTTACACTTCTCAAAGAATTACATGTTAAGTGAAATGGAATGGGTACATTTTCCCATGTTGGTCTCTTCAAGAATTTTCTCTTCTTTCTCTTGGAAGCAAAAGAGACCTTCATAAGTGAGAATACCAAAATAGAATTAAATAGGTTTCTGAATCTTTATAATATAATTTCTGAATATTTTGCTATAATTATATTGCAATTGTGTGTCCTGTGTCTATAGCAATGTTTAAGTATATATGTACAAAAGAGGAAAGGAGAGAGAAGCCTCATAGGTACTATAATATTAATGGAAGCATTTTAAAACAGGATGAGTAAATAATAACTGTTTTTTTTCTTGTGGTTAGAAAATATTTTTAAGACAAAAAGGAATTTAGCAAAGATGGTAAAAGTCAATAATGAAATACATAAAAAATATAAGAAATATTCAAGATATAAATATGCAACAGGCTGAATATATTAGAAGGATATAGTATAAGAAGTCAATGAAGGATTGTACAGAGTACTAAATGAAAGAAAGGGATATACTATAATAGAGATGAACATAAATGAATACAATTCTATTCAATAGAAAGCTTTATTTTTACCTCCTACCCTGTTCAAATAAGAGTCTATTTGTGGCAAAATTATTCTGCCTATGCTGCCAAGTACAACCTGCTTCAATGTAGAAATTATCCCATCAGTCTTGATTTGATGATTTTGAGATGCAACCAAATGATCTCAGTAAGAGTTTTAAATAACATACTTTCATTTTCTATTGCAAATCATGAGCTGTTTATTTAGAGATTTTTACCTGTTTGCATTGATGTTTCTATTTCCATCGACTTCTCCAAAATTGTATTTATTTGGTTGTATTTATGTCTGTTTGAACTTTCTTTTATTATTTTGCGTGAACTCTCTGTTCCTTGATTTGGCTATTCTCACTTCATTATCTATCTTTATTATTTATGCCATATTCATTATATCTTAGTTATATATTCATATTTGTTCTCCAATTTAAAAATTTCATTTTCTGGCTTAATAAAGTGGTCATGAGTGATAGAAGTTGCAACATTCTATTATATTTTAGTTATTTTTTGATGTTTGAGTTACATTTGGCTTTACCCAGAGCTCACTCCTGGCTCTGTGCTCGGAGCTCATGCCTGAAGATCATAAGCTGTGCTGAAGATAACTCCCATTTGTTACATTCAAGGCAAAGATCTTATCTTCTGTACTATCTCTGGCACCTAAGAGGTAGAATATCTTTTTTTTTGAGAATTTTATTTTATTGAATCACCATGTGGGAAATTACAATGCTTTCAGGCTTAAGTCTCAGTTACACAATGCTGAAACAACCATCCTTTCACCAGTGCCCATATCCCACCACCAAAAAAAACACACACAAAAAAACACAGTACACATCCCATCCCGCCCCCCCCCCCCATGTAACTGATAAATTTCACTTTACTTTCTATTTACTTTGGTTACATTCAATATTTCAACACAAACCTCACTATTATTGTTAGGAGTACCCCACTAGTCAGACCTGTTGTGAAGAGGTATGAGGTCATGCGGCCGCAGTAGCGGCTGCACGGTTTTGGATTTCTGTACTTTAGCAACTAGGTCCAGGTAGATTTCTTCCAGATATTGGATTATTGCAGGCTTGTAAACCCCATCTGTGGTCGTCATAATATGGCGGTCACCACGCCCTTCACCCCCAGCAAGGAAGAGGCTCGAGAGAGAAATACCTTTCCCCTCCTGGGCGGGCATCGGGCCGAGGCTTAGTTCTCAGTCTGGAGACATTCTGCAAAGAGCTGCCCATGCCGAAAAATTTAGCTGGCGTCTGGAGTCACGCTCGTGCAGCTGCGGAGAGGCCACACACATGTACGGCCCCCGGGATCACATCTTGCCGGCAGCAAGAGGTAGAATATCTTAATTTTATATTTTATTAATCAAAATAACAAACAAAAATAATACTGCAACCAACAGCAATGTCTCAATTGTCCAGATTTAACAAATACTCAAGTTTTATTATTGCATTTGTTCACTTCTTATCCCATCACTCCTGCTGAAGCAAATTCTCAAAATAACCAATGTGTGACCATGGTTCAAATGTATCCAACTGCCTCCTAATGAATTTTAATGATGCTTTTGATTTACCTGAATTTTCTAAGTATTCTAATACTTCTCAGGTAATTTATGTTTCTGATGTTCATTTTACATGTTAACTAATTTAAAAACGTTTTATTATAGTCTACATCTAACTTTAGAAAATGAGAATTGAATTTATAATATTTTAAATGGTTTATGTTTAATAGCGTGCTACAAGCATTTTGTTATATGTTTGGACAAACTAAGTTGGACTTCAAAATCAGAATCATATTTCCTTACTCTACTGTCACTTGTAAGTACATGCTGAAGAGACAATACTCTCAGGTAAATATATGAACATAACCTGCCTTCCAAAGCTCTAGTGAAGCTAAAATAAACCAAAGTTAATGATATTCTGATTCATTATGGGGAATAAAGGGTTATCATATTCACTACAAAATCATTAGAAATTACTTTCACAACTTGTCTCATTGACAAGTAGACTTTCTTTTCTTTTCTTTTTCAAAAAACTGGCTTTATAATATCACAGAGTATGCAGTTGAGTTTTCAGCTTCAGCTAGCAATATAGTTAGTTTAAGGTATTTTTAATTATTCTGTTCTCTTTGGAATAATTGTATGCTTTATTATTATATAATGACATAAGGGGGGAGGTCAAATTATAATCATAAAGAGTATATTTATAATTCATTCTGATATTCAATTGCATATTTTGGAAGATATAGTGGCTATGAATATGTTGAGGTATTAAAATTTAA
The DNA here is from genome assembly GCF_027595985.1 of Sorex araneus. Classification (NCBI taxonomy): domain Eukaryota; kingdom Metazoa; phylum Chordata; class Mammalia; order Eulipotyphla; family Soricidae; genus Sorex; species Sorex araneus. The sequence continues at coordinate 226,105,764 of NC_073313.1, read as the reverse complement.
ATATTGGGTCCAGAGAGATAAGGCCTTATCCATAGATGACCAGGATAGATCTCAAGCATCTCACACACTCACCTGAGCATTGCTGGGAGTGATTCCTGAGTGTAGATCCAGGAGCAACACCTGATCATCATGAGTGTGGTCTAAAATCAAGCCCCCCTAAATTGAATATGTAGATATAATATTGTGATAATTTCTATTACAGTGCTGTGAATATTTTGTTATAACAATACTGCACATATACTATCTCCAATGTGCAATTGTCACTCCACCATTGTCCTGATGTCACTTCTAGTTTATCACTTTCTTCCCATTTCCAAATTGTCCTCCTACCACACTTTGTGACCTCAGTCCTGGTAAAGTTCAAAACATTTTGTTTTTATTTTGTTCTCTATGGAAGCTATCTCTTCACTTTAAGTCCTTTATGATATGTGAGGTGATCTAACATTAATCGGTATTTTATGTAGTTTAACATAATATGTTCTAATTCCATCCAAGTTATAGAGAAATCGTTATTTTGTCTTCTTATACTTGATATTTTATAGCTTAGAAAAGTTCTTTATCCAATCATATGCCTTTGGTTATTGAGGCTATTTCCAGGTCCTGTCTAATACAAATTGTGACAATGGACATCGATGTACACATACCATTTTGGAATTAATGTGTTAGTATTCTTGGTATCTGTAAAAAACTAAGGCTCGCCGAGGGACGAGCGCACTCTCGGGCTCTCCGGGTGGCTCTGTCTCACCGGCCGCGTTCGGTGCCCCGGAACCGCAGTGTGTGCTATCCGTCGAGGGCAGGCGATGGAAGGAAGAAGGCCAAACTGGTTGCTCGATCAGTTTATTTCATTCTCTCTCTCTGCTTCTCTCCCAGCTCTTGGTCTCTCCCTGGATCTCTGGATCTGGCCCCCAACCCACTCTTACAGCCTAGTTAAATCTCCACAGCATGAGGGGGTTGGGGCGTACACATAGGTGTGGTCACAATCAATAGGGTAAGGTTCCTTTCCCTTAGGGGATGCTTCTCCTAGGACTTAATTCTGTTTCAGCAGGAGGATCCACCCAAGGGCGGAGTCCCATGAGTGAGTTTATCTTCTCCTCTGCCAGCAAACATAAGAATTCATCATATTAATCATTTTGTATGGACACAATAAGAGATGCATTAAAGCTTATAGAATTGCTCTCCTGGGGCCATCTCAATCTCAGACTACAGTGCTCAGGCCAGATCAGTCTTTCCTATCCCTGGCAGGGTCCTAGTCTCATAATTACTATTGGATCATGATGGCATTTGTCTATGATCAAGCTCTTAACTTATAGTTAAGAATTAGGCACTTTGGCCAGGCCCTTCTCGATGCCAGGGTAGCACATAACTCACCACTTGCCCTGGATCCTTCCCGTCCCATGTAGGGACCCTGCTTTGGGGTGCTAGGAACTGAGAGCAACTGAGGCTTAAGTGGAGAAAGCAGATGCCCGGGAGGGAATAATATTCGAGGCCAATTAATTCCCAAGTTACAAAAACATAATATTGTCTTCTTGTGTCTATACAAAACAGACATAGCTTTAAAGTAAATTATTCAAAAGGCACAAGAAGAGGAGAAAGGCAATATTAACTTAAATAATATAAATTCAGTATCCTAGGAAGGTCTGACCTTGCAAATTAGCAGAGTCAGATTAAGGGAAAGCCAAGGATTAACTCTTTTGGGGAAGAGAGCATGGAGAAGTGATTATAGCTATACAAAGGGATGGGAGAGATTCGGGAACACCTTGATGGGTGTGACTGGGGTAAGCCTAAACTCCGGGGAAAACCGGGACAAGCTACTTGTGGCAAGGAGGGAAAGGACAAAGTAATGTCATCCTACAGGTATCTATGTCAAGAAATGGATTATCTGGTCAAATGGAGGGTATACTTTTAATTTCTCACAAAGTAACCTAATTGTTATCCATAGAAACTAATCAGACAAAATTCCTACCAACAGCAACTCAGGTTCCTATCTTACTACTTACCTGCCTGTTGGATATTCATCCTAAGTATTTTAGGCTTCATCAGTGAAGCCTTTTCCTCCCCCTTCACCCTGGAGGAGTTTACAATGCTCTTTCAAGCACCCCTAATCCCATGAGTTTAACTTTAACCGTTTTTCACTTCTCATTATTAACTACTAAATTCCTCAAGTTAGCCTTGGCTACTTGTAAAATGAAACCTTCTGGTGACTTGGCATTTTTGTATTTGTAGTGAATTACTAGCTTTTCTAGTTCCCCTGTAACCTTTTCATATCTTACTATAGAACAATGTTCTTTGCTTAAACAAGGAAAAAATGTTATTGATAGGCTCTCAATATTTTGGAGTTGATTGACTTTGAAATATATCTACTCATGGGCATCTGTCATAATTATATGACTCAGGCTTTAATTGCTGTCGTTGCTAACACCCTAAAAAGTGGGATCCCACCGTGGGATTTGGATGGACCCTGGGTGATTAGCAAAGCTACTTTGGCATCGCAATGGGATATGGTCTTGAAAACATAAAAGCATGGTCTTGATGCAATTCATTATGACTTAAAAGAGAGGGCCCAGGGTGTAGTTTTGAGCTCACATATTCTATTAAACCACATGTTCATTTCTGGTATATGTCAATATTTCTAGAATAAAACTATTTTGGAATAATACCATTTTTTGACATCTGTTTATTTTCTTTCTTTTTTTGAGTACTATTTTTTATTTATTAATTTATTAATTTTTTTTGCTTTTTGGGTCACACCCGGTGATGCACAGGGGTTACTCCTATCTCATGCACTCAGGAATTACTACTGGCGGTGCTTAGGGGACCATATGGGATGCTGGGATTCAAACCTGGGTCGGCTGAGTGCAAGGCAAACGCCCTACCCGCTGTGCTATCACTCCAGCCCCATTGAGTAATATTTTTTAATTTTTAAAATTTTTTTTAATTAGTGAGTCACCGTGAGGGTACAGTTACAGATTTACACATTTTTGTGCTTGTGTTTCCCTCATAGTGTTCTCGAGCCCATCCCTCCACCAGTGTCCCTTTTCCACTATCCATGAACCCAGTATCTTTCCCACCCTTCAATCCCATCCCCCCACCCCACCCCACCTCTGTGGCAGGGCATTCCATTTTGTTCTCTCTCTCCTTTTGGGCGTTGTGGTTTGCAATAGGGGTATTGAGTGGCCATCGTGTTCAGTCTCTAGTCTACTTTCAGCACGTATCTTCCTTCCCAAGCAGGCTCTCCAATCACATTTTACTTTACCCTTCTCTATCTGGGCTGCCTTTTCCAAAGCATGTGAGGCCAGGTTCCAAGCCTTGGAGCCAACCTCCTGGTATTATATACTACTATTCTTGGGTTTTATTTTCAATAGCATTAATTTATAGTACACAGAATTGAGTTGGTTTTAAAAGATCTTAGTCATCAAGTCTCAAGGGATTTGTTTATCACTATACTAAAAATTTGTTAACTAATTTAAATCTATTTCTCTAGATCATTTGAAAATTACCCAGCATCATTGATATACAGATACTTTCCCCTGTAATACTTTATTTGCTAAGAAAAAAGATGAAACAGAGAATTCTACAATCCCCCTAGTAAAGTACCTTATATGAAGGAAACCTAAACTTTAAACAAAATTGTGAATTAAACTGTTTGTTTGGTGACTATTTGTATATGATAGAGGAGGCAGGCACCACAAGTACAAATAATTTAATATTGTGATAAAAAAGATAAAAAATGAATTTTTCCTGGCTATTCCTGTGTAAAAAGAAGTGTAATTGATATTGTGTATTCAGATCAAGGAGTACCTTTAGAATATTTTTATGTCACCAAATTTTCAGACACACCTCCAGTCATAACAGTTAGAAATAAATGAGCCATAGTAGATCACAGAGCTCATTCTATGCCACATTCACTTCAATTTCCCAGGGAGCAGATGTATGAATGATCTTAACCAGAAGGCCAGAGGAATACTCCATTTGAGAAATCATGACAGCTATTATAATTTTAAAGAGAAACTAAACATATACCAATAACAGATGGTCAGATGGTCTAAAAGTTACTGTGCAAATTTTTGTACAATTCTACTAAATTCTGGAGTATAGTTGAAATAATAAAACAAAGAAAAGATGAAATGTTAAACATAAAGACCAAGTACTTTAATCAGTTTTTTATTGTAAAGCTATAATCACTTGTCTGGAAAACAGTGAAAATATGTATTTGACTTATTATGAATTATTTAGTAATTTGATGTAATACATTCAGTTTTTTAAAAAATTTATCACTCTAAACATTACCCATTTTCTCACATAAAATTTTATGAGATTTTATATCCTTTCATCATTTTAAATTTATTTTAAATCTCTAAGTAGTGAGTTGCATGTTTATGTCACATTTTAAATTTCATTAATAGATAAACTCTCTTTATTCAAACTCAAGGTGTATATTTGAGTTAAAGAAACTTGTTTACAGATAAAAGAAACTAATGTAAATTCGCTATACCTGATGTTTGTATATCTGCTTTTCAAACTAAGAGAATTTATCACAAAAATTCAGTTCTTCCCATACTCAATAAAAGTGTATACTTCCCTTAACTTATTGTTACTGCCTGACAAATGTATAGTGCAACAGTCTTCCTAGGGCAAGTCATTGACTTAGCACAGAACCCAATTCATATGTAGTTGAGAATTATTACTAATGAAAATGCATGAACATTCTTTCTTTTTTTTTTTTTTTTTTTTGCTTTTTGGGTCACACCTGGCGATGCACAGGGGTTACTCCTGGCTCTGCACTCAGGAATTACCCCTGGCCGTTCTCAGGGGACCATATGGGATGCTGGGATTTGAACCCGGGTCGGCCGCGTGCAAGGCAAACGCCCTACCCGCTGTGCTATCTCTCCAGCCCCATGAACATTATTTCTTAATGAAAAGTTTCAAACTGGTTGCGAGTGTAAAGAAAGTGAGGAGAAGAGAGAATTTAGAAGAATGTGTTAGTTAAATTGTTAAAATATATAGGAAGTAAGGAATGCATATTTTAAAACTCTTCAATAGTAAATTTCAATTTCTTGAACATTGTTTTTCTAAATTTGTGGCAATTTGTCATGCACTGTATATTTATCCATCTATCATCTATTTTCTCATCTATCTGTGCTTTTCTTAACATTGCACCCAGAACTTTAAAATCATAGTAATTCATACCAAGTTCAAAAATGGTAATAAATGTTCTATTAAATTATTGCTAAGTTCTCTGCCTCTCAGAATGTTAATTAACAGTATTCTCAGTTAAATAGTTAAATCCTACTTTCAATTGTCTACTTATTATGTAAGATAAAGAATGTATTGCCATAATGTCAGCATTAATTTATAATATTTTAATGTATTTTGATATATTTATCTTAAACATTAAAGACTTAATATGAAAATGTTATGCATGCTACAATGTACAGATTAAGGAGAGCTATAGCTTTGTAAAGAAAATATCACATGATATTTATTGAACAATTTTTACATTGGTTTTCATTTTAGGTCCTGATATTTTATAAAAAATATCAAACCTATACATAGTTTTGATTAAGATATTTCTATTATACTGATTATAGTTTTGTAGTAACTCACCTTTTGAATGTTTTAATACATTTATAATTTCTAATTTTAATGTGTTATTAAAGAATATAATACAGGGATTAGAAAACATGTTATATATTGATTATAAATACAATAAAACAAAATTATTTAACTATTTTCATTTGATAGAATATTTAATAAATACATATGAATTATTCACTACATTTTTAGTAGATTATATATCATCTCATTTCATTCATTCTTCTTAAATAAAGACTGGCATTTGGATTTTTGCTTTGTTCTTAGTGGAAGAAAATACTTTTTAACTATACAGTAAACTACTTTTATTTTCTTATTTATTTTTGGATTTTGGGGTCACTCCTGGAGATGCTCAGGGCTGACTCCTGGCTCTGCACACAGGAATCACTCCTGGCGGTGCTCAGGGAACCATATGGGATGCTGGGATTCAAACCCGGGTCAGCCTCATGCAAGGCAAATGCCCTACCCCCTGTGCTATCACACCACCCCCCTAGAGTAAACTACTTTTAGTATTATTTGGTAGTTAGATGGCTGAATCTAAGCAGCGTCTTAACCAGATTCTTAAATATTGTTCTTAATAAGAAACAACTAGTGTTCAGTAATATTTTATTAACAAGAACACACTGTCATTATCAAACTACATTAAAAGAAGTAACAAACTTTTAAAAACCACTATGTCCTTCCTTAAGTGAAATGCATAATTTTTCTGAGTTTACTTGCATGATGTTCTTTTCCTTAATACAGGTCATTGTTTTTTTTTTTTTTTTCATTTTAGACCACACAGAGCTGTGCTCAAGTTTTATTCCTGGCTTTTTGTTCATGGATCATTCCTGATGTGTCTTGGAGGATATTTACCCACAAGTAGTCCTGGAGTTCAATCCAGGGTAAACCTGCCTGAAGAGAAACACTTTACCTGCCATACTGTTTCCAGTCCACCGCTGGAATGCCAAAGACCTTGTGGCATCACATTCTTTATATTTCAGTGACCATTCGAGGCTTAAGTTTGATAAATCTTTGTTAAATCATAAAGATTTCTCAATGCAATTCAGGTAAATATTAGTGCCTTCTAATCAAGCTGAATCCCAGCTTCTTCATAGATCCCCTTTCTCAAGACCTCCCAAGTCCCTTCTTCCTGATGTTTTGTTGGGATCTGCTCTCCGCTCAGACTCTGGAGAGTTCAAAGTAATAATATCATATTTGCTTTTGGACTCTTGGGTGTATTCCCAAGAGTTGCATTTCTGAGTCATATGGAAGCTCATTTGCAAGTTTTATGATTAATGAGCATATTAATTTACAAAAAAGACTGTATCAATTGACATCCCTACCAACAATGATCAGGAGTCCCTTTCCCCCTACATCCTTGTCAACACCGGCTGTTTTTAAGCCAGTTCCAGAATAGCCCAGCTCCGGAGTAATCCAGCTCCAGAATAACCGTTGAGCCAAGTACCTGAGGTGGCCAGTACCATCCCACTCAGGCCAGGATTGAGGGAGCAACAGACTCCGACTGCAGCTTGTAACCTCCACCATGTGGCCCTGAGCAGGGGTATCATGTGCGTCCATCCACAGGATGGCTGCTGGTCCTGCTCCTCCTGGGGAACCCTCCCTGCCCTGCCTGTCTGCCCATAGCAGCTGGGGTCCCTGACTTGCCATACCCAGACCATACCCAGGGAATGGTCATACCCAGGAAACTCCTCCCCACTTTGGCCCTCTTCAAAGAAGACATCCAGGGCCACAGGGTGGATTCTACCTGCAGTGCTAGCCCCGGACCATGGGGTGGGTTCCAGCTCCAGAGCTCCCTCCTGTGCCGAAATCCCACAGAAGCCCCATGCTCATCCCCATGGGAGCTGAGGGCAAGAAATGGCTTTCATCTAAAGACACTTAGCATCCGCAATCCTAGCTGCAAAGGCCCATCCCTTCCCATTTGTGTCATCCCACCCTGGAGGCCTCAGTCCTCACCTGGAGATAGGGGCGTGGGCCTCCTCCCCAGGCAGGACTCCTCACTGGATAACACCACAGGGTCCTGTAGCAGCCCACAACCCACACTGCCCCCCCTTTGTAAATTTTAATGCAAATATAAGAATCAATTGTTTCCCAAGCTTTTTTTTTTCATTAACAAAGTTGCAAGAAGCAGATACCTGAAAGAGTAAACAAACTAAATTAGCAAGTCTTATCTACCAGGCAGAAGTGTGAATAGAATTCACTGTTGAGGTTAGGGAGGGACTAGAATTCCAGTCTTTTAACTGAGGCAGAGCTGCCTGAGCTGGGAATGCACAGTGCTGTGGTTTCAGACTATAGGGCTGACATCTGAGATCAACCCCTATAACCCTTTGCTAAGTAGCTCTAAAAATTTTACTTGTCAGAAGTCTCAGAGATCAAATAAAACACTGGTAAGATAAGTTTTGCAACCCATTTTACAATGCTAAAAACTCATATTTTAAACTAAAGCATTACTCTTTGAACCTATTTTTATGTACCACAATTATTTCAACTCACAAGATTTTCTAGGCCAAATATTCTAATCCAATGCAAATACAAATATACACCTTTAAATAATAGTTCTTGTACCTTAGTTATTTCAAATAATGAGTGTTTACACCAAATACTTTAACAATTCCACAAGAATACAAACGTGCTTTCAGACACAGAAAAAGATCCTTGGTTCTTATCAAACTTTGATATTAGCTTAAGAAAATATTTGAACTGCCACTGTTTATGAAAAAATGAGGAAACCTTATTTTAATGGTTTCTGTATTTCTATCATTTATAAAATGGCCTAATTTTTTCATTAAAATTGGCTGAGGCTTGTAAGATAAAGACTTGCATTCTCTGAACTCTTATCTCACTTTAGTTATTAGCTCTAGTTCTGTAACTTTTCCTAGATAGTACAGATCCTGAAGTTCAAAAAGAGTTTCAACCATTAATAACTATTAATGTTCCTCCAACAAGAAATTTAGATTGAACATTTTAATTTCTTTGTAGGCACTACATCCTGATTAGACATCTTTGTTTAAACCTGATCTAACAAGTTCCAAAAGTACCTAGACCTTTTAAATTGCTGGGCTTCATATCACTCTGACCTCTCTTGATGATTTTGTTTGCCCAGGTCTAAGAACTACTGGCTTCAAACTGTCTCTTAACTCTCGATTGTTTCACAAAGACAGACAGCATACAGACAGACAAATAATAAACTGACTAAAAACACCACATGTACATGTGCACATGTCTGCAGTTGATCTATCAATCTGTCACTGTAATCTGGTTGCTCATCGATTTGCTCGAGCGGACACCAGTAACATCTTCATTGTGAGACTTGTTGTTACTGATTTTGCTATTACACTTGATCTTAGCCAAAAGGCCGAGAAACCATATTGTTGTTACTGTTTTTGGCATATCGAATATGCATGAGTAGCTTGCCAGGCTCTGCCATTGAGGCGAGATACTCTCAGTAGCTTGCCGGTTTCTCAGAGAGGAGCATAGGAATAGAACCCCGGCCGGCCACATGCAAAGCGAACATCCTACCCCCTGCAGTATCACTCCAGCCCCAATGACCCTTCAAAAGTGACAGGGTGAAAACTGATAGACTGAGAAATGAAGGGGCAGTCCCCAGGGCAAAGCTATCCCCGTAGGCCGTGGGAGTTGGCGCTCCATTTCCTATCCTAATGAGTCAGCTTCCTGTTCCTTAAAAAAAAAAATGGATCAGGAAAGCGCTTTTGTTAATATAAGCTGACAAAACTTTTTCAAAGTTGTTGAAACCTAAGGTGGTCAGATGCTAGCATTTTTTTTTTTCTTGGTCAAGGCTATTTCTGAGGCAGGGAGCTAGTATCTTCTTATCAGACGTGGGGATAGGCTGCCTTACTGACACACTTCTTTGTTTCTGATATCAAACAGTTAATCATTTGATCTTGCATTTTCCACTTCCCTGAGGCTTTTCAGATCACAAACACAGGGGGCTTCCAGGGGCTAGCTCACTGCCTGAGATGTCCCTGGAGTCAGGACATATGAGGTTAGTCTCTATTCCTCTGACATTTTGTGGGTGGATGAACCCCGTGTTCCCAGCAGGGCCTACCCACTGGACCGGATCAGTGGTCTCGAGGGTCAGCTGTCCTCCTATCTCCCTGACCCTGGCCCTGTTCTCAGGTTCCATTTTTGGAGGGCCTCCTCAATCCTAATGATAGTCCTCTCTGCAGCTGAGTCTAGCTGCCCTTTGACCTCCTTGCCATCCAGCAGCATGGTTATTTTTGGTGGTACCTGCTGACAGTGGGGATCCTCCGATGCATTGGAAAAGAAACACTAGTTTCTTTCCCCCCTTTTATTGATGGGCCTGAGGGTTGCCCCTTCTGTAGTTTATTCGAACTCTGTAAGACTGAGGCTAACACCTGGGTCTGTTGCGTAGGGGACCCTAAATCTTGGGTAGCATATATCCAATTATCTATGGAGCCAGTTTTCATGCCCACGCAAGCAGGTCTGTGCTCTGTAGTTTGTCACATTCCACCCGGGGGATCCTCAGTGGGCTTTTCCTCAAGCCTCCATCAGGCTGATAATGCCAAGGTTCGAACCTGATCTTGATAAGGGTTTGGGATGGCAGCCTGCTGGGGGCCTGTGCTCTACTAATCTGCTGTCCCTGACTGCTGCCTGTATGTTGTGGGGATGGGGGGTTGGCAGCAGCATTTCAATCTGCCTGTGTGTGGCATTCTTCCTTAAAGAAAATGTCCCATCTTATGAACTGGGTGCTGGGTAGTACTGCTCGACAAAGTGTTCTCCAATCTGCTGTGGTGCAGGGGCCCATTCCTTGGAGGATGGTGTCAGCCCAGGGGAAGTTGGGCCCATCCTCAGCCATTGCTTTTTTTTTTTAACTCTTTCAAGTCCCCAGGTTCCCATGGATACCAAGCTTCGGGTCAGGTTACACCTGGATTGAGATTGATGGGGAAGGCCCAAAGGGGTTTCCAGTAGTCCTTCTCCAGTCTTGGGTCAAATAAGGGAGCAGAGGCTCCTTCTGGAGAGGCAGTGGGCGAGCGTGTGCAGACCTGTCTCTCCCAAAATTCTTTTCAGCTATTTCATCCTCTATATCCGGATTGGGAAAGGGCAGCCCTGAAACGGCTGCTTGCTTAGTACTAAGAGAGGTGCACTCTCTTTCCTTCCGGAAACATGCTTTTAGGGCTGCTACTGTTGCATGCAAACCTAGTGGGTGTTTTTTCACCCTGTTGTATAACAAGCTTCTCTACCTGGTCCCAGGTGTCCCATGAAAAGAGGTCACCAGTAGGGACCCAAGGAGTCACATCAAGGGTAGCGTCCCAAATCTTAGATGCCCTATCTTCAGAAAATTCTAGCCCCTGGCTCCTTAGCAGATCCTTCAGAGCTGGGCGATGCACCTTCTTAATGGAGTCACCCATGATATTGGAGAATCTAGTGGGATTGAGGAGATCAAGATCGATGATGGTTCCACTAGGAGACCACCGAGGCAAAGAAACGAATATAGAGGAGAGGCTCAGCAGCATCCGCAATAAATCGTGACGAATGGAATGCTTGTAAACGAATGCCTGAACATCACATGGTTTTTCTTCTGCGGGGGACGCGAGTTTATCTGGGTCTTGCGGCTGTGACCCCCTTATCCTATCATGGGAGTCCTCAAGCGGTGAGTGCCCTATTTAAGTGCCCTACCCATGCCCGAGGAGAAAGAGACGGACGTTGCCAGCCTAAAGGAAGCAACGCTCAAAAAGGCACACAGTGAGAATGAGACAATAAGCCAAAAGAAGGATGATCAAGATGCCAAAGTCCTATGGCGAAACACAGATATACAGAATAGATGCTAGGCACCCCATAGACAGAGGGAGAATCGAAAACAAAGTGGGAATTGACCAGAACAGTCCTGACTCAAGGAGGGCTCTTCTGATAGTTTGTCTTACTATCAGGGGTCAGAGCTTGAGTGCCCATTCATTCCCCTACCAGAATTACCAGCCAGGTATCTCCAATGCAGTCGCCTATTTTACTGCATGGATTCAGGGCGATAGGGATCCATACCTTGCTCCAGAAACGTCCGTGCCATCCATATCCAAGCTTTCCCTGTTCAGGGAGACAGATGTCAGGTCAGTCAACCCCAGCAACCAGATGCCAGTCAACTCTTGCAAAATGGAGTATGATCCTCCGAAGTCGCTGAACTTACTCCCTATGGAGAGGGAGTGGGAAGATAAGTGCTCTGCTCACTGTGGGATTCCTGCCACGCCACCGCCAAGAAAGAAACTGAGAAAGAATGTCACAGAGCAGAGCAGGGAAGACTGGTGGTCAAGCAGTCTCCGTTTATTGGCCCTTACACAGAGGTACTTATACACCTTTTCAGGGTGGGATTCTCATGCAAGGCAGTAGGGCACATTCGTCCCATCAGACTCCTACAAATCTCAGCTAATGATGTGCATACCTTGCCTAGGGCCATGTTATCAGTATGGGTAGGTGGTCACAGTCAAGCTCCTCACGCTCAACAGAGTGCTTACGGGTGGGGAGTGCTGGAGCTTTATAAATAGGGCTAGCTTTTGCTTCAGGGGCAAGAAATTTGGTCAAAGTCTCAGTATGGCTGCTGAGACCTCAACACAGACGCTCACACTCAGACACACAGACACTCACACTCAGACAATCACATTCAGACACTCAGACACTCACTCACACTCACATACTCACACTCAGACACTCAGATACTCACACTAACACACAGACACGTAGAGACACTCACACTCAGACACTAACACACAGACATGTAGACACTCACACTTAGACATTCATACTCTCTAAGACACTCACACTCAGACACTCACACTCAGTCAGACACTCATACTCACACACTCCCACACTCACACTCGGACACTCAGACTCTCACAATCAGAAACTCACACTCAGACATATAGACACTCACACTCAGACACTCAGACACAAACACTCAGACAGGAACACTAAGACACTCAGACATTCACACACAGACACTGACACTCAGTTACACAGACATTCAAACTCACTCAGACACTAAAACTCAGACACCCACACTCAGACACTTATACTCAGACACTAACACTCACACACTCAGACAATCAGACATTCATACACAGACAATCACACTAGGACACTAAGACACTCAGACACTGATACACAGACATTCAACTCAGACACTCAGAAACTCATACTCAGACATTCACACTCAGACACTCATACTCAGACACTCACACTCAGATACCCAGACACTCACACTCAGATACTCAGAAACTCATACTAGACACTCACACTCAGACACCCAGACACTCATACTCAGACAGTAACACTCAGAAACTCAGACACTCATACTCAGATACACACAGACACTCATACTCAGATACACACAGACACTCAGTCACTCATACTCACTCAACTCAGAAACTCACACTCAGACACTCAGACAGTCAACTGAATCAGACACTCACACTCAGACACTCAGACACTCACACTCAAATCCTCTCAGACACTCAGTCACTCACACTCAGACACTCACACTGTTTGTGTCTGGGGTCGATAATTTACCCCTCCGAACCACACAAAGAGTCCAGCCAGTAATGCAACACGCAAACAGAATTTATTCAAGTCAGCTAGCTGGGCTCAAGCCTTCATTACCCTGAGGCCAAAGCAAGATCACGAACGAGAGTAACACTTCAGATTTTAAAGTCAGTGTGTGGTCATAGCCTATGCTTACAGGTTCAAAGAGAAACATAAGTAAAAATGCAAGTTTCTTCATGATTTCATACAACACATGAACAGTTATAGAGAGCTCTTATCATATTTTTAGTCCATTCTGGTGGTTGTTACCAGCTCTCATCTGCCTGTCCAGGTGGTTTTAGCCTGGACATTCTTCCCCAGCGTCCGGTTGGAAGGGAGAAGCATAATTCTGAGAACCAAGGCCGAGTCATCATCCCAGATGTCCTCCCCTCCCAAATGACCAAGGTGGGAAGGAGGGGGGTTTAATGAAAAACAAGATGTTTTACAAAGAAAAACAAGACATGGGGCAGGAGCAGGCCAGATGGAGTTACTCCTGCCCTGCTCCGTGTCCAACACTCCCCCTCTTTCTGTTTCAAACTGAGGAATCTTCCTCAGCCACATGTTATTAGTATTATTGTTCCACTCTTAACAAAGGCCACTAGCTTCAGGGTGTGAGGGTCCTTGGTCAACAGCAAAAGCAGGAGCATTAGGGGTCCCAGGCGGGATGGGAATCAGCTGACTTTACCAGTTCTTTTTCTATTACAAGATACCTGTAGCACAATTTTTAGCATTAAACACAGTTCAAGAGTACTGGAATTGGCAAAGTAGGAATGGAAAAAAGCAAGGGGTTACCTATAATCAAATCAAGTATTGTTGGGTCCCCGGTATTGGGGCTCTTCTAGCAGACCTGTGGTATAGTTGCTGCGAGACCACTCTATAATTTCGGTTACAATAGGCTCGGTAGGTCCCTGATCAAACACACATTCCAGCATGGGTCATAACTGGCAAAGATAAAGGTTAATTTTACCTGTCTTATCGTGATTCTTGGTGGTGGAATATGTGCACTGGTGAAGGGATGGGTGTTTAAGCATTGTATAACTGAGACTTTAACCTGAAAGCTTTGTAACTTTCCACATGGTGAATTAATAAAAGAATTTTAAAAAAAAAAAGTTCATTTTACCTGTCTCAATATCAGAAAGTATCCAGTGCCAAAACCGGGGCAGGTAAGGAGCTCACTCTACAGCTTTCACTACGAGCATACAGGGAATAACCCATGCCCTTCCTATGGTTCCCTTAAGTCACTTTTATCAGTCTTATCTTGAAGGGGTTGTCTCCCACGGTCTGGACATGCCATTGGTTGGTGTTGTTTTGTCTCCAAAGAGGGAAGGCAGCTTTTTGATTCTGTCCTCCTTCAGAGAAGTTGGTGTGGTCAGGATCATGGTACAAGGACTCTCCACCAAGGTTCTCGGGTGGCAGTCTGATTCAGACCAGATCTCTCAATGCATACAGATGAGGAGTTCACTCTAGTAGTGTGCTCCAAGCTCTGTGTGGAGCTGGGTCTTGATACCTGTAGGGCCAGGAATGCTTGGAGAAGAGAGAGATAATATATTCTGGCCTGCAATTCCTTTTTCAAGGCTAAGTTGGAGTAGTGGCAGTTGACCCAAAAGAATTTCAAAGTGAGCGGTGTTTCTCCATAAAGGGAGTTTGTTCTCACAACAGGGCAATTGGAAGGGATTTCCCCAGAGATTTCACCGCCTTAAATCTTTAAAGGGAAAATAGTCAAAGTTCCAAATTCTAGAGCTTCTTCCTGCTAACACAGGGACGCTGACCCTTCCTGCACAAGGGGTGAAATCTCAAGCTACCTTTTTTCCTTTCTTTCAATATTTTACTGTATTAGACTAGAGGTCAGTAAAAAATAACTTCCCTTTGGAAACCTTGCCCCAATGCCCATTCTTCCTCTTCTACACAGTGTTCTGGCTTAGAGGAAGTATTCTCTAAATGGGGTATTAATCCCATGATAAAACAAGAATTGAGAGCTGTTATGTATTCATAGGACTAAGAGGACCAGGTTAGATGTCCACTATCAGTACTTTAGTCAATTGACAGGTTGGGGAAAGCAATTGATCCTGCACCTTGGTAAAGCTGAAGTTCCCCCACTTTGGTAAAACTCTGGCTTCCACTTCTCTGGCCAGACTGGTGACAGCATGTACAACATTGAGTTTCTTTGCAGACTAGACAGCTTAATTACTGAATTACCCAATTATTCAATCACCTTTGTATAACTAGAATCTGATTTTCACAAAGGAGGCTAATTGCAGAAACATGGTTTTCTCTCCTCCTCCATTTCAAATTTACCAGATAATTTAACAAATTGTCCTTGTGCACAAACACAGCACAATTGGCTCCATTTTGGGTACCCATTATTTACTGAGAGTCCTAGGGATTGGTCAAAGACAGAGCAGGAGACACACCAATAACGGCATTTAATGTTTTACCTCACATTAGGGCTACCCAGGCTTGGCCATAAGTAGTGAAGATCAGGTCCCATGATGAACTAGAGATAGAGCCTTCAGGTCAAACTGGATGTAACCTCAGACCTCCTGCCCTCTGTAGGAGTGTCCTGGCCATCAGGAGTCCATCCCATCTCTTCTTCAGGCCTGGGAGAATCCTCGGCCTCTGGTTTTTGACATTGAGGGCAAGGCCCAACCTGAGTCAGTCATTGCAGATTTCCAGCTTCCTAATTTTCCACGGCACAGACGATGTCCAGTCTTCCCTTGAGCCTGCCTTTAGGGTCTCCCTTAGGTTTTTGTATTTTAGTTTAGTTTTTTAGATGACTCTAAACCCAATTTTTTTAATTAATTTTATTGAATCACCATGTGGAAGTTTACAAAGTTCTCAGGGTTATGTCTCAGTTATACAATACTCAAACACCTTCCCTTAACCAGAGCCCATATTCCACCACCACCCCCAGTATACCTCCCGCTCCCTCCCGCCCCCAGCCCCCGCCCACGTAAGTGATAAATTTCACTTCATTTTCTCTTTACCTTGATTACATTCCATGTTTCAACATAAAACTCACTATTGTTGTTGGGGTTTCCCCCCCAAAAAAAAGACAGTCCTACTGCCAAGGAAGCATTTGACAATTAGTTTTCCATTGCTGAGAATGGAGAGATATTAAGTCCCGCTGTTCCAAGTACATAGCTTTTTTTTTCCCCCCTCCTTCCCATGCCACCGAGTTCATGCCTGCTTAGTAATCCTCATAATATGACTGACGCCATGCCGCCCGACAAAGAGGAAAAAAAATCGAGAAAGAGGGTTATTTCCCATCTTCAGCCATCGCGGGGCTATGGCTTAGTTGACAGTCTAGCAGCATGTCTGCAAGCAGTTTCTGGGACCAAAAGTAGTCTAGTTGTTTCCGGATTCTAGTATATCAGCAGCTAGGTGGCCACACAACAGTGTGGCTACCCGCTAAACCCAATTTTTTATTTTCTTTCCAGTATACAACTTAAATAGTCACATATGTAGTTTCAACTTGTATTTTTTAAAAAATCTTTGGAAATAAAAGTATAGAGAAAGGAAACAAAGGTTTAGATTATCTATATTTTTCCTAGTACAAAAGTCAAATATTCCTTTTAATTTTCTGTTTTTATCTCCTACTCCCTTTCATAACTCTTGAGACAAAATCCTTCTGCCAGAATGTTTTAAACTTTAATTTCCTTTTTGCCACAAATACATAATTTGTTTTCTGGATATTCCTTATTCAAAAAGCATTCAAAACTTTTAGCACATAGATATTAACTTCCTAACTTCAAGACAAGAATCAGCATAATATTGTGATATGTCACCATTCTCAGCTCTCACTTGCCTCTGCTGAGAAGGGAGAGGGGTCGGGGGTAGCTGCCTCTGTTCAGCTGCAAGGTCACTAGCCAGAAGGGCACTTTTTAGCCTCATGGATTCACTTGTCTTTTTTTTTTTTTCAGTGACGATTTTTTTAATTTTCCTTCTGTAAGATCTGAAGCTGGTTGAAGTTCCAGTGAAAAAGCCTGAAATCTTTAAACTCTGATGGGATAAAAGTTTTGCAACCAATTTTATAACTTTAGAAACTCACGCTTTTAACCCATTATTCTTTAAACTTGTTTCATGTAACACAATCATTTATACTCACATTCTGATAATTCAATACAAGTACAAGCAAACATATTTATTAACAAACCAATATAAGAAAACCCTTAAACCATCATCTTTTTTTTATGAAATGTGGGGAAACCTTCTTTGGCTTAATTTTAAAAGTTCCTTAATTTTCTCAAATCATAAGATTTTTACACCAGATACTTTACAATTTCACAATTCAAACATGCTTTTAGACACAGAAGGAGACCATTGGTATTCACCAACCTTTAAATAGAAGCATAAGAAAACACGAGAAAACTTGGATGTGATGGCCTCTATACCTCTGTTATTAAACTAAATATTCTAATTTTATCTCTGTACTGTTTCACAGCACTCTTGTTTTAAACCAGATAGAGGTCTCTCAACCAGTTCCTGCCGGATCAGGATGCAAGGGATCTGGGCCGGGTGTCCTCCAGGTCCTGGAGAGAAAACTTTACCTTTAATTTTTCAGAATGGTCTCCATATCAAAAGTACTTTCTGCTAGCCAGCTAATGCTGAAGGCTGGCTATTTTTTGGAAATAAAAAAGAGTTATCAGTTTACCTCTCCTCACCTCTACCAGAGGCTACTGCCCCTGGACCTGAAATCACTGAAATGGTGAGTCACAAGGGAAAGTGGGGTCCACTAATTCTGATCCATGCCTAGATGGTGAATGAGGGGGCCAAAGTCAAAAAGACTCATTAGAAATAGGACAAATGACAGAATATGTATATAACACTCAGACAACAGACATACAACGGCTGTAAAAGACTAAACAATGCGCGCTTCAGATTCAGATTCAGGCACCCCGAAAGTTTCCTTACCGAATGGCGTCCACTGTTTTCGGGGTGTTTCAGGAGTAGTGAGGACAGCTCCCACACTACCGACCACTGAACTTCTGGTGCATCTGCTTAGGTCCTCTGCCCATCTTCCAGATCAGGCCCTTCTGCTAGGCCTGCCAACTGGTTTTCAACGCTAGAAAGAATGAGCATAGTCCAGTTTTCCAAAACCAGCAAAACTTGGATAAAGTTCCACTCTGAGGAACAGAAAGTGTCAAACCTGCCCTTCTTAATGACCAAGCCCAGATTGAGGGCTCTCTGCTGTAATTCAGGAAAATGGTTAAGGAGGAGAGTCTTGGGAGTCCCTTGTGTTTGTTCCATGTTTCTGAAAGTCAAGAGTACTAGTGGGGAAGAAACAAAGGTTATCAAAACAGAAATCAAGGCAGCCCACAGATATGATCTCAGAGAACACAAAGGCACGCTTTCACACATATAGGTCCTCTCTCTTACTTCTTCTACATTCACACACATCTCCTCTTCCTCCGTACTTGGTATCGGTATCAGGCCGAAGGGTGATCACTGAGACTGCCTCAGCCTGTCAGAGATGTCTCCATCCAATGTAAACAAGGGAGTTGCCAGGATTGATTCTGAAGTCCAAACCGCCCCTGGCACCAAACAAGGAGCTAGACCTCCCAAATGAGGAGCTAGTCCTCCCAGAAGAGGATCTAGTCCTCCCAAAAGAGAGTGGCCAACCTCTCTTACTGTGGTCACTGGAACCCATTTCCATCCTTGGGTCTAGCCAGCCGTTTCACCCCAGATATCACTCCAGGGGCTGAGGAAAGGCCTGTAATCAACTCTGGTACTGGAGGAAGATTTGTGGGTCCCAGAAAAAGGGGGATTATTAATCCCGTATGAGTCCCCAGATTTTAGGGTCTGGGGTTGATAATTCCCCCTCCAAAATGCACAAAGAGTCCAGCCAGTAATACAACACGCAAGTGGAGTTTATTTGAGCCAGCTAGCTGGGGTCAAGTTGTTAGGCAAGCAGTCTAAAGCAAGACCTCGAACAACTGTATTGCTTCAGATTTTATAGTCAGTTTGTGTGTCAAAGCCCACGTTTATGGGGTCAAAGAAAAACATAAGTAAAAATGCAAGTTTCAGCATACAACACAATGAACAGTTACAGACAGCTCGTCTTATCCTGTTTCCCAGGCCATTCTGGCAGTTGTTCTCCCCTCCCCTGTGCCCGTCCAGGTAGTTTCAGCTAAGACATTCTTCCCCAGTGGACAGGTGGGGAAGAGAAGCAGAATTTTGAGAACCAAGTCATAAGCCCAGATGTCCTCCTCTCCCAGATAGCCAAGGGGGAAGGAGTAGGGATTAAAGGAAAACAAGATGTTTTACAAAGAAAAACAAGATGTGGGGTAGGAGGAGGCACATGCTCCGGCCCTGCTCCATGTCCAACGACACTCAGACACTCATACTGACTCAGACACTCACCCTCAGACATTCACATTCAGACACTCACACTCAGAAACTCAGACACTCACATTTAGACACTTACACTCAGATAGTCTCAGACACTGAGACACTCAGATATTCACATTTAGACACACGCACTCAGACATTCATACTCACTCAGACACTCACTTTCAGATATTCATATTCACAGTCAGGTGACCATGACACCTGAGTGAGTGTCTGAGTGACAGACACTCAGACACTCACACTCAGAAACACTGACCCGCACAACCAGACACAGATACTCAGATACTCACACTCAGATACTCACATTCAGGCACTCAGACACTCATCTCATACTCACACACTCACTCTCAGACACTTGCAAACTCATACTTACTCAACACTCACAATCAGACACACTCAGACACTCAGACACTCATAGTCAGACACTCACACTCAGACACTCAGACATTCATACTCACTCAGACATTCACACTCAGATACTCACACTCAGACACACACAGTCACTCAGACACTCACAATCAGATACTCAAACTCAGATACTCAGACACTCACAGTCAGACACTCACACTATGACACTCTCAGATGCTCAGATACTCACACTCAAACACTGAAACACTCAGACACTCACATCAGACATTCTGATACTCATATTCATGCAGGCATTCATCCTCAGACACTCATATTCAGACACTCACACTCAGACACTCACTCACACTCAGACACACACTCAGACACTCACACTCAGACACTCACAGTCAAACACTGAGACACTCAAACACACTCGGACACTCACACTCACACACTGAGACACTCATATGCACTCAAACACTTAAAGACATTCACATTCAGACACTCACACTCAGACACTGAGACAGTCACATTCAGACACTCACACTCAGACACCCTCAGATACTCAGACACTGACACTCATACACTCATACACTAAGACATTACCACTCAGACACACTCAGACACTCATACTCAGACTCTCTCATTCACTCAGACACACACAGGCATTCAGACACTCACACTCAGACAATCACCTTCAGACTCTCAGAAACTCAGAGACTCACACTCAGACACTCATATTCACTCAAACACTCACAGACACTCTAACAATGAAACACTTAGACACTCGCACTCAGACACACTCAGACACTCAAACACTCATACTCACTCAGAAATTCACCCTCAGACACTCACATTTAGACACTCATACTCAAACACTCGACAATCACATTCAGATATCACACTCAGACACTCAGACAATCAAACTCAGAAACTCACACTCAGACACTCAACTCAATCAGGCACTCATCCTCAGACACTCACAATCATACAAAGATATTTAGATACTCAGATAATCACACTCAGACACACAGACACATACTCAGACACTCACATTCAGACAGTCACGCTAAGATGCTCACTCTTAGACATTCACACTTTGACACTCTGACTGACACTCACACTCAGAAACACACTCAGACACTCACATTCACTACTCAGACACTCAGAAATTGTATTCAGTATCTGTGTCTGATTGTGAGTGTCTGAACCCTCACAATCAGACACAGATACTCAGATACTCACAGTCATGTACTCACACTCAGAACTCATACTTACTCAGACAGTGATCCTCACACACTCAAACACTCAGACTCAGACACTCACACTCTGACACTCAGACAGACACTCACATGCTGACACTCACACTCAGACACTCACATTCACTCAGACACTCAGAGCTTGCACTCAAATACTCACCCTCATACACTCACAATCAGACACAGATATTCAGATACTCACACTCAGATACTCACACTTAGACACGCATACTCACTCAGACACTCATCCTTAGACATTCACACTCTAACACTCAGACAGACATTCGCATTCAAACACTCACTCAGATACTCACATTCTCTTAGATACTCAGATACTTGCACTCAGACACTCAGACTCAAACACTCACATTCAGACTCACAGGTACTCATACTCAGACACTCAGACACTCACAATCAGGCACAGATACTCAGATACTCTTGGGGTTTCAGTAGCTGGCCTGAGACTTTGACTAAAACCCTTGCCCCTGAAAGAAAGTGCTGCCCCCGTTTACAGGAGGGCTTGATTTAGCACTCCACACATGTAGGCACTCTAGTTGAGGGTGAGGGATGTAATGGTTACTATCTGCCTGAGCAAATACACCTGGGCCTGAGAGCGGGAAATGTGAATCATTAACATCTGTATAGTGCCTTAGAAGGTAAAAGTGATACATGTGGGTTGGCCCTGAAATGTATGTATAAAACCCCCTGTGTGAGAGCTAATAAATGAATTGCTGATTGACCACCAGGTTTCCATCCTCTGTGTACTTCTCAGTGGCAGCAGGAGTTTGCGGGTGTGTGGAGGGTCAGGTCAGAGGCTTCTACCCTTCTCATTCTCTCTCCTATAGGAGTCTGGTGACCAGGGTGATCGTACTCCAGTGTGCTGGGGTAGACTGTCCAGGACCCCGACAAGACACTCACATTCAAAAACTCAGACGCTCACACTTAGACACACAGACACTCAAACTCAGACACTCAGTCACTCACACTCAAACACAAACACTCAGACACTCAGACACTCATACTCACTCAGACACTCACATTCAGACTCTCACATCCAGACACTAACACTCAAACACTCAGACACTGAAACTCAGACACTCAGACACACACATTCAGACACACTCAGACATTCAGACACACTCAAACACTGAAACACTCAGACACTCACACTCAGACCCTCAGACACTCATACACATTCATACACTCACCCTCAGACACTCACACTCAGACACTCAGACACTCATAATCACTCAGAAACTCACTTCCAGACACTCTCATTCAGAAACCCACACTCAGACACTGAGACACTCACATTCAGACACTCACAATCAGGCACAGATACTCAGACACTGTTGGGGTCTCAGTAGCTGGCCTGAGACTTTGACTAATTCCCCTGCCCCTGAAAGAAAGAGTCGGCCCTGTTTACAGGGGCCCAGGGGCTGCTTTATCACTCCACACACGTAGGCACTCTTATTGAGGATGAAGGATGTAATAGTTACCATCTGCCTGAGGTAATACATCCCTTCCCACTCCCTCTCCTATAGGGAGTAAGTCTATGCAGGAAGCCCGGGAAAGCCGATGGGGCGGGACTTCCGGAGTCGCCCTGCGCCAGTATTTAAGTACAGAGCCATGTGGGTACTCTCCTTTCTGCTGCTCCTTTCTGCCGCCCCGCGAGATCGACCCCGGAGGCAACTGAACTACTTTGGACAGGAGCAGCGCCCCCAAAATGCCTCCAAACTGTGTGCTCGGAGCTGCTGGCTCAGGCACCACCAGCGAGTGATGTAATTACCAAAAGAATTTTCCCTGGACTTCATATAGAAATTCAAAACCGCGGCGATAGCAGCCACGCAACCTAATATCTCTTGATTGTCAGCAACGTGTAAATGTTCCTTTTTAGCAGGGCTTACTGTGGGTGGAAACTCCAAACAATAGTACTGAGTTTTTTGTTGAGGGGTAAAAGATTGTAGCAATAGAATTTTAGGCAGAATTTTCCCTGGACTTTATATAGAAAGCCGCGCGACCTAATGTCATCTAATCATCAGCAATATGAAATGGGTCCTTTGTAACGGTTTGGACTTTGGGGGAACCATAATAGTGTTAAAGTTTGTCGTGATGTGTAATTTCTGGCTGTACTTTCCCTGGACTTTATACAGAAATTCAAAGCCGCGCGGCCGCTGCCATGGCCGCACGACCTAATGTCATTTAATCATCACCAATATGAAATGGTTCCCTTTTAACGGGTCGGACTTTGGTGGGAAATCCTAACAAGAATAGTAAGTCTTTTGCTGAAATATTGAAGGCAATCAAAGTGGTAGCCATCTCTATAGACTGAACTAAGCCATATCCCCACACCGGCTGAGAAGAAATATCCTTCTTTCTCGGGAAGAAACACGGCGTGGTGTTAACCATAGTATGATGTCCATTAAGCTGACATGGACCTGGAGGCGTGGGAATGGGATCCAAGGGAATAAATTATTATGTACTTGGAATACCGGGACGCTGATGGAATCTCGAGCCAGGGCCGATACCAGTGTATTACTTTTGGTTCCAGAAACTGCTTGCAGACATTCTACCAGACTATCAACTAAGCCAGAGCCCCATGCTGGCTGATGACGGGAAATAACCATCTTTTTTGTTTTTTTTTCCTTTCGTCAGGCAGCGTGGTGATTACTAAACAGGCATGAACTCGGTGGCACGGGACGAGGGGGGAAAAAATAGAAAAGCTATGTAACAAACAGTGGGACTTAATATCTCTCCATTCTCAGCAATGGAGAGCTATCAAATGCTTCCTTGACAGTAGGACTGTCTTTTCCTTTTTGGGGGGAAACCCTAGCAACAATAGTGAGTTATGTGTTGAAACATGGACTGTAACCAAGATAAAGCATAAACGAAGTGAAACTTATCACTTACAAGGGCGGGGGCTGGGGGGGGGCGGGAGGGGGCGGGAGGTATAATGGGGTGGTTGGTGATGGAATATGGGCACTGGTGAAGGGAAGGGTGTTTGAGTATTGTATAACTGACATAATCCTGAGAACTATGTAACCCTCCACAAGGTGATTCAGTAAAATTTAAATTAAAAAAAAAAGACACTTACACTCAGACACTCACACAGACACACAGACACTCACACTCATAGAGTCAGACACTCACACTCAAACACTCACACTCAGACACTAAGACTCTCACACTTAGACACTCAGACTCTTACGCACAGACACTCACACTCAGACATTCAGACGCTCATTCAGAAATGCAGACACCCAGACACTCACACACACTCAGACACTCACAGACACTCAGACACTTACAACCAGATTCTTAGATACTCACACACAGACAGTCAGACCCTCATACTTAGACACAGACTCAGACACACTGAAACTTAAGATCAGAAAAATATATTCACACTCAGACACTCACAATAAGACACAGAGACCGTAATATTCAGACATTCACACTCAGACACTCACACTCAATCATTCAGATACTCACACTCTGACACTCACACACTCAGACCCTCAACTCAGACACTTACACTCAGACACTCAGACTTACTCAGACACTCACATTCAGACCCTCACACTCAGACACTCAAACTCAGACACACTCAGAAACTCAGACACTCAAACTCAAACAGTGAAACATTCAGATACTCATACTTAGACATCTTCAGACATTTAAGAACTCACACTCACTCACTTACTTTCAGACACTCACATTCCGACACCCACACTCAGACACTCAGGCACTCACACTCAGACACTCACACTATGACTTTCAGACACTCACATTCAGACCCTCAGACACTCATACTCAGACACACACTCATACACTCATACACTCACACAGACACACAGGCACAATCAGATACAGATATTCAGACATCACACTCAGAATCTCAGATACACTCAAACACTCAGGTACTCTAATACTCACACTCAGACACACACTCAAACACTCAGGCACTCATACTCAAACAGACAATCACACTTAGACACTAACACTCAGACACTCATTCTCCAACACTGAAACACTCAGAAACTCACACTCAGACAATCACACTCAGACACTGAGACATTCATACTCAGACACTCACATTTGGACACTCACACTCAGACACACATACTCATACACTCAATTTCAGATATTCACACTCAGACACTCATAGACTCACACTCACACACTCATACTTAGACACTCACACTCAGACTCTCATCCTCACTCAGATACTCATACACTCACACTTAGATACTGATTCTGGAATTTCAGACACTCACACTTAGACACTGATTCTGGACTTTCAGACACTCACACTCAGACACTCAGACACTCACACTTAGACACTCATACTCAGACACAGAGACACTCACACTCAGACACTCAGTCAGACACTCAGACCCTCACACTCAGACACAATGACACTTACACTCAGACCCAGATACTCAGAACTCACACTCAGACATTCATACTCAGACACACAGACACTAACACTGAGAAACTCACATTCATACACTCAGATACTCACACTTAGAAACTGAGACACTCAAACACACACACAGATACTCATGTTCAGACACTTATGCTCATTCACTCACACACAGGCACTCACAATCGGACACTCAGGCACTCACACTGAGATATAGTCAGACGCTCTCAGACATTCAGACACTCACAGTTAAACACTGAAAAACTCAGACACTCACTCTCAGACTTTCATACTCAGACACTCAGACACTCATACTCACTCAGACACACCCTCAGACACTCACACTTAGACACTCACACTCAGACACTTACACTCAGATACTCAGACACTCACTCTCAGTGACTCACACACACAGACACTCACACTCAGACTGTGACACTCAAATACTCAGACTCTTACAATCAAACACAGATACTCAGACATTCACACTTAGATTCTCATGCTCAGACACTCAAACACTAAAACACTATCACTCAGACACAGACACTCACACTCAGACACTCAGACACTGAGATATTCAGAGACTCACACTCAGACACTCAGATACTCATACTCAGACACTCACTCTCAGCACTCAGGCACTCACACTCAAACAGTCACATTCATACACTCTCCTTCACTCAGACACTCACACTCAGACTCTCATACACTCACACTCAGACACTCACACTCAGACACACAGGTACTCACATTCAGACACAGATACTCAGACACTTTTGGGGTCTTAGTAGCCGGCCTGTGACTTTAACTAAATCTCCTGCCCCTGAAAGTAAGAGCCGGCCCTATTTACAGCTTATTTTAGCACTCCACACACGTTGGTACTCTGGTTGAGGATGAGGGATGTAATAGTTACCATCTGCCTGAGCTAAGACACCTGGCCCTGAGAGCAGGAAATGTAAATATCAACATCTGTATTGAGCCTAACAAGGTAAAAGTGATACATGTGGATTGCTCCTGAAATGAATGTATATAAACCCCTGTGTGAGAGCTAATAAATGGATTTGTGATTGACCACCAGCTTTACCCCCACCTCGTAGTTCTTTCTCATTGGCAGTGGGAATTCACAGGTGCATGGTAGTTCAGGTCAGAGGCTTCTCCTCTTCCAATTCCCTCTCCTCTATGGAGTAAGTTCGCTGACCAGGAGTATCGTAATCTAGTGTGTTGGGTCAATAGTTCAGGACCCCGACAAGACACTCACACTCAGACACTCACATAAAGACACACAGACATTCACACTCAGACACTCAGACACTCATATGCAGTAAGACCCTCAAACTCAGACACTCAAACTCAGGCACACAGACACTCACACTTAGACACCCAGACTCTCACACTCAGACACTCACAGACACTCAGACACTAACACTCCGACACTCACACTCACTCACTCACACTCAGACACTCACTCACACTCAGACACTCAGATACTCATCAGAAAAACAGCCACTCAGACACTCACACTCAGACACTCACAGCTAGATACTCACACTTAGACACTTCGATACTCACACTTAGATACTCACACTTAGACACTCCAACACTCACACTCAGACACTCACAATAAGACACTCAGATATCCACAGTCATTCACTCTCAGACACTGAGACACCCACACTGACACCCACACTGAGACACTCAGATTCAGGCATTCAGATTCAGACTCTCAAACACTCACCCTTAGACACTAACACTGATATACTCAGACACTCACACTCGGATTCTCACACACTCACAATCAGACACTCACACTCAGACACTCAGACACACAGACACACTCAGACACCTAAACTCCCATCCTCCGCTCTAGCCCTCCCCTCAGGCTCCCTCCTAGCTTCTTCTAGTCCCCCAATTTGTCTATGTCGCTTCTGCATCCTCCTCCACAAGTATCCTGTTTGGCAGGAATCCAGGGAGGCAGAGTCTGTTCCCCACGTTCTCTGACTTCGGGTCACTCAACTGCCCATGCCCTTGGGTGGGGGGGCTTCTTGACCCCACCTCATGACCACTCACTGCCACCCCCACCTCCTGCCCTCACTGGAAGCTGAAGAAAGTGGGACAGTCTCTAAAGGCCCTGTTCAGCCGGAGGACCCCAAATTTCACCCCACAGGAGGTGAAATGGCCTAGGCATCTGCAGGGGCAGAGGCCTGAGGGTATGGCAAAGACCTGATCCTGTCCCTGCCTGTGTAAAAACAACATAGCAATCCCCCCACTCTGCCCCATGCCCATATGGAGGCGCATCCCCTCCCGACCTGTGCTCCCCGCCTTGTGCCCGTATGGAAGTAGGTCCCTTTGTCCCAGGGAGTAGAGGTCACTACAGTCATTGGGAAGCCTCGCTGCAGAGCTGCCTGGTGGGGAACCGATTGCCAGGGATCTCTCGAGTCACCCTAGAGCCATGGGAAATTATCCAGGGCCTGGGACCGGACCCACACCGGGAGCCACAGGGCATGGTGTGGGCCTGCAGGGTCCTTGGGCTAAACTGCAAATGCCGGCCGAGGCGGCATGGGGAAGCGAGGCACGACTCAGTAAGTTTCTTTCCTGCCGTGTGGCTCAAGAAGTGAAGTTTTCCAGATGCAAACACATTCCAGAAAGCTCCGGCCATGAGGGTCTGAGGTTAGGGGCTTGGGATAGGGGTACAGGAGGGCCCCAAGGCCCAGAGCTAGGAAGCAGCTTCTTCCTGCAACACTCCAACCGCACCCAGCTGGTCTGGACTCCAGGTGGGTCTGTCCTGAGTTGAGTTGGGGCCTCAGGGGGCACTAAGCAATTTTTTTTGGTGCTGAATGGTTGGTGCTGAGATTGTCGGTGTTCCTGGCGTGAACGTGTGTGACCTCGGAGGCTTGAATGTATGACCTCGGGGTGTGTGTGTGTGTGTGTGTGTGTGTGTGTGTGTGTGTGCGTGTGTGTGATCTCAGGGGTATGTAAGTATGTGTGACCTCAGAGGTGTGTGTGTGTGTGTCTGTGTGTGTGAGTGTGTGTGTGTATGGCCCTGACAAGCCTTCCATGGAGCAGGTGCCAGCTTCTAAGTCCTTCAGCAAGGCTGGGCAATGGCGGAGAGACCCCAGCTGGATTCCCATTCGCTGACATCCTGGGACACTGCAGGGCCCCGCAGCTGTGTTCAGGCCCCTCTGGCCCCTCCTGCAGGTGTGTCTTCTCAGGTGCCCAGAGCGGTCAGCACCCTTTCCCCTGAGGACTCTGAGACTCAGTACTGGGTCTGGCTTGGGTATCCAGGAGTGGAGTGGGGGTTACGGGGAGAACAGGGGTCTGCCTCCAGTCCTGCCACAGCTCCTCTAGACCAAACAGAAGCCAAGAGGCTCCCTCTCTCTGCAGCCCAGGCCAAGTCTAGCTTTGCCTCCTCACAGCCATGAACGGAACAGGGAGCCCCATGGGTACCAGTCTCTGTTCTGCTCACCTAGCCTCAGGCTAGGCTCCCTGCCCCAGGACAGCACAAATGTGGGGTACAGGAGAGATGCAACCTCCACACACTTGTCCCTGTACACACTCTCTGGGAAGGAAACTCCAGAGACAGCCAGGACCCTCCCTTCCTCCTCTCATCCTCACCCAGAACTGGGGGATGTCCCCCACACACATGTCCTCACAGTGTGGGTGTGCTCAGCTGGGGGATGCTGCTGACATCATGGACTTGGCAGGATCCAAACCCAAACCAAGAGCACTTCCCCAAGTGTCCTGGGTGTGGAGATTGATTTCCCCAGGTCCAGCCAGACACCAGACACCAGAGCACAGACAGCCTGACACTGAAGCACACCGGAGCACAACGTTCATCTTGAGCCATGGCATAGGGACCTTGAGACAGGGACTCACACAAATGCTCAGAGTGTTCTAGAAAAACTCCTTGTGCTGCTGTGGTGACTTTTCAGATTTAGCATTTTATTTGTTTATTGTGGGCTTGGGCCACATCTGGCTATGCTCAGGACTTACTCCTGGCTCTGTGTTCAGCTATCACTCCTGATGGGGTTGAAAAGACAGTATGGGGCACCGGGGATCAAACCCAGGTTGGCCACAAGGCAGATTCTGTCCCACCTGCACTATTTTCCCAGCCGCCTGTCTAGAGGGGCCAGAGAGATAGTACAGTGCAGATGACACTTGCCCTGTAGGCAGCTGACTCAAAGTCAATCCCCGGCACCCCATAGGGTCCCCCGAGCACTGCCAGGAGTTATTCCCGAGTCCAGAGCCTGGAGCATCCCTTGACCATCTCCGGGTGTAGTCCCAAAACAAATAAGCAATAACTAAAGAGAAAGTCTGGCTAAATATCCTCACCCATGGCCCAAGATATTCTGAGGGGCCTCAGGTGAAAGCCACAGAAATGAGACCCCCTGGAATGAGACCAGGGGTTCACAGAAAGAAAATAAAATTGGAAGGGGGTGAAGGTCAGACCAGGACATGAAACAACACTCTGAGGCTGGGAGAGAACTCGGGGCTCAGATCCATAGTACTCTGAGGCTAGGAGAATACTCGAGGCTTCAGTCTACATCTCACATGAGTAAGAATCTGAGTTTGTCCCCCAAGTCCCCCTAGCTATCCCCAAAACACTATTGGGGATGCCCCTGGTTGCTCCCAGACCACCATGTCCAGGCAGCACCCCCTCTCCAGGATGAGCATTAAACTGTCTGGCCTAGCCAGCTGGCTAGCACCAAGGGTGTTTGTGGGAGACCTTGCCCTCACCCTCCAGCTAAAGTTACAAGGCTGAGAGGGGAAGGTGGAGGCTGGGAAAAGAGGGTCCAGGATCATGTCTGACCCCCAGAGACAGCGACATCAAAGGAGGTCAAGAACCTTCCAGAAGGGTCCTCCTAGGCAAGAGAAGGGAGCCACAGAAGCCTCAAAGAGCTAAGACCGCTCTCCTGGCCAGTACTCATCAAGAAAGCGGTATCCTTGGGGGACAGATGCTCACCAGGCACAGAGGTCCTGGGCTCAACTGAGGAATGAGAGGTGAAACCAACACGTACCCCCTACAACCACTAAGGCCAACCCCTGGACTGTAGCGGCCACATGCTCTGTTCCAGCACCAACACTTTCTATCCTGATGACGCTCTGGGCTGAAGGCAAGTTCAACAAATGCTTGAGCCTCAGGAACATGAAGCCCTCCAGTCCCCAAACACAAAGCAATTAAGTTGATGGTAGGTGACAAAAGCTCAAGGATGGCATTCCTGGGCTGAGAAAAAGGGAAAAATCCTCTTCAAATAGCCCAGTGTGCAAAGGAGGGATATGAGAGCACCTCCGCAGAAATTAAGGCGCTTCCGGTCCAAACGTCGAATCAGGCGGAGAACAGCAGTGCTGGGGCAGGAGTGTGGAGGGGCAAGAGCCAGCGCTGCACCCACAGGAAGGAGACCCACTAGGGCAAAGGAGCAGAATTAAACTGGGAATCGCAGGAACGCATCCGGGAGGGCCCAGAACACCAAAACCAGTTCACAGGGAGAAGAGTGACTTGGGCAGGAAAACCTTAGAAATTCCAAACCAGCCAGACACCAAGGAGGAGATATTAGGCATGAAAACTTAGTACATATGTAAGCATGACTGAATAGTGGAGAAAATTGTATAGTGGAGAAAATCAACAGACACCTCATGCCAAAATACATGAGAAAGGAGAGGATGTTGACAAATTTCTAGATTAAAAAAAAAAAAACACCTTCTGAAATCAAGCCAATAACAAATGTAGGGCCTGGAGAGATACCACAGCAGGGAGGACGCTTCCTTTGCAAGGACCCACCTGGGTTCAATTCCTAACACCACACAGGGGTCCCCTAGCTCCACCAGAACTGATCCCTGAGCTCAGGGCTAGGAGGAAGCCCTTAGTTCACAGGGGAGAGTGTGACCCCAAAACCTCAAAATAAATAACAAATACGAAACCTACTTGGCTGTAGAACTATGGAAGGAACTGAATTCCAAAGTAGGCTTTCCCTCCCACCAAAAAATAAATAAACACCAGGACCAGAGCAATAGGACAGCGGGGAGGGCATTTCCCTTGCATGCGGATGACCTGGGATTGATTCCCAGCAATCTATATGTCCCCCAAGCACTGTCAGGAGTGTTTCTTGAGCACAGAACCAGGAGTAACCCCTGAGCACAGCTGGGAGTGGGCCCCTCCAAAACAAAACAGGCAAATCGGTCACTAGCAGAGCATGAGGCGTTCTGGGAAAGGCTTTGGTGAATACCAGCATGACCTGGAAGACCCCCTGTTTTTTTGCTGGCAAAACCAACAATCCCAAAAGCAGAATTTGAAGTCTCAGGCCTCTATTAACAGTGACCCTTCTTGCCAAGAGAATGAGATTCAGATCAGGCATGGCAGAGGGCTGCCAATGTGTCCAAGAAAGGACACTGAGGGCAAGAAGGACAGTACGGTGGAGAAGGCATCTGCCTGGTATGAAGCCGCCCTAGTCTGATCCCTGTCACTGCATATGGTCCCCTTAAGCCGAGTCAAGAGGGATCCTTGAGTAACCCCTGAGAGCACCAAAAGCAAAACTTAGAAAACACCAGCAACACCTACAGACTCCTGAGAAAAGACAGGCACTCAGAATGCTGGACACATGGAAACTTCTGGAAGGAGCACAGCAAAGCTCCAATTAATGCACAGAAGGGGGATCTCATGTGGAACCACAGAGAGACAACCCCCCCTCCGAATCTGTCCAGGAGCAGCTGGCAGGTGCAGAGGGGCTAAACAAACTCATCCTGGCAGGTGGATGGAGGGAGGCCCATGGCAGCAAGAGGAGAGTCCGGCCTGCTGGGCAGGGCAGCCTGGAGGATCCTCTGCTTGGATATGCTGCAACATGTGACCCTCCACTATGCGAGCCGACCTGAGCCCCACCAAGGCCAGAAAAATCAGCCAGAGTTTTCACCTGTACCTGCTGTCCCCACACTGCTAGTAGTTTTTCTATTTGATGAGTGCCAGTCTTTCTGGTATGAGGTTGTACTGGTCACATTGGTGGAGGGA
Source organism: Sorex araneus (assembly GCF_027595985.1). Lineage (NCBI taxonomy): Eukaryota > Metazoa > Chordata > Mammalia > Eulipotyphla > Soricidae > Sorex > Sorex araneus. Next base: position 226,073,246 of record NC_073313.1, on the reverse strand, counting down.
AATGGATACTGGTGAAAGGATTGATGCTGGAATATTGTATGCATGAGATTTAAAATTAATAACTTCATGACTCTGTAATTCATGGTGATGAAAATGTTTTAAAATACAGAACACAAAAGTAATAATGCATATGATTCATGTTCATTGAATGTGAACTTGATGTCTTAGATCATTGCTTTTTGATTTCTGAAATAATTTGATGGTTCTATTTGGGAAATGCAGGGAGTTCTTTATTTTAAAAAACCTAAATATAAACAAAAATGTACTACAGTGATATTATGATGCACATTTACTTATGTATCTCATAACCCAGATATAGTTTAAAGTCAGTGATAAGGCATGATAGTTCACACAGTACTATCCACATCTCATATTGAGTAATTGTTATATTTATCACAGTACAAATTATAGACTTTAAAACATCTCTTTTTCAATTCTGCCAGATTTAAAGATAAGACTTTATGCAATAGCATATCTTAAGCATACCTTGGAACATGATTATGATGACAAACTATGTGATCACCAAGTCATATATATGACCACTCTGAGGGCAAATGATGTATTAGTTGTGAGAAAAATCTTATTTTTTGTGTCTAAAGCATAGACACTCATGAAGTACATATTATACACATATATCACTCGAATTAGTATTTCTTAGGGGATTGATTACTTCCAAAATTTTCTGTGGAAAGAAAGAATGAAAAAACTAGTTTGAGAAATACTGAGAGCATAAGAGACACTGTACAGAAAATGGGCTCTTATAGATTTCCATACTGGCAGTCAGGTCTTATTTGTTATATGCAATGTTTATATAGTCACGTAATTACTACTATGTGACTCCAAAAGATTACTACAACCTATAATTCCTTTTGAATGCTAAAATATCATCAACATTGAATTTAATTCAACTATTCTTAAGTTTAAGAATTATGTATGCCTAATTATGATTTAATTAGGACTGCTTATTATGAACAATTAATGGAAATCATCATATAATTAAAGATGCTGCGATCAAAGAATTACTTTGAAGAATATAATAAAATATCAGACTGGGCTGGAGTGATAGCACAGCAGTAGGGTGACCTTGCATGCAGCCGAACCGGTTTGATTCCTTTACCCCTTTTGGAGAGCCCGGCAAGCTACCTAGAGTATCTTGCCCGCATGGCAGACCCTGGCAAGCTACCCGTGGAGTATTCAACATGCCCAAAACAGTAACAAACAAGTCTCACAATGGAGACGTTACTGGTGGCCGCTTGAACAAATCGATGTGCAGCGGAAAGACAGTGACAATGACAGTGACAGTGACAGATTGGGAGGTTACAAAAAGCAAGAAAGGGGAAAAATGTAATCTGCAGAAAGTGCAATGGTAAATATGTATATTTGGTAAAAAATATAATCATTTAGTCATTTAAAATATAAAAAAGTCCAATTTACAAGAAATTAATGGGGCAAATAATCATAAAATATTATCAGAGGAAAAATTTAGAATATAAGTGATAACTTAAAACAAATAAAAACCCATTAGTTAAAAGCTTTAACATTATTGGTTCAAGGAGAAGAAACATGCTTGAAGTAAAAATTTTAGATGGAAACAAATCAAGCAAGGTTTGATTATCAACTATAAATAATTTGTCTATCTAAGCCAGGAATGTTGGGAAGGCCTTTGATTTCAAAATGAATATCTTTTTTGGAGACATTCAAGAAGCACAAGGGACAGAAAATACAAGCCATGCTGAGGCAGATGCTTAGGCAGCTGTGCATTAAAGAGCTGACCAGTCCCAGGTGGAGCATAGCATCATGGATCATAAGACAATCACTCTTTTTTCAATAAATTGCTCTTGTATTGGGTTGCTCTTAAATTATCCCATTGGGAGAGCAAGTCTTTTATTTGTTGGAGGAAAGGTCATGTGATCATTTCTGTAGATCAACCTGAGACCCATTTTTGACATGTAATTTATTTCTTCCTGACATTACGATAATGGATGATTGCCAGAGACCACGCAACATGTGTGCATTCAGTACAGAATGGACAGCTGTTAGAATAACCACTTTCATTGTTCCTTTAGAAACACAAAGATGAGCAAAAGCATATTTTTGAGTATACAGTCCAGAAACAAGTAAACTTTCAGGGAAAAAAAATCAACATGATTCAAATTTGTGTAGTCTGTTGTTTTCTTTTCTTTATTGCTGCTCCTTCTGAACTTTCCCTTAGTATATCTTGAGTGTTTAAAGAAATGCCTAATGATTTTCTTCCCTTCCCCAATCAAACCTTCAATTTCACAATGCACTTTGTAAATGTCTATCAACCCCAAAATGTACAAGACAATAATTTCTCTATTTTCTAATCAGACCAAAGATTTTTCTATGTCCATAGACCTGTTTATTCTATTCACACCAATTTTCCTGATTTATCAAATGCCCCATTTGTCATAATCAGATTTTTCTGTCTTGATAGTTTCATCCCATATATTTAACTTGAAGTTTTTTTCCTTATCAAGCATATGAAAATGTCATTTGACATATGGCAAGTAATTTACAACTGTGTTTTAATATCTTATTCATTCCTAATTTTAGAATTTTCCTAAGTGTACTTGATTTTAATTTTTATTTATGTAATTGATTAACAGTAGTTATCTTACACTTAAATAATTTATTTTCTTACATTGTCTAAGAAAGAGTCTGGTACAAAAAAAAGTTATAAATATTTGACTTATTTAATTGGAAAGTTATTTAATAATGGTGTCAATTACATATTTTTACTGCATTATTTGTTATTACGTGTGAAAAACAATTATGTAACACCAAAGACCATATTATGCCACAAGAATAAGAACTTTTCTTCATAAGTTCTTTTGTATCATATATAGACTCTCCTAACATGGTCTTAGTCAACATTCGTATATTTGTACATGTTATATGTTATATATTTAAAGTGTAGTACTTGATGTATTAAAATCTCAAAACCTCAACCCCTGTGTTAGTAATTTAAATATGGATGGTAATTTAAATCTAATTATAATTGCAAAATTCATCTGCTTAATCAGTTATTGAATACATGTAGGAGTCAAGCACCCTGCTGAAAACAATGAGATAATGATGAATTAAAAGTAACTGTGCCCTGTGGGATTATATGTGATTAATCAAAACATACCACAATTGGGGCTAAATGGAGGACCTTATAGTAGAGTTAGTAACAGAAAATATTCTCTTTGAAGAGTCCAGGAAAATCAGACTTAAAAAGGAAGGAAAAATTTAACATTAGAAAGCAAAGAAAACATTTTTTTTTAACCCAATCTGCAGTTTGAATAAAAATATTGGAAAATGAAAAGATAAAATTAGTGATCCTATAAACATTCTTCAATCATATATAAGCCAAATGAATTTTAAAACTAGGCAATATTTCACTCAAAAATCTAGGGGTATGTATACTTCATGTTTTCTATTTCAGAAGTTAAACTGTTACCAACCACTCTTCTTTTTAAAAAAAAATATCGAATCACCATGATATGTATAGTTACAAAGTTATTCATAATTGGGTTTTGGTCATGTAATGTTACATCACCCATCTCTTCACAAGAATAAATTTCCTGCCACCAATGTCCCCAGTTTACCTCCTGCCCCTGATTCTTCTTATTGTTCTAGTCTTCATCTACCCTGATTATTCAGACTGAGTCTGACACTAGGTCTTAAAAACATATTCACCAACAACAGGGGAGATAATTCACTAGAGAGGTTCACATATTTTACATGTAGAAGCCCTGCATAGCATAGTATTGCACACTGGTTAAATTACTGATGTGAAATATAATGCACCACTCATTTTTTAAACTATGGTTTTAGTTTTTTCCTCAGTCAATAGCCCTTTGTGACACTGACTTCCCTATGTGGTGTTAAATATTTTGGTGGTATAAGTAAGATTTTTGTATTGACTAACTAGGCAAAATTTTAGACTTTGATATAAAATATAAACAAAAATAATCTGGTAAGAGTGCTTATTCGACAATCTTTAAAGGTAAAATGCATTTATGGAAGATACCCAAATGTAATTTACTGAATTTATATCTAAAATTAAACAAAAAAATTCAAAAAAATCTTTGAAACAAAATTCAAAGAATAATGCCAACAAAAAAAAGTAAATTTAAGCAATTTGTGATGTTGAGAGAAATATAGAAGTAAAGTCTTATGCATATGTAACTATGAAGGGTTTTAGGAGTTGGTTTTATGTATATTATATATTACTTCTTAGTATAATTTTAGTCAAACTGTATTCTCATTACTAAAAATAAAACTTACTGTTTGAAGAAAAATAATCAAGATAAAATATAGTCTGTAACCAGTCATCTGTTTTAGGACACTCAGGTTGTTTCCAGATTTTGGCTATTGTGAACAGTGCTGCAATTTATATATAGGTACAGATGTGATTTCTATTGTGCTTTTTTGCATCCTTGGGATATATTCCCAGAAGTGGTATTGCGGGGTCATATGGAAGCTCAATTTCTAGTTTTTGAAGGACTGTCCATATTGTTTTCCAGAAAGGCTGGGCCAGTCAGCATTCCCACCAACAGTGAAGGAGTGTCCCTTTTTCCCCACATCCACACCAGCACTGGTTTCTTTTATTCTTTTGAATGTGTGCCAGTCTCTGTGGTGTGAGATAATATCTCATTGTTATTTTGATTTGCATCTCCCTGATGACTAATGATGTGGAGCAATTATTCATGTGCCTTTTGGCCATTTGTATTTCTTTTTTGAGGGAACTTCTGTTCATTTCTTCTCCCATTTTTTGATGGGGTTGGAGGTTTTTTCATTATAAAAATCTACTAGTGTCTTGTATATCCTGGATATTGATTCATTATCAGATGGGTATTGGGTAAATATTCTTTCCCATTCTGTGGGATTTTTCTGTATTTTGGCCACTGTTTCTTTTGAAGTGCAGAAGCTTCTTAGTTTGATTCAGTCCCATTTGTTTATGTTTGCTTTCACTTGCATGGTCAGTGCTGTTTAAGTCCTTAAAGATGCTTTTAGCTTCAATGTCATGGAGAGTTCTGCCTACATTTTCTTCTATGAATCTTATAGATTCATGTCTGATATTGAGGTCTTTAATCAACTTTGATATGACTTTTGTGCCTGGCATTAGACAGAAGTCAGAGTTAATATTTTTTGCAGGTAGCTAATCAGTTTTCCCAGCCCCACTTGTTGAAGAGGCTTTCCTTGTTCCACATTGCATTTTTTGTTCCTTTGTCAAAGATTAAGTGGCCATATATTTGGGCATCTGTGACAGGATATTCAACTCTGTTCCATTGGTCTGCAGGTCTGTTTTTATCCCAATACCATGCTGGATTGATTACTGCTGCTTTGTAGTAGAGTTTGAAGTTGGAGAAGAAACTTTGGTACATCTATACAATGGAATACTATGCAGCTGTTAGGACAGATGAAGTCATGAAATTTGCTTATAAATGGATAAACATGGAGAGCATTATGCTAAGTGAAATGGGTCAGAAACAGAGAGACAGATAGAGGGACTGCCTCATTTGCAGAGTATAAAATAACATCACGTGAGGCTGACACCCAAGGACAGTAGATACAAGGGCCTGGGGGATTGCCCCGTAGCTGGAAGACTGCTTCAAGCACGGAGGGGAGAAGGAAGATGGGATCACTAAGAAAATGATGGCTGGGAAAATGAGAAGGGATCACTAAGAAAATGATGGCTGGAGGGACCAGTTGGGATGGGAGATGCATGCTGAAAGTAGATAATGGACCAAACATGATGACATCTCAGTGTCTGTGTTGGAAGCTATAATGCCCAAAAGTACAGAAAGAGTATGGGAATATTGTCTGCCATAGAGTCAGGGGGAAGGTGGGAAAGGTGAAGTATACTGGTATATTGGTGGTGGGGAATGTGAACTGGTGGAGGGATGGGTGTTTGTTCATTGTGAGATTGTAACCCAAACATGAAAGCTCGTAACTATCTCACAGTGATTCAATAAAACTTTAAAAATTAAAATATATATATGGCCTGTAAATGGCTTTTCTTTTAAACCTTAGGAAATAAGTTATTTTTGAAAACCTTTATTGCTTTGAGGTAACATAGACTATATGTATTTTAGAAGTATATTTTCACACCTACACCTCTTCTACTGAATATTATCACACTATACCTACAATCAAAAGCTCAAAATCCATTATGTGAATTTGTTAAACATCTTCTATGTTTATCAGATTAAAATATCTCTGAGTAAATGTGTAGAATATATATTATTTTTAACTCTAAGAGTCTTGGGATATAATTAAATTTTATGTGAAATTTGATTAGGAGCTTTAAATTTGTTTTGTCCTGGTGCAGGAGAAAAATAAAAATTGATTTGTAGTTTCTTTTTTTTTTTTTTAATTTTATTTTTTTTTTAATTTTTATTAAATCACCATGTGGAAAGTTACAAAGTTCTCAGGTTTATATGTCAGTTATACAATATTCAAACACCCATCCCTTCACCAGTGCCCATATTCCACCACCAGAAACCCCAGTATACCCCCCGCCCCCACCCCCTACCCCCTACTGTATAACTAATGAATTTCACTTCATTTTTTCTTTACCTTGATTACATTCCATAATTCAACACAAAACTCACAATAGTTGACATAACTCTCTCTCTCTCTCTTTTTTTTTCTCTTTTTCCTTTTCCCTTTTTTTTTTTCTTTTTCCCCCTCATCCCCCTTCCTGCGCCTCATAGTATGGTGTACGCCACGCCACGTCGGCCAGCGTGGGGCTTTTGCTTAGTTCACAGTCCAGAGGTGGCTGCTACATTAAAAACCTTCAATATTTTCAACAAAAACTTACTGTTATTATTTGGAGTTTCCCCCCCAAGTCAGACCTGTTCAAATGGAACCAATTCACATTGCTGACAATTATAAATGTTAAGTCTCGCGGACGCGGCTGCATCCGCTCGTTTTTGGATTTCTGTATAAAGTCCAGGGAAAATTCTGCCAGAAATTACATAGCCCAGCTCACAGTCCCAGTGCATTGCTGTAAGAAGTCTCTGAATTCAAAGTCTTTAGGCGAGAGGGTCCGATTCGCGCTCAGCGGCTCCGGGTTTATCTGGGCCGAGGGCGTGCTGGTTACGCCCCCTTCCCATGAGTTCCTGGGAGCCCCAAAAGTAAAATCCGAATACCTGTGGGTCTGGAGTCACAGAAGATGGCGCCTGCCACATGGATGCCGCCAGCCCGCCGCTTTCCGTGCAGGAAGACAGGGTGGGGAGGAAAAAAAAAATCCACCCCCGGCAGCACAGAGTTGTAGCCCAGTTTGGTGTCCCAGTGCATCGCTCTCGGATGCTGCGCTGGATGCCCGAATGTGTTACATCTTTGGAGTCAAAGTCTTTAAGCGCCGCAGAGGGTCCGATTTGCGCTCAGCGGCTCCGGGTTTATCTGGGCCGAGGGCGTGCCGGTTACGCCCCCTTCCCATGAGTTCCTGGGAGCCCCCAAAGTAAAATCCGAATACCTGTGGGTCTGGAATCAGAAGATGGCGCCTGCCACATGGTGCCGCCAGCCCGCCGCTTTCCATGCAGGAAGACAGGGTGGGGAGGAAAAAAAAATCCACCCCCAGCAGCACCGAGTTGTAGCCCAGTTTGGTGTCCCAATGCATTGCTCTCGGGTGCTGCGCTGGATGCCCGAATGTGTTACATCTCTGGAGTCAAAGTCTTTAAGCGCCGCAGAGGGTCCCGATTTGTAGTTTCTTAATGCTCAAACTCTCTCACTCAATTTTAAGATTTCAGAAACCTAGAATACAGTATTAAGAAAAGTATACAGCTTTTAAGTTGTCCCTAAGGTGCAAAGTTCACTAAAAGAGAATTTTAGATTTTTACTATAAATTTTAATATTTTTAGCACAGTGGCTAGTGTGTTTGCCTTGCATGCATCAGACCTGGGTTCAATTCTTTGTCCATCTTGGAGAGCCCAGCAAGCTACCGAGACTATCCTGACACACGGCAGAGCCTGGCAAGCTACCCATGTCGTATTCGATATGCCAAAAACAGTAACAAGTCTCACAATGGAGATGTTACTGGTGCCCGCTCGAGAAAATCATTAAACAACTGAACGACAATGCGACAGTGCTATAATGCTACATAAATTCAGTTTAGATTTGCATAAAATTTAACCTCTACTTTATTAAGCATAACACACCAAAACCTGAGAAAGAAAGACAGGAATGGTAGTATAGCATGTAGCGCATTTGCCTTGCATGCAGCTAACCCAGGTTTAATCCTTAGAACCCCATGCAGCTCCCTGAGCTTTCCAAGAATGATCCCTGAATGCAGAATCAGGAGTAAACTGTGTTATGTGGTGTGGCCCAAAAATAAGAAAACAAAAACAGAGAGAGAGAGGAGAGAGAGAGATTTTTCATGGGACTGATAAAGAAATTAATATATAAGGATAATTAATAATATTTATTAGTGATCATAAAAGAAATATTTTAAATGAATTAAAATTCAAGTTCCATTAAATCTTCTTTTTTTTTTTTTTTTTTTTTTTTTTGCTTTTTGGGTCACACCTGGCCATGCACAGGGATTACTCCTGGCTCTGCACTCAGGAATCACAACTGGCAGTGCTCAGGGGACCATATGGGATGCTAGGAATTGAACCCGAGTTGGCCTCGTGCAAGGCAAACGCCCTACTCGCTGTGCTATTGCTCCAGCCCCATTAAATCTTCTTAAAACACTAACACGTGGCAGGAAACGCATAACATGTAATCTATAAACATAAGAATTTATCACCAGAATATCACAACATTTTAGTGCTTTTAATACAGAAGATCAAAGAAATCAGTAGTCTGTGATTCATTGGCAAGTTATCAGATTTGGGTGTAGCACATTAGAAAAACCGGGCAGAGCAAGGGCAAAGGGAAGGGAAGGAGAGGGATCTTATTTTCTTTGGTCTATTAAAAGTACGTCTATGTTTATTTGCATTTATAGAGTATTATCTAATTTTGTATAGCTGATTTTAAGAGAGAATTCCTAATGTATTTCTTAATGACTTATTTTGTATGTGTATTGAGTAAAATAATTCCCCAACGGTGGTCATTTTGTATTGTAGGTGAATGGCAGTGAATTCCATTATTTCTTTGAGCTCTTTATGCATATTCGACAGTTCCATTCTTAATTCCTTATGAGAAAGATAATATATCTCATTATTACTAGTTGGTTCAACTGGGCTACCCTGCTGTCTTCACTTACTAAGCCTGGTAGGTTCCTGCATTACTTTACCATTGTGACCTTTGCAGTTTGGGTTTGTTTCTTGGGTATTTTTGTGCAGTTAGGAGCCTACGATAGGATGTCTTTGTAAGTTTATGGTGAGTTATGAAGAGGTGATAAAATGTGTGGCCACAGGTAGGTTTCACTGTTACATGTGCAGGAGAATGACCCTCCTGAGTCCAAAGCCAGCCCCATATGCCACACCTGCCTTTCTTTTCTGAATGATTTTCTTTTCATTGAACATATTCAGTGCTGTTTTCTTCATTTGAAAAAAGAAAAAGATTTTCAATTTTAAGTATATGTAAAACTCCAAAATATCAGCATATTTCTGAACATTTTAATCCTATCTTAATTTTAGAAAAAAGTTATACCAAAATATTTAAGTAAAACAAATTTAATTCATAATATAAACAATAACTGATTTATAGTGTATGTGAGAAGGCAATCATTGTTATATAGCATGCACTCAAAAACTATTTCAAGAGGAGGTTAACTATTAGAATAAAATAAATGATTAATTTATTAAATATTTTTAATTTACAAAAATAGTTATTTTAAATAACAGTAGCAAGCACATTAAAATATATATTACTATTCTGTTTATCATTTCAATACCACCAGTGTTCTAGGTTACATTGATGACTAATTAATAAAAATTAAAAGAGAAATATAACAAAAATTTTGGACAATAATACCTAACAGAATATAAGCATATCTGTGTTCCATGTGAAAACTCTTAAGACAAAGCACTACTTAGAAACACTTAGAGTGTTTTAAGGCAATAGCATTTTTAGACATTGTAAACATAAGCAACATAGGTCATTAATTAAAAATTGCAGTAGAAATAAACAGTTTCAATTTTAACTCATACTCAATTTAATTACATGAAGAAGTTGTATAAGCATGTTGGAAGTCTGCAAACCAAGGCAGTACTATAAAATTTATCCATTTGTGAATCTTAAGTAGTAATTAGGAAGTGAAAAACAATATTGAGTTCAATATTTAAGTCCTTAAATATTTGCCTCCTGTGTTACTTTTAGAGATTTGTACAGTAATAATTTAATGTATGTAGACTAAAATAGTATGCTTTCCTTCTTAAATTTGCTAATATATTTGAATAAGGCAATCATTATTCTTATATATTTGTCAACATTTTTCTCTTGATGAGTCCAGAGAAAATAATATTAATTGCTCTAAATACTTGAATGTTTTTAAACTTAATTATATATATGCATATAAATACTAGAGAATTTTAAATAATATCTCTACAGATTGGTCTTATAAACATATTTTATAATCTGTCTGTCAAATTTCAGTATAATAATAAAAACCAAGCTTTAAGAAATGTTACAATCCTAGTACTAGTAGTGATCTAATAACCTAACCAAGGAAATAACTGGTGGCAAATAATTTCATTTCTAATAACACATGGAAACATGACACATGATTTTATATAATCAACTTTTGCTCCACAACTATATTATATTTGTTTGTGGTACTAGGTACATTCATTTCATTTCTTTGGTTTTGCTTGACATTTTTGTGCCATACCCGGTGGTGTTCAACTTAATCTTGACTCTGCACTTAGGAATCACTATTAATGGTGCTCAGGGTACCATTAGGGATGCAGATAGCCAAACTCAGGACAGGCATGTGCAAGACAAACACTCTACTGCTCTGACCCAACTTCATTTCCCTTTATGGAGTAAAATCATAAATGTGATGAAGTGTAATTCTGTAAAACAGAAGTAAATCTAAAGGCATGCATAATGTGACTTTTAAAATTGAAGCTTTTACCCCACCAAAAAAAAAAACCACCCTGATTGAACTAGCTTATAGCTTTTAGTATTTGGTTTGTGAGGGTGTTAATGATAGCACTTCAGTAGTGGGTGAGGATGGAAAACATCTGCTTGAGATGGCCTCCTGAGATATATGATTCAGCCACTTGGAGCTAAGTACCTCTTCTTAACAGATTTCTTAAGGGAAAGCTAAATTCTCTGCAGAATAATTATGATAAACTAAGATCATTTTGTTCTTTTTCAAGTGGAAATCATAAAAGAGGGATAATTTTGATTTTTCTCAGTTATAAAACAAAAGTAAATTATGTTCAAAACTAAATTATAATTCTATTTTTCCTGAATTTGCTGCAAGTATGGTGAATATACTTTTTAAATATCCCTTTTCTTTTGCTCTTTGGTTAAAAGATTTTCTGGAGTCCAGAGGGCATTACAGTGGTTAGGCCACATACCATGAATGTGTGGCCCTGGGTTTCATCCTGGCACACATAGGATCCTGAGCATCACAGGACATGGCCTGACGGACCCTGAAGATCACCAGAAATGTTCTTGAAAACCCTGATTTTGCAATCGTGATTGTCCCAAGCCATAGAAACAGATTGCATTTTCATACAAAAGTAAGTATACAAGATTTGTGATAATTATTAGAAGGGCAAGCCAGGGATTTTGCTTAATGGCAAAGTGACTGTCTTGGATATAGGACACCTATGTTTGGTTTTCAAGACTGCAACATATCACTGTATCACTGTGTCACTGTCATTCCGTTGTTCAACGATTTGCTCTAGCAGGCACCAGTAACATCTCCATCCATCCCTGTCGCTTGCTAGTGTAGCCCAATGGCTTATTGGGGGCTCTTTCAGGGTCTGGGGAATGAAGACTGTCATTAATGTTTTTGGCATATTGAGTTCACCATGGGTAGCTTGCCAGGCTCTGCCCTGAGGGCGGGATACTCTCGGTAGCTTGCCGGGCTCTCCCGGGCAGAGGGATGAAGGCTTTTGTGGCGGCCTCGAATCACCTTTACAGGTGTTTCCAGTCAACCGAATGTAAGCTTTTGGTCGACTGGCATGTTGTAATGATCTGCACACTGACAAACATGCACCTGCCTGTGTCTCTGGGCACCAGCTGAGACATCTGTGGCCTCAGGTTGATATCCTTGAGGTTGATGGAGTGCTCCCGGAGGTTGTTGAGCAGCTGGCAGAGCAGGACCCTATCTCGGAGGGTCTGTGCCAAGTTGAAAACCTGCACCGAGTCCCAGATCACATGATGGTTGGCTGACAGCACCCCACAGTGGATGAGCCACTGCATGCACTGCCGCCGTGGCTCTGTGTCCTAGGGCAGGCCAGGGAAGGTGGCAACAATGTGGCTACCACCGTGGTTTCTCTGTGCCCTGCCGATGCCATTTTGTCCAAATTTTGTCCATTTTGTGCAAAACAGCCAGCAATGTCCATCAGGAATCACACATCGAGTTCCCGCAGGGATCACGCATCGATTTCCATGTATAAAGAAAATGTATTTATTATAAAAAGTTTACAAATAATGTATATGTTAGCAAATACTATCTAAATTTACCAAATATATGCCTATTTTCCTATACACAGGTGCAGATATGCATACATATGCACTCAAACATACTTATTCACAGGGAAAATATGAACAGTGAATTAACCAACCATATCAACCATGCCTTCATACATCTTATTGCCAGAGCCTAGAAGCTTTATTAAATGAATACTTTCAATTAGATTATTCTATGAAATTAAGTCTTGGCTACAGAAAAGTCAAAATACTAAATCTAAAAATAAATTAAATTTCATTTCCCCAAAATACTTCATTACATTCTATAACTACTGAAAATTATTTCTGATATAGTCTACATATAGATGTTTTGAGGGAAAAAGTAAATGTCAATGCACTTGAGTGCATATATATTAGATAAATTTATTTATGCTATAGAAATGTTACTCGTGCAGGCTTGAGCAAATCAGTGAACAATGGGATGACAGTGTTACAGTGCTACAGCACATTTATTTGTGATATTATTATTAAAATACATTTAAGTTATAATTGGCTAATCAATGAGATATTTTGGCCTAGAAATGTGAGGGAAAAAACATGTATAACATTCTCTTTATTTAGCCCTATACTTAACTTTATCTATACAAGAGACCATTTTAAATAAAGTATCACGTATTAACTTCAATATTTGTTGAAATATGATTAATTCACTACAAATAATTGTACCTGGTTAGTACAAGTCCATGACTTTTGATAAATCAGTAGGTTATAGATGAGGGAGTCTTTGTTGTGAATAATGAAGGTCACAATCTATACTACTTTTTCAGCAAATAAAGAAGGGTATTTAGACCTTTTGCAGCTGTCTGAAATTGTGTAAATGTCATTAATATTAATATGCTTCTCTTACTGTTAGTATTCCTCAGAGAACTTTAGTACTGGAGGTCAGTTCCACTGCTCTGTAATGAAATTCAGTTCTGTTAAATGTACAACACTTTGTCTTTTTCTTTGCTGCAGCCAAAATGTAAATTTCAAAACCCATACTAAAATTCAAATATCTTTGCTAAAGTAAGAAAATTTGTTAAGTAAAGTGTCAATTATATTTATATAACTATCAAACGTAGCATATTTTTTCTATTTTAAAGAACACTGTCTTTTATTTTATTTCATAGGAATTTTTTCTATTTTAAAAATGGGTGTGTATCTATCTTTTCAAATTAGAGATTTTTATTTTTCTGTGATAGGTACCAAAGAGTGTAATTACTGAAATCACGTTGTATGACCAATAGGAATTAATAACTACCAAAATTAATAAAATGATAAGATTTAACAGCATGAACTGTATTTAGCATAATATATTTGTACTTTAAACCATATTCTATTGAGTCTACTACACACTCATATACTTTGTATATATACATGCATTTTGAAAGCAAGATAATACATCAAGGAAATATGTATACAGAGTCAAATAGACTGAGAGTTGCATTCAAAGTGTAGCAAGTTCTAAATTTTGATGAGATATGTAGAGTTTTACCAAAGCACATTGTTTAGTTCATGGAATGCTGTACTAGAATGAAATACTGTGCTAACTGTAAATTTATAGTAATAACTATAATTTATAGTAATAACTTTATAGTAATAAACTTTATAGTAAACTTTAGAGTAATAACTTAATAGTAATAACTTTAACATATATAGTGACCATCTGAAATAGCAGAATTTAGAAAATTAAATATATATCCCATTCCTTTGATTCTTCAGTTCATGATTGAACATATTTTCACTCACTAAAATAGAAAAAGCAGACCATTAATTCAGTTCTACTTATGAAACTCAAATAGACTCTCGAAACTGGTGATTGTTGGTGACAATGACAGCAGTTCTCCAGGGAGTAAGTGATGGTGGAGAGAACTGAATATTATCAATTTTATTTTTTAAGACTGGTAACGGGTACTTACCTCAAGAAGAAAAGGGAATAAAAATAATATGCATGGACAAATAAACATCTATCTAGGTGAGAACAATGGAATATATTTATGCAAAATGTAATCAAAGTATACATATAAACAACTTTATACTGTTTTGTTACAAATTATACAATGTAGTGAATTCATGATATCCTCCTCAGTAGAAATTACAAAATATATATAAATTTTCAAACCGGTAATGCATGTTTATAATCTCCCAGATAATGAAGGTCTTCTTTTATGAAATTAGATGTATATGTCTATAGAATGTTAGAATATTTGAATATTCAATTGAAATACACAAGTAAATGATATAAAAAAAGTCAATGCCAATTTTAACAAACACTAATTACTGGAGATGAACATATATTTATTATAGCAAATTGAAATATATTTCCACAGTTTATTCCTGGAACAAATGATGAACCGCAGAAGTGAACAGATTCTGTGAGCTAAAGAAATCTAATGTGGCCAGACATGCTCGTAACTTAAGATGCAGTGTATAAAAATTAGTTTTACCCAATTTAGTAAGTCTTATGTACTAATTTGATAATTATCTAAACACCAATATCCTTGGGAATTTGACTATATGTTAATTTGTATACACTAGAAAAATTATAGCTCCTAAAATGGCCATTTTATTTAAGCATTATTTCTGTTAAAATTGCCCAACTTCCAAGCAAAATAAAAGGATTCTAGATAAACTAATAAACTAACAATAATGAAGATTATCTCACTTATTCTGTAAAGTAAGTTTGATTTTTCTTGAACATACTTAATGAAATTTATTTTTAATATTAATTAACAACCATTTTCACATTCCTGTCAACCAAAAATGTGCAAGAAGTATATGTTTATTAAAATATTATTTTTAATATGAATATAAAATAATATGCAGCAGATTTGGAAATTACCTCTCGACCTATGTATTCTGCTTTATTTCCATTTTTATAAATAATGTGATTTACATATTCAAATGATGTAATTCTTTAAAGATCTCTGATTTTAAATAAAGGAGGGAAAATCAGAAATGAATATAATTACTAAATGCAATATTATATTGATTACCTAATTGTAATGAATTCATGTAGTTTTAATAATACTACCAGCACATGAAAAAGAGCCAACCCCTAACAGATTTACAGACTACTATAGCTCAGACATTTTACAAGTGAATAATTAACATTTAATTCCACAAAGTAAAAATTAGAAATGGTCAAACTGCAATAATCCTACACCTGTGAAAATATGACAAATGGAAACATCAATATATTTGTTAACCATATGTGTCATAAAACAAGCACTATAAAATTGTTTCAGAATTCTAAGAAAATATACCTTGTGATAAACCCTACTTACTGTTCAGCTGTGTAATGAAATTTAACAAACTTGTATTGTTACCCTTAAATTATTTTTATGAAGGAACTCAATTTGTTTTTAACAACTCTCTTTAAAAAAAATATTTTTTAATTAGTGAATCATCGTGAGGGTACAGTTACAGATTTATACATTTTCGTGCTCATGTTTCCCTCATACAATGTTCAAGAACCCATCCCTTCTCCAGTGCCCATTCTCTACCACCAATAGACCCAGTATCCCTCCCACCCCCAATCCCATCTCCCCCCATGCCACCCCTACCTCTGTGGCAGGGTATTCCCTTTTATTCTCTCTCTCCAAATGGGTATTGTGGTTTGCAATAGGGGTATTGAGTGGCCATTGAGTTCAGTCTCTAGTCTACTTTCCGCACGAATCACTCTTCCCACACATGACGTCCAACCACATTTTACTTGGTGTTCCCTTCTCTATCTGAGCTGCCTTTTCCCCAGAATGTGAGGCCAGCTTCCAAGCCATGGAGTCAACCTCCTGGTACTTATTTCTACTAATCTTGGGTGTTAGTCTTATAGTCTATTATTCTATGCTCCACAGATGAGTGCAATCTTTCTATGTCTGTCTCTCTCTTTCTGACTCATTTCACTTAGCAGGATACTTTCCATGCTGATCCACTTATATGCAAACTTCATGACCTCATTTTTATCTAACAGCTGCATAGTATTCCATTGTATAGATGTACCAAAGTTTCTTCAAAAAGTCATCTGTTCTAGGGCACTCGGGTTTTTTCCAGATTCTGGCTATTGTAAACAGTGCTGCGATGAACAAATAAGTGCAGATGTCATTTCGACTATACTTTTTTGCTTCTCCGGGATATATTCCCAGCAGTGGTATTGCTCGGTCAAATGGGAACTAAATTTCTAATATTTTGAGAAGCATCCATATTGTTTTCCAAAAGGGCTGAACTAGTCGGCATTACCACCAGCAGTGTAGAAGGGTCCCTTTCTCCCCACATCCTCTCCAACAGCGGTTGCTTTTGTTCTTTTGGATGTGTGCTAGTCTCTGTGGTGTGAGGTGGTATCTCATGGTTGTTTTGATCTGCATCTCCTTTATGATTAGTGACGTAGGGCACTTTTTCATGTGCCTTTTGGCCATTCATTTCTCTTCCTTGGGAAAGTTTCTGTTCATATCTTTGGCCCATTTTCTGATGGGGTTGGATGTTTTCTTCTTGTAGAGTTCAACCAGTGCCTTATATACCCTTGATATCAACCCCTTATCTGATGAGTATTGGGTGAATATCCTTTCCCATTCTGTAGATTGTCTTTATATTCTGGTCACTGTATATTTTGCAGTACAGAAGCTTTTTAGTTTAGTGTAGTCCTATTTGTTTATCTCTGTTTCTACTTGGTTGGCCAGTTGCGTGTCATCTTTGAAGATACCTTTATCTTCAATATCGTGGAGGGTTTTTCTGACCTTGTCTTCAATGTACCTTATGGATTGTGGTCTGATGTTGAGGTCTTTAATCCATTTTGATCTCACTTTTGTGCATGGTGTCAGGTCGAGGTCTAAGCCCATTTTTTTGCATGTGGTTGTCCAGTTGTGCCAAGCAGCATTTGTTAAAAAGGCTTTCCTTGCTCCACTTTACATTTCTTTCTCCCTTATCAAATATTAGATGATCATACATTTGGGGTTGTGTGTAGGGATATTCAACCCTGTTCCATTGGTCTCAGGCTCTGCCTTTGCTCTAGTAACATGTTGTTTTAATTGATACTGCTTTGTATTAAAGTTTAAGGTTGGGGAGGATGATGCCTCCCATTGTCTTTTTTCCAAGAATTGTTTTAGCTATCCGTGGGTGTTTGTTGTTCCATATGAATTTTAGGGTTGCTTGATCCATTTCTTTGAAGAATGTCATGGGTATCCTTATAGGGATCGCATTGAATCTGAATAATGCTTTGGGGAGTATTGCCATTTTGACAACGTTCATTCTCCCTATCCATGAGCAGGGAATATGTTTCCATTTCCTCATGTCCTCTTTCAGTTCATGGAGTAGAGTTTTATAGTTTTCTTTGTAGAGGTATTTTACTTCCTCAGTTAAGCTGATTCCAAGATATTTGATTTTCAGGGGCACGATTGTGAATGGGATTGCTTTTTTCATGTCCTTTTCCTCTGTCTCATTGTTTGCATAGAGGAAGGCCATGGATTTTGGGGTATTGATTTTATAGCCTGAAACCTTACAAGTCTATTGTTTCTAAGAGTTTCTTAGTAGAGGCTTTAGGTTTCTCTTGATATTGTATCATATCATCTGCGAATAGTGAGAGTTTGATTTCTTCCTTTCCTATCTGGATGCCCTTAATCTCTCTTTCTTATCTAACAGCTATTGCAAGTACTTCCAGTACTATATTGAAGAGAAGTGGTGAGAGTGGGTATCCTTGTCTTGTCCCTAATCTTAGAGGAAAGACCCTTAGTTTTTTCCCCATTGAGGATAATGCTTGCCGTAGGCTTGTGGTAGATGGCTTTGACTATCTTGAGGAAAATTCCTTCAAAACCCATTTTGGTGAGGGTTTTCATCATGAATTGATGTTGGATCTTGTCAAATGCTTTCTCTGCATATATTGATATGATCATATGGTTTTTATCTTTATTTTTGTTGATATGATGATTATGTTGATTGATTTCCAAATGTTAAACCATCCTTGCATCCCCAGGATGAATCCCACTTGGTCATGGTGTATAATCTCTTTGATGAGTTGTTGGATCCTATTTGCTAGTATTCTGTTGAGAATCTTCTCATCGATATTCATCAGGGATATTGGTCTATACTTTTCTTTCTTAGTGGTATCTTTGTTTGATTTTGGTATTAGGGAGATGTGTGCCTCATAGAAACTGTTTGGGAGAGTTCCTGTTCTTTCAATTTCCTGGAAAAGCTTTAGGAGGACTGGCAACAGGTCTTTAAATGTTTGGAAGAATTCGACAGTGAATCCATCTGGACCTGGGCTTTTGTTTTTTGGGGAGATTTTTGATTGCAGTTTCAATTTCTTTGATATTAATGGGTCTATTCAGGTATTCCAAGTCTTCTTGGTTCAGTCTTGGGAGATTATAGGAATCAAGGAATTCATCCATTTCTTTTAGGTTCTCTTGTTTCATGGCATACAGGCTTTCAAAGTAGTCTCTGATGAACTTTTGAATTTCTTTGGTTTCTGTTGTGATGTCCCCCTTTTCATTCCTGATTCGATTTATTAGGGTTCTCCCTCTCTCTTTCTTTGTGAGTCTTGCTAGTGGTTTATCAATCTTGTTTATTTTCTCAAAGAACCAGCTCTTGGTTTCATTGACCTTTCGGATTCTTTTCTGAGTTTCCATGTCATTAATTTCTGCTCTAATTTTTATTATTTCTTTCCTTCGGTCTGGTTTGGGTTCCATTTTCTGGTCCTTTTCTAAGGCTTTGAGCTGTGAAGTCAAGCTATCTGTGTAAACCCTTCCTTTCTTCCGAAGGAATGCTTGCAGAGCTATAAATTTTTCACTTAACACAGCTTTAGCTGTGTCCCATAGGTTCTCGTTTGTTTTGATGTATCTCTTGATTTCTTTCTTAATTTCCTTCCTGAACCACTCACTGTTTAACACTGCGCTGTTTAATTTCCAGGACTTTGTTTTGATTCTTTGCGTCTGTGTGTGATTAGCTTCTACAGCGCATCATGGTCTGAGAAGATAGTTGATACAATTTCTATGTTTCTAATTTTATTGAGGTATGTTTTGTAGCCCAGTACATGGTCTATTTTGGAAAATGTTCTATGTGCACTGGAAAAGAATGTGTATTCTTTCTTTTTGGGGTGTAAATCCCTGTATTGGTCTATTAGGCCTCTCTCTTCTATTTCTTCCTTCAGAGTCCATGATTCCCTGCTGAGTTTTGTTCATGTCAAGGTGACAAGGCAGTGTTGAAGTTTCCGACTACTATTGTGCTGTTAGCGGTGTCCTCCTTAAAGTCTATTAGGAGATGTTTTAAATATTTAGCCAGTCTCTCATTAGGTGCATATATGTTTAAGAGTGTGATTTCTTCCTGTTTCACATATCCCTTGATAAATAGGTAGTGTCCTTCTCTGTCCCTTCTAATCTTTTTTGACCTGAATTCTATGTTGTCGGATACTAGTATGGCCACCCCAGCTTTTTTGAGGGAGTTGTTTGCTCTCAGGAATGTTTTCCACCCTTTGACTTTGAGTCTGTGTTTGCTCTGACTGTTCAGGTGTGTTTCTTGCAGGCAGCAGAATGTTGGGTTTAGTTTCTGAATCCATTTTTACACTCTGTGTCTCTTAATTGGTTCCTTTAGGCCATTGACATTGAGAGATATTATTGTCATGGGGTTTTGTGACATCTTTCTGTTGGGTTTGTTGTTCTTGAGGGGTTCTTCCTTGACTTACAATAGCCTCTTTAGTCCTTCTTTTAAGTTTGGTTTTGAGTCTATGAAGTTCCTGAGCTGTTGTTTATCCGAGAAATAGTGTATGGTTCCTTCGAGTTTGAGTGAGAGTTTAGCCAGATAAAGTATTCTTGGTGATGTGTTCATTTTGTTGAGTTTTTTTCACTATGTCCCACCATTGTCTTTGGGCTTGGAGGGTTTCCTCTGACAGGTCTGCTGTAAATCTGAGGGGTGTTCCTCTGTATGTGATTTCCTTTTTTGACCTTGCTGCTTGCAGAACTGTGTCTCTATCCACAGCATCCATCATTCTGACAATGATATGCCTTGATTATTCAGTTCTCTTTTTGCTGGTACTCTTCGGACTCCTTAGATCTGGATGCCTGCCTTCTCCAGCTCTGGGAATTTCTTAGCAATGATGTCTTTCACTGTTTTTTTTTATTTTTTCATTGGGATTACTTCCCTGTGCTTCTGGTACTCAAATCATTCTTATGTTGTTCCTCTTGAAGTCATCCCCAAGGTCTCTGATTCGCTCTATAGCCATTTTGAGGTATTTTGCCATTATTTGTTGTTGTCTGTAAGCTTTCTGCAGCTCATCGTGAAGCTCACTGATTCTCTCTTTGGCTGTAGCCATTCTACTGTTGAGGGCACCTACTGAGATTTTTAATTCATCTACTGAATCCTTTATTTGTGTGACTTCTGTTCGTAGGTTTGTTACATCTGTTCGTCACATCACTGTCTTCTAGTTGCTCATCAATTTGTTCAAGCGGGCACCAGTAACGTCTCTCATTGAGAGACTTATTGTTACTGTTTTTGGCATATCCAATATGCACAGGTAGCTTGCCAGGCTCTGCCGTGCGGGCTCCATACTCTCAGTAGCTTGCCGGGCTCTCCAAGAGGGGCAGAGGAATCGAACATGTGTTGGCCATGTGAAAGGCGAAAGCTCAACTGCTGTGCTACATCTGTATGTAGCTTTGAAATTTCTGATCTCATTTCTTCCTGCATTTTCCTGATTGACCATTCCAAAGCATCATTCATATCCTCCCTTAATTTATTGGATGTCTGTTCCATGATTGATTTGAGTACATCGACCCTCTTCAAGATTTCCTCTCTGAATTCTTTTTCTGAGAGGTCCTGTATGTGGGTAACCCCTGTGGAGATTTCTGGAATTCTTTTCTTCATTCTCTCTTCGTGGAGGGGATTTTCACTGTTTCTTCATATTGTTCTGGAAGTATAGATTTGGAACCTTCTAGTTGTCTATCCCTATTCCCTCTTTCTGCAGGGGGGGATTCTTCTTGTGCTTAGTTGATGATGGTAGCCTTGTTCCAATTCGAGAACACTTCCTTACTTTCAGGCGATCCTCTTGGTTTATGTGGGGCCTCTAGTAATGACTTAAGGCTATGCTTTTTTTATGAGGAGTTTGTGCAGATTCTATTGTTCACTGACAGCTTTTGTGAAGTTCAAGACAGCTAAAGGACTATTTGGCAAAGAATGATTGAGATGGCCAGGGTGTTTTTCAAAGAAATAGGTTATACAGAGTATAATGTAAGAAAAACTACAACTGCAGCCACTCCAGCAAGTGTCCACGCCCTTTTGAGGCCATGGCCCCTGAAATATAGGCCCCCAGTAATCTCTTGGGGCACAGGGCGGGGCAGGCAGGGTCACGATCCTCCATGTGAGTACCTAATTGACAGTTCGGGTGTTACAGAGGAGCGGCGAGTCGTGTCCATGAAGCGCAGGGGGTTGGGGGGTTCCTGCGGAGCCCCTGTTGCCTGGGAGCCTTTGGAGGGTGTCCCGGGGGTCCTGTTTTTAGCAACTCTTGCTTCTCTTATCATTTGTATTTTGTAAAGTGTGATAATAACTCTACAAATTTTACTAGTTTTTTTTCTATTTCTAATATAAAGTAAGATATAAATTAATTTAAATTCCCAAGGTTTTATAACACAAATCTAAATGTTGATGTTATCATATAACAGAGAAAGAGAAAACTGACATTGGTTTTATTTGCACATCTACCGTTTTTATTTTAAAATTTTATTTTGTATTGAAATTTTAATATCTTCATGATTTATGAAGCCATGATTTATAAAATTTTAATATCTTCATGATTTATGGATAGAATGTTTATAGCACATCAACCTACATATACCATACCACACCCACTATCCAGATTTATATTTTAAGGAGTAGAGATTAATGTGTAAGATAAAATATGTACAAATTTTAATGTCAATGATAAATTTTAAGTTTCTATAATAAGTACAAAAATGCTATACATGTAATACATGTTTTCATGTTTGAAATATTAGGCTCAAGACTTCTTATGGTGTTAAACAAGCAGTAATAAAGGATCACATTTTGTGATTACATTTTGTTTTTTAATAAAATACATTCATTTAATCAGATTAGTAAAAGATCTGTCACTGTCATCCTGTTGTTCATCAATTTGCTAGAGCAGGCACCAGTAACATCTCCATTGTGAGACTTGTTGTTACTGTTTGTGACATGTCCAGTACATCATGGTAGCTTGCCAGGCTCTTCAGTGCAGGCAAAATATTCTTGGTAGCTTGCCAGGCTCTCAGAGAAGGACAGAGGAATTGAACCCAGGTCAGCTGCATGAAAGGCAAACGCCCTACCAGCTGTGCTGTCGCTCCAGCCCATCTCCATCCTATATCTTAAAGAAATTGAGCCAGGAGACATTCCCACTGTCACTGAGGGAGGATCCTTTTCTCGCAAATCTCTGCCATCGATGCTTTTATTTATTTTTCCCAGTCTCTGCGATATATATCATGCTCACTGGCAAGGGATGATGTCTCATTTCCATTTTGACTTGTAAGTGACAATGCATACTTTCATATGCCTGCTGCCTGACCATATGTTCCTGTCAAGAAAGTCTCTGTTCAACTTCTTTTCTCATGTTTTGATGAGGCTATTGATTTGTTGTTGTTGAGCTTTGTGAGTGCTTTATATATCTTGGTGATTAGTCCTTTACCAAATGCATATTGTGCAAATGTTTTCCTCCTACTCATTGATGTGTCTCAATTTTAGCTTGCATGCAAAACTTTTTAATCAGTTGTAGTTGCATTTGCTTATTTTGTTTCATTTTATTTTTTGTTATCTTTGTGAATGGAGTCAAATCATTAAAGACAAAACTGAAGCCCTAATCCTCTAGAGTTTTAGCTAGGTTTTTTATAATTAATTTATGATTTGGGTCTGACCTCAAGGTCTGCAGTATTTAGGATGCAACGTAGCATTTTTAGTGAAGTAACTCACAATATGTGGATAAATAGTGATTACACAAGTTCTTTCTTTTTGCAGAGAGGTAGATTGGGGTGCTCCCTCCTGAACAATCTAAAACTGTCAAGGTTGATTTACACCACATTTTCTTTAGGCATCAATCTGGGGTTGTGAAACCACTGTTCTTTGACTGGTTACCTGTATGTTTGAAGTAACTTCCCTTTAAATTGTATGTGAGTCCACAAGAAGACTAATAAAGAGAACATGATGGTTTATATTGTTTAGCTTATAAATAAAATGAATTTAACTGTTACATTTCATAACTATAACAGAAGCTAAAATAGAGCACATGAATAGTTAAAATGACCGATTATATACTTAGGTAAACTCTGGGATGGTATTTATATAGCTGTACACTGTCTATACAATTAAAATTACCATTTTATTAATATTTTCTATATTTTATGTATTTTCAATTCCATCAACTTTCTGTGCTTTAATAAAGTAAATGAGCATTAGAGTGTAAATACTTTGATTTTATTCATAAACAATTGCTGTTTATAGTCTAATCCAATTTCTACAACCAACTTTTACCAACTTATACTAGCTTATGGGCTGCAGCAATAGCACAATAGCCTTGCACGTGACCGACTCGGATTCTATTCCTCTGCCCCTCTCGGAGGGCCCGGCAAGCTACCGAGAGTATCTCGCCTGCATGGCAGAGCCTGGCAAGCTACCCGTGGCATGTTCATATGCCAAAAACAGTAATAATAAGTCTCACAATGGAGATGTTACTGATGCCCACGAATCAATTTGCAAATCGATGAGCAAATCGATGAGCAATGGGATGACAATGACACTGACAGTGATACTAGCTTATAAATAGTGATAAAATAATTCCTGTTATATTATTGTTTTTTAGCAGCTATAATCTCATCTAGGAAGTGAAATAAAATATTTTAGGTCTACTTACCAGAATGCTTCTAAAAAATGACACAAATAAAATTATGATACCAATTTAATTTGTGAGAAATTATAATATTTAATGAATATTTTAATATTTTTATTAGTGATATGAATGTATTCAATGCATTCACAGACATGCTCAAGACCACTCTCCACATGTTCGGACGAGCCTCACAAATGAAGGGACCAGCAGAGGAACCCAGTATGTGGGATCCGGGACTGAGATCTCCAAGCCTGCTCAGATTGGAACTGGGCCTTCTCCACACAGACTTCCCATTTTCCAGTAGCTTGGCAGCCACACCCATAAACTGCCTCTGGCGCAATGTAATCCCACCAACAGCCAACATCCAGAGAATATAAGACCAAGCTCCCAGAAGCCTTGCTGCCGCATGATTTCTAATAGCCTTGTTCTCCCTCTTAGAGAACCTGCTCCACCAGAGAGCCTTGCAAGCTCCCCATGGCGTATTCATATCCCAAATATAGTAAAAAATATATACATACCTCTTGGTGAGCCCGGCAAGCTACCGAGAGTAATCCGCCCACACGGCAGAGCCTGGCAAGCTACCTGTGGTGTATTTGATATGCCAAAAATAGTAACCATAGGTCTCATTCCCCTGACCCTGAAAGAGCCTCCAATTTTGGGGAAAGATGAGTAAGGAGAGACTGCTAAAATCTCAGGGCTGAGTGTAATAGACGTTACTGATGCCTGCTCGAGTAAATCAATGAACAATGTGATGACAGTGATACAGTGATACAGGGATTTGAATAACCTAATTAAGCCTTCCAAGTTAGTTCTCTAAGAATTTACATATACATACAGAAATATATCAATAACCTGGAAAGGAATTCAAAAAACTACTTTTACCATAAGAAAAAATGGGATAAATATAGACAATGGTTCAATACAATTAGATAATCTATAATTGACATCACAGACTAAAGATGAAGTGTATATTTACCATCCTTTCTATATGAAACCTAGAAAGTAAATTATACTTGGAAAGCAATAATTTTCTAATTAAATCAATTTTTTGCTAGTATACTTGTTTTATTTCTAATAATGAATATGGAGGCCAATGAAGGGATTGTGAGAGAATGCGTCATCTACAAGAATATACACTTAATGGAATTATTTACTCCTGGTGTGTCTATTGTTACTATCTGTTCAAGTATTTAAAAGAAAGTTGCATCCTTTTCTTTTGTCTCAGAGTAACAACAGCATTCATCATCGTAGTTATAAAAATTAATTTTAGCATTTTGCTTTGTATTCTTAATTTTTATAGCAAGTTTTCAATTTTCAGATATCTTTATAATTTTAAACAAAAAGTAGTTGAATATTTCAACTGCTATAAAAAGATATGTGATTAAAATATTTCTATCAATGTATTCACATGATAAAAGTACCTTTTAAGTACACAAAATATAACTCTTAAATATGTATTAATAGCTATAATTAATTAATAATTTTTTATTATATTTTATTAAGAGCTTCTCTGAGTATATTGACTAATAAAAACAAGCAAAATGAATAGTAACAAGTTTATGCAAACACTGAACCTATTTTCAGTTTTGTACTTAGATTTTTTTAAACATTTATTGTTAATAGTTCAATGTTTAGTATTTAATTTAATAATAATTTTTAAACTAATATGAAATTTTGCCCAATCATCATTAGTCTAGGTAGCTAATGACTTTTTAAAAATAGTAGATCATTGGTTTTCTTGGTTTGTTTCATGGTTGTTGAAATTAATATTGCAGCATAAAATAAATTAAGTTGAAGATGGCATAAAATTAATTACAATAAAATAATTTAAATATTTTTGCAATAAGACATAAGAATTTAAAATCATGCTAAACAATAAACTTTTGTTAAGATGTCTGTATGTCAATTTTTTGTTTTATTTTTTGTTTGTGTTTCACTGTATTTGGGCTTACTCCTGACTCTGTGCTCAGAATCATTCATGGAAGGACTCAGGGAATAGAGATTTGAAGTTTTCTGCTCCGTGTACAAGAAAAGGGCTATTTATTCATCACGATCATGAAATCCCGTTAATCACCGATTTCTCGGGCAGGCTGAGTAACCTCTCATTTGGTCCTTTCCCTGAGATCTTAGAAGTCTATCTCGACTCAGCCCTCCCAAGGATGTCGAACTGGGGGCTCTTTCAGGGTCAGAGGAATGAGATCCAGCTTGTTACTAGATTTTGCATATGAATACACCATGGGAAGCTTGCAAGGCTGTCCCATGTGGGCAGGAAAATCTCAGAAGCTTGCCAGTTTCTCCCAGAGGGAGAAGTAGGTTACAAGATATTGCACAGCCACAAGGCAGCTGCGCACTTCTGAGAGCTTGCTTTTGAGTCTTTCTCATAATTTATTCATAATTTCTTAATTTCTAACTGAATCCGAAAAACCTAGTTCTAAATATGGGCTTCTACTTTAAATATTGCTTAGTTTTCTTGAGTTTAAATATGAAAGTGTTACTAGTGATTTAACAAAGACATCGTTTTTTATGAATAAATTAATCTGATTCAGTCATTTTTTCTGATTTTTTAATTTCATGTACGTTTGAATTGCTTGCCTTCCCACTATTTTCCTCTAATTATGCTTTTGTACATTAATTTCTCTTTAAATGTTCTGTAACAAGACTGCCTTGGAGACATTAGTTGCCTAAAGTTTAACTATTTATATGAATTTATAATAGCTTTAGTTGAAAATATACTTAGCTCTTGAGAGTTTAATAATTATGCTTATTCAACTGGAAATTTTGAAGCAAATAAAGTATCCAGCACATCACATGTAAAAAGTTGGAATAATTAATGAATGTTTATTATACTCTAATATTTCAATTATTTGTCTTTAAAATTTCAGACACAAACTGATGAAACTTTATAAGTATGTCATTACGCAAATACCAGATATTAGATTATTAAATTCCCTTTAAAATATAGATCAGATTGCACAAAATAATTGCATTATTAATGACATAAATTTCTCTGAAAATTTTTAAATGTGTGGATTATCTTTTAGATATTAAAGAGGTTAAGGCACTTGCCTTGCATGGGGCTGATCCTAGTTCTATTCATAGCAAGGCATTCAGTTCCAGATGCACAACTAGGAGTAATTCCTGAGCATTCCCAAAACAATAAAAAAACAACATAATCAGGTATTAATAAGTGCATTGATTATTAGCTTCTCTTCGGCATATAAATCTTTTGCATTAGAATTATCTTTAGTTCAGCCACATGCCAGGTGACTGCTGAAGATTATTAACTCAAGACTTTATATATATATGCATATATATATAACATGAGCATATATATATTTAATTAAATAATCGTGAAATACACAGTTGCAAAGTTGTTTGGGGTTACAAAGATATTTGATTGGGTTTCAATTGTACAATGTTCCAAGACGTGTCCCTTCACTAGTCTATATTTCCAGCCACCAATGTCTCAGCATGATATTATTTACACATAACGTATCAGATAATCAGTAAGACTCTCAAGAGAAAGTCATGAACAATTATATATTAAACAGTAAAGAGTAAACTTCAATTTTAAATGGAAGTTTTTTATAAATATGGGTATGTCATAATGAAACTCACAGAATCTCAGTGAATTTTTTCATGATAAAGGCAAAAAATTCAGGTTAAAAAGTCAATAGATGTCCAGAGAAACATGGTGGGTCTTGCTCTTAACTTGCATGTAGTCTACCCAGATTTGCTGTCTGGAACTGGTTATGGTTCCTGAGTTCGCCAGGAACAATCACTGAGCACAAAGTCAGGAGTAAGCTCTGGACAATGCAGGGTCCCATAACAGAAACACAATAAGAAAAGCCAGGACAAGTATTTTGAGAATCAGGAATACGGTTTTGTTTTGTTTTGTTTTGTTTTGTTTATTGGCCACACCTGGTGAAGCTCAGGAGTTACTCCTGGCTTTGTATTCAGCAATCACTCCTGCCAGTTGTCTGGGGAATGTATGGGAAATTGGGGAATCTAGCTGAATCAGCTGCAGGCAAACCATATGTGTTATCCACTGTGCTATCTCTCCAGTCCCTACTAATTTTTTTCATTAATAAACAACACTGGACTGGAGTGATAGCATAGCAGGTAGGTTGTTTGCCTTGCACGCGGCCAACCTGAGTTTGATTCCTCTGCCCCTCTTGGAGAACCCGGCAAACAAGCTACTGAGAGTATCCTGCCCACACAGCAGAGCCTGGCAAGCTATCCATGGTATATTTGATACGCCAAAATAATAACAACAAATCTCACAATGGAGACGTTACTGGTGCCCACTCAAGCAAAGCAATGAGCAATGGGATGACAGTGATAAGTGATACAGTGAATACATTAATCAATGAAATTACTCAAGATAGAAAATAAAATGGAAGCAAAAATTTAAATATAAAAAATAAATGTGATAATCAAAATTGATAGATAAAAGCAACTGTAACAAAAAACATCGAGTCATAATTATAAAAAAAGTGATTTTTAGAAAAATGGAAATTAAAATGAAATTTCTTAACCAAAAGAGAATATCTATGAAAACTTCTAACTGACATTTTACTATTTATTGTACTGTTTATCACTCATTACACAGTCCACATTTCAATACTCAGGAGTTCATAAATTGAGATCTCAATAAGCTCTCATTGCCTACTTGTTCAATTAGGTAAAAGTGAAAATAATCCTGAAAAGTTATGGTCAGTTGACCATACCAAAATATTGATGAAGATGTGGAAAGTGTTGAGGAAAGTGAAAATCTTATGTGTAAATTATGGCAATATGTATAAATTATGACAATAGATAGTGAAATAATTATGAAATAAATTTAGCTTATATAAAATTAGATATAAGGAATGACTTTAATAAAATTATTTATGATAAAAGCTGTATAAACCTTTTTATTTATAAAAGATAACTGTACATCCATTATGATTCAGCTATTATACTCAGTTATTTCCACAAGCTAAATGCAAAATTAAATCCTGACAAAGAATTGAATATTTGACAAATTGTTTGTTACTAAACTTAGAAAAAACAAAACCCAAGATAAAACAAATGTCAACCAACAAAAATGTAGACAAATAAACTGATATATTCTTGCAATGAATTACTAATAAACAATATAAAAGAATATATATTGGCACATACTATTATCATCATACGATTTTTTCAAAACACTTACCTTGAGTGAGAATCAAAATCAAAAACAGTATACTCAGCAGGCCTCTTAATAAGCATGAAGCAAACACAAAATAATTGACATTGACCTCAGGTAGATCAGCGCTTGCCTTGGAAAGATGAAAAATAGGTGTAAGGAGAAAGTCTGGATAAAGGAATTGCACTGAAGTACTAAGAAACATTTGTGATGATGAATATTCTCATTAATTTGATTGGTATGGATTTTTTACAGGTATATAGTAATTTAAGTGCAAATAAAACTAAACACCTTTATAATGCTAGCTTCGATTTGAGATACAATGCAAGAGGTAAGTCAGTTTCTTTATATATTGTTGTGTGGCTGCAACTGTGGTTGGAATTCCTATCACTACATTTTGTCCCCTAGTTTGCCAGGGGTCACTTCTTAGGATAAGAGTCAAGAATAGTCCCTGACCACCAAACTATACAAAAAGGGTAGAGATTTAATATGGGAATAAAGTGCTTGTTGTGCATATGACTTACCCTGTTTGGATCCCTGTGACAACACTTCGGCTCCCGAACACCTCCAGGAGTGTTCCCTGAGCACAGAACCAGGAGTAAGCCCTGAGTACTGCCATGTGTGGTTCAAGAAACTGAAAATAAATAAATGTGTTAGCTTGCATTTTTAATTATACCGCAAAATACCCGTATAAAATAAGAAAAGCCATCCACTCTCAAAGAAATCACACTGTTGCAGGCAAAGAGTTAGCTTGAGCTCTCCCGTAGGAAAATCATCACCAGGAGGCAAAGTGGTACTAAAAAAAATAAAGGCGTTATTGAAAGAGAGATTGCCTAGAAAAAAAGAAGCAACAAAGGGGACGGGACCCAAGTTTTCTCAGAGGAGAGTTTTAATGATTCCTTTTTTTTTTTTTTTTTGAGTTGGCAATGAGTTGTATAGAGCACATCCTATAGTGTGAGGGTGCTCTTTCAGAGTCAGTGTATTGAGGTTGCTCTCTAAGGTGCCAGGGATCCTGGTATATTCTCTGCACTTAGAGCAAGCACTGTGCCCTTAGAGCTAGCTTGAACCCTCACTGGGATTTTATATGACCATCTTTGATTGTCCAAAGCAGACGGCTTATTTATGAACAGAAGAGCTTTGTCTTCTAGACACTTGAGTTTTTAAACTATAGCTCCTTATACATCTGGCAGTTGCATAATCATCATGAACTCTCATGAGGCAAGTAGGTGTGTCATTTACCTTACTAAACTTTACTAGTATATTAACTTAGAGCATAATTAGGAAAAGCTAGTGATGAATGTGAGCATTTCAAATGTGTTTGTCTCTGCTATCATTGATTCCAGTATTTACAGTTGCAAAAAACACATTCTGATATTTTCCGCAGCATGTTGGTAAAATAGAAAAAAGAATGAAAGATAGAATAAAAGAAAGAATGAAAGAAAGGAGGAAGGAAGGAAGGAAGGAAGGGAGGAAGGAAGGAAGGAAGGAAGGAAGGAAGGAAGGAAGGAAGGAAGGAAGGAAGGAAGGAAGGAAGGAAGGAAGGAAGGAAGGAAGGAAGGAAGGAAGGAAGAGAGGAAGGAAGGAAGGAAGAGAGGAAGGGAGGTGCGGAGGGAGGGAGGTACAGAGGGAGGGAAGGAGGGAGGAAAAAAGAAAGAAGGAAAGGAAGGAAGAAAGATCGAAAGGAAGGAAGACGGAAAGGAAGGAAGAAAGACGAATGAAAGACGAAAGAAAGAAAGAAAGAAAGAAAGAAAGAAAGAAAGAAAGAAAGAAAGAAAGAAAGAAAGAAAGAAAGAAAGAAAGAAAGAAAGAAAGAAAGAAAGAAAGAAAGAAAGAAAGAAGAAAGAAGAAAGAAAGAAAGAAAGAAAGAAAGAAAGAAAGAAAGAAAGAAAGAAAGAAAGAAAGAAAGAAAGAGAGAGAGAGAGAAAGAAAGAGAAAGAAAGAAAGAAAGAAAGAAAGAAAGAAAGAAAGAAAGAAAGAAAGAAAGAAAGAAAGAAAGAAAGAAAGAAAGAAAGAAAGAAAGAAAGAAAGAAAGAAAGAAAGAGAGAAAGAGAGAAAGAGAGAGAGAAAGAAAGAGAAAGAAAGAAAGAAAGAAAGAAAGAAAGAAAGAAAGAAAGAAAGAAAGAAAGAAAGAAAGAAAGAAAGAAAGAAAGAAAGAAAGAAAGAAAGGAAGGAAGAAAGAGCTTGAGAGAGACTATATTATGCCAGCTACTTTGTTACCTCTCTTAAAATCAAAATACTGAAGTAAGGGAATAATATGGATTTATTGATTTGACAAACAACCATTGCAAAAAGAAAAGATGATAATAAAGAAAAAACCATGCTTGATTGGTTAAAGTCAAAGGTTTGCAGACAGCATTGTTCTTAACATTGTATTTTCAAAGTTCATGTTTTTTTTCTAAACCTCATTTTATTAATAAGTAAAACTGGATTATGAAAGTGCTTTGATAATTTCTATTGGGAATGGAACCAACCACTTAACTGGAACTTGCATGCCCCAATAAATTTAAATGGTTCAAATATTATTAAAATTTATGAAATTCATAAAAGACATGACATGATCTTTCTTTTAACAATTAAAAATATTAAGGCAGGGAAGTAGAGAGCTAGCCAAGTGTTTAGATGGTTTAGTTAATATTTTTGTTCATTCAGAAATAAGCCAACCAATACTCCAAATATTGCAGAATTAAAATATCTGACCAAATAAGAAATAGGGTAAAGTATATATCAAACACTTTTAAAATAAGATTCAGCTTCTTTTAACTGAACAGACTATTGTTTTATTTCTCTTATTAAGTTTGGCTTTATATATTTCAATTATTTTAATTTTCCAGTCAGAACAGAACTAGATCTCATGTTTGAAACTGGTTATACTATGAGGTAAAATGTTAATCTTTTATAATTTGTAGTTTCTTAATAAATGTTACCATAATCCCTATCTATTAAAATTATTGCAAAATCACTTTGTGGTGGTAATGTTGATCCCATACCTATTGGTGCTAAATGCTTAACTTGAGTTAGAGGCCATATGATATGCCTGACAATAACCTTAATTTCTATATTATCTCTCTAGGCCCAAATTTATCATTTATAAAGAATGCTCTTAAACCTATCCACTGATATTCAAATTTAGTATGACAAGAGTTTTATTTGTATGTATCATGGGGAAATACTAGATATGTATGAGACTTATTGTTACTGTTTTTGCCATGGGGAGCTTGCCAGGCGCTGCCATATGGGCAGGATACTCCCTGTAGCTTGCCCGTCTCTCTGAGAGGGACAGAGGAATCGAATCCGGGTCAGCTGCGTGCAAGGAAAACACCCTACCCGCTGTGCTATCGCTCCAGTCCATTATGCATTTTAAGTGAATGTTGTGTTTTATGTTGTTTAAAATTTCCTTAGAACTATTGAACTGCTAGACTTGTCTTTTTTTAAAATTATTTTAATTTTACTGACTCACCATGAGATAGTTACAAGCTTTCATGTTTGGGTTACAATCTCACAATGATCAAACACCTATCCCTCCACCAGTGCACATTTCCCCACCACCAATATCCCTGGTATACCCCCCCCTTTCCCACCCTCCCCCTAACTCTATGGCAGATAATAGTCCCCATACTCTCTCTCTACTTTGGGGCATTATGGCTTGCAACACAGACACTGAGTGGTCATCACGTTTGGTCCATTATCTACTTTCTGCATGCATCTCCCATCCCAACTGGTTCCTCCAGCCGTCATTTTCTAAGTGATCCCTTCTCTATTCCATCTGCCTTCTCCTCTCCACTCATAAAGCCGACTGTTAGACTTGTCTTACAGGATTTTAGAACTGTTTAAGCCACTGCTCCAACCTGGAAACTTGTACTTAGCAAAACAAAAGAAAATGAGATTAACATATTTTTCATGTTTTACAGTTTCATGCTCTCTTTCTCATTGTAGGCAGCTCTTAAGCAATACTGTTATTTATATTTGCTTCTGGCAAATAGTCCTCTTTAAGTCTAACTGTATTTAGTTTATGTCATGAAAACAACTTCAGGCTATCATATTTACAACTAGAAGAAGAAATAACCATCTAGTCTTCTGCATAGACAAGTCATAATTTTGATATCCATTGCTCTCATCACCAAATATGTACAAAATTCAAATAACAAAGATCATTTCACCAACCGCTAATGAGAAGAGAAGCCTACTTAATAAGTGTATGAAAGTTCTGGACTCCTCAGTAACTGTACTGGATAAAATAAAATCCTTATTAATATTGTTGTTTGTTAAAATCCATTTGATGCATGTATTTTAATATCAAAGTCATGGTATGGAGTTACTGAATAGTTAATCCACATAAAAGAGGAGACAGTAGAAATGTTCTTGGTCACTTAAATTACTGTATATTTATATCTTTTAGATTTTTGTATAATGCCTAACTGTAGATTGGCATCACTTTTATCCTTTTTTTCTCTTTTTCAAAGCTTAAAATTTATTTGAAATTTATAGCAATACTAGAAACCTTATTTATATTACCTATATATCTCATCCATCTATAATCTATATTCTAATGGATTTCTATGATTTCTAGAAAATTTAAATAAAACATCAGAGTAAAGTGATTATTTGCATGTTATTGTATGCATATATTACATATAATATTTTGTACAACAAAAATTAAATATTCATATTTACAGTAACAAATTCTTTCTTCACAGAAGATATACTTAAATTTCATTCGAATTAAGATCCACTCTCAGAATCCTCTGCTTTTACAAACTTAAAATAGTGCTTTTTACTAACATTTCTTTGACTATTCCCCGCATTTTTCTATATTTGATGGTGGACCAAGATTTTCTTCAAATATCACAGGTTATATAGCTCTGAAATGAATCCTGGAGTGTACAGAAATATGCCTATTTATATTGTAATTGGAATAACAGATGGGCCTCTATTTCTTATTTTCCTGAATTCTATGATTTTATTTTTTTCAGTAAAAAAAATTTTATATGATAAGTAGTTTGTTATAAATACAGAAAAATAAAATACCTCTCAAATTCATTAGACAATTGGCTTATAGCATAATGAATCTCTGAAATAACATTCATTTTGGAAACCTAAATGGTTTAACTTATTGCTACACCAGTTCCTTATTTCATGGACTATAAAATTCACAAAATATTGAACTTCATGGGCTATGAAATAAAAGCCTATAAAAATGTCTTGGAATGTGTAATTATCTGTTAGATGGAGCATTTTTACCAAACCCATAATAAAATACATTTAAATTTTTCTTTTAGATTACTTGGTATTCAAAAACAGGAGGAACTAATTGGAAAACAGATAAGCCCATTATGATATGCAAATAAAACAAATAAATGGCAATAACAAGGTCCCATCCACATATGAGTATCTGATACCAAGGTTTTCTTAAACTACCTTTATGCATGCAGAAAATATCCAGAAAATTAGCAAACAGGTTTAATTACAGAAAATAATACAAAACCACTCCAAAAAAGAGTCTAAATCTGATTCTTGACAGTTTTACTACTTATATTATCTCCTTTCAAAATGGACTAAGTATTTAAATGTGTCTTTTTCAGTGAGTTATAAAATGGCTTCCTCTCTCACACCGTGTCACCTCTAACTTTCTCACTACTTTGAATCCCTCACCTCGTTATCTCACTCAATTACAAATTTAAAACTACATTAAACTTAGAAGGGGAAACCATAATTTAATAAGATCTCGATTTAGTCTATTTCACTACCAATTTTATTTATATAAAACTAAATAGTGCCCTTTTATTCTTGTCATTATTAATTTCAGAAAATTAAACCAAACTAATGATGGTTATCTTACATAATAACTAACACTTTAATATATAATAATAGCATAATTATAGCACTTTATTTCTCTTGGACCTTATTCATGTATATTCTAGGTCTTCTGTCTGGATAGTCAACAGAATATTTCTTTTTTTTTTAATAAATTTTGTTGAATCACCATGTGGAGGGTTACATAGTTCTCAGGATTATGTCAGTTATACAATACTCAAACACCCTTCCCTTCACCAGTACCCATATTCCATCACCAACCACCCCATTATACCTCCTGCCCCCTCCCACTTCCCCAGTCCCCGCCCTTGAAAGTGATAAATTTCACTTCGTTTACGCTTTATCTTGGTTACATTCCATGTTTCAACACATAACTCACTATTGTTGCTAGGGTTTCCCCCCAGAAAAGAAAAGGGGACTGGAGAGATAGCACAGCGAGTAGGGCGTTTGCCTTGCACGCGGCCGACCCGTGTTCGAATCCCAGCATCCCATATGGTCCCCTGAGCACGGCCAGGGGTGGTTCCTGAGTGCAGAGCCAGGAGTAACCCCTGTGCATCGCCGGGTGTGACCCAAAAAGAAAAAAAAAAAAGACAGTCCTACTGTCAAGGAAGCATTTGATAGCTCTCCATTGCTGAGAATGTAGAGATATTAAGTCCTGCTGTTTGTTACATAACTTTTCTATTTCCCCCCCCCTCGTCCCATGCCACCGAGTTCACGCCTGTTTAGTAATCACCACGCTGCCTGACAAAGGGAAAACAAACCAAAAAAGATGGTTATTTCCCATCATCAGCCGGCGTGGGGGCTCTGGCTTAGTTGATAGTCTGGTAGAATGTCTGCCAGCAGTTTCTGGAACCAAAAGTAATACGCTGGTATCGGCCCCGGCTCGAGATTCCACCAGCGTCCCGCTATTCCAAGTACATATTAATTTATTCCCTTGTATCCCATTCCCACGCCACCAGGTCCGTGTCAGCTTAATGGACATCATACTATGGTTAACGCCACGCTGTGTTTCTTCCCGAGAAAGAAGGATATTTCTTCTCAGCTGGCGTGGGGATATGGCTTAGTTCAGTCTATAGAGATGGCTACCTCTTTGATTGCCTTCAATATTTCAGCAAAAGACTTACTATTCTTGTTAGGATTTCCCACCAAAGTCCGACCAGTTAAAAATGAACCATTTCATATTGGTTATGATTAAATGACATTACATATTGGTTATGATTAAATGAAATTAGGTCGGAGGCCATGGAAGCGACCTCGTGGCTTTGAATTTCTGTATAAAGTCCAGGGAAAGTACAGCCAGAAATTACACGGCACTACAAACTTTAACCCTATTATGGTCCCCCCAAAGTCCAACCCGTTACAAAGGAACCATTTCATATTGCTGATGATTAGATGGCATTAGGCTGCCGCAGCCACGCAGTTTTGGGTTTCTATATAAAGTCCAGGGAAAATTCTGCCTAAAATTCTATCGCTACAATCTTTTACCCTTCAACAAAAAACTCAGTACTATTGTTCGGAGTTTTGTATTGTTTGGTAAGCCCTGCTAAAAAGGAACATTTACACGTTGCTGATAATCAAGAGATATTAGGTCACGCGGCTGCTATCGCAGCCGCACGGTTTTGGATTTCTATATGAAGTCCAGGGAAAATTCTTTTGGTAATTGCATCATTTGCTGGCGGCACCTGGGCCAGTAGCTCCAAGCACACAGTTTGGAGGCATTTTGGGGGCGCCGCTCGTGTCCAAAGTGGTTCAGTTGCCTCCGGGGTCGATCTCGCGTGGCAGCACAAAGGACTCAACAGAATATTTCATTGGGGGTGAACTGGTTGAAAGATTAGATGATTTATAAAACAATCAGTTCTTAACTTAAGCATTCATTTCAAAAATTATCCTAAAAGTTGTATTTTATTTTTCACTCATGATCAGACATACATAGAAGCTTTGGATTTAGATTTGTATTACAATGGAGGAATACATAGTAGGACTGCAGAAACTCTTACTCTAATCAAGTGATTTGTTGCCAAATATATTCAACCATGAAGATATTATTACCTCAATAATCTAGATATTAGAAAATTCTCCCTTGCAAGTTGAAGAAGTATTTCCCTATACTGGAATGTCTATGTGAAAATGAACTATCTTTAAAGAGGAGAAACACTTTTAAATATCTCTCAAGGGAATTGTGATTTAATTTTTTTCAGGGATGCCCGCTTATGCAACTATATTTATATTGACTCTAATTCAGAAAATGTAGAAAAGTGCCAAACCATAGAGGCTTATTTCCAATACTCTCATCCCAATTATGAATGTGATGAAGCCATGAGTTTGATGAGTTCAACTAGGATCATGTAAAATGATTTGATAGAAAGACAATGAAAGACAGAACTACTTTTTTCATTTTATTCTGTTTGGGGGACACATTTAGCTGTGCTCAGGGATTACTCCTTGCTCTGCACTCAGGGATCACTCCTGGGTGGATAAGGAAACCAAGTGTCAAAGATTAGATATACATTTCCCTTACGCAAAGCAAATGTCCTACATTCTGTATTATATATCTAGCACCAAGGAACTATTAATTGTCTCTGACAATTCATCTCCTAAAGTTTATCCAAGAGAAAAATTTCCATGATTATATTTTTCTTTTTTAATATGGAACCTCTGTTAATGAAGGTGAAGTCTTACTCTAACTGATGATGATGCTTTCTGTTTCTTTTTTTAGCAAAATGCAACACAATATAATTAAAGTGACAGTGAATTTGCAAGCATAGAAAACAAAAAGTGATAAATTATAATAAATAGAAATAATATTAAAAATTTAATCTAACCAGTACTTAAAAATATTAAATGGTATGTTTTCATATTCATTTGTTTCTTATTATGTAAATTGTGAAATCAAGTGATGAAGCCAAAGAATTTTCAAACATGATTTGAAATGTCAAAATTGTTTTTTTATAAGGATTATCATGTAAATCTAACATGATGAATGAAAGTAAATTTTTTAATGTAATTTGTTTTTATTTATTTTATTTAATTATTAGTTATTTTGAATGTGTATATGCTTAGTGACTGTGTTTCTGCTGAATATTAATATTTTTTAGTATTTTGCAAATGAATCAGTAACATTTTACTTTTCCACCTTTATCAGTTGGATTGATACCATGAACTTCTGCCCAGTTGGGTAAGATAACTGAGTTAAATAGCTTCTATACTTGAAATAGAATTATCTTTTTCATAATCTAATTCCCTTTAAATGATTCACTGTCTGTATCACTGTCATTCCCTTGCTCATCTATTTGTTTGCGCGGGCATCAGTAATATCTCCAGTGTGAGACGAGTTGTTAATGTTTTTGGCATATCGAATACACCATGGGTAGCTTGCCAGGCTCTGCCGTGCAGGCGGGATACTCTCAGTAGCTTGCCAGTCTCTTCGAGAGAGGCGGAGGAATCGAACGCATGTTGGCCGCATGCAAGGCACACAACCTACCTGCTGTGCTATAGCTCCAGCCCTTTAAGTGATTATGAATGCTATATTTTAATATATATATATATTTTTTAAAAAAATATTTCCATATACTTCATAAGGTAATTAGTACAACTAATGGTCTATATTTCATTTTCAGTTTAATTTTTGTTTTGTTTCAGGCTGTTTCTCTGTACTGAGAGCTTATTCTTGGCTCTGTGTTTAGGGATGATTATCAGTGAGTGGTACTCAAGGGACAGTATGGGTTGCCAGAATTGGAACCTAGGTTCACTGCATGCAAATGAACCTTATCCACTATATTATTTTCCAGCCTCAAAATTTCATTTTTAAAAGAGGCATTTTTCTAACATGTATATGACACAGGTCATTGTGTGGATGTGGTTGATTGTGCTGAATCCTTTTCAGAACCTGGCTTGCTCACATGGTTGTCCTTCTTCTAGTGTTCTGCCTATTCTAACCAGGATGACTCGAGTGAACAACTTGTAGACGACAGACAATAGGTAGATTGGGAGATAGTTGACAATGTCGTGGATGTGTCCCTTCTTGTACAACAGAATGGTCCTGCTGGTTTTCCATTGGGCCGGAACCTTTCATTCGGACAGGTAGCGTATGAAGAGCCGAGTCAGTGTATTGATGAGTACTGGCGGCAGATTCTTCATGTGTTCGGGTCTGACTTTGTCTGGACCAGGTGAGGTACACGTCTTTCACAACAAAATGGCATGTTGGATTTCAGAAGGGAGGACGTTGGGAACGACATATCCATCCTGTGGAATTTGGTATGTGGTCAGGTGGACATGGCTGTTGAAGAGATCCGAGTAGAAGTCGTGAGTAATCCTCTCCATTGCCTTTCTGGAAGATGTGATAAATCCATCAGGACGTCAGAGGGCAGTCATCTTGATCTTGTGTAAAAATTACAAAGGCGGCCTGCATGGGAGGGGAAGATGCAATGATGTGTCATGTTGTCCTGTTGTCCGAGGGCACTCGAGGCAGCTCTCTCTCGCATGCACCGCTAGCATTCAGTGTTCTCAAGCCGCTGTGTATGGAACGGATTGGGACAGCTCCTCCTTGTGCTCTGCTTCTGTGTGTGCTACTGTGCTCTCTTCAGTCTGTCTCTCTATCTCTGTCTCTGTAGTCTCTCCTTTGGTCTCTTCCTACCTCTTTTTGTCTCTGCTTCTGTGTCTTCTGTCTGTGTTGTCTCCTTCGCTTCTGTGTCTTCTCGTGTTTCTTTTTTTCTGTCTCTTCTGTCTTCTGTCTCCCCTTCTCTTCTGTCTTCTTCTGTCTCTCCTGTCTGTTTCTTGTTTCTCCTGTCTTCTTCTTCTGTCTCTCCCGTCTTCCCCCACAGTTTTAGTTTATATAGCAAATTACATTGGGTGGTAACACAAAGGTGGGTTGAATATTAACAAATCAACAAAGAAGGGTAAAACCATTTCTTGAGGAGATTAACAAAATCTCATCTAAGGAGATTACTAGGAGATCTGCTCAAGGGTGGGGTCCAAACAAGGGTATGTCAGGGTGTGTGCTAGTAATCTGTTTAAATAATTATAGAAAATTTACTTCTAATATTTCTAGCAATGATATTCTGTATGAACAGAGTAAGAGATATATCAGACTTAAAGTTTGGTTCTTCCTGAGGACATTCACTATATATTCCAGAACATAGTCTTAAGGCCAGGTTAGTCTTCCTAACCCCAGCAGGGTCTGAGTTTCATCATTACTTTTGGATCATGACAGCATGTGTCTATGACCATGCTCTCAACTTATAGTTGAGTATCGTGGCTCTTTGGCCTGGCCCATTTCACTGCCAGGGTAGCTCACAGCTTGCCCTGGGTCCATTCCGTCCCTCATTGGGACCCTGCTTTGGGGGTACTAGGAACTAAGGGCAACTGAGTTGAGAAAACAGATGCCCAGGAGTAAATATTATTGGAGTCAATCGGTTTCCAAGTTACAAAGCATAACAATTAACTGTCTTCCTGTGTCCATACAGAAAAGACATTGCTTTAAGGTAAAGTAAGTTCCCTGCAACAAGGCTAAAAGGACAAACCCCATGTTATCCTACAGTCTTGCACTTGGCAAAGGACAGTCCAGTGTTGCAAATACTTTTCCCTGCTTCTGATGTATCGGCCAATACTGCTGCTCTTCCCTCTTTGAGGTCTTCCTTTATTGCTTCTCTGCAAAGCTTTGCGAGCTCAGACATTAGCTTGTGGATGCCTGAGGCTCGTGCCAAGCCACATTGACATGAGAGTTTCCAAAGACAGGTGTCTGTTTGTGGCATTCCCACTCTCAGCATTCTTCGTGCAGTCATAAAGGTGCTGAACCAGTTGATCATATTCCTCGTCAATGTTGTCAACGATGGCATCTTCCCACGTTGCCAAAGTATGCCAAAGAGCTTCCAGTTGGTGGTTATTGCTGAATATCACTAAAACAATGCTCATGAAAAATGAACTAGTCCCTGATGTTCCATTTGTTCTCAAAGGAATGATCATCTCTGAATGCAGCATGTATGTGTACCTGGGTTGAGAAATCAACATGAGAAATGACTTGGCACCAGAACTGTACAGGAGGAAGCGAGCAACATGGAATACCTTCAAGACCGTCGAAGAAGTGGTTTAGAGGACAAAGAACCTCCAGCTCTGGGCACATCTTTTCGACTCCACCATTCTTCCTACACTATCATACACCTCAGAGACCTGGGCCCTACAAAAACAGGATGAGAATGCGATTCGTGTATCTCAAAGAGGAAGCAAAAGAGTTATGCTTGGAGTATCATGTTTCCCTCAAGTGAGAGAAAGAATCTGGAGTTCTGACCTCCATTGATGATCAAGAATCAGGGATTTATCGTTTGCCAAAGTGTCAAAAGTTAGATGGGCCGGACATGTAATGCGATTCAGAGACGACCATTGGACTAGAGCTGTTACTGACTGGATTCCACGGGATGTCAAAAGACTGCATGGAATGGCCGCCCACCTATGAGATTGTCAGACTTCTTCAAAACCCTGAATGAACGGTTTGAGGCTCTTCATGTTCCTGGAGTGAGCAGATACCATTGAACTACACTAGTACGTTACCGAGACAAATGGTGATGTTACTGGTGCCTGCTTGAGCAAATCGAAGATCAATGGGATGACAAGTGATACAAGTGATAAGACACAAACATTTTCATTTTTCCCATATGAGGATGCAGGGCTATATAGGCTTAACAGGGATTAAGGTACATTCGTGTCTTTCATGCAACTTAGCCTCATTCAATTCCTAAGAACAGATATGGTCCTCTTTGAACTGCCAGGATTCATAACCAACCAGAGTCAAAAATAATCCCAGAACAACACCTGGTATGACCCAACACCTCTCCATATCAGTTTTAATTATATCAGGTGCCTTACCAATACTGATGAATAATGTACTTCTTAAAATAATATAATGCCTATAGTACATGAAATAAAAATAATACTACTTTTATTACCAATATTGGGCTGGAGCACAGCAGGTAGGGCATTTGCCTTACATGTGACCAACCTGAGCTTGATTCTTCTGCCCCACTTGGAGATCCTGGCAAGCTGCCTAGAGTATCTGGACTGCATGGCAGAGCCTGGCAAGTTACCTGGGGCATATTTGATATGCCAAAAACAGTACAATAAGTCTCACAATGGAGCCGTTACTGGTGCCTGCTTGAGCAAGTCTATGACAATGGGATGACAGTGCTACAGTGCTACAGTGATTTCCAATGTTGCTAGTGCTGCATATGCCTTAAGTAATAAATGTAATATACTTATTAAATTCCTATTCCATCATTTTTTTTGGTACATTAGGGACTGTATGTGGTTCCAGGGATTGAACAAAGTCCACGGTGTACAAGGAAGTTCTATAACCACATATTATCTCTTATTCCCTGTTTT
Organism: Sorex araneus; assembly: GCF_027595985.1. Lineage (NCBI taxonomy): Eukaryota > Metazoa > Chordata > Mammalia > Eulipotyphla > Soricidae > Sorex > Sorex araneus. Next base: position 226,030,458 of record NC_073313.1, on the reverse strand, counting down.
TTTAAAAATATAAACTTATTTATGTTTGATAAAGGCACCATGATTTACAGAACTATTTATAATAGAATTGCTTTAGGCAAACAGTGTCGTAAATCCAATCCTAACACCAGTGTCCCCAGAATCACTGCCCCCTTGGCAGGCACAGAACAAATTCATTGAAAGTTATTCCTCCAATAATTTTTCTTTAAATGGCAAATGAAATCATCAGAAAAAAATCAACAAAAGTTAGTTTGTAGTGATTAATTGCTATATAATTTTAACCTATGTAAAAAAAGAAATTTAAATCATCTAATACAATATAGTACACTGCCTATTCTCATTTACATAACTAAGTTTTCACCTCTGGCATCTAAAACTTATGGTATTAAATTTTATTTTTTACTTGACCTTACTGTGGTAATTATTATGTCTTTTCTGTAATAAATGAGGCTTTATTTTTTATCTTGAGAAGAAAAATACACTCAGAAGTTCTGGGGGGTAACACAGGCACTGAACTCTGGGGTCTCTCCTGGTTGTGTTTAGAGTCCTTTCCTGGCCAGCAGTAATAATAATAATAATAATAATATTATAATAATAACATAATATCGTAATTGATGATGATGTCATATGGTATATTAATAAGTTTTAAATTGGATTATATTTTAGCTTTTTTATTTTATGTTAAGGTTCTGATTCTTTAAAATATTTGTCATATATTTAGTTACTTTACCATTATCGTCTATCTTATTTGGCAGTACATTTTCATTCTTTATTTTTCATTCTAGTGTTATTCAATATCTGATGGGAGCTAAGACTAACACATTCATTTCATAAATGAACCAAAATAATTTATAAGCTCACTCTTTAATTTCCTCAGAAAATTTAAGACATTGCTTATTTTGCTTTGAAAGTATCAATAATAACATAAGATTAGGGATTATAATCAATCAATTTTTCTAGCTAGCTATCACTACAAGTAAGCCTAGCTAGGTTGGCTGATAACATGAATTTGAATAATGGTGACATCTGATTAATTTCCAGAAACACTTATTAGATATGGCAATAGGATTCTTACTTGGATATGACGTTCCACTATATCAAATTTAGTTAGCAAAATTAAAATACAAATATTATCTTACCAAAAGAACAGATTTCACAAAACTTTGCGTAAGAAATTTAATATAGAGATTTTAAAAAATTATGAAAGAAAGTTTGTTGAAAGATATAACATTATAAGTGGCAATAGTTTATTTTCATTGCATTATTTTTTAATTTTTAACTTACAACAGTATATTTTGTGCAGAATTTACTTTCAAAATCAATTTATGGCTAAAACTTGTGAATACCGTCAATTTTCATTTCCTACCAAAATAAATTCTAAGTCAAACACTAGTGTAAATATTCTTAGCATTTAAGAGTTAAATAGTTTGCGTCATGATTATTGTATTTTGAAGGAGAAAAATAGGATGATCATTATTTCGCAGACTTAATTCTCTCTGTGATTAAAATTCTAATAGTAGAAAATGAGGTACTAAGTGATTCTAACTCTTGAAGTGATAATGCACTCATTTTACACACAGATTAAGTTAGTAACTCAGGGACAGTCTATTAGGTACCATTGTGGATCAAAGATGAACGAACCTATCCCAATTACTATAGCATATGTTTAGAAGCACTGCATGCAGAGCTCATTAATTTCATAGACCTTCTTGCCCAATAACTGCAGTTGTTAAATTATGCCAAGAGCTTCTTGGGTATTTCACTTGTTACTTGGTTGGTATAAGCATTTGGTTTTAAAGTTGTGCTAACATCCATGTCCTCTATTGAGATATAAAATAAAACATCTTTTTTTGAGTGGAGAAGATTTTCCAAAGTGGTAATAAGAGACACAAAGACCCACCCCTCTCAACCAGCTGGGTCATTGGTTTAATTCATGTTGTTGCTGCTCAGGTCTTAGGGTGCCTGGGATTATCCAAGTGACCACAGTGATAGTAGAGGGCCTTCACTGCTGTATTTGATTATATTCAGGGGACCATGTGGTGCCCAGGATCAAACTCGATTCAGCCACATGCAGACTTTTCACTTATTTTAGGTTTGGATCAGACATGGCAGTGCTCAGAGACTATTCCAAGTTCTGTGCACAGGAATTGACCCTTTGCAGTACTTTAGGGACTATAAGCTCTTCTGGAGGTCAAACCTAGGGCTACCTGCTGTCAAAGCAAATTATAATGGTTTGGAAGTGATAATATACTCAAACACAGATTAAGTTCGTAACTTGGGGCCAGTCTATTAGGTAACATTGTGGATCCGAGATGAATACATCTATGCCGCCCACTGCAGCATATTTTTAGACCCCACATTTTGCTCCCCACACTATCTCTCAGCTCCTTTATATTAATTTTATATTATATAATTAGTCTGATAATTTTTAATCAGTCAGTGAATTAACAGTATACTAGGCTTGAGATTTTATAATATTAAAAAATTGAAGTCAAATACCCCTTGTATAAGAATAGCAAATATGTAGTCTTACTTTAGTTTTTCTGTTTGGTATCTGATATTTGAATATTTTTCAATATTTTTATGCTTTGTGGAAACACCTAGCAGTGTTCAGATCTTACCTTTGCCTCTGTGCTCAGTGGTCATTCCTGAAAATCTCAGGGAATCATAGAGGGTGCTAAGAATTAAACTTGTGTAGCTGAGATTGTACTCATGTGTGGAATATAAAATAACAGAGTAAGAGACTAACACCCAAGAAGAGTAGAAATAAGTACCAGGAAGTTGGCTCCATGGCTTGGAAGCTGGTCTCACATGCTGGGGGGAAAGGCAGCTCAGATAGAGAAGGAAACACCAAGTAAAATGTGGTTGGAGATCCCGCGCGGGAAGGCAGAAGCTTGCTGAAAGTAGACTAGAGACTGAACACGATGGCCACTCAATACCCCTATTGCAAACCACAACACCCAAAAGAAAAGAGGAAACAAAAGGGAATGCTCTGCCACAGAAGCGGGGTGGGGTAGGGGTATGGAGGGTCGGAGGGATACTGAGTTCATTGGTGGTGGAGAATGGACACTGGTGGAAGGATGGGTTCTTGAACAATGTATGAGGGAAACACAAGGACAAAAAATGTGTAAATCTGTAACTGTACTCTCACGGTGATTCACTAATTAAAATAATAAATTAATTAAAAAATAAATCTCTTACGACAAAAACTGCAGCAAAAGGACACGAGGGTGCTCTTGGGAAGATTCACAAGCGTGAATCCAGACCCAGCAAAACCTCTTTCGGCATGGGCAACTCCTCGCAGAATGTCTCCAGCCTGAGAACTAAGCCTCGGCCCCATGCCCGCCCAGGAGGGGAAAGGTATTTCTATCTCTCGCCTCTTTCTCTCCGGGGATGAAGGGCACGGTGTCCGCCATATTAAGACGACCACAGATTGGGTTTTCAAGCCTGCAATTATCTAATATCTGGAAGAAATCTCCCTGGACTTCTTGTTAAAGTACAGAAATTCAAAACCGCGCGGCCGCAGTAGCAGTAAACCTTATTTGTCTTCACAGTAGGTCTGAATCTAGTGGGGTACTCCTAACAACAATAGTGAGGTTTGTGTTGAAATATTGAATGTAACCAAAGTAAACAGAATGTAAAATGAAACTTATCAGTTACAAGGTAGGGGGTGGGGGGGCGGGATGGGAGGTGTACTGTGTGGGTTTTTTTTTTGGTGGTGGTATATGGGCACTGGTGAAGGGATGGTTGTTTCAGCATTGTATAACTGAGACCTAAGCCTGAAAGCATTGTAATCTTCCACACGGTGATTTAATAAAATAAAATAAAATAAAATAAATATATAAATAAATAAATCTCGTGTAGTTGAATGCAAGGCAAACACCTTAACCACTGTACTATCACACTGGACCATTTCTAGAGACCTGAAGATCTGAATAGTTTTCCTTACTTTCAGTCAGGACAGATTAGAGTACCAAATCTGATGTCAGATTTATAGATGTTCAGTGAGGATATTTAATTTGTAGTACTGTCTTATATAGGCTTCTATTCTTCAATTCAACACAACAATGTTTCTTCTTCCTTATTAACATTTCAGTTTTACGGGCTGGAGCAATAACACAGAGGGTAGGGAGTTTGCCTTGCACACGGCCGACCCAGGTTTGAATCCCAGCATCCCATATGGTTCCCTAAGCCCCACCAGGAGTAATTCCTAAGTGTAGAGCCAGGAGTAACCCCTGAGAATCACCGGGTGCGACCCCCAAAACAAAACAAAACAAATTTCAGGTTTAATTGATCAGAGTATGTAACATTGTTAAAAATAATGATTATTTAAACTCTGTAATGAATACATAAGCTTCTCTATTTCCATCCCAGTTGACTAGTAGACATTGATAAGCTGATTTTAAAATCAATAAAGTATTATGAGGATGTCAGGATATCCAAAATAATATTGTACAAAAGAACTAAGGTAAAAGAATTCTCATATTCATTTCAAAACTGACTGCAGAAAACTAGACACTGTAGTACTGGCACAATAGAAATATAAATAAATGGCATGTATTTGACATTCTAATAAAATTCCAACATTTTATAGGCAACTGATTTTTATCAAGAAATTTAAAAGTACCCAATGAGGGAAAAGACAGATGTTTTGGAAAAGAGTATTGAAACAGTTGAATAGCCACATGCTAAGGAATAAAGTTAGAGGTTTACTTCACACCACTTACAAAAAAAGGTAACTTAAATATAAAATCCCTATATCTAAAGTTTTTTTTTTTAATTTTTATTATTAAATCACCGTGAGATAGTTACAAGCTTTCATGTTTGGGTTACAATCACATAATGATCAAACACCCATCTATTCTTTTAGCTTCATTAAAACAATGAGGTTTACAAAGTTTTTCATAATACAGCTGTTTCAGGCATTAATTGTTTCAACACCAATAAGACATCCAATTTGATATTTCTTTCCATTGTTTCTAGTTTTCTACCTACTTCCCAAATAAGCCTTTTCCAGGTGAGAAGTAACTTATTTTACATTGTATGTTTCAATATGCCAAAAACACTAACAAGTCTCACGATGGAGACATTACTGGTGTCCACTCAAGCAAATCGATGAGCAACAGGATGACAGTGACTGTGACAGTTTCAAAAAATGGTATTTGAATTATCAAACAATAGTTTGTTAAAAGAAAGTTTGAGAAAAATTTTATAACTCCCAATGGAGTTATCTTTTAATTTAATTTAATTTTATTTGATTGATTCACTGTGAGATACAATTACAAGCTTTCATGTTTGCATTACAATCACACAATGATCAAACACCCATCCCTCCACCATTGCACATTCCCCACCACCAATATCCCCAGTATACCCCCACCTTTTCCACCCTCCCCCTGCCTCCATGGCAGAAAATATTCCCCGTACTCTCTCTACTTTGGGGCATTATGATTTGCATTGCAGATAATGAGATACTGAAGTCATTGTCTGAGGATTTATTGAGCTACGGATTGCTAACTGGTCCTTCCTTGTTACTGTTTTTGCTTAATGGACTTAGTTGGCTTCTATGCTACTTTCCCTTCTAATTTGCTGTGCTCAGCTATCAGTATTGTAGATTCTGGAGGTTTTGATCCAGGACCCCTGTACCTGGGATTCTCATTGGCTTGGCATTTTTGTACATATTAGCTGTGATCGCTTGGAGTTGGATCATTTATATGAAGGCAACTGTGGGAGTAGAGGTGAGGTTGAGAGTTTGAGCAGTAAGGGATTTCACCAACTCACTTTCAGGGTTCTACAGAGTTTTGAGTCAGATGTACCCGAGAGTTTCATCTGCTTGGCTTGTATTTTTCCTGAGATTACTTATGAAGCCTTGATGCTGGAGCTTTACATAGGGGTAGGCTAATTGTGTGGTGTCTATATTTATGTAATTACATTATAAAGCTTTAATATGAAACAGTTGAGTCTTATTTTTTTGTAATTCAGAATTTAGTGTTGTCTTGAACAAATCATTCTTTCCTCCCTCCCCTCACAATTGTCTAAAAAAATATCTTTTAAAAGACTAAATATAACTACACAAATACACATATTTACATATCATGTTACGAAAAATAAGTTGATCTACATGAACTTGTATTCAACAAAGACATTTTAGTTCTGATACCAAGAGCATCTAAGTTGACTTTTCCAAGGAAGATATCCAAATGTGCTAAATTAATCTAAAAATGTTTACATCATTATTTTTATGGAAGTATTAATAAGCCACAATGCACCATGGCTTTACAAACACTTGCTAGAAACAACCCTTAAGGTAGGAAATTGTAACAATGATTTCTTCAAGACAATTAAAGGAGCTTCAGTGAGGCATGTGGACATAATTGATTACAGGGACTCTGTCAAGGTTGAGGACATGAGAGCTGGAGAGATAGTACAACGGGTAAGACACTTGCCTTGCACATGGTCAACATTAATTCATCTTGATGAACCTGAGCACTTCCAGGAATGATCCAGAGAAAAGATGGGTATGGACAAAAAACCAAACAAATCAAAGGTTTGACACATTATATCTGTTTTGTAGTCCCTGGCAAAAATATAAGTTTAATCAACTTTATATACATACTTTATTTGGAACATAAGTTGATATGTTGACCAATTGGCAAAGCATGATATTATCAGATATTTGCAGTAGTTTAACCTTGTATTTTTTAAATGGCAACAATTCAGTATAGATTATTATAGAGCTGATATTGACCTTATAATACATAGTAACTGGCGGTAATAAAAGGAGTTAGAAATAAAAAATAGTTTCTTTTATTTGCATGTTTTTATCTTAAGACCTAGAATTAAAGGAATACATAATGCTTTAGGAACAAGAATATTATAGATAAACATTATTAAGTTCAGAATTATGGTATAGACTTCCATTGACTTTTAATATATTTGATCAGATTTCTTCTAAGTAAATTTTAATAAGTTAAAAATGTTAATTTTATTTATTTATTCTTCTGTTTTTATGGCCACACCCAATAATATTTATGGTTTCTCCTGGTTCTGTGCTCAAGGATCATTCCTGAAAGTGTTTAGGGGAACACATGTGGTGCTGGGAATAAAAGCAGATTCAGCAATCTACAAAAACAGTGTCTTACCTCTTATATTATCTCTATAGCCGCCATATATGTTATATTTGAATTGGAAAAATAAAAATGAATTAATTGAAATATACAAGAGACATGTCCCATTGCATAAAGTGTCTTGGAGCAACTGCTGATAGGAGGAACTCAATTTTTAATTGCTTTTTTCAGGGAAACATATGCTGTGGTATTCAGGGTTTACTCCTGGCATTCCGTAATCACTTCTGGCAGGCTAGGAAGTCAATATGTTGCTCCAGCAGTTTATATACATGTTGAACACATGAAAGACAAGATTTCTACACACTGTAATATTGCTGCACTTATTCAAATTTTGTTGAATTATATTTATCACATATGCTTTATTTGATGAGTACATTATTCATATTAATTATTTGATATATGAAATATGCCTTATTTTAGAGTAAATTTATAGCTACTGAGAGCCTCAGGAAGATAAAGAAATAAACATTTCTGGCATAATTTATCACACAATACAATAAACCATTATGAAGGAAAGCTTTATTGGTCATGTTTTAAATTAGTGTAGTTTAGCAATAGTGCTAATATATGGAAATAGTTTTGGTATTTTATGCACATTTTTTATTATTTTATTTTAGTTTTTATCACAGGCCACCTTTATAAACACTGATCATAGAAACAAAGTTAATTTTCTTAAAAGTAGAATAATAGCATGTAAAATATCACCTAAAATTATTAACCTTAAGAAACAAAAGAAAACCAGAACTCAATGATAACACTTTAATTTAAATGTTTATAAGTATCATTTATGTTTAAAAAGATCTTCATAAGATGGTATGGAAAATATTTCTAATATTTTATGTCTGGCTTAGTAACTAAGATTTAATTAAATTCAAGTTTGAAATCTACTTCATTTCAATCTGAAGTAATTTTGTTTAAATTACTTCAAATTTGCTAAAATTTGTTTTACTGTCTTTTTTGGGGGGGAGGGCAGGGGAAGTGTTACGTGAATATTCCCTCAGTCAGAGGCACAGAGACAAGACACAGGAGAGGAATGTGAAGAGCAAGGAGGGCCAAAGCATTGACAATTCTGAGTCCAGGCGAACAGCAAATGCCAGAGGCCTCCTTTTATTCCATTTTTTATCAGTTACATCCTAATGCCTTCATCACAGAGAAAGAATCACTAATGAGAGTACAAATAGTTATAGGAGGAGCATTCGTCAAAAGAACATCAAGGTATACATTGTCTTGTCAAAGCTATGTTATCAAAGCTATGTTGTCATGATTAAAACATCAGAGGAATATATGGAGCTGGACTCGTAGGCTGTACAGATTACGTCCTCCACACTCTTGTGGTTGGTTACACATGGGGCAAAGAGAAGGCTCATACTGATACTTGAAGGTCAGTGCAGATTAAGGATGTATAAGAGAGGGGGAAACTGCTGCCTTGTACTGCCAAGATAATGTATGACCAGGTGGGTGTGTGAGAGCATGCTGTGCTCCTCCAGGTCTTCAGACTCACAAGTTTAGCTTGCCCACTTGATATAAAAGTGGGGTCTTGGTTCTGCTTCCGGCTTGCAGGGCAGGGCAGCATCCAGAGGCTTGTCCTAATGTCCTAGTTTAGCTCCAACAAGGGAGTGAGGGAGAATAGCATACCTGGCATTGCTCAGGGTTTCCTCTTGACTCTGTATTCAGGGATCACTTCTTCTGGGGGCCATAGAGGATGCCTGGGATCTAACCCAGGGTTAGCTGTGAGCAAGACCAGTGCTCAAAGTGCTGTACTGTAGCTCAACCCCCCCATTTTAATTTTTAAGTAAAATTATTTTATTTAGGGACTATGCAGAAGAAATAGTAGGCAAGGACAGAGTAAGATCTTCAGGATAGAATGTGGAGAGAGCTGAGAGTAAACCATAAATTAAAAGAAAATAATTGCACATCCCAGATTGGAAAGATCACCTCAGAATGTGTTCAGCCTTTTTTTTTGTACTCAAAGTGTTTATGGACATATTGTACTCATTATTTGAGAATTATTATGATGAACAGCAGTCTCCAGTGTCTCTCTTCCGTAGCCCCACAAAGAAAGTCAATTTTTTTCCTAAATTATATGTATTTATTCAATATGTTTATGCTGTTTATTTTTGCTATTATTTTACATTATATTAATATCTCTCTAATTCCCAATCCTATAAACTCATATGGTTCACTTGTATTATATTATAATACATTAATTATATTATATTAAGAACATTAATTATATTATATTAAGAACGTTATCATGACTACACACACTGTCACATTTTAGCTCTGTACTATATCTGCTGTTTTCAGGCTGTGGAACCTGGATCACCAAGTTTACTATACCTTAAAAATTTTTAAATATTCTAATTTTCAGGTGGTGTCTTTGCTATAAAAGAAGAAAGTCTGGAGGTGAACCCAGGTATCAATGTTTTATTTAAACCTCAAAATAGTTCTTACAGCATTATGATGTGATTAATTTTTATATTCTACACTACTTTTATATATGGAGTTAAGAATTGAAATTGTTTTAATTAATCCAAACCCTCAGGCAATTCAGTGGACTTTCTGAGTATGTAAATATCTAAATATTATTTTCTTAAGAACAATTTTGTTAAATCATCTGGTATACCACAATCTAAAATGACTACACTCTAAAGAAAAAAAACTCAGATTCTGTTTCTACGAAAACTATATTTCACACATCTGGGCATTTCTATTGTGCCTCTTTTCTATCAAGTTTCCCCTGCTTTAGATCCTGCATCTTGATTTATTTCGTTATTGTTATAAGGGAAACTTTTAAGAATTCAGTGACAAAGCTAACAGAAATAAGTGTTTGGATATATTGCTCTACAAATGGATAGATACAAATGTCCTTAAATTTATTATAACTTGCTATGTGGAAATAACATGACACCTGTTATTTTATCTCCAATAAAAGTTTGGTATAATCTTTTGCTGAGCCAGAGTTAAGATACACATTAAAAAAAATTATTTTATGAGAACAAAAAATTTTGAGGGGGTCTGACACCCAGTGTTAGTCACAAACTACTCCTAGAAGTACTCAGCTGACATATGTGGGTCTGGGATCAAACCGAGGTCAGTCTCATGCAAGGCAGATGTCTTATCCTCTCTATCTCTAACCCTAAAAGAACATTTTTGAGGGGGAAAGCATAATAATAATAACCTTATCTGTATTCAGTTTTTTTCTTCAAAGATGACAGCAGGATTCAAACATAAAAGTTTTTAAAAATATGTTGTGGCCAGAATGATAATAGTACAGCTGGTAGGGTATTTACCTTGTATGCCACTGAACTGATTTCAATCCCTGGCACCACATACCATCCCTGAGTCTGCTGGGAATGATCCTGAGCGCAGACTAAGGAATAAGGCCTAAGTACACAAAGTAAGTGTTATTGCAGGTATTGCTCATAGGAAAAGGTACATGTCTAAAGATCAGAGATTGACCCTAACACAACAGTGGGGGGTCATGTCAGCCATCTCCAGTACCACTGGGCTGGAATCGTGCACATCACTTGGATCTAGCATTAAACCATTGAGATCACTTGGCTGACTTGGCATGGTGTCCAGACATCTTGAGTACTTTTTGGGAGGCACCATAAACTAAACTCAACTAAACATACTAAAATGGAATAGAATGAAATAAAATAAAATAGACAAGTTCAAAAGTAACTTGGAGAGAAACAGCGCATCTTAAATAAAGTGATTTCACGATTCTACCATAATTGATACATAAAGTAGGCTTCCTTAAATAGTTTGTATACTCATAACTAAGTTGAAAATTAGAAAACTTAATATATACATATATCTATACTCAACATGCAGTCTCTAGAAGTGGTATGCTGGTGTTTGTTAAAATTGTTGCTATTAACTGATTAGATTTTGAAAATGTTGGCATCTATATCTTTCACTAACTGGATCAATATTAAATATTTTACCTACTCAAAGTTTTCAACTAATCATTTTTATTATCAATTTCTTAGTTATGCATATTATTATATAAGTGTTGTACAACATGCCAAATTTGACTCAGCTTATTTAGCTTAAATTGCAAATATTTGTCTAAGAAACATCAACTTGCAAACAAGACTTTGGTCTTTCAAATTTGAAGTCAAGATTAAATTTGCAAAAAACCTACACATGCTGTATTTTCACAACATTATTGACCAGTCATAAAGATTTAGAATTCCTTTTCTATAGTTATTCCAAAATATATTCATTTACTTTTATTTCTTACTAAATATTTTTCAAAATCTCCATTGATATTTATTAAATATTTGCATGTATTAAAAAAGGTGAAATTTTTATTAATAAGGCTGTTCTTGGTAGGTCTCAAAAATTGTCCTTAAATGATAGCTTTGTTAGTAAGAATAACTTGACAGCATCAACAATGTCATACATTATATACTCGTTACATCAATACAGTCCGTGTATTGGATGCCATGTCAACAACTCTGCACAAGACGCACTTTCTGTCTAGTAATATCTGCTAAATCCCTTGTATGGTCTAGCAATACAGTTAGAACTTCATCAACTTTCTTAAAACACTCTTCCCCATTGTAGTACAATATAATCACTAGATGTGCTAATGCTTATTTTAAAATATATTGAGTTTTGTTGCTTACTGTTTTTTCTATTTTTTTCCATTAAAATTCTGTTCCAAAAATTTTTTTTGAATATTTACTTTGGAACCTATAAGCATAGTTTTGAAGTGAGCATTAAACTGTTAGTAACCACTAAGAAAATATTTAAAAATGAGAATATGTCCTCTCTTAGCCAATTCAATAATTATTGCATTCTGTAAATACATGGCAACAAGTCAGATATTTTGAGTACATGAAATTAAGAAGAATACATGATATGTACTTTAATTTATTTCACAGTGTGTTCTTTTTATTGCAGTAACAAAACTGTGTTCTTGTCAGAAATATGTAATTCATTTCCTTCTTTCTGTCATCCTGGCAACTTGGAGGCTGAATTTCGTAAATTCGAATCACCTGGCAATTGTGAGACTTTCTCCCATACAGGTAGTTAGAGAAGTAAAATTAAATTTCTACATCTTTCCTTTACTATAATTGTATCATATTCAGGAATAGAATCACCAAGAGAAACTAGGATGCTTGGATTACTGACACAAGCAAAAGCATGAGACTATTAATAATTTCAAATGAACCAAGAAACAGATGGAGTCATTAAAACTTCAAGATGTTGCCAAATATTACTAATTTATTTGATATTAATTATAAAACTACTGATCACACAAGGTTTTTTTTTTAGTATTATTAGATATGATATAGAATACTAGATAAATTTCCCTAAATGAACTTGTGAGGAAATACGACACTGCTGTAGTGGTATAACTCATAAAGCCAAGATATTTCCACAGAAAGAGTTCCATTTTTGTTACTGTTCACTATAACTGAGGTAAAGAAACAACACATAAATTCCAATGCTTCGGGTCATGCTTTTAGGAATTATTAATGATAATAGAATATTAATTTTAGTATTACTAAAATATTAATGTTAGTAATACTAAAAAGATTTTCTCTTTTCTTTTCAATTTAGAAACCATCTTTTTAATTTCAAAAAGTAGTTGGCATTACATTTTGGAAAGTTGGTGCTTTGCAACAACTGTTATTAACTCATTTATTTATATTTGATCCCTTTAAGTTACATAGAAAATAAATGATGGTTCCTGATATTGTATAGCATTAGAATAGTACAAATGGTATTCTTAATGTTATTGTTTCTTAGAATTCTTAAAAAATATCATTTCTTAATGTTATTAAGAATCTCATTTATTGCATTTTGAGTATAAGCATTGCTTAAATGATTTATATATTTTGTTAATCTTCCTAACATGTCCAAAGAAAATTTAATTCTTCTTTCAAAAAGACATTCATTTACAAATAACCAGACAAAAGTTTTATTATTTCAGCTTAGGTAACATGGTAAAATAATGATAAAGTTTATGGTTTTTTACACACAGTTACTGACCCCACCACAAATTTATTTTTATCAAGATAAAATCTTAATCTACATGTTTAAAAATGTATATATGCTCTAGGTGTTCAATCTAAATCACAGCATTATTACCAATTAAGTAGTCATATTTCTTCATCACAGTCAAATAAACACTTTCAGACAATTATGCTACATTAATAACATCAATTCAACTTTCAGAATACAATATTTTGGTGACAGAGAGCTAGAATAGTGGGTAGGGCATTTGCCTGACATGCAGCACACTTTGGCTCAATCTTCAGTTTGGTTAAATCTCCAGTACCAAATTAATTCTTCTAAACCTCCCTGAGCAGAACAGAACCAGAAGGTTAGGTTTAGCCAAAAAGGGAAAAGGAAAATAAAATTTAAAAAAAGGCTTTGTTTTCATGGAACATCTTGTTTTAATTCTCCAGATGCTATAATTCTCTGATTAATGATATTCATTAGAACTTATCTTTCTTCTGATGCATTTTGCTGCAAATGATATTCTCTAAAGTATCTACATTGAACAAAAGAAAGACGTCATATTTTTAAATATCTGAGTAGAATTCCATTGTGTTTGTACACAATTTTTTCTTAGTATTTTTAAAATTTCTTCAAGATTTAGGGCTGGAGCAGTAGCACAGCAGTTAGGGCGTTTGCCTTGCACATGGCCAACCCGTGTTTGATTCCCAGCACCCATATGGTCTCTGCCAAGAGTGATTTCTGAGTGCAGAGCCAGGAGTAACCCCTGAGCATCGCTAGATGTGACCCAAAAATCAAAATATAAAATAAAATAAAATAAATATCAAGATTCTGTGATTTACAATATAAATTGATTCAACACCTTTTTTTTGTCCACTCATTTATTATTGGACACTGGAAATTTGTTTCTAAATATTTTTTAATAATGATGAAATGAACATAGATGTGCATATATCTTTTAAAATCAGTATTGTCACTTATCCATGTACATATATAAAATAAATACATTGGAATGTAATTTCTGATTATTTGGTAGATATTTTATTAGTATTCTGAGAAATCTCAAAAAAATTTTTCATCCTAAACTGACCAATTTATATCACAACCATGAGTTATTACCCCAAACCAGAAGCAAAGATACATTAAAAAAAAGTAACAGTACAAATTAATACATGTGATGAACATAGAAGAAAATGCCTTAAAAATATATCTTAGCAATAGTGTTTGCATTGCTATTTTCAGACTGTTTCCCTTTAAAAAACTGGGGAATGTTTGACATTACAAAAATACCAAAATATCAACTTGTAAGTATGCTTCCTGCATAATATAAATATCACTTGTTGTATAGTAGATAGAAATTTGTTATTTTCATTGTTACAGAATGTCTTTTCTCCAATGTTTGGTGTGTAATCTCCAGGTGGCTAGGGGACCCTGTGGCTCTCTCTTACTGCCTGCTTTAGGTGGTCTCCTGCTGTTTCCCCACCTGGGATATCCGATGCCATTAGAGAACAAAGGAGGAAACTGAGGGCCAAGCTGGTTGGTGATAAATTGCCATTTATTCCATTCTCCCCATGCGCCTGTCCCATTCTCACTGAGCCCCTCATTCTAGTCTCATACTGTCCCTCTTTCCTGTCTCCTGTCTCTCCCACTCATCTCTCCACTCTCCATTTTACATCCTTGGTCACTCTCTAGTCTCTCCTCACTCCCCCTCTTGGTGGTAGTAACCACACACCCTGGTCAGGTGGCAAATCAACATATCAAAGACCTTCCTGATTGCTGATCAGGCTCAAGGGTGGGAAAATACCACATAGGGTGTTTTTCCTCTCCTTAATCCAATAACTTAATTAACATCTTAATTGACATCTTAATTCTACTTCTTAATATTAGTTATTTTCTATGGACATAATAAGAGATAAATTAAGCTTATAGGATGGCTCTTTTGGGGATATCTTACAATAGATCTCAGACTACAGTGCTCAGGCCAGATTTATCTTTTCCTAACACTAGCAGGGTCCTAATATAGTTGTTACTTTTTGGATCATGGCAGAATTTGTCCATGACTATGCTCTTTACTTATAGTTAAGCATTATGGTGCTTTGGCATGGCCCATATTGATGCCAAGGTAGCTCACAGCTTGCCCTGGATCCATCGAGTCTCTCATCGGGACCCTGCTTTTTTGGTGCTAGGAAGTTAAGGCAACTGAGGCTTAAGTTGAGAAACCAGATGCCCAAGGTGAATATTATTGGAAGTCAATTAACTCCCAAGTTACAAAAGCATAGCATTAACTGTCTTCTTGGGTCCATACAAAAGGACATTGCTCGAAATTAACTATGCAAAGAACTTAAGAAGAGAAAGGCAATATTTACAAGTTAACAGAGTCTGATTAGGAGATAAAGATGATTGACCGGTTGGGGAAGCAGAGCAGAAAGAGTTTACAAGTAAACAGAGGAATGGGAGCACTGCAATGGGAGTAACCCAATAAACCTACGCTCTCTGTGGCAAGGCTGAAAGGACAAACCAATGTTATCCTACAGTTTGGTATTTATAAAAACTGAGCTTATTTTTTAATTTCAGGCATCTAAAGTCAAATGTCTCTAGGTAAAGAGAAGTAAACAGGAAAACACTTTTTAAAAAATCTGATTAGATTTACCTTGTGTTAATATTTATGCTAATGACCTATCTAATGTGTGAAGTTGCAAAGGTTCTGACAAAGAAGTTTCACTGTGTGAGGAATTTTTAAAACAATTTTTTTATTAGTGAATCACTGTGAGGTACAGTTATAGACTTACAAACGTTCATGCTTGCGTTTCAGTTACATATAGTGTCGTGTGCCCATCCCTCCACCAGTACCCATTTTCCACCATTAATGGTTCCAGCATCCCTCCCACCACCCCTACCCTGACCTCTCCTCACTCCAGCCTGCCTCTGTGGCAGGGCACTCCCTTTTGTTCTCTCTATCCTTTTGGGTTTTATGGTTTGCAGTAGAGGTATTAAGTGGCCACCATGTTCATCTATATTCTACTTTCAGCCTGCATCTCCCATCCTGAATGGACCCTTCTAGCACCTAGCACCCTTTACTTGGTGGTTCCTTCTCTATCTGAGTTGCCTTTTCCCCCAGCATGCAAGGCCAGTTTCTAAGCTGTGGAAATCCTCCTGGTACTTATCTTTACTGTTCTTGGGTGTTAGTCTCCCATTGTGTTACTTTATATTCCACAAATGAATGCAATCTTTCTACGTGTGAGGATTTTTTACTTAGTTTAGATATTAGTTATGTAAACATAATTTAATTATATATTCTCTTTATAGATTGAGAATACCTCCTTTGCTCTGTATGCTCAATCAACCCTTTTGAAAAGAAAATTATTATCAAAACATGTGTGCAGTCATACAGTTTCCAAAATGTTATGTGATGTTGGGGCCGGAGCGATAGCACAGCGGGTAGGGCGTTTGCCTTGCACACGGCTGACCCGGGTTCGATCCCCGGTATCCCATATGGTCCCCCAAGCACCGCCAGGAGTAATTCCTGAGTGCAAAGCCAGGAGTAACCCCTGAGCATCGCTGGGTGTGACCCAAAAAGCAAAAAAAAATAAAAAGGTAGACATTTACCAAATTATAAAAAAAAAAGTTATGTGATGTTATTAGCAACAGTTTTGTGTAATGTTTCTATTTCAAAATACTATATTAAGTGGAAAATCTTTGTATATGTAAATACGATGTAGGCAGGTAGATAGGAAAAGGCCCTTGGCAATGAAACTTAGATTAACAAAGTCTCTGGGAAGGAGAATCCTGAGACTGACCCACCCTGTGGATACAGAAAACAGACCTGATAAGACCTTCCCTGAGGAGGTTGGACCCCTCCCCATGAAGTTCCTCGAATTCCCTCGACCTCTCCCTTAATCTGATTAAAATGTGATCCAGGCTAAAGAAGACCCAACCTCCCTGGTAACCTCCTTAGCAATGGACTTTTACCTGGAAAGAAGCCCCACGTGGGGCAGGTTGAAGAGACCCTATAAAAGACACCTTGAACAAAAGAAGTGTGCGTATATGCTTCCTGAGCCCATGTGCTGCTTGTGCCCACGTGGTCGAGCACATGTGGTGCCCGAGTACATGTGTCGCCCACATCTCTCCCCTTGAGATGTGTACTTTCATACTCTCGTGTCCAGTGCTAGGACGTGTGTAGAGCTCCCTCCACCCTTGGAGAAGCCCGCGTTCTCTCTTGAGAGCGTTTTTTTTTACTGTTCTCTCTCCCACTTATCCCTTCCTCCTTCCCTCAGAAGCCTTTGAATAAAATCTATTTACTTCACTGCTTGTCTACTCCTGAAATTCTTTTCTGTGAGCGAGACAAGAACCCAGTAACTCTCGGTCCCGGGTGGTAGAGGTGGCTGGGGAGAAAGTGACGTCTTTCTCCTCCCTACTTCACGTAAGTCACCTGTGCGGCCCACCGACATCAATTTTAGTTAAATTTATCATATACTTAATTTTATAGTTTGCTTTTTATTAGAAATATATACTGATAATCCCATTTTCTATAAATTTTTATTCTATGATAATAATTGAATTTGATTCTGTACTTTGTATTTTTGTATTTTGTACTTTTCTCCCTCTCTTAATGTTTTCCTTTTCTTTTTATTATTTCTTCCATATTCTCTCTTTACACATTTTATTCATAAAATAATTATCACAGAATACAGAATAAAAATGTCATGCTTCTAATAAATATAGTTTTATTAAAAATAAAGAAGTAAAACACAAAAAAGGAAATTAAGCAGCAAGACCTTGTGAATGATTACACAGAAACTGTAAATACATTAGAAACTTTTAAACTTTTGTGTTCTCTTGAATTAACTTCACCATTCTAACATCTTGTTTCACATAGAGATATAACCGCAGATTAATAAAACATCTATTATTGCCAGCATACAGTATATGCTAAATATGTGCTAAAACACTATTAAAGTTACTCACACCATTGAATTGCACAGAATTCTTGAGGGTAAATTTTAGTATGATTTGCATTTTGAGAGACAATATGTCTAGTATGAAGCAGATTGCGCAAACATACTATTGCTTACAGTACATCTCGGAACCTATCATTCCTATTTTTTAAATGAGGTGAAAATTCTTATGAACTTTGTGATTGCTATATACAATTTTCCAAAAAAAAACACGCTTAAGTAGAGAAATATAAGACATAGTTGGTTGCTGTGTAAGCCACAACTAGATTGCAAGCAATTTTACAAGTTTACAATGTTTATGTTATCCTAAGAGAAAATAGTTTCCTGCTCAAAACCTTGTATTTTTAATATGTTACTGTCACTGTCACTGTCATTCTGTTGCTCATTGATTTGCTTGAACGGGCAACAGTAATGTCTCCATTGTGAGACTTGTTGTTACTGTTTTTGGCATATCAAATACAACACGGGTAGTTTGCCAGGCTTTTTCTATCCCTTTAAGCCCTTGAATTATTGAAATTTGGGTATGCCAGGGAAAGAACAACAAAAGTGTTGTTTTAACTAATCTTAACTCTCAAAAATTGTCAGAAAAATGGACAATATGTTATTAAACAATAAAGATTAAAACTAGCTTGTGCACAGGACTTAAAAATTAACCCAATACTAATTATCCTTATATTCCTATAATTACATCAGTGCATTCTAGTGTCAAAGTATGTCAAATATAAAATTTTCTAAGCCTGATTTTGGAAATACTTTTGAAATAATAATTTAGAATATGGATCACTGTATTAAGGTAAATCATTCACATGAATAGTTGCAAAAAAGAAAGCTAACTAGACTTCTAGATGCCATAAATATGACTGACTTCCTTAAGTCAAAGTGGTCAATATTTTTAGAATATCTCCAGTAATGCAATGATAAAATTGAACCGAAAATTATAGTTGTTTACTGCCTAGGTATAAATTCTTCAAGGTAAAATGCTTAAAAGCCATTTAACACAAAGGTATTGCTCATTTCATTTTTTATATAAAGGTGTCACAAATCTGTGATTTTTAAATTTATTTATATGAAGTGCCAATATATCACTATCTAGAAATTAAAATACTAGAAACAAAAATACCAAAGTACTTTCACTGCAGTGCTTATTAAAACAGAATATGAAATAACACACATGTCTATCTAATGAATAAATCAAGAAATTGTGTATATATGTACACATATATAAATAAAATAATATGCAGACAATATGAAGCTGTAACAAGAGATAAAACCATGCAGTTTGCTGCAATATTAATAGAATTAGAAAGCATCAAGTTTAACAAAAAATAGTTGGAAGGAAAAAAAATAAGGGATGGTCTCATACACTTGTAGGATATATAGAGTCAAACTAAGATCATAGTACACAACTGAACAGTGATAAAACATTGACACTAGGATAGAGAACCAATTACAAAATATAGTACAGGTAGTTGGAAGAAATAAGAACGGAGTAGCAGGGACATAAAAAGAGTGCAGGAGAATTATGGGCACTTTGGTCGGGAGTGGGGGTTGTAGAAATTTTGTTTATCAATACTATAAAATTTAGCATTCTTCTGACTTCCTAAACCATAATAAAATTAAAAAATAAACAAATGTAAAAGTAAATTGTTAATGTATGAGAAAAACATTAGTTTCTAAAAGAAACCAAACAAGGCTGGATCAACAATATAACTAGCAGAAAGTGCACTTGTCTTGCATTTGGCAACAATTCAGGTTGAATCACTGGCAGTTCTTTTGCTCCCTGTGTCCATCAACCGTGATCGCTGAGCACAGAGCCAGTAGTAGAAGAGGAACAACACCAAGTTTAGCCCCTAAAACCAAACACAATGAAAAGAAACCTCCAATGAAAATAATTTTATGTATTTAAAAATCATATTTAACCTTCCTATTTATAGAAAAATATATAGCCTATATAGTTTATACTACTTATATATTTAAGTTTGGTAACACCTCTATTAATATTACTGTTTCATCTATCATGTTTTTTATTCTTTCTCAGTACATATGGTTTAATAACTCAAAGAGTAGTATATAGAAATCACTTTTCTTTACCTTCAATTATTATTTAAATTTATATTCAAAAGTTAGATTTTCATGTGACCACCACAATTTTCTACAGTGTCAAGTTTTTTTTTATATACATTAAAATTTGGTCATTTCCCAGAATACAAAGACTATCTACAGAATGGGAAAGGATATTTACACAATACCCATCAGATAAGGGGTTAATATCAATGGTATATAAAGCACTGGTTGAACTCTACAAGAAGAAAACATCCAACCCCATCAAAAAATGGGGCGAAGAAATGAACAGAAACTTTACCAAGGAAGAGATACGAATGGCCAAAAGGCACATGAAAAAGTGCTCTACATCACTAATCGTCAGAGAGATGCAGATCAAAACAACCATGAGATACCACCTCACACCACAGAGACTAGCACACATCCAAAAGAACAAAAGCAACTGCTGTTGGAGAGGATGTGGGGAGAAAGGGACCCTTCTACACTGCTGGTGGGAATGCCGGCTAGTTCAGCCCTTTTGGAAAACAGTATGGACGATTCTCAAAAAACTAGAGGTTGAGCTCCCATTTGACCCAGCAATACCACTGCTGGGAATATATCCCAGAAAAGCCAAAAAGTATAGTCAAAGTGACATATGCACTTATATGTTCACCGCAGTACTGTTTACAATAGCCAGAATCTGGAAAAAACCCGAGTGCCCTAGAACAGATGACTGGTTGAAGAAACTCTGGTACATCTATACAATGGAATACTATGCAGCTGTTAGAAAAAATGAGGTCATGACGTTTGCATATAAGTGGATCAACATGGAAAGTATCATGCTAAGTGAAATGAGTCAGAAAGAGAGAGACAGACATAGAAAGATTGCACTCATCTGTGGAATATAGAATAATAGACTATAAGACTAACGCCCAAGAATAGTAGAAATAAGTACCAGGAGATTGTTTCCATGGCTTGGAGGCTGGTCTCTCATTCTGGGTAACTCAGGGAAGGGACCACCAAGTAAAATGTGGTTGGAGGTCATGTGGGGGAAAGGTGATGCGGGCCGAATACAGACTAGAGACTGAACACAATGGCCACTCAACACCTTTATTGCAAACCACAACACCTAATCAGAGAGAGAGAGAACAAAAGGGAATTCCCTGCCATAGTGGCAGGGTGGAGTGGGGGGAGACTGGACTGAGGAGGGGGGGAGGGATGTTGGGTTTACTGGTGGTGGAGAATGGGCACTGGTGAAGGGATGTGTTATCGAACTTTGTATGGGGGAAACATGAGCACAAAGATGTATGGATCTGTAACTGTACCCTCACGATGACTCTCTAATTAAAAATAAACTAATAAAAAAAATTTAAAAAAAATAAAATTTGGTCATTTCAACAAGCCCATATCCACAAGTCCCAAAGCAAATGGATACATATTTGACCAAGCTTCAGCTCCTCATAAAATTTCTGTTTTATAGTAAATATATGTAAGTATAACTGTGAGCATACTAAAAGGTGAATGAAGATAGATAGGGAAGGGAAATAGGAATTATCAGCCAAATTTTTCAGAGTTCTAGGAGAATAACGCAGACTTACCTCTAGAGTTTAATGAAGGAAAACAATAAGACAGAAGGCTTAACTGCTTAACCAGCACCAAAAGATTCAATAACTCTTCAGTTACTTTAGTGATGCCATGGTGAGGATGTTTAATAAGCTTGAAGAAATGACGGATGACACAGGTAATAAGCAAAGCACAAGAAAGTGAGAGTCAAAAAAGGTAGAACAAGTCTGAAAAGAAATAAATAGCACACTTAAGAACCAAAGAGTGTAAGGAGATCAAGAGGAATAATAAAAAAATGCTCAGAGTCCCTGAAGAACAAGAAGGCAGATTTGATGAAGAAACACTAATTATCATAGATGAGAATTTCCCTGAAGATTATATGCATTGAGATCCAAGAGCCCTGAAGGGTTCAGTGGAAAAATACTCTAAAATAGAAAGTCTTAAAGACTCATTGTACACAGAATATCAAAATTCAAAGATGGAGACACACTATTAAAAGCAACAATATCCAAAAAAAAGGAACTTAACACAAACAAAAAACTGTAAGACTCACAACAAAAGGGGAATAAGATCTCTCTATCAAAAGAGACTTTACAAGCCAAAAGAGAGTAGATAGGTAACAAAAACTCAAATAAATATATTACCAAGAATTCTCTATACAGCTAGACTGTTATTCATATCTGAAGGAACAACATGAACCATCAGGGTCAGACAACAGTTTAGGAATACATAGCCTTAAAACAAATCTTACGTCAATGATCAAGTCCTTGTAGAATGGTGAGATCCTGGTGGTGAATCCATAATACAGCTCATGGAGGATCATGATGTACCGAGTTTAAACGCCCTATTCGGCTAGGGCTTCAATGACTGCTTCTGTCTCAACAGACTCAAAGACCTTCTTTAAATCGATGAACATTAGAAAGAGCAACATCTTAAACTGTCGAGAAACTTCAGTGAGTTTGGTCACTGTGTGGATATGGTCGATGGTGCTGAATTCTTTTCTGAACCCGGGTTGCTCGCATGGTTGTCTTTCATCTAGTGTTCTGCCTATTCTATTCAGGATGACTCAAGTGAACAACTTGTAGACGACTGACAACAGGCAGATTGGGCACTTGTATCACTTGTCATCCCGTTGCTCATCTGTTGGCTTGAGTGAGCACCAGTAATGTCCCCATTCATCCCTGTCGCATGCTAGTGCAGCCCAATGGTGTTGGCTTACTCCAGGAACATGAAGAACCTCAAACCATTTGTTCACATCTTGACGAAGAAGTTTGACCATCTTGTAGGTGGGCGGCCAGGCATTCTTTTGATGTCCCGTGGAATCCAGTCAGTATCAGCTCTAGTCCAGTGGTCGTCTCCAAATAGCATTAAGTGTTCGGCCAATCTGATTTTCAATGCCTTGGCAAATGAGACAGTGTCCCTGATTCTCGATTGTCGATGGTGGTTGGAACTCTGAATTCCTTTTTTCACTTGAGTGAAATGTGATATTCCAAGTATAGCTCTTTCAATTCCTCTTTGGGAGACCCAAATAACGTTCTTATCCTGTTTTCGTAAGGCCCAGGTATTTGAGGCATATGTTAGTGTAGGAAGAATGGTGTAGTCAAATAGATGTGCCTGGAGCCAGAGGTTCTTCGTCCTCTGAACAACTTCTTCGACGCTCTTGAAGGCGTTCCATGCTGCCCTCTTCGTTCAGGACAGCCCAAGTGCCAGGTTGTTCATCATGTTGAGTTCTTGACCTAGGTACACATAACTGCTGCATTTGGAGATATTCGTTCCATTGAGAGCAAATGGAACATCAGGAACTAGTCCATTTCTCATGAACATTGTATTCGTGAGATTCAGCTGTAGTACTATATCAATTTATCACTGATTTATAATTTCTTTTATTTCCAGGGGATTGTCTATTTACCTCTTTGTGCAGATGAAACAAACTCCGAAATAGAAAAAGAGAAAGAAAGAGGGAGATAGAGACCTATTGGAAGTATGAAATATAAAATACAGTATGTGAACAACAAATATACAAAGTTATCAGAAGTAAAGATTGTGTCTTCAGAACTCAGCTTACACGTGGGATGAGTGAGCAGGCCCTTGAGGCACTGGTGGAGGTTAGTAGACACTGATGATGAGCTAGTGTTGGAATTAGGTATTGATAAAATGTATGATTAAAAGTGTTACATAATCCTGCTACTTCTATAAAAATGGTCTAAAAATTATAAGAATAAAATAGACCCCAATCCAACAGAAAAATATATTATAGTCATGTTTTTATATGATAAAATTTTAATTACCTTAAGATTTTATGATTTTTCTTCTATATTTTAATTCAATTTTTCGTTTTCATTCTTAGTTTTTCTGAAATTTTATGAATCATATCTAATATTTTTTCATAAAATACAAATTTTAGAGAAACAGTTTGTATAGAAGTGTGGTATATCTATGTATATCTGAACTACAAATCCAACAAAACTGGAAGTATGAGATCCAAACTATAGCAACCAAACTTAAAAATGTGCCTGTTGAAGAAACAGGCTGGAGGGTGGGAGCGAAACAGGGGACTCTCCTGGTGGGAGGCTGATAAGATTGATAAGAAGATTGATGTAGGAACACTGTGTGCCCTAAACTCAAGGCTGAAGAACTTTATAAATCAGTTTCTTAGTAAAAAATATTTTTACAAAATAAATTGTAATAATAGGACTGGTATATGACTCAAATTGTTACTTCCTTCTAACCGTTTTAAGTAGAGCCATAGTTTATGTTGTTTCTGGCAATAATTAGAAGATGCAGAAATTTAATCTTGAGTAAATCAAAGTTTATGAGAAAAGAATTATAGTCCCCTTTTCATTCTTGAGTGTTTCAAATATTTATCTAATAAAAGTGATTGATAGTCTCTGAGACATTAAGATTTTTTTCCACTACAGAGCTGTTAGTTCTTAAATTTTAAAAGATTCGGGGGCTGGACTGATAGCACAGTGGGCAGGGCGTTTGCCTTCTATGTGTCCGACCCGAGCTCAAATCCCAGCATCCCATATGGTCCCCTGAGCACCACCAGTGGTAATTTCTGAGTGCAGAGCCAGGAGCAACCCCTGAGCATCGCTGGGTGTGACCGAAAAAGCCAAAAAAAAGACTTTAGTGACCTAAAACAAAAACTTTTTTCTCCTGCTTTTTTCTCATATTTGGAAAAAAAAATCTATTGCTGTATCATTTAAAGAAGTTCATTCATCCAAAGAAATAATTAAAAAATTAACACATGCAGTAGATTTATCATAATTTGAACTTTTGTCTTCCAGAAATTCCAAAGACTTTATATTCTCTATGATTTGCATTAATGTCAGAAAAGTTTTCTTTCAGTGTATATACTATATTCAATTATATTTACCTAGCTCTATGAACAGTATTTAAGGATTTCATTCCCTATATAAAAGAATATAATAACTATTAAAGTATCATGAAAGAATTTTGATATAAAATGGAAGTGGAGACTATATACACTAATAATACCAATTTTTATGAACTGAAGATGGGAAGCCAGGTCATGTAACATATTAAGGAATGATAGAGCAAAATATCCAAACCACGGAGTCTGTAATACTGAAATCAAGAGACCCAAACTTTAAGAACCAAACTTAGAAAGGTGCCTGTCAGCATGGCAGTCTGAAGGGATGGGAGAATGTGGAAGGGAACCTGGGGACATTGGTGGAGGTTAGTTGACACTAGTGATGGGATCAGCTCTGCAACATTGTATGTCTAAAGCTCAACTATAAATAACCTTGTAAATCGTGGTGATTTAATAAAATTTTTAAATTATGAATTGAGAAA
This sequence comes from Sorex araneus, assembly GCF_027595985.1. Lineage (NCBI taxonomy): Eukaryota > Metazoa > Chordata > Mammalia > Eulipotyphla > Soricidae > Sorex > Sorex araneus. The sequence goes on along the minus strand of NC_073313.1, from coordinate 226,004,996 downwards.
CTAATTTCAAGTAAATATTAGACTTACTAAATATCATAACTTACATACCAATCAATGAACATCTAAAATTCCTCCACAAGAACTTCCTTGAATCTTGCTGAATTACCTCCTTTATAAACCATTGTAAGTTGCTACTGCACATAATTATCTAATGGAATCTTTCTAATCTTTTTGAATAAATGTTTTTTTGATAGCTGGACCTAATGTCACTGATCTCTTTATTTAGACTGATGGTATATAGTTAAAGCACCAAGAACTATATGATGACTTTAGATACTATAATGCAATGCAGAAAACTTTGGAGTTAGTACTACTAATTAAATTGAGTATCAAACATAAGACTTAAGAAAACAAAGGTCCATTAATACTTTTGGGGTTTCTGTTTTCTGCCTAGGCTGAGGAATTAATTTTTGTTTGAAGTATATGCTTCCCTTAATATGTTGACTCAAACACATGAAGTTAGCTAAGAGCACTATACGTATTGCTAATTTTACAGTGGGGCTTAAGCTCAATAATTCCATTGTAAATTGACAAAAGGAAATGGCGAATATACACTCTACTTTCTCTTCCCATCATTTTTCCATGTTGTTCCAATGACCAGGGATCATATGCTTGCATGACTGGTATTTTAACTATTGTGTAAACTGGATATTTACCTCTTAGTTCTGGTCCTAGAATATACCTGACTGAATAATTGCCAGAATTAGCTTGTGTTGTTAGGAAAATCAGAAAGCAGAACTTCCAGTACTGTGCTTAGTGAATATAGCTACAGTGTACATCAAACTTGCAGCCTTATGTTTGCAGAGTGAGCAATCTTAGACGATGAGCTATTTCTGTGCTTCCATTAATTCTTTTAACATCTCTCATGTACTAAAAGTGTTTGCTTAGCCTGGTCTATCCTGGGAGCATGTAAAAAGGACCTACATTAGCTAGAGTTGGACAAAATTGTCTTACACAAATCTTATTATTTATAAGATGCTTTGTTGTTCTTAAAATTTATTGTAGACTGTAAGGAAAATAAAGAACACAATGCCAAATTCAAAATGTTTTATGCTACAGCCCTATTATTTTTACATATACTATAAAGACAAAAATCAGAAGTAGATCTAACATAAGAGAAGAGCTATTGTAGTCATAGTTTAATGCAGAAGTATAAAATAATAAAAATAAAATTTTATGTATGTGAACAAAGGGTATAAAGTTAATTATTTCAAAATTATATTTTTAAAATATCAAAAATATATTTGTACTTACCTTAAAACAATTGGTTTTATTTATATTACTTAATTTCTCTAATAACAGATTTCCTGATTTTTAGAAACAAAGATGTGGTATTCTCTGTCCTATCCTTATTGTCTCTTCAAATGTTTTCTGGCAAAAATCCCAGTCTGTTATCCTAAACTAATCCCAGATGCCACATCAGGAGAAGCAAACTTGGGTATATAAAACTTTAAGAAGGAAGCACCATTCTGTTCCACTCCATAAATATTTTAGAAGCTGACATCTAATGTGTCAACAAAATTCCATGAGAAAAAGGCAATCCCAAGAAACCTCTAGAAGAAATACAGATGACAATAATATACATACTGTAAGCACACTGCACAGCATATTTGCATTAATTCCACATTCTAGAACTTTGACAGCATTTACAAATTCTATGAATTTTTTTCTATTTTAGTCATGTAATATCAGAAACACATTTTTAAAATTTTATATTAAAGGCATTTAATTAAAATATTATCAATAAAACAAATGGTGGTGACCATAATAGCAAGAAATGTATATAGGGGCAAATTTTGTATAGAATACCTTTAAAAAAATGCGTGACAAATGTGTTTTTTATACTAATGTTTTTCCTTTCAACTGTACAGTGAATTGCTATAGAAGCAATAACTACAAATGACATAATTATGGTCTCTTGATTTTATAATAACTTATAATGAAAAAATACAGAATTCTAAATGCTAATGAGTAACTACTCTTATTCTTTTTATTTTTTTAAATTATTAGATTTTGGTTCACAGGTTTATAGTAGTTTTAATGCTTATGGTTTTGATATACAGCACCAGAGTATCCAAGACACACCAGTGTCCCAATATTAATTCTCACTTCACCTCTTCACCTTAATTTTCCCTAATACTTTGTTCTTTCTGCCACCATTTGGTAATATCAGCTTGGGAATCCAAGATCAGTGATTAAAAAATTGATGTCCCTTTGTTTTATTTTTTTCTATATGCCAGACATGACAAGTATTGCAGTAATTCTTATCTTTCCTGTAAAAAAATTATACTCTCCAGGTTTCAGTAAGATGTAAGATTTCATCATTACTTATAGCTGCATCAATTCCATTGTGTATATAAAACACAACTTCTTTTAAAACTTTGATTGAGGTTCTGTGATTTACAATACTGTTGTTAGCTTTATGTACACACAGTTCCAATACCAAATCTATAACTAGTGTACCTAAACCCCTCCCCCAAAGACTTAAGTTCCAGCTCACACCTGTCCAAGTCAATTGTGTGAATCAATTCTCTGATCCTGTTGTCATTGACCCTTTGTTGCCTCCTTACTATTTATCTATAACTGACTTACTCATCATCATGGTATCTTCTAGTTCTATCCATGTTGCTTCAGATAGCATGGTTTTGTTCTTAGAGTTAAGTCACATTCCATTGTGTGTTTTCATACCAAGGCAAGAAGTGGTGTCATTGAGCATTTGGAAGTCCTACTCATATTTTTTGAAGAGATCTCCATTTTCTTTACATAGAGACTAAACTAGATGACATTCCCACCAACAGTGAATGAGGGTTCTTTTCTCACCACAACTCCTCAAAACTGACTTTTCCCAGACTTATGATATGTGCCCTTTTAACTTGTGTAAAGTGATAACTCAGTGTTGGTTTAATTTGCATGTCTCTAGTCATAAGTGATGATGATCACTTTTTCATATGCAAATTGACCACTTGGATGTATTCTTCAAAAAGTCTCTGCTCATCTCTTCATGCTCTTGACAGAAAGGGTCACTGAATTTTTTGTTGTTGTTGTTATTGGGTTTTTTAAGTTATAAGAAAATTCTTTACCCATTCATCTGTAACTGGAAGTTTCTATTGTTTTCATATCCTGGATACTTAAAGTGAACTTAGATATACACATATCTTCTCAAATTAATGGTTTTGTGTTTCAGTGTAGATTCTTAAGGGGTGGAATCAATGGGTCATGAATCAACTTTATTTTTCACACTTTTAAGTACTCAGGAACAATTCCTGAGTGCAGAGTCAGGAGCAACCCCAGAGTATAGTTGAGTGGCTAGAAACCAAAAAACAAACAAACGAAAAACAAACAAAAATACACATACTGTTTTCTATGGAAGCTGAACTAGAGGTATTGACACAAACGATTAATTTGGGTCCTTTTTTACAACTTCTTTTTCTTTTCCAATAATTTTGATATTTGGCATTTTTGTTGCTGAGAGATTATGCCTTATTGTGTTTTTTAAATTTAAATTTCCCAAAATATAAGTGAGAATAAACACTTTTCATATGTCCATTGCTCATCTTTTTGTAGTCTTACATGATTTTTTATTTCATTACTCTCCCAACTTTTGATGTGATTGCTAATCTTGTTAATTGGTGTTGAGTTTTTGGAGTGCTTTCTATATCTTTAATATTAGACTTTTGGCTGATGTATTGGGTGAAATATTTTTTCTCATTTGGTTAAATAGTTTCTTAATGTTAGATGAGATTATTTTTTTGCCATTTAAAACCTTTCTGGTGATGTGTTTTCATGTGTCTATTTATTTTTATATTGGTTTCATGTTTATGGAGTCAACTTATTAAAAAATCTCAAATGTTCATGTACTGGTACTTTACCTATGTTTTTGTTAATAAATTTGATTAATTCTGATCTGATCTCAAGGCCTTTACTCAACTTTGAATAAACTTTCAAATATGGTGGGTGATAGTGATTCAGCTTAATTTTTGTTTGCAACTATCCACTATTTCTAATACCACTTGTCTAATAGGCATCTCCATTTTTTGTCATTTTTCATGACTCCTTTTAATATTATTCAGTTATTGAATACTTTCATATTTTAATTATGCCTAAACTATCATGATTTAATATATCTAAGCATATCTGTGACTTTTTTTGCTTCAAATTGAAACTAATTTAGTTATTATGATAACAGAAATAAGAATAGTAATTAAAAAGTTTGATTTGATGTGGAAGATAGTTCGTAGTAGATCATGTTAGGAAATAGTTCAGATAAGCTGTGATTATGGTTCTCTAGGTGTGAGAAATGACACTTCAGTAAGACCAGCAGCATCCAAGATAGAAAAAAATAGATAGACTCAGAGGATTTGACAGATGTAGCTATTTTACATCAAGAACCCTATTATTAGACACAATTTTTGGATATTATTGTGAGTCATTATTATTAGACACAAGATGCCAATGTTGAGAACAAATGGAGAATTCTATTTTTAAAACATTTAAACTTTTTCTATATCACTAATTCTTTGGAATTAACTCTTATAAATCTTGAAACCAATACAATATTGCAGAAAAGTACCAAATCAGCTATAATACACAGACTTCAACTTTATTTTTCACCTCAATTTGAAAATGACTTTGTATTGAGTCTTATTCTGGTAATAGAAATTCCTCTTCTCATCTGTGAAACTCCAGTGCATATTGTTTGACAGTAAAACATTGCTCCTACCCCTTTATGTAGTAGAAGCTACGTGACCAACTGTTGGTAATTATTTTGGGGAAAAACTTTTATATTGCCTACATACTTCTCCAAAAATAGTTGGTGGAGTATTCAAATTTTACATATTAATTGCTTCATATTCCTCAGTCATTTGGGTTTCAGAGGAAATTTCAGAAAGAATAAAATGGAGAAAGTTATCAAAAACAAAAGATTTAGGCAATGTGATAATCAGAACTGATGCTATACATATGAGTCAAGTTTGTAGAAAGCATTTGGTTCAAGTATGTCAAAACATGCATTTGGAAATAAGAAAATAACAATATATGCATTCTTCACTGGAACCACTAAAGAAAACAAGTTTATCTTATGCTCTGATATCATTCTAGTAAAATGTGTTTCACAATTATGGCAGCTAGAAGTAAATGGATATCAATTAGTTTTGTTGATGTCACCAAATTTATGATAACATAGGACCTAAATGTAGATTGCTAATATTAATCATAATATTATATATCATTGTATATATAATATATATGTATAATTCACATAAATATCTGTATATATGTGAGTCAGTAAAACTATATGGATATATGATATATATATTCCAGTTCATAGACATTAGACATTTTAAAGTTATTTTTAATTTCTTGAAAAGTTTACATACCTTAATAGTTTTATTTATATATTTAATATTTTATTGAATTAGACTGCTTGAACAAATCGATGAACAATGGGACAACAGTGCTACAGTGCCATTCACAACAGTAGTTCAGATGTTTTCTAAAGAGTGCCTAAAATGCACAGGATAGAATATAGGAATTAAACCAGCCTTTTGTATGACCCCTATTTGAACCCTGGCACTTTCTAGTGCCTCAGGACCCAGAATCAGGAGTAACTTCCAATACTGCTGGGTGTGCCCCCCAACCCTCCTCACCAAGTGCCTGAAGTAAGCTTAAAATTTGGGGTGTGGTATGGAGGGAAGTGATGTGAGAGGAAATTTGCAATATAAAGGCTGTTAAGGAAATTTCCATTTCTAAGTAGCCACTTCAAGTGCCTGCAAGACAGTTCAAAGGATTGAGCACTTGCTTTGCATGGATGAGGCTCAATTCAATCTTTGACATGACAGTGCCCCCAGAACACCACCAGGAGGGACTCTGACCTCTGAGCTGGAGGTAGCCCCTGAACACGGCTGGGTGTGTACAACAAAACAAAACAAAACTGTTTAGGACTTACTCCAGGCTCTGCACTCAGAGATCACTTCTGGAGAGGTTCACAGACCACATGGGATCGATCTGCCTATATGGAAGGCAAACACCCTTCCCCTGTCCTATTGCTCTGGCTCCTGACTTGTTAATTCTTTTATAGCTTATCAGTTGTTGACTTGTGATAAGTAAAATAACAGTTTTATATAACTTTTTTTCCCAGACAATAATAACATATTAGGTCCATTTCTAGCAGTTTCAAAAGCTAGGTTTTAATTATGTAAGTAATAAAGACTCAAGGATGTGTATGTTTTCTCTACATTTTCCTGTTTTCATTTTGAGTCACAGCTGTCTGTGCTCCGGACTTTCTCTTGGCTTTGCGCTTAGGGATCACTCCTGGGAACTTACAGGACCCTAAGGGGTGCTGGGGTTTAATTTGCATTGACTGCATACAAGGCAAGAGCGGTGCCTGCTGTGCTATCTCTAAAGCTTCCTCATTTGGATATTTATAACATTTGCAGGTCACACAGTATAGGTAATGAAAAGCCTTATCATATGCCAGATCCAGACCACAGGAATCATGGGATGACAGGAATTGAACCTCAGTCAGCCATGTGCAAGGCAGATGGCCTACATGCTGTAATAATCGTTCCAGCTGTGTGTTTTGGATTTTGGGTGATGCTTAGGGATTACTCCTGGTAGAACTAAGGAAGATCACGAAAGAACCTGGCAAGCTCCCCGTGGCGTATTCCATATGCCAAATACAGTCTCATTCCCCTGATCCTGAAAAGAGCCTCCAATTGTTGGGAAAAACAAGTAAGGAGAGTCTGCTAAAATCTCAGGGCTGGAACGAATGGAGATCTTGCTGGCGCCTGCTAGAGTAAATCGATGAACAATGGGGGGCTGGAGCGATAGCACAGCGGGTAGGGCGTTTGCCTTGCACGTGGCTGACCCAGGTTCGAATCCCAGCATCCCATATGGTCCCCTGAGCACCGCCAGGGGTGATTCCTGAGTGCATGAGCCAGGAGTGACCCCTGTGCATCTCTGGGTGTGACCCAAAAAGCAAAAAAAAAAAAGTCGATGAACAATGGGATGAGAGTGATAGGGTGAATTAGACACTATAAATCGATGAACAATGGAATGACAGTGATAGTGTGAATTAAACACTAACTTTAAATAATTTTATCAATATACTTTACTCTTTGAGCTATGTTAATGAATTATATACATATTCCTCTGCAGAGTCTGTATTCACTTTTCTAAATTGTATCAAACATCAGTTTGTCATAAAATTTTGAAGGTAGTACATTGATTACAATTCTTGACTAGACATTGAAAGGATTCTTAATTTTTTAGTGGAAACAATAAAATATTCCTTATTAATGTATATGTATAAATTTTAAAGTTCAATTTATAGAGAAGAAACAGATGAAGAGGTCAGGTAGTTATAAGCTAATGAGAAATAAATTGTTATAATCAGTGACCTAACATTGCCTGAAGGATTTCTTTCTACGGTAATAGATTCAGCTGGCACAGGGTCTTAATGTTACCATTTGAAAGTCTTGTTTGGCATTTGTAATATTTTTCTAAAGCTTGATTACATCACGGACAAGTTAATCCATTACAAAGTACTTGCCTGAAGTGATTTGATTTTAATGTTTCATGAGTAGCCTGTTGTATGGGACTCGAAGTGTAATTGGCTTACCAGTAGGATGACTCTTTTTTATTTCATTCTTTTATATAATATATTTACTCCAATATTTAGGGAAATATTCTTTTTTTAATATTCTTTTTGATCTTCTAGTTTTAATTTCATCAGTTCTTTTGTTTTCACTCTGAGAAAAATAACTCATGGGTCTATTAATTTAAATTATTTCTTGCAAGTTTTAGTTATAATTTGTTATAAAAATAATCAAGAGAGTATTTTTTTTGCTTTTTAGTCACTAATCTTACATAGCTATTTTATTTTAGGAGTAATAATTTATCTATAAGCTAAAATCTTTTAGGAAGGAAAACTAAGAATATTCCTTAAAAAGTCTAAGAAAATAAATTTAATTATAATAGTAAACATTACTAAACACAATGTATTTCTATCTATCTTCCCATTACTCACATAGTTTTTCTACTTTTGGGAATTTTCTTACTATCTGTTTGACTAACAATTGATCTATAAGTGTGACTCACTCCTGAATTATCTTGTCCTGTATACTGATAATCAATGTTGAAGCAATTGCTTTGTCTGCCTGTGTCTATATTAAAGATATGTAGAACTGACTTGTCAAATGATTTGCAGTCCACCTATGATCTTGGAGTACTTCGATTGGAATAGGCTAGTGGACTATTGGCCTAATGTGATTGGGGCCTGGTTAGGTTGCCCTCTTAGGAATTCAGTAAAGAAGGCTGAGACACGAGTACAATGCACTACGAAAGGAGAAATTAACTGGCTGCCCCCTGAGCTGCCACAGGCTGGGAGGCCAGGCCCCCTTCTCCACTGTACTTTTGCGGGTGGGGCTGAATTGGTGTAGATCCTGGGTTGTAGATCCTGGATTACAGTTCGACTTCCCTTCACACTTTTAAAACTACAGATGTCCCCTCTTCCCTGCTTACTCAGCCCACCACTCAGGAGGTCCTACCCCATGAAGTCCATGCCCCCAGCCAACTGTGCAGTTTTTGACCGTCTTATAGATATGTTACAAAGTCAGCTCAGTCATAATTTGGTGGATCCCCATGAGTTTAGTAAAGGTCAAGATAACTCTAGGTCTCTGTCCTGCTCTCTAGCTTCTTCTAATGCCATCTATCTCTCATATATAGTCTGAGAAGCAACCATTCATTTGTTAGAACCAAAACTATCAAATTTATTGCTATATCATTTATAACAACATGGTTTATATCTATTTACTAGATCCATAATTATAAGAAATATACATACACACAATACATTTTTTTATATATTACATTTACAATTTATTTACTTTTGGACCATACCTGGCTATTCCTAGGAATTACTCTTGGTTCTGTCTTCAGTGTTTGTTCCTGATTTTTTTGTTCCTGAATCATTCCTCACTGTCCTCAGGGTACTATATGCAATGTTAGAGATGGAACCAGTGTTTGCCACACGCAAGGCAAGGGCCTAAGTCCCTGAACTATCTTTCCAGTCTCAGATAGACATTTTTTATCATGCAAAAGGTTATAACATTTATGTAGTAAATAATTTGAGATTTTTTACTGATATTTTGAAAGTTTTTTCCTAAAGGCAAACTAGAAATAAGAATGCACAAGGTTATTACACCTGAGATAATTTCCCAGTTGATTTAAGATTTTTCTTACAGATAGTCTTACATGTGGCAGTTAAACATGAGGTAGGTATATATGTAGAGGTTATATGTACAACTATATACTTATAAACATAAAACCAATTGTTATTTATTGCTTTTTTAATCTCTTAAGGATAAAACAGCTTTGCCACCCAATCCAGGTACCAGCCCAGGTTGGGGCTCCTGCCCGGGGCCACGTTCTTGCCCGGTTGCCAGGAAAGCTGATTTTCATCCTTGCTCTTCAGGGGACAGGAATTGAGGGACAATGTACCATGTCCAAAGCTGAATCATTCTGCGCACTCTCTGCCACCCAATCCAGGTACCAGCACGGGTCGGGGCTCCTGCTTGGAGCTGCGACTGTATTAGAGTTTTTTCTCTTCCCTCCATATTCCACAAGAACCAGAAGTTACCCTTTTAGCTAGAATTTTCACCAGATTAGCTTAACCAACAGAAGCACATTAGCCAATATATCATTAAGCCCACCTAAATTAATATTGAGTCATAAACAGAATAATATCGGTGAGTGTGAAGGGCTGAGCCACATAGGTCACAATGGTAAAGCAACGCAGATCCTCACCAAGCTTACTTGTTGAAGAAATTAGCCCAGAAGACCCTAACAGCAATGAAGTGCTATATAACCTCTCTGACAAGGAATTTAGAAAGGAGCTACTGAAGATGTTTAGGAAGCTAAAAGAAACAATAGAAAGCAATACCAATAAAATACAAGAATATTTAAAGGTAGAGATGCGGAAAATACAAACTGAAATGTCAGGCGTGAAAAACATGGTAGGAGAATTAAAAAACTCACTGGATGCCTCAGCAGCAGAGTAACAGCTGCTGAGGATAGAATTAGTGAGCTCGAAGATGAAGTCCAGAGACTCTCTAGAAAACAACAGAAAATGGAAAACAGACTGACAGTCTGGGAACAGGTGGCAAGAGAAGATTGTGATGAAGCCAAGAGGAGTAATATAAGAATTATTGGCGTCCCAGAGGGACAGGAAGGAAACCCTGATGAAGAAGAAACTGTCAAAGACATTATTGCTACGATGTTCCCAGAGCTGAAGAAAACATGTGACCATGTTCAGAAGGTCCGAAAAGTACCAGCTAGAAGAAATCCGAATAAAAATACCCCAAGACACATCCTAATCAAAATGACCAAAACCTTAGAGACAAAATCCTGAGAGCAGCAAGATCAAAGAAAGAAATTTCATATAAAGGAGCATTCTTAAGCTTCACAGCCGACTTGTCTGATGAAACCCTCAAGGCCCGGAAACAGTGGTGGGATATAGTGAAAAATCTCAATGAAATAAATGCCACACCAAAAATACTTTACCCAGCTTGACTCTCATTCATAACAAAAGGAAAAACACACAGTTTCACAGATAAACAACAGCTCAGAAACTTCATAAACTCAAAACCATGGTTACAAGAACAACTGAATGGGCTACTTTAAGACAAGACAGAACCCTCAGATACACCAAACTTTGGCAGAAAAATGGGACAAAACCCCATAATGATAATCTTTCTCAACGTCAATGGGTTAAACACACCAATTAAAAGACACAAAGTGGCAGGATGGATTAGAAAATTAAACCCAACATGCTGCTGCCTGCAAGAAACTCATCTCAACAGTCAGAGCAAACACAGGCTCAGAGTCAAAGCCTGGAAAACAATCCTACGGGTGAACAACTCCCATAAAAAAGATGGTGTAGCCATTTTAGTATCAGACTACATTGATTTCAGACTGAAAAAGGTCACAAGAGAGAGTGAAGGCCATTTCTTATTGATAAAGGGATCTGTACAACAGGAAGAACTAATAATACTAAATATATATGCACCTAATGAAGAACCGGCAAAGTACTTAAAACAACTACTCATAGACTTGAAGAAAGACATTAATAGCAACACAATACTAATGGGAGCCTTCAACACCGCTTTATCACCTCCTGATAGATCAACCAGACTCAAGCTTAGCAAGGACATACAGCATCTGAGGGAAGAAATGGAAGAAAGGGATTTAGTAGATATATACAGGACACTTCATCCTCACAAAGCTGAATATACATTCTTCTCAAGTGTGCAAGGAACATTATCCAAGACAGACCACATGCTGAGCCACAAAACATACCTCTATAAAATTAAGAAAACAGAGATTGTATCAATGATCTTCTCAGACCACGATGCGCTGAACTTAGAAATAAATCACACACACAAACAGAAATTGAAATAAAGCGCCTGGAAATTAAACAGCTCACTATTGGACAATGAGTGACTTAGAAAGGAAATCAAAGAGGAAATCAAAAGATTCCTGGAAACGAATGACAACATGGACACGAGTTACCAAAACCTATGGGACACAGCAAAAACTGTGTTAAGAGGAAAGTTCATAGCTCTACAAGCATTCCTCAGGAAGGAGAAGAAGCCCACATAAGTAACCTAACCTCACCGCTTAAGAGCTTAGAGAATGACCAACAAAAGGAGTCCAATCCGAACAGGAGGAAGGAAATAATAAAACTCAGAGCAGAAATTAATGAGATGGAAACCAAAAAAAAAAAAATCCAAAAGATCAATGAAACCAAGAGCTGGTTCTTTGAGAAAATAAACAAGATTGATAAACCTCTAGCAAGACTCATCAAAAAAGGGAGAGAGAAAACCCTAATAAACCGAATCAGAAATGAAAAGGGGGCATTACAACAGAAATTACAGATATTCAAAGGATCCTCAGAGATTACTCTAGAATATTTATGCCACAAAACATGAAAACCTTGAGGAAATGGATAAATTCCTAGACTCCTATAGCCTCCCATGGCTGAACCAAGAAGACCTGGAATACCTGAACAGACCTATCACCATCAAAGAAATTGAAACAGTAATAAAAAGTCTCCCCAAGCACAAAAGTCCTGGCCCAGATGGATTTACTAGTGAATTCTTCCAAACCTTTAAAGAAGATTTACTCCCAATCCTCTTTAAGCTTTTCCAGGAAATTGAAGTATCAAAAACACTTCCAAACAGTTTCTATAAAGCAAATATCACCCTGATACCAAAAACAGACAGATACCAAAAAAAGAGAATTACAAAGAAAGAGAATTACAGACCAATATCCCTGATGAACACAGATGCAAAGATTCTCAACAAAATATTAGCAATAGAATCCAACGACTCATCAAAAAGATCATATACCATGACCAAGTAGGATTCATCTCAGGGATGCAAGGATGATTTAACATTCGCAAATCAATCAACATAATTCATCATATTTATAAAAGAAATAATAAAAACCATATGATCATATCAATAGATGCAGAGAAAGCATTTGACAAGATTCAGCACCCGTTTATGATGAAAACTCTAAGCAGAATGGGCATCGAAGGAACTTTCCTCAATATAGTCAAAGCCATCTGCCAAAAGCCCAAGGCAAGTATCATTCTAAATGGGGAAAAACTGACAGCCTTCCTCTAAGATCAGGCACAAGCAAGGTTGCCTGCTTTCACCACTCCTATTCAATATAGTACTGGAAGTCCTGGCCATAGCAGTTAGACAAGGAAAAGATATCAAGGGCATGCAGATAGGAAAGGAAGAGATCAAGTTATCACTATTTGCAGATGATATGATACTATACTTGGAAAACCCTAAAGAATCTACAGAAAAGCTCCTAGAAACAATAAGTTGGTATAGTAAAGTGGCAGGCTACAAAATCAACACCCAAAGTCCATGGCTTTCTTATATACAAATAATGAAAGAGAAGAAAGAGACATTATAAAAAATCCCATTCACAATAGTACCTCAGAAAATCAAGTACCTTGAAATCAGCTTAACCGAAGAGGTGAAGGACCTATACAAGGAAAATTGCAAAACACTACTTCAAGAAATAAAGGAGGACCCTAGGATGTGGAGACACATCCCCTGCTCATGAATAGGGAGAATTAACATTATCAAAATGGCAATACTGCCCAAAGTACTATACAAATTTAATGAGGTCCCTATCAGGATACCCATGACATTTTTCATAAAAATAGACAAAACACTCCTGAAATTTATATGGAACAATAAACTCCCACAAATAGCTAAAGAAATCCTTGGAAAAAAAGAAGATGGATGGCGTCACCTTCCGCAACTTCAAACTCTACTACAAAGCAGTAGTAATTAAAACAGCATGGTATTGGGATAAAAACAGACATGCAGACCAATGGATCGGAGTTGAATATCCTGTCACAGACCCCCAAATATATGGCCAGTTAATCTTAGACAAAGAAACAAGAAAAGCAAAGTGGAACAAGAAAAGCCTCTTCAACAAGTGGTGCTGGGAAAACTGGATAGCTACCTGCAAAAAAAATGAACTCTGACCTCTGTCTAATGCCAGGCAGAAAAGTCAGATCAAAGTGGATCAAAAACCTCAATATCAGACATCAATCTATAAGGTTCATAGAAGAAAATATAGGCAGAACTCTCCATGACATTAAAGCTAAAAGCATCTTTAAGGACGAAACAGCACTGACCATGCAAGTGGAAGCAAATATAAACAAATGGAACTACATCAAACTAAGAAGCTTCTGCGCTTCAAAAGAAACAGTGACCAAAATACAGAAAGAGCCCAAAGACATTCTATGGGAAAGAATATTTACCCAATACCCATCTGATAAGGGATTAATATCCAGGATATACAAGATACTTGTAGAAGTGTATAAGAAAAAAACCTCCAACCCCATCAAAAAAAACGGGGAGAAGAAATGAACAGAAGTTTCCTCAAAAAAGAAATACAAATGGCTAAAAGGCACATGAGAAAATGCTCCACATCATTAGTCATCAAGGAGTTGCAAATCAAAACAACAATGAGATATCATCTCACACCACAGAGACTGGCACACATTCAAAAGAACAAAAGTATCCAATGCTGGCGTTGATGTGGGGAAAAGGGGAACGCTCCTTCACTGTTGGTGGGAATGCTGACTGGCCCAGCCTTTCTGGAAAACAATATGGACAGTCCTTCATAAACTAGAAATTGAGCTTCCATATGACCCCGCAATACCACTTCTGGGAATTTATCACGAGGATTCAAAAGAGCACAGTAGAAATGACAACTGTACCTATATATTCATTGCAGCACTGTTCACAATAGCCAGAATCTGGAAACAACCCGAATGCCCTAAAACAGATCACTGGTTAAAGAATCTTTGGTACATCTACACAATGGAATACTATGTAGCTGTTAGGAGAGATGAAGTTATGAAATTTGCTTATAAATGGATAAACATGGACAGTATCATGCTAAGTGAAATGAGTCATAAAGAGAGGGACAGACATAGAGGGACTGCACTTATTTGTGGATTGTGGGGTAGCATCACATGAGGCTGAAACCCAAGGACGGTAGATCAATGGCCAGGGGGATTGCCCCATAGCTGGAAGACTGCTTCATGAGCGGAGGGGAGAAGGCATATGGAATAGAGAAGGGATCACTTAGAAAATGACGGCTGGAGGAACCAGCTGGGAGGGGAGATGCACACTGAAAGTAGATAATGGACCGAACCTGATGACTTCTCCGTGTCTGTGTTGCAAGCTATAATGCCCAAAGTAGAGAGAGACTATGGGGAATATTGTCTCCCTTAGAGGCAGGGGGATGGTGGGAAGGGGGGGTATACCCGGGATATTGTTCGTGGGGAATGTGCACTGGTGGAGGGATGGGTGTTTGATCATTTTGAGATTGTAACCCAAACATAAAAGCTTGTAACTATTTCATGGTGATTCAATAAAATTAAAAAAATTATAAAAACAAACAAACGAACAGAAAAAAGGATAAAACAATAATTGATTTTTCCTTTCAAAATTATAGTGGCATACTGCTAACATCAAATAAATTATTCTAATAATACTAGCGGAATACTTCTAATAATTGTTTTCAAAATATCTGAAAGAAACTTCAATGTCATACTATGGACGGTTCAGGCACTTGCTTACACGAAGATTAAGTTGGTTGCATACCTGCACTCGTATGGACCTCAAAATCACAACAGAGGTCATCACTGGGCACACAGGTAGTATGTCTTGACGGGCACTCTGTGTGGCCCCCAAACCAAAAATTAATGAATGAAGAAATAAAATTGGTGTGTAGACGATGAAGATAGAAACTGCTGGCAGTGAACCACATCTATTCAAGAGTAATCGTCCGATTCGGGTTGTAATCCATTCAAATGAATCAATGCTCTTGGCCAAGTTCGTGTTGACTAGGACACCACTGATACTACCGACACCTCTGTTGTCACATGTCCTAGGAACAGTTCTTCTCCAGTGTCGAAAAAGGCATGATGTGATCGATACCTTCTTGTTTCAGTCATACCAATGATGTCATACTTGATCTTCTGTGTTTGCACCATCAGGTCATCTATGGATGCTTCTGATGCCAGAGTATGTGTGTTGAAAGTACAGACAGTAATTTTAGTCTTTCTTTGTTTTGGTAGTCTAGTTCGTCCCTGAGATTTTATCAGCCTCTACTTGCTCATCCTTCTAAATGCTGTCATATTGGGGGCTCGTATGTTATCAGGCAAATGAGGCCCATTGTTGTTACTGTTTTTGGCATATTGAATACACCACATGTAGCTTGCCAGGCTCTGCCGTGTGGGCAGGGTACTCTCGGTAGCTTGCCGGGTTCTCCAAGAGGGATGGAGGCTTTTAGGGCAGCCTCCAATCATTCTTACAGGTGTTCCCATGGTTTACACCATACTTTAACTCCATCAAATATGGTGTGGAAATTATGGAAAATGGGTATTAAGTGTCTTATGGTGTGTCCAGGAAAGCGGCCTGCAGTGTGGCGGTGGCTGATTAGTGGAGGTAGTATAGGTCAGGTGTTGAGGTATTATCTGGCTCTCATAGGGGAGACATCTGTCTGGGTTTGATCCCTGGAGCCATGGAGATTGGAGGAGGCCAACAGAGGATCTTTTTTCCGGGTTTCATTGAGCATGGAGTCCAAGGTTGTAAAGTTCTGCTATACCTGGTTCTGTCGGGCTTCACTCATGCTTGAAGTTTGGTCTGAGTGTCTTCTTTATCGAAGCAATCATATTTGTGGGTCATCCCAGTTGAGGCTTCTGGACTCTTTTCTTCATCCACTCCTCATGGTAGGGATTTGCGCTGTTCATGTTCTTGCGGTAGTATGGAGGTGGGACCCTACAGTTCCCTCTGAAGGTATAAGTGTACCCCTCTCACTGCAAGTTAGGATTCAGGATGAGCTCTGTTGAGGGTGGTCATTTTTTCCCCTTCTATAATACTTTCTTCCTCTTTGGTACTCCTTTGTAACTTATATGAGGCCTCTACTGAAGCTTCAGAGGTTGTGTTCTTTTATATTAGGCTTGTTCAGTTTCTTCTGTTCACTGTTATTCTGGTGAGATTAGAATAGATTACTGGACTATTGGCCTACTGTGATTGGGATAGCCAGAATGTTCTCCTCAGAATTCGGTAATGGAGCTTGAGATGTGAGTTCAGCGCGCTTGGCAGGGGAAAATAGTTGTGGCCACATGAGGCCACCTACCTGGAGGCCACACCCCATGCCATGTTGTACCTGTGACAGAGTTTGCTGTCTCAATGCCCAAGCAGAATTAAAGTCCCACTTCTGATGCAGTCCTAATGCTTGCTGGGGAATCCCTCTGGCCCGGGTTCTGGGGTGCACCTTGGCAGAAAGGGGGTGTTCTTGCAGTTCTCTGGGTCTGCTTTCTGGGCACACCACCCCTACTTTGAATTTTCTGAATTAAACGAATACCAAGCTATATATGTATATGTATGAATTAATGATTAATTTAAATAAAATTTATATTTAAGGAATACCATTTGTAGTTCCTGCTTAAAATATAAACTTTATATTTCTAAAATCCTAACATGCTCAGATAGTTTTATATTGAACCCCAGGAAAACTTATATTAAACCTCAATACTATTTTCAATCAACTTAATTTATACTTCTAAACAGGGTGTTCCCCTTGCACACGGCCGACACAGGTTCGATTCCTCCGCCCCTCTCGGAGAGCCCAGCAAGCTACCAAGAGTATCTCGTCCTCACGGCAGAACCTGGCAAGCTACCCGTGGCGTATGGATATGCCAAAAACAGTAACAACAAGACTCAAAATAGAAACGTTACTGGTGCCCGCCCAAGCAAATCGATGACAGTGATAGTGATACAGAATTTTAGAATACTTTAGTGATTTTATTTTTTTATTTATTTTTTTAATTTTGGGTCACACCTGGCGATGCACAGGGGTTACTCCTGGCTCTGCACTCAGGAATTACCCCTGGCCGTGCTCAGAGGACCATATGGGATGCTGGGATTTGAACCCAGGTCGGCCGCGTGCAAGGCAAATGCCCTACCCACTGTGCTATCTCTCCAGCCCCCAGTGATTTTATTTTTATACCTTCTATTTAGTTGCTCATTATCTGAGGCCATATAAACTTCCTCTAAAAACTAGTTTGTCAATGTCATACTGTATTGAAAGAAATAAGTACATGGATATCAACTCAACTATTGTTTTAGTAGAACAAAGCAAATAAATGGAAAAAATAACTAAAAATAATCTCTGGAAGAGGCAAAAAAGTATAATCGAAATGACATCTGCACATGTATGTTCATTGCAGCACTGTTTACGATAGCCAGAATCTGGAAAACACCCGAATGCCCTAGAACGGATGACTGGTTGAGGAAACTTTGGTACATCTATACAATGGAATACTATGCAGCTGTTAGAAAAAAGGAGGTCATGAATTTTGTATTTAAGTGGATTGGCATGAAAAGTTTCATGCTAAGTGAAATGAGTCAGAAAGAGAGAGACAGACATAGAAAGACTGCACTCATCTATGGCATATAGAATAACAGAGTGGGAGACTAACACCCAAGAATTGTAGAAATAAGTACCAGGAGGTTGACTCCATGGCTTGGAGGCTGACCTCACATTCTGGGGAAAGGGAAACTCAGAGAAGGTATCACCAACTATAATGTAGTCAAAAGCCATGTGGGGGAAGGGAGTTGCAGGCTGAATGAGGGCTAGAGACTGAGCACAGTGGCCACTCAACACCTTTATTGCAAACCTCAACAGCTAATTAGAGAGAGAGAACATAAGGGAATGCCTTGCCACAGTGGCAGGGTGGGGTGGGGGGAGATGGGATTGGGGAGGGTGGGAGGGATGCTGGGTTTACTGGTGGTGGATAATGGGCACTGGTGAAGGGATGGGTTATCAAACTTTGTATGGGGGAAGCATAAACACAAAAGTGTATAAATCTCTAACTGTACCCTCACGGTGGTTCACTAATTAAAAATAAATAAATTTTAAAAAAAGAATTAAAAAAATAAAAAATAAATAAAAAATAAAAATAATCTCTGGAAATATATTTTTAAATGTTATAGGATAAAATATATTAGAAATACTTATTTTAAAATACAAGTCCACTGATGAGTGTCTAAGAAATTTGCTAAGACTTAGACAATAATTATTTTAGCTTTGTAAATTCATATTAATAGCAAATCCACAATTTAAGGTATTCTTCAACATATTACAATACTTATATATCTTAATTTCTATGCCTGTGGTAACATAGATATGTGTGTATTTATACATGCATATGCAGATACAATCACATTCAAACATACTCTTGATAATCACTCATGAGAAGATGAAACAAAGTACCTGACACTTCAATAGCTAATGGATATTATATTCACGTTCAATTCTGTCATTTGACAATTCTTTATAACTTTAAGGGCATGCATTTAACCAGAATCTGAAATGTAAATGAAACTCTAACAGTATTAGATCAAAGAGGAAAAGGATAAAAAATAAAATAAAACTTGTTCAGTAAGTCTCCTAGGGAGCAGTCAGAGTTATATAAACAGCAAATGTAAAATATTTCCACATCAAATATAGTTCCAAAATTATCCTTGGCAGGAAAACCTTGACTTAGCCTTAAGCTATTCAAAAAATTGGTTAAGACACCTGCATTTTGGTTAATACATTTGAAATTAGTATTCCCACGTAGAACCTATGACAAATCTCCTTTATAAGATATAGGCTAAAAAGATATAACCATCAAAGAATTTTTACACCTTATTCCCAAGAAGTGGATCCTTAAGGCATGTTTGAATTTGCACTGATGACTACTTCACAAAAAGATAAATAATATTTATATTAGTGAAAAGACTACATTAGAGATGGTTTACTAAAATTCATTTAAAAAATACAAATCAACTTAAAAGCCTACTTTTAGACCTTTATTATTATGAGAAGGAAAATTAGAGAAATAACAAGCTAGTTCTCTCCTGCTTTTTTTGAAAGTTGTAATGTACTCTATCATGTCCCTCTGCCAATAAATAAAGTCATAGTTCTTAAGAATTTTAATGTTTAGTGTACTCATTTATCTATATGGATAATATTTAAATATAATTTTAAAGCTCTGAGACTGTATGTAAAGTAAAATTTAAATAAAATAATCATAACGCCAAAGTTATATTAATATGAATTCTCTTATCATAAGTTAATATACATTGGTGAACACTCTTTCTGTGTAGAATCATTGGTGAGATAAAAACTAAATAAATATTTTGTTTTGTTTTGGTATTCTGCATTTTAGGTCACACCTGGCGATGCACAGGGGTTACTCCTGGCTCTGCACTCAGGAATTACCCCTGGTGGTGCTCAGGGGACCATATGGGATGCTGGGATTCAAACCTGAGTTGGCCTCATGCAAGGCAAATGCCCCACCCACTCTGCTATCACTCCAGCCCCAAAACTAAATAAATTTTAAAAAATTAAGCTACTTCAAGATATGACATTTTTCACAACTTTCTGATACAAGACCTTGGTTAAATCTCAATATATTACTGTAATTAAATTATAGTAAAATCATTATAATTATTTCTATATTAAAGTGATATTTCACAGTTTTGTAGGAAGAGTGCTACCTAGAGTACTAAATAAATTACTTTGGATTAATCATATACTTCATAGAAACCATATACAATTAAATAACAAATGATTTTCAATATTCAAATTTTTTAAATTAAATGATCATATGTCACTGACCACAGACATAATAAAATATCATTTTTCAAATCCATATGAAACTTTAGGTTTCAATATGGAAGAACCAGCATTCTTTACAATCTGATATCTTAATTTACTAAAATAAATTTAACCAAAATATTAACCTAAATTAGTAGTTACCTACAAATGGTATAAACATACATAAGATACAATTGTTGCAGGGCTGAGCAGATAACTTAGAGTGAACAATCCCTATGAATAACATTCAGAGGCTCTAACATATACCACAGTTAAGAATGGCATAGCACAGAAAACTCAGTCCCTGGTGTGTCAGGATCTGAGAGCAGTAGAGATCAAAAAAACTGTCCCGGAATTATTTGCAAAGAGAAGAAAGTTTGCGCAAACTATCTTGAGGCAATTCAAGTTCAAAAGAACACCCAGTTTTAGTTACATGGAGTGTTCTTCTGATGGGTAAAGTGAGAGTGAGTCAGTGATTATCAACTCTAATCACTGTATCACTGTCATCCCATTGCTCATCGACTTACTCGAGCGGGAACCAGTAATGTCTCCATTTGTCCCAGCCCTGAGATCTTAGCAGCCTCTCCTTACTCGTCTTTCCCAACGATTGGAGGCTCTTTCAGGGTCAGGGAAATGAGACCTGTTATTGTTACTGTTTTTGGCATATTGAATATGCCATGGGGAGCTTGCCAGGCTCTGCCGTGTGGGCAGGATACTCTTGGTAGCTTGCCAGGTTCTTTACATATTTATATAATATATATAAACTCTTTATATATTATATAAATATATATATATTTATGTATCCCTTTATAATGATGTATCCATGGCTGCACAGTCCAAGAACTTGTTCACTTATGTGTGAGGCTCAGCCCTAGCATGTGGAAAGTGGCCTGGAACATGGTGGCGGTTGGGTAGTGGAGGTCAGCTGCTGGGGATGAGTCCCTTGGGGTTTAGAGAGCTCTCACACGCCCTGTTCTGGGGCACCCCTAATGGAAACAGGCTGGCGTGGAGTCCAGTGGCATGGTTATGAAGTCTCAATTTATGCTTCCTTCCGGGAGAAGCAGCCATGAGTTCTGGAGGGTGGCCAATGAGATCATCTAGCATCGGCAGGAGGTGGCTTATGGGTGTGACCCCTGGGTCACAGGAGATTTGGGGTAGCAAAATCTACCCCGGGTCCCATTGAGCCCAGAGTCCAAGATAACAAAGTTCTGCATTACCTAATACATAGGATAAATCAAAATAATCTATGCACGTAATAAACAATCATGAAATAGCAACCCCATAATAGCTAACACTCCCAACAATTTTGTATAATGAAGCACAACATACAAAAATAGCATAATTAAATGTGATAAAATTGTGGAGGAGACAAATATAAACCTATGGGTAGAGATCCTAATACATATATGAAAGAGTCAAAATAAAATAATTTGTCTTTGGATAACAATTATACATTTTAATCTAAAAGATAAGTAGCTAAAGTATTTGTTGAACAACTAAGCATGACATATGATATTTGACACTGTGGAGAAAAAGGAAAAAATATGGACACCCTGATGTTTGGAGTAGATATTATAAACCTGCACATGTAGTCTTTTAATACTTAAGCACACAGGCTATGAAGTCAGTTGTCCTGGGATCTTATGTCACTATGTAATAGTGGGTAAATTGCTTATTACCTTTGCAGTCCTGTGTTTCAGCTATAAAGTGAAACCCATTACAGCATCTATTGAACAGTGTGATTGTGAAGATTGAACAACGAAATAAAATAATATACACAGATATGTGTTTACAACAGGAAATTTCCCAAGGTACACACATTTTGTGTTATTTCTATTTTGAAAGATATGTATGTTAATCTATACTCCACAAATGAGTGCAGTCCTTCTATGTCTGTCACTCTCTTTCTGACTCATAGATGGAAACCTCTTTCATGAGTGGAGAGGAGAAGGGAGATTGAATAGAGAAGAGATCACAAAGAAAATGATGGCTGGGCAAATCAGTCAAGATGGAAGATATATGCCGAAAGTAGATAACGGACCAAACTTGATGACCTCTCAGTGTCTGTGTTGCAAGCCATAATGCCCAAAAGTAGAGAGAGAGTATGGGGAATATTGTCTGCCATGGAGGCAGGGGAAGGGTGGGAAAGAGGGGGTATACCCAGGATATTGGTGGTGGGGAATGTGCACTGGTGGAGGGATGGGTGTTTGATCATTGTGAGATTGTAACCCAAACATGAAAGCTTGTAACTATCTCTAGGTGATCCAATAAAATTAAAAAAATAAGAAAGATATGTATGTATTTAGATAAGCTATTGTGTTCATGGTTATATGTATGTTGCATATTTTTCTGTATACAAGGTAGAAGTAAAGACAAAATTTTTTCTAAACACAAAAATATAACGCATAATGGTTAAAATATTCACATTTTATTTTAAAAACTTATATTCAATAGGCAGGGAATGTCTTGGTCCTCTAGCCTTTCCACTGAGCCCCAAAGTCTGGCAAGATGTTCTAGAGTGGCCCCCAACCCCCCTCCTCCATCATACTCACAGCAGGTGGAAAGGAATAGACTTTACTAAGAAAAGGTCTCTCAAACAACAGAGGCTAAAACTTGGCTGAGTGATAACAATCTATTTACAGAGTGAGTGTTGGGGCAGCCCTGGGCCTCCTCCCCCACCCCCTGCCACTGGCCAGTCCAGCGCTGACTCCCACAGGCCCGGGTTCCCCTGGTGAGCCACAGCACAGAGGATGTCTACATGCAAGACAGGACAGTGGACAGATGGGAGAACTGTCTTCGAGGGGCCCCATGTGCCTCAGTACTTCTTCAGGCTGTAGGCCAGGGTGCTCAGCCTTCCCAGGGACATGCAGGGGCGGCAAGTTTCACACACATCCCATCTGGTGCGCTTGTGGTAGCGGAGCTTGTTCTTCTTGAAGATGTACTTCAGGTCCAGCAGGGGAATCGAGCCAAAGAGGTCCAGCAGGTCCCAGGGCTGGTAGTACTGGTGGATGATGGCCTGGCTGAGCTGGGTGCCACACGCCCAGGCTTCTGGCGATATGCCCCTGAAATAAATAGATGTAGCTATGTGTACCTGGGTCAAGAACTCAACATGAGGAACTACTTGGCACCAGAACTGCACAGGAGGACGAGAGCAAGAGCAGCATGGAACTCCTTCAAGAGCATCGAAGAAGTGGTTAAGAGGACAAAGAACCTCTGGCTCCAGACACATCTTTTCAACTCCACTGTTCTTCCTGCACTAACATACATCTCAGAGACCTGGGTCCTATGAAAACAGGATGAGAACGCTATTCAGGTATCCCAAACAGGAATCGAAAGAGCTATGCTAGGAGTATCATGCTTCACTCAAGTGAGAGAAGGAATCAGGAGTTCCAACCTCTGTCCACAGTCAAGAATCAGGTATGCTGTCTTGTTTATCCAAGGTGTCGAAACTCAGATGGACTGGACTCATAATACGATTCAGAGACGACCGCTGCACTAGAGCTGACCGCATGGCCGCCCACCAATGAGATGGTCAGACTTCTTCACCAAAACCCTGAATGAACGATTTGAGGCCCTTCCTGTTCCTGGAGCAAGCAGATATCACTGGGCTACACTAGCACGGAACAGGGACAAATAGAGATGTTACTGGCACCCGCACAAGCAAATCGAAATTCAATGGGATGACAAGAGATACAAGAGATATTAAATAGACATTTAAAAGGTATGTAAGTCTTAGCAAATGATTGAAATACTATACACAAAACAACTAATACTTAGATAACCTGAATTCTGTGATATAGATATAAAATAGTTCCTTATGTAGTTCAGAGGAGAGGACAGAAGGCCCATGTAGAGAATGTCAGTGTCAGATGTGAATATAAAAACATCAGAGGAGAAACTTGCATGGGAATTAGGATAATCACAATAGTAATAAGGGTAAAGGAAAATAGAAAACATTTATTGCATTTGAATGCTTTATTAAACATTTTTAGCATATTGATAAGTGCACCTGCTCAATATATATACAACAACTACTTTGAAGTAAAATGTGGTGGACCCAAGAGATAGGTAAGAGGGCTTATATGTGTGCTTCGGATGCGAGGATCTTGGATCAATTTAACACTGCAAGAAACCCATGCATAGAGCTTGCTTGAGGTAGTCTCTAAACACTGCTGGAGGTGACCCAAACTCCCTTTCCAAATAAAATAAAGATGAGAGTAGAAACGAACACTTCAATCTGATTTTATTATGATAGGAAATTGAAAATTTAGAAAAAAAAATTATCCCTCATAAAAGCAATTGTTATCTCATTTATACTCTCTGTGGTACATAAAATATAAATCATTGATCTTTTTCTACAAACTTTTAGAAGCATCAAATTTACAACCTTTTTGGTTAAACATTTTGATATGAATAATTATATATGTAATATGGACATAAAAATTATTTTCCCACTTTAATAGAGATAGTAACCTTTATTTTCTTCCTTTTAATTTAAATATTAAATAAAATTCAAAATATTTTAATTGATAAAGTCAATCATTTTATACTTCAATTTATCAGCATGTCACCAATGTTTTCCTCCCTGAATATTTCTAACTTTTCTTTTTCTTTGCTACTGTTTTGTTCTGTATATATTTGATGTATGTGTGTGTATTCTGGTATATTTCTGTGAACAGAAAGTGCAAGTTGAGATATAGTTATATAATATAACTAAAACATTTAAGTTTATCTATTTGTGAGGGGTATTAATAATAAAACAATATACTATAACTCTCTTTTCATACAACTTTATGAATAATTATAATTTTGACATAAAAAATTTGGACTTACTCTGTCAACCTAAAATGTCTTAGTTTATTTAAATGCTACATGTTAAGCCCCCTCTCTCTGTAAGATAAAATAATATGAAGAAACAGAATACTGATATTCTTGTGTACTAATGAAATGTATTGATATATGATATATCACATATAGGTAAAGATTGCAAAAGATTAAATTTACTATGTTCCCTCATTTACCATTAACTATACATCTTTCTTGTATTCTTGTAATCATATATATGTGAAAAGGTATTTGGGTCATTTTCTTTTACTACAGAAATGATTTTTAAACAGTTACAAATAAACTTTTAACTTCAAACATTGTGTTAAATTCAATTTTTAACATATTTATGATTCACTGAGATTGTTCATCAAGATTTCCACTTGTTATCTTAGCGAATACCAAAGGTATTTGCAAATTTGTCAGCAATTATATGATGTGTCACTCTAGGAATAAGCATTTAGTTCTGGTAACACCATATCCATTATTATAATATAATTTCTGCTTTATCTGGTAGAAGTTTGTTTTTATTTTATTTTATTTTATTTTGCTTTTTGGGTCACACCCAGCGATGCACAGGGGTTACTCCTGGCTCTGCACTCAGGAATTACCCCTGGCCGTGCTCAGGGGACCATATGGGATGCTGGGATCCGAACCCGGGTCGGCCGCGTGCAAGGCAAACTCCCTACCCGCTGTGCTATCTCTCCAGCCCCAGAAGTTTGTGTTTATGAGGAAGACAGAGGAATGGCATCATATGGCAGAGGAAATGTGGCACAAAGTTGCAACTGTCCTCATATAAAACTCATGTTGTTTAAAGCATTGAGTATGTGTTGTTATATCAGGTTAACTTTCTGGTCTAATTTATATATTACTTCATAAAAACTCATCACTATCACTATCACTATCACTATCACTATCACTATCACTATCACTATCATTGCATTGATCATTGCTTTCCAGGCTCTCCCGTGTGGACAAAAACTCAGTAGCTTGCCACATTCTCGGAGAGGAAAAACTAGGCTATAAGTCTCGGCCACGCTTCCAGGAAGTTGGTTTTATAGTCCCTGGATGTTGGCCATTGATAGGATTACACGGTGCTGGGGGAAACTGTGGGTGTGACTGCCTAGCTACTGAAAAATGGGGGATCTTGGCGGAAGAAGCCCAGTCCCGATCTAAGCAGGCTTGGAGATCTCAGCCCTGGGTCCTGCACACCTGGGTTCCTCTGCCGGTTCCTTCATGCGTGAGGCTTGTCCAAGTGCATGGAGAGTGGCCTTGAGCATGGCTGTGGCTGGGTTCCAGAGGTCTTTGGCTGCTGGGGCTCTTCTCGGGGTGGGGAGGAAAACTCAACCCACCCCCTCCAAGGGGCCCTGGTGAAGATAGCCAGGCAAGAGGGAAGAATGCTAGCTTATGAGAAATTCATTCATTTATTAATGTAAGATGCAGTTCCCTCTCTTATGATTTTAAACAGCACTGCCCCTGGGTTAGAGAGAGACTGTAGACAGCAAGTCACTCACCTTAAGTGTGGCTAATCCTCTTTCTGATGCCTGGAATTGCATGTGGTCCCCCAAGCACCACCATAAGTGATACCAGATAAAAGAAAGGGAGAAAGCCCTAAGTCTAACTGGGTGTGGTGAAGTCCAAATATACCATTCCTTTGTCTACCTGGTTCCAGCACCATAAATTGTGCTAAAAAATTTCTGAGTGGGGGCCAGAGTAATAATACTATAGATAGGTCATTTGCCTCGTATGCAGCCAACATGGGTTAAATTCTTACAACACATATATTGTACCACCAAAACACACAGACAAATAAATAAATAAAAATAAAAAAGCTTCTGATTAGGTAATAAGCTAGAAGTTCACAAGTGATCTCTTATAAAAAAAAAAAACACAAATAGATGATACGTGGTGAGCTGCAGAGAGAAGTCAGAGATTTAGGAGCTTGCTAGAACATGGCTCCTCGGGTTTGAGGGTCTCTGAGTGCCATTATCATCAGTGATCCCTGAACACAGAAACACCACCGGCATTCCCCCAGACCAGGTAGATAAACAACTTAATTCATTAAATTAAAGTCACACCTGAGTAAATACAATTGAATTGTGGGATATGGCAGCTTCTAGTAGAGATAAGAAAACATGGACAAAAGCACTCACTAGTGCATGTGAACAAACATATTTAAGTAATGTTAGATTCCAAATGTATTTTATTTCATTAGTTTTGTTTGCTTTTTGGTCCATTTCCAGCAGTGCTCAGGGCTATTGCTGGCTCTGTGCTCAATCTATTCCCAGCTCTGTGCTCAGCAAACCATGCAGTGATCAAATCTGGGCCTCCCACATGTATAATATTATGCATTATACAAGGATACACATTTGAAATTATGGAAAACAAGTCTGAAAACAAATGTCTTGGAAATATGGGAGAACAGGTATGCAAGGATTTGACAAGAAAGAGCAACTGTAATTTGTGCGTATTGTTGTTGGAATGAAAAATGGTGTGTCTTCTTTGAAAAATATCTTTAAAAGCTGCACATACATATTTGCAAAAATATATGGAAAGTTTATGTCAGTACAAAGAATTTTAATTAAATGTTCATTTTATTTTATTTATATTGTTCAAAATATTAGATACTATTTATAGCTCATTAAATTTAAATGGAAATACAAGTGTGGAATAAATGGCAGCTACTTTTAATTTTTTACTGATAAGTCTCTAAAATATTATGCACCATAAAATAAGACACACACTTTATGATATCATTAGTATAAAATTAAATAAAATTCCAAATTATGGTGGGAGAATAGATCAATTGTTACTAAGAATTAGAGAATGGAGAAGAGCATTGGGTACATATGAGGAGGAATGTGTCTGATCTCTCAAATAATTGCTGTTTAAAACATCATTGTAGCACTATAGCACTGTTGTCCCGTTGTTCATCGATTTGTTCGACCAGGCACCAGTAATGTCTCCATTGTGATACTTGTTGTTACTGTTTTTGGCATATCGAATACGCCACGGGTAGCTTGGCAGACTCTGCCGTGCAGGCAGGATACTCTTGATAGCTTGCCAGGCTCTCCGACAGGAATGGAAGAATCGAACTTGGGTCGGCCGCATGCCAGTCAAACGCCTTACCCGCTGTGCCATTGCTGCAGTCCTAAAGTTAGAACAATAAAATAAAAGCCATTCAACAGTATACTGTAAGTGTTGTATACTTTAACATATATGGATAACTATATGTATAGACATATAAATCATGGATACAGTTCTGACTGACCCCCTTTCTTGTTTAGACTTTGGGCCACAATGGCAGAGCTTGGGATTTACTCCTGACTCTGTGGCCAGAGAGCACTCCAGTGATGATTAGGGCATCATAAGTTGTGCTAGTGGGATCAAACCTACATCAGATGCATGCAAAGTCAATGCTGATTATACTAACTCTGCAACATTAGCTCATTCTAATTTCCTTGCCTGACTAGATATTTAGGAAGAAACTAGCATGTATTTACAAGTACTTCTGGAAACACTTTATCTCTGCTTCATACTTTTCAGAGGGAACAGTCTGCTCCTGTGAGGAAGGCCTGCTTAGTTTCTGTACTATCTGATCCCACAGTCTGTTTTATAAAGTCTACTTGATATAGTTGTAAACTTTATTCATTTCCAAATAATGAATTTTACTTGACACATCCTCTTTTTTTTTTTTTTTTTTTTTTTTTGCTTTTTCGGTCACACCTGGCAATGCACAGGGGTTACTACTGGCTCTGCATTCAGGAATTACCCCTGGGGGTGCTCAAGGGACCATGTGGGATGCTTGGAATCAAACCCCGGTCGGCCGAGTGCAAGGCAAACACCCTACCTGTTGTGCTATTGTTCCAGCCCCACATCCTCATTTTTAAATGGATCACAATCATATGAAGGTTCTGGGTAAGAACACAATCATTCTCAAAGTTTACTAATATTTAATGCATTCATTTATGATTTAAGTTAATAGAGTTTATTAAGAAAATATGAAGAATCACTTGGTAGTCCAGTACATGTAACTTTAATTCTGAGCACTAGGTAGGTTTAAAATTATTTATTTGGTATTATGTGAAGTTAGGCTACAAAAGGTTTAATTGAGGAGTTTTAAAATCTTTTCAAAGACCCTGGCTCTTATTCTATCTCCCACATGTCGACCTCTTCCTGTATTTGGTGCTCTTCATGATTATAATATCCCTGTCCACTTTAATGGGGACTATAAAATTCATTATGAACAAAATAAAACAATAAGAATTCTGACTTTAAAACTCAGTAGTATAGCACATTTCTAAATCTGTATATAAATCCCAGAATTCAATGCACAGTTGAACACACACACAGAGCATAAATATAGGCACTAATTGATTACTACCTACCAATTAAGAATTCTATTATAAAATTGCGATATGGCTATGTATTTTGTTATAAAATAATAATAGCAAGGTAATTCTTCTGTTAACTGACAAGTCTCATGAATACACGAATCATATTGATGTAATTAATGGCAACTGTTTAATGAAATAATCCAAAATGAACTATATTAAATTATATAGTTGTATGTATAATGTATATTACACAACATTACAAAATTAGTTATGTCTATATGACAGTTGTACTGAAACATTGGGTCTCTGTCCTAAAAAGACCTTAGCAGAACCTAATCAATGTAGTGTCATCTGTTTCCTTCTACTAAGAATGGCTTCAACCACTTACCTTATAGTTCCTTATAATTCTATTTAATTTCATTTGTGTGATAATTTAAACAATTAAATTTGGGAAGCTGTGAGATTTTTGAAATACCAAAACTTACCCTGAAGCTTGCAAGGTATCAATCTCTCTTATCAAAACTAGTTATATTTATAAAGACATTTAACTAAATAACAGAAGAATTCTGTGAGGATGGAAGGACAAGGATTTATTAGGATGTTGAGTAACGCTTCATCTTCAGAGTGTGATTTTTCGTAACTTAAGTAGACTATATAATTCTTTAACTCTTAGGAAATAATGCTTTAAAAACCACAAATCATAACGTCATATACCGGCTAATTTCAGAATATATAGAAACTCTGAAATTTCTTGACTCCATGTAATCTATACAGTAGTTTATGTTATTATCAATATTTTTTCAGTAGTTAGGTTGTGAAGTTCAATCTTTATCATTCAAGATTAACATGTGACATAGCAACACCTTATGATATTATGTAATTGTGATCATAAATTATAATTGTGGTCAAACCCAGGGTCACCTATAGATGAAGCATTAGCTACATGAATAGTTTCTGAAAGTACATTTATACAAGGTCAAGTTTGATTCCTCAGTATTTTTTGTGTAATTCTTCAATTAGATTCAATAACGTTTATTTGATTTAAATTATATAATAGCAATGCTTGGGATATCTGTATCTTTATTAATTTTATAAATTTCATAGGGCAAAGTAATGAAATTTATTTATAGTTCTAACCTATTAAGTTGAATTTGACACATTTTGTATTGTAGCTGTCACATTGTGACCTACACATATTCCCAATGACTGCTTTGAATGTAAACCTTAAGTAGAAACTAGGAAGGAAAAGAAATATAAAAACTAGCACCTGATTTCATAGTAAGAAAAATAATAAATATAACCTAACTGGTTGTTTTATTTTTACCTTTAGATATTTTTACTATTGTTTTAGATGTCTTTGAGATGTCTTTCAATTCCTTTTTTGAGGAAAGAGATATACTGTCTTGTATTTGACTTTGAAGAAATGTATACACATATTAGCTTATTTATAAATAGAGTAAGATTTTAGTGTTAGCTTTTTAGAGCTCCTAACATCTTTTACAAATCCTTTCTTTCAAAGAGTTGAAATCATTATAAATGAACTGCTAACATTCAATCATTTCAGCATTAACTGAGAGCAGCACAAGGTGATTTTCTGAATACAAAAAACAAAATTAGGTTGAATACTGACAATGGGAGTACATGGCATGTGATGTGTAAATCCGTGTAAAAGGTAATAAATGAGAGTTGCCTTCAGGATTCTTTTAGAAAAAGAAAGAAAGCATGCATGAAAATATTAAGGCTATCTTATTTTTTAAAACTCTATTATCAAATCTACAGTTTGATTTAAAAAAACTTTTTATGACTCAAAACTTTGAAAGACATTATTAAGATACTTACCTATGATATAAATATTATAGGTTCTGTTGCATTAAAATGTTTATGCTATAATTTTTTAAGGACAAAGAGAAATTTCTCATGTATTACTGTATTCATTACTAGTTAGTGATCAGACTCATAAAATGTTTGATATAATATTTTCGAAAAAATTTAGAAAATATGAATGTGAAAAAAATTCACATGAAATTCTAAATTATACAATTCCTCTAAAATTGTAAAAGTAATACTGAAAACTGCAATAGAATTTTAACATTTTATATTAAATTTCAATTATTGTTGGAGTATCATGAAAACACTCAAAGCAGAAATATTATCATCTACTATGATAATTCTTGCCTATTCCTCTATCTAGAGGGCAGATAAAAATGATTTTTTAAGATTGCATGATTCATGATTAAGGTCTCTGAGTGATTTGGGCTCAAGAAAAACAAATTTAATTAAATGTAAAAATCAGTACACATTAAAGAGAAAAAAATGCAAAAACAACCATCACTGCTACATAAGGTAATGTACCAGCCTCCTCCAGACATTCATAAATAAATCTTGAAGATCAACAAACTACAAAAATTTCTCAGACACCCATTCCCAGCTGAGACCTCTTTGGCAATATTGGAGGTCTAACTCTTCGACACTGATGTTCCAGTAGAAGTGGACCAGATTGGATAAGACACAATGCAGAGGTCAACAAATGTCAAAGAACAAAGGCATCAACACAGAAGACTTAACTTGAACCAATAGCTTAGTAAAAATCTCAGATAAGGACTTAATGTCCCCATGGTGTGATACTACAATTTTCACATTTTCCCCCCTATGGAAATAATTTTTTCATAATTTATAATCAATTTATTGCTAAAAAGTAATGCAAATTAATTCTTGTGGGCCAGGTATCTATGGGGGCAGGCTTTATGGGTAGTTGGGAAAATGAGAGAGTGATGGAGAGAAGGAGGTTATAGTGCTGGTGGGATTGGGGTTACAATATTGAATGCCTGTGGCAAATCATCATGAACATCTTTGTAAAATACAAAGTTTAAATGAAATTCAGGAAAAAAGAAAGAAGAAAAATATCAACACTTTATCTAAACAGAAAGGAAGAAATATTTAGAGTGACTTATTTTTTCATTTTTTAGAATTTTTTTGTCTTTGTGTGTTTCTTCTGTTTTAGAAGCATTTTCGGTTTGCTGTAATCTTAATTATTTTGTCAGTGCTTTCTTCGGCAACACAAATACTACAATTGATTATTTTGCCAAATTTTTCATTAACATATTTTATGTTTTTAGCATCCAGTGGGTTTTTTTAAATTTTTTTTTTATTGAATCATCGTGAGAACAGTTGCAAAGTTTTTAGGTTTAAGTCTCAGTCATACAATGATCAAAGAAAGACCCATCCCTTCACCAGTGCACATGTTCCATCACCAAGAATCCCAGTATACCCTCCCATCCCACCCCTCCTTCTGCCTGTGTGACAGATGATTTTCACTTTACTCTCTCTTTACTTTGATTACATTCAATGTTTGGACAGAAAACACACTATTATTATTTGAAATTTCTCCCCAACAATGAGACCTGCCAAAAAGGCATCATTTGATAATTTGCTTACTATTGCTGGTAATGAAGAATATATGATTTTGGATTTTTGGTATTTTAGTAATTAAGTCCAGAGTGATTTCTGCCAAAAGCTGCTGGGTTCTGAAATTGGTTTGTGTGCCTCTGGAATCATGGCCGTTCAGGAGCGGAGGAGCCATTTGTGGGCGGCCTCTCGAGGCCTCCGAATGGGAGGGGAGTAGTGCTCATACAACCCCCCCCCATCCTGAGATTTCCCTCGAACTTGATTTGTGTGCCTCTGGGTCTCTCTCTATAGTTTGGGCATTATATTTTGCTTGGATATTCAACACCACCGTTCAAGCCTGCCATCTAGGGGCAGATGCTAGATCATCTATTTTCCATTGTTCACTTTGTATATCAAGAAAGGTCAGAGAAATAGTCCTGGTCCCCACATACTGGAGCCATATTTGTAGAAGTTCCGTGTCTCCGGGATTCCATCTGGAAAAAAGCAGGGAGACTGCACCTCCTTCATCTGGGGCACCCCGGTGTTATTGGCTAAGTTTGGGGTTCGGAACATTCTCTGGCCTTGTGTGCCTGCTGGCCAGGATTCTTCACTGCTCTGCATTCAGTTTCTTTAAATAAAGTTTTACATAACTTTTGATAATGGTGTGAAGTAGTCATTCAGTTCTGATTAATATGTCACTGGTCACTTGTCACTTGTCATCCAGTTGATCTTCGATTTGCTCGAGCGGGCGCCAGTAATGTCTCCATTCGTCCCTGTCAAGTGCGAGTATAGCCCAAGGGTATCTGCTAGCTCCAGGAACACGAAGAGCCTCAATGATATATATGCATATATATGTATATATATATCACTTTATGATACACAAATACACATATGTCTGTGTGTATCTTTAATTCTAATATGTCTGTGTGTATCTTTAACTCTAATTATTCAATTTATTCCATTGATATGTGTGTCTATTTTTGTCCAAAACTTTACATTTATGGTTTTTGTTGCTTGCAGTATAGTTTGAAGCTGGTGGCATAATGTCACTGTTTTTTCACTAATTTGTTTTCTTGGGATTGTTTTTGTTATTAGTAGTTGTTCATAGTTTTATATGGATTTTGAAGATTGTTTTATTCTTTTAAGGCATATCATTATGATTTTGATAGAGATACCATTAAATCTGTATGCTGTTTTGTGTGGGATTTTCTTTTACTATTTTAATACTTCAATTCATTAAATTGGAATATTTTTCCATGTCATTGTTTTTTATATTATTTGAATGGCATAGTTTCTCAGAAGCCTTTTTTACCTTTGTTACGGTTAGTTGATTATCATACTAATAATTGTAAATTGGGTTTTATTTTTTATTTTCTACTACATTGTGTATTGCAATGCAATAGATTTTTAAAGAAATTTTCTTACTGTTTCCTGTTCTGCCATTTTTTCTGCAATGACTGGGGTCACATACATCTACTTATCTGAGATACATACTGGAGGTAACGCAGTTAAACACATGCTAACATGTGTTTGTTTGTGTTGTATTTCTCAGTTGTGGTATCATATACATGATCAGTGAATGGAGTTGTGCATCTGGTCATGGTTCTCACTGAATTATTACTTGGATGCTCGTCAGGATTTGCACGCTAAATTTGCGACACTCATATTCAAAATGTGGTCTAACAGAGTGAGCTTTCTGCTGTGGCACCAGATATGCCATAGCAGAGCAACTGAGACCACACTTGGCACACATAATATTGCTGTGGATCAAATTCATGATCTTATATGTTCAAGGAAGGCATTTTGGCAAAGAAAAAAACATGATCTTCACAACATGTTTTGTATTTTGAGTTTATAGTCTACCTTTTTAAGGTTTGGGTTTATTATTTCTAATAGTTTTGTGAGACTTTTTCTATTATATTCATTCATATCTGCAAAACCTGATATTTTTACTTATTGTACTCAAATTGGATAACTTCAAATTATATTTTTTCCTATTTTCTTTCCTAAAGGCTGACTGTACATGAAGCTTACACAACTCTTCAGAAAGAAAATAAACAAGATTTTAAAAGAATGAGAATGAACAGTTAAACAGACAATTCATCAAAGAATATACATGTTACTGACAGGCATGTGAAAAAAATGGTCATTATTGATTCTAATCTAAGAAATGTAATTTAAAATGGCAATTATACATATATATATGTGTCTAAAATATATATGTATATTACATATGTGGATAGGTAATACATATGTGGATATATACATATATTGCGTAATATGTATGTAATATATAAAGCTATAGGCAACAAATGCTTAGTTGGAATGTAAAGTAGTGTATGAAGACTTTATGGAAAGTAATATGGAGAACTTTAAAATTATTAAAAAATAGTTCTATTGTGTGACCAGAAACTTCATTACCAGGTATCTATCCTGAAAACATAAAAACAGTCATTATATATATGTATATATATATATATATATATATATAATTGCACCACTATTTTCAATATCCCAAATCTGGCATTTATGTCTTATTCATACATGGAATAAAGATGAGCAAAATATTTTAATAAACCAATCAATAAAAGCAAACTGATGAACTCAGACAGCAGAGCTGTGGTGACCGGAGTGGAAAAGGAAATGGGTTATCAAAAGTAGGGTTGTCAGTGGACTGTGGTAGAGGAGTGGTTGCCACTTTGGTGACAGTTGTAGTGTGTAATATATACTTTGTAGATGCACAATGTGTGTCCTTAAAATTATTACAGTATCAATACTAATTTAATAGTAAGAAAAATTTGAAAATTGCCAGTGGGACAGCAAAATCTTGAATCTAATGGCTAGCTGATATGAAAATTTGTCAGTTGATTGCTGTATTAACTTAGTTCAACAACAAACAGAATTTTGAGATGAATATGACAGCTGGGAATTGATATAAAAAAAAGCATGACTCATAGATAAACAGTAAAATTTGAATGGAAATCTCCTAAATCTAGTTATATCCAAATTTTATATTGAAACTGGAGTAACACTTTGGTTGAACTTGCGTACATAGGAAATAACTTCAAGAAACCCAATAAAGATCAAAACATTAAAGATGGTCTTATATGTAAAAAGATTAGAGACAAAAACATCTTGAATTTAATTTAGAGAAAAAATGACTAGAATAAACTAATTTATATTGAATGTAGAGACTTGTTATTAATAAAAAGGAAAACAATTTAAACATAATTAAAAATAATATAATGATAAATTTAGATCTTTAATTCAAAATGAAATACTTTAAAATATAATCTAGGTTATCTCAAGAAAACAAAGTAATGTATGTTTGCAACAAATCAAGAGTTTCAAAAGGGAAATATATTAGAAACTACTAAAATTCTAGATATGAAGAAGAAATTTGGACAAACAAGAAGAAAAATACATGAACTAAAAATACAAAGATAAAGTTTTAAAAATAAGGAATATTATATACATAAGATCTGTATTTAAAATATCTAATATATAATAAAATGTGATTTTCATAATAAAGAGAATAAAAACTCTACGTTGATAGACTGGGAGATAATAAAACTATTTGGGCATATGCCTAGAATGCTACCAACCCTGGTTCAAGTTCCAGAGCAATCTAGTACCCTGAGTGTTTTCAGGTGCATCTAGAGAAGTCTTATTTAGATATTCCCTGCAATGTAGAATCTTGAGCAGTATTTCATCAATGGCCTGACTGGTAAAGAATCTCTGGAGGAGCACCTAGACTGACTGAGCACCAGTTGGGAACCCCTGTGGTTACACTCAACCCTGGCAAAAAAAAAAAATGTTATTCCTAAAAATTAGAAAATGTAAACATGTAGGTTCCAAAGAAACATAATATATAATAAATTTTTGCTGTAAGAGCCACATTTTAATAAACAACTAATGTAATTTTTACCAACATTTTCAAAAGGAAATGGTCACATCAAAACATATTTTCTGACATGATGGAAACTAAAAATAAATATGCTCAGGAAACTTTAAGCCCAAAATTATGAAAAATAATTTAATGTAAATAAACTAATGGTGGATGATATATTTCTAGGAGCATGATGATTTCTGTTTGTTTTTGTTTTTTCCAGGAACATTAGACTGTTCAAAAAAGTTTCTATTTAAAAAGTCATCGTGTTGAAAGTTCCTGATATAGCAATTACATAAAAAAAGATACTAAGGATATCCGGATTGCAAAAGAATTCAATCTCTCACTATTTGCAGAGGATGTGATACTACTATAATCATAAAATCCTAAAAACTTCACACATAAGTTTCTAGTGATAGTAAAGAGGCAGGCTACAAAATCTATGTTAAGAAATTCATTGCTTAAATAAATGTGAATAATGCAGTACATGAGAGAAATAATTAAAACCAAAAACAACTAACTACCAATAGCATTAACAATTTTATTGCAGAAAATCAAGTACCTTCGAATCAGTTTAACAAAAAATGATTAATACAAGGAAATATATGAATCACTAATAAAGTAAGTAAATATTATATGAGAAAATGGAAAGACATCTATCTTCATGGATTGAATGGATTAATACTGTCAAGCAGAAAATCTCAGAGAAAGCATTTCGTAGTTTCCAGGTAACATATGGGATGCCAGAAATCCAAACTGCATTGGCTATTCACAAGTTCCAACCCTTAGTATGCATTTTTAATTTTTTTTTATTTTATGAAGTAGTTCACAATGGACTGGAGCAATAGCGCAGGGGTGCATTAGCCTTGCACACAGCTGACATGGGTTAGATTCCTCTGCCCCTCTCAGAGAGCCCGGCAAGCTACTGAGAGTATCGTGCCCACACGGCAGAGCCTGGCAAGCTATCCGTTGTGTATTCATTCGATATGCCAAAAACAGTAGCAGGTGCCATGATGGAGACGTTACTGGTGCCCGCTCAAGCCAATCGATGAGCAATGGGATGACAGTGACAATGACAGTGACAGTGACAGTTCACAATATTTGATTACCTTTAATATTCAAACACCAATCCCACCACTATTAATCCTTTCCACCACCATATTTTGGTGTTTCCATCCTGAACCTCAATCCCTGCCCCAAAGCAGAACCAAAATAATATATTTTGTGTTGTTTGTTATGAAAAAATGCTGAAAATGCTACAAAAAAGTATCCTTAGAGGAAAGAGTGTGAAGATTGTTGTATTTTAACCAGGAACCAGTAAGACCTTCTATAAGAGATTAATAACATGCTGTTAAAGGTTGAGCCTTGTGTGATTTTTTTATATATGAATCTGTTAAATAAAAAAGTATATTTTCCCTCTAAGATTGGTTTCCTCCTACTTGGAACACTATCAAATTTAGACCTATAACGTGGAGTACGGTAAGGTGTGCAGTTTGAAGTATTGCGGACCCACGGTCCAGGAATATCTTCACCCATGGGTGAT
The DNA here is from genome assembly GCF_027595985.1 of Sorex araneus. Classification (NCBI taxonomy): domain Eukaryota; kingdom Metazoa; phylum Chordata; class Mammalia; order Eulipotyphla; family Soricidae; genus Sorex; species Sorex araneus. Next base: position 225,966,766 of record NC_073313.1, on the reverse strand, counting down.
GCTCTGCCTGAGAGTGTGGAGAGCAGCCGTGAGCATGGCGGCCACTGAGTTCTGGGGATTGTTGGCCGCTGGGGCTGGGTCCCTTGGGGCGGGGAGGGGTCTCACCCACCCCCCTCCAGAGCACTCTCAGTGAAACAGCCTGGCACAGGGTTTGGCAGCATGCTTATGGCAAGTGTCATGCTATGCTCCTTTTCAGGAGAGAAGAACATGTGATCTGGATGGTCCCCGATGATGAGGTTATCTGGCAGTGCCAGAGATGGCTTATGAGCGTCACTGCTGAATTGCTGGAGACCTATGCATTTTTAAGGAATGTCCTACAATCATCTAATTTCACTCTTGACTTATACCAACATATGCACTGACACCTTCATAATGATATATGTATAGTTATGCTTGTATCAGCTTTATTTGCAATGGGGCAAACCTAGAATGCTTAACTGCTCATTGCCAGTATAATACATAAAAAATTGCAATGAGTTCAACAGTGGCATAGTAGATAAAAGTGAGAATAAGGTAAGCTATATTTAAATTATAAAAGACAAAAATATATTAAGTAAACAACCCATGAAAACTACAATGTTGATTGATAAGGATCTATGTACTTGTTATTCAACACCAGAATAAATTTGCAAGATTGATAGGTGTTGTGTTAGAATAATATATTCATGAAAATTTGAGTAAGAATAATGTAAATTCTAGTACCTCAATAGATACAAAGTAATATGTTTAAAACTTGAAATATCAGATTTAAGATGAAAAAAATGAGTATTGGGACAGGAGAGACTTGAGTGGGTAAGGTTCATATCTTGCATGCAGCCTACCGGGGTCCAATTGACAGTACCTCATATGATCCTCCAAGCCTACCAAAAATGTTCTCTGAGCAGAGAGACAGGAGTAAACTCTGACTACAGCCAGCTGTGACCCCAAAACTCAGAAAAATAATTCAGTATAGTTCTAGACCTCTTCTTTATAAAAGCTGGGAATGTGTCTATGGAAGACTTCTAGAGCACTGAAAATGTTTGTTACTTGATTTGTTTGCTGGTTACAAATGGACACAAGAGGAAAAATATAATTCAAGGTGTATGCTTAGTATTTGTACTTTTTCTGCATGTATGTTGCTCTTTGAACATTCAATAATATATGTTAACTGATTTCAGAAGTGTTTTGAAACATTCAGTTTATTTTTTTCTACTCAAAGGTTGAACATAACATTGTGCTATTTAAAAACAGAATTGCAGAAAAATGACATTCATACAACACGATTTTTCCATTCATCCATATATTTTTCTCTAACAGAATTTTATAAAACTTATGATCTTGTTTTTAAAGATATGCAAATGATAATGATGGTTACTGCAATATAATGAAGAGAATAAACACTTTCTAGTACATAAATCTCTATTGGCTTATGCAAGAGCAAAATAAAATATTGGATCAATTAATAGCTGAAGTTGCATACCAAGTGCATAGCTCCTTATCCACCAACACCATAGTTTCCATGGATACATACAAAGAGAAATGAATGAATCACAATGGTTTGACTTCTAAAACTATAAACATTCCTCACTCTTTAACTGTAGCTCAATTCTCAGGAATATTCTTAGTTATGAACAGAGAAAATGTACTCTCTGATTGAGGTCAATTTTCATAGTGAAAACTACACATGCCCCATTTCTCAAATAAGGATGTAGAAAAATTACTGATTTAAAGTCTCAGGAAAGACATCTTATATCAAATCACCTATCAAATCCTCTGGTCTCCCCACAATATCCATCTCTTCATGCAGTTAGAAACTGCATATCCCAGAGTCATATGAATAACAACCTCTTATCAGTATTTACTAATAATAAGGATAGAGAAACCCATATGTGGGCCTAAAAAATAAGCCAAGGAATGATTATTGACAAACATCATCAGAACTTAAGATTTTTGTCTATAAAACTGAGCTAAGGTGGATTGGCTGTGTGGTGAGAGCAGCCCTTGGGATTCTGGTGGAGGGAGGCGGGCACCTGGTGATAGGTGTGGTATCCTAGTGATGTATTCATGAGAACTCTGAGCCACTGAATTGCACATTTCAGCACCTCAGTAAAAATGGTTATAAAAAGATAAGCATCCATTTGGTATCTAGCAATGAAGTTAATTTATTTAATATCTTTCTAATATTGTTAAGATTTTTTTTGAGGGACCCATACCCACACCTAGCTCTATATCAGAAGCTACTCTTTGATCGGTGCTCAGTGACAAGATCTGGTGGTGCTCCAAAGACCATAGGAGTTGCTCAGATTCAAACTAGAGTGATGGTTAAAGTGCATTTTAAGCAAGTGCAGTGACTTTTGTAATATATCATGGCCAATATGTTCAAATATTTTTTTAAATGTAGCATTATAGCACCATCATCTCATTGTTCATCGATTTGCTTGAGCGGGCACTAGTAACGTCTCCATTGTGAGACTTGTTGCTACTGTTTTTTGCATATAGAATACACCATGGGTAGCTTACCACGCTCTGCCGTGCAGGCGGGATACTCTGGGTAGCTTGCCAGGCTCTCCGAGAGGGACGGAGGAATCAAACCCAGGTCGACCCCTGCTGTGCTATCGCTCCAGTCCCTTTTTTATGGTATTCAAATGTAATACAGGAATTATAATATTTTTGTCAGATAAAGCATAAGCAATCTCACGAAATGTATAAAATATTTAAAATTAGTTTTATAGAAATGCTCATTAGCACTTGCCTCTCTATAAAGCATTTTACTAAAAATGTATTCATTGGGACAGAGAGTATAAAGTTTATGGCTCTACCTTGCCTGCAGCCAACCTTTCTTTGAATCTCCTGGACCACATATGGTGCTACAACCTCTGCTAGTTGTGATTCCTGAGAACAGCCAGAAGTCAGTTGAGCACTTCTGAGTGTGTTCCTTCGAAAACACACACAATTTTTGTTGTTGTTGTTTGCTTTGGGGTCACAAGGAGGGAGGCTTCTCCAAGCTAACTGCTTAGGGTAAGTCCTGGCAGTTCTCTAAGAGCCTTGTGGTATCAGAAATCAAACTAAGGACTCCTGCATATAAAGTACATATACTCTAGCCTTTTCATATATCACTCTGTCCTAAAAATACATATTATTTTGTTTAAGTATCATAATGAGCAGTGCTCAGGGATTACTTGTGATTCTGTTCCTCAAGGATACATTCTTGAGCATTCCGCATTCAAGGAAAATATCTTAATCTCTGTATTATCTTTCTGGGTTTATGAAATTAATTGTTAGTAAAAGAAATTTAGATACGCTTGTATATTAATATAAAATTAATATGGGTTAACACTGGTATTTGTTTAGTTTTCTTTACTAAAGTACTACTCAAAGATTTTAATATGAATTATTGATTTGGAATCTGGGACACTGTAATGAATTAATTGTTCTAAGTAGGCTTTAAAAAATTCCATAACATTCTTCAGCATTATTGTCCAGAAAAATAACTTTGAAATTGGGTATTTTCAAATGGTACATCATAATACTTGAGTACAAAAAATATGAAACCATAATCAAGTTATTTTATTATAGCTCTTAAAGAGAAATTGTGGTTTAAATTTAATTCAATTCAATTTAATTATCTTAACTTTAATAAAATAATTTAATTAAACCATTGATTATAGTTTAAGTACAAAGACGGCATTTATGAATAGAAATAATACTATATGTCTTCTTAAATTGGAATAGCAAATTCTGTACATATACTAAAAGAATATGAGTAACCTCAATTCATTAGTTTTAAAAAAGTAAAGGTTTTGCTGTTTTATTTTTATTTTTTGTTTGGGGGACCACACAAGTTGTACTCAAGTCAATTTCTACCTTTGTGCTTAAGGTGGCTTTTTACAATCCTCAGGAGAACATGTGTTGTTGTGGAGAAAATTTGTTCACCCTGGATGGAAAGCATGTCTCAATTTATTGGAATATTTTCCCAGACTGAACTTTCTAAAATAATAGACTGGAAATAAGAGAAGCAAATACATACATTTTACATAAATAAATTATACAGAAAATCTGCTTTATGCAATTCTATAAAGGGAATATATATATTTCCATATGTACGTATATATGGAATTCTGCAAAGTTAAACATAGACCATAAGTAGCTCTGTAGCACTGTTGTCCCATTCATCAATTTGTTCGAGCAGGCACCACTAACATCTCCATTGTGAGACTTGTTACTGTTTTTGGCATATCGAATACGCCACAGTAGCTTGCCAGGCTCTGCCGTGTGGGCAGGATACTCTCAGTAGCTTGCTGGGCCCTCTGAGAGGGACAGAAGAATTGAACACGGGTCGAACGTGTACAAGGCAAACACCCTACCCACTGTGCTATCGCTCCAGCCTGGAGACCACAAATACCCAGAAAAAAAGTGTAACAGTTTAAATGTTTTCATAAACATAAACTATTTTTCAAATTAATCTGCTCAAATTTTTAGGTTGGAAAATATGACACTTTTCCTTGAACAAATTGAGAACAGAATTTGATTCAATTTTGTATTGCTTTAGTCATAAAGCAACAAATAAATGATTTGCTTATTTGATGGCTTTTTTTAACCAGGTCACAAGTTAAATAATTAATACACAACATGATAAGACTTGGTCACATCTAGTTATATTACCTGTCATAAAGTTAATTTGAAAAATGGAGAAAACATGTTATGAATTAAACAGATTTTCCGAAGAAATACATAAAGAGGCCAACTGGAATACCTTATCGGGTATTTGCTAATATAATTATTTTCCCTTAGTATTGAACAAGATCCAAATAGGAGCAGATGGTGCCTCAGATAAGATAATTCAAGAAATGTTCAATAAAGGTACTGTTTACAAAAATGTAGGTGGATGTAAAATAACCACCAGGGATTTTGCAGTCACTCAGGCTACTAAATGCAGAGGTGTTCCTACACTGAGACATAGTCAGCAAAGTTATTGAAATGTAGAAGGAAAAGAGAGTATTTATAGAGGCATATTATATTATCAATGATTGCAAGATGTTACTTTATGGATATTTATCAATGGATAATAAGCACCCCCTAAACTTACTCTCATTCCTCAGATCACACACTGGAAGAACACAATGCAAGTAAGAACTCAAGGCAGGATGTTGGTATTCTTTATTCCCATCTGTCAACCACAATAGTCAAGTAATAGAATAGACAAACAGAAGATTACTTTCACTGACTAGGTTTCTTTCAAACCCATAACATCATTAACTACTGGAGCATTAATTATTTTGAATTTTATGATACTATAATCCTTTTAAATGTAGCAATGCCTATTTCTTATTTTATCATTTCGTTATTATATTCCCCCATAATTTCTTATTCTGAATTTGAAACTAAATCTTGATATGGCTATTTACTTGTTTATATCATTTTCTTTCTATTATCTTTCTTTAATTGAAACACAGTTATGAAATTCGAAACTACTCAGGATAATACTCAGTTATTATTTGTATACAATAATAATGTTCTGAACTGGAGCAATAGCACAACTGGTAGGTAGGGCATTTGCCTTGCACATGGCCAACACAGGTCTGATTCCTCCAGCCATCTCAGAGAGCCTGGCAAGCTATCTAGAGTATCTTGCCCGCATGGCAGAGCCTGGCAAGCTACCCATGGTGTATTCAATATGCCAAAAACAGTAACAGGAAGTCTCACAATGGAGACATTACTGGTGTCTGCTCGAGAAAATCAATGAACAACAGGATGACAGAGCTACAGTGCTAATAATATTCTATAATAATTAATTATGTAAAAGTGACATAGTACCTTCTCATTCCAAGGGGACCAAATTTGGGTAATAAATTATATTATAAGTATATTCTAAAATATTTTGTATCTGTTAATAAAAGCACAAAAATATGAATAAATTTTTATAATTATTTTAAATTTACATCATATTTATGCATTTACATCAATTTGAACTATTTTATTATTTTATAGTACTTACCTTTATCTATTATTTTACCATGAGGTTAAGTTATCTGAGTTAATTACTAGTTCAAAAATATCATCTTCAATAATATATGCTGAAAAACTTGACACTCACATAATGTTTATTTAAATATATTTTACTTATTGCAAGATATGCCTTCTAGATAAGACTATTGTTCATTTCTTTGTTTGGGGGCCACACATGTAGCAGTGCTCAAGGATTTTCTCTGGTTCCACACTCAGGGATCACTCCTAATAGGGTTCTGAGGACCTTATAGGGTAACAGATTTCAAACCTAGGTCAGCCATGTGCAAAGCAAGCAACCTACCCACTATAATTTCTCTCAGGTCCCATGAGGAATCACTGCTTTTATTTTTTTTTTCCCCTAGAGATGTTTACTGAGAACACCATTGTAACATAAGTCATATTTTTTTCTTAAGGATTAATATCTTCTGACATATTAGTCAGTTTTATTTCACAAAGGATTTTTATCACTTTGTTTCTGGATTGGTATTTAACATTTTGGGAAATAACAATCTAATGAAAGATGTGAAAGCACACCATCTGTTCTTTTCCCAGAAATGTCACCGACCCTTTCTTCTTCCTAGTCACTCTGCTGTTTTGGCTGATACCTCACTCCTATTTTACTAGTCCCTGATGAATGTAGCTAGGGTGACCACATAATCTATCATTTGAACAGGAAAACTTCTGAGAATAAAAGAAAACACATGAATAATTGCACAAGAAAACAGGAACCCCAGGATTGTTTTGGATATACCTTGATACATCGCCAGATTTCCTAAGGAGCAGATACAGGAATCTTGTGTCTTCAAAGATTAAAAAAAAAAAATGAAATGAATTGCTTTGTGTCCTATAATTGCCTTCTCCAAATTAATTTATCTCTAGTAGAGGTTATCTTTGTCAGTATCACTTTAATTTCTGTTAAAACAGCTAAATAATGTGAAAAATATATTTTAATGTAAAAGACTTGTTTGAGTTTACATTTCATTTTTTAAAAACTCACTTAAAAATATAAACTATATTTTTAGATTAAAAATATTAAAAATTAAAAAAATAATTTAAAAAAATTTAATTAAAAATATAAAGGCTGCTCAAGTATAAAGTTTATTCTTAGGATCAAGTCTGACTAATAGAAATGATGAAAAATCAAATTTATATTGACAATAATATTGCTAAAATATATTTTTCTACTTTTTTATGAACACAAATATCAAATTTTTTTAGCTTTAAGCTTTTTTTATTCTACATTAAGTTTGTTATTGAATACCAATTTCAATCTTTCCCGTACAAGATTCCTTTTAACCTAATTATTATGATGCTATCCTCTTTTCTTCTGATGATTCTTTTTGTTTGTTTGTTTGAATCACCGTGAGATTATAATTACAAAATTTTCATGTTTGAATTTTGGTAATACAATGATCAAACACCCATCTTTCTACCTTCCACCAGTGTACATTCTCCACCACCAATGTCCCTAGAACCCCTCCCTCTTCCCAACCCTCCCCCTGCCTTTAAGGCAGACAATTTCACCCATACTTTATGCTTTTGAGCATTATGGTCTGCAATATAGATATTGAAAGGCTATCACATTTGGTCCTTTATATACTTTCAGCACACATCTTCTGATGATTCTTCTTGGTCATATGAGTTTTGTATGAAGATCTTTCATATATTCTCAAGAACCCATGAGCTCAGGAATAAACTCACTTTAGCAATAACATACACATTTTTTATTATAGTTAATAATTCTAACAAAACTTGCTGTTAAAATTTGATTATAATAACTTGCTCTTAAAAGTTTAGTAATGTATTATTCTTTTATGATACTTTCATATTATCATACTTTTATGTTTAAAATTTCAGATAGAGAAACTTCTTTCAATGTTTCTTGTAAAGGAGGCCTAGTGATGGAGAACTCTGTAAGTTTTATTTGTCTAGAAAATCTCTTATCATTTCTCCTCTAAATCACAAATATGCTTGTTCAAAATAGATTATTCTGGTAATGGGTTTTGTCTGTTTAAATATTATTAGTAACTGCTTATCTTTCTTGTGTCATGCAATATTTTATTGAGAAATTTGATTATAGTTCAATACTTTGTAAATTTAATTTGTATCATTTGTTAATATTCTTTATATATATTTATACAATTCATACTGCTATATTGTATCATTGCACTTAGATTGTTATTTGCTTTATGGACTTGTATATTCATTTTTTGCTATACTAGTTCCCAGCTTTCATTTTATTGAATGATATTTATATCCCTTTGCCTGTTTCTTCACCTGGAGTATCATCCTTTGCTACTTTTTCTAATATAATCAGATAGTTCTCAAAGTGTTTTATCATTTAAAAAATTATTTGGAAAAAAAATTTATTGTGCACATATTAGTTGTGCAGGATGGGGTGGGGATAGAATGGGGTGGGGGTGGTGGGAGGGATGCTGGTACCATTGGTGGTGGAAAATGTGGACTGGTGGAGGGATGGGCACTCGACCACTGTATAACTGAAATACAAGCATGAAAGTTTGTAAGTCTGTAACTGTACCTCAGGGTGATTCACTAATAAAACAGTTAAAAATAAAGAAAGAAATAAAAATAAAAGTAAAAGAAAATATGGTACTCATATTGTTTCTCTTCCACATAAACATTTTCTAAATTTTTATCTTTAATGTCAATATTTTTGGTAATACTATTTTATATTCATTAATTTGTCACTTTTTTGATTCACTGAGTTTTTGATGCTGGATATGTTTTACTTAATTTTTAATAGCAACACTTTTACTTAAGTTTATTGTTTTATTTAGGAGCATTGATTTATTACAACTGTTAATTGTAGAATTTGGAAATTCAATGTTCCAATTCCAAACCTACCAATATCAGTATCCTTTCAACAGTGACACCAGCATCACTCTATGTACCTAAGCTGTGTCCACAACAGAATCATTAAAAATACATTTTTAGATTTTGCTTATTATAGTTTTTTTCACATGGATATTCTAATGGTGATATTGCGGTTTTGGTGCGATAGCTATATCATCTCTGCATAACCAACGTGTCCAAGAACCTTGACCAATTTCTTTATGTTATTAACAGTGAAATTCCTCATTGCTAGTCCAAAACCTGACTCCCCTAATTTCTTGGAATTCTCATTACTCTGCCTTAGGACAAGGGTTTGTCATTGCTTGATAACTTCGATTATCTTATTACTTTATATTCCACAGATAAGAGAGAAAGCCTGGTGTTTATCCTATTTGCTCCAACTAACTTCATATAGTGTGTATGTTCCATTCCCATCCATGTTGCAGTAAAATACATAAATTCATATTTTGTTACAGCTGCAAAGTATCCCATTGCATTCAAACAATATACTAAGATAGGACTCAATGCACATCAGTAACTAATGTTTACCTAAAAGTCAATAGCACATATTTTGTTATTCTTGATGGCATAAAATAGCTACTATGTTTTTCCATGTAAGTTATAAAAAAAAGTTTAAATATACTCTTAAATAATTAAATGGTGATGTTACTTATTGTCAGATAATGCTGCTGAAGTTCATTTATGTTATTTACATGGACAATAAAAAGTCTGATATTGAGGCATTTAATCCATTTTGTTTTACATCCATTCAATGGAATTAGAAAGAGTTCTGAGCCTTTCCGGCCCTGCGCGAGATCGACCCCGGAGGCAACTGAACCACTTTGGACACGAGCGGCGCCCCCAAAATGCCTCCAAACTGTGTGCCCGGAGCTTCTGGCCCAGGCGCCGCCAGCGAGTTATGCAATTACCAAAAGAATTTTCCCTGGACTTCATATAGAAATCCAAAACCGCGCGGCTGCGATAGCAGCCGTGCGACCTAATATCTCTTGATTGTCAGCAATGTGTAAATGTTCCTTTTTGGCAGGGCTTACCATGGGGGGAAACTCCAAACAATAGTACTGAGTTTTTTGTTGAAGGGTAAAAAATTGTAGCGATAGAATTTTAGGCAGAATTTTCCCTGGACTTTATATAGAAACCCCAAACCGCGCAGCCTCGGCAGCCTAATGTCATCTAATCATCAGCAATATGAAATGGTTCCTTTGTAATGGGTTGGACTTTGGGGGGACCATAATAGGGTTAAAGTTTGTAGCGACGTGTAATTTCTGGCTGTACTTTCCCTGGACTTTATACAGAAATTCAAAGCCTCGAGGCCGCTGCCATGGCCGCGCAACCTATTGTCATTTAATCATCACCAATATGAAATGGTTCCTTCTTAGCGGGTCGGACTTTGGTGGGAAATCCTAACAAGAATAGTAAGTCTTTTGCTGAAATATTGAAGGCTACCAAAGTGGTAGCCATCTCCATAGACTGAACTAAGCCATATCCCCACACCGGCTGAGAAGAAATATCCTTCTTTCTCGGGAAGAAACTCGGCGTGGCGTTAACCATAGTATGATGTCCGTTAAGATGACATGGACCTGGTGGCGTGGGGATGGGATACAAGGGAATAAATTATTATGTACTTGGAACAGTGGGACGCTGGTGGAATCTCGAGCCGGGACCAATACCAGCATATTACCTTTGATTTCAGAAACTGCTTGCAGACATTCTACCAGGCTATCAACTAAGCCAGAGCCCCACGCCGGCTGATGACGGGAAATAACCATCTTTTTTGGTTTGTTTTCCCTTTGTCAGGCAGCGTGGTGATTACTAAACAGGTGTGATCTTGGTGGCGCGGGACGAGGGGGGAAAAAATAGAAAAGTTATGTAACAAACAGCGGGACTTAATATCTCTACATTCTCAGCAATGGAGAGCCATCAAATGCTTCCTTGACAGTGGGACTGTCTTTTCTTTTTTGGGGGAAACCCTAGCAACAATAGTGAGTTATGTGTTGAAACATGGACTGTAACCAAGATAAAGCATAAACGAAGTGAAACTTATCATTTACAAGGGCGGGGACTGGGGGGGGCGGGAGGGGGCGGGAGGTTTAATGGGGTGGTTGGTGATGGAATATGGGCACGGGTGAAGGGAAGGGTGTTTGAGTATTGTATAACTGACATAATCCTGAGAACTATGTAACCCTCCACATGGTGATTCAATAAAATTTAAATTAAAAAAAAAATAAAATACATACTTTCATATAAAAAAAAAAGAAAGAGTTCTGAGTCCATAAAGTATATAGAGGAAAACATAAGCAAAATTCTGCATGACATTGAAGATAGAGGCATTTTTAAGTCTGAATTAGGCTGTACAGGGAAGTGGAAGCAAAGATAAACAATATAACTACATTCAATTAGATGTCTTCTGTACCTCAAAATGAAACAATGACCAGAATACAAGGACTGCCCACAGACTGGGAGAAATTTGCCAACCACCCAGCTTATAAAGGCTTAATTTCCAAGAAAAAAAAGTCACTGGTAGAACTGTACAGAAAAAAAATAATTCATCACAATAAAAAAAAAGAGTTGGGGGAGAAGAGATGACCAGAAAATTCCTCAAGAAGAAATACAGATTGCCAATAGGCGTATGAAAAAAAAAATATGTCACTACCAGGGAAATGAAAATTAGACAACAAATAGATGTCACCTGTGAGATAGAACTCATTTGAAAGAACAACAACCAGTGTTAGTGTAGGTACAGGGAAAAGGGACATTCATGCACTGCTAGTGAGAATGTTGTCCAGCTGTTTTAGAAGATACTATGGATGTTCCTCAAAAAAGTAAGAATTTGATTTCCATATGATCCAGCAATTCTACTTCTGTGAATATACTCCAAGTACCCCAAAATTCAGAAAAAATAGCTGTGTGTCTATGTTCATTGAAATTCTATTTATAGTATCCAAATATTGAAGTAATCCAACTGTCCAAGAATAGGTGACTGGATAAAGAAGCTATGGCACATATACACAATGGAATGCTACTCAGCAGGAAAGAAAAATGAAATTATACAACTTTCTATACATAGTGGGATCTGGAATGTATAATGCTGAGCAAAATGAGTCAGAGGAGGAGTATAGACACAGAATGATATCACTCATATGAGGAATATAAAAAGAAACATAGTAGGGGAAATAACTAATGCTCTAAAGCAATGAAAAATAAAAGCAGGGATTAACAGATCCTTTATAGGAAGCTTTCTCCAGAGCCAGGGTGAGAGTGGGTGTGGGAGTGAAGTAAAATAGCTCAAGGAAGGAACCACTACAAGAATTACAGAGGGAAGTGAACGCTCTACACCAGGATCAGGAGCTGAAAGGAGGTAAACTGAGATGCCTGAGACCCTATCAGTAACAATAGGGTACACCACGGTGCCTTAAAGGAAAGCAACAGAAACAACACAAGAGTGTCACTGTCATCCTGTTGCTCATCGATTTGGGCACCAGTAACGTCTCTCATTGTGAAACTTATTGTTACTGGTGTTACTGGTTTTTGGCATATCGAATATACCACGGGTAGCTTGCCAGGCTCTGCCGTGTGGGCGCAATACTCTTGGTAGCTTGCTGGGCTCTCTGAGAGGGGCGGAGGAATCGAACACGGGTCGGCTGTGTGGAAGGCAAACATCCACATCCCTGTGCTATCGATCCAGCCCAACACAAGAGTGAAAGAGAGAAAAAGGAAATAGAAAATAGTGCCTGACAAGGGCAAGCTGAAGGACGGGAGGAAAATGGGGCCATTGCTGGAGAAGAGTGGGAAGTGGGAACTGGTGAAGGAATTAGTGTTGAAACATAGTACACCTGAAACTCAATCATAAGCAACATCGTAAATCTGTAATATGTGGTGAGTCAATAAAAATTAAATATTAAGATAAATTTATCATGAGGTAACTTTAATAGCTAAGTTGAACATATAAACATAAGGAAGACAAGTCATGGCATGTGTGAATAATATATATTTGTATATAAATAAATTGAGGTATTATCTGTCATATGTTGATAACTCTAGAGTGTGGATAAAAGGTTAATAATTATAAAAATATTAATTTAATTGAAAACGCAGGATTAGAGAAATCTATGAAAGTTCGTTTTGTTTTCTAAATTCTAAAGCCTAAACAGAATTTCTAAGTTCTGAATCTATAACTCCCATTTACCCTTATTATCACCTAAGACATATTTGGAATCTGCATATCTAGCTTATTTCACATCCTACATAATTTTACTAAAGAAACAGGTCATGCTGTCCTGATTTCAGACTATTTATTTTGTTTCCCCTAAATGGAAAATGAAAAATTTCATTTTCTCTATTCACAAGTAATCAACAGTATGACAACCAGAAATATTTGCATCAAATTAAATACAAGTTTGAAGGGAGAATATTTCTAAAGAAAGAAATTATTAAGTAAATTGATAATTTTATCTGTATAATTATTTGGATTTCATGCTTTCTTAATTCAGTGTCAGGAACAGCTTCTCTGTATGCTTTAGCAGTGCTTTGCAGTAAACCAAACAGATGCTTTGCTTGGTAAGTTGAGAGGAACTCATAAAACTGCATGAGCTTTTGGAAAGTATGAAAAACTCTACAATTTTAGATACTTTAGGGATATTGAAAAACTCTCTGGAATATATTTTTTGGTAAGCACCAAAATTAAAGATGATAAGGAAAATTTCTCTTACTCTCACTGTCATCCTTTTGCTTATGGATTTGCTTGAGCGGGCACCAGTAACATCTCCATTATGAGACTTATTGTTACTGTTTTTTGGCATATTGAGTACGCCACAGGTAGCTTGCCAGGCTCTGCCATGAGGGCGAGATACTCTTGGTAGCTTGCTGAGCTCTCCGAGACGACAGAGGAATCGAACCTGGGTCTGCTGTGTGCAAGGCAAACATCTTACCTGCTGTGCTATTGCTCCAGCCCAAAGAAAATTTATGATATAATATATTATTTTGAAGCTGTATATTTTCCATAACAAAGAAAACCAACAAATGCACTGAAGATAATACATTCCAAATTTTACTAAAGAAAACAAGCCGCTAGAAAATTCATCTCTATTTACTATTTGTTTTAGTAATTAAATTTTAATAATTGCTTACTATGTTATACAATTAATATTTGCCTATATCGTTTCAAATAATCAAATATTCATTTTCATTGTTATAATAACTGTTTCATTTTAAAATTGTTTCAGACAAATAAATAATTTTTACTTGATGGCATATTTCCAGATACGATTGAATTTGAGTGTTTTAGAATATTTACATGTTGACCTTCAAATATATGGGGCTAATCTAGATATCTCTGACAATACATCTTTTGCTAATATGTAATTATATATTTTTGTGGTTTTATTCATTTTATAGGAATAATGATACATTGGTATAACATTGGTATATACATTGAACGATAGCAAAAAAATGCATTTAGAATAAAATCACTAGCTTTAAATTCAGTATATTTCCATTCAGATTGGTTCATTCCTAATAGTTATAAACAACTACACTTAATCATTGACAATAAGACAATCACAGGGCTGAGACATTAGCAACTTGAAAATTATATCTTCACAAACTTTTTCGTATAGGTCTACTACACTTTTTAAATTGAAAAAACTATGTTAAAAAAGTATAGAATACTCTCATCTGTGGAATATAAAATAACATAGTGGGAGACTAACACCCAAGAGTTATAGAGATAAGGATTAGGAGGTCTGCTCCACAGCTTGGAGACTGGCCTCACATGCTAGGGGAAAAGGCAGCTCAGATAGAGAAGGGAACACCAAGTAGAGGATGTTGGGAGGACCCTTTCAGGTTGGAAGATTCGAGCTGAAAGTAGACTATAGACCAAACATGAAGGCCACTCAATACCTCTATTGCAAGCTACAACACCCACAAGGAGAGAGAACAAAGGGGAATGCCCTGCCACAGAGGCAGGGTGGGGTAGTGGGGGAGGGGTTGGGGGTGGTGAGAGGGATACTGGGATCACTGGTGGAGGTGAATAGGCACTGGTGGAGGGATGGGTAAACAATCACTGTATGAGTAAAATGAAAACACAAAAGTTCATAAGTTTGTAACTGTACGTCACAGCGACTCACTAATAAAAAAATTTTTTAAACGTATGGAATAATTTAAAATGTAGTAAACTAATGGGGCTGGAGCTATAGCACAGCAGGTGGGGCATTTGCCTTATACACGACTGACCGGGGTTTGATTCCTCCATTCCTCTCGGAGTGCCTAGCAAGCTACAGAGAGTATCCTGCCTGCACAGCAGAGCCTAGCAAACTCTCCGTGATGTATAATATGCCAAAAATAGTAACAACAAGTCTCACAATAGAGACGTTACTGGTGCCTGGTCGAGCAAATTTATGAAAAATTGAGGACAGTGCTACAAACTAACTTCATCTATAAAGTAAAAACTATGACAGGTTGTAAAATTATGATGGGTTGCCTAATTTATGGGGGCATATGAGAAAAAGAAAGTATTCTGAATTTCTTCATGATTTTATAACAATTTAAATAAGGTGGCAATAGAGTCTTTTAAAATATTTGGTTTGTCACCTATAGGATGAATTATTTTGATTCCTTCTCTAGTGTTAAAATCAGCTTCAATTTTTGCAATGAATCCAAATTGTACACAATATATTATAGTTTTACATATACTTGGACCCTGATTATTATTGTTACATTTTCAAACATTTACATTTATGTTGTAAATTTCTGTTTATTTTTCTCTCTTCCCTTTCTCATTCATATTTCTCTTTAATGAGTTTCTCAGGTTTTTGTATTAGGGTTTGTCTTCTAAAAGTTACTGGTATTTATAGTAAACCATTAAATATTTAATTTTCCAGTCTTTTTCTATTTCTATTATATATAGAAATATATATATTTCTATTATATATAAATATACATATATATGGTGAGAGGGTTTTATTTATAGCCAGGTTTATTTTAATAAATTATTAAATTAAATAACATTAACACATTTTTAATGATATTCATGCTATGATCTTATATGATGTTACATCAGTGCCTGGACACTGATTTCTGACTTTTATTGAAAATTTACTTTATGTCTTGGTTGTTTGGTTATGACATAATGAAAAGAAGTCAGAAACAGTAAATAAAGGAAAGGAAGTCATAACGAGATAATGCTAAAATATTATATGTAATCTTTTCTTCAAATACAAAGAACTAAATGTACATTGCTATAACTAATTTAATGCGGTCTATTGGGTAGACTCTTGATTCATATAAATTATTTGAGATTAATAAGATTTATTGAAAATCAAGGAAGAAAATTAAAATCACTTCCTGAACATATAGTCTAGTACCTCTTGTAATACAGTAATTCTTGCCATCCATATAAAATTCTGTGCACAGTTAGTTTTTTTATTGAGATACAGTTACACAGTTTTCATGTTTGAGTTTCAACTTTACCACGATCAAACACCTATCCCTCCACCAGTGTACATTCTCTACCACCAATGTCCTCAGTATCTCCCTCCCTTTCAACCCTTCCTGTGCCTCTCTAGCAGACAATTTCACCCATACTCTCTCTCTCTATTTTAGGGCATTATAGTTTTCCATATAGATATTTAGAGGCTATCACATTTGGTCCTTTATCTACTTTTAGCATACATCGCCCATCCCAAAGAATTCTTCCAACCATCATTGATTCAGTAATCTGTCGTCTATTTCAGCTGCCTTCTCCCTCAATTCATGAGGCAGACTGCCAACTATGGAGCAATATTTATGGCCTGTATGTCTGCGGTCCTGTGTGTCAGTCTCATATTATGTTTTGTTATATTCCACAAATGAGTGCAGTCATTCTATGTCTGTCCTTCTCTTTTCTGACTTATTTCACTTAGCATGAGATTCTCCATGATCATCCACTTACAAGCAAATTTCATGTCTTCATCTTTCATAACAGCTGTAGAGTATTCCTTTGTGAATATGTACCAAAGTTTCTTTAATCAGTTGTCTTTTTTCAGGTACTCAGATTGTTTCCATTTTCTGGCTATTGTGAACAGTGCTGCAATAACATACATGCAGATGTCATTTCTACTGTGCTTTTTTGCACCCTCGGGATATATTCCCAGAGGTGGTATTACAGCATCATGCGGAAGCTCAATTCCTAGTTTTTTTCAAGAATGCCCACATTGTTTTCCAAAAAGGCTGGACCCATTGGCATTCCCATCAACAGTGAAAAAGAGGAAACAGAACAGATTACATGATAAAAAAAAAAAAGCTGCTTAGTGAACATGGAAAGTTGAAATGCAGATTTCTAAAATCTAATTAGTAGAACCTCAGAAGTAAATAAAAGATGCATGGGGATACAGAAAAATTTCCTAGGTTTTGTGTGATATAATTTAGTCAGAAAATGCAATCATGAAACCTCCAATATGAATATTAGAAGACTATTTCAGGATAAGGAAAAAGTATCAAAATGTCTTTACTCAAAAAATAGCATAGGTTCAAACTGAGATATAAACACATAACCTGAGTGGAATTTAAAGTAGTTGCACATATTCACTGAAAATAATTATAAAAGTTTTGAAAACTTAATTTGATGTTATTTAAATGTAATTTTTAATATTTATTACTATTTATTCAATTGTAGTATCTAAATATTACTGGGTATTTTATATTGATTTATATTTTGAGAACTTGTTTAATCACTGTTTTTCTAGACATCTGACAAGAGACTTTTAAGACTTTTCCTACCTGACAACACCAGGAAATGCTCCCCTTCCCATAAAAGATTTGGTGAAATTTCTCTGTAGTTAATGCAATTTCAGTCAGGACCTAAGACCTAGCCCTATTGCTTTGATTCTGAAACATTTGGGATATTAGGCTAAGAGTCATGAGCCTCTAACAGGCATTTTTAATCATTTTGAAATTACCAAGTAATTTATTAAATTGTTTCAATCATACAATGTTACAAAACCGATCCCTTCACCCATTTCGCTCCCTTATAACAATGCCCACCCCACTGGTACTGGTACACATATCATGGGGGAAATGAATTGCAAAGTTGTAGTTTTCTCTGCTTTTATATCCTACTCATTCTATCATAGCAATCAAAGGCTTTTGTTATTTTCATTTGACCCTCTATGCTTTAATTTAATACTCTGACACCAAACACTCAGGGGCTGTAAAGAAGTTTAGTAGTAGGCTCTTTATGTTATAAATATAGGTCCTGAGCTCAATCTCCAGCATTTAAAACAAAACAAAACAAAAAAGAGCAAAAAAGCAGCTAAAAGCACACTTGAGCTCCACATGCTAAAAGTTAACTTGTATGTATAGTTTTTTCACACATGTCCCTTAGAGATTGAAAATTTGTGCAATAGTTGCAATGAAGTTTTATCATGCGTAATTTATTTATAAATAGATATGGAGAGTATAATGCTGAGTCATAAAGAAAAGGGCAGACATAGAATGACTGCACTCATTTGTGGGATATTAAAAAAAAATCATAGTATGAGACTAATATTCAAGGACAGAAACAATAGGGGCCAGGAGACCTGGCTCACGATTGTAAGCTTTTTACAAGTGTGTGAGGCACAGGGCAATTAGAATAGAAACCACTACAACAATAATAGTTGCATATGATTAACTCTGGACAACAACTAAGTGCTGAAAGTCGATCTCTAAAGGTATTTTCATGATAACCTTTCAGTGTCTGTATTGTAAACCATAATACCTAAAAGAAGAGAAAGAGAGAGGCAGAGAGAAGAGAAAAAGGAGAAGGAGAAGAAGAAAAAAAAGAAGAGGGAGAAGAGGAGGAGGAGGAGGAGGAGGAGGAGGGGAGGAGGAAGAGAAGGAGGAGAAGGAGAAGAAGAAGAAGAAGAAGAAGAAGAAGAAGAAGAAGAAGAAGAAGAAGAAGAAGAAGAAGAAGAAGAAGAAGAAGAAGAAGAAGAAGAAGAAGGAGAAGGAGAAGGAGAAGGAGAAGGAGAAGGAGAAGAAGAAGAAGAAGAAGAAGAAGAAGAAGAAGAAGAAGAAGAAGAAGAAGAAGAAGAAGAAGAAGAAGAAGGAGAAGGAGAAGGAGAAGGAGAAGGAGAAGAAGAAGAAGAAGAAGAAGAAGAAGAAGAAGAAGAAGAAGAAGAAGAAGAAGAAGAAGAAGAAGAAGAAGAAGAAGAAGAAGAAGAAGAAGAAGAAGAAGAAGAGGCAGTGACAGCAGAGGCAGAAGTAGAAACAGAAGCAGCAGCAGCAGCAGGAGAAGGAGGAGGGGGAGGAGGAAAAGGAAAAAAAGGAGAAGGAGAAGAAGGAGAAGGAGAAGGAGAAGGAGGAAGGGAAGGGGATGGGGAGGAGGAGGAAGAAGAAGGAGGAGGAGGAAGAAGAATAAGCATAGATATTCATAATCTACTCTAACATCGCAAAGTATATTGTGGAAAAACATACTATGCTGTGTGGTACTTTGAAATAAATAATTATTAGAGAATACATTCCATTTTTAATTATTTTTTTTGTAGAATTTAAAAGTGACATTATAAAACGAGCTTTTGATTGCAGGAAATTAAATTTTGAACTTTAAGTCAAACCTTCTAAAATTATTCTGTGATAATTTTGGTAATTTGATGCTTTTAAGGCTTTGGTTAGTTTCATTAGGAGTAAAAAAAAAATCGTTTTAATGTTTGGGCTAGAAAGATAGTATAGTTAGTAGGGCAATTATCTTGCAAGTGCATGACGTTGGTCCAATCCCTTTCATTCCATAAGTTCCCCAAAGCCTTCTAGGAATAAATCCCAAGCACAAAACCAGAAATAATCCCTGAGCACTGCTGGATGTGGCACCCCAACAACAACAACAACAACAACAACAAAGAAAAACAAAAAAGTTAAAGAGCAACTATCATTTTGAATTTGTTCCTTTCAATGAAAAATGCAACTATATTCATATTAATAAAATATTAAAATTAAATACATGAATATGTAATTACTACATAAGCCAATAATGTTTCCTAGAATTTATCTCTCATAATGTATACATGTATACTGAATTAAGATTCACTATAAATGACTACAGTTCAACAATACTGCATGAAAATTACTGCATAAATTAACTACTGCATCCAAAACAATAGTTCTCTCTCAAGCAAACAATTTTATATTAGTAAAAAACACACATCTCAATATTATTTTTGTACTTATATAAATTTTGAAGTAATCAGATTGCAACAGTGATTCCAAAATCACCATATTGCTTATAAGATTCAATGTGACATGAAGGAATCAAGATTGAAGGCAATGAGCTAGAAAGTAAGTTCGTTGGGCAAGGTGCTTGCTTCACATATGACCAATTTGGGTTCAATCCCTTGCACCCCATATATCCTCGGCCCCAGTATCATTCACAGTGATACTGTGAGTGATACTGAGCACAAAACCAGGAATAAGCCCTGAGCACCATGGGATGTTGCCAAAAAACAAAACGAAACAAATACAAAACACCTCACTACCACCAACAAAATAATTGAGTGATATGACTATGACATTTGATCTTATTTTTTGGGTCACACCCGGCGTTGTACAGGGGTTACTCCTGGCTCATGCACTCAGGAATTACCCATGGCCGTGCTCAGGGGACCATATGGGATGCTGGGAATCAAACCCGTTTGCAAGGCAAATGCCCTACCCGCTGTGCTATCACTCCAGCCCCAACATTTGGTCTTAATGAGGAGGAATATTTACATAAATCTATTTCATTTGGGAAAGTTATTTTAAAAATATACTCCCACAATTTGAAGGTGATTTTGTATTTCACATACAAACCTTAATTGAGCAGAACCTAATGGGATATAAACGATTTTGTTTGAAAGAGAAATGTTTATCTTACTACAATATCTTTTGGGGGGTGCACTGAAGGATGGATTTGGGGCCACATCTTGCAGTGCTCAGAGGAAGGGGGACGTGAGCACTGGCTATGGGCTTAGGAAACACACCTGACAGGCTCTGGGGACCATATGGAATGTTAGAGATTGAATCAGGATTGACCACCTGTTATAGCAAGTGTTTTACCCACTGTGCTATTGCTCCAACCCCATACTATATATCTTAATGGTCAAATAATATATGTTACGGTAGTAAGAAAAGAATATTTGTAAACCATCTATAAATTTTGACCACTGAACACTTATTATTTGCACTATGATAAATTCTGCTGTTATTTTAACCCGCTTTCACATACAGAAGTGTAAGGGTTTGATTTTGTTTCTTAAAATACAGAGATACCTGTACTTTAGAGATATTCTAAACATTTTATTTAAATGCTACTATTTTTGTTTTTCCAGGAAAATCAAATCTTAATGCAGTCACATAATTCTCCAAGTGTGCTCTATAATTCAGTAGTCAGTTATAGATGTTTGTTGTGGTCTATGACAGCTGGACTTTTCCTAAGATAAAATAAATGATTACAATTACAATTGTTTTGATTAGCTAAAGATTTTGTGGAGAAATTTATTTTTCCCATCTTCTTCCTGAAACATGGAAGCTGGTTTGCATGATTTGTTCTTAGTATATAAGTAAAGTTTTTAAGTATCTTCCATCCCTATAGACACATTAAAAAGCATGTCATGATTAGGTTTTGCTTTTCATTCTATAATTTTTGACATGAAAACATGTTTTCTAAGCAGTGGTTATTATTCCATCAAAGTTTTATGAAAATAATTAATGCATAAAGTTAGCCTACAAACCCCAGTTAAGAACAGTTGAAGTCAGTTGGCCTGCCCCCCATTGAAGCCCAGCCCTCAAATAATGCATAAACAATAGCTTTTGCCATACATAAAATAGATTAAGAAGTTACTTCTTTGTGCAGAAAAACTCGATGAATTCACAATACATAAATAATAAACCTGAAAATAAAATTTAGAGATGGTGGCAGAAGAACCAGACCTAACAGTCACTTCAGTCTTGAGGAAGTGTGGGAGAAGCACACGTGCAAGCCTGCGTGTGCGTGTGCATGTGCCTGAGTGTGTGTGTGTGTGTGTGTGTGTGTGTGTGTGTGTGTGTGACGGGGAAAGCCAGGAAACAACCTCCGCTTTATCTTGGTGACTGAACAGAGACTGCGCCCAAGAGCAGCCCAGGCGTGGGGGCCCAGGTCCTGTTTGGACAAAACTAGACCAGAAGGCCGGGGTACTTTGCTCTAGACTCGGTCTTCACTGGACAGCTGAGGAGCGGCCACAGAACCCAGAGGACAGTGGGTCCCCTGCTCTGACCTCCAGGCTGGAAAGAGCCTGGGCAGGATGCAGCTGCCTGTCCAGCAGCTTCAAAATGCTCTCGTGCTCCTTCAGCATCTTCCACGTTCAAAATATAACAGTATATCTACAAATTTACATTCCTCTATATATAATACATTCATATGTGTACAGATATATGTATGTTTATATGTGCATATATATTTTATACACATATATGTACATGTATATATATATGTCTTATACAACCAGGTTTAATTTGTATAAGGGGGAAAAATGAACAATCTTTTTATCACTAAATTTAAAATGTTCTCTTGGACTTTTATTTTGAACACTGTTTCCATAAAGTTGGAGTACATTTCCACAGGTGTTATTAACTATGATTTAATTCACTTCATCTAATAATTTCAGAGATCAATGTTTGGCTTAACTGTCATTCACTACTTCAAATTTGCATGTTTTTATAATTTTCATTATATAAGACCAGAAAGTATTATTATTGACTACTGGAAACATGACAAGTGTGTTTATACAACTGCAGTTAAATGGTATTTTTAAAAAGATAGCAGATTAGAAAACTAATATATATATACACACACATATATATATAAAACATATATATATATATATATATATGTAGTCTAACCAAATGCTTAATGAATTCTTCTTGTGTCAGTCATTTTCTTGGTGGACTTATACAAGGAAAGTAAATGGTAAATCGTTTTTCTAAAGCTCAGTTCTCACAGGCAGTATGTCAAAATATTTGCCTAGTGAGACCAGACCAGTATAAATTTGCTAATTGTAGCTCTTTCTCCTTTGATTCTTCTACCACTAAACACAGACTGCTGTGTGGTTCTGTTCTGTCACCTTTTAGGTACACTCATCCTGACTTCACTACAATTCTGATTACTTGTATTAAGCTGTTTCATGTGATTGTGCATCCTGTATATAGAATAATTCTCTTCGACAGGCTCAGCTAATTAAGTTCTGTAATCAAGGACACTGCAGCCAAGAGCTAATTTAAAAATTAAATGCTGAAAACAGAACAACATAATTTACTCTACAATTAAACGATTAGAGATGAAGGAACTGTGGCATATTTTGTCTGTTTTGATGACATTAGAAAATCTTCACAATGAATTTTAATGTATTTTTCATAACATTGATGTTTTTTCTTTTAACCCTATGAGCGCTTCTATTCTGACTGTTCTGACTAGGCAATTCTGACTAGTTTTGGTATGGCAGTAGGTACCTCAGATTTCTTATGTACATTACATAAAAATGATTGGCTCAGGTGGCAATATAGTTTTGTAGTCATTGTTTCTTATTTATAAATGGCAAGTTTTCATGCTGATGTGAATGTGATAGTTTCAAAATAGCAGAACCAGAGCATGAAAGTTGCCTTCGTGTTTACTTTACAAGAACACTTGTTTTCCCCTTTTGACTTAATCTCCTTAATTTTATCCTTCGTCAAAAAATCAAAAGATATTTACAGCCATGTCTTCAACATATGATGCTGCCTTTTTACACTGGAAAAATATGAGTTTCCGTTCATTGTACTTGAGAGGGCTACTTTTTTTTTCAGCTAGTTCTCTGAAGCTACTGCACATTAACTGCCCAGATTCCTGCATGAAATTTTGGGGCCTATATTTATATAATCACTGTATCACTGTCATCCCATTGTTCATCAATTTGCTCGAGTTGGCACCAGTAACATCTCCATTGTGAGACTTGATGTGATAGTCAAAATTTTGATTTCAGTATCAGTATTAGTATCTATCAGTAGTAGATACAAGAGGTATACTAAAGCTGTTTAATTAATTTTTGTCTGAAATTATTCTACTTGAAAATTAGACAACATTTATACTATGTGCATACTTTATATTCCAGCCAATAATAATGAATGAAATGTGAAATATTTCCACAAAATTATAAAATATATCATCAGACACAACTGGTAGCATATATTAAATTTAAAACAAGTTTGAATACAATTTAGAGTACTATTTTGTTTACCACAGATAGTTAGAGTTCAATTACTTAATGCCTTTATGACCAGCTTGTCCTTAAAGCACGTATGTAAAACTCACAAAATGCAGGGATTATTAGAATAAATTTGTCATTAAATTTTAGTAATCTAGATTAAGTTCAAATTTAGGGTAATTAAGTTCACATTTAGGGTAATTAAACATATGCCACATGACTGATAAAATAGTCAATTATTACAGTATTATTAGTAGTGCTTCAAGAGTATGTATCAAAATTGATATTCAATTTTTTGAGGTGTTATTTTCTTCCTCTCTCATGTTATTTCAACTGGAAAGACTCAATTTAAAGCATGTGATCTAAAAATTATTCATCCTGAAAACTTTCACATGTCTAGATGCTATTATTTTACTCAACAAAGCATATTCTATTGAGATATTTATGTTTTATACAAACTCCTTTTTACTACTAAATTTCTAACTGTAATAAGTCAAGCTGTAGCAATACAAACCTTCAGTTTGACTAATGCAGACAATTAGGTTATCATAATAACTAACTGTATCCAAGTTTTCCACTCATAAATTGAAGGAAATCCTGAGAAGGATAATGCCAGCCATAAGCCCATGAACCATGTTTTAATACTTGACTTCCAAGGTTCTTGAAGAGAAAAGAATAGATAAAGCATACCTGCTTTACAGTATTTTAGCATTAAAGAGAGACAACTGAAAATTAAGTTATTAATGCTTCTTTGTCAAGTAATTATAAACTTTTGGGTTAAAAGCACATACACACATATGTATATATACACACACATACATATATATATGTGTGTGTATATATATGTATATATATATACACATTGGATTACCGTGAGATAGACCATCATAAAGATGTTCCTGATTGGGTTTCAGTCATACAGTGTTCTAAAACCAGTGAACACTTCCCATGACTAATGTCTCCAGTTTCCCTCCCACCCCATCCTCCACCCCACTATCCTGTATCCATGCTCCATGGCAGAAACTTTTACTCTCTCTCTCTCTCTCTCTCTCTCTCTCTCTCTCTCTCTCTCTCTCTCTCTCTCTCTCTCTCTCTCTCTCTCTCTCTCTCTCTCTCTCTCTCTCTCTCTCTCTCTCTCTCCCTCCTTCTGTGCCTTATGGTTTGCAATACAGGTACTAAAAGGTCAACACTTTGGTTCAGGAAGTTCAATATTTTTATAGGGAAGGTAGAGCTGGAGTAGCTTTTCAACTGGGTGGCAGCTTTGGGGTGTGGACATGACTGCGTTGTTTCTGGAAGCACAAGAGATGTGGGGAGAGGTAGCCTATCTCGACTTTAGAAAGCCTGGATTTCAGTCACAAAATTTACATACCTGAATTTTCAACAGATTAACATCTCATTGAGGTTTGTACTGAGACAGTGGAATTTGGATTTCGGATTGTGAAAGCAAGTTGCTGCTAGGGGCTCTGTTTGGGTGTGCACTGGGCTAACCTGCTCCCTTCTGATGAACAACACAAATATATTAACTTAAAATTTGGCAAGGTGTAATTTCTGGCTTATAGTTTTCCAGATCATTCTCAATAAGTTAAAAAAATAATGTTATAAAAATTTTCATACACACATATGTTCTTTTTTACTTACATATCTTATTCATATATGTATGTACATATTCTTTAAGTTAATCCAGATTTTGCCAAATGCCTTATTATCTCTAATATAAGTCTTGGCTATTCACTAATAAGTGACACTGATAATGAGTCCTCCTCTTATATTAACCATATATAAACAATTAAAGGAGAAATTAAATTTACATTCCATTATCCTTGTTCTAATCTAATATAATTAGATAATATAACTAATCTAATCTAATATCTAATCTGCATATTTTGACAAAATAATATTGATCTTGATATGTCTAACATTTGGCTTGATATGTCACCAAAGTATTCATCTCTTTCACCTAAATAACATGTCAAATTAAAGTTTTACAGAGGATAATAAAGTGACATTCTATGAGCCCATAAAACTGTCAAAGAATAAGGTATATAGAATCAGGGTTATACACTAAAAGCTGAAATGAATGTATTCTAAATTTTAAAACAGTGTTCATGAAAATTATCTGTCCAAATTATTTATATATCCTTACCATAAAATAAAAATTCTCTGCAGGAGTTGAAAAAGTCTTCTAACCCTACCATTCTGATCGTTTGAACAGGCTTAATACTGGATAAGTTGTTTGTATCCAAATTAATTCCTCAGTTTCCTAGCTATAAAAATGAAAGAAATAATGTTAACATTATTGAGTAAGGTGTACATTTAGGGACCATATTTAAGTAGTGTTAAGATTTGTATAACAAATCAGAAAGTAAAACAAGTGGAGGTGGAGTCAAGTCCTATAGACAGGGTGCTTGCCTTGCACACACTGTACCCATGTTTGATTGCCCACTTTCCATATTGTCTCTTAACCACCACCAGGAAGAATTCCTGAGAGTCAAGAGTAATCCTTGAGCATCACCGGGTGTAACCCCCCCAAACAGTAAATAAATAAATAAATAAATAAATGTAAAGAAGCTATTAAGGATTGAATAAATTTCTCACTGACTACCCATAACCCAAAAATATTCATACAATTTTTAAAAGTTCCTAAGGGCAATGCCCCTACCCTCATTCTCTTTTACATAATCTGCTTAAAAATAGTAAACAAGAGGAACAACAAAGTTATGTGCTTTTTTTTCCCTTCAATTTCATTGAATCTGCATTAACTTAATGCAAGACAGTTTCTTTAATATTATAAAATGAAGACTGGAGGCCAGGTTGATAGTAAAGCAGTTAGGAACCTTGCCCTGGTTGGATGCCCAGCACTCCATAAGGTCCCCCAACCACACCAGTTATAAACACTGAATGCAGGCAGGAGTAAACCTTGAGCATAGGTGGGTGTAGCCCCACTGCCCCACCCAACACAAAACCAAAAACTAAAAACTGTTTTTCTAGGTTTCCTCTTCTGAATCGAATAAATGTTCTTTAACATTTTCAGGGGAGTGGAATGTGCTGTATACTCCAATATTATGCTGTTTATGTAGACTTGTAGAATAGTTAGTCAATCTATATATGCACAGGTTTTGGAAAGGTCCACTAAGTCCTCTCTTTCCCCCATTCTCTGTAGATACACAATTCCGAATTTCTAGACACTGAATTTCACATAAACATCCAAAGAAAAGCTAATGTACTATTTATTTTAACAACATGTGTAAGACATTTTAATACATTCTTCTGTGGTCTAAATAATGAAACAGACATATCTGTCATTCAGCTACAATTCTCCTAAAGTCAAATAAAGAATTTTTCATATGGGATTTTATGTAAATAGAGTATATGATAGGGATTAATTATGTTTACCCCTAACCTATCCAGTGATCATAACAAATACACAGAGCAAGATTTTACAGTTCTGAAAGGCTCCCAAATCTACTCTTGGTGTTTAGACTTCTTAAAAAATAAAGTTGACATCTTATCCCTACAGGAGGAATTCCTGAGTGTATGAGCCAGGAATAACCCCTGTGCATTGCCAGGTGTGACCCCAAAAAACCAAAAAAATTTAAAATTTTTTTAAAAAAGAGAGTTTATCAAGTTAAAATAAAAGATTATGTTGTGAAACATATAATTTATTTGTGGTTAACTGTTTAATTTTGACCTTTACTATGTAAGACATAAAATTTTGTACACGATTGTTGTTAATATATTCTACCTAAATTTTTATAACATACTATTATTAAAATTGAGTGGGAAATTCTAGAAAAAACATGCATATATTCACATATATAATCACTCATTTATATGTACTACACATTTATATGTAATATATACAGTTATAAAAATTTCAAAATGTACAGTTGAATTTTTTAAATTATTTGAAGTATAGCTAGATTCTATTTTGGCATTAATTCTGAAAAAGACTAAAAAATATTCTGTAACTCTATATACACCAAGCAAATAGGACATTTTTAGTTCAGCCACAAAACCATATGAAATCTTCTCCAGAGTTTTTTATTTTACTTTGCAGAAGTTATCTACTCATAAATTAGGTGTTGTGTCTCTCAGAAAGTAACCGTTAAATGTATTAATTACTATGACTAATATCAGGAACATAGACATTTTAGAATGCAATAAAACGACTTACATGATTAGTTGATTTTGATGAATGCTTCACCTTCACTCTTCAAAAAGCTTACCTTCAGAAAACGTACTCACCATAGAGGTGTATCTTAAAATTATATTTGCACACAGCATAAATGAATGACCTGATCCCATTTACAGTGGATTCCCCTCAGAAATCTAGGAGCTTGTCAATATAAAACATAATATTGGCAAGGGCACCTTTGTTTACCAAGACTGTTTCCCCAGGCACAATGTTGCTCTTAGCCAAAGTTAGAGCAAAAAAAAAAAAAAAAAAGGCAAAAAAAAAAAGGCACTGAGAGATATTTGAAGACGGTGCATTCTACAATGCTTTATATTCTCTGTTTCGTCTACTGCTAGTTATCGCTTTATATTGCTGTAGGGGTAAGCCTGAGTCTCTTGAATATGTAATATATTTATGGGCAAGGAAAAGTTCATCACAAAGTGATCGCAAGAACTGCGGTCCTCATTCACACTTTCTGGCCTTTTCAGATGTGTCAGCTTCCCCTGGAGACTTCCAACAGGCTGAAGTCTAGGTTCCCTCCAGGAGCTGTTTTTTTTCTTCCACTTTGGCTTATTTCACAAAATGTCAAATACAACAAGCCTGCTGGGGTGAGAAATAATTTAGTCTCAACAAATTTATGCTTCATTGGCATTTCCTCCTTGTTATTGTTTTACCATTAGGTTTTTATTAATGACTCTTGGAGTGACTCCAGACTTATTATGCAACATCGGAAGTGTAAAACTTGTTTTCTGGGGGTGGCTTGGTGTCCTGACATTCAGTCAGCCAGTTCTCAAGAGAGCAGTAGAAAAATTATTTAAGTGCTATAAAAATGAGGCCAAATCACCACATCTATTCTGCCTTTTTTATTAAGGACTATTCTCACCAATATTTTTCTGACAAGCCTACCTTGGTTTGACCCAAAAATATAAAACCCACGATAAAAATCAGCAGACCATAGAAGGCAAAAAGTCTGCTCAGCACTCAAAATTCATTAGCCTTGGCCACTGCTTAGCCTGAAATACAGAGGGAAGCAAATTGACTGCTGGGTGCCCGTACTATCCCTGGTGAGCTATTTCAACAGAACTGTCTCTATTACAAGGGCCGTGGGGGACCAGAATCTTCTTGGACAAGTATATTGTTAAAGACAGATAGAAATAGCTAGCTAGACAGTCCATGTTCAAAGCATTTGTTTCACATGTGAATAACAAGAATCTGTGAGCAATTCTCTCTAATCTTTAGACAAACGAGAAAACACTCCATTTTCTTTAATTCTTCAATCGAATTGGTGGTTTAAGATGGGAAGAGTCTCTAGGGTAAAACTGAGTTAGTATCTATTTGCCAGGTTTTAAATTATAATGTGAAGCTAAAATTGGAAACACTAAGTTATTATTTTCTTACATTTTCTTAAATACAGGTAATGAAACAATTCAGTTGTTTTCATGTTTCACTGCCATTTTTCTATAAATAAGTCCCTTAGTATACTGTGTTTTAAGATTCTAGCACAATATATGCAGAACAGTAAATCACAGGTGTGAGTTTTGTTTTGTCTACCAGCCATACTCAACCCCGAGGCAGGCAATATGGAGAGCTTCTTTGAAGTAAGGGTGCTACTTGGCTTGTAGTCTTAAATTCCAAGTAATTCAGATAAAATACTTAACTCTTCTATCTTTGCTTTTCTCAACTGTAGCATCATTCATAATTGAATGTACTTTTTTTTCTCCTAAACTACTTTGTCATTCTAAATGTCTTCTATAGAGACTAAAGAGGATGTTTGATGTGAACAGAGTAGATTCTGAGTGTCTATTGTTTATCTAATCTATATTATGACTACTATAAATGAACTTATTTTGGTGGAATTTTCTAGGTTTGAAATTAAAATGGGGAATAAAATTCTTGTGAGAGGGTTTGGCGATGTATTTCTTTTAAAAGGATAAAGTTGAAATGACCAGAAAATTAAAGGACATTCATAGATTTTCAAATTACTTATCTGTAAAAATAATGTAGACGAGGACCCATAGATAAATTACAGATTGAAATGCACGAAGCAGACCCTAGTTCTATCCATGGCAGCCCCCATACAATCCCCTCAGCCAGCCAGGAATAAGCGCTGGGCACAGCTGGGTATGGCTCCCTAACAAATACAAAATTTAAAAAAAAAGAGATGAATGAGCAGTTGATAACATCCATGAATCACAATTTTTTTATTGATTTTAAAGGGATGAAGGGGTTATGATATCAAAATGAACAAAAATGCGCATTTATGCTCACATACAGTAATTTTGTGTTTTTATGGATGGAGGCACTCCCTACGGTGCTTGGGATTTATTCCTCAGACTGCAGTCAAGTATCACTGCTGGTGGGCTTGGGATTATATGAGGAGCTATTGGATTACCTTGGTTTGTACTTTCTCCCTCCGCAGGGAGTTTAGGTTTATTGAGTTACTCCCACCACAGTGCTCTCAAAGCACACCCAAATCTATCAGTCAGTGTCAATCCTCTGCATTTATCTTTAACCTCTCCTTTGTGCTCTTCTTCCCTTCTCTGTTAATCACTTATGTCCCAAATCAGACCCTGGGACTTGTAAAGTCAAATTTTGAGGACTCTGAATTTGTACATATTTTGTGAAATATTGCTTTTCTCTTTCCTTTATGTCATTTGCATAGTTTATTTTAGTGCCATGTCCTTTTTATATAGACACAGAAAGACAATTAATGCTTTTGTACTTGGAATTTAATTGACTTCGAATAATATTTACTCTTGGGCTTCCATCGTATTTACATAACTTAAGTCTCAGTTGCCTTAGTTCCCAACACCCTAAAATAGGGTTTCCTCTGAAGAACAAGGATGAACCCAGGGCAACTACCCTGGCATCAAAAAAGGACAGATAAGCACCCTAAGAAGTATAATAAGTTAAGAGCACAATCATGGAACAAACTCTGTCATGACCCAAAAAGAAGTAACTAAATAAGGACCCTGCTGGATTGGAAAAGACTAACCTTGACTGTGGTCTGGGATTTATAACGGGATGTCCCCATGAAGAGTCACCCTTTAAGCTTAATATACCTCTTACCGTGTCCATACAAAGTGACTAGAAATATTATTTAGAAAAAAATTTAAGATTCCTTTTTAAATGGATACTGGCTAAGAGAAGCCAGTAAGCAATACACACTTAGATGGAATTTTGCCCTTAGGCTGATCTCCTAGCAGTAATCTAGAGTGCTGAGCACTAAAATGAGATTTTGTCCTTGACTAAATGTCCTAGAATAACTTCCCCTGAAGGAAGGTGTTTACATCTGTTCATTATTTATGATAATGTTCAGTCACACCTATGTGTAATTGCTACCCTCAACCCTTCACGACTTCTCTATAACTAATGCTATAAGACATGAATAAATAACCACTGGTTACCAACCAGCCTGGTGGCCCCCATTCCTTCGCTCGTCCATCATTAATGGCCACCCAGAAGGATAGTTATTGGCTCCAAATGCACCACCAGACACTCATGTCACTGCTGGCTGGCCAGTGACCACCAGAATAAGGACAGGTACCAAGATTGAACCTGGGTGAAATACATACAAGGCAAGCTCTGCACCCACTGTATTGTTATTCCCATAATTTTTGTCCTGTTAGTTAAGTAGAATGATTTAACAGTCATCATTAAATAATTCTATTTCAATTGAAGTGGTTAAAATAAAAATCTTGTATGAGTAAATACAGTAAGTTTGTTTTTGTTTTTTGTTTTGTTTTATTTTGTTTTGTTTTTGTGAGAGGATTGAGAGTATGAGCATAAAGCACTTTATCTGCAATAATGAGAAACCTGCTTTGATCCCTGAAAACAGTCAGGAGTTAGCCCTGAGCAGCACTGCTGTGGCTCAGCATCCCTGGTGCAAAGCAAATATGTCTAAGCAAGATTAAACCTATATTTTTAATTACTTTTACATACTTTGTGTTTGATTTAGGCAGATACTACCTCTCTCAGGCTGGAGAAGTAGTATAGCAGGTAAGGTGCATGCCTTCTGAGAGGTTGACCTCGTTTGATCCCGTCACCACATGTAGTCTCCTGAGTCCTGCCAGGAGTGATCCCTGAACACAGAGTCAGGAGTTAGGTCTAAGTTTTGCCCAGTGTATTCCCCAAACACCCCCCCCCCCAGAAAACGCTGCTATTTAAAAAGAGCCTGATTAACAAATGTAAAATAAAATTCTTCTCTTAAAGATTGTGTGGTGCATAATAAACTTTATTATGTAAATATTAGTGATTGACTAATGAATTCCCTAAGCTGTAACTAGCACTTTCATATCATAATTGAAAGAATCACTTATTTATTACTCAAGTAATAAAATTATAAAGTTGTTAGGCAATGGACATTCTATCATAAAAATCAGACTGGCATAGAGATTGAAAGAGAGGGAGAGGGAGAGGGAGAGAAGAGGGTTTGCATAGTCTGCATATTATTACTAATGGTGAATACATTCTATAGCACAGACAAATTGATGAAATATATCCCCTAAGGATTATTACATTCGTTCACTTTTTTGTACTTTATTTCAAGTAATTTTAAATTCATGACTGAGAAAATATTTTATAATTCCTGAGGATTTTCTTGATGTTAAGCTCATTTAATATAAAATGTTTTAGAATAAAATAATAAAAAGCATATATTTATGGGCATATATAGTAGGCTTATGTGATTAAAACTCTTTTACTGACATTATGAAGTTTTCATTTTTATCATTTAAACTTTACTACAATTTTGTTATTTTCTTTGTTGGTGGTGGTAGAGTGTACCTAGATTTGATCAGGATTTACTCTTGATTGTGCTCAGCGGCCACACGTAGTAGGGCTCAGGGAACCTACCTAATGCACAGATAGGCTGAATGGGAGACAAGCAACTTTACCTAACTTCTCTATTTCTCTGGCTCCCTTACTAATATCTTGCACAAGTATCTTAAATTCAGTTATGTATGTATCTTATAGATATTTATAATTAAATTAGTTTTAATTATTTATCCAAAGGTGCATATTTCACACTAAAAATTTATACAGGAATTCCTACAATTGATCATAAAGGTCCTGGTGAATAAATTTGAAATACCAATAATATGCGATAACCAGAACAGTCATATATTATTGCAAGACTTACCTGCTTCTGATCCACATCACTTTAAACAAATCCTCTTTCTCCACTATTGAGTAGTATGAAGCTTAAGATCAATAAGCTCATTTTAGTTAAAAAAATATGGTAACAATATTCTTAACAGATATAACCATACCGAATATCATGTATCTATCTTAAACATACTCAGAGCAACATAAATTTGACTGCAATTTGACAAAATAATATAATCAAATCCATTTGATAATGAAGTGTTGACTATATAATGTAATTTATGTACATGATATCAAAAATAAAAAAAACTGTTGTATGAAATTTTACCTGTAAAATACACAACTGAGAACACACTGGGCTTGAATCATTGAACTAAAATTAATTTAAGGATGAGGCACATGCCAAGTCACAGAAATACCACAGGAGCCTATAGGTTATTGAAAAAATTAATGATGTGAAGCAGATTATTTTCTATATTAAATGAATCTTTGGTAGCATGAAATTAAAAATTAAAATCATAAAATAAATTTAAAATTAGATTTGACTAAATCTATATTTTGTCTTTGGAATATCCAGAAGTCATTAAAAACAAAATATGTAAAGTAAGTAAAGTAGTAATTGAAGTCTTTTCCCATTCAGCCCTCTCAAAACATAATCATATTCTTACAGAGATCTTGTGATTTTTAAAAGTACAAATGAATGTTATCATAGACACGAAACAATATTTACTAATTGTTTAGAATTGTATTGGAGTCAAGTAAAAAATGGTAATAGAGGAATGAATTAGTTGTAGGGAAAATAGAACAGGATTTAGGGCAATGTTCTAAACCCTGGTTAAATCACTGGGATCATCTGACCCCGAATATTGCCTATATGACTCTGGAAGACAATGTGCACAGCTTGGTGTGATTCCGGTGGCCCCAATTACCACTGGGCCCAACTGGTAGCTCAACTTTCAGGCCACAGGGTTTAGTTGACTAATAACTGCTATAAGTATCCCCTGGACTTCCTGAACACTAATAGGAATCCCTGTGCCCCCCAAAATTATTAATAATTGAAAAGAATAAAGACATTTTGATATTTATTATACTAAGTATTAGCACATTAAAAACAATGAGTTCATTATAAAGTAGTAAAACAGAAGATGCTTAATCAAAATATTGCCCAAATTTAGAATGATATCAAATGACAATAATTTAATGTCTGATTGCAAGTTTACTTGAATCTTAAATTGTGTTTTAGTGACAAAATTCTGAATAAAATAGGTAAACTATGAAAAATAAGCAAGAGATCATCTGAAATTTGATTTCTGAAAATGAGCATTTGGGTGTACTTTTTAAAAAAAATTTTAATATATTTTTTTTCAGAAAGTAGTTCACAATAGTTCATTACAGATAATATTCAAACACCCACCCAACCAGTGAGCATCTTCCCATCACATAAGAGGGAAGTATGT
This sequence comes from Sorex araneus, assembly GCF_027595985.1. NCBI lineage: Eukaryota > Metazoa > Chordata > Mammalia > Eulipotyphla > Soricidae > Sorex > Sorex araneus. The sequence goes on along the minus strand of NC_073313.1, from coordinate 225,931,973 downwards.
GAACATTGCTGCATTTCATTCTGGGGCCATTTAAGCCCATAGATACAAGAATACAAGCAACTATATTAAAACCAAACACATACATGCTACTTTAGGTACATCAGTGGGCTAGAGTATAAGAGGTCGAAATACTGTATCACATTCTTCCTTGAACTTTGTTTATTGTCTCTGGATCTTGGCCACTGATGAGATTACATTGTGCTGGGGGCAGTTTGTGGGTGTGACTGCCAAACTACTAGAAAACTGTGTTCAGCTGTTGGGACTTTGCTTGGGGCAGGGAGGGAAACTCAATCTGCCCCCTCAGAGATTGGGTGTGCTTATTGTCACATTCCTTATTGGGTGTACTTATTGTCACATTCCTTATTGTCTATTCCTTATTTTTATTCAACCCATGATACAATATTGATACAATATTGGGATTTATTATTATTTATATAAGAATCCTAACTTACTGATGAGTTTCACATGACTCTTTTAGAAGGGGCTTTTGTTTTATTTCTAAGGATAGAAATATAACTGTTCTTTTAATGCAACAGTCATCAGGCAGAGGCAAAAGCTAAACCCCAGATCTTTTGTTGTCTAAAGATGCAAACTGACAAAAATATTATTTGAAGCACCATTGCTATAAATTGACCTATCATCTTTAATATTACTATAATTTTATATATTATTATATTCATTACATTATGATACTATCATGCTTATGTTTATCAAGCACATTTACTTGATAGATCATAAAGATTTAACAATAAAAACACTTTGAAGAGGCCTATGCAAAAAAAGAAAAATCTCAACATGATGCAGAAGTCTTCCTTGTGCTAGGTTCATGCCACATAATACCTTACAAAAAGGAATTATATGGTGAATTTAAAGCACACCAACATCAGCTTAAATCATGTTTCAGGCATAAAAATTCTTAAAGTAATGGCTCTTTTTTTTTCTCTCTCTTTTTTTTTATTCCCTATTCATTATAGTCTATTTTGAAAAAGCTGTCTTGATCTAGTTCTGTGGTACTGACAAGGGGCCAATCAGTTCCCCTTCTTGAGCAGCTGATTAACAACTTTCTATTTTGTGCTTCCATACTCAGGGTCACTATGCCTTTGCTCCAGTGGACCCAGAGCCAGTTAAATAGACAAAAGGGAAGAGATCTTATTTCCAGAATACAGAAAATTACTCAAAGTAACCAACCCACCCAATTCCTGGAAACCTATCAAACCCAGCTCACTCCTTTGTACATAGGATGCTCCTTGCTACTCCAGTTTGCTGTTACCTTGTTCAGGACTGCAACATATGGTATAGACAGTCCTGTCTAATATACTTTTCTCTTATAGAGACATATAAAATTCTGGGATTTATCCATATCATTTCTTTTTTAAATATTTCTTTGAAAAAGACTCTTATTTTTTTTTTTTAGGTCTCACTATTCTAGTTTAGGAACCTGATGCCAATACGTGGGTTATAAAGAGATGTCAAGAACAGCTTCCAAAGGAATGGTGCAATCCTGGTAGAAGGGTGCAGACACTGGTAGTGGGATTGGAGCAGCAACACTGTATGATGGAAATTCAATTATTACCTGCTTTATAAGTCAGGTTGCCCAGAAAACTAAAAATGTAATTTTATCTTATTAAACAATTAATGCAATAAGCATGACAGCAAATTTTTTGATTTATTTAGACTACAGGGGACAGAGGTATTGCTTTTAGCATACTTATCATTTCTAGATAACATTGAAGTCTAGAGACTTCAATGATAACTGTCTCTTCCTGGTTATTCTCATATTAACCTGCCTTCTATTCCTTTGAATGCTGTTCTTGCCAGCTCTATATAACCCAAATATTGGCAGCAGAAATATGGGACAAAAAACGTTCTTATCAGATAAATTATGGGGGCTAGATACTAGCACAATTTAGGTCTATTAGAAAGAGAGGTCACATATAAGTCACTATTTGAAAATGGGCCAAGACCCAGTCCCTATTCCTATTCCACCCATAATATGGTATTGGGATTTATTATTGTCCAGGTAATAATCCTGATTTACTGATGAGTTTCATGTGACTCTTTTAGAGGGCTCTGTTGGGTTACTCCATGGATAGAGAAATAACTTTTCCTATAATTCAATAGTATATAGAACAGACTGGAACGATAGCACAGCATGTAGGGCGTTTGCCTTTTATACAACCAACCCGGGTTTGACTCCTCCGTCCCTCTCGGAGAGCCCACCGAGCTACCGAGAGTATCCTGCCTGCACATCAGACTGTGATAAGCTACCCATGGTATATTCAATATGCCAAAAACAGTAACAATATGTCTCACAATGGATACGTTACTGGTGCTTGCTCGAGGAAATGAATGAACGGGATAAAAATGACAATGACAATATTATATATACACACATACATGAAATGAGATGTTTTCTGTGTCCAAAGTATAGTTATATATACAAATTCAATTCAACATAGTATTGCCATATTACCTTATTAAACTACACATGAAAGGAGTGAAAATGATGGGGCCTGGATTTAGTATAGGGGTTAGGTTTGATCCTTGGCACCACATGGCTTCTTGAGCATCACGGGGTGATGAGATTTAACTAGGGTTAAAACTCTTCACCCTGGAGGTCCCTGAGCACTGGCTGTGGTGACTCTGTAACCTTATAACTGTAGGACCCAAGTAGTGGTCCAGTATAGCACCTAATATGAGTTGCCACAGAGTCACCTATGCACTGCTTGGGAATCTCTCCCAAAAAATGAGTTAAAATAGAAATCATGTTTTTATTTTAGAGGCCACACACATTAGTGCTTAGTGTCAATCTCAGGGGGCTTGCAAAACTTTTTATATTGCTCAATATACTTCACTGTCATCCCATTGCTCATCGATTGGCTTGAGCGGGCACCAGTAATGTCTCCATTGTGAGACTTGTTGTTGCTGTTTTTAGCATATTGAATACACCATGGGTAGCTTGCCAGGCTCTGCCATGCAGGCAAGATACTCTTGGTAGCTTGCCGGGCTCTCCGAGAGGGGCAGATGAATAGAACCCGGGTTTGCCATGTGCAAGGAAAATGCTCTACCTGCTGTGCTATCGCTCCAGCCTGTTCAATATACATGTATGGAAAATGCTCTACTGGCTGTACGATCTCTACAGCGCAAAAAAGTTGTTTTCTTTTTTTAAATGTACATCAGAACATTCAAATACTTCTTACATAATACATCTTTTTTCTCAAAGCACAATATAACTCTACATTTAATAGCATTATCCTCCTAGAATTTTTTTTTGAAACACTGTCACTGTCATCCTGTTGTTCCTCCATTTGCTTGAATGGGCACCAGTAATATCTCCAGTGTGAAACTTGTTACTGTTTTTGGCATATTGAATACACCACGGGTAGCTAGCCAGGCTCTGCCATGCAGGCAAGATACTCTCAGTAGCTTGCCGTGCTCTCAGGGCGGAGGCATCGAACCAAGATTGGCTATGTGCAAGACAAACGCCCTATCACTGTTCTATCACTCCAGCCTAATTAAGGACATACAAATCTAAATTATTTCAGTCTTTTTGGATTTTATACCAACAATCACTTTACTTAGAAATTTCTCATGTTTATGAATCTTCAAGAACAATAAATATAAATACAACTAAGTTTTAGGATCATTCTGATTAGAATCAGTGCATATTTCCATTTGTGCTCTTAAAAACTCTCCACTGTACAATGCTTAGCAATCTTCTCCATGCCTGGTGGAGTCTGACTCCGTTTAACACCTTATATTTTCCTAAAGTCTCCTCTGAAAGAAAAGATTCTGTATGTCTTTCTAATATATGTAAAGATAGAGGAAATTGATGCTATACTACCAAGATCTCCTATAAATAGAGTATCTCATGGACTCTGAGCCTATGACCCACCATACTCAGTTTTGTATATATGTCAGATCATAGAAAAATCACCTCTCTACACACATCTCCACATATGCAGTCTTGATACAATTATCAGGACTTCTGAGTATAAGATGGAACCAAGTCTGGATCTTGTGAGATATTCGACCTACAGGTGGGGCATGCCTAATAGTCTTCAGTATTTCCATGGATTCTGGATATAGCAGGACATTCCTCACTCAAATCTATTTGCTGGTGAAGACTCCCTTTTGCTGACTAAATGATAAACAATGAAATTCTTAGAGTTTGTGGGAGTATTCTAACATTTCCTTATGTGAAAGAATACAGTGCTAGAGTGAAACAGTACGCCTTTCCATCACTAAGCAATAATGCACCATTAACAAACAGAATCCAGCTGTGTGTTAATGCACACAGCCAAACTTTAGGCAGTCAGCTAAGACTGTGTTAGGAAAGGGACCAGTTTGCAGATTATGAGGTCATTTCTTAGGTATTGTCTTTTTCAAATCTTAATGTCATGTCTCTGTATATACAAGGATACAAACAAGGGCTTATTATACCATAGTTAGATATCAATAATTACAAGGCACATACTTCACTTTTAAGAATATACAATAGCCCTTTTAAAAAGAAATTCAGTAGAATTTATATCTCCTAGATGTCTCAAGAAATTGGTTTGATTGAAAGAAATAATAGACTTAAACGATCTCTATTTAAGATAGAAAATGATAATTTAAAACTTAGTTTAGTATATTGTCTAGAGATATAATACTTTTTCAAGTCCTGTTGGTTAACTCACACATAAAATTAATTTAAAACACTTTTCTCATTGCCTTTTCATATATTTAGAGTTGTAACATTTATATTTTGCTCTTTCCTTAATTAAATTAATCTAAATTTGTTACCACTTATATCATTCTGAAAATAATGAGTATGTAATTTTTGAAGGAACTCTTTTACTCATTTACTTACCTTAACCCCCAGAGAGAGAAACTTCCAATGGCCAATTTTTCTTTCACTGGGCCATGAGTCACTGCTCATAGCAGTCAACCCTTTCTTTATCAAAAAAATCAATGACTTTTAGATATATTATCGTGAATATAAATTCACAGTTTCTAGAAATGCAGATAAAGAATCTACGACATTAGCTTAGTGACAGTCAAGATATCACTACCATAAAATACACAATCAATATTTTGAATACATTCTGTAATTCCATTAAGGAGTTATTAAAGACTCATAACCATAGATTTATTTTCTATTAATATATCATATAAAAGCATTTTGATTATAGGATGACCTATAAGAAATATTTATATTTTATTGTTGACACCTATTTTACTTTTATCATAAATTTTATAATGGTAATTTTGCTCTACCCTGTGAAAATATCTATTATTTTGCCACTTAAGAACAAAAATAATTAAGCTCAAAACTTCTATCAAGTTTTTCATGAGTTGATAACATTATAGATTTTGTTATTTCAAGTTATCCTGATATAATTGTTAATGTTCTGACTAGAGAATCATCTCATGAAGTCATCTGAGTTCATGATTAGGCTCATACCTTAGGGGCAGAGAGATAATACAATCGGTATGCTGTCTTCCTTGCACTCTGTGACCAGGATTCAGTCCCTGGCATCCCAAATGGTCTCCTGAGCCCTGTCAGGAGTAAGCCCTGAGCACATGAAGTGTGACCCCCAAATCAAAAGCATAAAATTTAATCCTGCAATGACTTAATACCTCTGTAGTGTATCAGAGTAGTACCATACTGTGGACTTACTCTTGCTGCCACAACGTCAGAATTAGACATGTAGGAACAACTAGTATGTCCTGAAACCTGGGAAACCATCCATTTTAGTCCATATAATAAATTGGGTATACTTAACTCTACCAATTTTGCTATACATAAATCACCCATTCTATATCTAGCATATATTCTCAAGATACATTGACACTCTGCCTAAAAGTCTTCTTTCATTTGTAGCTATGAAGAAGAGACTTCTCAATTTTTTCCACCTGATTAAATGCCTTCAAACTGAGTTTATCTACCAAAAGAATCTTTGAATTATATATGTGTGTATACACACACACACATACACACACATATGTATGGAGGTCTCAGCCCTGGGTCCCACACACCTGGGTTCCTCTGTCGGTACCTTCATGCGTGAGGCTCGTTCGAGTGTGTGGAGAGGGGCCTTGAACATGGCTGTGGGCTAGGCTCCAGAGGTCTTTGGCTGCAGGAGTTCTGCTCTGGGTGGGGAGGGAAGCTGGTGCTCACCCCCGCCAAGGGGCACCAGGGAAGACAGCCAGGTGCTCAGGCAAGAGACTCCTTATGTCGCTCTCTTCTGGGAGCTTGGTTTTAAGTCTCTGGATGTTGGCTATTGGTGGGATTACACGGCTCTGGGGGCAGTCCTCCAAGCCTACTTGGATTGGGACTGTGCCTTTTCCGCTCAGATTTCCCATTATCCAGTAGCTAGGTGGTCACACCCAGGGACTGCTTGTGTAATCCCACCAACGGCCAACAGCTAGAGACTTAAAACCAAGCTCCTGGAAGTGCATATAGCCTACTTCTCCCTGTGGGAGAACCTAGCAAGCTACTGAGAGTTTCCTGCCCACATGGGAGAGCCTCACAAACTCCCCATGGTGTATTCATACGCCAAAACCAGTAACAAAGTTGGGTCTCATTCCCCTGACCCTGAAAGCCTCCAATGCGGCATCGTTGGGAAGGACGAGTAAAGAGAGGCTTCTAAAATCTCAGGGCTAGGACGAATGGAGACATTTCTGAGACCACTCGAGAAATTCAATGATCAATGGGATGATGATAATGATGATGATGATACATATGTATATACATATATTGTATACATGGACCATTTCATTTTCTTTCCATTAAATTTGTAGTATGCATCTATATCAATTTTGCAATTCTTTTATTTGACATAAATTTATTTTTGATATTTTTGGACCATACCTAGCTATGCTCAGGACTTGCTGCTGGCTCTGTGCTCAGGGAATTACTCCTGGTGAGCTCACGGGACCATATGTGGTGCTGGGTAGTGAATCCAGGTCAGCTGCCTGTAAAGCGAGCACATTGCCCACTGTTCTCTTTAGCCCTTCATTTGAATTATTGAATAAAGGAAAGCTGGTGTACTTGCCTTTGTGCCAATTTTAAATCTGCATCTTAAAAGGCATTTCCTGTAACTTTACTGTTTTCTCATTATGATAAAGTTTACCCCAGAGTATCTACTAACACTTCAGAGATAATGAAATTAAAAGGGGCCAAGTTTCTCTAGCCAAGCTCAGCAGGACCCACAGACTGAACCAGAGCCATTCGGCTGTGTTGAACCTGGATTAACTGTTTTACTTGACCACAGATGAGTGAGAAATAAATTCTTATTTCCTATGCCAATTAAATACTGTGGCTGTTTCAAACAATGGTTAGCTGATGCAGTATGGCTATATTTGTGATGAAGTCAATTAATTATATGTGAAATAAGAGTTGCCTAAAACTATAAAAATCTAGTCAGAGATAACAGTGCTCAATCAGTGTTAATAAAAATTCTAATAAAATTAATTTTCTTTCTTTTTTAACAGTATTCTGTGGGAAAAAAGTGATATGAGATACCTGGTTAACATCAAATGACATTAGCTGATATTTTAATATGGTATGTATATGTATTTGAATTGTTTCTTCAAATTTAACAACATTTTCAATATAATGATGAGGTGACCCTACAATATAGTCTTGCATGGTTATGTTATCAAAACAAGTATGTATAGTTTCCATTCATATTAGTTAAGGTATCAATTTCCATACATGTGAGGAGAAACTGATAACTATTTACTGTCAAAATCAATTATCTCAAGTCAGAACAGCTGAAAGAATTAGAGTGGACAAAGTTTGCATCTGATGACACCTGTCATCAAGTAGTTCTATCTAAAATTACACTACAGGTAAAGAGAGCCCTTCAGTAGAATGTTATAAATTAATATATAAGGTATAGTAATTTATAGGTTCCTAAGTAGTATGCTTTTAGTATAAACTTTTTATTTATACTGAACAAATTTAAATAGTTAATTTTGTTTCAAGAGACATACTTTGTCTCTAAGAAAATGATTAATGGTCAAAACTAAACAATTTCATGACCATATATTTAATTAGTAATTAGATAGCATACTTAATGCCTCTACATCTCAGCATAGCAATAGAGATAGGTTCATGGAAATAAAGCATTGTATATTCCACAATAACATTTAAAGAGATATAAATTGTATTTTTACATAAATATTTCTCAACACTGAAGTTTAGAATAATCACATCAATGTTCTGAAAAAATATATATATATATTTTGCTTTTTTGGTCACAGCCAGCGATGTTCAGGTGTTACTCCTGGCTTTGCACTCAGAAATTACTCCTGGCAGTGCTCGGGAGACAATATGGGATGCTGGGAATCGAACCCAGGTCAGCTGAGTGCAAGGCAAATGCCCTACCCTCTGTGCTATGACTCCAGCCCCTGAAAAAATATATTTTCAAAATTATAAAATGTCAAGATACTGAAATGGAAATGAGCTATGCATATGTACAAAAATGTTATCAAATATGATGAATAAAAGAACAAAAATATAATATAGCTGTCAGTTATAGATTATTTTGAGGACACATATATTACAAGAACAAAAGTAGAAACTTTGCATGTATTTAAATGTAAAGTATTAGGGGGAAATAAGGAAACATAAAATATATACTTTTGATAAGAAATTTGATTGAAAAAACTAGTCAAAAGCTAGTATGGGAGTTAAGGCATTTTGTCTTGCACATGATCGACCCTATTTTAGTCTCCAGGATCACTTATGCACACCCCGGTACATGACTGAGCAGAAAAGCATGAGTAATTCCTTAGCACCACCAATGTGGTCATCAATCACAATATAAATTCTAAAAAGTACATAAACCAATATTATAGCTATTATTTTACACAAATTTGCATACAATATTCAATGAAAATTTTCACTTAACACTTAAAATGGAAATGTATGCAGAAACTGGTAAACATTATTGTTCTTACTGGTCTGCAATGCTAGCCATAGCTGATTTCTCTGTAAATGTTATCCTTTTTAAGCTATATATATTTTTCTTTATATATTTTACGATCTAGAATTAAGTCAGTGTGCAAATAATTCTATTTTCTTAATTTAAAGTAAAGTCAGCATAACCAAATTAAATAAGCATGGTATGATATATCCAGTCTACAATAGAGGGGGTTGTATTATTATTCTATTATTCTATATTAGAATAATAGTAGAATAATGTTCTATATATTCTAATAATATAATTATACTGTGGCAGAAGAAGAAGAGAAGATCATCCACTACCCAGCCACTGCCACCTTCCAGGTTGCTCTCCGGACACTTGGGCCGAAACTCATGCACAAGTGAAGCCCCTCAAAGCCAGCTCTAGGTTCAACGAGACCTGGAAACAAGATCCTCTATCTGCCTCCTCCAATCTCTGGCATCTGAGCGAGGGGTCCAACCCAGACGCCCCACCCTACCCAAGATAAATACCTCACTGGCCGATCCCCACTACATCCACTACCCAGCCACCACCACCCTCCAGGTTGCTTTCTGGACACTTGGGCTGAACCTCAAGCATGAGTTAAGCCCCGCAAAGCCAGGTAAGCAGAACTTTGCAACCTTAGCTCTAGGTTCAACGAGACCTGGAAACAAGATCCTCTGTCTGCCTCCAATCTCCAGCATCTGAGATGCAGCCATGCGACACACGACAAAACACTTGATACCTATTGTTCCCATGCCATATTTGATAGGGTTCAAATTTGGTGTGAAGCATGGTAACACCTCTAAGGGCGATTGGAGGCCTCCCTAAAAGACTCCATGCCTCTCGGAGAGCCCGGCAAGCTACCTAGAGTATCTCGCCCGCATGGCAGAGCCTAGCAAGCTACCCGTTGCATATTCAATATACCAACACCAGTAACAACAATTGGCCTCATTCACCTGTCACTGAACGAGCACCCAATACGGCAGCATTAAGAAAGATGAGTAAAAAGAGGCTGAAAACATCTTCGGGACGAACTAGATTGCCAAAACGAAGAAAGACTAAAATGATTGTACTTTCAATGCAGGGACACTGGCATCAAAAGCATCCACCAAGGACCTGATGGTGCAAGCACAGAAGATTAAGTATGACATCATTGGTCTGACCAAAACGAGGAGACATCAATCACATCACACCATTTTTGACACTGGAGAAGAATTGTTCCGAGGAACATGTGACAACAGGGGTGTTGGTGGCATTGGTGTCCTTGTCAAGACAAACTTGGCCATGAGCATCAATTCATTCTAATGCCTAACAACCAGAATTGGACAATTATGCTTGAATAGATGTGGCTCACTGTCTGCAGTTTCTATCTTCATTGTCTATGCACCAACTTCCAACTATGATGAAGAAGAAATTGAGTGGTTCTACATGGAGCTGGAGAAGTTTTATAAAGAAGATCACACCTTCTACAAGATAATTGTTGGTGATTTTAATGCCAAGATAGGTCCGAAAAGGTCGCCTGAAGAACTCCACATTGGGACACATGGCCTAGAACAGAACGATCAGGGTGAGAGACTGAATTCATCATGTCGACCAAGACCATCCATGGTAACTCACAGTTCAAGAAGGCCAAATCTAAACGCTGGACATGGGAGTCTCCCAGTGGACAGTTCTACAATGAAATTGACCATATCATATTCAATCACAGGTTTTGCCTGACCGATGTCGCTGTTGTCCCAAAATTCCAAACGGGATCAGAACACCGTCTCCTTCATGCAAAATTCTACTTCACAGAGCCAGGAGAAAAGTCTGCAAAATTTAAGTCTAAGAAAACAACTCTCAGAATGACCACCAACTGGGAGCTCTTTGGCACTATTGCAGCAACATGGGAAGATGCCATCCTTCACAACATCGACGAGGAATACGATCCACTGGTTCAGCACCTGCATGGCTGTGTGAAGAATGCCGAGAGTGAGAAAGACACAAACAGAGGCCTGTCTTCGAAAACTCTCAAGCTCATTAGTCAACAGGGTTTGGCACAGGCCTCAGGCAACCACAAGCTAACGTCCGAGCTCACAAAGCTGTGCAAAGATGCGATAAAGGAAGACCTCAAAGAGAGAAGAGCAGCAGTGTTGGCCAGTACAGCAGAAGCCGGGAAAAGTATTCACAATGCTTGCCTGTCCTTCGCCAACTACAAGACAAAGATGACTGCCCTCCGATGTCCCGATGGATCTATCACATCCTCCAGAAAGGCATTGGAGAAAATTATTCATGACTTCTACTCGGATCTCTTTGACAGCCATGTCAACCTGCCCACATACCAAATTCCGAAGGATGGATATGTCGTTCCCAACTTTCTCCCTTCTGAAATCCGACTCGCCATTTTGCTGGTAAAGACGCAAACAGCACCTGGTCCGGACATGGTCAGACCCGAAAACCTGAAGAATCTGCCATCAGTACTCATCAATACACTGGCCCGACTCTTCACATGCTACCTGTCTGAATGCAAGGTTCTGTCCCAGTGGAAAACCAGTAGGACCGTTCTGTTGTACAAGAAGGGAGACATCCATGACATCGGCAACTATTTCCCAATCTGCCTGCTGTCTGTCATCTATAAGTTGTTCACTTGTGTCATCCTGAATAGAATAGGCAGAACACTAGACGAAGGACAACCATGTGAGCAAGCTGGGTTCCAAAGGGGATTCAGCATGATTGACCATATCCACACAGTGACCAAACTCATTGAAGTTTCACGAGAGTTCAAGATGCAGCTCTGTCTAACGTTCATCGACTTAAAGAAGGCCTTCGATTCTGTTGAGACTGAGGCGGTCATCAAAGCCCTGGCGAAACAGGGCGTTCAAACTCAGTATATCAAAATCCTCCACGAGCTGTATTGTGGATTCACCACCAGGATTTCACCATTCTACAAGGAAGTGATCATTGATGTAAAGAGAGGCGTGCGGCAGGGTGATACCATTTCACCGAAACTCTTCAGTGCCGCCCTCAAGAACATCATGCAACAACTGGAATGGAAAGGAATAGGAGTGAAGATAGACGGTCGGCAATTACACCACTGTGCTTCGCTGATGACATCATTCTCATAACACCAAACATTAGCCAAGCAGCACAAACGCTGACCGACTTCGACCACGAGTGTGGAAAGGTCGGATTGCAGCTGAATCTCAACAAGACGATGTTCATGAAAAACGAACTGGTCCCTGAAGCTCCATTTGCTCTCAATGGAATGAACATCTCCGAATGCAGCAGCTATGTGTAGCTGGGTCGAGAAATCAACATGAGGAATGACTTGGTGCCAGAACTGCTCAGGAGGAAGAGAGCAGCATGGAATGCATTCAAGAGTATCGAAGTGGTGGTTAAGAGAATGAAGAACCTCGTCTCCAGGCACATCTTTTCGATTCCACTGTTCTTCCTGCACTAACATATGCCTCAGAGACCTGGGCCCTACATAAACAGGACGAAAATGCTACTAGGGTATCCCAAAGAGGAATCGAAAGAGCTATGCTGGGAATATCATGTCTCACTCAAGTGAGAGAATGAATCCGGAGTTCTGACCTCCGTAGACGGTCAAAAATCAGGGATGCTGTCCTGTTTGCCAAGGCATCAAAAATCAGATGGGCTGGTCATGTAATGCGATTCAGAGACGACCATTGGACTAGATCTGTTACAGACTGGATTCCATGGGATGTCAGAAGACCTCGTGGCCGTCCACCAACTAGATGGTTAGATTTCTTCGTCAAATCTCTGAATGAACGATTTGAGGTTCTTTCTGTTCCTGGAGTGTATAGGTATCATTGGGCTACACTAGCTCATGACATGGACAAATGGAGATGTTACTGGTGCCCACTCGAGCAAATAGAAGATCAACGGGACTACAAGTGATACAAGTTTCCCTCATACATTGTTCGAGAACCCATCCTTCCACTAGTGTCCATTCTCCACCACCAGTGAACCCAGTATCCCTCCACCTCCCAATCCCATCCCCCCATCCTAACCTACCTCTGTGGCAGGGCATTCCCTTCTGTTCCCTCTTTTCTTTTGGGTGTTGTGGTTTGCAATAGGGGTATTGAGTGGCCATCGTACTCAGTCTCTAGTCTACTTTCAACAAGATTCTGCCTTCCCATGCGGGATCTCCAACCACATTTTACTTGGTGTTCCCTTCTCTATCTGAGCTGCCTTCCCCCCCTCCCAGCATGTGAGGCCAGCTTCCAGGCCATAGAGCCAACCTCCTGGTACTTATTTCTACTGTTCTTGGGTGTTAGTCTCTTACTCTGTTATTTTATATTCCACACATGAGTATAATCTCAGCTACACAAGTTCGATTCTCAGCACCCTCTATGATTCCCTGAGATTTTCAGGAATGACCACTGAGCACAGAGGCAAAGGTTAAGATCTGAACACTGCTAGGTGTTTCCACAAAGCATAAAAATATTAAAAAATCAGATGGGCCGGTCATGTAATGCGATTCAGAGATGACCGCTAGACTAGAGCTGTTACCGACTGGATTCCACGGGATGTCAGAAGACCTCATGACCGCCCACCAACTAGATGGTCAGATTTCTTCGCCAAATCTCTGAATGAACGATTTGAGGCTCTTCCTGTTCCTGGAGCAAGCAGATATCATTGGGCTGCACTAGCTCGAGACATGGACGAATGGAGACATTACTAGCGCCAGCTCGAGCAAATCGAAGATCAACGGGACTAAAGTGATACAAGTGATAATCATTTTGTAATTATAATATAAATCCAAATTTTTCTGAATATTCTTTCAATTTTTATTCATATCTCTTGTTGGTTATATTAAGTGTTCAAGAATAATATGGTGAACATAAAATAAAAAAATTTAGTTTACATAGCTTAATATTTTGACAATTATTTTTCAGGAAATATATTACTTATAGAATTGCTATTTGTGACCTAGTATGAACATGCATTTACATCTGCTTAATTTACACTTGTTTCTTAAGCCTCTGCAAGCTACCTGCTATTTTTGCATTTTAATTGTGTTACCTAGTTTAAAAAAATCAATCTGTTCTGTGGCAAACACATTTAATAGGCGTATTTTATTAAAATTTTGACTAATAAAAAATTTTTCTAATTTTTTTTCTTTTATTGAATCACCATGTGGAAAGTTACAAAGGTTTCAGGTTTAAGTCTCAGTTATACAATGCTCGAACACCCATCCCTTCACCAGTGCACATATTCCACCACCAAGAATCATAGTATAGCTCCACCCCGCCCCCCTACATCCCCAGCGCCCCCCACCTGTGTAACTGATAAATTACACTTTACTTTCACTTTACTTTGATTACATTCAATATTTCAACACAAAACTCACTATTATAGTTTGGAGTTTCTCCCCCTTAAAGTCTGACCTGCTGAAAAGGAAGCATTTGATAATTTGTTTTTCATTGCTGAGAATGTGGCAATATGAGGTCGAGAGGCTGCACTAGCGGCCACACGGTTTTGGATTTCTGTATTTTTGTATTTTAGTAACTAAGTCCAGAGAAATATCTGCCAGAAATTGCATCATTGCAAACTTGTACTTCTCAGCTATATTATATTCCACATATGAGTGCGATTTTTCTATGTCTGTCTCTTTCTTTCTCATTTCACTCAGCATGATACTTTCCATGTTAATCCACTTATATGCAAATTTCATGACTTCATGTTTTCTGACATCTACATAATATTCCATTGTGTAGATGTACCAGAATTTCTTTAGCAAGTCATTCGTTTTTGGGCACACTGGTTTTTTCCAGATTGTGGCAATTGTAAACAGTGCTGCAATGAACATAGAAATGCAGATGTCGTCTCTACTATACCTTTTTGCCTCTCCGGGATATATTCCCAGGAGTGGTATTGCTGGGTCAAATGGAAGCTCAATTTCTAATTTTTTGAGAACTGTTCATATTGTTTTCCAAAAAGGCTGAACCCAGTCAGCATTCCCACCAGCAGTGAAGGAGAGTCCCTTTCTTTCCACATCCACGCCAACACCTGTTGTTTTTGTTTTTTGGGATGTGGGCCAGTCTCTGTGGTGTGAGATGATATCTCATTGTTGTTTTGATCTGCATGTCCCTGATGATTAGTGATGTTGAACATTTTCTCATGTGCCTCTGAGCCATTTGGATTTTTTCTTTGGGAAAGTTTCTGTTCATTTCATCACCCCATTTTTTGGGTTGGCAGTTTTCTTCTTGTGGAGTTCACCCAGTGCATTGTATATCATTGATATCAACCCTTTATCGGATGGGTACTGTGTAAATATCCTTTCCCATTCTGTAGATTGTCTTTGTACTTTGGTCACTGTTTCTCTTGAGGTGCAGAAGCTTCTTAGTTTGAGATAGTCCCATTTATTTATCTCTGTTTTCACTTGCTTGGCCAGTGGAATGTCATCTTTGAAGAAACCATTGGCTTCAATGCCATGGAGGGTTTTGCCGACCTTGTCTTCAATGTACCTTAGGGATTCTGATTTGATGTTGAGTTCTTTAATCCATTTTGATCTGACTTTTGTACATGGTGATAGGTGGAAGTCTAAGCCCATTTTTTTGCATGTAGCTGTCCAGTTTTGCCAGCACAATTTGTTAAACATATTTTCCTTGCTCCACTTCACATTTCTTGCTCCCTTATCAAAGATTAGATGGTAATATATTTGGGGGGGTGTGTCAGAGTATTCAACCCTGTTCCATTGGTCTGCTGCTCTGCTTTTGTGCTAGTACCAAGCTGTTTTAATGACTACCTCTTTGTAGTAGAGTTGGAAGTTGGGGAGGTTGATTCCTCCCATTTTCTTTTTCCCAGGAATTGCTTTAGCTATTCGTGGGGGCTTATTGTTCCATATGAATTTCAGGATCACTTGCTCCATTTCATTGAAGAATGACAAGGGTATCCCTATAGGGATCTCATTGAATTTGTACAATGCTTTGGGAATAATTGCCATTTTGACAATATTAATTCTTCCAATCCATGAGCAGGGTATATCTTTTCATTTCCTTGTGTCCTCTTCTATTTCCTGGAGTAGTGTTTTGCAGTTTTCATAATACAAATCCTTTACCTCCTTAGTTAAGCTGATTCCGAGGTACTTGATTTTTTGAGGCTCAATTGTGAACGGGATTGCTTTTCTCATGTCACTGTCTTCTCTTTCATTATTTGCATAAAGGAAAGCCATGGACTTTTGGGTATTGATTTTATAGCCTGAAATTTTACTACACAAGTCTATTGTTTCTAGGAGTTTCTTGCTAAAGATTTTAGGGTTCTGTAAGTATAGTGTCATATCATCTGCGAATAGTCAGAGCTTGATTTCTTCCTTTCCTACCTGAATGCCCTTAATATCTTTTTCTTGCCTCATCGCTATTGTAAGTACTTCCAGTACTCTATTGAACAGAAGTGGAGAGAGTGGGCATCCTTGTCTCTTCCCTGTTCTCAGAGGGAAGGCTCTTAGTTTTTCCCCATTGAGGATGATGCTTGCTGTAGACTTGTGATAAACGGCTTTGACTATATTGAGGAAAGTCCCTTCTATACCCATTTTGGCGAGAGTTTTCATCATAAAGGGGTGCTGGATCTTGTCAAATGCTTTCTCTGCATCTATTGATATGATTATATGATTTTTATCTTTTCTTTTTTTGATATGATGGTTTATGTTGATTGATTCCTGAATGTTAAACCATCCTTGCAACCCCAGGATGAATTCCACTTGGTCCTGGTGTATGATCTTTTTGATGAGTTCTTGAATTCTATTTGCTAACATTTTGTTAAGAATCTTCACATCTGTGTTCATCAGGGATATTGGCCTGTAGTTTTCTTTTTTTGTGGTGTCTTTGTTTGCTTTTGGTATTATGGAGATATGAGCCTCATAGAAACTGTTTGGGAGGGTTTCTGTTCTTCAATTTCCTGGAAAAGTTTGAGAAGAACTGGCAATAGGTCCTCTTTAAATGTTTGGAAGAATTCACTAGTGAAAACGTCTGGACCTGGGCTTTTGTTTTGGGGAAGACTTTTGATTACCATTTCAATTTCCTTGATATTAATAAGACTATTCAGATACTCCACATCTTCTTGCCTTGGGAGATTATAGGAATCCAGGAATTTATCCATTTCTTCTAGGTTCTCTTGTTTCGAGGCATACAGATATTCAAAGTAGTCTCTGATGATCTTTTGAATTTCTTTGGTTTCTGTTGTGATGTCCCCATTTTCATTTCTGATTCAGCCTATAAGGGTTCTCTCTCTCTCTCTTTCTTTGTGAGTCTTGCTAGTGGTTTATCAATCTTGTTTATTTTCTCAATGAACCACCTCTTGGTTTCATTGATCTTTTGGATTGTCTTTTGGGTTTCCATGTCGTTGATTTCTGCTCTAAGTTTTATTATCTCTTTCCTTCTGCCTGGTTTGGGCTTCTTTTGTTGGTCCTTTTCTAAGGTCTTGAGCTGTGAAGTCAAGTTATTTATGCGGGCCCTTTCTTCCTTCCTGAGATATGCTTGCAGAGCTATAAATTTTCCCCTTAATACGGCTTTAGCTGAGTCCCATAGGTTCTGGTAGCTCATGTCTTCATTCTCATTTGTTTCCAGGTACCTTTTGATTTTTTCCTTGATTTCCTTCCTGAGCCACTCATTGTTCAACATTGAGCTATTTAATTTCCAGGTGTTTGATTTAGTTTTCTGCATCAGTCCATGATTGACTTCTATCTTCAGTGCATCATGGTCTGAAAAGATAGCTGGTACAATGTCTATTTTGTTGATTCTGTTGAGGTATGTTATGTGTCCCAGCGCATGGTCTATTCTGGGAAATGTTCCATGTGCACTGGAAAAGAATGTGTATTCCTTTTTTTTGAATATAGAGCCCTGTATAGATCTATTAGCTCTCTCTCTTCTATTTCTTCCTTTAAAGCCAGTATTTCCTTGGTGAGTTTTAATCTTCTTGATCTGTCCAGAGGTGATAGAGTGGTGTTGAAGTCTCCAACTACTATTTTGTTGCCCATAATGTCCTTCTTAAGGTCTGTTAGCAGCTGTTGTAGGTATTTAGTTGCCCCCTCATTGGGTGCATACACATTTAGCAGTGTGATTTTTTTCCTGCTGTACATATCCCTTGATTAATAAAAAGTGGCCTTCACTACCCCTTCTAATCTTTTTCAACCTGAAGTCTATGTTGTCCAATTCTAGTAAAGCCACCGCACCTTTTTTGAGGGAGTTGTTTGCTTGCAGGATTGTTTTCCATCCTTTGACTTTGAGTCTGTGTTTGTTCTGGATATTCAGATGTGTTCCTTGCAGGCAGCAGAATGATGGGTTGAGTCTCTGAATCTATTTTTCCACTCTGTGTCTCTTAACTGGTGAAATAAGACCATTGACATTGAGAGAGATTATTGTCATAGGGTTTTGTTCCATCTTTCTGTGTTTGTTGTGCTTGTAGGGTTTTTTCTTGTCTTATAGCAGCCCCTTTAGACCTTCTTTTAGGTTTGGTTTAGAGTCTATGAAGTTCCTGAGTTGTTGTTTATCCACAAAATAGTGTGTCATTCCTTCAAGTTTGAATAAGAGTTTGGCTGGATAAAGTATTCTTGGTGAAGCATTCATTTCATTGAGTTTTTTCACTATATCCCACCACTGCCTTCGAGCTTGAAGGTTTTCCTCTGATAGGTCTGCTGTGAACCTAAGGGGTGCTCCTTTGTATCTGATTTCCTTCTTTGACCTTGCGGCTTGTGGTAATGTGTCTCTATCTCTTACATCCATCATCTTAACTATGATATGTCTTGGAGTTTTTCTGTTAAGGTCTCTTTTACCTGGCACGCTTCTGGTTCCTTGAATCTGGATGTCTGCATGGTCCAGCTCTGGGAACTTTTCAGCAATGATTTTTTTGACTGTAGCTTTTTCAGTGGGGTTGGTTCCCTGTCCTTCTGGTACTCTAGTGATTCTAATGTTGTTCCTCTTGAAATCATCCCCTAGGACTCTAATTCTCTCTAGAGCTATTTTGAGGTCTCTCCCCATTGATTGTTGTTGCCTGTAGGCTGCCTGCAGCTCATCTTCAAGCTCACTGATTCTGTCATCTGCTGCAGTCATTCTATTGTTGAGGGCACACACTGAGTTTTTTAATTCATCTACCGAATCCTTAATTTGTGACATTTCCTTTTGTAGGGTTTTTATTTCTGCTCTCATTTCTTCTCGTAATTTCTTGGCTGTCTGTTGTATTGTTTCTGCCAGTTCCTCCTTTAATTTAACGAATACCTTTTCAATCTTTCCATTGAGTTCATTGAACATCTTGAGGATTTCACCTCTGAATTCTTTACCGGATAGCTCAAGTTTGTAGGAAACGTCTATTGAGGCATCTGGACTCCTTTCTTCGTCCTCTCCTTGTGGCGGGGATTTGCGCTTTTTCTTCATATTGTTGTGGTGGTATGGAAGAGGGACCTTCAAGTTCACCTCTGGTTGCGAAAAAGGATTCTGAATGGGCTTTGGTCAGTGGTGATCAATTTCTTCTGTGCCACCTTTAGAACATGTCCCTCTCTGATGTTCCTCTATTCTTTATGTGAGGCTTCAAGCAATGCTTTATGAGAATGGGGTCCTTTAGCTTTAGCTTGAATAGCTGCTTATATTCATTGCTACTTTTGAAACTTGGAATTAGCTAGCCACCTATTTGCGAACTGTTTTGTGGACAGCTAAGATGATACTTAGGGATAAAGGTGATGAACGCTGGGAAGTACCTAATAAATGCTTGGTATTTTGAAAAAAAAATGTGCAGCCACCGGCTCAGAAGGAGGCCAAGCCCACTTTTGTTGAGGCCACGCCCACTAATGCAATGTGACTTGGTGACCTCAAGAAGGGAGCAGACCGGCATGGCGCCGCTGGAGGGTGGCGAGGGGCTAGTGCTCAGGCAGGGTGGAGTCAGGGTCCCAAAGAAGATGGCGGGGAGGGGGGTAGGTGCAGGTTCGGAGGAGATGGCGCCCGTTCAGTCCACTAACCAGCAAGAGGGCGACTAATAAAAATGTTTAAAGAATCAGTTAACTAAAATTAATCTATCACCTATTGTATTAAAGTATAAATCTTGCTAAAAATCAAGGTAACAATAGAAATTCAACTTGAAATAAGAATTGAAGAAATACTAAGTCTTTGAACAAAAAGAAGAAAGAAATTAATTGCTTTATTTAATCACTAGATTAAAATCAGTGCTATGATCCTTAATCTCTATCACGTGCATTGACACATTTGTAATATCTATGTACTTCTTTATACTGCAGTATTGTTTTTAACCTTTTGTTAGGGTTATTTTATTTTTTACCTGTTAGTTTTTGAAAAGAATATAGAGTAAATAAAGAATCAAGTTTAGGGAACGTAAATGAATGATATTAATAATCAGAACAAGAATGAACATAGAAGGTTAGCATGTAGCACTGTCTGTAGCACTGTCGTCCTGTTGTTAATCGATTTGCTTGAACGGGCACCAGCAATGTCTCCATTGTGAGAATTGTTGTTACTGATTTCGGCATATTGAATATGCCACAGGTAGCTTGCCAGGTTCTGCCATGGGGGAGAGATAGTCTCGGTAGCTTGCCGGTCTCTCCAATAGGAGCAGAGGAATTCAACCTGGGTCAGCCGTGTGCAAGGCAAACGCCCTATCCTCTGTGCTATCACTCCAGAAGGTTAGCATAATATTCAAATATTTATTGAGTTAAATGTGTGTTTCTTTTAGCCTTATGGTCAAAATTGCATTCATCAATCATTGTGACTTTTTTGTTTGTTTGCTTTATGTTTGCTTGCGTGCTACATTTCAGGATAGTGCTTGGAGCTATTCCTGGCTGAGTGCTTGGGGATCATTCCTGGTGATGCTTGAAGGATCATGAAATGCTGGGAACCAAAAAACCAAGAGACTGTTGTTTTGTCTCTTTGGTATACTAATTGGAGTCTTTTAAAACTTTTTACCCTGTATGTCATTATTCATATTTTAATTAGAAATATAAATGATATAAACATTTAGGCAAATTTCAAGCTTATAGAACATGGAAAGCAATCAATCCATTAAATGAGCCAAGATGTCAAGACACAGCTTCCTGAGCTTTTAGAAGCTGTGTGCATAGATCCTCTCACAAATGGAAGTGACTAACTCTAGGTGTCAGAGTATCCTGCTGACAGCTTAGCTCTCATATGACAGCAGTGATTAAACATTATCCATAAATTTTTTTCATTTCATCAAATTAAATCATAATTTTCAAGGCAAATAAAAGATTCACTTGTCAAAAATATTCATAGATCCTTCCTCATGATGCCAGAGATTAGGTTTCTGCCAGCTGTGCTCAGAGAAACTGGATTGAAAATCTCAATATAATTTATTAAAAGTAAAAATTAGAGGCAGAGAGATAGTGCAGCTAGTAAGATGCTTGCATGAAGCTTACCAGTTTAGTTTCCTGCACCACATATGTTCCTCTGAGTATAGTCATGAATGATTCCTAAACACAGATCCAGGAGTAGACCCTGAGCACTGCCAGGTACGATCCCCAAATCAACACAAATACAAAATTTAAAAACTTAACTCCCAATTCATCTTCCAAGAAAACTATCACTATTGTACTGCTAAAGCTTTCTTCCAATTACACATAAAATGTACAGCAATGTTTAAATAATGCCATTAAGAACTTGGAGGGTGGAGAGACAATACAGTAAACCCTGCCTTGCATGCAGCTGACCAATGTTTATGTCACATGGGTTCCCCAACTCCTATCAGGAATGATCCCTGAGCACAGAAACAGCTGAATGTGGCCCCAAAACCAAATAAATGAAGACATAAATAAGAACTTATTGTTTTCAGTTGTGAAGTAAACTAAAGTTAACAATGGAATCTATACTCCTTCTTTGTCATTATATAAGATGCTGCTTTTGTATACCCCACAATGAGGAAAATAGGCTTTCTACAAGAACCCCAGACATGCATTCGTATGACTAGAAATAAAAGCTGCCTTTGCATAAAAATATAACTCTTTAAGTCTCTCATGTTGGAACATAGTTTATATTTTCCTTTGAAACTTCTTGAAAAACAAGTTTAAGGAATTAAGTTTTTATTTTAAACCATGCTTAATTTGATATTCTGAAGAACAAAATAGACTGAAGGGGATATCTCCGGTCCAGAAGCCACTCAAAATTGATTGGACTCATTTTATATCACAATTTTATTCATTAAGCACCTACTTGCTGACCCAGGGCATAAGAAAATCATGGCTTATTTGTTAATTAAGTCAAGAAAGATTTGCTTAACCAGCCTCTTATACAGATGCTGGAGATAACGTTGTGATTAAAGTAAGATGCTTTTATATTTCATATTTTAGTAGAGAATAATGCATAAAAAGATATATTTATGATCTTATGAAATTGTAAGTACTATAAAATAACCTAATGCAAATATAAAACAGTATTAATCAATTCCTTTCAATATCTGTTGAACGTATATTGAACAGACCGGGGACTTTTAAGGCAAGAAAGGTCCGTGAGTCAACAATAACAATATAATTTTAAAACCTGTGCCTATGACTAGAGAAAAAGTATAGCTGATACAGCACTACCCATGGTCCTAAAGGACCTGGGCTTCATGTCCATACCACATATAGTCCTTCAGGAGCTATCAGACAAAAACTCTGATCACATCTGTGGCACTAAACCAAAAATTACATAAGTAAATACATTATATTGTAATAATATGTAAAGTATATATGATTAATAATTATTTTAAAATATTATTAGAAGTTTTATGTTATTATAGCATGTTGTTATGACATTTATTGGTGTGATATTCACAATATATCAAAATATTGTTAATCTGTTTAATATTTTATTTTAAGTAATGCGTATATTACAGTGTAATTTTTGTAGACAGATTTATTAGTAGGCATAGATAAATAATATGTTAAGTAGAAACAAAACAGTATGATGAGAAGTCCATGCATAGTATATAATGCCGAAGGAAAGAAATAGACCTGATTAATAGATGAGAGACCCAAATGTTAATTCAGGTTCAAAAAGAAGATTTGCTGCCTTTCTACTCTATTCATGCTAGATAGAGCAGCACAGAGAATTCCCCCCACTAGGATGCATTGACAGGTTTCAAATCATTCATTCAATACTCAAGAAAGTATAGGGGACACCTATATAAGAAAGTATAAATGACAATATTTATAAGTATTAGATATATATAAGATAGCACTGTAGCACTATCATCCTATTGTTCATCGATTTGCTCGAGCAGGTACCAGTAATGCCTCCACTGTGAGACTTGTTACTGTTTTTGGCATATTGAATATGCCACAATAGCTTGCCAGGCTCTGCTGTGCAGGCAGGATACTCCTGGTATCTTGCCAGAGTCTCCAAGAGGGACGGAGGAATCGAACCCTGGTCAGCTATGTGCAAGGCAAATGCCCTACCCGCTGTGCTATCACTCCATAAAGACCAGAAATTACTTCTAATGATATGATGGAATAGACTCTGGCAACTAAGACTCCCTGGTAAAATGCAAATAGAAATCAACAACATGCCACAGGGTCGGGAAAAGGGGATTTATCAGTTCAGATCTGGTTTGTCTAAACAGCAATTATTTATGTATTTATGAAGATGAGTGATCATGGCATGGAATTGGAAGGGGATCAGCCGATAAAGACATCCAAGTTATGATGCATCAGTGGCCTGTGATTTAGATTTAGATTTAGTAGACCTAATAGGGGAGGGCACAATCTGTGGAAATATGACTTCATAAAATCAGTGGATTTTCAGATGAGGAGAAAAGACTTCTTGACTTATGCACTGAATAACAAACAGAAATGTATCTTGGTGTTTAGAATAGTAGTAACCAGAGCAACTTTGCCTCCTTTCCTCTTTCAACAAGAAACATCCTGGCATGGGCCTCTGACTAGAAGCAAAGATCTGGAATGAGAACTTTGGGCACAAACAGGTCAGGTGAGGTCAGGGAGACAGAGGGACATTTCCCTCTCTCACATCTCACACCTCTTTCACAAGCAATGCTGTGATCAGTTGTGGTTTTTAAACTTCTGCTCAGTTCCTTTTCTGTTCATTTTACAGCCACAATTAAAAACAACAACAGCAGCAACAAAAAAGCAACAAAACAGAGACCTGCACTGCCAACTTCAGCAACTAAAATAAGCTAGCACAGATGCATAAGACAGCGTCTGTGTTAAAATATATGGGATTTTAAGAAAGGGTTATCTTTGGATGGAAAACAGAAAAGGAGGTAACAAAGAATGGGCAAGGGCCATAGTAACAAAAGTTAATGTTCTCCAAAGAAGCTGGGCCATTTTACCTTCCCACCAGCAGTGAAGTAACATGGACGGTTCTCAAAAAAACTAGGAATTGAGCTTGCAGTAAGAGACAGCAATTCCATACTTACCTGGCAGAGGAGAGACCATGACCATGAAGCTGGTTTTCCCAGAGCAAGATTTATCCATTGCACTTTAGATGTGCTGACCCCTGCGATTTCCAAAATGTGGGAAACTCGACTGCATAATTTGTGGTAGTGGGGAACTGTGTTTGCACTCTCCCCAGTAAAAAACAAACTTCCCAGCATATACCCGCCAAGGGCCAACATTTCTTTTCAGAACAACAACAAAAAAAAACAAAAACAAAAAAAATTTGCACTTCTGCTTTCACTGCATCACTATTCACAAATCTGGAAACTACCCAAATTTTCAAGAACAGATGATTGGATAAAGAAACTAGTACATATATAAAATGGATTGGAGCGATTGCACAGCAGGTAGGGCGTTTGCCTGCCATGCAGCCAACTCAGATTTGATTCCTCTGTCCATTTCTGATAGCCCAGTAAGCAATGAGTGTATCTCGCCCACACAGCAAAGCCTGGCAAGCTACCCATGATGTATGCGATATGTCAAAAACAGTAACAACAAGTCTCATGTTGTTACTGGTGACATTACTAGTGGCATTACTGGTGCCTGCTGAAGCAAATCAATGAACAACAGGACAACAGTGCTACAGTGCAGTGCTACATATATACAACACAATACTACACAAGTATAAGAAAAGGTGACATGCAATTTGCTGCTTTGTGGATAGCATAATGCTGAGTGAAGTTAGGAGAAGAAAAAGAATGATCTCTATCAGATGGGGGATCACTTGTATCACTTATCATTCATTGATCTTTGATTTCCTTGAGCGGGCACCAGTAATGTCTCCATTTGTCCTTGTGCTAGTGTAGCCAGTGGCATCTGCTCGCTCCAGGAACATGAAGAGCCTCAAACCGTTCGTTCAGGGCTTTGATGAAGAAGTCTGACCATCTCATAAGTAGACTACCATGTGTTCTTTTGATGTGCTGTGGAATCCAGTCGGTAACAGTTCTAGTTCAGCGGTCATCTCTAAATCAAATTATGTGTCTGGCCCAGCTGATTTTCGACATCTAGGCAAAGGAGACAACATCCCTGATTCTTGACCATCAACGGAGGTTGGAACTCCAGATTCCATCTCTCACTTGAGTAAAACGTGATACTCCAAGCATAGCTCTTTCGATTCCTCTTTGGGATACCTGAATAGCGTTCTCATTCTGTTTTCTTCCATATGGCCCTGGTCTCTGAGGCAGGAAGAACGATGGAGTCGAAAAGTGTGCCCAGAGCCGGAGGTTCTTCATCCTCTCAAACACTTCTTCAACGGTCTTAAAGGTGTTCCACGCTGCTCTCTTCCTCCTGCGCAGTTCAGGTGCCAGGTTGTTTGTCATGTTGAGTTCTCAAGCCAGGTATACATAACTGCTACATTCGGTGATGTTCATTCTGTTGAGGGCAAATGGAACATCAGGAAGTAGTTCCTTTCTCATGAACATTGTCTTCATGAGATTCATGTTTATACATGGGATATAAAGAATTATAGCAGGGAAATGATAAATGACCAAAGACAACCAAACTAGGGACTGGCTTTCGAAAGGAGCGTACCACTAGGAGGATGATGGGAGGTGGAGGAGAAGGAACCCCGGAAACAATTGTGGATGGAGAGATGTAGACAGTTTGGTGGAGGGTGTGATGCTAGAATATTTTATGCAAGAAACCCCAGCATTAACATTTCAAACAGCTCCAGTGCCTAAAATATAATTTTTAAAAATAATGAAGTTACTGAATCTCAGCTAAACCCAAAGAAACAAGTCAAAGACATCCAAAAAGAGTTAGTTACAAGAGCACAAGCTCTTTATAGAAGATATTGAAGATATTTTAAAAGTACAAACAAATGCTGGGAATAAAACTAATATTGGAGTGAATCTAACAATGAAGGCATAAGTAGTGGAGTTTATCTTGCACAAAAATATCAAAAGAGTGTATGTGATTACCCCACCTACCACAGTGAAGTTACTACCCCTTTTCATCAATGCCCTTGTTTTATTTCTGGCCTACCATATCATGTTCCCCAGGTTTCCTCTTTTATCTTTGTAATCCATTTCCTAGGGGTGATTATCAATTAATAGCATCTGTATCCTGAATTTTTTTTCAATTCATAGCAGATTAGTGGTACAAAACTATTTTGAACATATAACCTAAATTATGATAATAAAACGTTAAGAAAATAGTGAAGGGATTCTGTGGCTTTCTGGTGGTGATTCAATAATTTTCTGAACCAAAACTAAAATTGCTGATATTTTTGTAGCCATGTCACTAAATTAGAATGATAATGAGAATATTATAAAAAGTTTTTTAATACTTGTAAATTTTATTTTTCTTAAAAGTACCGTGATTTAGAAAATTGTTCCTTATACAGTTGTTTCAGACATTTAGTGTTCCAACACCACTAGTGTGAACTTCATTATGCCAATGTACCCATTTTCTCTCCCTTCCTAAATCTGCCTCTTAGTTGCATAACAAACTTACTTTATATTACGTTTGCAATAGAAATTTAGAGAAATGGAAGTGGAATGGTCAGAAAAATAAATCACTAAGAGCCAATTGCTTGCTATTATTTCAACCTACCTGAACAGGAAAATAAAATCTTTTAATTCAACATAATAAAAAGCTTATCCTCATTTACATAAGTATGTTTTCAACTGATGATTCTAATATATATTACATTTAATTTTATTTCATATTTGGATCTCACTATGGTAACAATCATGCCTTACCTGTCATTAACAAAACTTAAAATAAATTTTGTGCTAATATTTTGGAGTTTACATGAAATAGGTAAGGCCTACTTATGTAAATTTCCCCCTACACTTTATGTAAATACTGTGGTTTGCAAACTTGTTCATGATGATTTGTTATAGGTATCTAATGTTCCAACACCAATCCCACAACCATTGTCACCTCCCCTCCACCAGTGTTTCCAATCTTCCCAACTAACCCTTAAGTCTGCCTCAACAATGGGCAATCATTTATTTTATGTTACTTGTAACCAATTAATTGCTGGCACAGTGATCAAAAAGTATTTCCTTAGAAGAAAATTAGTGTAAATTGATGTTAAAATAATTTTGAAATTAAAAAAAATTATCAGGAAATAAGTATAAAACCACAACAATGACTCAAATGGAAAGAATGAAAATAAGACTGGGGTGGTATGTGGGACAAAAGACTGTAGCACTGTCACCCCTTTGTTCATCGATTTGCTCAAGCGGGCACCAGTTATATCTCCATTGTGAGACTTTTTGTTACTGTTTTTGGCATATCGAACATATCATGGGTAGCTTGCCAGGCTCTGCTGTGCAGGCGGGATACTCTTGGTAGCTTATCAGGCTACCTGAGAGGGACAGAGGAATTGAACCCTGGTCCACCATGTGGAAGGCAAATGCCCTACCCACAATGCTATTGCTCCAGTCCAATCTACAAGAAATAGTAGATTTCATTATAAGGCTTAATATACAGATCATGAGAACGAGAGAGAGAGAGAGAGAGAGAGAGAGAGAGAGAGAGAGAGAGAGAGAGAGTGAAAGATAGAGAGAGTAGGATGGTGGAATCAAATTCAAAGATAGAATAACCTAAAGTTTCCCAAAGAAAAATAACTATATATGTCCCTGAAATTGAAAGAACAATCAAACTTGGAAAGCCAGATGACTTACAGTAAGATACATTTTAGTTAAAAGTATTTTCAAGTTTTCTCATTCATGTATGAAAATGAAGATACTTAGCAAAAATAATTGATCTATTATTTATGTGTCAGAATGTTGCAGAAAACCTTTGTAAAAAGAAACATAAAAATGTTATGGGGCTGGAGTGATAGCACAGAGGGTAGGGTGTTTGCCTTACATGCGACCAACCCAGCTTCAATTCCCAGCATCCTATATGGTGCCCCGAGCACCGCCAGGAATGATTCCTGAGTGCAGAGCCAGGAGTCAGCCCTGAGCATCGCCAGGTGTGACCCAAAAAGCAAAAAACAATAACAACAAAAAATGTTGTTCATAACAAAACATCAGGGGCTAAAGTGACACTACAGCAGATTAAGCACTTGCTTTGCAGCCAAGCCTGGTTTGTTTCTCAGAACTGATTAGGGTACCCAAGCACTGACAAAAGTAATCCTTGATCACAAGGCTAGGAGTTATCCCTGAGCAACTCTGTGTGCAGTCCCAAAGCGAGCAAATGAAAATCAAATCAGCATCTGCACCAAATGAAAAAATGAAGTATTTTCTATAATTGTGCATGGTATTGCATATAAAATAGTTGTCACTGTCACTGTCATCCCGTTGTTTATCGATTTGTTCGAGCAGGCACCAGCAACATCTCTCAATGTGAGACTTATTGTTACTGTTTTGGGCATATCCAATATGCCACAGGTAGCTTGCCAGGCTCTGCCGTGTGGGCTCGATGCTCTCGGTAGCTTGCCTGGCTCTCCGAGAGGGGCAGAGCAATCGAACACCGGTCGGCTGCATGAAAGGCAAACGCCCTACCACTGTGCTATCACTCCAGTTGTATGCAAATTATTTCTTAATTTTTGATAATACTAATACAAATCATGATTATCAAGTTTAATAATAAGTCTATTTACAAATAATAAATGAATAATTAATTTTATTTCCTTGACAAATGCATATAACTCAAAATTACATCTCAAAACACCTTAAGCTGTAAAAATATACAAATATATATGCTTGATATTGTACTCATAGTCAAAATAATCACAATAAAAATAATTTTTATAAAATATGATTTATGTCTCCTGTTCATCACTAATTAGACTTTTTGACTATATGAAACTTAAATAATTTTCAATAAAACTAGAGTTCATAGTAACAAAATTTGTAATAAGTTCTTATATAGTTTGTTACATCCTTAAACTTATTAAAAATCTTTTATCAACAAATAAAGTACCACAAAATTAAACTTTGGAAGCTGACTATTTTAACAAAGTTTGCAAGAGCAGTCACTGAAAAAAAAATTAAAAAAAAAGCAGTCACTAAACTTTTCAGAAAAACAAAGGCAAAAGCAAAAAAAATTAATAATGTGAATAGACATATATCCTATTTCATAAAGTTTTATTTTAATATTTTCATCTATGAGAATATTTTAACACTATCAACAATATGTGATAGGCAGGTAATACTCTAAAATTTGCTAAATTGTTGAAATAAAGTAAAATAACATTCATATATTAACTAATGTAATTTTTAATGTTTCAGTAGTAAATATACATCCTTCAGGCTTTTTAATTTGGTTTTTTAAATTTGGCTACAGTATAAATTTAACAATAATTAAACTGGATTTTATCAATTAACAAATATTTTAAAACATATTCTTGTAGGCATTTTTGGAGTAAAAGGCCACACCTGGCTATGCTCATGGCTTACTTTACTGCTGACTGTATGCTCAGGTTTCATTCTTGGTTGGACTCAGGGCACCATAGATGGTACAGGGATCAAAGCAGGGTAGGGCAGGTTTAAGGCAAATATACTATCTTCTGGATCCAGAGTCTCCGGAGCCTCTTCTAGGTATTTCAGTCTCACTCTCAATAACACTTGCTGAGTAGTACGGTCACTGCTGTACTTACAATGCAGAAAACAAAAATTCAAAATCACACAAATTAAAATATGACAAAAATATAATGATGGTAATAAACTCTTTTTGAATAGAAGTGAAAATTAAGGGTTATACTATTCTTGAAAGATGTCACAGAAGTTACCTTAGTCAAGGAGTTATTTTAGCAGATAAACAGATGAAGTGATGTTCTGGCCATCTGATAGGACATCAAACGAGGCAGACATAAAATATAAAATTATGACTTTAGTGAAAATTGAATTGTTGTTGCCCCTAAATTCTAAAATGGTCAGCAAAATTGGTGGAAGGAAAATATAGCTGGAAGTTGCATAAAATTGTACAGAAAGATGGGGCCAGACCTGCGTTGAATTATTTTTTCTTTCATTATAATTATGATGAAGCATAATTACAAATTGGAAGACACAGAATAACATGATTCAGGTAACATATAATTTTTTTCTGTCTTCTATGTGAATTGAAAAAAAATTGTAGGTATCAAGTGAAGGAATAATACTATTACAAATTAAGACAGAAAAGAAACAAGAGATTTTCATGCCATGTATATATAAAACATTTTACTGTATTTATAAAACATTATCTATCATCATCAGTATGTACATATAGGTATATTTGATTTATTGCAAAGCATGTTGTCACTAAAAGTTATGAATGGATGTGAAATATTTAATTGTATATGAAGTAACACACAAATAGAGCTGGAAATATTAGCAATCTAAAATTTTGTGAATTATTCTTATGAGAATTAAGGTGCCACATAAGAACTAATGAACTGATCTTATCTCAATATGCATATGCAAATATGAATAAATGTCTATGCTCAACAATAGCATTGCAAAAGATTATTGTAATAGGTTCTATTATCTGAGTTAATGAATAGCTCACCTACTTGATAAGGTCACACTGGATCCCAATGCATCACTTAGCACAATTTTATCATTCAACTCTATGTATATGCTTAATTGTAACTGAATATTTTGACAAGAAATAAAAATAACAAAGAATGTTGTCTCTGTATGTCAGACAGAAATTAAGGAAAACAAACTCATCCACATTTAGGATTTTAACAGTGTATGCTTTTATATATATGTAATATTTACAATATAGATATTTATTACTAATAACCTAAACTATTTTGCCATGAAAGCCATAATATTTATTTCTTAGTTAAAATTCCTCAGTTTCTTGCCTCATAGGAATATGATTAAAAGAATTACATATAAAATGGCCACATGTGTAACATCTATGAGACCCTCACTCACAGTATCTTGATTTGATTATCACATTACACTCTATCTCTCTACGGTGAATATAGATTCCTAGAAGGGGAATAGTTTGCCTTGAAAATAAATTTATGTGAAATTTCATCAAATCATCCTTAGAGATAGAACCTAGAAGCAAAACATATTACAATGCCAAATGTATTCCTCAAGAGGCTAAATAAATTAAATCTTCAGCAGGGAAGCTACATAAACACTGACTTGCAGCAGCCATGTTTTACAAGCAGATTTAAGTACTAATCGTCACAAAAAATGCATGACCTTAGCAAATAATGCTATTATTCCATACTAATTACAGTAATATCACCACCCTTAAAATGTGTTTTTCCTTTAAAATAGTTTAAAAATAAACATAAATGTCTTCATTACCATAATCTTAGTATGTTACTTTAAAAAATCTCTTATTCACTGCAACAAGAGTAAATTATAGACAAGAGGTTATGACATAGAGCGAAGAGGTTGCTGCTTAATAGAAAAAAAAATCTCTCTCTCAAGATCACTAAATAATCCTAAAAGAACTCCTACTCTTTCTATAATTTCTTTTCAGTTTATGTTTCTCCCAACTGAACCTTCCAAAAGATATAATAAAGTGTTGTGGGGTACTAATATGTAAAGACAAAGGAACTGACTATTATTTTTAAATTTTGAGGAAGACAAAGTTACTTCTATTGGACATATTCATATTGTAACTATATACTTGCTTAAACCTAAATATTTAAAAGCACTGTAGCATTGTCCTCCTGTTGTACATCGATTTGCTCGAATGGGTAACGTCTCCATTGTGAGACTTGTTACTCTTTTAGGCATATTGAATATGCCATAGGTAGCTTGCCAGGCTCTGCCATGCGGGCGGGATACTCTCGGTAGCTTGCTGGGCTCTCCGAGACAAATTGAAGAATCAAACCTGGGTCAGCTGCATGCAGGACAAATGCCCAACCCACTGTGCTATCTTTCTAGTCCACGTTGGAATATTTACTAAAAACGTTAGCGCTATTTAAAATTTTAAACTTACCTAGATGCACTATGGGAAATAAATCCCAAGAGATTTTGGGAACCAATACTTTGTACATATTTTAAGAAAATGTGATTTGAAGCTACAAACTGAACAAGAAACATGACAAATACCAAAAATAGAGAAAGTAGACAATTTAAAATAATCCCCTATCAGAGATTATTATGAACACATCTGTTTGGGGACGATCAATATTACATTTTCTTTAGCAAGAACCTAGAATGAAATAAGTAGACCAAATGCTAGTAGAATGCATACTATGGCCTAGGGAAGTAGGCACAGTCTTCAAGGCACTAACTTTACAAAAGTGAGACAAGAGTTCAATTCTTGGCAAAAGTTGGCATCCTTATTGTGGCTGCCAACTCTGTTGCTATGATATCTGGTGCCCACAAACAAATGATGGGCACCCAAACCAAGTTTACATCACCTGAGATACTGCACCAAGTATGCAAGCATCAGAAGCAAGTGTGTTATCCAGAACAAAACCAAGTGTACATGCAAGTAATGCCACTGTGTGTGCTTTTCTCAGAACACTACAATTCTGGGAGCATGAAACTGCATTGAATGGCACCACCACAGCAATGAAGAGAAGGAAGAAGGAAAAAAATTAAGTATAACATATGATGTAACTGTTATCATTGTATCACTGTATCACTGTCATCCCATTGCTCATCGATTTGCTCGAGCAGGCACCAGTAACATCTCCATTATGATACTTGTTGTTACTGTTTTTGGCATATCGAATACACCACAGGTAGCTTGCCAGGCTCTGCCATGCGGGCAAGATACTCTCGGTAGCTTGCCAGGCTCTCTGAGAGGGGTGGAGTAATTGAACCCAGGTCGGCTGTGTGTGCAAGGCAAATGTCCTACCGCTGTGCTAAAATGTGAAAATGCTACGAAATATAAAATGAGCTAGTCACAATAGTACAAAATGGAACTGATTTAATGTGATGAGGCATCAGTACTGGTCAGATTCAAGTAGAGAAAATTAAATGATGGCAGCCAGAGACAACAAGGAGGGCAAATGATGAGTAGATGTTTAATAACTAATGCATACTGAAAACTTGCAGTAAGTTTGGAAATGAATGATAGTGATTATTGCAAACTAATGGGAATATAGTTAAGGCCACCAAATTAATTATACTCATAAATGATAAATTTTATCTGAAAATCATAAGTACATGTTGCATATTTAATTATAATAAAATTATTTCTTAAGATCAAAAAGTATGATCAGATACATATTTGGATCTATGCAAAGAAATAAGATAGAGAAATTAATAAAATATAGTCCTGGTCTCTATAAAAAGAATTAAAAATCAAATTAATTTTTTTTCTTCAACCTGTATTTAAAGATAACAGATGCCGTTAATCAAAGAAAATAGGAAAAGGTATTACTATTCATTCTTTAGACTTCATTTTAGTTTGTTATTTTAAATTTTAGGGGATACCCAGTTGTGCTAAGGGTTTTTGTGGAGAACCATATTAACCTCAGGAGACCGTATGTGGCTCTTGCAATCAAACCCGGATCAGCAGCTTTCAAGGCAAGCACGCTAACTCTCTGCCTGTCTTCTAGACATTAAAGAGACAATAGGGGATTTCTCTTTTCACTGTGATGATGTCCCCCTCTGTAAGTGTCAGTGAGGAAGGGGTGCATGGGCCCACAGCAGGACTCGAGCATTCTGTGCCTGAGAGCCTTATCACTGGGCTGGTCCATGGCGGTGATGGATGGAGGATGGATGGAGGGAAAAGGAGAAACAGGAATGGTCAGTTGTCAATTTATTTCTCTCTCTTCTGATCTTTCCCTTTATAGTACAATCATAATTGTAGTTTTTTTAAATTTTTTTTTATTAGAGAATCACTGTGATGCAGTTACAAACTCATGAACTTTTTTGTTTGCATTTCACTCACACAGTGATCTTTTACCTATCCCTACACCAGTGCCGATTCTTCTCCAACAATGATCCCAGTATCCCTCTAACTACACCCACCCCACCCACCACCACCCACCCTGCCTCTGTGGCAGGGCATTCCCTTTTGATCTCTCTCCTTTTGGGTGTTGTAGTTCGCAATAGAGGTATTGAGTGGCCTTCATGTTTGGTCTATTGTCTACTTTTAGTTTGAATCTTCCAACCCGAATGGGTCCTCCCAACATCTACTTGGTGTTCCCTTCTCTATCTGAGCTGATGACTGGGCCTATGACCAAAACTACAATTACACATGCTGGGGTAAAAGGCAGCTCACATAACTGTAGTTTTGGTCATAGTCCCAGTCATCAGTTTCATCATCCTTGTCTCCTCTTAGACCTCAAGGTCTTCTCTTTCTTTACATCCTCTTCTTCATCTTGATGTAGTCTCATAGTCATCATCTGGTTCTCCTTCTAGTCCCAAAGTTTCCAAAGTCTCAGTTCTCCTCCTCGTCTTCAACATCTCATTGTCTACCTTGTAGTCTTCAGCATCTAGTCTAGGGTCTCATTTTCAGCATCAAGTCCCCAACATCTATTCCTCAGGGTCTAGTGTTCAGCACCTACTCTTTAGAATCTAGTCCTCAAAATCTCCAACATCTCATCCCGATTTTCTCATCTCCAATGTCTAGTCCTCACTTTCTCCTTATCTCAGCTAGTAATCCATTAAAACAATCATAGTATATTTACTTCTTGTAATATTTATAGCAATGTCATTTTGTATGAACATAGTAAGTGATATAATGATATATTAAGCTCAAAGATTGGCTTTTCCGAGGGACATCATGCTATATATTCTAGACCATAGTCCTCAAACCAGGCTAATATTTCTTAACTTTAGCAGAGTTCAGTTACTTCTTTTTGAGTTATGACAGAGTTTGTCCATGACCATGCTCTTACCTTATAGTTAAGTATTATGGCTCTTGGCCTAGCCCATTTCTATGCCAAGGTAGCCCACAGTTGCCCTAGGTCTACCCAGTCCCACATCGGGATCCTGGTCTTGGAGTGCTAGGAAGTAAGGGAAAATGAGGCTTAAGTCAAGTTAATATGGATTCCCAGGAGTAAACATTATTTTGGAGTCAATTAACTCCCGTATTACATAGTATATGTAATAACATGTACACATAGTATTACATAGTATACATACATAGTATACATGCATAGTACATAGTATTACCTAGTATACATTGTATGTGTACATAGTATACATAGTATACATAGCAGTCTCTTGCCTGCCTGCCTGGCTATCTTCCCCAAGGCCCCTCGGAGGGGATGGGCTCCAGCTTCGCTCCCTGCCCTGAGCAGCACTCCTGCGGCCGAAGACCTCCGGAGCCTAGCCACAGCCATGCTCAAGGCTCCTCTCCACACGCTTGGACGAGCCTCATGCATGAAAGTATCGGCAGTGGAACGCAGGTGTGTGGGACCCGGGGCTGAGACCTCCAAGTTTGCTCGGACCGGGACTGGTCCTCTTCCACCCAGATTTCCCATTTTCCAGTAGATAGGTGGTCACACCCAGGGACTGTCCCCGGCACTGTGTAATCCCACCAATGGCCAACATCCAGAGACTATAAAACCAAGCTCCCGGAATCGACATCTTATATCCTAATTTTCCCTCTGGGAGAACCTGACAAGCTACTGAGACTTTCCTCCCCACATTGGAGAGCCTTGCAAACTTCCCATGATGTATTAATATGCCAAAACCAGTAAAAATGCTGGGTCTCATTCCCCTGACCCTGAAAGAGCCTCCAATGTGGCATCGTTGGGAAGGAAGAGAAGAGAGGTTTCTAAGTTCTCAGGGTTAGGATGAATGGAGACGTTACTGAGACTGCTCGAGATATTTGACGATCAATGTGATGATGATGATGATGATGGTGATGATGATGATGATGATGATTACATAGTATAGCATCAACTGTATTTCTGTGTCTATAAAAAAAAGGACATTGCTAAATAAACCATGCAAATGACATAAAGGAAAAACAAAAGCAATATAGGATTATTAGCACCTGATGGATTGAGTGTGCCTCAAGGGCACTGTTGTGGGAGTGGCTCAATAAACCTTAAGCTCCCTGAGGAAAGAAAGAGCAAGGACAACCCAATGTTATCCAACACCTCTCTTTACAAAAAACATAAAGAGCTCATATCTCCCCCAAACTGCAGGATATAAACTCATTTGAAAAACATACTCTCTTCAGACCATCACCGTATCACTGTATTATTGTTATCCCGTTGTTTGTCGATTTACTTGAGCAGACACCAGAAACTTCTCTATTCCTACAGCCCTGACATCTTAGCCGCCTCTCCTTACTCATCTTTCCCAACAATTGGAGACTCTTTCAGGATCTGAACTCCATCAAATATGGTGTGGTAATTATGGAAAATGAGTAGGAAGTGTCTTCTGATGTGTTTACTCATGCATGAGGCTCGGCCCGAGCATATGGAAAGCAGCCTGGAGTGTGGCAGTTCTTGGGTAGTGGAGGTCAGCTGCCAGGGCTGGATCCCTTGTGGCAGGGAGGGTTCTCACCCGCCCCACTCTGGGGCACCCCGAGTGAAAACAGCCTGGTGTAGAGACTCAGACTATATGAAGGTAAATATTGATATGAGGACTACTGGATTGAGTGAGCCATAGATTCCATGAGAATGTTTTTATAACAATCAGACAAAAGATATGAGATGCAGAGAAGTATTTCAGCAATGAAAAAATACAAGAATTGTATTATATTTTATATAATACAAAAGAAAAAGAAAGCTGAGATAATTCTTAAAGAAACTCTATTGATAATAAAATTTCAAACTTTCAACCTCCAGCATTGTGAGAAAATAAGTTTCTGTTTTTTCAAACCACCCTGTTCATGCCATTATTATGTGATAACTCCAGTAAGCTTAAATAGTTTTATTCATGGTTTTGCACACAAACTGGACACCTTAGATAATAAAAAGTCCTATAAAATAATAATTACATAACTGAAATTATTCTATATCTATGAACACTGAATATGCATGAAATAATATACCAAAAATAAAATGCTCAGTTCATACATATTCCACTGCACACTAAGTTATTTATAAAACAAATTGTACATAAACTATTTCAGATAATGGGTTGGAGCAGGAACAAGGAAACACTTCTTACCTTGTATCTTTAACTCATTATGACAACAATAAAACAACCTGAACATATCACACAATGAAAGAAAAAATTTCCTACAAATATTTTTTGTCTACTTGTACAGAAATTTTAGCTAATGGATATAGCAACAAATAAAATCAGCAGTACATTATTATCAAATGCTGTTATCCCAGGAATTCAATGGTAATTGTGTACTAAAAAAATAATAATAAATGTTGGGGCTGGATTGATATTAGAGTGGATAGGGCATTTGCTTTGTAAGCATGGGACCAAGTTCCATTCCTGGCACC